>NC_045623.1:22988291-24238291 GCF_009829155.1 Mustela erminea
TATTAGGGGCAGAAAAGTAAATTTTAAGAATCTTTTCAAGGGCTTAGACCTCTTGTATCTGGTTATTTATCTTAAAGGATGTTGCAAGATTATGTCTTTTTAAATTTTTGATTAATTTCCTGTCCTACCTTACCATCTTTAGTGCTATTTTTGACTTTTCATAGCTCTCTGGGATACAACAACCTTAATACTCTTAAGAATTACCTGCTGTGTTTCCTGATATTTGGTAGTAATGTTAGCATGTCCTCTTATTTCTTGGTGTGTGTATAAGCATGCATTTTATTTGCATAGGTTTATAAGTCTGAAGAGAGCAATGTGTACCCACGTCTTGACTACTTTATTTTATGTAATGTCTTAGCCTTATCTGATAAATTAGTATATTATTGATATTTCTCCATCTCTTTGTAGGGACTCCATTATTTTTTTAAGAATATAAGATATTCTCTTAAAATTATTCTCTTACTACATGTTCTTATAATAGTACCATATAAAGAAAAGTAATATTGCCTCTATATTTGTACTATATTACTAAATGAGCACAACACCATGATACAGAACAATATTAAATGATTAAGAGAAAATATAGGTAGAGTAAAATTAAAACATCTGAGGGGTGCCTGGGTGTCTTAGTTGTTAAGCGTCTGTCTTCAGCTCAGGTCATGGTCCCAGGGTCCTGGGATTGAGTCCCATGTTAGGCTCCCAGATCAGAGGGGAGCCTGATTCTCCCCCTCCTGGCTGCCTGTATGCTCTCTCTCTTGCTATCTCTCTCTCTCAAGTAAATAAATAAAATCTTTAAAAATAGAAAAAAAAATCATCTGAATTTTAACTTCTAAATATCATCAGAAAATTCAATATTTTCATGATTAACTTTGTAGGCTCAAATGCTCTGGAAAGAAATGTCCGTAATAAATTGTCCTAACAGCACAAACAAACAGCTACCTAGATAACCCCAAAGGGAGTGCATAAATTGAATAGATGATCTTTTTTATTTTTCCAACTAAGTTGAAGGTGATTAAGAAGCAATCCCATGACGATTTAAATAGCATTACTAGAGGGACCAATTCCAGATGGCAGGATTTCTTCAAATAGAGAATCAGTACTGGAAATGTTGATTCACTGCACCAAAATGTCATGGGTGAAATATTAACTTAAAAAAGACAATAACACTTCTGGGAATGATCTATGTCTATGGATGCTTAAGGAATTGTTTATCTGGAATTAGTACCCATGGTAAGTATTTTTACACCTACATACATTTTGTGGCATGATAACTATATCTTAGTGTGTATCACTATAGTACTAAATAAACAGAAATATTATCTGGCTCAAGACCCACAGAAGACTTTTGATTATACTTACCATTTATTATTTATATTGTGCTACAGATATAGTCTACTCTTTACAGAAAGCTGAAGGCTAGACAAAGTCAGAGAATAAAATAACTCCAGTTTGATTGCATATACCTTAAAGCCCTCTAAGGATAAGCAGGAGGAAATGTAGAGAGACTTATGAAGCTCATGCCAAAAAAAGGAGCTATTGTAATATAACTCAAAACTGGGCATAAGATATGTGAGAGTAAGGAGTCAAGTAGATGGGATCAATCAATAATTTACACATGGTGCCCTTATTTGTTCCAAAGCATCAAGACTTTCCTGTCAGTTAAAGCAATTAAAAACTCCAACTCTAAATATTTGGAATGGAATAAGACTGTAAGAAGTGATGAAACTATAAATGAGCTTATATGTGGCAAAGAGGTAGATACACTCATATAGCTAAAAGAAAAAAAGGGTTGAGAGGGGAGGAGTATTTGTTTACACACTAGCATAGACTGAGGCTTTTACAGATGGTATGTTCATCTGCCAACATGCGTTTGAGTTATTTCAAGTGGTTTACTGCACCCCCACACAGAATGATTGCATTCATTAATATGAGAACTGGTTACCATTTTCTTACTGTTGGCATTCACTTTTAGAATAAAGTCTCTAACTGAGTTCACTTCATCTTTATATATCTTAGTAAAAAGAAATGGGAGGAAAAAGCAATGAAAACATCCTTATTTCCTTTTTCTTTCTTGCAGCTTACCTTTGCAAAGAGAGAGGCAATAGAAAGGTGATTGTATTTTGTCCATTTGTAATCATTTCTTTTGGAAAAGATACCCCTCAGGGGACTCAACATAATTAATACTAATTTAACATATAAAATGAAAATAAAGAAGAGAAGAACCAAATCAAAGCAAGGTACATAATAATTAGGAAATTGGAAAGTTCAGTGTTATAGACAGTGTACTAAATTAGGAATTTAAAAAGCTGGGGCCTAATACCAGTTTTGCAACTGTCTAGTTATATAGCTTTGGACAACTCATTAAATTTTTTTGGTTTCCATTTCCTCATGTACTAAATGAAGATGCTGAGCAAAATGCTCTTTTATTATGGGTAGATCCTCCTAAAATGGGACACAGTCATATCTTATAAATGTAGCTCATCATTCTTTCATCCTTCCTTCTGCTCATAGACTCTCAAATTTTTAAAATTAAGAGGAAAACCTAGGTCTCTTTTACTTTACATCTGAAAATCAAAGTTAATATCATCTGTCATCAAGAAAATCATGGTTACTTAGTCATATACATAGTGACACCAAAATAAATGTAAAATATATAAGCTCATTTCACATCTCAATATTAATCTTTATTTTGTATCCTTCCTTGTTATTAGCTTTTGAAGATTCAGTGAAAAACAAATGAGTGAAGGACATTGTGTTTCTTTATCTGACAGTAGTTAAGAGAGTCAATTATCATATGGTTTCACTTATTTGTGGAGCATAACAAATAGCATGGAGGACATGGGGACTTAGAGTGGAGAAGGGAGTTGGGGGAAATTGGAAGGGGAGGTGAACCATGAGAGACTATGGACTCTGAAAAACAATCTGAGGGTTTTGAAGGGACGGGGGGTGGGAGGTTGGGGTACCAGGTGGTGGGTATTATAGAGGGCACGGATTGCATGGAGCACGGGGTGTGGTGCAAAAATAATGAATACTGTTATGCTGGAAATAAAAAAAAAAAAATAAAAAATAAATTAAATATTAAAAAAAAAAAAAGAAGAAAAAAAAAATCTAAAAAAAAAAAAAAAAAAAAAAAAGAGACTCTAAGGGTTACAAGAAATAGAGAGACCTATTTTATTTTTGCATAAAGGAATAACCTCCATGACATAACTGAAGAATCGTTAGCAAGCTTCTATCCATATGTTTTTATTATTCGGGAGTGGGACAGTATTCAGGGATAATAGTCAAGGGACTGGATTATTTTTAATCAAAAAATAATTACAAAGTTTCTTTTTAAATTAAGTTATGACTTCCAGTGATATTTTCTGCTACTGAATTATGATTCATTATTTGGCTAAAAACAGTACAAAAAATGCATATGGACAGTGGTAGACAGAATAATGTCCTCCCCAATGATGTTCACATCCTAATCCGCAGAAACTGTGAATATGTTTGTTACCTTACTTGGCCAAATGTGACTAAATTAAAAATTCTGAGATGGGAACATTCTTAAATTTTCTGATGGACCCAATGTAATAAAAAGGACCTTATAAGAGAATGGCTGGATGCTTAGAATCAGAAAAAGGAGAGAGGATGACAGAACAGAGACTGGAGGGAGTCACTTTAAAGATGGAAGAAGGGGCCAAAAGCCAAGGAATGTGGGCTGCCTCTAGAAATTGGACAGCCAAGAAAATGGATGCCTCTCTACAGACTCCAGCAAGGAATATAGCCTTGTTAACACTTCAGTTTTAACCTCAGAGAACTTTATATCTCTGCCCTCTAGAACTGTAGGACACCAAACTTGTGTTGTTTTAAACCACTAAGTTTAGGGTAATGCCTTATAGCAGCAATAGGAAACTAATACATGATTCTAGATGACAGTAATTACTACATAAGCATGAAACATAAGTCAGCCAAATAACACTACAGTCTGTGCTTTTGAATATTAACATTAGAGAAACAATAGATGTAAAATTATAGGGAGTTATAAAAAATAAAGTTAGATAATATAGAAATGAAAAATTATTTAAAAAGAAGACTAATTAGATTATTCATAACCTTAATTTAATTACATGATAGATAACCATTTTCCCTAGCTGACATTTATAAGATACAAGTGAGTCTTTCAGTTGTTGTTAGGTAAAATCTGCCTATAGAATCTCACTCTCAATCTAAGAATTAAGTGGTTGTCATTTCATTTCTTTGCCAACCCAGGATCTTAAAAGCATTTGATGCCACATTCTTTGGATTTGTCATCTATAGTGAAATCACAAATAAATTGTCTACTTATGATTTAGTAAAATGATGAAGACAGCTCCTTGTTTTCATCAGTCAAATTTGATCTAACAAAGGCACTTGTATGTCTTTAGATGAAAGCAAATTTGTTTAGAGAACCAATGCATGTTGCACAATAAAGGCATGGTCAAACATGATGATTGTTTAATGATATTCCACAACGTATAACCAAGTGTGCAGTTGAAGAAGAAAATTGTGTTGTTGAATTTGCTTATTTAATTTTAAATAATTGGGATTTGGTTTTAGCTTTAGAAAAAAATACAAAGTGAAGAAAACAATTAGTCCAGAAATTAATTACTCTCAATGATCTTAATTAATACATGTTATATTTATATTACATTCATATTAGGATAAATTTTCAACAAACACTCATGCCTGGCAATATTGTAGGAATTGGAGATAAAATAATTTTTAAAAGGTATATAGTTACTACTCTCAAAAAGCCCTTAATGTTTTCTACCAGAGAACTCAATCAGGTATATTAATAATTATAGTACTACCTATGTCCTATAACAGATACTTGCATCTGACACAAGTCAGGGATAGAGGAACATCTACAGCAGGCTAGGCATAAGAAAAAATTTCCTGGGGGGAGTGATGCTTAAAGGAAGATCAGCAAGACAATGAAGGAAGAAAGGGGCTTCCATTAAAAAGCAACTCATATGAAGTCACAGAGATATAAAAAAGCATGTGAAATACTTTAGAACTTTCAACAGGACTTGAGTTCTTCTACTACTAATTTTATGAGAAGTAGGTGAAGTTAATGAAAAAGAGAGCTATTGGTAGCATTAAAATGGTAGAAAAATGATTACCTAAAGTGTCCTAGATTTGACCTATACCGGATTTAAACATATTTCTAGCCTTTAATTACCTTAACCCAAAACAAAGAAATAAAACACAATGTAGTTGTATTACTGTAGTTAGAGTTATACAAAGAAACAAAATCAACAGGATGTGTAGGGGTGTGTGTGTGTGTGTGTGTGTGTGTGCACATGCGTGTGAGTGCACTCATGTGCCTATATATATATATATATATATGAATATATATCATACATAATATATAAAAATATTGATGATGAGGAATTGGCTCACACAATGGATATTTCCCCAGACCTGCAGTCAGCCAGGGGAAGACCCAGAAAAGCCCATGGTGTCAATCCAATCCAAAAGCCTATAAGCTCAAGACCCAGAAAGAGCCAATGTTTCCTTTGGAGTTCAAAGATAGGGGGAAAAAAATCAATGTCCCAACTCAAAGGCAGTTAGGCAGAAATTTTCTTTTACTAAGTCCTTTATTTCTATTCAGGATGCCAACTGTTTGGGTGAGGCCCACCTACATTAAGGAGAGGAATCTGCTTTACTTAGTATACTGATTTTCAATTGTCATCCAAAAACACTGTCACAGAGACATTCAAGGTAATGCTTGACCAAATATCTGGGCACACCATGGTTTAGTCAATTTGACACATAAAATTACCTAACATAATAACATTAAAAAATGTATATATATATATATATATATATATATATATATATATATATATGGTTATATATCTAGGCATCTCTATTTTATCTCTTTCTATCCAATCTCATCTCTAGCTACCTATTTTAATCCTCAAAACGTTAAGTTACTGAGAAGAACCCCAACACATTTTACCCCAAGATCTCTATGACTTCATGGTGATTGTCTCTCCCTGCCTAATCCATATCATACTGATTAAGCTCCCCTGTGAACTGTGAATGAAGATTCCTTGCACACTGTGGACTACATCACCACCATCATACATGAAAATTATTCTTACAAGATAATTAAAACTATGATAAATCTTCTTAGAACAAGTCTGTTGCCAAGATAGTCCCACACACAAATGATCTTCTACTATATTCTGATCTAGTTATAAGATGATTCTGGCTTGGTCAAATTGGCTTGCAATTGGACATCACCTAAAACCGTTAGTCAGGTTGCATACTGAATTCAAATCCTATTGACCAGGTTTTTTCACTATGCAAAGGTTTTTTATCTTGGAATTTCTTTCATCTTTATTTTTTGTTTTCCTTCCTTCCTTCTTATTTTATTCCTTTCTTTTTTTTTGTATTCATTCAAAAAAACACAATAAAACCCCATCATAATGTAAAAGTTGGAGAAGAAAAGTTCAAAAAAATGTAAAACTGGTTGCCACGTTGCAACAAAATACCAAATGGCTAGGGTAAGCCTGCTCTTGAAGTTGGAGCTAGATGCCAATAACATGACATTTGCATCACCAGGGACTTATGGTGGAAGATATTCAATGATTTTTAGAATGTCTGCCACACACCTAGTATTCCTTGGAATCTAAGGATACAGGAGTGACCAATGAAATAAAATTCTCTGCCCTCATAATGCTTAAAATCTAACTAAAATAACAAACAAATAAGCAAATTGTAGGTCACATGATAACACACTATGTGGAAGGAAAATAAAACAAAGAAGAGTAAGTAAGAGCAGAGACATGTTGTAAGGTCCCACTATAGTGGGACAAAATAGGTCCCACAATAAACCCGATACTTGAGCTGAGACATGAAGGTGAAGGAGTAAGCCATGTAGATATCTGGAAGAAAAGAGTTCCAAGAACAACAACAAAAAAAAATTTTAAGTACAAATTCAGAAAAGCAAAAGCACACAAGTGGAAGGTTTGAGAAAAGGCAAGGAGGCTAGTGAGCAAGGGAAATGAACAAAAAGGAAACTAACAGGAATTGAGATCAGCAGTTTAGCAGGGGAAAGATCTCGTGGATTCCTCTAAGTGGTTTGAAGGAGTCTGTGGGATGGGAAGATACTTGTGTGTTTTGAGCACAGATGTGACATGTTATTTTACTTCTGGTGATAAGGGAAGAAGAGAGACCAGGTGGTATAAAAAATTAAATTAGTGGTGGTAGCTAACAAAATTTATTCAATGAGTTGAAAATTGGCAATGGAAGTTTTTTGGCTTGAGCACTTGGGAAAAAATAAGTCTCTCAAGATACAAAACCCACTGGGAGAAGAGATCAGAAGTTATATGTTAGAGTTGCTAAGTCTGAAATGCATATTAGATTCTCAGAGTCCATAAACTGAGGGCTTGGGAGGGGAGGGGGGTATGGGGTTGGGTGAGGCTGGTGGTGGGTGT
Source organism: Mustela erminea (assembly GCF_009829155.1). Taxonomy (NCBI): domain Eukaryota; kingdom Metazoa; phylum Chordata; class Mammalia; order Carnivora; family Mustelidae; genus Mustela; species Mustela erminea. The sequence goes on from NC_045623.1 coordinate 22,995,761, forward strand.
TATGGAGGGCACGTATTGCATGGAGCACTGGGAGTAGTGCATAAACAATGAATTTGGAACACTGAAAAAAATAAAATAAAATGGAAAAAATGTCAATTAGATATCTAAGTGTTGTTTTTGAGTAGGCAGTTGGTGTTTAGAGCTCAATGGAGAGGTCTGAACTACATGTATCATTTTGAGAATCATTAATACATAGATAGTACTCAAGCCCATAAAACTGGAGGGGATAGGTGAGAGAAGTGGCCTGAACACTAATTAAGTCTCAAATATTGAAGGCAAAATGCTGAGGGAAAACTAATAATAGAGACTGAGAATTTATGAAACAGGAGGAAAAGTTGGAGAAGATAGTGTCCTGAAAATAATGTGAATGAAATGTCTCAAGGAGAAAAAAATGATTAAATTTTCATACGCTCCAACTGGAACAAGTAATATGAAAATCGAAAATGAATCGTCTTTAGAAAGGGAATCGCTAGTGAGATTGATAAATGGATTCAGTACACTGATGATGACAAGTCCTCATCTTAATGGGTTTAATAAAGCATAAAGGAAGAATTATAGATAACAAACATATAAATAAGACTTCTGAGGAGTTCTGCCATGAAGAGAAGAGAAATGGGGTAAACCTAGAGGAGGATATGGTATCAGACATGCTTGGTTTTGTTGAGTCTAAAATGGAAGAAATAACACCACGTTGTAATGCTGATAATAATCACAAATAATCATGAATGGTTTTAAATAGGATCACAGAGAATTCTTCTATGGGAACAGGTGGGAAGACAAAGTATGTGTACTAATGTTCTTTGTGGTTTAGATAGGGGAGTGCAGACACATGGAAGCTCTCTTGTCATTGCTTTCATCTTCTCAGTGAAATAGAAAGCATGGTCATCAGCTGAGAGTGATGATGGGTTACTGGTAGAAAGAAGAAAAGAATAATGTCCTGAAAACTGCAATTAGGAGCAAAAAGGACAGCTTTTCCACTGTCAGGCTGTGATAGAGAAGTGTGGCAAAGGGCTTGGGAGTGCCTTAGAGTCAGCTGTCTACTCAGGGGAGAATGAGATTTCAATAAAAGTAAAAAGGTGAAGAAATTTTCAGAGAAGAGAGTAGACATGAGGGAATGTCACTAATGATTGATTGTGAGTTTCTCACATGTTGCTGTCTGCATTAAATCGATAATGAATCTTTCATGTACATTGAAAGACAAGTCTGAGTTTTCCCCAGGAACTAGTTATTTTTTTCACTGAGTCTATGAAGAAGTTTAGCAAGCTCAGATCTCTCTTGATGTGGAAAACGTACAAAGCCATAAACTAGTTGAAGGGCATTCAACACAGAGTATTATAGAAAGTGAAAAGATGTATCACTTCTTTCCCCCACACTTTGGGCCAGATTTATCTTAGATGTCATAGCACACTCAAGGGAAGACTCAACCACTGAGTCTTCAAAGTTGATATGGTATAACCAGGAAAGACGGGCACAGCTGACAGCCAGTGGGATTGTATATTTTAACCCTATTGGGCCAAACCGCTGTCCTGAAAATTTCCTTGGAACATTTTTAAAGCAACACAAGAAAGTTGTATTGCTGACTGATATGGGGGCTGTCTTCCAATTAGCAATTTTCCCACATCCATGAGAACATATGTAATAGTCCCACAAAACACATACAAGAAAACTGGGTTCACTTTTGTTTCTTCCACAAATCCCGAGACCAAAATAAAATCTTATTTCAATGTACTACATTAATGCAAAGAAATTTGTAGCTTGTTATATTTAGCAATTTATTTCTGCTCTGGCATATGTCTAAAGGAGACATGGCTCACATATGTCTTTTAATCTATTATACAATGTCTTTCTAATTATCCAAAAAACATAACAGAAGAAAAATGTTAAGTTTAATTTTATGTGACTAAAGCAAGCAAAAGAAAAAAAAAAGATCTATGTGAGATTCTTCTCATTTTCTTGCTATTAGTTAACACTGTAATAGAATAAAGGGAATTGTAAGGTAATATAACGATGTTGAAATAAAAATCCGGGAATAGAAAAATTAAAACGTGCTGATGTATTTGTGCATATGTGTGCTTGTGTGTAAAGAAGGGGAAGTTTCATCTGGCAACTACTAAAGTAAAACTTCAACCATCAAAACTTATTACATAAATTATATAAATCAACAGCATGAATTATAAAATATTTTAAATGTAGCTTGATTATTTCCAATTCACATAATAATCTAAGTTAGTCCCACAAATTTTACTTGAACTGTTGCCTAATAGAAAGCTTTAGAACTCATTGAAAAAATAGATGAGATCACTTTCAAATTATCCTATCAATTAAATGAGCACGGGTGATTTAAATTACCCATCAAAAAACTGTTTATAATAAAAAAGCTTCCTTCCTTCCTTCCTTGCTTTTCTGCCTTTTTTTTCCTTTTATGCAAAGAAAACACTGTTTTTAACCTCTATCATAGTTACTATATGATCCAAATGATGGGAAATTGCAGTAAATAACATTCTTGATTGAAATTATAAGAAATTATGTGCTTTCCTTGAAGCATGTTACTTCTGTCTAAATCATGTATTTCTTGGTGTTATGGGAAAATAATATCTCCCTCATGGGACTACATGAAGGTTAAATAGCATTTTGAAGCACCAAGTCCGCTGCTTAGCATTTAGTAAGTGCTAAATGAATGGCAGCTTATTTTTCAGTAATTAGTGTTCAAAAACTTTGTGCTGTATGTCCTACTTCTTAACTAATGTAATAATCTGTAACCTGACATTATTCATTCAGTTCACCTTATCCAATTTTACAAGATTTCCAATATATCTTATGAAAAAATAAAAGATATCTATTCTTTTCAGAAACTCTACCCACTTCTGGCACCATTCTCATAAAGTTTTTGTTGTTGTTGTTGTTGTTTTAAGATTATCTTTTGAAGGAGTGGTGTGAACATGTTAATATTTAGAACAAAAGAAAAAAAAGAAAGTATTTTACAAAGACCCTTCAAAATAGAAAAGGCTATGTCTGTGGGAATAAATCGAGTGTAATTATTTTTTAAAAAAGATAATAACCAATGATTTCCCATAGTATTAACAAACAAGGACTGGAAGGAGGCAATTTTATAGGTTCTACCCTTACTCATTTACAGATCATCTCTCATCCCTTGAACAAAGCTTGTTGTGTTGAAATGCTTTTGCAGAAAGTAAGACAGAATTGCACAAATGCCTCCTAAGGCCTCTTCCAGGGCTGGGATATATGGTGTCTCATTTCAACAAATCTTTGCGAAGCACATGTTCATTCAGGCCCCCCACATGCTGTGATTTTAGTTTGTTCAAATTTTCTATGCTCTTTTTTGTAAGCATGTCCATTTGGTGTTTGTCTAGAATCATAGTCCGTGTTCATGAAAAAGAGAAATACACACAGATCTAAATTTTAGTTAACTGTGGTCCAGCATTTTAGCAAAATAAAATATCTCAACTTGGAGATTCATTAAAGATGTGAGAATAGAATAAAATCAGTCACTGGATCATCTGAGAACTTTTCCCAACTGTTAAAGTGAAAATGTTGAAAATGAGGAAAAGGTTGATTAAAACTCCCAATTGAATATTATTTAGTTACCAATCATTTTGGACTCTTCCATTTTAATAAAGGATGTTAATTCTACCACTAACACAGTTGTTAAAACATAGTTTGTATACCTACCATTGAAATTTTTACAGAGTAAAATTTCTTGTTTACTATTACCCAAATTTTATTGAAAGCATTGTTAAGAGCAAATAACTCAGGGAAGGTTGTTTGAATATACCAATATGTAAGGCCAGACTGTCCATGAAATAGAGATATATACTGCAATGGCTCCCTCTTCTTCTTTATATAGTTCTTAACAAAGTGTATTTTACATTAGGCAAAGTAGGTCTATTTATAAATGTATAAAGGGTTTTAAGATGCTCAATAAATAGGGGAAGGATGGAAAAGTTATCCTTCTTGGAGTCCAACATATAATAAAACCCTCAATTTTTTTTTTTTTTTTTTAGTTGAAAGAATATAGCATGGTAGCTAAAAATTCATGAGATAGAATTGAATTTGATCAAGAGTTTCTCCTTATTAGCCATGGAACCTTGAGAAATTAATCTCTACAAACTTCATTTTACTGATATATAAATCCAGGGTAAAGTGAAACATATCTCATAAGATTGTGTGGGGAAGTATATGAGATATTTCTTGGAAGTATCTGAAACACAGTAAGATAAGGACAATAAAGATGTTATTACCAATTATAGCCTGATGGCTAATTATATTATTAGTATTAGTACATTTATGTGTGTAACTCATAAAATATAAAATACACACATATACGTGTAACCTCTTTTTAGGTTACCCATTATGTAAGCCCTCTCCATCTGAGCATTTCACAGAGTAGAAAAGGAGTGGGTGCAGCTAACAATCAGCAGTAGTCTGTCCACTCCTGGGCATCCATCCAATGACCAGATGGTCACTACAATCCACCTGGACACATTTAATTCTCCTGCACATAATACCAGGTCAGAGTTCCATAAGTGGGATTTAACCATAAAACAAAGTAATTGGAAATTACCTAGTTGTATATTAGGTAAATTTATCTTAAAAGACTAATGAAAAATCTAAACAAACACATATCACTAATTACAAATTACATTGTGACCTAGTGTCTGGGGAAGTTCTATCTCTTAATCATATGTCCTTTTCTGTCTTGTCTTATTACTTTTTCAAAGAGCTTAAAATGCCCCATTGAAATAATGTTCACTAAAGTACAGTTATTCTTTTGTTAACTTATAGCAAATTCTTTAATCTTGCTCCTCATTCCTCCTGTACTTTCCTTCCTACATGGCTTTCTTTTATGCTCTTTCTGTCATTGTTATATATTGTGTTCCCCTCCTTTGACAATTCTCTGTATATGCATATCCCATTGTTTCTTGTGTTCTCCTAAATATTTTTTTTCCTTAAGAGTGTATCTTCTAAGCAATGAGTCACATTCTGCTGCCTTTCTCTTACTTTTATTATCTCTTTTTGATAATTTCCATCTGTATGAAAACAACAATCTGTAATGAAATCATTGTGTTACAAGCATTAATAATAAGTGGTTTCCATTTTTCTGTGACAATGGGACAACGGTCACTTACAGTTCCAAATGGCTTTTTGTTGACTGAAATGGGGCTATTTTTATCCTCAAGAAACATTGATAGTTTTTTTTTGGTGGGGGGAAGATTGGCTATATATAAATCAGAAAACCACCCCCTAAAAAAAGGTTCTTTTAGGGGGCATCTGGGTGGCTCAGTGGGTTAAGCCTCTGCCTTCGGCTCAGGTCATGATTTCAGGGTCCTGGGATCGAGCCCAGCATCGGGTTCTCTGCTCAGCTGGGAACCTGCTTCCTCCTCTCTCTCTGCCTGCCTCTCTGCCTACTTGTGATCTCTGTCTGTCAAATAAATAAATAAAATCTTTTTTAAAAATGTTTCCTTTAGGAAACAAAGCAAATTATTTCAGTTATTTTGTGAACTTCTCTACCTATAGGAAAATGACATAATTCAAAAACAAAACAAAATAAAACTTTTTAAAAAGTGTTTCCTTTTGGACATTCTTTAATGTCCAAAGGCTATTCCTTATGGTTCCATACAGGTAAAAACCTCAGTGCACAAATAATAAGCTAAAATTCATTTTAAAAATTTAAAGCATACACGTGATTTAGCCTAACAACTACTTTCTGGCCATGGGACTATGTAACTACGTTGCGGTGCCAATTTAAATGTTAATCCAAATACTATGGGGTATTATCTACATTTGCACACATACTTGTCTCCAAATAGTAACTGCCTGGGAGAAATACGGATATGGAGTTAATTTAGATCACTGAAATAATCTGCTTCTATGGAACAGGGAGAATCCCATGCTTCTGTCTGTAAAGTACATCCCGATGTGGAGCATCTATTGATAACTTCACACTGACTCCCCATTAGTTAGAGTTGATTCATAATCAACTCAGTAGACAAGTTCCACGGTAGAGGTGACAGAGCAAGAGCCTTTCCGACATCATCAACAGGGGCATCAGCCACATGAAAAACAACAAAGACATGAAGCTCTTTTACTGAATTTCCTCTTCTTGAAAGGACGAATGAGGGACCATGTAGAAAAAATAGAGTTATTTCTCATTTCTTATTCACCCTCCATCTTGTTTCAAAGAACATGCTTCAAGAGGATGTTAAGGGAGTCCCGGATTCATGGGGCTTACAGTTTAGTTGTGGAACAGACTGAATTAAGAATAGATAAATAAAGAGCAAAATGACATATATTTGCAAACTGTCCGTCAGAAGACTGAGTCAAAGTACAGGCATAAGGAAGTGTTAGAGTTATGTAGCATTAGTTGACCCTGTCAGGGTTAGATTAAAGCAGAACCTCTGCATCAAAAAATGCACCAGAAGCACAATAATAAAGTCACAAGACATTATAGGTCCTTACCACATGGGTAAGAGGAAGTTTATAACATCTCCACAGTGGCATAAAGATAAAATTATGGATGGAGCAACACTGAAACAATGTCCAAAACTAAAGAAAATAAGGGTACCATTGGGACAACTGAGGTGTCAGAATCTTTAAGGCATTATGTCTATAACTCCAAAATCATGAGATCTGGGGAATGACACCAAAATATTTCCAGTATCATTACAGCTCCTAAAATTAGTTAACTATGAATAAACTGATTTTAAGCAATATATTTTATACAGAAATACCCCAAACCCTAGAAGACATTAAATCATGCATTCATGCACTAATTTACTTCACAACCATGAGTAAAATACTAGTCATTGACAAGGAAGCATAAAACCTAGACTCAGCAGCAAGTGAAAATATCTAAGCAATAATTGCTAATTTTGTCAAATATTTTTTGAGCACCTGTCATGTTCCAGGCACTAAATCCTTTATTAGTGGTAAAGAATCTGTGTGAGCTAACAGAAATGAAAAGCACTATCAGAGAGTCAAGAAAATACTGTATACCTGTGACATGAACTGGGTCTTGAAGCTGAGCAGAAAGGAATTTGGCAAGTGAACAACAAACCTTAGAATGTAGTGATCTTTTGTAAGAGGAGAAAGTTTAGGCTACGTGATTTCAAAAGCCCTGGGAAAACATGAAGTCAGAGCAAGTTTATTTTCCATCTGTTCCTCTTACCGAAACCTTCAAGAATCCTAAATTTTCTTCAGAAAAAAATGTGGCATTCCACGTAGAATCCTCCACACAGTCATCTCATCTCTCTTTCTAGTCCCTTGACACTTTCTGCCATAGCTCTACCAAAAGATGTACTATTGAAAACTATCTATGCTTTTAGAGTTTCCATTTCTTCGTTCTGTGATTTTATTTTATTTATTTATTTATTTATTTATTTATTTTTTGCTTTGAAGACCAATATTTCTACTCTTTAACTCTTAAAACCTATTGACCCTTTGGTTTCACTTTGCCTGGAAAGAATTTGCTTTTTCTTCCATGGAACCACAGAACTTTGTTTTTATTTTTTCTCTAACATTTAAAGAGCCTAATTTTTCGAGTCACTTGGTATGTGTGAGACTCCCTCATGAATGTCATGAGATGAAATCTGACGTTCTTAATTTTTGCAACCACCCCAGAGGAGGCACAAAGTAGCTTCTCAGTAAGTGGTTGTTGCATGAACTAAGACTGATACATCTAGAAACTCACTTTTTGTGATACAAACAGTCCAAATTCAGTAAAGCAATACTTGTTCTCTCCAAGTGAGAGGGATCTCAACTTTTCAGCATAGAGATGATTTTAGAAAATAATTAATCTTATAAAACAAAATGTAGATCTTCCTCTTTCTAACAGTTGCAGACCCTTCATATCAAGGACCAACACAGCAAAAAGTACTGGACAGCAGCCCAGAGCACTGAAGTTCTAGTCCTGGGTCAGCAGTGTTGACTCAACAGCATACCTTCAATGAGCTCTCTGGAATTCAACGTCTTCATAAGAAAGTAAAGAGATTGGATTCAATCATGTCTAAAATGTTCCCCAGAATAACAACCAGACCAACATTAGGATTTAGTCTATCTCAAGAATTACCCAATGAAAGATAATAAACCTTCCAACTGGTTAAAATAATCCACTGGAAAAAATATGCATTAAATGGAAAAAGAAATACATTTTGTATATGAAGATCATTGCACTAGTTTTCTGTTTCTGCCACTGAAATGCATGAAGAATAACGAACTTACAATATTATCATAAAGATGTCTGATATTTAAAAAGGCACAATTTCCAATATAAACAGAGGTTTTAAATATCCTCCTGGAAATATCACAGGATGGTCCTCTGTGGGACAGTAACATCCAGCCTCCCCAAGGAACAATAGGTGTCATATCACCATTACTTTTTCAAAGGACTATGAAAGCAGTAAAATTAAATGTCAGGGACTTGAAACAAACTGAACGATAAACTTAAAAAATATCAGTTATGCCACATTGTTATAGATATGCAGAGATAAAAATCCAATTTAAAAAATATTTCCTGAGGGGTAACCTGGGTGACTGTCAGTTAAGCGACTGGCTCTTGGTTTTGGCTCAGATCATGATCTGAGGGTCATGGGATCTAGTCCTGCATCAGGCTCTGTGCTCAACTCAATACATAGTCTGCTTGGGGCGTTTTTCCCACTTTCTCTCCCCTCCTCTGCCCACCCCCTCACTTACATGCACCTGTGTGTGAGTTCTCTCATGCTCTCTCTCAAATAAAATATTTTAATAATATTTACTGAACTATGAACTCAACAATTGACTTTTTAAAATTTATCTTAAAGTCAAGTTTAGGAACACACACACATCCGCACTGTATGCACACAAAAACACACACCTAAAATACTTAAAACAAAACTAAATTAGATTTCATCCTACTGGCATATGAATTACATAAAAGAAAGCTATTCCTCTATTTCCCTTTGGAATATTTCTCATGCCCCTAACAACTTACCTTAAAATAAATTTAAAAAATAAAAATAAAAAATGACCTGACCAAATTAAGATGTTTCTGTTAGCTCTATTCTTGAACTATAGCATCATCCTGGACATCTCTTGCTCATGCTAAAGGCTGATCTGATTTGGCCTCAAATATAGTTTTAATGTTGAAAATAATACTATATACTTCAATTAAATCATTTATTCAACAAACATCTAAATTGAATATAGAAGTTGTTTTGGTTTACTTCAAGTTTTCAGAACTTTGAAACTTTTCCTTTTTGTAAATTATTAAGAATGCAGTCTGGAGGGGCACCTGGGTAGCTCAGTTGGTTAAGCATCTGCCTTCAGCTCAGGTCATGATACCATGGTCCTGGGATTGAGCCCAAATCAGGCTTCCCGCTCAGTGGGAAGCCTATTTCTCCCTCTCCCTAGCCCCTTGTATTCTCTCTCTTGCTGTCTCTCTCTCTCTCTCTGTGTCAAAATTCAAATAAAATCTTAAAAAAAAAAAAAAGACTGCAGTCTGGTCATCAGAGGTGTGTCAATGAGTGTGGCTATTTTCTATTTAGTAATAAGGAAATGATTTTACCAAAACAGAGTGTGTGGTGGGGGAGGGGCTGACTTGAAAATGAGGTTCTGGCATTCTGAAGTCTTCACAACTATTTCAGGATAAATTGCCATTCCACATTTCTCATTTGGCTGAATACAGTTGAAAAGAAAAGCCTAGGGCCCTCCTAAATCCTAATGCATGAGTTATCTCAAATCCCCTTCTCCCTAATCTCACATTCAAGTGATCACCAATCCCTTTCATATCTGCACTATTAATCTGACTTAAAGCTGCCCTGCCACTCCAATTCTTCTGTGGCTGCCCTAGCTCAGGACCTCATTTCCTTTCACCTGGACCAGAACAATTGATGCCTACTTGTCTCCAACACTCTATTTTCTCAGTACATCCTCAGCACTGCTCTCAGCATAATCTTTCTGACAATGGCTGAAAATGTTAATTATTTCAGAATCTTAATCAAAAGCCTTGAAAACATTTTCATTATCTCAGAACAAAATCTAAACTCCTTCTCTTGCATGCAACTTTTATCCTCTGGTTATACATTGTTCATCTCCCATCACTCAGCGACCCCACATATGATGCCTAGCAGTAATGTACTTAAAAATTCAAAACAAGATTTTATGCAATGCCATCTTCTACTTAAATGCATAAGTAATTCCTTCTTATGGGAATATCCTCCTCCCCAAGTTATTCTACCTTGCAAATTTCTACCTGTGCTTCTACTTAAACTATTCCTCTGTGTGAATCTTACTCTAGCAGAAAATTTGGGGAATTCCTTTTCTTCCTTTGTATTTTGGAAAATCATTACAAAAGCTATTTTTATTATAATCGTCCTATGTTTGTGCTTGCTTCCCCATTAGAAAGTAAGAATCTTAAAGATGTGAATCAGGGTCCTGTGTTCATTATTTACATCCCCAGAGCCTGGCAAAATGCCTGACAGGAAGCAGGTACACCAGTAAATGTTTATTAAGAAGGGAAAGAAGAGAGAGGAGAGAGGAAAGCAGGAGTGACAGATGGAAGAGAGAAAGTAAAAAAGTAATTCTTTAGTAGGGAATAGTGTTTAGATAAAACATTATCTTCTCCCCCTTCTCCCCATCCCCTACCCCAAATATTTGTTATAGTAATACCGTAAGACAATAAATACCAAGGAAAATGTTAAAATGAAAGAAAATATCAAGAGTCTGTTGTGACAAAACAGCAACCTCTAGCCTGAAAGGTACATGAGGGGACCCTGAGTGAACCCAGGTGTCCACAAAAATCCCAGACCTCCCTTGCTAATTTAGGAAGAGGGATAAGAAGCTCCCATTTTTTGAAAGATTTATTTATTTAAGAGAGAGTATGTGTGTGGATGGAGGAGAGGGGAGAGGCAGAGGAAAGTATCCCAAGCAGACTTCCCAAGGAGTGCAGAGCCTGAGATGGGGCTCAATCTCGGGACTCTGAGATCATGACCTAAGTTAAAACCAAGACTCTGAAGCTTAACAGACTGAGCCACCCAGGTGTCCCAAGAAGCTCCCATTTTTATTTAATTCTCCATCTAGAAATACCACTTCCTTTATTCTACTCCCAGTATTTTTTCATGGCTCTGACTCACTTTTTTTCACCAGGATTCTGAAGCTGACACCCTCCTCCCAGACTTTCATGCAGCATATTCTATGTAGAGGGAAAAAAAAAAAAAATAAAAAAAATAAAACAGCCCAAAGGGGAATAAAATCAATAAGAAGGCAGATCCAAAAAAGATTTATGCTCATGGATGACATTACTGATTGCTGGACCTAGAAATAGAAAATTCCATCGAAGACGTTAGAATTGGCTGCATATTATTGAAGTCTGAATAAGTCAGAAAGGAAATGGATCCTTTAAATGAAGAAAAAATCTTAAGTACTTGGACTAAACTATTCCATAACCTTTAATTGGGTACCTCTTTGAATAGGTCAAGGTGCTTGGCCCTTTATGAGAATAATGAGAAATGTAAGACATGGCTTCTCTAGTTCACAAGCCAAGAACAAAAATAGTCCTACCACATGAAGACTGCTCCCTCTTGTTCACCAATGCCATTGCTAAAAGAGCAACTGGAAAACTCAGAGAACCGGTAAACCTTGAAGGAGAGACTGGAGAAGCAATAAACATGCAGAGAAAGTCCCAGTGGGGCTGCCCCAGGCAGGAGTGTTGCCAGTTTACATTTCTAGTATCTCTGCTTCCTGATTTCACTTGACTTCCATGTTATCCTTACCATAATTCTACTAATCAAGAAATTCATGATGAAGTCATCATCCTTTGAAAACAACAATTATCTCCAAGAACGCTACAGAGCTAGCTATTGCTTTCTGTTAACCCATAAGTGGAGTTTATTCAATCATATAGCATTGTCCCTTTCAGACTGAAGTTATTCAGAGTTTGGGCCAGTTTGAGTAGGAGGAGCAGCTAATGTGAAGGCAACGGGAGGACCCAGTAGTGCAGGAGGAGTTAGTTTTATTTCTGTCTTTTCCAAAGAATAGCCTTATGACAGCAGGGATACACATACCAATGGGGAAGGAGTTCTAAAGCCATTTTCTTTCCTTAACAATCAGAGAGAAAGTCTTCTTCCCTCTCATTAAGCTCCTTTTACTCAATGGCCCCCGACCCAGAACTAAAATTAGTGCTATATATTAGCTATGTTGTGGATTTAATAGGATACTGTGTGTTAGTCAGAAAACCTAAGCTTCTTTCAGATTATCGTTTCTATGAAAGCTATGTTCTCTGCATTCCAATTGAATGACTTGGAAATCTCTTGAAGCATAATTATTTATGATGTGATATTTTCCTATCTATGAGTAAGGTAACTGTGAATAAAAATCATAAGATCACTGAAGTTGGTGCCAAACATATTGTGTAGACAGAGAAGGTATAAACTCATAGAATTAAGACACTCTTAAAATACAAGGAATCGGGCGCCTGGGTGGCTCAGTGGGTCAAGCCGCTGCCTTCGGCTCAGGTCATGATCTCAGGGTCCTGGGATCGAGTCCCGCATCGGGCTCTCTGCTCGGCAGGGAGCCTGCTTCCTCCTCTCTCTCTCTGCCTGCCTCTCTGCCTACTTGTAATCTCTCTCTGTCAAATAAATAAATAAAATCTTTAAAAAAAAAAAATACAAGGAATCACATAAAGTTATATGTCATCCTTTCCGGTGTGCAAGCTTGTAATACCTGGACAGGATGACTACCTCTGGTTTTGTTGCCTCTTCCCACCTTGTTGCAGTCAGGGCATCATGAAACTACTATTAAATGAACAAAATAAACCAGCTGGCTACCTGACTTCCTGAAACGAAACACACAAGTTAGGGGCCTCCAAACATGCTTCATCCAAGAGCAACGGGCAACTAACTTCAATGAAAAGGTGAAAAGAATAAAAGAAGATCCTGGGAGTTGAAGGAAGGGGACTATGAACAATGACTGACACACAGCAACCACCCAAACACCTGTAAAAGAAAAAGAGTTAGGCTTACTTAGATCAGCACTATTATTCAGAAGTATTGGGATGGAAAAATATAGTCTAGCGTAGGAATGGAAACTGAACTCCCATTAGTGTAACTTTTATAACAGGGTTCCCAAGGAACCTTCTTTTTCTGCTAAGTTATGTCATTCCCAGGCCATGTCCTTAAAATGGATGGTATGTACTTCTCTAGTCCTCTCACCGTTTTCCCTTTCTTACTGACTATGGTATAAATGATAAGGCAGGACCTTTAGCAACTACCTCGGATCCAAAGAGGAAAGCTGTGTGTAAGTGATTAGCAGAAGCTTCTACCACTCTAGCCCCGGACAACTAACATTTGACTGCTGCATAAGGGAGAAGTAAACTTCTACCTTGCTTAAGCTATTTCTTGTCTTTTTGATACATCAGCTTAGACCTCACTCTATCAAAGGAAAGTAGAAGGCAAACCAAATACAACCAGAGAGGTCATGGTATTTGGGTGTTAGTCAAAATTAAATGGGAAACTGTTACAGACTTTAAAGAATAAGGAAGACATTAAAATAAAAAACAAAAACAAAAACAGGGCCCCTGGATGGCTCAGTTGGTTAAGTGTCTGCCTTCAGCTCAGGTCATGATTCCAGAGTCCTGGAATCAAGCCCTGCACCAGGCTCTTTGCTCAGTGGGGATCCTGCTTCTCCCTCTCCTTCTGCCCCTCCCCCATCACTCATGCTTTCTCTCTTGCTTGCTCTCACTCTTAAATAAATGAATAAATAAATAAATTACATATATATACATGGAAGACACTTATAAATAGGTATCAGTAGACAGTTGGATTAGAGCTCAGAGATATAAGCAAATGCAAATTAGTGAGTAGTTTGAATATAGGTAGTTACTGAAATCCTGAATGTGTATTAGATCCCAAAAGAATTAGTATAGCAGATGAAAAAGGGACAGGTCAGTGTAAGCTAGAGGAACTCCAATATGAATAGAAATTGGTGGAAGTTAATTAACAAACAGGACAGCGAAGTAATAGCCAGAGAGGTAGAGAAATAAAACATTAATGAAATTACAGTATTTGCCTTAATCTCCACAGCAAACATTCAGAACATTTTTCTTTGGGAACTTATATTCATTTTCATATGTGAGTTTCATCTAATTGCCATATATAATAAACATATTCAACTAAAATGAGACTAACAATAAAAAAAGGAACAGTATTTGAAATATACATATATCCCTCAAATTTCAGAAGCTCATATATAATTAAGCCCTCATATGAGTGTGTTAAAATGAGTGTGTGAAAATAAGAAAATGCCAAGCCAAAATATCATTATTATTATTATTTAAAATATTTTATTTATTTATTTGGCAGACAGAGATCACAAGTAGACAGAGAGAGGAGGAAGCAGGTTCCCCACTGAGCAGAGAGCCCGATGTGGGGCTCGATCCCAGGACCCTGGGATCATAATCTGAGCTGAAGGTAGAGGCCTCAACCCACTGAGCCACCCAGGCGCCCACCAAGCCAAAATATCCGTAAAGAACTCCAAACACTTTGTTAAGTATAAAAGAGTGCCAAAACTTAACTCTCTGTTCTCTTGCTTGGACTAATTGGTCTCTCATCTTTTATGTTTTCCCCACACAGATCAGTATACCACAAGAAAATATTTCCTCAGAAACTAAGCCTTTTATCTTTTAGTAAATGTATACCTATCAATCAGAATCCTGGAAAGAAACAGGTGGCAGATTCAAATGAGGAACTTTAATTAAAGATTCATATACCAAAGGATTTGAAAGTTAAGGGAACCAACAAGAGATGGCTTAGTGCCTTGGGGCTAACCGCAAAAGTGAGCAAGGACTATTCCAAGCCTAAGAGGGACAGAGAATTAGCAGTTACCTTAACTGGAGAGAAACACACCCATGAGAAAGGTTCACCCAAAATAAACTAGGACTTAGGGAAAAGGCAGAAAGGAATGAATATATCAGCTTCACTTTCCTTCTGCCTTCTGATGTCCTACCAGTATCTCCCATTGGCCAAATCCATCCAGGAGTGAATTATTAGCAGCCTTGCTCCAAAACATGCTGCAGGAGAAGGTTAGAGAGTGGATCTGGAGGAGCAAATTGAAAATAGGTACCTCTCCAGTATATGAAGATTTTGGTTATAGTATAGTGGTTACTATAAATAAACATGCCATATTATTTGAACTAATGATAGAATAAACTGAAGCAGTGAAAAAAAAAACTTAGCTTTTCCCCAGAATGAGCTATCTGTGAGTTTTGGTATGATACCTAGTGACTCTAAACTCTGCATAAAGACTTAGGACATCTGGGCTTGTACGTGCCTGCCAGATGGTGTGGGATGCTCCAAGATCTGGATAGCTAATTTTACACAATAACCGCTTTTAATAGGAATTTTATATTGAAACCTTTGACATGCTTTTACCAGCAATTGTACTGCCAAGTCTGGCTATAATAAACGTGCATGATTTAATAGCTAATTCCCCAGAAATATCTTTTTTTTTTTTTTTTTTTTGCCTTCCCTCAACATCTTTGCCCTGTTTAGCAGCTCACACTTTAATTCTGTAACCTTCATCCTTCTTTTGATCCTTTTCTGTCCCAGAGTGGCAGTTCTTATTAACCTGGGCATATACACACACTATAGTGCACTCACTCAGGAGATCTGAAGAACTTTTGCTACAAATAACAAAGTTCTGATTCCTGAGCACTGAGGAAATTCCAATTACTACTTCTGTATTTTTTTAACAGCCTTTAATGGCCTTAAGTGTTGCTCCCCCACTAAAAGAGTTGCTATCTGTGTAATTTTCTGGCTATTAAATGGCATCACAATTTAAACAAGTTATGAATGATCTTCCTCTTTTGAGCCAGACACAGATTTGAGTTGCTTGTACTGTCTCATTTGTTATTTCAGAAATGACCCTTCATACTTTACTATACTTATACTTTACAGGATACACCCCTCATATACATGACAGAGGGATATGGATAAACACCAGTCTCCTTGTAGGCTTGCCTTTCATCTTATCTAGTTTTTATTTTCCTCCCTTGGCTTCTACCAACTTGTTTAAAATAAAGATGCATTTCTCCTGAATACTGGCATGTTGATTTCCCTGTATTGAATTTTATTTTCTTTTATTCAGAATTAAATAAGTTCTTACAGAAATGATCAGCTTTCAAGGAATGAAGAGCAAAATCCCCAAGGTCCTTCCCTTCATGATTAAGGGGTGAAAATAGCCAATATATTTTTTTCTAAAACTGGGGGTCAAAAAGTTACAATAGCTTGATAATAGAGAAGGTCCATTCAAAGTTTTTCATATTTTGCCAACAGAAACACAAGGCTTTAATGATGAATGTTTCAAGACATACTGTACTTTCAATTAATAAATTCTCTACATTAAGTCTTTCACTTCCAAATTAATGAAAACATATTCTACCCTTAATTAACATGTTTTCCACTTCCAATTCTTCAAAAGCCCCTCATTATCCTAAAGATAAAAATTCAAAGCTCAATGTCACACAGAAAACCCGCATACTATTGCCTGATCTCACCCCTTGCCTTTCTTATCCTGCCACCCACTCCATCAATATCCAAGGGTCCCAACATGCTCCTCCTCACACCTCCATGTTTTGGCACTTGCTGTTCGGTTGGCCTGAAATATATACCATGCTCCTCCCAAACCTGCTTTCACACACATTTACCACCACCACCACCATCTACAATCTGCTACAAGACCAATTTAGGAATCCCTCCATGAACTAGCTCAATATAGCTAGCTCAATACTAGCTGAACTGAAGGAACAATCAATGATCAAGTTTATGTCATTGAAAGTGAAAGCCATGCAACATGGCCATTAATTTTGTTTTTACGATTGTTTTTGAATATCTATCCATCACAGGCACTGTACTAGTTCCTGGAAATATAAACATGTGTAAGAAGAGCCCATAGTTACGCTTCGTGGAATAAGTTCACCTCTAAATCAATATTTATAACACATTTGATAACTGCTGTGGTGACAGTATAAAATAATACTAGAAAAAAATCTCTTCTTTTCCACAGTGTCCACTGAGAAACCATTCAGATGAGTGATAGACCTCCAACCCCATATGAGGAATTTACAGAAGAAATGAATTAAAATCTCTTCCCATCTCTTGGACCCCTCCCTAAGCTGAAGGACGTAGAGTTTCTGAGAGGGGAAATTAAAAAACAACAACAAAACTCCAAACTGGTGGAGAGATTTCTTCTGTGAGTGAAAAGGGAATGTGCCTGCACTCCTAGTGTTTGTCAGGAAAAAGGACACATGAAACTTTCCCACACACTGAGTGGCAATGGGGAGACACGCATTAAGGAAGCTTTTGAATACTGGCCCAGAAGCCTGAGGAGACTTCAACATAAGGGGTCTGCAGTTATATTATTAGCTGTCTAGGACAGAGAAAAGAACTACACACGGTCTACACATGGCACATCTACTAATTTAGTTGAATTACAAGAGAGCCCACCAAGTCACACAATGAGACAATCAGTTTTCACCAACTGTATCCCCACATAGGGATTTCAAATTTAGCTGGCAGCCCAAGGAGCACCAAAACAGCTAGCTAAGTAAGAATGGGTTTATCCCCTACTGCTGCTCCCTCTCTATGCACCACCCCCAAACTTCAATTTTGGCAGGGAATAAACTATCCCAGAAGGATGGAAACAAACAGGTTGAAAGGGTGAAGAACTACTAACCATGCTATAGGCTTTCAGTGTAAAACTAGGTAGAGATGGGCAAGAGAGCATTTAACACAGAGAAGCTTCCATTCTTCAGTCATTGCAGAGAACACGCTAATTTCTGAATTAGGACTGTTACTTGAAGTAATGTTAGAGTTTCTGTTACTTTGTCAAAATGTAAAGACCCTGGAACCTGCTAGAACATATATTCTGGGACAGAGAAGTTCACCCCATTGAACAAAGTATTGAGGACCAGTTAAAATCAGAAGAAAGTTACATTTTGATCATAATTCACATATCCTTTACGTTCAGCAAACTAGTTACAGAAGAAAGCAAAATTCATTCTACAAAAGTCATTATCAGAAATCAATTTTTTTTAATTTGGTGTTTCCATATTTGAAAAAAAAGGGGAAAAAAACAACATAACTGACTTTACTAATCATGACTTACATTAACTAATCATTTGTCAAAGTCTCCATTAGAAGGAAGTGCTTTGCTAGGTAGTGCATATCAAAAATAGAGGTGGGGGAGGGTAAGTTGTATATCTAGTCGAAATTCCATACATTTCATGGGACTGAATTGTGAATCTCTACAAACATTGCACTCCCTGTATTTCTAACCACCACCCCTTCCTCTTGTAATACCAATTCTTAAAAAAAAAAAAAAGAAGCATATGCTCATGACTAATAAGAAGTGACTGAAATAGTGAACTTTTCAACTTCAGAAAAACCTTCTACACCTATTACTTAGAAGGCAGAAATGGTGCTAAAAAAAAAAAAAGTGGGTAATTCGAGGATCTTAGAGAATAAATGAAAAAACCTGAGAGGAGTGTGAATAGATGAAATTGATGCTATTAGGAGTGTTAGAAAAGAAGCCAAGAAGATGTGAAAGGAAGCTAAATAGTTCAACCCTGAAGTCATCACAGAACTTCCACTCTTCTGAACATATACATTGTTATATAGTTGCTTACTTTCTAGTTTTTAAAAAAATACTAGCTCTAAAGCTCAACTCTTCTGTGATGTTTCACATACAGTTTCCTTGATTATTTTATAAATTATACCTTTCAGTCATGAAAATATATTGGTTATTGACCTTCTGTTACTGGTGGAAGAGTCTGCGTTGTGGGAATGGAGGTCTGAGTTCTTGGATTCCCCACAAAAGATTTATGTGAGGATCTGTGTTAAAATAAAGATAGCCAGAAGGAAAGTAGGAAGCACAAAACAGTTTATTAAGGACAGTATACTCACAAGAAGGGAGAGTGGGAGGGCCCAGAGGTACCAACTGCCCCAAGGGGTTACAAGGGGTAACCTTTTATATGAGTGGTGTTCTGGGTCATGGACAATGTGGTCTCTAGTGCAGGCTGCTCCCAATCATTTGGGAAACTCCTCTCACAGGTTGGGAAGAGAAGGTTTTAACCCTAAAAGGTTCGTACCAGCACTGTCAATGCACCCTTCCTCAAAGAGCACAAGTTAAAACTGCAATACAAATTCATCATAATGAGTCTAAGTGTTACCCTGAGTCAGAGGTGGAAAGGGAGAGTGTATGTTCTACACCATGGTCCATTAGCCCCAGTGTCTCAGAAGCCACAAGGCCAGGATATTGCGGGGTCTTGGAAGCCACAAAGTCAGGATGTTGTGACCTCAGGCTTCTAATGTGTAACCTATTTCTAACTGCTCTTGCCTCCAGGTCCTGTCTAACTAACTGCTTACTCTATCACTTCCAGTCTATTATGGGAATTTGCTTTTTACTAATGCATGGTCTCCCCTTGCTATCTGCAGTAAATCTTTTATCTTCTCTTTTGTGAAACACTGCAAGATTACAAATTATAACAGTATTAATGACTTCCTTTTATATAGTCCTTTAGTCTTTCAGTTACCAATGTCATTAGGGAAAGTATTTCTATACTTGTTTTCTTCTATCTCTAACTTCATTTTATTTACTACAATCAAATATTTTTAAAGTATTACTTTTTCAGCAAAGACATCTAATGTTAAAAATGATTACTTACAGTTCTGCTCTTCTTGTCTAACTGGGCTTGACACATGGGATATAAGAGGTTTAAGAATCAAGTACTGAAGGCAAAATTAATAGATTAGTGAATACAGTATCATATTAAATATGTTACAGTAATTTACAAAAGACTTGGGTCATTTGGTTTAGCCAACTAAAATTTCTTCTATTTACAAATTAGATGTAAAATTACATCGAATAAAATTAGCTTCTGTTTTAGATTCTTCATTTAAAAAATACCATTAACTGCTTGAGGATTTTATAAGCCATTAATCTTATAAAATACACTTTAGGGACATTTTCGCTATCCTCATCATCCTCTTTTGCCAGTTCTCTAGATGAGCCTTCCTGTGACAAACTGTCATATCCAGAAAGATGTCTCCTGAAGTCACTGAGCATTTTATATATATTACCTACATAAATCTCATCAGGGGATCTGAATTGTTAGAATCAGATTTTCTTTCTATTCAATTTGTTCTTAAACCAAAGACCCTTTTGAAACATATTATGTCTTCTCCAAACACTCAAAAGTTTAGAAATATCCTGAACATATGCGTTTTTTATGAGTAGATAAAAAACTGGAGCTCAGAGTTTGTGAACTCCCCATTTCTGTAAGAGTTCAAGCAAAGACTGGTTAACATGGGCTATGGAAGCTGTGATAGGATTTCCTCAGTTGAAATGGCAGAGGTCTACGGTTCTACGTAACTCTAATCTTCTTCCATCTGTAGAGGATGACAATGACATGCTCTGACAGAGCTTAAGAATGCATGGAGCACGGGGTGTGGTGCAAAAATAATGAATACTGTTATGCTGGAAATAAAAATAAATAAAAAAAATAAATAATAAAAAAAAAGAATGTGTCAATCAATATGGAGAACTGACCAATCATAAATATGAAAAAAGAATCACTGAGGCAATTTGACAATGCATCCCCCCATTCTGAGAACTATCAAGGGGTATGGGTTCAAACACAAGCAGACCATTCTGTTACAACACATTTTCTTTAAGACCAAGTAGCTCTTATATGATTGGCAAATATAGGAGTAATGTTAATATAACACAAATCTGTTGCTTTATAAATGACTTTTTTTTTTCTAGGCATGTAGATCTGTAATCATGAGAGTGGAATGATAATGGGCCCCTGTATACAGGTCACCTTCCCAGTAAGGTGTACTCCCGGCCTTGTTCTGGGTTGTGGAAAGTTGCATTTACCACGTTGCCCAGCTAAAAAGCAGCGACGATGACCCCAAGTTATGCTTCCACACGCATTGCTCCAGTCTCACAAGTCAGCATTTACGCTGAGTGTCTTTGGGCATTTATAGTGTCATGGTACAAGTTCCAACTATTTTAAGCTCTTACCCCTAGTTATTCAAGCAAATTCTCAAGGTACCAATTATTATTTTTTGTTAGTATTCTGGACATAGAGTTACACAGGTTTTGGGTGGTTTGTCCCAACTCCATTTTCTCCATAAGCCCTGTGATTTTTGGTACACAGTTTTACAGAATACAGAGTCTTTCAAGAATCCAAGTATCATATTACAACAGAAACACCTGTCAATGATACCATCTGCAGAGAAAGTAAAAGGTATCAGACACTGGTGTTATTTGGATTATATAACTAAGCTTTACCTTGATTTCCTTCACTTGAAGCAACTTCTGATAATTACAGGTCAGACCAATGCCTACATCCAATCTACCTGTCATATTTCTCATGGGAAATTACAAGTGTACATTACAATCTTTTGTGAATTTGGTTAACATATATCAACAAACAACAATTCAGTCAACTTTTAGACACAAATGAGATTAAAGTTCTAAAGACCGGATTCTGAACTCAAAGAAACTAAAGAGAGATTAATACCATCCTGTTATATCTTGACCTAACACTCATCCAGCCTCATTCAGGATTGATCCACCTTTCTAACTTGCTGTGCAACCATTTTAAATGTCTAATTTCTGTACTGAAACACAAGAGAGACTAATCTTGTTTCAAATCCCCAATTTGAGATAAATCACTTAACCTACCTAAGCCTAATATTCTGAATTAAATGATATTTACATACCCATTTCATAGAGTTACTGTGAATGTTTCATAAGTCTAGTATGGTGCTTGGAATATAGAAGTGCTTGATAAAGTATATGCATTATTGTTATAACTCATGATAAGCAATACATCCCATTTGGGCCAGTCCTTTCCCATTATTATGCCTCTAAATTCAACTTTCACTTTAAAAAATAAAGGGGAAAAGCGGCGGAAGAAGGAAGCAAGAATGCACTGGGATTTGGAAGTATGTGGTTTGAGGTCTGGGACATATTTAGTTCAGTTTTATGTTTCCAATTCCTAGCATATTTAACACCAAAAAAAATTATTTCTATAGTATTGCTTAATAGGAAAGCAGTATACATGTCTACATATACAGTAACTTCAGACAGATGCAGTTCTTAGGGGTTCCAAATCACCTCCTGGAGCCATCCTTTTTGGTAGAAAGCTTTACAACTACCTCACCAAAAATTGCATTTTTCAATGCAATTGATGTCATAGATGCTCTATTTCAGGGAGTGGGGGGAATCCCTTTTCCTCAAGAATCTACTCTCATGCTCATACATTTTAGCTAGGAAATTCTTCCTATGTCTTCTCCAAATCTAATCTTCATTGTCTACTCAGAAAGAACAAATATGACCACTTTCTAAAATTATGATAAAAAGCTTACTTATGTTCTGAAGAAAACTTAAGATGCATCTTAAACTTTATGCTCTTCTGACCTACAAATCTACAATGTAGTATTTCAAAAGGACTCTGAATTAGTGGAATAATCTTGACTTGCATGTTAATAAACAGTCTGAGTTGGAAAAACCATTATACCTCTCTGAGCCTATTTTTTCTGAGTAAAATGGAACCAGTAATATCAGTCATGCCCACTACTTCATGGTGTAGAAAAGAATTACTAAGAACCACTTAATCAATTATGATGGGTTACATAAATGAAACAATGTATCACTTACAAAAATTGCAATGACTTTTAAATGTGAAATTCAATTAAAAAAATTCCAAGCTAATAAAAACAGTAGATACAATTAACATGTAATTCAAATTGTCAGTATTAAATGAAGCATAAAGTCTGTTTTCCCATCATACTTCTAAAAGTTTCAATGTTTCAGGAAAATTAGGTTGTCTACTGTGGGCTCAAAATTAGAGGCAGAACAGGTCATCTAAACCATTTACTCACCAATGACACTTCCTGAATGCAACTGCACCCCTAAAGTTCATTCATTTAGCCATATTAATTGTTGCTTAATCCATAGTTGCTGTATCCCTTTTTGCTGTGCACTTACATTTTGCTCTGGTTGTCAGCTAAATGCAAGCATTGTATTACCATCTTTCTCTCTACTGGGATATTTCCTCAATTGAACACACTTAAGGAGTAAGTATTGTCTAAAGTTTCTCTAATTTTCATTCTCACTTCCTTACTATTCCTGATATACGATGCTCAGAAGTGGTGATTTGTCAGTGTTAATACTTTGCAGTCTTTGAAGAACATACAGCTTTAGGAATTACCCTTTCACTTCCTACTTTTTCAGTTTCTTCACAGAAAGGCTTCATTTCTGTGACATCTACTCTTTATACATATATTTCTTAATCATGAAAAAGGAAAGAGAAAGTACATGCAAATTAAATACTATTATTTAATTTCTGTAGCTATTCTTTGGTGTAATAGCTAGTCATACATATTATTATTTCAGTCCTATTTGGTGACAAAATAGTAACAATTATATTGTTAAACTCTGCTTTAACAGAAAATTAGATTGGATTTTAAAATTTTTTATTTATTTTATTTTTTTAAAGACTTTTATTTATTTTTTTGACAGATCACAAGTAGACAGTGAGGCAGGCAAAGAGAGAGGAGGAAGCAGGCTCCCTGCTGAGCAGAGAACCCAATGTGGCCTCGATCCCAGGACCCTGGGATCATAACCTGAGCCAAAGGCAGAAGCTTAATCCACTGAGCCACCCAGGTGCCCGAATTTTTTAATTTAGTCTATGAATTCCTCTATGTGGTTTAGTGTGAAGGTAAAGATAATTTTCATTTGTATTCAGTTTGCTGCTATGTAGCTTTCATACTGTCCCTTTGGTGCTTCCTAACCTATTTACCTTCTGATCTTCACTCTCTCTGGTACTGTGATGGAGTACATTATATGAGCATTCAGTCTAAGTGTTCTTCAAGCATCTTTCACTGCAGCAATCAAAAAATCAACTGAAAGGCTTTACTTACTACACTTTGAGCAGAAACTCCATCTGTAAAATTATCTTGTACTTATCAGACAGTAATTAGTTCTGGAATTGTCTTATGAATGCATACCTATATGTTTTATATTATCAGGCATACATGGATTCCCTACTGGAAATCATGCACTATGATAATAAGCCTTTCAAAGCACTACATGGGCATTTTGTATCAGATACAATCAGAATGCCTAAAACCACAGAATATTTACAAAGACATAAGTGCATGTATAAAAGGAGATAATTGAGTCTAGAAGTTTATCAACCTAATTTTGTTATGATAAGAAAATTGGTTGAATTGCAAAATGTAAGCTTATCGGAAAGAGAAAAATTGATGAGTGGTGCTTTCAAGGGTTCCTCTTCCCAGCAATTAGAGATGCAGGAAAAGCATCCCTCACCTGACTATATCCTTCCCAAAAGGAACATTTGCTGGTACTCAAGTATATCATGAGTTTAATGCTTCTGAGAGTGTATTTAATCTGTTCACTCAGTTAAGAATGAAAATGCTCAGTATTCTATCAAGATCCAGTTAAATTTACCTAATTTCTGTTACATTTTCTCATCCTTATACCACAGACTCATCCACTTAACAGAATTATTTGCTTCCATAGGGCCTCATGGCACTTGGTTTATTTTACACATGGTATGGCTAAATAACTACTTATATATTTTGTATATATATGCCTGTCTTTCTGGATAGAGTATCAACCCTTAGAAAGATGAAATTAGGGATTCCTGGGTGGCTCAGTCGGTTAAGCAGCTGCCCTCAGTTATAGGTCATGATCCCAGCGTTCTGGGATCGACTCCCATATGGGGCTCCTTTCTCAGCAGGGAGGTTGCTTCTCCCTCTGCCTCTGCCTGCCACTCTGCCTGCCTGTGCACTCTCTCAGTCTGACAAAAATAAACAAAATAAAAAAAAAAAGAAAGAAAGATGAAATTATTTTAACTATTATGGAATCCCCAATACTGGTAGGGTCTCATAAATTATCAGTTTCATCCATTTATCAATAAGTAACTAGTAAACTATCAAAAGTAACTAGAAAGCTAGTTAATTTAGATAGCTAGCTAGTTAATTAGTTATGTTTACTGACTCTGGTCTGAGGTCTAAGCCAACATTTACAACAGCTTCTTGGCATCTCCTTGCAGATGTCTCAGAAGTACCTCAAATTTAATATGTACAAAAACAAATTAATTGACTTACAGAACCTAACATGGACTCAAATTTTCTGCCCCAGTGAATGCTACCATCCACCAACTTGTGCAAGCCAGAAACACAAAAGTTACCCCTGAAAACTCCTCCTTTATTCTCTTTCTCCATTCCATTTTCATTCCTCTTGATTTTGCCTGCTACATCCACTTTTTGCCATTTTAACCATTCTACTCTAATTCAAAACACCAGCACCAAAAGTGGGCTGAAGAGAGGCAAGCTAGCTAAAAGCAATAATTCAAAAGTAAAACATGACTAGGTTTGTAAGGTATGAGTTTGATGGGTTTGATGAAAAACATTAAAAATTAAAAAGATAAAATGTCAATCACAAGTATCTCTGCCTATTAGAATTAATCTATAAAGATAAGAGACCAGCTTCCAAAAGTGTATCCCTTATGATAGCCCCTCCCAAAGAATGTCTTTAGAAGGACATCCATGCAATTGAGTTTCTTTGACCTATCAATGAATATTGAACACTAACCATGTACTAGACTATTATTTAGAGGGAAAGAGGGATTCTTCCAAGTATCATGGCAAAAGAGATTTTGTGGAATCAAACAAACAAACAAACAAACAAACAAAAACAAACAAACAAAAAAAACTGAGCCCAACATTCCTGAGTTTTTCCTCTAAGTTTTCTTTGATATTATTAGTATGGGTAATCTCTGTCTTGTAGGAGCTCACTATCCTATAGGGAAGAGAGAGATACAAAGCATTTGCTAAAACACAGTATGATAGTCTTATGTATGGACAATGGCCTAAAATAGATTAAGACAAAAAGATGAAAAAAAAAAAACTTCCCTTTTTCCTCCATTTCCTATAAAGTATATGCAAAACAGACATTTGAAGAATTGCAAAGGTCCGTTCAAAATATCAGGGCTTTCCCTTGATATTAGCTAGGCTAGGTAAAATAAATAAACTATCATCTGCACATTCAAAATTCCCAAAGCCAGATTTTTATTTAATATTGAATGTGTTCACTGGCCCAAAGAAGGTAGAGCTCTGGCATGAGTTCCATGGAAAAAACAGAATGTTTGACTATTAGAAGGCAAATAGGTAATTCCTAAGGAAAGAAGGCAAGCGTAGAGTATTAACAGCAAGAGAACAATATGGAAAAAGGCATGGGGTTTTAAAACAATTGATGTTTGAGGACCCAGTGGAAGGTGTGGTGTGGTGTAGCTGGAGCTAAGAGCAAATGGTTTTATGGATTGAAGTGAGTGATGAGAGATGAGATTGGACTAGCTCAGTAGGCTGGGAACAGATTGTAAAGCTTTACACAGTGTATAAGAGAATCTTAATTTCATCTTGTAATCAAAGCACTAAAGGAAGACTTTAAGAAGATTTTGTTTTAGTAAGACTACCATGGTAGCACTGCAGAATTCATACTGGAAGGAAAAGGACTAGTAATAGAAAATTCCAAGAAAATTCCTGAAAAGGTGTTTTATAAAACTGTATGCTATTGGACTGAGTGATGGTAGATATAAGAAAGAACTGTGAAGTGAAACTGACAGAAGTTGGTGACTAATATGAGAAATAGAAAACCTTAGTAACTCTGTGATTTGTAGCTTAATGGTGGATGGTGATGTCCTTAGCTGGAATAGAGAATACAAGAACAGGAATAGATTTCAGAGGTGGTGGTAATGGAAAATCATGATGCTTCAATTTGGTACCTGTAGTATTTGAAGAAACCGAAGTATATTCAAGAAGCAATTAGATGGAAAGCATATAAAGAGCTCAAGACTGAAAACACAAATTTGAGAGGCATCAACACATTGAAGGTAGTTGAAAGCACTGAATAAATGAGATGATCTTAACATATATTCATAGTCAGAAATGAAACATAAAAGATCAAAAGCTATAGAACTCCAACAGGTAAGGAGAAGGCTCCCCTGGGGGAACACAGCAGAAAAGGTTAGAGATCTAAGGACAAAGTTCTAAAGGAGAATTGTCTTAGAAACCAAGAGTGGAAAAAAAAAATAGAGGATGGACAAGTAAAAACTGTACATACAAGTCAAATAGTGCTGAAGTCAAGTTTTCCCAGTTGGTGATCATGAGTTTGTTAGAAACCTTAGTGTTTCCATAAAGCAGCAGAGGCAGGTTAAACCAAAAATGAAAGTCAAGTCGGTTTGATAAAGAATGAGATATAGAGTGTCCTAACTTGAAAAAGGAATAGCCCAGGACAATAGTGTTTTAGATGAGAGAACTTTTTTAATAAACTGGGTTCATCTCTATTTCCCAATTCCAAAATAGCTGAAGTAGCATCATGATGACGTTCAGCAAATCCAGAAATACGTGAATCCTGCCCTGATCCAATCACTTATTTTTCCCTTTGAGTCCCCAAAGGAGATTTAGATACCACAGCAGCAAAACAATTTAACTTTTTTCTTATAAGCTAAGATTTCAATCTCAAAATTTTAGAATTTTAGCATACCAAAGGAGCCCTATAGTGAACTTACTCTGTATAATATCTAGTCTGCAGAAACAGCCTCATAATGAAGCAAGCCATATGGTCAGCTCAGTCTTCCATCCCTTTCCCCTACTTCCAGCATTCAAACTGAGTTCGATACACCTAATGATCACACATCACCACAACACAGTGTATTCTGATTCAAAACATGATGGGAAAGAACAACACCCATTAACAGAACAACCTAGAAATAGCTATAGAGATCATATGAAAATGTCACTTACTAGCAGTTATCCAATAAGGTATTTTAAATTTCGACTGATCCAGATCACCACTCCTGTCCTTTAAGATGGAGTAAAAATAAAGTGGGCTTGCTCCCTGAGAAGGAGTCAATTATGACCTATTGACTAAACTTCAGAAACACTGTTTTTTACTTTTCACTTAGTTTATCTCCATGTTAGGTGATCACATCTAGTTTGAAATGGTTAGAATTGCTGCTTCAAAGCAAAAGTTATACTGACCCTACAGAACTCAACTTAGGAAAGCTATAAAATTATTCAGGGATGTTCTAAACTTAAATTAAAACATTTTCTGGTACAAGCAAGGAACAGTATTTCATGTCTCTAGAAATTGAATGAAATTCACTTTGATTTTGTGATTGTAATATATACCCATCTATATTAATCAAATTTTGCACATTTACTCATGTTATCTCTAAAATAAAAATTATAAGTAGAAGTTACACATCCCTACATCTGAATTTGAAGTAAATCTTCTTACAGTGAAAGTTGACAAGTTTATTTAATTTTGTAACAAAAGAGAACAGTAATTTGCATTTGGCTACAACTCTATTCAAATGGGTAGGCACTTTGGTCAGTCCTTAATTATAAAAGAAATGGTGATATCATTAAAATAATTTTAAATGGGTAATCCAGTGGTCATTTAAAATTTATGTTAGAATAAATATTTATACTCAAATATGAATGTATCTTAGGAATAAACCCCATTTTAAATACAATATTAACATTATAATTCATAAACATCAAGGTAGAAGCCTGAAAGCTGAACAATTTCCCCTACTTTCTTATTCTTCAACCAATACTTTTTCTCTTCGTAGAGCCTCCACTTAAAGACTCTCTCCAGGACTAGAATATGAGCTGGTTGTTTCCGACCACAAGGATCAATATATGTCACTCTCTTACTTTTATGATCCACAAGTCAGTAGTTTGTCAGTCTCTGTTCTAGTGTACTGCTGTCCAGAACAAAGGTGATGTAAGCCACACATGTAATGTGACATTTTCTAATAGCCACATTAAAAAGTTAAAATGAAGAAGTGAAATTAGATTTATTAATATATTTTGTTTAATTTAATGTGTCCAAAATGCTAGCATCTTAATGTCATTACTAAAAAAAAAATTTGAGAAATTTTACATTCTTTTTCAATACTATATCTTAGAAACCCAGTATGCATTTTACACTTAAAGGACCTCCCAGTTTAGACTTTTCAACTAGGATGAGAGAAACTTCCAATTTAGACTAGATAGGGTTCAAGGGCTTAAACAGCCACTAGTGACCATCACACTGACCTATGTGGCTTTAGACCATGAAAGAGATGGTGAGAATTTCCAGTCTCCTGTGATGCCCAGAGTCCTTATGATTTTCAATTGCAGCATTTTTTTAAGGACAGCCTGAGAATATCTTCTTACTGGCAACCTAAAGAGCCCAACCTAAAGTGTGAATAAATATATGAATGAATGAACAATGGAACAAATGCTAACATACTAAGTGCCTAAAATCATCCGCTCCTATACATTTTACTCACATGGGTATTCTTATTACTAGATTGCAAATTTTTTGAAAAAGGGGATTTACCCTGAATATGTTTGTGATACAGTATTTCTCCTACATGCTTTTTCTTCTTTCATTCCACAGGTATGCTCTATAACTTTTTTTGAGTAAGTATTAAATGTGATTGTAATTATATTTAACATTCCCTCACAAAAATGTGTTGCTTTAAAAATTATGGAGGCTTCTTGGTGGTTCAGTGGGTTAAGCATCTGCATTTGGCTCAGGTCATGATTCCAGATCCTGGGCTGAACCGTAAGGTGGACTCCCTGCTCAACCGAGAGTCTATTTCTCCCTCTCACTCTGCCCTTCCCTTCTGCCTCTCTCTCTCTCAGTAAATAAAATCTTTAAAAATAAATTAAATTAAAAATAATTAATTAATTATAATAAAAAAATAAATTAAATAAAATATCTAGCCCTAACACAGAACTGTATTAAGTACTAGTTAACTAAAAAATAGAGGTGAAGTAAATCAGGGATTCTGTAAATTAGCCAAAAATTACTGATATGTAAAAAAATTATTCCAATAAAGGAGGATGGAAAGAATCAGAGAGACCGTTTTCTTGAGCTAAGTCTTGAAAGCTGGAGCATGTGATTCTTAAGCAGCTCAGCTGCAAATAGTATGGCCAACTTACTATTTAAATAATAATTTATATAGTCAAGAGGACAAGTAAGTTTTTTTTTGGTTTTGTTTTGTTTTGTTTTGTTTTAAAGATAGCTATATATTGGTGCCTGGGTGGCTCAGTCAGTTAAGTGCCTGCCTTTGGCTGAGGTCAGGATCTGGGGTCCTGAGATCGTGTCCCCCATTGGGCTCCCTGCTCAGCAGGGAGCCTGTTTCTCCCTCTTCCACTCCCCCCGTCTATGCACCCTCTCTCACTCTCTCTCTCAAATAAATAAATAAAGTCTTTAAACAGATTAAAACTAAAATTAAAAAAATAAAATACTTAAAAAAAAAGATAGCCATATATTGAATATTTAAAATCTTCTTGGGTTGTTTGAAGAAATTTAAGCAAACGTATATTTTAGTGTTATATCAAAAAACAATTATCCCAATCAAAACCTTTCATTTTACAATATGACTTTACCATAGGGATAGAAAAATGGAAAATTATTGTCCCTATAAAACATGGGAATCTATTGCAGCAAAGACAATCCTTTTACTATTAGACAAAGAAAGCTGAGTTTGAATGGTTTTGCTGACTCAAGCTCAAAACATGATCTAAGTTTAAAAATTGGAAGATCTTATAATTTATAATTCTGAATGAATCCTTTATAAATGCAGAATCTTTCAAAATCTATCAAGAACAGAGAATGTTTGTTAAAGAAATGGCACCTTTGAAGTCTTGAATCTGGCTGACCTTTCCTTCTTTTGGCTTGTTCAAGATAAATGGCTGCAGAGAATGACTAGTGTTAGGAAAAAAAAGAAGCGAAGAACCTTCAGAATGCTGGAGCACTCACAATAGTAGATCATTTCCTTTCATTTCAAGAACCCCTGCCAACGTGTGATCATTCTGATGATTAGTTCAAACTAATCATGAATGATTCATTAACTCAGTCTCTAGTTTATTATAAGGTTTAAGCCGCATACACCTGGAATATTAATATAGGAAAGAAACCACTGTGTTTCATTTAAAATAATTATTTTGCCAAAAAAAGAAATGAATACCTTTGTCTTTGTGTATTCTTATTGCATAAACTGGGTATTATGGAGGACATGTATTGCATGGAGCACTAGGTGTGGTGCATAAACAATGAATTTTGGATCTCTGAAAACAAAATTAAATTTAAAAAAATTAAAAAATAATAATTCAACAAGAAAAAAATAAGTTATAAATTCTCAGAGCACTCACAATTACTAATTCAAAATTTATTTACTTGTCTCATTTGATCTTCCAAAATATACGTTGTGGTGGTCGTTACAGATTTTTATCAGGTAAAACTGACTCTTATGCAACTTAGAATAGGAATATTAAGGTGCTAAAAAGCTATGTTAATCCAAATAGTTGCTGGCCTATCCTGGACTATTACAGTAATATAAGCCATGTATTAAGATTTACTATATGCTAAAGTATCCTCATAGCATATACTGTCATTTAACCTAAAATAGAACCTACAAGTTATATTGTCTATCCTCTTGTTGGGCAAATAAAAAAACTGGATTTTTTCCAGTCTCTCTGGAATTATTATCCTTTGTAGCCTAGTGTCCAATGTTACTGAAAGTCATTGCTGTACATATTTTATCAAATTTCAAAATTTATCAGAAGGGAGATTAAGTCTGTTCTGTGTGATTCCAACTTTATCAGAATCAGTAGTCCCCTATATGCTCACATGGTCAAATTACGTATCTGTTAGATCCTATAGTACAATCAGAATTTCATAATTGTATGTATTTGTGTCTTTTCATTATGAAAAACGAATTCAGATAAATGTATAATAATAGGTAAACTATGTAATCTTAGTCAAGTAACTTTACTTCTATGAATCACTACTTTATAATTATAAAATTAAGATCATCACATTTAGGATTATATATGGTGTATAAAAATATTATGATGACAACAGTTTTATGGTCAGCTTTAAATTTAATAATACATATGTCTTTTGCATAGTGACTAGAACATAGTTAACAATCATATCATATATCTCATGCACGATAATCAATAACATCTGCCCCAGGTACTTATTGGAATGTCAGGGTGTGTCAGAATAAGGAATAGAGAAGATGGGCAGATGTACATATGGAATCAAAATAAGGAGAGTTATATTCATCTACCTCTAGATTAGAAACAGGTTTCTCAATGGACCTCCTTCTTTAAGCAATGCTTGAGAAGGTACTAAGTTTGTCTCTGACTCTTTTCTTTATCTCTTCTGCCCACTTCCAGCACCTGCTCCTCCTAATTTCTGCATCTTTCTTTAAATCATTAATACAATAAAGTGATGGGCAATTCTTTTTTTTTTTAAGACTTTATTTATTTACTTGAGAGAGAGCATGAGAGGGGAGAGGGTCAGAGGGAGAAGCAGACTCCCCACCAAGCAGGAAGCCCAATGCGGGACTCGATCCTGGGACTTCAGGATCATGACCTGAGCCGAAGGCAGTTTCCTAACCAACTGAGCCATCCAGCCACCTCAGTGATGGGCAATTCTTATAGACTTAAGAACCTTTAGGTGTAAACTTCTATGCATATGTTTTGATAAATCGATACATTGTTTCATTCTCAGAGCTTATTTTTCTACATATTGGCCATAATTTAATATCATTTATGTTATGGGACCACCCCTGTCTGGCTCAGTCAGTAGAGCTCATGACTCATACTCAGGGCTGTGAGTTCAAGCCCCACATTGGGTGTAGAGATTACTTAAAAATAAAATCTTAAAAGAAATAATTAATATACAAATAATCCATGTTCAATAATGAAATATAAAATAGACATAAGGACAGATTGTTTTAAGACACTGACATATCAAAAATCTAGCCACTGCTTTATTAATAAAATTAGTAGGGACATAACTTTCAATGAAATATTGTGTCAGGATTACTTTACCATAAATTAGTAGGCAATACTGCAAACAGCAAAACTTTTATCTTAATCAGAAGATTAGGGTAGAAATATGATACAAATAAATTTTACTTCTAGAGTTTTATGACTTTAACTAGAATAATGTCATTAAATATACCAGTATGCAATAGCAATGATTCTTCTTTGGCTATTCCTATGCAAATTCATTTTGAGGGATATTAGATACATAGCAAGAGATATACAATAGATGATATATAAATACTGACATAGATATGTACATCTATATTTTTTGCTTAAGAAAATATTACAACTAAGACTGAAAATATATTTTCAAATTGAGAATAAGAGAAAGCAGTGTATCTACAGTAGCAACTTTCTAATATAAACCTGTTCAGTGCTTTGAAAAGTACAAGAAATCATTTTTGTCTATCTAAGGGTCATTCCTTATGCTGAGTTTATATATTTCCTGATGGCTAAGTAGATACCTGAAGTTATTGTTCTAGCTCAGCTGATATTTGTATATATGTTCCAGTGTAAGTTAATGTTTAACCAGAGAAGCAGAACCAATAGGAGGTATATAAGAGAATTATTACAAGTAATTCTCTTATACACAATCATTGCTGGATAGGCAAGTCCAAAATCTGTAGGACCGGTTTTCATAAAGGGCAGGCTGAAACTCACAGGATGGACTGAAACTGCTAATCACAGGTGGGATTTCTTCTTTAAGGGAAGCCTCGGCTCAATTTTCAGGTTTTTCAACTGATTGATTCAGGCCCACTAGATTATCTGGAATAGCATCCCTTTTTATTTATAGTCAATATTAAGAACTATAATCACATCTACAAAATATTTTAACAGAACACCTAGATTCATGTCTTATTGAAAACGGGACTACGGGAGCACCTGGCTGGCTCAGTTGGTTAAGCAACCGCCTTTGGCTCAGGTCATGATCTCGGGGTCCTGGGATCGAGTCCCAGATCAGGCTCCCAGATCCATGGGGAGTCTGCTTCTCCCTCTGACCTCCCCTCTCATGCTCTCTCACTCTGTCTGTCTCTCTCACTCTCAAATAAATAAATAAAATCTTAAAAAGAAAAAAAAAAAAAAGAAAGAAAGAAGAAGAAAACGGGACTACAGCCTTGCTGAATTGACCCGCGAAAAGACCATCATAATGGCCCTGTGTCCTGTTAAGGGACATGGGACGAGAAAGCTGAGGGTTTTGTCAATCCTGTATGTTTCTGAGCTCAGACATCCATAGATTATTTCCATCTAAGATGGTCTAAGATGTCTCTAAGGTGCTCTACGAGCCAGAGTTGTAAATGGTTGCTTGCAGCAGTCACTGCTATTAGCAGAGGAAATGATGGTCTAATTGCTAAAAGACTAAAGGCCATTCTTAATTATTTTTCTTCTTTTTTCCAAGAACAAAGTGAGAATGGAAGAGTACATTCTTTCAGTGCAAGGGCATTACAAAGATCTCTCTCCAGGAATTTACTCATTGACTGTTGGAAGAAAATAATTTAACAGTTCTCGTATTGTACCACATGCATCAAAGACCAGTTTACCCTATGGCTAGAAATTATGACAGGCAATTGTCTAGGAGTAATTGGAAAAATCATAGCAGGTTCATAAAATAATGGAACAGCAAATGACTGCTCCGTGTAGTGATCATGTGGATTACTGCACTGGGATCAGAGAAAGATGAAAGATGTGACATGAGGATACATAGAAGGGAAACAAGAACTACACAGGAAACTCCTTGCCCCAGTATCATTTAAATTCCAATAGGAGGAAACACTTAGTAAAATTGCCCTAGAACTCAGGACGTGAGGTGTCAATTGTTAAGTTAAATTGTTTGACTTTTGAGCGATTATGGGGTTAGGGGAGGGAGGGAAGAGGTTTTATATCTTTTTGTTTTTTTGCGTTGCTTTTTCATATAACCTTTCCACTTATTGAAACTAAGTGTTCCAGCACTACAATAACCCACTGACTCAGCCTGGGTTTCTTATCCTGGGGTGTTTAGATCTGTAGGGTATTCGTAAATCCATTTCAGAATTGTTTCTGAAAGAATACTCCAATTTTGTATATGTGCATGCCTGTGTAATTTCCTGAGAAGAGGATTTATCGCTTTCTTCAGTTTCCCAAATATTCTATTACCCTAAAATGATTAAGACACACTCTGGGCATAAGCCCATATTCATAACTAGGCAGTTATAATCAGAATCCAAATACTTAAATTAAAAATTCTTGTGACCTTAGGTGATTTCATTTTTTCTTAACTTTGATTTCCTTATCTAGGAAATTGGGGTGAAAATATTTTCTTGAAAAGCCTATTGCGAATTATAAATGAGATGATAAATATGAATGTGGAAAATATGAATGTGCTTTACATACATAAGTTATTTTTATTGGTATCTTTTTAAGGGTAAGAGAGTATTCTTCTGGTCTTCTACTCTGAGAGCTCTAACAGCTTGAAAATGTTACCCAGCTGCTTTGAAGAAGCAGCTTATATAAACGTCCTACTTTGAACCAAAGTTATACTTCAGTTTCAGCAAGTGTTAGTTATGTTCTAACATTGGTATTTCTTTATCACATCATAGATTATAACTTCTGAAATACCATATACTTCAAAGTTTTTTAAATGTCTATGGCAGGGAGCGCCTGGTTGGCTCAGTTTGTGAGGCATCTGCCTTTGACTCAGGTCATGATCCCAGGGTCCTAAGATCTAGCCCCACGTGGGGCTCTCCCTCTCCCTCTGTCCCTTGTCCCCCACCCCCACTTGTGCTCTCACTCTCATTGTCTCTCTCTCAAATAAATAAAATCGTTAGAAGTGGATGAATAAACAAATAAATAAAAATGTCTGTTGGATTTTAACTTTTTCATGGTTGCTAGTTTTTTCCTTCTTTTTATAACCTTATAGAGGTTATAATCCTTTACCTCTACTTTTCTAAGTTCTAGACTGGGACCCCTGTAACAAAAGACAAATTCACAAGAGAAAAGCCTACGCATTTATTTAATACATGCTTTACATTACATGGAAAGGAAATGAAGAGATTGAAGACTTTAAGAAACTGAAACCTGAGCATTTTTCTGGTAGTTTCAATGAATAGTACAGAATCGTAAAAAAAAAATGTGAGAGAATAAGAAGTATGAGCTAAGTGTCATAAAGGGGGAGAAGCTTAGCAAGGCCTGTCCCTCTACCTTCGGAGCTAGGGATGTTCCTTTCTTCTGGGCATAGGGAGGGCACCTCTCACATGAGGGTTTAACGACCTGCTTCAGGTGAAGGCCAGAAAGTCCTTCCTGCACTTGCCGTGTCTCAAATTTCTTCAGCTGAAAAGATTCAATATCCCAAGATGCCGTATTGTGGAGCAGCATGCTCTGAAGGCCATCAATGTCATCATTAGGTCACAGCATAAGTAGTGGGGTAGCAGAGGTAACTTAAGGTCACACTGGCCTCACCAGCTCCATTCGTGGACACGAATAAGGTCACATTCGTGAACTTGTTATTGCCAAACATTTAACTACAGTCTTTCAGCTCTACTTATAAAATTCTCTCCCCACTGGCATATTTCTGGGGGACTTGTTTGGGACTGAACAAGGGAGGAGACTCAAGTGAGATTCACAGTCTGTGATTCAGTCTGTGATTCCATCTGGATAACCATCTGCCCCGCGACGCCCTGCTAAGCCACACAGCCACACCACCATTTGCTGCAACCGTGCTGCTGCTTTTCACTCTCCCTACTATGATGCAACGGGGTGGAGCTCTGCCTCAAACATCCTTAGTCACCATTCCGCCAAAAGTTCTGCCCTTGCTCTGGCTGATCTCCACTGCAAAGGCAGGCTCCTGTCAAACCTATGGGATCTGGGCTTCCGACCTGCTGGGGCTTTCATCTTGCCTTCACAGTTTTCTTTAACATGACATGGGAAAAGGCACACTTCCTTCTATTAAGAGGGTCTCACAGCAGTGCTCCTTGGGTCCCACAGTGTTGTAGGATTTAGAGAGTCAACTCTTTGCATTTGACCTACAGCCTAGTGTTCTCCAGAGTACAAACGTGCCCGTGACGTAGATTCAGAACAAACACCACACTGCATTATAACCATGATTTTTCTAAAGATTCATTTATTTATTTGGAGTGGGGGAAGAGCAGTGGGAGAGGGAGAGAACCCCAAGCAGACTCCCTGGTGAGCACAGAGCCCCTGACATGGGGCTTGATCCCACAACCCTGAGATCATGATCTGAGCCTAAACCAAGAGTGGGACACTCAAACGACTGAGACACCCACATGCCCCTGTAACCACCATTTTGATGGTCAGTTTCCAAAGCTTGGGTAGTCACATAGATGCGTTTAGATAGATATAAAGTAGATGAGATCAAGCTATGGATATGGCTATAGTTATACAGATATAGACATACATATACATAGCTAGTGTTTAGTAGTATTGGGGAATGTCAAGGGCTGTGTGCCACCAAAAAATCTGCGTTTGCCTCCATCATTACTGAGACTCACTACTGAACAAAAGTAACACATATATGGGTGAAAAAAATTTTAAATCAAGACTCAGATTTTTTCAAAGCTCAAGAGAGGGAATATGAAAGGGATCTGAACACAGAGCTAAAAAATAATGTTCTTTTGAAAGGCATATCAACATGCTTTGGTTCCTGAGGTTAACACAGCCTTATCATAGTTCTGAAAAAATGAGTGAAGGCTAAGAACAAAAGTAAACCCCAAAGTCCCATGTTCTGTTGTCGGTCTGTTATTGGCCCAGGTCTTCCTGTTTTATACTGTTGTCTGGAAATATCTTTGTATAACTTGTTTCTGAACATTAGGGAAAAGACATGTACTCACCTATCACAAATACATTCAGAGCACTTCTACACTCCTTTTAACCCATAAAAACTCCTGTATCCATGTGTATATGCTTATGAGATTTAAATCAAATTAAGATGAAAATAAAAAGCAGACTGTATACTTTTCATGGATTCAGTCACCTATAAAGTCCCATCACCCAAAACATCCTAACAGTAATTTAAGTGTAACCCCCCACCAATAACAAAGCCAAACCAAACACAATAGCAACAACAAAAGACTTCTATTACAACCTTGCCTGAAAACTTTCACCAAAGGGAGCTTTCTTCTACTATTTTGGTGTTGAGGGCAGGGGGAGTTTTCTTCTTAAGGAAGCCCATCTTTTCTTTTTTTCTTTTGCTAAAGACTTTTTTTTAAAGATTTTATTTATTTACTTGAGAGAGAGAGACAGCGAGAATGACAGAGATAGCAAGAGTGTTCATGAATGGGGAGGAGAGGGAGAAGCAGGCTCTCTGCTGAGCAGGGAGCCTGACGTGGGGCTCTGTCCCAGGACCCTGGATCATGACCTGGGCCAAAACAGGAGTTGGACCCTTAACCAACGGAGTCACCCAGGCGCCCTGAAGACTTCATTTTTTAAGAAGAGCTTTAGGTTTACAGTAAAGTTGAAAGGAAAGTACAGAGATTTCTTATACTCCCCTGTTCCGAATACATGCATAGCCTCCTCCATTATCAAAATCACTTACTACAATGGTACATCTTCCACCAAGGATGACCCTACATTCACACATCATAATCACTCAAAATCCATAGTTTACCTTAGAGTTCACTCTTGGTGTTGTATATTCCATGGGACTAAATGAATGTGCAAGGATGGAGATCCTCATCAGTTTAATACTACCAAGTATTTTCACTGCCTTAAAAAAGCCTCTATGTCCTGCCTGTTTATCTCTTTATCTCTCTCCCAGCCCAACACTTGACAACCACTGATTTTTTTTTTTAAGACTCCATACTTTTCCCCATTTTTTCTTAATACTAGTTAATGTAAATATCTTTGCAATGGTCCAGGTCTGTTTCTCTTTGTCTTCTGAAGCAACACACACAGAGTCCACTCGTTTATCATAACAGCCTTTCAAATACATAGAGACAGATATCCTACACCTCATGAACTTTATTTTTTCCCTCAGCTGTTCCAAAGAGTCTTACCAGTATCATTGCCTTCATGAAGATACACTCAAATTTGCAAATTAGGTTCTTAAAGAGTGTGATTTAGATTTGTATCTACAGCTATGAGTCCTGGAGGGCATGGACTGTGTATGATCCTCTCTGCAGGTCCAAAATGTCTTACTACTAAGGAGCAATGAACATATTTGTTGGATGAACAAATGAACAAAAGAAGCTACTTTCAAAAAATGCTTCTAATATAAATTACCTCTAACTATTTACTTCCCTATATGATTTCTTCATCCAATTTTAGCTTTTTGAAAAATGTCTGTAAACTAACAAACAAACCAGCAAGTGATTTAGTTTCTTGGGAATAAAAATTCTAGGAGACTTAGTAGCTGACTTACCATCTTTCTTTTTACCTGGCTGTAATACCAGATGGTGTTTGTACCAGTTGTGCACTGGCTTATTTTTAAAGACAGTTTTGGGGTTTCGTTTTTACAAGCCACTGCAGAAATTTTACAAAATGAGACCTACCTTGGCACTGTGATGTATAAAATATACTAAAATTTGGACTATATACCAAAACAAGGACAAAAAGAATCTGCTCTCTCTAGTATCAGTCTTTCCACAAAGACTTCAGGTGCATAGGAAATTTACCCTAGATAGAGAGAGAAAAAGCATCTCGGATTTGTCCTGGCAAAGAAACTGATTCTTAGGATGGGAAGAAGATTTGGATGAATACTTGACAGAGACACTCAGATTCTCTCCAGCCTCAGGGAAATGTGTTACAAATACCTTGAGAGATGCAGCTGTAAGAAACTGAGAGCGTGAGTCTAATAAGAGTTTCCTCTAATATGTTCTAGGGAGCAATACAAGAAACTGAGTGAATGGGAAAACTCAGCAGGGACCCCAATAACCTTTAACACAAGGGGGCCAAAGCCTCTCTTCCTCTTTAGCAAAAGCAGCATGTTCTGTGATGTGTATAACATTAAGGAATGTTTGTGCTGATGGTCTTGTTGGGACTAACAACAGTCAAGTTTCCACTCAGTGGCCAGGAAAAGGCTGAGCCTCAAAGCTGGCCGTCAGGAAATAGAACAACGATAACCAAAATGAAAAGAGGTGAAAATGAGTATATGAAACTGAAGATATGAAGTCCAGAATCATGAAGGATAACATTTAACCTCTCTGCTCTTCACTTTCCTTATGTGTAAATTGGGATAATAATAGCACCTATATCGTAATTTTGTTACAAGTACCAAGTAAATTCATTTAAAGTATCCTGACTATAGTGAGCACTCAATAAATGTTACTTAGTATTAATATTATT
Organism: Mustela erminea; assembly: GCF_009829155.1. Taxonomy (NCBI): domain Eukaryota; kingdom Metazoa; phylum Chordata; class Mammalia; order Carnivora; family Mustelidae; genus Mustela; species Mustela erminea. The sequence continues at coordinate 23,036,023 of NC_045623.1, forward strand.
ATCATAACGTAAAAACAATCCAAATCTTCTCTTAAAAGGGCAAGACTGAGTAAAAAATGGTAAAGCAATCCATTCTAAAATAAGCAGTCATTATATTATACATATAATAGAAAATGAAGAAATGTCCATTTGTCCATCTGTGAACCCATGTTTTATATTGAATAGCTGATGACATAAATATTTAATGATATAAATCATCAAATAGTGCTTAAAAGTTTCTGTCATAATGTTCCTTGAATAAAAGAAACTTGAATTTTTCATTCCAACTCACCCAATTTATTAGACCAGTATGGAATGAAAATAAAACAAAGAGGAAAACCAATTTTCTCTGTATAGAATGGTAGCCTATATTTAAGAGCTGTCACCTGAACCCAAGTAGCATGAGAGACAGAGGCTTGAGAAACTATGAGAGTTGAAGGTTCTAGAGAGCAAGGTCCAAGAAGTAATAGTAATCTGAAACCAAAGAGCATGTAAAACAAATTCTTTCAGGAGAGGACATGGTTGATGGGAGTTTAGATGGTAATAGCAAATTATTTAATATTCAGTTTTATTTTTGTTCTGTGTTCTGCAGAATGCACACTCCACAAACTTCATCCTTGTCTCTAATCAGCATAGCTTTGTGTTAGCGTTGTTTGGGGTAATTGAAGGAGATGGAACTCTGTTCCATGCCTGGACCAATATGACACAGAAAGGAGAATGCAATGATGGAGACAAGATATAAAGAGATCCAGATCTGAGCATTAACAGAAAACTGCAATGAACATTACATGCTATATAATTTGCAGAACCTCTGAGAAGCCATTGGAATTTCTACTCTGAGTAGTGCAAGCAAGCCATTTTTATTAGGTAGGGTTTTCCTACACAGCTGGAAGAATAGAGAAAAAGGGCCATTTACAAGCCTCCACCAAAGTGAGATTGATGGACATTTTTGTAAGTTCTCATGTGAGTATCTCAGAGGAAATATTCTTAACTTTGGAGGAGGTAGGGTGAGTCTTGGGTAACATGTCCTAAGACACAATGACATTTGAAATAATTTGGGAGATAGGTGGGAATTACTTTGGGGAAAAATAAGGTATTTATACTATGCAAATAACATGAACAAAGACTCAGAAGTATAAAGGACTGTGAAGGTTATGCTTCATATAAACAGCTTATTCTAACAAATGATTCTAATTTATTTTATGAGACAACTAGAATATAGGTACACTGTTATTAGAAATTTATAAATATAGATTATATATAGAAAAATATTTAAAAAACAATGTACCTGTGAGCATTGGATCATGTTATTTCTAAATTATTCCCATGCCTATTAAAAGGAAGTTTCTGAGGTGCCTGGGTGGCTCAGTCAGTTGAGCATCTGACTCATGGTTTGGGCTCAGTTATGATCTCAGAGTCATGGGATGGAGCACACTGGGCTACGTGCTCTGCACAGAGCCTACTTGTCCCTCTCCCTCTCCTTCTGTTCCACACTCCCTTGTTCTCCCCCTCCTGTCTTGTGCTCTCTCTCAAATAAATGAATAAATCTCAAAAAAAAAGGAAGTTTATCTTATACTATGAGTAAAAGAGCCCTCAGATGATTCCATTCCATCTAGATCTTTGTGTCTTCTAGATGAGATCCCGAATATTATGAAACAAAAACAGTCCATGCTCCCAGTAACCTGTCTCAGTGCCTAACCTACGGCAACCAGGAAAGATGTATGTATAAGCCATTAATTTCTAGAGGAACTTGTTATGTAATCAGAGTAACCAGGACAATGTAATTAATTATTTACAATCAGAACTAATCAAGAAATCCAGATACATGTGATCACCAAATCTACAAGCTGTCATATGATAATCCTTATGTAGCACTTACCTAAGTCACATCTATTTTTTTCATTTAAAGGAATATAATAGAGTTCCTACAAGCTCCAAATCAGGATTCTGACTACCTAGGTTTAGAATCTTGCTTGCCATCCATCAGTTGTATGACTTTAGAAGAATTAATTAACCACTGTATGTTGATTTTTCATCCATATAATTGGGATTAAAAATATTGCCAACCTCAAATGTTGGGATGAAAATAGGGTAGGCACATGTAAAGCTCTTACAACTTGACTGGGATACAGTATACGCTTAACTCACTGAATGTTAGCTGCTCTTATTGTATTCTTTGATTTGCTCAACAATACTGTGAAATTAAGTGTGAATGTATTCTGACTTTATAGGTAAGATATTGAAGCTCAAGAAAAATGAATGTTTTGTCCAGATATGTAGCTAAGAGGTTGCAGAGCTGGAAGTCAAATCTCAGTCTTGTGACTCCAGATCCTATTTTAAAATGCATACTCTTGGGCCCCACAATAGTCTTTTTTTTTTTTTTAAGATTTTATTTATTTATTTGTCAGAGAGAGAGAGAGAGAGAGAGAGAGCAAGCACAGGCAGACAGAGTGGAAGGCACAGGCAGAGGGAGAAGCAGGCTCCCTGCGGAGCAAGGAGCCCGATGTGGGACTCGATCCCAGGACACTGGGATCATGACCTGAGCCGAAGGCAGCTGCTTAACCAACAGAGCCACCCAGGCGTCCCTATAAACATATATTTTTATCCCCAGGGGTACAGGTCTGTGAATCACCGGGTTTACACACTTCACAGCACTCACCAAAGCACATACCCTCCCCAATGTCCATAATCCCACCCCCTTCTCCCAAACCCCCTCCCCCAGCAACCCTCAGTTTGTTTTGTGAGATTAAGAGTCACTTATGTCTTAATGAATCAGAATGCAGGAATGGTCCACTAATGAATCAGAATGCAGGAATGGTCCACTAATGAAGCAGAATGCAGGAATGGTCCACTAATCTAATTTTTAAAAAATTTAAATTATTCTAGAAAGTCCTTGAGCACTGGAAAGTCTGAACCACACCCTCCTCCATATTTAGTCAGTATAGAAAATGTAAGATTTCCACAAAAAAAAATTTAAAAAATCAATTTTTGCTTTTGAAAGCTTTGCAGTAGGAAAAAAGTCACTTCCTGCACTTTTCATTAAGTAAAATAATCCATACCATGCAGATTTTGCCATGAGAGCCCCCAAGAACTTTAATACAATCACAGCCTGTAAAAAAAAAACACCAGTTCACTTACTTGACTATGTGAGAAAAAGATGATGAGCTTATCCCCAAGTGATAGGTTGTCCTGTTGGTTTCTGGCAAGGATAAATTGTCATAAGTTTTTAAATGTTTTTTTCAATATGAGTATAGTTGACACCAATGTTACAATAGTTTCATGTGTACAACACAGTGACTCAGCTTCTCTCTACTATACTATGCTAAGTGCCGTAAGTATTCTGAATCTGTATCTAGCTGCCCAACAGAGCTGCAGAAATTTCTCGTGCCTACTTTCCTGAAACAGGCCAAACTCAGGTACCCTCAGTAGATTGACAGTTATTATTATGGGAGGATATTGATGAGCTCCCCACAATCTACACTAGGGGCACAAGTCAAGGCACCTGTGGATTTTGGTGAGTGTGAGGAGCTTTCGGTCTTTTTCCACTTCTTAAGAACTAGGCATCTGCTCCATATGGCTATGGGCACCTTGATCTCTTTTTCTCTGTGAACTCTAACGTGGACTCTATTGTGTATTCTATTTGTGATTGCTAGCACATGGCACTGACAATAGAAACAAGGGAAGGGATGCAAGGACAGAAGAACTCACCAAGGGATACTTTTCAAAACTGTGTGAGAGTAAAGGGAAAGGGCAGAGAGAGAGGAGGAGCAGGGGAGTAGATTTCTCCCCATTGGAAGGGTTGATTTATACGAAGGTTGCCTTAAAATGGAAGGGAAAAAAAAAATAAAAATAAAAAACACCTCTTTTTTGGCCTTATCCTTCTTTATTGGAGTCCAGTGCTTTAATGTCAGACAGAAATATGTATTGGGTCGAGGTCATGAAGAGCCTCTTAAGGAAATACAGAAGACAGTTGATTTCATTTTTGCTGATCTAGTTTGTAGACAAAATTTCCTTGAAAGAAACCTAAAACAAGAAGATCCCTGAAATATTTCCATATATTACTTAAAAGCCTACTTTGCATGACAGTTATTTTAGTTGGTAAGACGTACCATTAATTATAGAAAGTAATTACAAAACAAATATCAATGTCTTTGAAATCCTCTGAGATACTGCAAACACACATTCCTATTGACATAAATGATTCCTTTAGGTCCCATTGTTTTGGTAATCCCTTTCAAAGCTAACACAGAATTGATTGTTTTGTAAGAATGCAGAAAACCTGGCTCCTGGCTCAGCCACTTACTAACTATACACTCCAGGGATAATTACTTAAGCATCCTAAGATTTCATTTTCTCGTCTATAATGTAAGGATTTTAGTAACAGCCTCCTCTATGAGGAGATTCTGGATCTTCCTTTTGTGGAATTGATCACACTTTTCTTTAAAGTCTTGCTGTAACCTAAATGTCCTTTTCATCTGTAGCACCTGTCATACTTTTTGCTTCTACCCACACTATACACTGTACATCTGTGCAACCAGGCAAACAGTGGACACCCAATAAATACTTGTGTATAAATGAATGAATGAATGAATGAATGAGGAACATCTTGTGCAAAACACTTACATTCCTATTACCACCATTTTACAGAAAATGAACCTAAAGCTCCAAATATTAAATCATCTGCCTAGAATCAGAACTAAAAGGGAGAAAAGCCAGGACTTAAAGCTCAATCTTAAATCTTCTCAATCTACCTTGCAGAGTTCAGCATGATACAGTTTCCCTACAGAAAGTTCACAGACATTTTATGCTTTGCCTGTGGCCACTATCATTTTCTTCCTTGCCCTGTAAGGTGACAGTACTTGCCTCATGAATTAACTAAATTCAAGATTCCTTCAGGATAAAACCACACATTACTGATCTTTGTGTTTGAATTCATAATGCCTAGTTTAACGAATATTTGTGAAATTGAGGAATTTGGCATTCAAAAGAGAGTCCAACAATATTCTCCCTGGGTTGTTTTAACTGTGGCTCTATCTGTAGGAAACAAAACAAACAAACAAAAAAAAATTAAATGATTATCAGCAGTAAGATCATTATGCCTCTTTTATAGCAAACTCAAGGTGCCTTCAATTCACTTAAATCCATCATAGAATTTTATGTGCTTTCTGCACAAATATGACTTTTTTCTCCTCCAAAGTCCATATATCCTATTTTGCAGAATTATTAGAAACTGTGAAATAATTTCTTATAAGTTTATCCTCCGCTGAAAGTCTTTTTTACATATACCTTGTAATTTGTAAGCCATCTCGAAATAAAATCTTAGAACATTTAGAACAAACCAAGAAAGAAAGCATTATTTGGATTATTTATTTTACATAAGACATGGGGAAAATCTATTCTCTCCAACTTTCTGATAATTTTTTGATATTTTAGATGAATTTCAAATAAACTTTATTTATTTTTGTATGACTGAAAGTTCAAACTGTACTGTTATGACCTCTGCATGTAGTATTTTAAATTTGATTTTACAGAGCCCTAAATGGTTTCCAAAGTTATTTTTAATTCATGTGAATTACCTAAATTGGAGGTCCATTAACTTTCATTAGGCGGTCTCAGGAGTTGAATGCTGGCAAGGAGCCAAGCTCCCAGAGCTTGAGGAATAGAGATAGATGAAGTACTGCCAGAGTGGAGAGACCAGACATAAAGGTAAACCTCCACTAAAAGCCCAGCCCACTTATTCATCTGCATTCCAATGAACAAGACTGCAACTCAACTAGTACTTATGGCATTAAATAATCAGGTCCAAGGAAACTTAGTGGAACACCAACAGGTGGTTTCCCCAGATGCCTCTATGTTTGGGCTATACTTTTGGTAGGGTGTGGTATTCCTCCAATGCTTCCTGAGTTTGTTCATCCAAATGTAGCAAAGAAACACAAAGATGATTACACTGGGAGCACTTATGACATTTTACAATGCCAGGATGATGGAATATCTGCTTAGTTAAGAAGTTTTACCTGTTCGGCGCTGCCGCTAGGCATCCATCACTAATGAGTTCAGGCCCATACATCATAGCTAGAAAGCATGTGACAGTTGGAGTACAAGCCAAGTCCTGGCATTTCAGGACTGCGTACTAATTTCCATCAGAATTTCTCAGGATGTGCATGATCTTTACAGAGAAGGGGCAGCTGGCAAGTGAAGACATAAGAACAATGGATTGTAATTAAAATGCAAAACAAAACAACAACAAACGCATTCAAGTTTACATCCAGAGCTATTAGAATTTTAATCTCAGGTCAGTCATTTCCATGCAGGTATTGTGTGAGTAAATTTAATATCTCTAAGCCTCAATCTTACCATCTAAAAATGGATACAATAATACCCACCTTTAGGGGTTTTTTTTTTCTTTTTTAGAAAAACTAAATTAGAAAATGACTATAGTGACAAGCATACAATAGGCCTTCAGAACATGGTATTTTGCTGCTGCCTCTGTAATTGCAGATATATCTAAACAAAAAGTTACTCTTTATTCTGCCCTTGGAATCCCTGCGCCGGAAGAAAACGTCAGGAATGACTACGAAAATCTCCAACTCAGCGGATTTTCTCCCATTTTCTGTGCTAAAGAGTGGAAAACTGCTTATTCTAGTCTAAAAATGCAAATGTTCCATATGAGCTAAGAGTTTATGTGATCTCTAAAGACAGCCTCAAAATTAGTTGTGGCAGCTTCCTTTAATATTTTCATTCATTCACTCATCATTCATTCATTCCAAAATATTTACTAAATATTTATTAAGTGCCTTCTGTGAGTCAGGGGCTGTGAAACACAAGAGTGAGTAAGGCAGAAACAGCCTATGTTTAGGCAGTTTATACTTTCTTACTCTCTTCTTATGTTGGCCTGTTAATTTTTCAATGATATCTCTAATTACTGAAGATATTCTCATATAAAATTCATATAACATTCATAAAATTCATATATAAATTCATATATAAAATTAATTCATAAACATGAAATTCATTAACACTCTCATATAAAATTCAAAAGATATGGAGAATGAAAACTTTATCATCTCATTCTCTGCAAAACTGACACTGTAAATAGTGTGGCTTGTATTTTTCTAATTTCTCTAATATCTATATATATTTATATACCACTACTTTTTAAAAAACCTCATTATATTATACAATCTTTAATATTTAGCACATATTTCTTTTATAGTATAAAAAGTATATTTCTTTTTAATAAAGTCTGCAGTCTCTGAATTAACTTGAATTTAAAAGAAAGGGGGTTGGGAATAAATCTCTAGGTTTTTAAAACCTAAAAAACAAATAGTCCTTTTAGAATCATGAAAGGAAATTTTCTACAAAGCTGCCAGCTTTAACCTGATTATCCTCTTAGCAGATGGTCATTATTCCCCCAAATCTTCAAAGATGGACTGAATTTATCAGACAGGGCTTCTTAAAGAAAATTTTCAGTGATGTGATAAATCTTCCTCGATTTTGCCAAGAAATGTTTGAATGGATTATTTTTCAAGAAAGGATTTTTTTTTAATGCATTCTAGATTAATAGAAAGCTACTTCCTTTCTGTTTCATTCAAAAAAATTTGAATAACAAGTCAAAATCATTTTAGGGAAAAAAAATGCCATTTTATATCAGACCATTTCAGGCAGTTTTTGCCTCTTTTCTCAGAATTCCTCTCTAGGCCTTTAAAGCGTAGGGTTATAGAGGGCTGCCATTTTCAGTCCTTCTATCTAGTTTTTAAAAGGCAAAAGTGGTTATATGTTAAAAAAAAAATGAAAGCCATCCTTCCTTTGAAATAAGCTAAATAATTTTTATAAGAATTCAAGTTAAGTGTGACTCTCAAAAGCTTTTCAATTCTAGGGAATGCCCTGGCCTTCACTTACCAATAGGCAATGCTAGAATTAAAAGAATTTTTTTTATAATGCAATAAAAACAGTAAATCTTTTTAATCCAAAATTGGAAAACTTCATTCAGTTCCTATTTTTTATGTTCTCCCATTTTTAAGAGACAATTGTCTACCATAGGTGAAATGTAAATAACTTTTGCCCATCTTTATAGATTTATAGGCTCATAAAGACACCAGAAATGGTTGCAACTAATCCTCCTATTTGAGTCAGTAAAGAACTCAGGCAGGTGACCAGAGGAAAAAACCAGTACCTCCAATGTGCCAGTTACTCTAAGTGCTTTATCTATTTCACCTCATTTAAATCTGATCACCAACCTGAAATGAGTCATTAGACCCAATTCAAGCCATGATGACTTATCCAAAGTCACAAGGTGATTTAAATGCAGAACTGAAAGTTTTCCTGAAGACCTCTTTTTTTTTTTTTTAATTAGTGGGGAGGTGTGCAGAGGGAAAGGGAGAGAGAGAATCTCAAGCAGACTCTCCACTGAGCAAGGAGCCGGGCATGGGACTTGATCTCACATCCCTGAAATCATGATCTAAGCCAAAATCAAGAGTCTGATGCTTAACTGACTGAGCGACCCAGGTGCCCCACTGGAGACTTCTATCTTAGTACAGAGCTCTTCATGTTATACTAGGCTGCCTTGAACCATTGACTGATCAGAGGCTGACATGAATATTGTGACAGAATGAATGAAAACAGTTTGGAGAACTGAACCATGCTATCAAAGATAAGAGACTTAAGACTAAATACTGTAGGAGCGTCTGGGTAGCTCAGTGGGTTAAGCCTCTGCCTTCATCTCAGGGTCCTGGGATCAAGCCCCGCATCGGGCTCTCTCCTCAGCAGGGAGCCTGCTTCCTCCTCTCTCTCTTCCTGCCTCCCTGCCTACTTGTGATCTCTCTCTCGCGCGCGCGCGCCTGCTGTCAAATAAATAAATAAATAAAATCTTAAAAAAAAAAAAGACTAAATACTGCAAACATGATTTTGTCTGTGATACAGACTACCCTATTAGATAGAGATTAGATAACATCTCTATTGTAGTACCATCTCTATTGCCAAAGAGAGGCTTATGATCAAATAGTTCAATGTGCTTGAGTATACAGCTTAATTGGCTTAAGCCTATAGCTAGAAATTTCTAATATTTTTACGATCTAGTTCAATTAAACTAACCTAAGGGTTTAAATATTGAGCTATTTATTAGGAGCAAGAGTACAGCATATTCACTGCTCTACACTTTAAAATAATGGCTCAGGTCCAGATCCAGACTTGGCCACTTCTTCGACTATCGTGCCTTACTTCTCTTCATCCTTGACACTTGGGTCAGAGTTATTCTCTTAAGAAATGTGATTAAATATATTCATCAAATAATTACTAAGAATCCACCGTGGGCTAAGCCAAGTGCTGGGTACTGGAGGCATAACAGGGACTAAGATTTGTCAGAGTGCTCTTGGAGCTTGCAGTTGAATACAGATGTATTCAAACAATTTCAAAGCTCGGTAAGAAGAGGAGAGAGACTGAGAAACAGTTGGAGCACAGGGGATTGTGAGAACACTGAAAATACTCTGTATAATACTTGTCCATTACACACTTGTCCAAACCCATAAAATACACGCTAATGTAAACTATGGACTTTGGATGATAATGTCTCAATATAGGTTCATCAATTATAACAAACATACTATACTGGTGGGGGATGTTGACAATGGGGGAGGCTGTCTATGTGCGGAGAGAGTTATGCAGGAAGCCCTTGTACCTTACTCCCAATTTTGCTGTGAATCTGAAACGGCTCTAAAATAATAAAGTCTTAAAAAAATAATAATAAACTAAAAGGCAAAAAAAAAAAAAACAAAACAACACAACCCTTCTGTGATAGGTACTACTATGGTAGAACTAAGTACAACATACTATGGAATATGGAAAAACATGAGAAGTTAGCTAATATAGAGGGGGAGAGTATAGTAGGGCTTCTGACAGAAAGTGACATTTAGTTTTAAACACTCCTACTTAATATAGATTAACACCCACCTGTTTCCTACAAGGTAAATACAAATGTTTAAGAAAAAAATAAAAACCAATATTCAGGCCCTTCACTGCCTTCCCTCCTTGTAACACTACCCGCCACCATTTCTTCTCCTGCATCCTTGCACCATAGGCCACTACTCACTCTTCCTCCCAAGCGGACCATGTTCTTCAAAAACCCATAACCTGGTCTTACTTCTTATGACCTCCTCCTTAGTCAGCAGAAATGCCTCCATTCATCCACCAAAGCAAAAGATGAATGTTGCACACTTTATTTCACATCCCTTCACTTCTTTCAGTCCTAAGATATTTGTCCATTCTGCTGAGATCTCCCCATGGGCTGTAGTCATCTATACTGCACTGCATTGCACACTGCAGTACACAAATTCACTTCATGCTTCTTGAGTATCTTACACATCTATGAATTTTCAGCTCCTGAATGCATTACTTGACCTATACCAACTAAAAAATACTCACTAAATAATATACCAACTAAATAAATAATCACTGAATTTGGAATAATTAATTCCAATTCTTAAAGGGCATTGATCTGATTAGAAATATAACATTCACAGATATGTAGCGGTAGATTAAATAAATACAAGAGTTTTAAAAAACTTTCATAAAAATTAAATTTAATAGCCCAAGAAATAGCCTTTTGAGTGTGACCTGGAGGGTACAAGTAGAACTAGTTCACTAGATTTAATGCAAATGACAGTGTTACACAGAATTGTCAATATGTCAAATAAGGGTTAACCAAAAAAAAGCAAATATACTTTGCAAAGATATACTGCACCATACAAATGGAATCTGATACAATGCAGTTCATTTTCCAGATCTCAAACTGCGGTCGTGACGTAGTGAAAATGCCTAACACAGCTGAGATTCCTATTAAGCTCCATGTCACTCTTACTTCATTACTTTGTTACTACAAACTGGACATAGAAACCAAAGTAATATACACTTGATTTCTTATTTGTAGAAAGAGAAGCTATTAGAGTTGTGAATTCCTCTTTGGTTTTGAGAGTAGGTGTTTGCTTCCCTTTGCTTCTACTGAAAAGTCCAAGTTGATTTATAGTCACTACTGTGCAAAGACTTTGCTATAAAATTTTGATAATCAATGCAAATTTGATATATTCATGTCCTTTTCTATTTAAATTTAACAAAGCTGGTTAACTTCCTAAGTTAAATATGTACAATAAAAACATTCTCTTTAAAGGTTGTATTTTGTCTCTGGTTTTCTTTCTTAGGTAATGAAAATAATTTTCAGTTCCAAACACTGGCTTACTGCACTTGAGACCATGCTCAGATCTCACAGGTGGTGTAAACATTAAAGACATCAAGTGGAACATTTTGATTCCCAATATTAAACTCAACTATTATTTTTTAAAATTTCTATTATGACATTTTTATTTTTAAAGAAAAGCAAAAACAAACTGGTAGGTTTTTAAAATATGCACAAAGATGTTAGAGATAAAATATCACTGAGTACAACCACCAGAAAACACATCCCCAGTATTACATTGAAGGGGAACCACTGTAATCATAGCTGATTAAGTGCTGTATTTATATACATAAACTGAATTAGAAAAACAAATTATCAAGAGAATTATGAGTAGAGAGGATCCAAATAAGGAAAGAACTTTTAGAGTATAGGTCTTTCTGATTATTGACTCAATTTCTCTTTTTACTTTTGTGCATAACTAAAAATATATACATTTCATTTGTTAGACTTAAAGAGGACTTTTCCCCCAAGCTTTGCTAATTACATGAACTTTAAACAGATTTTACCCATGCTTTAATTACTCCGCTCTTAGATGAAGCTAAGAATATATTTCAGACATCCCTATTTCGAGGTTGTTCAGAATTCAGAATCGCTGAAGTGTTTTGAAATTCCTCTATAGAATTTAATGCAAAATAAAGTTAAAAATAAGTGATTTGATTGAGATTATATATACACAGATTTAAAAGGACATGGCCACATGAGAATTTTAAAATATTTATAAATTCTGCCAAACTCCTTATGCTATATTCAGGAGCAAATATTGAAAAGCAAAGGAAAAGTCACACAGGAAGGACCATATCCTTGTGTAAATTTTAAAATTAGCATTCACTGGGGCAATCAGGTTAAAGTCAGTGATTCTAGAGAAACATGCCTAAAAAATAAAGGGCATTGGCAGTCACACAAGACTACCTGACATCCAGAAAATATGTGGACAGATGCTTCTGAGTTTCATGGTTAAACCATGGGGCCCTGTAAGCAGACTGCCTGGATAATATTCAGGTTTTAGAACTTTACCAGTTTGGGCCAGTTACTTTTTACTTAATCATGTGTACCTTGGGAGAAATGACAGCAAATAATCTGTAGGGTTTCTGTGAGGACTGAGTTACTGAATGCCAGTTGCTTGGAAAAGTAACTCAATTCATAAACTCTATATACGTTAGCTATTTTTTTTTAATTTAATCTCACAAATTCCTCTTCACATTATTGCAGGTCCTGATTCAAACGAACGGCTTACAAATCATAGGCACATTTGCTGTCTCTGAGAGGAAAAATGTCCCAGGAAACAATCCATTTTTAGAGACAGGTGGGGCTTTCCCTGTAAGAATTTTTTAATACCTCTTACTCTACAGAAGACAAATACAAGAGATGCCTGACAGATATTCACAGGGGAAATTGGTTCTAAATGGCTCCAGGACTACCCATAGAAAGGATGAAGAAATGAGGAGATGAAGTCAAGCAGAAATATATCCTTATAAAAGAAAAGCCTAACTACCTCAGCTTGGACCTCAAACAGCCTTACTTAGCCAGAATCAGGGAGCTGCTGTTCTTGAAAGTCAACTCATGGGGTGCCTGGGTGGCTCAGTGGTTTAACTCTCTACCTTCGGCTCAGGTCATGATCTCAGTGTCCTGGGATCGAGCCCTGAATCAGGCTCTCTGCTCAGTGGGGATCTTGCTTCCTCCTCTCTCTCTGCCTGCCTCTCTGCCTACTTGTGATCTCTCTCTGTCAAATGAATAAATAAAATCTTTTAAAAAATAGCATGGAGGACATGGGGACTTAGAGTGGAGAAGGGAGTTGGGGGAAATTGGAAGGGGAGGTGAACCATGAGAGACTATGGACTCTGAAAAACAATCTGAGGGTTTTGAAGGGACGGGGGGTGGGAGGTTGGGGTACCAGATGGTGGGTATTATAGAGGGCACGGATTGCATGGAGCACGGGGTGTGGTGCAAAAATAATGAATACTGTTATGCTGGAAATAAAAAATAAATAAATAAATAAATAAATTTGAGAAAAAAAAAAAAAAAAAGAAAAAAAACAACAATAATTGCCTGTACTCTTCAGGATTTGAGAGTAATCAGCCATAACACTTATGATTATATAGGTCTTAGATATTGATTTGGATGGCTTAATTTATTATTTATTGAGCCATTCTTTCATCCATCATTGATATATATTATCTACCTAAGTAGTACAGACACAGGTAAATGAGCCCTTTTTCTGAATCTAAGCATCATAAGAAGCATGTACACCACATCTGTAACAAGGGATATGAACTAAAGGAAGAACCCTGAGCTTGAAAGTTGCCCTGTTATTCTATATAAATAAATGTGTAAAAAGTCTTACCTTGGATTGTCTAAATGGTCCATTAAGAGCATGATTATTCATAATAATTGTACCAAGAATATTTTAATTAAAAAAAAAATTTGTTTCCTAAAAAAAAAAAAAAAAAAAAAAAGAAAAAAGAAAGTCCACTGATCCCATTCCTCTTCAATCCTTAAAATAAGAAGTTAATCTTGGAACCATACATGTGTTCTTCAAAGTATGGGTTAGACTACCTATTAAAACTGAAGCACTTTACATATATTAACTCATTTGATCTTAATAAGAACTATGTAAGACAGATATAATTATTAGCATTAAAATAATGAAGCATGGAAGCATTAAGTTACTTTCCCCATGAACAACCTGCTAGGAAGTAGAGCCTGAATTCACACCCACAGAGCTTGACTGTGGAGATCACACCCTCTTGTGCAGTACCAGTTCAGGCAAGTTATTTAAACTCTCAGAGTGTCAGTTTCCTTCATCAGTTCATACACACTTGTTGCAAAGATAAAATTGGATAATGTCTTCACTACATTTGTCATGCTCAGCAAATTGTATGATTATTCCTTATAAAGGAGAACTCTAAGGCTTATGGAGTCATTGGTCCCAGATGGAAATGAGCCCAACTGCCCTGTGCTCCAAGATTCTCTGAGGTTCTAACATCACTCTACCCAACAAAGGGCCAACTGTGAGCCTCTTTGCAATGACACCAGTTGTAACCACACTTCCCTACTGTGGTTCCTCTCTCTCCAGCCCAGTGAGGCTCTACACTGGAAGGAGACAAAGACCCCTGCAGTGCCTCTGTTCTTCCAAATGTTTCCTTTGCACCTGAGGTTTAGAGGCTGTATCTCAGAGTCAAGCATCTGATCCCTGTAGCCTCATTGTCTTATAGGAAAATTGCTCTAAAGGAGATCATCAGGCCCACCAAGCTTAACAGAAGCTTATTAGTTTCAAAAGCTTATTTATTTCAAGATTTATCCTACTAAAAATATATTATTAATTACTTGGAAGTTTAATTATCGTATCTCCAATTTGAGTTTATCAAACATTTTATTATTATGCTTTATTACCAACCTTTATCTTGTATATTTCACTCAACACTGAACATCTCCAAATGTTAAGTGTCATGTTGAGAACAAGAAAAGCAGTAAAGGCATTCCTATCTGGGCATGTGAAGAATTCTCAATGAGGGCAAAGGAAAGTGAATATCCTAAACAAATTGATTAATAGAATATTGTACAGATAATAAAAGTAATGAAAACACAAAGGAGGAACAATTTTTTCAGAAAAACAAAGAAATTGTAATAGTTTGGGATGTTTAAATATACAAATAAAACATACAGACAAAAATCAGAACCCACCTGGTGGCTGACTGACAGTGAGGCCAGACTGACAGTGAAGAGGAAACTGGTTATGGGTCTCTCTTACTTACATGACAGCACCACAGGTAACACTAAGGTTGGCTGATTAAGGCGCCCTGATGGGAGCACATATGAACTTACCCCCATACCTACATCACCTGGCAAGTGGACCCTGACTGGAAAAATACAAGCACGTCCCTAACGACTTCCCAACACCCAGACGGTATATTCCTTTGGAATCAGAGCCTACCTAACACAGCAGGGGAAAAAACAAAAAATCTGTATGCTTGTTTTCATTAGATTTTCTAAGTGGGAGAGTAAGAAGTAAACATATTTTACTTCACATTAAGCTTTGGACTACATATATTAATTCACTTAACAAACATTCACTGAATGCCTTCACCACACCCATCTAGTCTTGAAACTGCAAACATAAAACAGATAGGGGCACCTGGGGGGCTCAGTTGGCTGAGTCATAGAAGTTGAGCTCAAGGAGGTAAGAGAGTCAGAGCAATGCAGGGGCTTACAGATCGTTGTAATGGCTTTGGCTTTTACTCAGAATGAGTTGGGAAGATTTTGTAAGGTTGTGTGCAGGTTAATTCTTTGACTTAAATTTTTAAAGGATTGCTCTGTTGGTTGAAAATACACTGTGGGGGCAGTTGGGTGGTTCAGTGGGTTAAGCCTCTGCCTTCGGCTCAGGTCATGATCTCTGGGTCCTGGGATCGAGTCCCACTCAGACTCTCTGCTCAGCAGGGAGCCTGCTTCCCCCCTCTCTCTGCCTGCCAATCTGCCTACTTGTGATCTCTCTCTCTGTCAAGTAAAGAAATAAAATCTTTAAAAAAAAGAAAGAAAGAAGGAAGGAAGGAAGGAAGGAAGGAAAGAAGGAAAGAAAGAAAGAAAGAAAGAAAGAAAGAAAGAAAGAAAGAAAGAAAGAAAGAAAGAAAGGTAGAAAGAAAGAAAGGAAATATACTGTTGGGAAGTAAGTGTACAAACAGGGAGACCAGTTAGGAAACCATGGAAATAATCTCAAGTGAGAGAAAAAGGGGATGTAGTGAGTAGTGTTCGTATTCTGGAGCCATGGTTAAGGTAAAGTCAGCAGGATTGGCCAACCAGTTGCATGTAGGGTGTGACTCAAGGCTGACTGCAAGGCTTCTGGCTCAAGTATTTATAAGACTAGAGTTGCAAGGTCACCTGGCTGGCTTAGAAGGTAGAGCATGGGACTCTTGATCTCAGCGTTGTAAGTTAGAACCCCACGTTGGGTGCAGAGATTACTTAAAAATAAAATCTTAAAGAAAAAAAAAAAAGAATAGAGTTGCCATTTACTGAGGTGGGGAGGACTACTTGAGCAGTTTTGTTTTCTTTTTGTGAGAGGATGGGACAGAAATAAGAAATGCAATTTAGAATATATTGATTATATGATTGATGTCTGTGGAGATCCAATAGAATATATTAAATAGGCAGTTAGGTTAATGAATTTGGAGCTCAGGAGAGAGATCCAAACTGGAAGTAAAATTTTAAGGGCAGGATTCCGACAGTATTTAACAGTATCTGCCTTCTATATAACATCACTAACAAATGAGCAGACAAGCTACAAGAGTAAGACAAGCAGACAAGCTTACAAGAGTAAGAATCCAAAGACTGATTTTTTGGAGAGTCGACCATCCAAGTTCAGGGGACTGAAGAAGAGAAACGAAAGAAGCTGAGAAGAACAGGATGGTGAGAGGGCAGGAGAAGGAAGGAAGAATTCTAGTTGTCAAATGAAGAAACTATTCCAAGGAAAGAAGGATGAACATCTGTGTCAAATATCCCTGAGAGAGCAAAGAAAGTGAGAACTGAGATGACCCCTGCTTTAGCAGTGCAGTGCTCACTGGTCCCAGACCTCGAAAGTTTCCGCGGAGTCGAGGGGAGAGAACGTGGCCGGAAGAGGTTAAAAGTTGGATGGGAAGGAAAGAATAGAAATAGTTCAGAGAACTCTTTCCAGGCATTTTACCTCTGAGAGGAACAGAGAAACAGTCTGGTAGGGTTATACATGGAACCAAAAGAGGTTTATAAAGATACTTAAAGATTTATGATTAGATAATTTCACATATTAAAATTTCTTTCAAATCTACTATTTCATTGTTTTACAATACATCACAAGGAATCATATAAAGACCAGAATACGTTCCGTTATCTGGTTGTGTTTGTTTTCTGATAATAAGACTTTGTCAATAAAATAAAGGTCAGTTCAATAGCTGGCATATGACAGTGAATTGAAAATACATATTTAAGTCCATTAACTAAATCTATAAATTATCAATAAATTTCCTTCCTCCCTTTGCCTATTTAATTGAATATGTTAAACTATGGGTCTTATAATCTTCTCTATTAATATTTAAATATTTTCTGTATGAATAGATTAAGACAACCTTAACACTGAATTTGTGTGTGTGTCCATGTCTACATTGAAATTTTAAGATATAGGTATTAATCTATTTAGCATATCACCATTTCTAGTAGGCAGATGTGATTAGATTCTAATCCCCAGAACCTGGGACTATGTTCCCTAACATAGAAAAAAAGGCTTTTGCTGATGTGATTAAGTTAAAATTTTTGAGATGAAAGATTATCCTGAATTATCCAGGAGGGCTGAATTTAGTCACGAAGGTCTCTATAAAGGAAAGGAACAAAGAAGAAGTCAGGAAACTCAGAGAAAATAGAATGATGGAAGTGGAGACTGGAATCACGTGATCTGAAGATGGAAGGGAGCCACCATGAGTGCGGGAAGGCAGGAAGACTTCTGAAGGTAGAAAAGGCAGGGAAGCAGTTTCTTTTCTGGAGCCTTGAGGAGGAACACAGCCCTGCTAACACCTTCATTTTACCTCTAGGAAATCCATCTCAGACCACTGACCTAGATAACTGCAGGATAATAAATTTTTGTTCCTGTAAGTCACTAAGTTTGTAGTAATTTATAATAGTAGCAACAGATAACTGAAGTACCATTAGGGATCTGTAATTGTCTATAGACCTCAGGAAAATGTAAACTCCTTGAAGACATGTTCTGGTCTCGATTATCTTTTTATTTCTTATAGATCTCCATAATACCTTGCCTACAGCAGGTGCTCAATAAATGCTGAATTTCTTTGGAAAATTAATATTTAAGTATTGTATCAAAACTAGATCAGTAATTATAAGAATGTCTGTGAAGAAGGAGTTCCCACAGGAGAAAATAATAAAATGTGTTATTTATCTTTAATGTTCTTTCAAGAAAAAATGAATTTTTCAATGTAAATAAAAGACACCTTGTATGAATATAAATTTTGTGACCCTTTCCTACTCAGGAGGATACTACCATAATTCCTAAACATTAGAAGAAATACACTGTTTGATTTCCACAAATTTTTAGTAGAATTGCCTGCTAGGATTTGTATGTTTTCTGTATATTTTTAATCACAGAATTAATAACATAATTCAATGTTTCTTTAAAATGTAAGCACTATTATTATGATGTGTAAACTATGTTGATTGCTTTTATTTTTATTTTTTGCACTGTGTCCAAAAAATACATGAAATAATAATTTATCTTTTTTAAAAGAAGTATTTTCTGAAAACTTTCCTATTATACAAAACAGTCTGTGACTATCTTTATAAGAAATTGCTGTATTCCATTTCAGCCCTCCATTGCAATACTGTCACTACCACAGATGATACCATGGTAATTTAGGATTAGTATAAAAATCACTGAGATCTTAACTTTTTTTTATTTTATTTTATTTATTTGTTTGACAGAGAGAGATCACAAGTAGGCAGAGAGGCAGGCAGAGAGAGAGGGGGAAGCAGACTCCCTACTGAGCAAAGAGCCCTATGCTGGGACTTGATCCCAGGACCCTGAGATCATGACCTGAGCC
This sequence comes from Mustela erminea, assembly GCF_009829155.1. NCBI lineage: Eukaryota > Metazoa > Chordata > Mammalia > Carnivora > Mustelidae > Mustela > Mustela erminea. The sequence continues at coordinate 23,054,794 of NC_045623.1, forward strand.
AAAGGCAGAGGCTTTAACCCACTGAGCCACCAAGGCACCCCTGAGATCTTAACTTTTGATTCAACTCTGAAATATACTAACCTCTCAACACATATAACAGAATATTGTACTATCAAACCATATGTAAATAAAATTGAAAATAAAATTAAAAAATAAAAATAAATTAAAACTAAAATTCATAATATAAAAATTTGTTCAATGCAGCTAAAACATTAAACACTTTATTCCTATAAAAAAAAATAAAAAAAAATAAATTACCTGAAAATAAAATTGTCTGGACGATTATATTATATTTAACAAGTAATGTAAGTCTATTTAACTGCTTTCCTGCTCGTGATTCCTTTAGACATACTACTCAATATTATATTGTTCTAAGCTTAGTGGAGCATTTTCTTCATACTAAACTTAAAATCTATTAAAGATTTCATTTGATCATTTTCAGAATTCAGTAATGTCCCTGCCACTGTAAAATCTAGTTTATGTGTTTAGTTTGTTCATGCGTCTCCTTTGTGACAGATGCAGTCAGCACACACTCAGTATACAGGTATACTTAGTACATGCTCAGTAAATAAGGATAGGTATACTCCATATATAACTTAAAATCTGGCTCATAGTAGGTGCTGACCAATAAACAAATTACCCAGATCTCTCAGTGATAAAAGCCCCTCAACAGTAATGATTTATTTTTAAAAACATTCAGTCATATATATCAGTACAGAATAGAACCAATTTGTTACCTTCGATAACTATATAAACATAATGCAAAATATAAATAAAAATAATTGTCCATAGGAATTAAAAGGTAGCCATCAGTAACAAAAACTTCAATTACTCTTACTATGTTTAGGAAGGCAGGGATTTTAACTATATATTTCAAAAATATTGTTAACAATCATGAAAACTGAAAATTCAGCCAGCCGGAATGTCAATTCCCTACACATACACAAATATATACATATGCATACATATATCCACATTATATATATATATATATATATATATATATATATATATATATTATATTAACTCTCTTGAACATGCCTCCAGAATTATAAAAAGAGAGGACCACTCTAACTTATCTCAGAAGGACAGAGTGAGAATTAAATGAAGTAATATCTCAGGATGAAGAGTTTGAACTTGGAAGTTAGACAAACCTAAATTTAAAACCTAATATGTCACCTTTCTCTGCATTCTTACTTGGAAAAAGAGGATAACAATATGTATCTTTGGAAGTTAGTTCTCACTCTTAAAGATAAGATCTGTCAAAGTATTGGACACAAAGTAAACATGTAATACACAGTAACTATTTTAGGAAGTCAGAGTGACTGCCCAGAATGAATGTTTAATAAATATTTCTACTGCTTTTAAAATTAGAAATATTCTCTTTTTTAAAAGATTTTATTTATGTATTAATTTATTTATTTGACAGACAGAGATCACAAGTAGGCAGAAAGGCAGGAGAGGAGGGAGGGGGAAGCAGGCTCCCCGATGAGCAGAGAGCCAATGCAGGGCTCAATCCCAGGACGCTGAGATCATGACCTGAGCCAAAGGCAGAGGCTTAACCCACTGAGCCACCCAGGCCCCCCTAAAATGAGAAATATTCTTAATCAATGAATCACAGCTCTACTTGTGTGACTGCCTACATCAATTCAATCTTTATGACTCAGTTTCCCACATATACAATGAGGATAATAATAACCAGTATTTTGTACCTCTCAGAGTTGCTAAAGAATCAAATGAGGCAATACAAATGAAAAGCTCTTTGAAAACCACAAAGTGGTGTTATTAATAGCTGTGCTAATACTCATAATAATTTTAATAGCACAGATAAATCTGGCATTAATTCACAACAATGGGTTGTCTTACTGAGAACATTACAATGATCTATTTTCAGGATAGAAAGTTCCCAATGAATTGGCAAGTGTATAGAATACACTTTTGAAAGGATGCCAAAGCTGGAATATCCTCAACTCTGTGCAGTCTCCAGCAATAGGAAATGAATCCATTCTACCTTGCAAAGATGATTATTACTTTATTTTAACATTCATCAATTTTTCCATGTTTTGAATATTTGCCAACTTATTTTCTAGGAGGGGTTTGGAGCCATTTCTAAGGCAGGAGAGTTCTTACAGTTTTAACTCCATCCAATGATTATGATCATTATCTTTAAGTTCTTTAAGAGTAGAGAAATAAGCAGGAATTTTAAGATAAAGTGCTTCACTATTTCAATGGCATAATTTCATCATTTACCCAAAATAACAGAACTCCCCTTATCAGTCCCTTTTACTTGTTTTAAAGATGCTTTCGTGGCTTTTTTTTTTTTTTTGAACAGTTCAAATCCTAAGAGAATCAATATAAAATTCATTCAAAGCAAATTCTCAAAAAACTAAACTAGACATTATTTAAAAGATAATAATTCCAGCTTGTTCAATAAGGACACCAAATAAAGTTTTAAAGTATTTTCTGTACCCTGATAGTATATTGGCCCAACTATACATAAAATATTGACATTCGCTTATATTTCTTGCCACTTAAAAATCAAATTGATTTTCTTTCATGCAACTTTGTACTTGGTATTCTAATACATTCTATTAATTCATCAATAACATGTATCAAACACATAAAATGCACACTATATGGAGCTCTTAAAATTATTAATGTTTGCTTATTTTACTTGAAATATGTATATATACTTTAGTAGACCAAGTGCATAATAAAACCATGACAGAAAACAAGTGTCCACATTGAGTACATAGTGATGAATAATGCAAACATTACTCAAACTGTCAAACATTTAAATTACTATTCCGCAAGGAAATTTCCCAATTTCTTCTTTCTGTCAAATATGTTTTCACAGCTGAATTCCATGAGTGTATGTGTTTATAACTTCAGTGCTTCTGTTCAGACCATTTGGAAACACTCTTTTATTGTTTTGACCACTACCGTATATTAAAACCTGGAAAGAGCCCCATGCAGGCTTTCACTCCTACAGCTACATCTACACAGTGTTAAATCCTGTTGTTCGAGCGCTGCTTTAGCATATTCTCATCCCTGAATGATTTCTGGTATCACAGCATTATTAGAAGGGATATCTGTGGTGGCACAGGTCCCTGGAACTTTACTGCAAAATAATGAGATTACCCAATCCCATTGAAACAGTATTCTAAAAACTAGGATGTCAGAGATGAGGAATTGGATGGGTAAGATCCCAAATTTGTGACCCAGTCCAGTTTAACAATTATTGTTGGATACCAGACATTGTCATCCACTAAGCAATACTGAGGTAACAGTGTATTACCAAGTTATATAAAATATGGTTGCTAACCTCAATTACGCACCTAGTATACAGGAGGAGACTGACATTTAAATTCAAAAATAATGTGGTATACACAGCATGCTATGAAAGAAGAGATGCAAAACCCAATTCAGACAAAAGCATCAGGAATGGCTTCATGCTGATGCATTAGTGAGGCAGACTTGCAGGACAAGAAAGAGTTATTAGATGTCAATTCACCATAATGTTCAATAAGCAATTGATTTAATTATTTATGTATGTCTCAATTTTTTATGAAAGGGAGAGGACATTGGTAATATACAGCCTACTTGGAAAATACTGACTAAAAAATTAATTGAAATTCTTTAGAAGGGTCTCAGTGTAAATATTTGGTTCTCTATATTTCATTTTCAGTTTTGTGCCTCAAGTATACCATTAATTAACTCAACATACAGGGAACAGATTTGGAGTTTCACAATGAGACCTATGAGCAATGTCTAGATTTCATAATGCTTTGATCTTTCCTAGTCCCTTTTATATTTATTCATTCAATTCATTTTTTTTCCCTGAAGCATTTTAATCATCGTATTGTGGTGCTAAATTTTCAGGTCATCTCCACTCCTAATGATGATGGAAGTTATTGCTTTCTATTGCTACTTCCTGGTCTTGGGTATCAGTATTTTTGGCAGGTAACTAGTCGATATTGACTTTTTTTTTTTTTCCTGTAGGATTTTTAAGATTAAGCATTGAACCTGGATGCCAATAGCTACTACATGATCATTCCGACACCATCTTCTTCACCTGAGTGCACTAAATGTCAGTGTCACTGAAACACATTGTCAGCTGTAAAGCGGCAGTAGGGTCTTTTGCGGTCCATATCACAATCAGTAAAAAGCCAAATAATGTCGGAATATTCCATTCGGAAGCTCAGATTACATAGAGCTCATGTCTTTTATTTCAGTCCAGGCTTTAAATATCTTCCATTGATTGGTAATAGTAATACTCCTTTCCCAAGAAGTGAAATTGTTCTTATAAATTTCTTGGCCTCTGGTCTGTTAAGGGAGTTTAAGTCCCAAATTATTTAATGCAGAATTAGTAACCTCAAACTTTGCTGATCCAGCTTCCTCTTAACCTTTCAATTCAAGTGTCTGGTGCAGAAAATCAATAGTTGCAGTTACATAATCTGTAGCCTTTCATAAGAGGAAGATGGTGCAATTGTAACTAAGCCAGATATATAATTATTTCTTTATATCCTAACTAAAGTTAGAAAGCTAAACTTGGAGTCCTGCTTTAGAAATTGCTTTGCTCCTTAAACACTTTCAGGACTGTTTGAATCAGAAGGCCTTCCTACTAATTAATCTTCAGGTTGGCATTATACTGTGTTAGGAGGGAGAAAGTAGCGCTTTTAAAGTAATCTCTGCTTATTCCTTACAGTTACTTGTAGCTTTTAAAGTAATCTCTGCTAGTAGCTTTTAAAGTAATCTCTGCTTACTCCTTACAGTTACTTATAGGAACAACCTTAAAGAAAATAAATGAAAGTGATATCTTACCTTGTGGCTCCTTCACCTCTTTTAGTGTCAGTAACCTCCCTGTGTTTTTGGTATCCTGGTAATGGACTCCACTCCCTCAAAGCTATTACTCTAAGCTGACTGACAACTAGCCTCTCAGAGCTGGATTTATAACTTTCCAAAAAGCACCTGCATTTTAACAGATCTTGAAGATCTGAAAAATATTTAATAGAGAAAATCTGGATTGTCAAGGAAGGTAGCAGATGTAAAATGATGGGTAGAATCGAGCATGTAGGTTTTATTCAAATCATACCATATGGAAGATATAAGATTTGGGGAGGCTGGGTAGCTCAGTCAGTTAAGCATCCAACCCTTGGTTTCAGCTCATGTCATGACCTCGGGGTCATGAGATCAAGTCCCACGTGGGGCTCTGAGCTCTGGGTGGAGTCTGCTCAAGATTCTCTCCCTCTCCCTCCCACTCTGTCCTTCCGCTTTTACTTGTACTCTCTCCACTTCTCCATGCCCCCCCCAACAAATAAATAAAATCTTAAAAAACAGATACAAGGTTTGATGTACCTTAATTGAATGTTTTTCTCTCACACACTGTAGGCATCCCAAGGCTTTCTCAACCTGTGCGCTAAGTCCCTATAACCAACAGATGCAGCCTTACTGCATTGCTTCAGTGAATGAGGGTAGTCTGTGAAATCACATAGATATAGGTTCAAAACCCCAGGACCTCCATTAAGAAACTCTGACTTTGAGCATTTTGGCTTACATCTCTAAACTTTGGTTTCCTCATCTTTAAAGTCAGGATAATACTAAAACTTCTTTCATAAGGTTGTTGTAAAGATTAAATGGATGATAGCCAAGGTTCAAACTTGCTGAAGACCCTCTGCGAAACCATGCTGAATGCACCTGAAACTGCTTACACAAAGGGCTGAGGGAAGAGTCTTTATCCTTTGGCTGAGGTCTCCTATTGGTGAAGATTTGCCGTGTTAAACTCAATGCATTTTCAAATTTGCAAATATATGAGTAGGTTCCCACAGGCATTTCGAAGAATAGCAGTAAGAGAAGCCCCGAAGCAGAGAAATCTGGAAAAAGTCATTGATGTAGCCAAGAAATAGATGCTTTCAGTTCACTGCCAGACCAATAACTAGAATAAATATGCGGATCAAGATAATGTCAGGCAGAACAAAGAGGTGTTTGATACACCCTCTTTCCCTCCTGGCTGAGCACCTGTCATGCCTCATCGCCAAAATTTCACTACTTGTGATTTTTTAATATTAATAATGTGTGTACTCAATATGAAATTAACAATATAACTTGAATTTTTAAATAAAATCTTTTAAAATTATCCAGTTAAGGTTAGATATTCACAATACAGGAGAGAGTTCAAAGAAGTCATTTGAAATCTTACAATTTTGAGTGTAAGACTCAAATAAATCTTTAGACACAAGTTAAAATCCTCCCGCAGTAATTCACAGAGGGTGGATTTGGGCTGGCTCTTTAATCTGACTTAGATAGGATTTCCTCTTCCCTAAGAATTGGGCAGTTTTGTTTTTTTTTTGTTTTTTTTTTTTTGCATTAATTCCATAAACCATTAAGTGTGTCTGTGTAGCTCATTACTTTCTCTTTACAGTAAGTGCTCCATTAGTAATTTGGTGCCCACTTGACAACCTTGGAGGGCTGTTGTTAAGGTTCAAACTGGGCAACAAGCACAAAAATAAATCTTATAGCCTATCAATTTTGCTTCTTTTCCTTCCACTGTATTAGTTAAGTAGGTAGACATGTCATCAGAGTTCTTAAAGAAAATCTTTTTTTTTTCTCTCTGCCCAGAGCAAGCAAGACATCCACACAATTCTAGACATTTATCTGTTTTATCATATAAGCCTCTGAATTCACCATGAGGCCTCAACTCACAGTTCTGGACTTGAATGTTGGTCTTCTACCCAGTTTTCAATATTGATTTTCTTTGGTTAAATTAAAAAGTCCCATTCTAATACGCTACCACCCTTTTCCCCTTATCTTCTTCGCCACTCACTAAATATCACATTATTTAAGTTGCAGATTATGCTTTTGCCCTTGGCATATATTTGCTTCTATTTTGTTCAAAGGATACCCAGTGAGTTCCCTAGTAAATCATTAACTGCATTTATAATTCCTCTATTCACAGGGCAGCTATGCATGAAATAATAACGAGATTCATAAAATATTACCATTATGACTTGCTATGCCGTTGTGCTGTTTTCCTTTCAAATATTTTGACATTACAATGCCAGTAACTCTATAGCGTGAACAACTTTTCTGGAATGTGACTGAAAAAAAACTGCTCTCTAGAACTCCAACTTCCCCAAAGGCATCACTGAATCTTAGTTTTTACTAATTACTCCATTTCAGAAGCTTTAAATATAGCCGTTATATAATTTGGAAATAGTGGTGATTTCTATCAGGGATTTAGGCATAATTTCATTCCTTCATCAAAAAGAATTTTAAAGTACTAATTCTGCATTGTGCTATTTTGGGGTTCCTACAAAGAGAATTATTTAAATATGGTCCAAACCCCCAGGACTTCACAATCTAAGAAAATACTGACACACACACACACACACACAAAGAATTAAAAGGACACACAAATAGTAACCAGAGAACAAAGCTAGGAAAATGACACAGTTAACCATGATTTTAAGTCTGATTCATGTGTATATGTTTTTCAGTTCACACTGTTGACAAATTTTTCAGGACAGAAGTCTGAATTTTTACTTTTTATAGTCCATTCAGAATGTATTTTTACTTGGTAGGCACACTTGGTAAACATCTAGTGATGAGGAAAAGGATTATTTAAATGTTGAGAGGAAGCTTCTTTAGAATAACAGAAAAAAATTCCTTAATGTTATGCATGAAAATCACAAGACATGGTCTGGTGTCCTCAAAAAGTATTATGTTCTATGTTGCACAGAACGTTACTGGATGACTCTATGTTTTACTTGGAATTAAATCTGCCTTTAAAGACATCTATCTAGGGGTGCATGGGTGGCTCAGCAGGTTGAAGCCTCTGCCTTCCGCTCAGGTCAGGGTTCCGGGATTGAGCCCTGCATTGGGATCTCGGCTCAGCGGGGAGCCTGCTTCTCCTCCCTCTGCCTGCCTCTCTACCTACTTGTGATCTCTGTCTGTCAAATAAATAAATAAAATCTTAAAAAAAATATTTAAAGACATCTATCTCGCTCAGGGGACATTAACATCTTCCCAACCAATATAAACACTTCAATCAGAAATATTTTTAATGCCCTGAAACAATTCTTTGAAGAAAAAGAACCTACACAGAAGACAACATAACCTACTGGCTCTCAAATTTTAAAACTTAATATAATGACCTAATTATAATACAATGGAGATATATGGCAAGTAATAGTAATGGAACACTATGCCTTTGAGTGTTCAAAGACATAATTAGGTAAACAAATGCTTACACTTGTATATATAGAAGTGTGAGGGTCACAAATGAAGACTGATCAAATGTGTGGTATAGACAACTCACATACTGTTGCCAATGAAACACGTCTATTAGTTAGTGGGAAATTTAAAAAATGGTAAAATGGTCTCGGTAAAATTCCAGACTAAACAAAATACATTCTTCCTTCAATTTACATGGCAACTATATTCCTAGAAAACTCAGCTTATATTAAAAGTATGTCAAAATATTTTCCATTTATACAAAAAAATTGTATTATCTCCAGGATCAAATAATTACAAACAGGATTTTTGCCTATGTTAGTGTCTATTCAAATATTAAAATGCCTTGAAGAGTCCAGGATTTTTTTTTTTTTTAAATTTAGGACTGTCTTTCAATCTGCAAGACATGTGGCCTATCTGCTGGTTAGCCAGTTAAAGCTGTCAGAGTTATGATGGGGTTTGCACAGATGTCCCACAAATGGCAACAGAGAAGCCCAAGGACAAAGAGAGATAGATTGTGTGCTGAATCGAAGCAGCAAATCTACAGGAAGTGCTGAGAAAAGAAGGTACAGGCAAAGTGGAAATGAGACACAAAAAAATGTCTCTGACATACTTCTATATTAGTTTTCGGGGGATGCTGTGACAAATTACCATAAACTTGGCACCTTAAAATAACAGAAATGCATTCCCTAATAGTTTTGGAAGCCAAAAGTCTGAAATCAAGGTATCAGCGGGGCCACAGGACTCTTTAAGCCTCTCGGGGAGACTCCATTCCTGGGCTCTTCCAGCTTCTGGTACCATCACTCCAGCTTCTGCTTCTGTGGTCACATTACCTCCTCCTCTTCTCTGTGTGTTTGTGTCCCTCTGTGTGTCTCTTATAAGGACACTTGTCATTGGACTTAGGGTTCACCTGGATAATCTGCGATGACCTCATCTAAGATCCTTACCTCAATTACACCTGCAAAGACCCTTTTTCCAAATAAGGTAGCACTGACATATTCAAGGGTTTAGAGCATGGACACACCTTTCTGGGAGCCACCACTCAACTCACCAAAACCTCTTTCCATTCCAGGCTGCAGTTCTATCATGCCTCATTGTGTCAACCAAAACCGCCTCTAAGGATATCCAAAAGAGATTCATGTGAGCAGTACCGCTGCCCTGAGAAACAGCTGGGCTAACTAGTTTATCTGTCTATATCTTCTTCTTCTTCCAACAAAAGGTATAAAGCTATTCGAGAACTCTGAGCACATATCACTTACCCTCTCTCACTATTAGCTGATTAGTCTGGACTGTTATTCACAATATCTCCCTCCACTGATTTAATTCCAGATGTTTTTGTTGGTGCCAACAGATAGCACAGTCAAAAACAGCAACGTCACTGAGAAAAGCTTTAGTTCTGCCCGGTGAGGTGTTTTATCACTTTTCTTAATCAAATCACTTAAACTAAGACTCATTTTTTGCACCTACAATTTGAGGTTAAAATATTTTCCCTCAAAGGCATGTGTGATGATTAAATGAAGTTATACAGATACATCAGATTTTAATATCTAGAAAACAAATGGAAAAATAAATGGTATTTGAGTGTTAAATTTTGAATATCTCCATATTTAATGAGGAAAATAAGTTCTAAGTTGATTAATTTTTCAAATAATAAATATCTCCATCTAACATATCTTCACAGTTAATATATTTGGGTGCTGCATATAGGTAACGTAACAATATGTGAGTGGAGGCTGATGGGCATGTAGAATATTTCATTTGATATTGATCAAAATTTAAGTAACTTAGTATTACTTTCAAGGGTCTCTCTGAAGGGAAATGAAACTTCCTAATGATCCCAACGACCTTCTGCCTTTTGCAAAAAGAACCTTGTGAGCTTAAAATAGAGAACCAGAGATGTCCCAGATTGATCACAGACTTTTGCCCCTCATCTTAGCCTTAGAGCAAAAAGAGCTCTGACATTGCATTAATGCCAATAACACAGGTTAAAAAAAAAAAAAAGAAACAAACCAAAAAAACCTTTAAAATAAACATTTATAAACATGTTATTTGGAACCCACCTGGAGACCTCCCTTTGTTAGCCTTGCTGCTGGGTGGGCTGGCTCCCTTCTGCAATTCTGCTAATTAAAACCACAGAAACAAGTATCAAACGCAGGGTAACCTGGATTATTTTCCTTTATAGTCTGCACAGATAAGATCAAGTGAGGTCAAGCAGTCAGCAGGAGTAAGGCAAATTTTGAAACCAGCATTCCATTGTCTGCATTTAATTCCACCTGGGCAGAGAATGGTATTTCACTATGATGATTCTGCTTTTAACATATATAGAAATAGTTCTAATAATTGAATCTAATAATTGACATGTGATGGTGTGTGTATATAGGCAGGTGTGCTTTAACATATTCTTTGCAGAGATGAAAAACTTAAAATTCCATTGACATTTCCCCTCTTACCACGTTTAAGTGATTGTTTAAATATCTCAATCAGCTTGTGATTTTATCTGGATCCCATGGCAAAATTTTTGAAAAGCACAAAAAACTTCAATTGCTATTATAGTGGGAAGCTAGTTCAAGCTTACATGTCAAATAGTCATTTATATTTTAGCTCAATTGCAATCTTTTTTTTTTTTTTGTCACAGAAGATGGTTGGAAAACTGAATGTTTTTATTTCCAAAATGCTTAAAGCATGAAAAAAATTAAATGTGAATAAGAAAAGTAATCAGTGAGTACCCGAAAGACCTCTCTACTGGTTTAGTTTAAGAACATACAGACATATATGTATGCATGTAAATTTGCATATATGTGTGCACATTTGCATTCATACATATCATATTCTAAATGCATGTGTATATTTGGTCATATATATATATTAGCATATATATGTATATCATATACAAATCTGGTCACTGAGAATAGTGAAGATGACTGAAAGTCAGGCGAGTGAATCTAGCAGTCAGATTTCTAACTCATTAAAGTCTATTTTCATTTTTTTCTCAAAGTTTAGCTTTCGCCAAGAATTCTGTATAATCTGCACCTACAAGCTGCCATTGCTAAGGATAAGAGATTCATTCTTGTTCTAGTTCTGTAGGACATGGAAAGTATGAGGTTTTTCCATGGTTTTATCATCTTGTTTTAAAATATGGCAGTCACATAATTATGGAAAGAGTAGGCCAGAATCTAAGGATGCTACATCCTGGACCCAGATTCCCACTTACTATCTCATTACAGAAAACTATTTAACTTCATTGGACCCCAGTTTTCTCACATGTATAATGAAAGCATTAAAATAAATTATCTCTATGATGATCTCCATGGTAATAAAAAACACGAGATTAAATATGAGAACATTTCTCGGCAACGCACAGTTGGAAATACTGAAACCTATGACTTGTATTCAGACATTTAAATTATTCCACTATTTTCTAGGCTTTGGATTAAACTTAGGCCCACGTCATTTATAAATGTATGTATGTTTTAATTCAACAATTTAGCCATGGTATAAGAAATCAGGTGTATTTTATCAGTGTATTTAACACCAAATCATTAAGAGGAACTATTGCTATATGTCATTCCTCCAAGACAGTCTAGACCCTAGTTTCTATGGAATTGATTTACCAGTCAAAGAAACGTCTCTAGTTTTACAGGGGAGAGGAGGAAGGGGTAGCTATTCCTCTCCTTGGCTCCCTAAGGAGCAGGCATTCTGAATTCAGCTCTGTTCCCACTCATTTTAGAAAATGGAAGAGATGTGGAGGGATGAGTTTTTCCCTGATCCTCACTGGTTACTACTGATTTAACCAGATAGGAAAGGGGGCGGGGGAAAGCCCTTATAAAGCTAATATGATGAAAACATCATTTCCTGGGTACCCTGCTGAGAACTGTGGTCCTCTGCACCACGTCAGAGGCAGATTATTTCTGATTCTGAATTATTCATTAGACCTTAAAGGCAATTTTTAGTCAGTTGCTGAGTGTTCTCATAGACCTAGCTGCTGCTGGTAGCTCTGTCTTAAAAACACTGACTGCAGCTGTGATTTCAGGCATTAAAGGCCAATCCCAATTCTGAAACCTGGTCATCACAATTTTTAGAGCCCCACCTCCTTGTGATGCTGTCAATCATAAGTTTCAGGGGCTTTATTTACTCCCTGGAAACCAACTGTTAGCTTGATGATCACACCCCACTGAGAAATTTACTTTACAACTTTCTTAACTCAGCAGGAGAACCCTTCCAGAGCAAACTGTAGGCTTCCCTCAAGAAGTAAACAGATCAAAAGTAAAATAACTCTTTTAGCCATCTAACACCTGTGCGAGCTAACAGTTTCCCATATCCAGCCTGGGTACTGAGTATTAAATTACATTTGGCCTGAGTCCTTCAATTGAGTGTATCATAAGTGATATTCTTATTCAATGACTGGTTTTAATGAGATTTTGATGTTCCAGGAAGTTCAGTTGGAGTCCGTTGCAATCCAATGAGTATTTGGTTGTCTTGAGATGACTTTCGCTGTTTTAAAAACGGGGGGTGGGTGGGGGGGAGGGAGCACATTTTCCTCTATGATTGCACTGAAATACTGCAATAAGGAAGACGAGGTGGCAGGGAGAGTGGAAGAATGTATGCTAGGATAAAGAGTAGCTGATTGAAGGCTTATAGTGAAAACTAAAAACCCTGAAATTTGCAAAATATTTGTGACACGTGCACACCCATCAAAACCTTGTTGCCATGACATCCCTACCAAAACCTTGTCTTGGAAATCTTTGGAAAGGTTCCTTTTATCGAAACCATAATGAAAGAATTTTTAACCAATACTTCCTCAGACCACCTCATTTTTTTTTTTTTATCATTCTTCTGTGTCCAAAGACCGCAAGTTTTGTCTGTGTTCACCATGTGCTGACAGTAAGCTATTTAAAATATTAACTGGGTGCTGGTGGTTGTTCTTATTGGGGAGTTTTGGGGAGTAAAGGTAAATAGATGGGAAGAAAATTGACATCAGCAGTATCATTTTTTCTGGGTGCTGATTTCCATAATCCTAAATTATTTTCAATGATAGAAAGTTATTTGCCTTGGTTTGTTTACTATCCATTTTCACCTTCCAAGAAGAAAATCTCTTTGGAAAAGAGTCATTTATCATTAGCGAATTGTATTGTTGGTCACCAGCTTCTGGCAATTCTGTTTGTACACAATTTTCATACATGTATCAGCCATTTATTGAAGGGTTAAAACAGATTTAGCTTTCATCCACATATTAAAGAATAAACAACATATCCCAAGTTACTTAAAAATTAGAAATTGACAAATTCATTCTTGTTCACTCTTTTTATAGAACTGGAGACCATGTTTCAGTCTAGGACTTGCAGCCAGCAGCTGCATTTTCAGAAATGAAGAATGGAACATCCCTTTCTTTCCCCATCCTGCTAAATGTTACAAATAACTTCTGACTGGCTCCTAAAATAAAGTCAAGATTTTCTTTCCTCCTACTTGGCATGATTAGTTTTGAAGCTCTGTTCCAACTACCCTGACCATATCCTTTGCTATCTTCAATCACTCAAGAATATTACTTCTTAAACTTCTTCCATTTATTTTTTTTTTAATTTTTTATTTTTTATAAACATATATTTTTATCCCCAGGGGTACAGGTCTGTGAATCACCAGGTTTATGTTTTGATGATACTGAATAGTTTCTCCAAGGAAACTACGATGGTGGACCATATAATATAAAGAACTATAAGCTGGCAAACTATAACAATAACTGAATCAACAGAAAAAATATTCCATAATTGTCCATATTCTCTAGTAAATAATAGTTGCTATAGTTGTTTTACATAACATGTTTTTTATATATATTATATATATGCATATATACACATATATAATATATAGTGATATAGTTATAGTGAATAACAATAAGGTTCACAAAAGCTTGGTTTTGTGGAAATTGAAATGATACCTTATTTTTGTATACAAGGCTGTCTGAACAACAACATAGGATTTTAAATCCAGAAAAGCAGAATGGAGTATAGATATTTCCAGCAGCATATTAATAAATAAAACACAATCACGTTACTTTGCTACAATCAGAGAATCATTTCAAAATAAACTAGAAATAATTTGTGATACTTAATGATTATTATGGTAAGAAATGCTTTTTATCTTTTTAAAAATAAAAATACAAGAATTTGTTTTTAAAAGAACAAAAATAATTTGTTTCAAAGAGATTTTCAGATTTCAAATTCCCTTAAGAAGGGCATATATCCTGGGTGTGGTACAAAAATAATGAATACTGTTATGCTGAAAATAAAAAATAAATTTAAAAAATAAAGAAGGGCCTATATTCAAATACATAAAACTGTAAGTTCACTGTATCATTTCAAGAATTGTTTTTCTTTGATAGGAAACGAGAGAATCCATAGATTTTAATAGTTCTTAAGCATCATTAATCATAAAGTATAAAATAACAAAATTTAGAAGCTATATTGTGTCTAACTTACCTAAGCCAGTATCACCAATCTCACCAACTCAGTAATTAACATCATACATTGACTACAATCTTTGCCTATCCTTGGTCTCATGTTCCTTAACTCCATAACTGTTACAACCCCAGTTCCACCCTACTTCAGACACATTAAACCTTTTTCCTCTTGGAGAAAACTGTCTAATTAACTTTCATATACACAGGGCTTATCACAATAGCAGTTATTTGGCATGAGATATTTTGGAAGAATGAAACTTCTCTCAATACACTTTTTCATTCTCTCTTACCTATTCATTCTATCCTTGTCCATCTTGCTGAAGCCCAGAACCCTGTTACTCCCAGTGCTTCCAACTACCTACTCTCTTTTGGCCTCTCTTCTTTTCCTCCTCAGATTGGATTCTAATGCCAATCATTTCAAGTAAGTGTCAGCTCTCACGTCAGACTTTTCTTCTCCTTTGTCCTTTTGCAATATTTATCCTGCAATTCCTGAAATTCTCTACTATCTTCTCTGTCCTAGGGCTGCCAGATTCTTCTGGAAGAAACCATAAAACCAGACTAAATACATTTCGAGCCATGCTGTCTGAGTTAAATCACCACAGCTTCTGAGAAATCCCTTGTATCCTCAAGTTCTCAATCTACCCGCTGAGCATGACGATCAAGGGTAAAGGATTTGGAGCCTGAGAGTCTTCAGTTCAATCCAGTCTGATCTCTCACTAGAGCTTAAAACAAATTACTTTCACTCAAGATTCAGTTCCCTACATTTATTTTTTTTAAAGATTGTATTTATTTATTTGACAGAGAGAGTGAGATCACAAGTAGTCAGAGAGGCAGGCAGAGAGAAAGGGGGAAGCAGCCTCCCTGCCGAGCAGACAGCCGAACGTGGGGCTTGATCCCAGGACCCTGAGATCATGACTGGAGCGGAAGGCAGAGGCTTAACCCACTGAGCCACCCAGGTGCCCCTCAGTTTCCTACATTTAAATGAGAGTATTTACAGCATATACTGCACAGAACCTTTAGAAATACCAAATGAGTTAGTGCATGTAAACGACTGAATAAACATACAGAGTATGGCTCCCGGCAAACAGTAACACTTAAACAAACAGTAGATATTATTTTCTTATAGATTACTATAATTAGGACCAAACAACTGGGGTTTCCTCAACATAAGTTCTTTCTGGCATTTCCACTTCACTTTTTGTATGACCCGATGGCCGTGATTTTCCTTCTTGCACCAACTTCTCTTTTAATCTGGACTCCTCAATTCCGTCTTTTCTAAACTTCCTAGTTCCTTTTAGTTGCACTTCCATCTTCATTCTTTTCCTCTTCATAGTTCTTTCCTCTTCGGGTGATAAACATGATCAATTTTCTCATTTCCTCTTTGTGATGCAACTATTTCAAGTTTCCACACCATCTGTCCCCTTATTTTGCTGCCAAAACTATGGAAAAAGAGCGCATCTTGAAGCCTCCACTTACTCAAAATTCATTTACTCCTCAAGTTTATCCCTTGTAATCAGGATTCAGTGTGAACCTGTTCTATTGAATGGGTATATGGACTATTATATTGAAATTATTCTCTCTAAACCACTACTGACCTTCTAATCACCAGTCATGTCCTCCTCCTTAAAATCTCTCCTCATTTCTCTTCCAGGTTATGTAGTACCATCATCATTCACGTCTTCTTTCCAAATATTCCTTGGTTGTCTCAGGTACTCTCTCTTATCAGTAATCTCTCTTATCAAAGATGTGTTCTGTTTTTAGCCCTTTCTGGCCTCTACCAATTAACTTCATTCATTCTGAAGTTTTTTGACTCTTCTCTCTGTTGAGATAGTTCATGAATCTGAAACTCAATTCCCAGTTGTGCACTGTGTTTTCCCACTTTGATTTACCTGTAACATTTTAAATTAAATCAGGCAAAATCAAACTCATTCTATTGCTTTTCTATTGGTTTTCCTATTTCTGTTAAAGTACCACCATTATCTCCATCCAAATCAAGGCATTATCTTTAATGTCCCACTCTCCAATTGCCCTCACACAACTCAATATTTATCAGGTCTACAGATCACCAAATATTTCTCATTTATATACCTTCCTCCACTCATAATTCCGTTATGCTAGTTCAGGATTTTATTTTTCCTTTGTGGTTACAATAATCCTTTTGTTGGTTTTCCTGCTTCTAATCTGCTTCCTTACCCATTTTATATTTTGATGATCATACCACTAGCCATCTTGAAAATCTTTAGACACTCCTTTAAGTCTAAATTCATTCCTGAAGCTTCAAGCTCTAGTATAGAGGTAAGATACTTACCTTTCCAGTTCTATGTCTCTATACTCCATATACAAAGGCATTGCATCACCATACATCTGCTCACTTTTTTCCACTTGCCTGCCATACCTGATTATCTTCACTGCCTTCTCTCAGGTATGTGTCTCCTTCTGAAATTCTACTTCATCCTACATGATTGATGAAATTCTATGCATTCTTCAAATGCTGCTCAAATATTAGTTTCCTAAAGTCTTCCTTGATTCTCCCAAATGGTATGACACCTGTTTATTTTGCATGTCCAAAATAATGTAAACCTTTTACAATATTGTTTGCCTGTCTTAACTAGTATTACTCTTAACCAGTTTATTAAAAGTAGAGATATCATTGTACTTATCTTCGTATCTCTCATACCATATAAAAGGCTCTGAAGATGTGGTCCATATACACTGGAGTATTATGCCTCCATCAGAAAGGACAAATACCCAACTTTTGTTGCAACATGGATGGGACTGGAAGAGATTTTACTGAGTGAAATAAGTCAAGCAGAGAAAGTCAATTATCATATGGTTTCACTTATTTGTGGAGCATAACAAATAACATGGAGGACATGGGGAGATGGAGAGGAGAAGGGAGTTGAGGGAAAATAGAAGGGGAGGTGAACCATGAGAGACTATGGACTCTGAAAAACAACCTGAGGGTCTTGAAGGGGCGGGGGGTGGGAGGTTGGGGGAAAAAGGTGGTGGATATTAGGGAGGGCACGGATTGCATGGAGCACTGGGTGTGGTGCAAAAACAATGAATACTGTTATGCTGAAAAGAATTTAAAAAAAAAAAAAGGCTCTGAAGAATAGTAATAAACTGACCTGTTGACAGGGACTTATGTATTGCAATATGGTTAAATATAAATAGAAGCAAAAGGACATAGAGAATCCAAAAGTGTCATGAATATCCATTGCATTTCGCCTTATTTAGAAAATATATGTAGCACATCCACTTCTGAAAGAAACTTCTATATTTTCATTAAATCTATAAAATGAATATTTTAGAACAAACTCAAAATAGATCCCATGAACTTTCGAATCCAACCTACTGTAGCTACTCACATCCGTGACCCCTTCTGCCTTTTTCACCACAAATATGCTTCATGTTTCAACCAGAACCTCCAAAATGCAACTGTCTTACCTCTTTTTTGACCCCACTGAACTTCTCAATCCACTGACTCTACAATTTCCTTCTACATGATGAGCCCCTTCTTGGCTTTGCTGCCTTCACTAACTAGCTTTGATGGCATGATTTCCCCACTCCAAATACTTTCTTGCCCTAGCAACCAATTTGCTTCTATGGATTCAGGGCCTTCCCTTCCTTTAACTCCAGTTTGTTTTAGCTCAACTATCATTTTCTATGGGAAAAGTTTCCTTTTCAAACATGACATGGACTTGCAGGCTGATGAAGTATTTTCTCTTGTGTTCCAATCTGTGCATGCATTTCATTTGTTTCTTGAGTAAGTATTGAAGTTTATGTCCATGGACTTATCTAGATGTTTGGTACATGGGAATGAACAAAACAGACAAACTTCCTGCCATCCTGAAACTTACATTCTAGTAAGGGAAATATTGAACACAGAAGTAAGTTCATGGGGAATATAGTATCAGACTATGATAAGCAACAGGAAAAAAATAAAGCGTAGTAAGGTAATGTCCTATTTGAAAGAAGGATTTTAAATTTCTTGTGACAATTCAACTTCTATGATCCAACCTAAGATACTAGGGCCCTAATATGTAGAGAAGTTCTGTCTCAGGAGCTAACATGAGAACAAAAACAGGAAGTTTAATAAATACATATTAAATGTTAAATAAAACATATATAAATTTCTACATTTAAATTATTTATTTACATATTGAACACATACACATGTATTGTTCAATCCATTTTGTATTTATTCAATCTATTTTTATTGAAAATTCCTTTTCTGCAATTAAAAATTATTCTTGAATGAGAATCATTTTCATTGGGGAGACTCCTATAGATTAAACTCATGAGATGAAAGATATGCTAATTGGTCAGACTCTTAATTCAATTGCCAAATGTTAACCAGCCACTAACAAATATTGTTTGCTTTGGTAGGAACTTTCTATATTTTCCCCCAAAGATCCCTGCTTGTTATTCATGCCTTTATGTAACCCTATGGGCCCCATCTAGTGACTCCCTCCTAATGAACAGAATATGCAAAAGTGATAAAATTACAATTTCATTATGAGGTTACAAAGAGACTTTGCAGTCTTGCTACCCAGCCTCTTGTTTCACCTGTTCTTGTTCTATCAGATCATGAGCCGCCATAAAGCTAGGTCTGCATAGCAAGGAACTAAGGGCAGCCTCAGGCTAATCGCCACGAGGAAATGCTCCATCTGTTAAACAACCTGTGAGACTGTCCTGCCAACAACAAATGAACTCAGAAGCAGATCTTCCCCCATTTGAACCTGCAGTTATGATCACAACTCCAGCCTTAATTACAGCCTTGTGAGAGACCTTGACATAGAGCATCCAGCTGATCTATACCCAGATTCCTGACATAGAGAAACTGTGAGATAATAAATATTTGTTGTTTAAAGCAACTAAGTTTTGGGGTGCTTTGTTACACAGCAATAGATAACCTAATATAACTGCCTTTTTCCTTTGTACACTCTAGGGTAGCCATATGAATGATTGTGGAATGAATTAAATAAATGTTCAGGATTTTCTACTCTTACCATCCAATTCTGTTTTTTTTTTTTTAAATTAGAAATTCATACTTGCGGATATAAAATAGTTTCCCAAATCTCTCAGTATTAAATAGAATCGCTTAAACATCAAGAAGTCAGATCAAAACATCATCTAGAATTACATTTACTCTCCTACTACAATTTCAAAACTTCTCATCACTTCACAAGTAGAAGCGCTGTTATATTAAGTGTTTGAAATCAGCCCAAAACCAAGCCTACCTACTAGTTATATGACCTGTGGTAAGTAGCTTAAACTTATTTAGCTCTTTCAGTTTCCTAATCTGTCAAAAAGGATTATATTACCCACCATAGAAAGTTTTTTATAAAGGTTAAATTCAGTAACATGTTTGACTGATACTAAGCAAAAATGTAGCTGTCATAATTAGGACCCAAGCAAAACATCCTGGAAAAAAAAGTCCTTTTTGCAAAACTCTGAAACCTAGACTGAAAGTTACAAGTAAAAATACACTCTGAAGTGTATGTGAGCCAGTCATATGAATCTGTTAATCCATTATATGACCTAAGAATCTCTACCTTAGGTTAGAATCTAGAGCTGGAATTATCATGAAGTATTTTTAAATCATTTGTTTGTTTATGGTCTTTGAAGCTTTGCAAAATGGAAAAAAAAAAAACAGATTTCTTTTTGTCTAGCATGCAAAAATACCAAAAGACAGAGAATCGCCATTAATTTTCCCAACTGGAATTGTCCTTCCATCAAGTTCTTTAAGTTCTTTCCTGAAAGATCATTTTGAAATTGTGATGCAATTTGAAAATACCAAACAACTATATGTAACTTTTCTGTTATTTTTCTCTACGCCCTGGAACCATCCAAAAACATATTACATAGTTAAAAAATATTTTCCCCTTGGAATAGGGTTATTTATTTTTAAATGATAAACCTAAGGGGAAAATCCTACTTGTGAAATAAATAGACTCTTTTCCAAGTAAAGTCACATCAAGGAAGCAATGCAATGTGATTCAATATTAAAATCTCCAACGATAAGGAAATGAGATTTTCTACCCAATCTTATCTCCTACATCATAGTTGCTCAAAATATTAATATTTTAAAATCATCCTCTATAAAACAAAAAATGGAATGACCTCTCTAAAATATTTTTTAGTAAGCTATGGATATTTCCAATATGGATAAACATTAGGGGAGGATGACTCATTTTCTTCGAAAATCCCTTCTATCCCAAAACTAACAAATAAATAAGTGCCTATATGGTGACTGCTGTGAAGTGTGTAAGCCTGACAATTCGCAGACCTGTACCCCTGGGGCTAACAATACATAATATGTTAATTAAAAATTAAAAAATTAAATAAAAAATTAAAATTAAAAAAAATAAATAAGTGCCTAAAAGAGATATTAAAAGAAAGCCATATATAAATATAATATACATATTGCTTTCAAACACAGCTTTTCAAGCTGAGT
Organism: Mustela erminea; assembly: GCF_009829155.1. Taxonomy (NCBI): domain Eukaryota; kingdom Metazoa; phylum Chordata; class Mammalia; order Carnivora; family Mustelidae; genus Mustela; species Mustela erminea. The sequence continues at coordinate 23,075,940 of NC_045623.1, forward strand.
AGATACTTAATAGAAATGTACTAACTGTTAATATGATTTATCTCAAAAGATATTTCAGAAAGTCACCTTAGAGAGTTTTTTTTCCTTTTATGATCTTACAAACTATATTCCTAATTGTAAACTTAAAAGTTGTACTTACTTTAAAAATAATGGTTTTCCTGTTTCTATCAGATAAATTACTTAGATTAGGTTAATATATTATTGGCTGTACTAATTACAGAACTGATTAATTACATATAGGTCAATTTTATGTTTAATGTAGAATAATTTACTTTCCTAAAGGTTGATAAATTTATAACTCTTTCTAATTTTATACTAAACTCTTAGTGCAGCATTTCCTAGTGTGTAATTCACTACCCACAAAGACTCCTGCAAATACAAGTGGATTTTTTTTAGAATACAAACTTTAGTTTCATACCTTTTCCACTGGTTTTCATTTTCATATTCACTTGAGGAATACCCTAGTTACTTGTTAAAAGAGTACAATTTAGGAATCACAAATTAAAACTGGGGACTTGACTTAGTATTGTAATTTAGTGTTCTGTCGTATAACACTTAAACATTTTATAAACTTTAACATGTACATACGCAAATGCAAATTATTGGAATTCTACTAAGTCATAAAACTTTTTCTTATCAAAAGGTCATAACTGCTATCTTGTGCTGGTAATGGTATCTGTTTTTTAAAATATTTCGTAGTAAATAATGTATTTTTAGGATAATGGATAGTACCAGTTGTGAACTTACAAATTCATACATTGTTACCATTTTGTTTTTTTCAATATTCTTGTTACCAGATTATTTTTGTACAGGTAATTGAGACACATCTCTCTCTCTCTCTCTCTCTCTCTCACACACACACACACACACACACACACACACATACACCCCTGCAATGAAAAAAGTTGGAGGAATTCTCTAGGACAAGTTTTCCATATTGAGGTCTATGAACTTCTTCAGTCCATGAATATATTCTGAAAGATTCTAAACACAGGTTTGAAATTTTGGGTTCTTTCTTTCAAATATAAACGAAAAAGGAGTTAAATCCAATTATGTTCTGGATTATTTGTGGGCATCTTTTATCCTGGTTTTGCAGTATGATTTTATTTTTTGCATTTACCTTTCTTTTTGCTTTTTATTGCATTTGCTCTTAGGGAGGGCCAAATGAAGTCAAGGAATGACATAAAACAAAAATTTTTCAGTTCAAATAGAAAAAAGTGACCAGAAAATGGGGCTACATATGTACAGAGGGGATAAGCATGCAAATAAAAAAAAGAGAGAGAGAGAGAGAGAGAGAGAGAAAGAAAGAGAGAGACATGGAGAATCGCAATTAGTACCATGTGCAAACTGTGAGTGAACGAACTGCTGCCACTCTTTCTAGAACTTACCAACATAATTATAGCAATTTTTTGGTAGTAAGAGTCCCAGTAAGTGGGCATAAGAACTACAATGACCAGGACACTGATTCCAGGATGACACAAACGTCATAAAATTAAAAGATAAAATCAATACCAAATGAGAATTTTTAAATGCTAATATATTATATTATTAAACCCAGCCTGGTCATATTAAATTCAAGAAAGTAGTTGTGTATGCCACATTAATGTTATTAATTTAAACTTTATTATTGTAGTTTTAAAGTCTTAGTTCAATTGTTTCACTTTTTAGTTATTTAAGAATAAAATGAATAATAAATTTATCCCTAATCTTTATACACAGATTGCATATGTGTTTGTAAATACATTATATTACAAAAGCCAGTCTGAGCAAACAATGTTACCCACCATTTTACTGTTATTATTATTATTACCATCATCATCATCATCATCATCATCATCTACCCTTTAGATGGATCCATTTGAAGATTCTAAACAGAGAAACCTTATTCTGTGCTTTAAAGCCTCACAAACACAAAGCAGAATAAATGATATACATTCACCACAAAGAAGCATACAACATATTGGAAATTTCTCAGTTCATACTTCTATTCCACAAATGTAAAAATTATGAAATTAATCTGATATTCTCTTCCATTTCCATTTCAAAAGGCAATCATGGCAAAGTAAATTAATTTAATGATATAATAGTGAAACCACACAATTTGTAAAGCACTGTTCCCAGGACCATGCCAACCATTCTCAGAAGGTATCAGTGTGGACCAAAGGTCCAGAATTAGGCCCAAGAGGAGGGGACAGAGTTTTCAATGGAAGAAAAAATAAATCATTAAAAGTTCTCATTATTCTATAACATTAGTATAAGCCTCCTGGAAAATGAGCAAAGCATGGAATTTAGACCTACTTTAATTTAAGCACACACACACTTAAATCTCCTTGAGGCTTACCAAGACAGAATAACGCATGAGTCTAAGGTCAAAATCATGGACTTAATAAAAAGCAATTTGGTCAGCGTGTACTGATATGCATAATTTATCTCTAGCGACTGAATTGGAGGCTTAGGGTTGTAGGGAATCCACTAGAAACAAGACAACAGAATGCAAACGAATAAGCCAATAGAGGAATTGAGTCCAGGACCGTGGTAAAATTGATGAAGAAGAAATCAATCCCATTAATTGAGGCTGGAAAAAAGTTCAGTAGCATGTGCAAGGACATAAAGATTCCTACAAAAGGGTTTACAGAGAAACATGTTAAAACCCTGAATCCATTCATCTTACTTAGTCACTCCACCCCTAGCTGACCTGAAAGTAAGCAGAGTGTTTATATCTATTGGTATTTGTATTTATTCTTTTTGTGAAAGGTAAACAGCTCAATACTGGGGTCATGACTTCTATATCCCGAGAGTTCTGAATAAAATAAATCTTTCAGGTGCTTATCGTAAGTGTATTTCCAGCTCCACTTAGTGAAAACATTTCCAAGTAGACTAATGGCAAGCTCAAACAAGGTAACTAACTGTCATTTTAATGCATGTGATTTGTGTTAAAGATGCTTAAAGAACAAATAGTTTAAGTTGTTGAAATACAGTTACAATTTGTATTATTGTTACAGTCACTGGGCTGAGAAACATACTTAAAATGAATTGTAAAAGGAGAATTTAAATGTGACACAGAGGCAAATATTAAAATAGTAATTCTTATGCTATAAACTCTATTTCTTTTTTAAAATAGAAAATATTAAGTGACACATTCTGAGAAAGTGCAATTCTCTTCTGAGTTTACACAGCATAAAATGAATAGAAGTCAATCCACCTAAAAAAAATTATTCTAAGGGTTTAAATTATCCAGACTAAATCTCAACACTGATTTAATAAACCAAATAATTTATATACATTCAATTTTTTAAGTCTCAGTGTATATATATTGTTAATATCTCAAAAGAGATTGTTCTACAAAATATCATATTACAATAATCACATTCCTTCTGACATCTCACTAGTCTGCCACTTAATTTATATTTCTGGGTCTCTGGAATATCTTCTATTAACTGACTCTGGAAACCAAATTTAAACCAATTGAGGCACAAGAGAAGTAGCTTTGTTGACTGTGTTCACCTTTGTCAGCTTGACAGCTTTCTTACCCACCACAAATTGGCTCCTACAGATCTCTAAAGATCTTTTTACCTACAAGAGAGATCAAGCATTTAGGGATTAAGGCTGATTAGTAGAATGAATGAATGAAAGAATGAACAAATGAACCTCCTCTTTCCTGGCTGGAACTATGGAGGGTGCAGAAGAGAAGAAAAAGAAGGTTCCTGCCATGTTGGAAACCCTTAAAAAGAAGCAAAGGAATTTCACAGAGTTAAAGGTCAAGCGTCTGAGGAAGGAGTTTGCTCAAAAGACGCTTCGAAAGGCAAGGAGGAAGCTTATGCATGAAAATGCTAAGCGTTACCACAAGGAATATAGGCAGATGTACAGAACTAAGATTCAAATGGCGGAGATGGCAAGAAAAGCTGGCAAATTCTGTGTTCCTGTGGAACCCAAGTTGGCGTTTGTCACCAGGATCAAAGGTATCAGTGGTGTGAGCCCAAAAGTTCAAATGGTTTTGCAGCTTCTTCACCTTCACCAGATCCTCTATGGCACCTTTGTCAAGCTCAACAAGGCTTCAGTTAACATGCTAAGGATTGTGCAACCATACACAGCATGGGGGTGGCTGAAGCCAGTGAATGAACTGATCTGCAAGAGTGGTTAAAGCAAAATCAACAAGAAGCGAATTGCCCTGAGAGATAATGTAGTGATTGCCTGATCTCTTGGCAAATATGGCATCATCTTCATGGAAGATCTGATTCATAAGATCTATACTGTTAGAAAACATTTCAGGGGCGCCTGGGTGGCTCAGTAGGTTAAGCCTCTGCCTTTGGCTCAGGTCATGATCTCAGGTCCCGAGATTGAGTCTTGCATTGGGCTCTCTGCTCAGTGGGGAGCCTACCTACCCCTCTCTCTCTCTGCCTGCCTCTCTGCCTACTTGTGAACTCTGTCTGTCAAATAAATAAATAAAATCTTTAAAAAAAAAAAAAGGTTTAAATAAGCAAACAACTTTTTATGGCCCTTCAAATTATCTTCCCCATGAGGGGGAATGAAAAAAAAGACCACTCATTTTGTAGAAGGTGGAGATGCCAGCAACAGGGAAGACAAGACCATCAGGCTTATTAGAAGGATGAACTAAGGTATCCACCATAATTATTGTTGTAATCTGGCCAGTTAATAAATGACTACTCTCAAATGAGGGGGAAAAAAAGAATGACGGAATGAACAAGCTACCATACGATCTACTTGGAAATACTCAAATCTTGTTTCTCTATTATTTTTCATCAAATATATTAAGGATAAAAATAATAGCAAATTATGAATACAATTGCCTTTGTTAAGTAATTAGAAGGGGAATAAGAAGGGCAAATATTTGGTATAAACAGACCCTCTTCTGAAGAGTTCTACCAGACTCTGTGGTTTCTTTACTGAGGCCAGGATAATGGTGAAGAGCAATGCATGGGTGTTAAGCAAGTAGGTTTGGACATCGATGAAACAGTTACTACAATTTGCATGTAATGTAAACTTTCACCATTTATTTTTTTTTTTAAGATTTTATTTATTTATTTGAAATAGAGAGAGGGAGAGAGAACATGAGCAGGGGGACAGAAGGAAAGGGAGAAACAGGCTCCCCCACTGAGAAGGGAGCCTGACACAGGGCTCGATCCCACAACCCTGGGATCATGACCTGAGCTGAAGGCAGGAGTTTAACTATCTGAGCCACCCAGGTGCCCCAATTTTTCATCATTTTAAAAACACAAGTAGGCAAGATTATTTGGTCCACTTCAATAGTCTTGGACATTAAAATGAAAAGATACAGAAACAAAGGCACAGAGAGAAACAGAAGAGGGTAGAAAATAGGAAGGGAAGAGGAAAGATATGTGAACATACTGTAAACTCAGTATTTCCAGTAAAAATACTCAGTTTTCAAGACTAAAAAGTGACCACTTTTTTCCTACAAATGTCATATTTTGAAAAAGAAAATTCTGGAAAGGGTAATTGTTAGATAACTATGCAACTGTTAATTTCATTATTCAATAAATTATTGAATCTGTTACTCAGTTGCTGCTATTCACAAGCTTCTGTGGATGAAATCTTTGAAAAGAACAATAAATTTGACCAATTATCTGCTGCAGGTCTTTTATATTAACCAGCATGTTATTAGAAGAGTTGGGGAGTCAGGGAATATAAAAACTTTTATCATGTCCCCAGGCTTCTCCAAGCATTCTGGTACAGAACTGAGGCCAGACTTAATGTCTCTCTTGCTTTTGCACACCATTTTTAGGTGTAAATTGCAGAACCACTTATTACCAAAATAGTTTCATTCAAGATAGACTCTAATTCTTATCCAGCAGAGACATAGAAAATATAAAGCTTGAGCTAATAAGGCCTGTGAGCTTTGTATATGATTAAACTAGTCACTCATTAGAAAAAAATAAAAAGTGTTGTCCTAAAAGTGTGCCTCATTTTACTATACAGGGTGTATTAAAGGCAAATTTGAGAATTTGTGAGAAATAAAGATTAAGTTAAACAATATAAAGTTGACGATACTCAACATTTTTATCTTTAAAAGATGGCAATTTCATATGATTCTATTACATAGTGAAATATCACTACATCTCATGATTGTCACAGTAAATAATGTTCATGCCAAATACAAAATGTTAAATACCAGATATGAATATTAAGAGTAGATAGTTTCACATATACTCATCAGAAAATTTGCCACTAACATCTATTTTCTTTAATAACTAAGGACCATACTTAGCTTTACAAAAATGAAGCTGGCATTAATGTAGATGATCTAATGCATGTACGTACTGATCACTATTAATTTTATCACATCATGAAAGTATTAAAAGCACTTCTGAATGTAAGTAAAAAAAGACAAATCCATTTAAAATGGGAATATTATGGGAGAAACTGATCCAAATATAAAAAATTGAGTAATGGCAGTCAGTGGATCATCAATATTTTTGTTCGTTTCTTCTACAGCTTACATTTTATTTTCATTGCTTTTATTTTAATGCATTCATCTAGCAATAATTAGCATGTTATTTATACTGTGTCTATCTTCCTTGTATGGAATACTTGACAAAGTATGTTATTATTTCTTTCAGAATTAATGACCATTTTAAAGTTTCCTTTTTGAGTCTCTGCAAAAGATTTAGATTGCCCTGCCTAACCCAAACAAGAAGGCACTACACATTTTACATACTAAATTACTGATTCATGGGGTGGATTATGTGCAAATTTAAAATCTCTAGCTAAATCCTTCTTAACTCTAAGAGCTGGGTAGAAGTAATATGCTCTCCCATCAAAAACCTATCGGCAGGGTTCTGACATTAGTTCAACCAGAATCATTAGGAAGACAAATTTGCTGCACCATGGTGAAAACTGATGTTTTACTAATACTTATTGGACGAGAGACTGTTTTATTAAATCAAATTCTCAGATTAGCCAAATGTTTGGTTAGATTACAAGTATGCTGTATTAAATAAGGTCTGAAAGATTCACACTATCAGGTATAAAGTGGAAATATTGGCTGTTTGGAGATTAATTTATTTCAAAGGTAATAACCTATTCTGTTGTCTCAGATTTGCTGAGCCATGACCCCTTTTCTGAATTTCTATATTTCTAAATTATTTCATGCCTTATATTTTTATAATGATTTAAGTATGAATCAAGTGGTTCTTTCTTTAGAAAGAGTTTTAGAATTCAAGATTTTTCTCTATACTCAGCACACTGAAAACAAACCTTTTTGGGTTCTGTTTGTGTGTTTAATTTTGTTTTCTGCGTAATGACCATAGAGTATAAACCTGTGAAATAATAACTCTTTTATACAGATATCAGAAACTTTACATTGATTAGAAGAATAATCAACTCCCATTTAAACAATTCACAAAATTTCTGATCATTCTGATGTTTTCATGTTGGCTATATTTTCTTTTGAGAAATTAAAAAACCACTAGATGCTTTTACAAAAATTTTAGAGGGTATAGAAGAAAAGTTTAAAAAGTGAAGTGAAAATAATATCACTCCAATTCCTAGCAAAATATTTCATCACAGTTGCTATGTCCAGATTGTCTTCTGTTTTTTGTATGCATATACAGATGCGACTATATATGAGCATGTGCATAGGATGTGTGTGTCTTAACCATTACAATGATTACCTGTGTGCAGGGCCTGTCCTTGTTTTGCTACTTAATATATTGTAACTGTGGCACTGGGTTATTCAGTTGATTGAGCATCTGACTCTTGGTTTTGGCCTCAGATCATGATCTCAGGGTCCTGGGAGCCCAGCTTTGGGCTTCACACTCAGCCGGGGGTCTGGTTGAGGTTCTCTCCCTCCTTCTTCCTCTGCCCCTCCCCCTGCTCATGAGTACACGCACTCTCTTTCTCTCTATCAAACAAATAAATAAATCTTCAAAATATATCTTTCATAACCATTTTCCAAGATAATTAAAAGCTTTTTTAAAGGCACAATTTTAATGCCCATGAATATCATACTTAGGACTGCCATGTGATCTAATCAGTCCTCTTTGGATTTGGGGGATGTTCCTAATTTAATAGTTATTTGTAATATAGATGAAAATATTTGCTCTGTATTTTTTCCCTGAATTTTCAATTATTTTTTTAGGATGACTTCTGAGAAGTGGAATTATTGGTTCAAATAATATTAAAAGATATTTAAAGTCATGAAAATAATATATTTAAGTATTACAAATATACAGAGAAAAAAGTAAGCATCTTTCTATTCCCTCAAATGTTACCCTTAATAAATACTAACAATGTTATGTATATTTTTACATAAGTTTCCTGTGCTCAATCACTATACCCAAGTATTTATACAAATTTATTACATATATATTTCCTCTTTATTTCTTCTTTTAACCAATAAGAATGAATGATGCCATAATTACCCTTTATTTTATAATTTCCCATTAAAAAATAAAACTTAAGAGTACTTCCAAGTCAATAACTGTATATAAAATACATTCATGTTACTAGCTACATACTACCATGCAACACAAATATATAATTTATGTAATTAACTACCTTATTAATTAGTATTCATATTTCTTGATAGTAGTAAGCATGGTACATACATTCTTAAGTACTGATGATTTTTCCTCTGTAATCATTTGAACTGTGAGATTAGCAGAATTTTAATAGACACTGCTGAATTTATAGGAGACTTTAGCAGTTTTACAGGGCCTTCCTGTCTCTATTCTTGCAAACCAAGCTGGGTAAGAGACAGTTAAACTAACTTAAGAGATGTTTTAATCTTATCATTTTAGTAAGGTTAGAAAGATTTTTTCAAATTTCCTTTTCCCTATTAGTGAAGTTAAACATATTATATACATTAAATGAATTAAATATACTGTCATATATTTGTTCCCTATTTTTATTTCTTATTCTATGAATTGCATTTCCATATCTGATGAACACTGAGTAATATATGGAAATTATTGAATCATTATATTATACACCTGAAACTAATATAACCCTGTGTATTAACTGCACTGGTATTAAAGTAAAATATACTTAAAATATAATAGAAAGAGGTAAGAATGGGGGTGTCGACTCTCCCTCTGGCAGCTCCAACTTCAGATTCTGACAGATGGGGTCAATGGGACATGCAAAGGGAGATGCATATGATAGTGATGGTACAGGACATAGGAAGAAATTTCTTTGTGCTAGTCATTTTTCTGATCACTTAACTTCTGACTTTGTCCTGAGAAGGTGTAGTTTCCATGGCTATACACAAAGACTCTTGGTCCCCAGGAAATGCATGGGTTTGGTATAATACAAGCTCTTGTCAAATTCACAGAGAACGGGCACCTGGGTGGCTCAGTGGGTTAAGCCTCTGCCTTTGGCTCAGGTCATGATCTCAGGGTGCTGGGATTGAGCCCCGCATTGGGCTCTCTGCTCAGTGAGAAGCCTGCTTTCCCTCTCTCTCTCTACCTGCTTCTTTGCCTACTTACAATTTCTCTCTATCAGATAAATAAATAAAATCTTAAAAAAAATAATTCATAGACAACTAGAATACCAATGGGTATTCTACATCTCCAGGATATTTTCTACATAGAAACTACAGATATTTGACAATTTCCTGAAGACTTTTGTCATAGTCTACAATTAGGACCAACTTCACCTTCTTGATTTGAAAACTATTTATTTATTCTAAAATGGTAATACCAGGCATTAGTATTATTTAGACTCTCACTGGAGGGTATCTGGTCTTCAGTGTGATCTACACAGGAATCATTCTCACTGGTGTTGCTCTAGAGGGAGTGATTGGACTCCTCTACAGGATGGTGGACTATATAAGATCTCCAGATATTTTCCTGAACTTTACCATCCCTGGCAACTATCCCTTCTTTGTTGAGACTGATTAGACCTTCATAAACTGCTCACCACTGGCAACAGTGACATTTAACCATGAATAGAGGGTCTAGATTATTGGGGTTTTTTGACACAAAGATGCAGCAGATGTCAAACTGAGAGCCAGAATCTCATCCTTTACCTCTTCATGCCCTGCCAGGCTTCCATCAGCATTGTCCCTGCAGCTAAAGTAGTTCTCCAGGTTCCTAAAGCTCTGATGACACGAGATCAGTCCTATCTTGTAGGCAGCCACAACTGCAGGAATGGGAGGTTGCACTGACTAGGGATGTCACAAACATAAAAAGGGGTTTGGTTTAAAGCTTGCTTGAGTGGCACCTGGGTGGCTTAGTCATTAAGCATTTGCCTTCGGCTCAGGTCATGATCCCAGGGTCCTGGGTTCTCCCTCTCCTACTCCTCCTGCTGTTTCCTCTCTCACTGTGTCTCTCTCTGTCAAGTAAATAAGTAAAATCTTAAAAATCAACCAATCAATCAATAAATCAATCTTGATATTTTTTAGGGTTACCCTAATCCAATATATACATGGATACTGAGTATATGATAACATAACAATATCAGAACTAGCAGGAAATACATACGTGCACTAATACTTAGTAGAAATAACACAAGGCTATTTTTGTTGAGTCTATTTTTCTTGATATAACATTTCTGAAAATTTGATTATTTCACAATCAATATTTATTTAATACAGTTTTCTTCAAAAACACTATTAATCTTTCTTTATGCTGCATCTTACACTCAATGGTATCTTAAAATCAATTTTATATATATATACTTTGTAGAACTTTCCATGGACTGTATGAAAGATAAAACTAATGAAACTATTAATAAGTGAAGAAATAGTTAATATCTCAACATGTTTTCCTAAGAAGGCTAAAGGCAGAATTGAAATATTCAGGCAAGAGTAAAGAAAAACATGGGTTTCAGACAGAAAATAACTGAATGTTTCTTATATCAGCTGCTCTTTTTATAGTCCCAGATTTTAGGGGATGAAGGACATTCCCTAAATGGAGTTTTTTTTTTTTTTTTTAATCTACTACAAACAACTTTTCCTTACAATAAAAATGTAAGTTAGGGAAAATGTGGTACTGAAGTTTTAGCTCTTACAAACTCATCCAAGTGCTGACTCTCAATAGTTAAGAAATTCAACCCATAGTTAAATCTAGTCTTCCATATAAATCCACTTTTGTTATGTGAATTAGTAACATCCCAGCTATGATAAAAGATAGGAGAAAAGGATTTTGGAGCCAGACCCAGTATATTGTATCAAAAAGTAAAACAGCTCATTAAATCCAAGACAGACATTCAAACTTTCTAACAAATACCAAACAAAATTTTTAGAAAAAGAAGATGAAGTGACATCATAGCATCAAATACTTTAAGATGAAGCAAAATAGCTAAAATATTGAATGGGAAAAAAGATTATTACTTTAAGGAATAGTTTCTCCTTTGTATAAGGTAGAGATACCATCAAGAACAGGAAGAACTGGGGCGCCTGGGTGGCTCAGTGGGTTAAGCCTCTGCCTTCAGCTCAGGTCATGATCCCAGGGTCCTGGGATCGAGCCCCACATGGGGCTCTCTGCTCAGTGGGGAGCCTGCTTCCCCCTCTCTCTCTGCCTGCCTCTCTGCCAAATAAATAAATAAATAAAATCTTTAAAAAAAAAAAAAAGAACAGGAAGAACTATGAGTAAAATCAGAAGGTTACCATTCAACTGTGCTGTAGAGTCACCAGCACACATAAATAGTTGAGTCTATTGGCTCAACTGATACTGAAAGGAAAATATAATGATTAATAGACAAACCCTAAACCATGCTTTCTGTTTCAGACAAAAATGGATTCTCATTATTCTTTGACAAAAGAATGGTACCACAGTCTACCAAGACCCATCACATCCTCTGCATAAGTTTTATAGTTTTCCTTTCACTTTGTTAGAACTTCATGGCTGAGGGATTAATTCAGCTAATTCCAAATTACCCCTTTATATTTCTCTCCCTTAACGACATTCCTCAGAACTTTCACAATTATTGCTGGTCACTATGCCAACAAATATGATAAAACTATATATATATTTGCAGTTGATATTATTTTTCTGAGGCAAAATGATTATTGGTTAAAAATCCATAATAAGGTCTATTTATTTTTTTTTAATTTATTTCCAGCATAACAGTATTCATTATTTTTGCACCACACCCCGTGCTCCATGCAATCCGTGCCCTCTATAATACCCACCACCTGGTACCCCAACCTCCCACCCCCCGTCCCTTCAAAACCCTCAGATTGTTTTTCAGAGTCCATAGTCTCTCATGGTTCACCTCCCCTTCCAATTTCCCCCAACTCCCTTCTCCACTCTAAGTCCCCATGTCCTCCATGCTATTTGTTATGCTCCACAAATAAGTGAAACCATATGAGGTCTATTTAAATGTTATTTGCATAACTGCTTTCTGCTAATTGAACTACACCTGATCCTGAAAGCACAAACAAATATGTAGTGAAGCTAATTCAGAATCAGTTTTCAGGGATTCTGATTGCCTTTGTTTTGGGAAGTTCTGTGTAAGTTTTCTGCGACCATCATGAGCTTGCGTCCTAGAACTCAGCTGCCATTGCTCAGAAGATTGATTGAGAAGATGTGTTACTACTGAGGACACTGATAGCTCACAGGTAGTGGCTTCTGGTATAAGCCCTGTTTGATACTGAAATCTTGCCTCTATTATTTCCACCCCTGCTGTTACCAACAGTCACTAATCTCAACCCAGACAAGGGCCTCAATACTGCAGACGGCACCATTATTCACCATTACAGATGACGCTGGATACAAATTTATCAACTTTTGGCAGTCTATTTCCCTCTGTTATGATAATTTAATGGGCTGCCCAACATATATGAATGCCTATGTGAGTTGTGGGTTCTACATGGTAACTGTCTACCTGCTTCCTCTGGCAATGATGAGTTCCATAGCAGAGAACCATCTGGGCAGAGGTTTGGCTCAGGAATGGTGCACTATCATTCCATACCAGTCAATACCCCCAAATGAAGCATTTAACACTGAACCAGTGACTTGGAATTAACAATCCTCTATATCATCCCCTTAATTAAACACATTATGTAGGCTTCTCCTTTTAGATAATATTATATTATCTCTCTTTTGAAGCATAAAATCCAGCTTTGAGTCTCTCCAAAGTCTTGTCAAAAAAATTAGTCTTTAAGCCTTGGTGTTCAGTTGTGGCTTCTCTGGGATATGGACTGAGAAAGGCACTTAAATTCCCATTGTGCTTCCTAGCATGCTCATGAGGTCTTCTCAATTCCTTGACTTCACCTAAAGTGATGTCACCTCCCATACGCATTGTACCCAGTTTCATAATTATCAAATAGAGAAAACTCCAAACAAATCTGAACAACAGTCCTAACACTTTGTAACAATATTAAAATCACAACTAAGCTTTAATGAAAAATATGTCATATAAATAAAATCTGAAAGAAATGTGTTTCATTAAAGTCTAAATATTTAAACACCATGTAACCCACTAATTTACCTTAAAATACTTACATTAAGATCATGTTTTAGTAAGATTGTTCCTATAACATTTTATCTTTGGCTTAATTTAAAAAAATAAACATATTGAAAATAGAACTGAAAATTTCAAGTCTGGATTAGGTTTTACCTAATCTCCTTCTCATATCCCAAAATAATTATACAATACTTTCTCACAAACATTAAAATATAAAAAGGTAACTTGTGATGATTTTTAAGTTTTATTTATTGATGTTATTTTGGAAATACAGCTCCTTAAAAAACTAGTTTCTAAGATATAATAATGGCATCAATAACATATGGACATCTTTAACCAGAACAAAACACATGGTTCTACATCTTGATCTACTGCTCTCCAGCCTATAAAATAGAGGTCAAGGTACCATATCCAATGTCAGGAAGTCTGTCAGTACTAAGGAGGAAAGTGGGTGAAAACAGAGGGACCTAGTTTTTCCCTAAAGAGTTCTGATTCCGCCATTCTTGTGGGTTTATTTTAAATGAACAGAAGGGTTAATATTTTCAAGGTTTTGGCTTCTTTAAATTATCAGTGAATTAAAAATAACCATGACTCATAGAGTTGATAACTAAATATTGCAATTAGCTGCATATATAACTAATCTTTACATACTACATTATTCTTTACAAAGAACTTAATCATGTAAAGCTCATTTGTTCTTTAAAATGGCTCAGTAATGGGATGCCTGGGTGGCTCAGTCATTTGAGCATCTGCTTTTGGCTCAGGTCATGATCCCAGGCTACTGGGATCAAGTCCTACATCAGTCTCTTGCTCAGAGGGGGGAATCCTGCTTCTTCCTCTGCCTGCTGTTCCCCTTGTATGTGCACATGCACTCTCTCCCTCTCTCTCTCTCTCTCTGATAAAATCTTAAAAAATAAATAAAATAAAATAAAATAAAATAAAATAAAATGGCTCAATGAAGGATCTAACACCAACAAATATGTATCTGATATCCTGTAATTAGGTTTGTTAACAAACTGAAATTTTAACCCAAGTCACATACCTGAGAGACTGAAAGGTCTAGTTAGATATGGGATGTTCATATGGTGATTCTATCCTGTGTCCGTCCTACTATACGATACTATGACCCACAAGACAATATAAGAACAATTATGTAATGCACTTATTTGTTACAGACTACGCTGAACACTTAGACAAAACTGTTCAGTCTCCTAAAAGGTTTTGACATATAGAATTAAGATAGAATTGTTATTATAAGAAAAAAAAGAAAAAATCGAAACATCAAAAGTTTAACAAACTAGATAAGTGGCAATATTTGATTAGGAATTTTAACATTAAATTACTTTTTATCTTGGCCAGACTTAAACTCGCTTTTATCCTAAAACAAGTACAAACAAAATAACGGAGTTCAAGCTATGGGATTGTCTGCCCTGTTCTGAAGGAGGTCTCATTTATCTTTTAGCCACTCTTCATCCCAGAGGATATAGACTTGCTTTAGTAAACATAAGTTTGCAAAAGTATTTTAGAGGGTATCCCATTATATAGTGGCCCAGCAGCCACCATTTCTGTGTTCATTGCCCAGGTGCCTTGGGAGTTGCTATAGGGAGGAAGGAGAAGCCATCCAACACTTGGCACCACTGCCTTCTGGCATCTGCCAATTCCCTCTAATACACTTTGCCCATGAAGGCTGCTCGGAGCAGGTGGTTTCCGCTGTAGGAAGAAGGTTGTGGAAAGATATTCATGAAATGAATATTTATGAACAATCCCAATCTTCATTTTAAGTATAAGGGGAAAATAAATTTTAAACAGAGAGAAACTTAGGAATCGCTGATTTAAGGCATCATCTTTTAAATATTTACAACCTCCTTGTGTTACTTCTGAAATCCTTTAATCTGAAGTACAGTAAATAAATTAGGAGACTAACATTGAATCCGCCAGAAGACTCTGATAGATTTTCTTTAGTATGAGCAAACCAGTCATTTATGTAGTTTACTCATTTCTGTGCCAATTATTTTTCAAACAAAGTTAAATCATTTTGCTAGTCATCTAAAATCTAGTTTGTGACACTCACTTAAATGATGGTGTTAAATTCTTTGCTCATAGTTATTTCAAAATTGGAAAGGCCATTTTTGCTGGATTAATAGAAGTCACATAAAAAAATCGATGATTTTTTTTCCAACTTCCTTCCATGTGAACATTTTGAGGGCTCATCATTGCTTCAAAATGGGAACAAGGGCTCAAAGGATAGGGGAAAAAAAGGCAGCATGTTTGAAATAATACTTTTTTTTTTAATTTCATTTATTTATTTGACAGACAGAGATCACAAGTAGACAGAGAGGCAGGCAGAGAGAGGAAGAGAAGCAGGCTCCCCGTTGAGCAGAGAGCCTGATGCGGGGCTCGATCCCAGGACCCTGGGATCATGACCTGAGCCAAAGGCAGAGACTTTAACCCACTGAGTCACCCAGGTGCCCCTGAAATAATACTTTTTATAAAATTTATTTACAGGGATTATAAACTGCTACATCTTATATGCATTTTACATTTCTTCCTTTAGTTCTTCTTGTGTCCTAGAATATGTATTTACATTTTTTTTAATTCATAGAATTGTTTTTTAGAGAAGTTTTAGGCTTGCAGAAAAATTGAACAGATAATACAGAGAGTTCCCATATACATCCCTTTGCCACACACACGTGCACAGCTGCCCTTATTATTGACATCTTGCATTAATATATGCTACGGACTTAAGTGCATCCCCCTCAAATTTAATATGTTGAAGCCTCAACCCTCAATGGGATCATATTTGAAGATGGGGACTTTGGGAGATAATTAGGTTTAGAAAGATGAGATGGGGGGATGGTGTCATAGTGATGAGATTAGCACCCTTATTAGAAAAAGAAGAGATATAAAACTCTTTCTCTGTCAGAAAGGATACAGAGAGAAGGCAGCCATCTGCAAACTGGAGCCAGGGCTCTCGTCAGGACCTGATTATGCTGGCACCCTGATTTCTGACTTTTCAGTTTCTAGAACTGGGAAAAAATAAATCTTTCTTATTTAAGACACACAGTCTCTGGTATTTTGTTACAACAACCCAAACTAAGGAATATTAGGAATACAAAGTAGTATGTTATCTTACAACTGATGAACCAATATTTATACATTATTATTAACAGTCAGTAGTTTACAGTACACTTCACTATCTCTGTTGTACGTTCTATGGGTTTTGACAAAAGTCTAAAAACATGTACCCACCATTAAGATGTTGTTCAGAACAATTTCACCTCCATAATATAGTATGTTTTTAATTGCATTTTCAGGTTGCTCACCAACTTACATCCCAGTAATTTTCCTCCCTGTACAGAGGATATTTTTTTGTTGTTTTTTTAAGTAGGCTTCCCACTTAGAGTTCAACATGGGGCTTGAACTCATGGCCCTGAAATCAAGACCTGAAGTGAGATCAAGAGGTAGATCCTTAACCAACTGAGTCACCCAGGTGCCCACCCCCTAAGGAAGATTATTTTAAAACTCTGGTATAGGATGAGCACATGTACCCACCATTGGTGTTATACGCAACTAACGAATCATTGAGCACTGCAACAAAAATATGATGTACTATCTGCTGACTAACGGAACACAATAAAAAAAAAAAAGATTAAAAAATTCTGGTGTATACAGAATCCTTCCATTTTTTTTCATTAATACTGAATTTAATTACTTTGTTTCATAAACCAATTGCTTTAAATAGTTTTTACCCAGAACTATGAGTTCAGAAATTATTGCACTTAGTGAAATTGTTAGTCATGAGAGGATTCACAGTCATTGTGACTCAGAAAGTCTAATCCACAAAAAAGAAAAGTTGGGATTTAGACCTCTGCAATGACTTCAGTATAATATCTATTACTTAAATCAGGCTCAAAAAATTTACAGGCTGACCAGCCAATCAGAAAGTTGGGTAGGTGAGACCAGATCCCTAGTAATACTTCTTAAAGTGAGACTTATGGAAAATCTGCCTTCTCCTTCCAATCTTATACAGTATCACAAGGCAGTTAAAACAGCAGTTCCAACATGGGATATGGAATAGTACCAATTTTACAGTATGACTCTGGGTGAGGTACTTGGTATTGAAGAGCCTCAAATTTCTTATTTGTAAAAATAACATAGTAACACTTACTTCACTTAATTTCTATAATAATCAAATTACATAGTATATTAAAATTCCTAATATAGTACCTGATATTTAACTAACACTCAGTTAATATTTGTCACTGTTATCATCATTATGTTATTAGAATTTTTACTATACAGTGGAGATCCAAAGAAGAATGTATAGCAATAGTTGCCTATAGCACTGGCAAAAATGATCAAAAGAAGTATTAGAACTTCCATCCCAGACATGAATAGTGTTAGCTGTACCATCAATATAGTAGAGTATATGAGTGGTAGAGATAGCATTAAATTCAAGAAATATTTATTAGAATTTCTTCTGGCTTTCTTCTGGGTTAATTAGACATGTGTCTATTTACTATCTAATAGTTATTCTACCACAATTAGTTACAATTAGTTTTTAGAAACTACATGGTAAAGAGGCAGAAAAGAAGACATTTTCAAAAATAGCCATTGATAGTAGAACTATATTTTTGAAGTTCCAAGTCTTTAAGAATTAGAGAATTACAAAGGTATGGTGATTATCCATCCCTCTTTTTAGGACACCTACACATACTAATCAAGGTAGGTGAGAGGAAGAAATGAAAAACTAGAGTGGAGAAGAAATACTACATTTCAAAAGTTAGGATGTTTTCTTTTCCAGCTCATGAACTTGGAGACAACTTATTTTAATAAGTAAAATTTAAATTACTTGTATTAAATAATAGTATTTAAATTAATTGGTCTAGCCAAATTAAAATGTTAAACAAGTGTTACGTTATTTAACCCAAACAGTAACTTTCTGAGTACCATTATTTTCTCCATTCTATTATCAGAGAAAAGAGAAAAAGATCTACTAGTAACCTACGATGCCAGTTGAAGGTAAAAACAGAATTTGAACCCAGGACATCGGGTTACAAAGATCCTACACTCACTTATCCTTCATTCCAAGGTAGAAAAATACATTAGGAATCAGAAGAAATAAATGTAATATTAAGAGCTAGCATCTGTATCTTGGGGGTAAATACATAGTAGTGCAATTGTAGGGTCATAGGGAAGATGTAGTGAAAAGAAGGGCCATCTGTACCCCAATGTTCATAGCAGAAATGGCCACGGTCACCAAACTGTGGAAAGAACCAAGATGCCCTTCAATGGACGAACGGATAAGGAAGATGTGGTCCATATATACTATGGAGTATTATGCCTCCATCAGAAAGGGTGAATACCCAACTTTTGTAGCAACATGGATGGGATTGGAAGAGATTTATGCTGAATGAAATAAGTCAAGCAGAGAGAGTCAATTATCATATGGTTTCACTTATTTGTGGAGCATAACAAATAACATGGAGGACAAAGGGAGATGGAGAGGAGAAGGGAGTTGAGGGAAATTGGAAGGGGAGGTGAACCATGAGAGACTATGGACTCTGAAAAACAATCTGAGGGTTTTGAAGGGGCGGGGGGTGCGCGGTTGGGGGAGTCAGGTGGTGGGTATTACAGAGGGCACGTGTTGCATGGAGCACTGGGTGTGGTGCATAAGCAATGAATTCTGTTACACTGAAAAGAAATTAAAAAAAAAAAAGAGCTAGCATACACTATTCATTACCGTGGAAAAATGGCAACCCTCCTAAAACAATTATTTTGTTTTTTTTTTAAGTGGGCTCCTATAGATCTCACAGAATTGTTCTGAGGATCAAATGAGAAGACTCTGAAAGCTGCAAGAGGAAATATAAATTATTAGCATTTTTTAAATATATACCAGGAACTACATGTGTTGTAGAACTTTTCCTGGTTTCCTTCTAGGCCAATCTGACATATGTGTAGAAAAAGCCACAAAAGTTTCTAACTTGACATTTATCATTAAAATAGCTTGCTGTGTAAAAACTTGTACAAGTGAGTTATATGATATTTATATTTTTATTTTATCTTTGATACAAAACTTTGTGATTAGCCTATCATTATGCAAGCCTGAATTTGAAATATCAAAGACAATTTGCCCCCTACGAAATAAATTGTGATGTATAAAACAACAGGAACACAATGTTAAGTTATTTCGGAGATTTTCTTGAGGCTGATGTTTCCCCTTCACATTCTCTGAATGAATACACGTTCTCAAAAGGAAAAGCATCTGGAGGTGAGGCGGCAGGAGATGTGAGGAGACACTGGACACTCTTCTCTTGCTAATACTTCTATTATCACACCTGTACTAATTGGTCCTACTTCCAAGTTTACTCATATTGAAAGAAGTCTTTTTTATAGAGATATTTTGACAGACTTAATCTTATTTTAGTAACTCTCTTTCTGAAAAATCTAAAAAATTAACAGTATTCACTGAAGCATGACTTTTTAGCTGTCAGCTTTTGAGTGTCCTATGACCATGCAATCCATGTACTCATTCAGCTGTCAAACCTATGGCTCTGTGGTCATTAAAAATTAGCTTTACTGGAAATTAAAAGATTCTGAAAATCACTAAGTTTTTCAAACTTTCTGTAATTTCTTGATTTCTCACAATGTACTCATTAGGATATAGAGTGAGAGACAATCTTCAACAGAATTGATACAAAAGCAAAAATGATAGAACAAGGCTTTTGAATTCTAAAATGTAGCAAAGTGCTAACCTTAATTACTAAAATACAGTAATCAGATACAACAATTTTATTTACATCCTGTGCTGCTTAACTTATTGAGGCTACAGTGATGTTTCATTAAGAATAATTATTCATCATCATTTAACTTGGAAACTAACTTCTGAGGAAAATCAGAGTAAACTAGAACAAGTGAGATCTTTCCAGGGAAGAGAGATAAATAGCTTTTGTAGACACTTACTATTTTTAAAAGGTGAAAATTAAGCTAAAATCTTCATTTTTAAAATCAAATCTTCTCTAAGAAAAAGTATAGCACTAACTTCTAACAGATATATATTTACTACAGCTGAACGAACTGCAGGCAGGATAAGAAACTATTGAAAAACCTCAAATTTCAGAATCACTCAAAACTCTGTATATAGCAAAAAAAAATTCCCACATATAATTTAACTTCATCTGACTTTCCCTTTGAGCCCCTTCATACTCAGACTTCTGCAAAAAGGACTTAATAGGGGCTCCTGGATTCAGTGAGTTAAGTATGATCCTGAGGTCCTGGGATGGAACCCTGAGGTGGGCTCTCTGCTCAGTGGGGAGTCTGTTTCTCCGTCCTCCTCTGTTCTTCCCTTTCCCTCCTCCCCCGCTCCTACTCTCTCTCTCCAATAAATAAATAAAATGTTTTGAAAAAATAAAAAATAAATAAGTTTGTTAAATGATTTGATATTGTTGTTTACATCTAAGGCTCCCACCTGCTCCTCCATCTGCACCACTTAAAGGGCTGGCTCTTCTAATCTGCAGAAGGCTATCTATCTAATGAGTGGCTTCTGCACTCATGGAATAACCATTCCCTACACCATTTTTTTGCAACATGTAACACTTTCTACTTAGTGCACAGGACAAAACTCTCTCCTATTCCTCTTCCAACATTTTGCAACATTGCTTCTTTTGGCATTGGCTCACCCTATTTTCTCTGCTTATATCATCTTTTTTGTTTTCATTCTATATGTTCTTTCTCAATGGTACTCATCCGTTTCTGTGAAAGTGATGAAATCTGTATCTCCTGCTCCACCAAATTCACAGATCTCTAGTTTATATTTATATTTATAAAAGATTTTCACTGGGGTATCCCACTGGCATTTCATCCATGTTTAGCACTGTTAAAACCGCCAGTATTTCTCTCTGCCAAAACCTCATCTGGTAGATCTCATCTGGATTTTCTTATCTCCATGAGGGGTCATCTTTAATAGTTCCAACCATTTCTTGGTTTTTCTCACTTAAGTCAATCCTAAGTAATTTTTTAGTATATCAATTCTCTTTTAGGTCTTCTCAAGCCTTAAAAACAAACTAAATAAACAAGAACAACAAAACCAAAAAACTCTTCCTGAACTCTTGCATGACCACTTAGACAGCCAGTCGGCCAAAGCCTGCCAAAGCCACTCTCTATTCATTCACTGGAGTTCCCTGAATAAAGCAAACTGTCAAAATCCAGAAACTATCAAAAAGAAAACCAGAACAACAAAATCATACTTAGTAAGTGTTTACTGTTCATAGAATAAGAGTTCATGAATGGGAGTCTTCAAACCAATGGTAGAATGAAGCTCCAAGTCATGTCATTCTAGAAGAGGTTATATAATGAAAACACAGAGCTATTTATTCGATTTCATAATGAATGGTATTAGCATTGGAGTTTCTACAAATGACGGGATTGGTTAAAAGTGGTTATCTTACACTGTTTCTGGAAAACAATTTAGATTTTGTTTAAGATTATCAGAGAGTTTCTCAAGAAATGGCATTCAGTTTTGCTTGTGTTACAGGATAAGCTAAATTAGGTTTTGTTTATGTGGCTTAACTGGTTTTGTCTGTTCAGGAAATTTTCAAATCTGGTCTCCATTTTGTATTTAATTTTAACAAAACACAAAGAAATATATCTAATCACATCATCACCTTGCTAAAAAACAAACAAACAAACAAAAAAACCCTTCCTACCTCCCCGTTACCATTAGTGCTGATTCAGACCTTCTAGAATGGTCTATGAGTCTATCTCTTTTCAACTTCTCCCAGCTCATCTCTAATAGTCATCTAAGATTCAATACACTGAACTTTTCCACATACTCTAGGCTCTCCTTTTGCGCTTCTGATTTTACTCCAATGAAATATTATCTAGAAAACCACCTGTTCTTTTTTTTTTAACTTTTTATGTAAATTCTAATTAGTTAACACATAGTGTAACATTGGTTTCAAGAGTAGACTTTGGTGATTTATCACTTACATATAATACCCATTGCTTATCACAAGTGTCCTCCTTGATACCCATAATCCATTTAGTCCATCCCCCAACCACCTCCCCTCATTCAACCCTTAGTTTGTTCTATATAGTTAAGAGTCTCTTCAAACCATAAGATTCTTAATCTCACAAAACAAATTGAGGGTTGCCTGGGGAGGGGGGTAGAGAGGGTGTCTGTGTAATAGACACTGGGGAAGGTATGTGCTGTGGTGAATGATGTGAAGGGTGTAAACCTGGCGACTCACAGACCTGTACCCCGGGAGCTAATAATACATTATAAAAAAAAATAAAAATTTAATTTAAAAAAAAAGAGTCTCTTACAATTTCCTTCCCTCTCTATTTTTTTCCCTTCCCCATTGTCTTCTGTTTTGTTTCTTAAATTCCACCTATGAGTGAAATCATACATTTGTCTTTCTCTGATTTATTTTGCTTAGCATAATACACTCTATTCCATCCATGTTGTTGAAAATGGCAAGGTTTCACTGTTTTGATGGCTGAGTAATATACTTCTTTATCCATTCATTAGTTGATGGATAATGAGTTCATTCCATAATTTGACTAATATTGATAATGCTGTTATAAACATCAGAGTTCATGTGTCCCTTCAAATCAGTATTTTTGCATCCTTTGGATAAATTACCCAGTAGTACAATTGCTGGGTCCTAGAGTATTTCTATTTTTACCTTTTGAGAAGCCTCCATACTGCTTTCCACAGCTGCTGCATGACTCTGCATTCCCACCAACAATCTAAGAGGGTTCCCTTTCTCCACATCCTTGTGACCTCTGTTCCTTCCTGTGTTGCTAATGTTAGCCATTCTGACAGGTGGGAGGTGATGTCTCATTGTAGTTTTGATTTATATTTTCCATGATGAGTGATGTTGAGTATCTTTTCATGTGTCTGTTAGCCATTTGGATGTTTTCTTTGGTAAAACATCTATTCATCTCTTCTGCCTATTTCATAACTGGATTATTTGCTTTTTGCGTGTTGAGTTTGGTAAGTTCTCTACAGATTTTGGAAACTAACCCTTTATCAGATACGTCATTTACAAATGTCTTCTCCCAGGGCACCTGGGTGGCTCACTGAGTTAAGCCTCTGCCTTCAGCTCGGGTCATGATCTCGGGGCCCTGGGATCGAGTCCCACATCGGGCTCTCTGCTCAGCAGGGAGCCTGCTTCCTCCTCCTCTCTCTCTCCTTGCCTCTCTGCCTACTTGTGATCTCTCTCTGTCAAATAAATAAAATCTTAAAAAAAAAAAATCTTCTCCCATTCCAAAGGTTATCTTTTAGTTTTCTTTATTATTTCCTTCACTGTACAGAAGCTTTATTTCTTGATCAAGTCCCAATAGTTCATTTTTGCTTTTGTTTCCCTTGCCTCTGGAGATGTGTTTAGTAAGAAATTGCTATAGCTGTTGTCAAAGAGGTTGCTGTCTGTGTTCTCCTCTAGGATTTTGATGGTTTCATGTCTTATATTTAGATCTTTCATCCATTTTGAATTTACTTTTGTATATGATGTAAGAAAGTGGTCCAGTTTCATTCTTCTGCATGTGGCTGTCCAGCTTTCTAAACACCGTTTGAAGAGACAGTCTTTTTCCCATTGGATATTCTTTCCTGCTTTGTCGAAGATTACTTAACCATTTCTGGATTCTCTATTCTGTACCAAAATCTGTGTGTCTGTTTTTGTGCCAGTATCATACTGTTTGCATGACTACAGCTTTGTGATATAGCTTGAAGTTGGAATTATGATTCTCCAGCTTTGCTTTTCTTTTTCAATGTTACTTTGGTTATTCAGGATCTTTTGTGGTCCCATACAAATTTTAGGATGGTTTGTTCTAGCTCTGTGAAAAATGTTGGTGGTATTTTAAGAGGGACTGCTTTAAATGGGTAAATTGCTTTGAGTAATATAGACATTTTAACAATATTTGCTCTTCCAATCCATGAGCATGGACTGTTTTCCATTTCTTTGTATCATCTTCATTTTCTTTCATCAGCGTTCTGTAGTTTTCATACTACAGATCTTTCACTTCTTTGGTTAGGTTGATTCCTAGGTACCATATGGTTTTTGGTATAATTGTAAATGGGACTGATTCCTTGATTTCTCTTTTGGCCACTTCATTATTGGTGTATAGAAATGCAATAGTTTTCTAAACATTGATTTTGTATCCTGTGACTTTACTAAATTTATGTATCGGTTCTAGCAATTTTTAGGTGGAGCTGTTCAGGTTTTCAACATGGAGCATCACATCATCTGCAGATAATGAAGGTTGGACTTCTTCCCTGCTGATCTGGGTGCCCTTCTTTTTTTTTTTTTTTTTTTTTTTTTTTTTTTTTTTTTTTGTTATCTGATTCCTGAGGCTCTGACTTCTAGTACCATGTTACATAATAATGAAAGCCGCCCATTCTTAAAGATGCAGTTTAATTATCATCTTTCCAATGCATCTGGTAACTCTTCAACTCAAAGTGAGCAGCTCTTCTTGTGATCCCACGGGAACAGATCATTCTTCTATGGCAGCATTCATTACATTATGTGATGCATACATATCTACCTCACTTTTCTCTGTGCTACTCAGGTTCTAAGCCAGAGAGCTGATATATGTACTTTTTTGTCATTTAATGTAAATTCTATTTTCAGTGTATTATATGTATATTCAATGTATATTCAAGGTATATCAATGAATATCCATGTCTGTTTTATTTTCAACGGATTATAAACTATTTCACATTTTAATACAACTGAGAGTCATTATATTTAGGCATTTGTTTTATTTTTGTTATTCCTGAAGGACATATCTATAGAGATACTTGTTGCTTAAATAGAACACAAATTTTCAGCCATCTCAATGGATCAACGTAGGTTCTCTTTTTTTTTTTTAATTTTATTAGTATATAATGTATTATTTGCCCCAGGGGTACAGGTCTGTGAATCATCAGGCTTACACATTTCACAGCACTCAGTATAGCACATACCCTCCCCAATGTCCATAACCCAGCCACCCTATCCCAACCCCCAGCAACCCCCAGTTTGTTTTGTAAGATCAAGTATCTCTTATGGTTTGTCTTCCGAAAGCCTGTTACACTATCATTTCTTGCTTTAATTGTGTACTATACGGTGGCTAACTGAACATAATTTTTAAAAATGCTATTTTATATCTAATCAATTCACTTAAAAATTTATTTTACTTAAAACTAAAGTCAGAACACATCTACATTTGTTAAGATTGTCATAATACAAAAAATTATAAAAACTGTTAGTTCTTATTTAATCTTAAAAAAGGTGCATCTTTCTGCAAAAAAAAAATCCCAACCAAATCCATTCAAAAAATTTTTACTCAATTTATTGTGAGCTAGAACACAAGCAAATTAAACTTATTATAATTCTGTATATAATAAAAGTCAATGATGGCATGGGGGCTTTTTATGAAACAAAATGTTTGCCCTTTAATGCTTAGATTTTTTTTTCCTGATTGGATTTTAAAAAATATATATGAATTTCTTTATTCTATTTGAAATACTGACTTAAGTGACAATGAAACATGTAATACGGTCCTAAAATATATTGATTCATATATCAGGAAAAAAATCTACTGATTAATTTCCATCAAGTGCATAGCACTATACTTTCTTGGAATAAAAATGGTGGGGTGCCTGGGTTGTTAAGTGGGTTAAGCCTCTGGCTTCAGCTGAAGTCATGATCTCAGGGTCCTTGGATCGAGTTCTGCATCGGGCTCTCTGCTCAGTAGGGAGCCTGTTTCCTTCTCTCTCTCTGCCTGCCTCTCTGCCTACTTGTGATATCTCTCTCTCTCTCTGTCAAATAAATAAGTAAAATATTTTTTTAAAAAAAGGTGAAAAGCCTTCAAAAAGTTTGGTGAGGTGACAAATAACGTGACTACACCCTAGCCAGGTATATAAGAGGCATAAACTCAAAATCAGTGTTTCTCTATGGGGCAACAGGATGAAATAGCGGATGTTTTATTAGAAGTACCTGGGGAAATTTTTATATTATATATTCTTGTATTCATAATTGTGGCATTCAGGGGAAGAGAAACTCCAGTCTATAATACAAACAAACAAACAAAACAAAACCTCGCTAGTCCCTTGGTAATTCTGACTTTTTCTCCACTGGGAATCACTGTGAGAAAGAAAAGATTTTTTAAGTGCAAGACGTCTACTAATAACTTTATCAAAAACTGGAAATCCCACACTGGTAAATGTCAAGGCAACCCAAACTGTTTGTAGCTAATTCAAGCATAGATCATTTCTATTTCATTATTCTCAGCGACATCAATGGAGTAAAACAAATGAGGTCATTGTTGTGCACTGTAGCTGAAACCAGGTGTCACTGAAGGCTGGGAAAGGCAAAGGTGGGCACAATGTTCTTGATAAATTATAGAAGATTTCTAAGACCATGAGCAACATCCCTGGAGCAACTGACATGTCAGAGATTATTTAAATGTCCAGGTCCAAAAATATAGTCTCTACACTATGTGAGGAAGATGAAGCAATTGTTTTGTAACTGACCAAGTAAACTTTCACAAGTATTCACTGACTAGATGCTATTTATTGAAACTATTTGTCCAAAAATTGTAACAGGAATATTAATATTAGTAACAACTAATATTTTAATTTTCATTTTAATTCCAGTCAGTTAATATACAGTGTTATATCAGTTTCATGTGTACAATAGAGTGATTCAGCATTTCCATGCATCACCCATGCTCATCAGGAGAGGTGTCCTATTAACCCCCATCACCTTTCTACCCCATCCCTCCACAATCCTCCCCTCTGGTAACTATTAGTTTGTTCTCTATAATTAAGAGTCTATTTCTTGATTTGTATCTCTTTCTCTTGTTTTCTTTTTTCTCTTTGTTTGTTTTGTTTCTTAAATTCCACATATGAGTGAAATCATATGGTATCTGTCTTTCCCTGATTGATTTATTTTGTTTAGCATAATACTCTCTAGTGCCATCCCCGTTGTTAAAATGGCAAGAGTTTATTCTTTTTCATGGCTGAGTGGTATCCCATTGTGCATATACATATATGTATGTATATGGATGGATGGATGTCTATATACCTGAGTGTGTGTGTGTGTGTGTGTGTGTGTGTATAATTTCTTCTCTATCTGTTCATCCATCAATAGACACAGGCGGCTTCCAGATTTTGGTTATTGTAAATAATGTTGCTATAAACATTGGAATTTATCCCTTTGAATTTGCAGTCATGTATTCTTTGGGTAAATACCCAGTAGCACAATTGCCGGATTATAAGATAGTTCTATTTTTAACTTTTTGAGGAACCCCCATACTGCTTTCCAGAGTGGCTACACCAGTTTGCATTCCCACCAACAATGCACAAGTGTTCCCACATCCTCGCCAATACCTGTTGTTGATTATAACCACTCTGACAGGTGTAAGGTCATACCTTATTGTGGTTTTGATTTCCATTTCCCTGATGGTAAGTGATATTGAGCAATTTTCATGTGTCTCTTGGACATCTGCATGTGTTCTTTGCAGAAATATCTTTTCATGTCTTCTGCCCGTCATTAAATTGCATTATTTGTTTTTTGAGTACTGAGTTTTATAAATTCTTTACATATTTCTGATGTCAACCCTTTATCAGATATGTCATTTGCAAATATCTTCTCCCATTTCAAAGGCTGCTTTTTGTGTTAATTGTTTCCTTCCCTGTTCAAAAGCTTTTTATTTTTATCTTGTCTCAATAGTTTATTCTTGCTTTTGTTTCCCTTGCCTCAGGAGACATATCAAGAAAAATGTTACAGTTGATGTCAAAGAGGTTGCTGCCTCTGTTTTCTCCAAGGATTTTTATGTGGTTTCAGGTCTCACATTTAGGTCTTTAATCCATTTTGATTTTATTTTGTGCATAGTATACAAGACAGTGGTCCAGTTTTCCAAACACCTTTTGTTGAAGAGACTATCCTCTTCCCATTGGATATTCTTTCCTGCTTTGCCAAAGATTAATTGGCCATGTACTTACGGGTTCATTTCTGGGTTTTCAATTCTGTTCCATTGATCTCTGTGTCTATTTTTTGTGCCAGTATCATGCTGTTTACATGCAGTTCACAGATTTGTAACATAACTTGAGATCTGGAATTGTGATGCCTCCAGCTTTACCTTTTTTTTTTTTTTTTAATTTCTTTGGCTATTTGGGGTCTTTTGTAGCTCCATACAAATTTTAGGGTTGTTTGTTCTAATTCTGTGTCAAATACTGGTGGTATCTTAATAAGGACTGCATTAAATGTGCGGATTTCTTTGGGTAGTATAGACATTTTTAACATCATTTATTCTTCTAATCCATGGAATATTTTTCCATTTCTTTGCATCATCTTCAATTTCTGTAATCAGTGTTTTATAGTTTTCAGAATACAGGTCTTTCACCTCTTTGGTTAGATTTATTCCTAGGTATCCTACTGTATGTGGTACAATTATAAGTGCTATTTTTACCCTAATTTCTCTTTCTGTAGCTTCATTATTGATGCATAAAAATACAACAGATTTCTGTACATTGATTTTGTATCCTGTGACTTCACTGAATTCCTGTATCAGTTCTAGCAGTTTTCTGGTGGAGTCTTTGGGTGTTCTATAGAGAGTATTACATCATCTGCAAAGAGTGAAAGCTTTACCACTTCTTTGTTGATTTGGATGCCTTTTATTTCTTTTTGTTTTCTGATTACTATGGCTAGGACTTCCAGAATGATGTTAAATAGAAGTGGTGAGAGTGGACATCTGTGTTTTGCTCCTGACTTTAAGGAAAAAGGTCTCAAGGATTTTTCCCATTGGGGATGATGTTAGCTATGGGTTTTTCAATATGGACTTTATTATATTGGGGAATATTCCCTCTATCCTTACCTTGTAGAGGATTTTGATCATAAATGGATGTTGTACTTTGTCAAATGCTTTTTCTGTGTCTATTGAAATGACCAGATGGTTCTTATCCTTTCTCTTATTGATGTGATATATCACCTTGATTGATTTGCAAATATTGAACTATCCTTGGAACCCAGGAATAAATTCCACTTGATCATAGTGAATTTTTTTAATGTACTGTTGGATTCTGTTTGCTAATATTTTATTGAGAATTTTTTGCACCTATGTTCATCAGGGATATTGGACTGTAGTTCTTTTTTTTAGTGGAATCTTTGTCTGGTTTTGGTATCAGGATAATGGCTTGATAGAATGAATTTGGAAGTTTTCCTTCCTCTTCTTTATTTTGGAATAGTTTGATAAGAATAGATACTTAAATACCTCTTCTTTAAATGTTTGGTAGAATTTGCCTGTGAAGCCACCTGGTCCTAGACCTTTGTTTCTTAGGAGTTTCTTGAGTATTGATTCAATTTTTTTGCTGGTTATTGATCTGTTCCAATTTTCTATTTCTTCCTGTTTCAGTTTTGATAGTTTGTATGTTTCTAGGAATTTATTCATTTGTTCTACGTTGTACATTTATTGGCTTATATTTTCCATAATATTCTCTTACAGTTATTTATATTTCTATGGTGTTAAATGTTATTTCTCCTCTCTCATTTGTGATTTTTTTTTTCATTTGAGTCCTTTCTCTATTTTTCTTGATAAGTATGTCTAAAGGCTTATCAATTTTTTTAAAAAGATTTTGTTTATTTATTTGACAAAGAGAGAGAGCATGAGCAGGGATGGGGGTGCGGAGAGAGAGAAGCAGGCTCTCCACCGAGCGGGGAGCTCAATGCAAGGCATGATTCCAGGAGCCTGGGATCACGACCTGAGCCAAAGGCATAGGTGAAACCAACAGAACCAGCTCCTGGTTTTAATGATCTGTTCTTGTTTTATTTTTTTGTTTGTTTGTTTTCAAATTTTGTTTCTATATCATTTATTTCTGTTCTAATCTTTATTATTTCCTTCATGTTGCTCGTTTGAAGTTTTGTTTGTTGTTCTTTCTCTAGCTCAAGTAGGTATAAGACTAGGTTGTTTGAGATTTTTCTTGCTTCTTGAGATAGGCCTATATTGCTATAAATCTCCCTCTTAAAGTATCTTTTGCTACATCCCAAAGGTTTTAGACTAGTGTGTTTACACTTTCATTTGTTTCCATGTACTTTTTAAAATTTCTTCTTTATATTCCTGGTTGACCCATTCATTGTTTATTAACATGTTACTTAGTCTCCATATATTACTAGTCTTTCCAGATTTTTTCATGTGGTTGACTTCTAGCTTCATAGTGTTGTGGTCAGGAAAGTTGCATGGTATGACTTTGATTTTCTTCAGTTTGAGGCTGGTTTTGTCAGCTAATATGTGATCTATTCTGGAGAATGTTCTATGTATGCTTCAAAAGAATGTGCAACCTGTTTTAGGATGTAATATTCTGAATATATCTGTTAAATCCATATGTTCCAGTGTGTTATTCAAAGCCACAGTTTCCTTATTGACTTTCTGCTTAGGTGATTTTTCCATTGATGTAAATGGGGTATTAATGCTCCTTACTATTATTGTATTATCATTGATTAGTTCCTTTATGTTTGTTATTAACTGCTTTTTGTACTTGGGTGTTAGGCTGGGTGTATAAATATTTACAATTATTGAATCTTCTAGTTGAATTGTCCCCTTTATTATTACATAGTATCCTTCCTTGTCCCTTGTTACAGTCTTAAAATCTATTTTGTCCAACATGAGTATATCTACTCCAGCTTTCTTTTGACATCCATTTGCATGACAGATGTTTCTCTATCCTGTCATTTTCAATCTGCAGGTGTGTTTAGCTTTAAAATGAGTCTTGTAGGCAGCATATCGATGGATCTGGGGTTTGGTTTTGGGGTTTTTTCTTTGTTTTTTTTTTTAAGATTTTTATTTATTCATGGACAGAGAGAGATCACAAGTAGGCCGAGAGGCAGGCAGAGAGAAGGGGCGGGGGAAGCAGGCTCCCTGCTGAGCAGAGAGCCTGACGAGGGACTTGATCCCAGGACCCTGAGATCATGACCTGAGCCGAAGGCAGAGGCTTTAGCCCACTGAGCCACCCAGGCATCCCGGGTCTGGTTTTTCTATCCATTGTGTTACCCTATGTCTTTTGATGTAGTACATTGTACAACTGACATTGTACAAATGTACAAAAGTACATTTAGTCCACTTACATTCAAATTAACTATTGATAGCTTTGTATTTATTTCCATTTTATCACTGGTTTTGTGTTTGTTTCTGAAGATTTCTCTGATCCCTTCTTGTCTTTCTGCCTTCCATTTTGGTAACATCTAATATTTTTAATAGTAATATATTTCAGACACTACAGTAAGCATTTTAGCTGGTCAATTATTCTACAGTAATTCTCACAGTAACTTTATCCGCTAAGCACCAGTATTAATTACTATTATAAAGGTAAGGCGACTGAGGTACTTCTAAGTACACAGTTGTTGGGGTGCCTGGGTGGCTTAGTGGGTTAAAGCCTCTGCCTTCAGCTTGGGTCATGATCTCCAGGTCCTGGGATCAAGCCCCGCATCGGGCTCTCTGCACAGTGACGAGCCTGCTTCCTCCTCTCTCCCTCTCTGCCTGCCTCTCTGCCTACTTGTGATCTCTGTCTGTCAAATAAATAAATAAATAAATAAATCTATCTTTAAATAAATAAATAAATTACACAGTAGTTAGGTAACAGAGCCAGAATTCACACCCCAAGTCTGGCTGACACTAGACAACAAAGCTCTTTATCATTGAGTTATACTGACATGATAGGATAAATCATTATGAACATCACTCTTCTCCGAAGAACAGAATACTGCCTAACATGAAAACAAATGGCTCCAGAATAATATTTTAGTGTAGATTCCCTTTATAAGGACTCTGTGGTTGCCAGAGTACCACAATCCTTCAGTGGCACTCTCCATGGAAATTAAGAGCACACCACCATCTTGATGAGATTGAAATGGCAGTCTGTCATTTATTAGGTTAGTGATGATGCTCTGATAACCAAAACCAAAACCAAAACAAAAACAAACAAAAGAAAAAACCCACCACTTTAGTCATAGAAGATCACAAAGAATAAAATTACCAATACCTATAATCTCCTAATCAAAGAATCAAAGGTTTGATTTTTCTTTCTGCTACTTCGTTCTGTGACAGTTTTTTTTTTTGTAATTTCAATGGTCCTCCAACTGTTCATTATTAAATTGGGTTTAACAACACGAATCTACCACAGAAGGGTGTTGTAATGGATAAGCAATGCAAATGCTAGTAGGGTGCTTGAAAACAGAAGTGCTACTTTCAGTGTGTTGTCATAGTGTTGTCCCCAGGACCACAGGAAAGGCAGACCTGTCACTACTGTCCATGTCAGCAAAGAATTAAGTGCTTCAAGTTGAAAGAATGGTTTCAACCTCCTCCAGCATCACCAAAATTTAATGTTCTTGCTTGCTTTTTCTCTGACAAAAGACATAGTAAAGCCAAATAAATATTTTAAATCACACACAAACACAAAACTTAAAATTAGTGAAGCTGTATTCCAGTACTGAGCCATGCTTACTATTTATAAAAAGAAAAGATACATACTTCAAATATTTGAATAAATGATAAGTGATCATTACATGTTGCATTTCAATTATTACCTAACTTGCAAAATTTTTATGCAGAATGCATATATAAAAACATTAATATGAAGAGATGAATGTTTACTTGCATAATTTACTGAATTTACATTAAGTACTACTAAATGTTCTTTAATTCTCCTCGTTTTTTTAGCTATTTTTTAAATTAACATTAACCTGATTTCGAAGTGCAGACTGCATTCCTAATACACTATGACATTTAACTACTAATGATTTTATGAAGCCAAGCATTTAAATTAATGTACTAATCACTATAAGCTAAAAAGATACCGCAATATATGTTTTAAAATTTTATTATCTATTGATTCAACAAGCAAATTACAGTATTTGAACAATGACACTGCAAGTATTTAATTTTGATAAAATATAAATGGAATAGATATAGTTACAGTTTTATTCAATTTGATACCAGCACAAAAATTTTTAATCCAAATGGATGATTCTGTTGACTAAAACAAAAAAGTACTGAGCTTCTACTTCCAAAAGAGCAATTATGTTTTCAAAGTAGAGATAATTGTATCATATTCATTTATATTTACTAAACATAAATAATGTTTCCTTAAATACATTTGGCTGATGAAACAATTTTCTGGGAATCAGAGACATTTTATTTCATCTGGCTATATTTTAAATACACAAATGAATGGTCATTAATGTTCTACATATTGATATATTCCTTCAGCTGATGGAATATGATTGCTATTTTCTCTTCTGTGCACATTTGGAAATACAAACAGCTTTGTTACATATAATGGCACGTCACTGGACTTTCTCTTTGACAAAGATTCTGACCAAACAAATGAACATTCAAGCAGCTAGAAATGTTGGTGTGAATTCTTCAAGACTTTAATAAAAACTCTTTATTTGCTTTTTAAGAGTAAATCTAGTAGAGATAAATGTTTCAGAGTTTCATGTTTTCACCTAGTGGTTGGTCCTTGAACTTGCCAACTCCTGAGTTAATGTGAACCTTACCAGCCCTGGACTGATGGCACCACAGTCAGTGTCTCCGAGGATCTAAGCTGTGACTTTATAGAGCTGTTAGATATGCTAGGTTAAATACTAACGATTTTAGATTAAGAAGTTGTTATATGGCCACAAAATCCTCTTGAATGACCTGCCACTGATGTAAAGGAATTAATGATTCTTCTATTCAAATCTCCTCCCATATATAGAATAATATGACATACTCAGGTCTACCAGAATATAAAATACCTTTAAAAAAACATTTTTAAAGAAAAAACAAAGGCCTAGGGGCCTGCAGTGTAGACTGAATTCTACTTTGAGTTTGCGCTAATAAATAGATTACTTTTGCAGATACAAAGAGTAAAAAGACATAGCCTTGCTGGAAACTAACAGTGACTATGAAAGTAAGCTTGCAGGATCAAAAATGTCATGTGCTCCTGAGGCAGAATCTTTCTAAATCAACTTCATCTTAAGGCTTGGTCAGGTCTGTTCCAAGCAGAGACACTGCTGAATACTCAGCCCAGTTGAGCAGGGTCCAAAGGGCTTAGAACTAGAGCAAGGAAGATAAACAAGAAACCATACAGATCATCCATGGTATAAACACCTGAAGAAAGGCAATGTGAATTCACATATGGAGGGGACAGAAATACTGATGAACTAAGGTGGTCTGAGACAAGAGATTGTAGCCAAGCAGTAAAGATAAAGCATAGTCATACTGGATAATACTGAGCAGAATGGGCTAGAGTTCCTCGAGATGGAAGAGAAATGTGGGAATCCTAAGAAACTGTTTTCATGAACCAACCTCTGTGTATAATGGTATCAGGTGGCTTACAATTCCCGAGAGAGAGAAAAGTGTCATCTTTTTTTTTTTTAAGATTTTATTTATTTATTTGACAGAGATCACAAGTAGGCAGAGAGGCAGGCAGAAAGAGAGAGAAGGAAGCAGGCCCCCTGCTGAGCAGAGAGCCCGATGTGGGGCTCGATCCCAGGACCCTGGGACCATGACTTAAGCCGAAGGCAGAGGCTTTAACCCGCTGAGCCATACAGGTGCCCCGAAAAGTGTCATCTTTTGAGCCATTAATTTTTCACATTTAGTAATGCATATGTATTAGCACTAATATTGAGGGTGATCCCAAATGTTTGAGTTAGATGAGGACAGGCATTAAGCTGTGTAAAGTTCCAAGGACCCCTGCCCCATAAAACCTTTCAAACCCCAGTTTCAACGTGTTCTTGTTGGGAGACTCCTGATCAATCTGCAAATAAAATGCAAAATATACATTCCTGAAGAAAACATCATGTTTTCTGAAGTCACGCATCAAAAAAAAGGGTTATGGGATCATAGGTTATATCAGACCTGTCAAACCTCACTTGTTTTACTATACTTTGCTTCTGTTATTTCTGGTGTAAAATCTTAACGAGTTGGAAAAAAAGTGTGTATGAACAAATGTAAATGCACATTATATTGACATCATTCCTGAATTAACCAATTGGGTATCAGCTAATCCAATACGCTGAGTTTGTTAGGAAAGTTAGGTAATGGGGGGGAAGGGAGTGTTGAATTTGAATCTAAAGTTCAAAGGCATGTAGAAGAGAAGAAGCCCTGGTGGCCTTTGAGCTGGTGGGAGCCTCAGTCCAATTCTAATTCTAAAACCACAAGATGCCTGGAGATCCAAAATCTAAAACTCTAGGTATAAACAGCTACTTTGGAAACCTTAACCTACCAACTCCTTACTAGGATTTAAAAATACAATGTATCTTAAATCATCCTGTAAACTGGTGAGAAAATTTTAACCTGATTTGTCAGTAAGATCTATATTAGCCCAAGTGCAAAATTACCATGCTCTGGGAAACAGACAGCAGTTGTTGCATTAGAGTGAAAAATGTTTTCT
Source organism: Mustela erminea (assembly GCF_009829155.1). Lineage (NCBI taxonomy): Eukaryota > Metazoa > Chordata > Mammalia > Carnivora > Mustelidae > Mustela > Mustela erminea. The sequence goes on from NC_045623.1 coordinate 23,111,743, forward strand.
TTATAATTCTTAGAATCATAATCACAATTCTTTAAAGAAAGGATAATATACTTTAATTGTGAATCCTACAAAGGAAAAATATATCATCATTTCTGTGAATAAGCCTTTTTACTTTTTTTGAATCCAGGTTGAGCTGACCAACCTAGAGTATTTCAAAGAATTTTATTCTGTTCTTAGCCTAGCAATATTGACCAGCAAGAGTGTGCCCAGATGAGAACAGCCGGGAATGTAGAAGCCCTTAAAGTATGCCATAAGAGGAATAGTTGAAAAGGTGGAGTATATTCTTCTTGAAAAAAGACAAGTTTAGAAATCTTGATATTTTAGAGGGCCAGTCTATAACAGTGTGAAGACCTTGCAGTTGGTACTGAGAAGGCAGAACTAAGACAGTGAATGAAAAGAGTGATAACAAGGACTTACTCTTGATTAGAAACATCTGATACCAAAGCATCCAGTAGCACATAATTGATTTTACCACCACTGAAGCTATCCAAATTGAAAAATCAATGTATCAGGGATGCTACAAAATGTATTTCAAGATTGAGTGAAATCTGGACTAGATGATCTTTATTTTTTTTAAGATTTTATTTATTTATTTGACAGATCACAAGCAGGCAGAGAGGCAGGCAGAGAGAGAGGGGGAAGCAGGCTCCCGACTGAGCAGAGAGCCCGACACGGGGCTTAATCTAAGAACCCTGGGATCATGACCTGAGTCAAAGTCAGAGGTTTAACCCACTAAGACACCCAGGCGCCTCTGGACTAGAGGATCTTGAAACCACACTCTTTGATGTTCTAAACTTTTTCTACTAACCAATGGGGAGTGACATAGACACTGTGATGATCCTTCCCCCTGGTTCTTTTGGTTATATGAATATTTCTGAAATTTGGCTGTACATCAAAATCAAAAGCTTTTGAGAAGTGCAAATACATGTTCCATTTCAAGCCCTTTGAATAGCATCTCTGGTGAACCAGGGCCAGAAATCTGTATTTTCAAAAGCAACAGGCAATTGTGCTGCATCCGATTGCTGTTCAAAGCCCAGGGCTCCTCTGGGCTAGACAATGGAATCCATCCTTTAATTGGCTGGGTAGCTTTTCAAAATTGTGCTTTTTAGTGACTAGCGTGCCACTTTAACTCAACAGCCAATTCTCTTATGGAGAGGTATATTTGTGAAAGGACAGCCAAACAGTAGTACTACGACTACTAATAATAGTAATAATTGCTATAGAACAGGCACTGTGCTCAGCACTTCGTATGCCTGGTCTAATTTTATTAGTACGAGCCTATAAGGTCAACTTCTAAATACTGTTTTTGTTACTTTGCTGAGAGATGTAGTGCTGAGACACTTTGTTCCCTAAAATCACAGGCTCAGAAACTTAGCTATTTGAAATCAGATCAGTTAAAATGGGACAGTCCACTCCTGCCTGGAGGATTCAAGTCACTTTGACACTGAGAGGCAGCCTCAATTTTCAACCCAGGTGCAAAACTTCAGATAAGGGTTTTTCGGACATAATGTTCAGCATTTATCTCAACTTTGTAGTTTCCAAGGAAACAGAATCCAGAGTCCCCTTCTCAACGCAAGTCTGATATTAACTCTTTTATATTACAGCCTTGCTCTTTTTTGGCATTATCAAAATTCTGCTCTATATAAATAGTGTCTAAACTCTAGTCTCTCCTCAGACTTATTTTTAACCCTGTATTTTCCCCTGCTTGATGAGATGTCCCTTGTCTCCTCTGTTGTACAATCTTTATTGTTGCAACAGGTTGATAACCCGAACTTTATTGGTGTGTAGGTATATCCTTAGGATCCTTTATCTGATGGGCTTTATCAGTAGCTATTATAATCTTTAATTTAAAGATGAGTAGAAAAAAATTAAAAATTTAAAAATTAAAAAAAAAAAAAAGTTGAGTAGAATAAGGTTCAGAAAAAACTTACACAGGATTCCATAGTAAGTGACAGAACTAGGATTCCAACCCAGGTCTATCTAGTTTCAAACTCTTCATGCTCTTACGCAATGCACATAAAATCAGAGAATGTTGGAGCTGAAGGAAGCTAAGGCATGCCATCCTGCTAACTTTAAACAAAGAATTAGGACTGGAATCCTGGTATCTTGACCTTCCAACCTTCATCACATGGGTAGTTTTGTTTTTATTTATGTCAACTGGGAATTTTTCAGGCTTTCTTGTTTGTTTGCACCTTGTGTGGACCCAGTATTTTCATAGGGCTTTTGGGACACTTTGAACCGTCACTAAGACTCTAACACTTGTAACTTCAGGCAATACCCAGAACTCCACATAGTTCCTCTTTATGACAGATGAGAGTTTAACCAAAGCAAACTAATGCTTTTCAAGTTCCCATAGGGGCTGAAATGTAATGCATCAACCTCCTAGATACCTCTAATATACTAATTTCCTACAATAAGTGAATTATGTGAAATTGTCATCCATTTCTTCCTTTTCCACCCCGGCCCAAAATCAGAGTAAAAGGCTGACTGCCTACCCTGCTTAAATCTCAAATCAACCTTGAGTCACAGTTATCTAAGGATAATTACCCAAATATTGGCATTTTGAAGTTGTGTAAGGCACAATATTTGTAGTCACGGGGCATCTGGGTGGGTCAGTCAGTTAAGCACTTGACTTTGACTCAGGTCCTGATCTCAGTGTTCTGGGGTCAAGCCCTGTGTCAGGCACTATGCTCAGCAGAGAGTCTACTTCCCCCTCTCCTTCTGCACACACACTCTCTCTCTCTCTCATTAAAAAAGCAGAACCTCAGGCCTAGCTCCCCAATTCTGAAGCAAAATCCCCATTTCAACAAGACCCCCAAGTGATTCATATGCACCTTAATGTTTAAGTACCACTGTCTTAGAATATTCCCAAGCACATTTGATGCAATTTTGTGAAATCTAGAGGTCAGTCTTGTCTCTGCATCTAATAATTCACAAAGTTCTATACCAAAGGTCCCCATTCTCTTTCTCCTAATTCTTACTAGGGCACCAATATCCTGCTTTCCCAGCTGTCATTTTCCTTCTCACCCTTCTTCCCAACATTTACTATATCTTTTCTGAGTGATCTTCCTCTATCAAAGGAGTCTGGTATCATTTCCTTTCTACAATTCTTGAAAAACTAGTAAATAATGAGATCTAATCTCCTAGGAGAACCACAAGCATCTGCTGGTTCTTGCTCTAAAAGTTTATCTCCACCCTCCTCCACCCCACCACTCACTCTACACTGCCCTCACTCCAAGCTATTTAGAGTTCCCTAAAAAAGATGCTGTGAAGTGTGTAAACCTGGTGATTCACAGACCTGTACCCCTGGGGATAGAGTATTATGCCTCCATCAGAAAGGATGAATACCCAACTTTTGTAGCAACATGGACGGGACTGGAAGAGATTATGCTGAGTGAAATAAGTCAAGCAGAGAGAATCAATTATCATATGGTTTCACTTATTTGTGGAGCATAACAAATAGCATGGAGGACATGGGGACTTAGAGTGGAGAAGGGAGTTGGGGGAAATTGGAAGGGGAGGTGAACCATGAGAGACTATGGACTCTGAAAAACAATCTGAGGGTTTTGAAGGGACGGGGGGTGGGAGGTTGGGGTACCAGGTGGTGGGTATTATAGAGGGCACATATTGCATGGAGCACTGGGTGTGGTGCAAAAATAATGAATACTGTTATGCTGGAAATAAAATAAATAAATAAATAAATAAAATAAAATAAATAAATAAAATTTAAAAAAAAAAAAAAAAAAAGATGTGACCTCGGTGGTACATTTTCACATTTTCCCTTCCAGGGCAGGATGGTCTTTCCTTCCTGATCTACTTAGGAAATTCTACTGAATCCACCTAAACGCACAGTCTCCGGAAGCCTGTTCTATCCCACCCAAGCAGAATTAATTTCTAACCAGTGTCAGTTTCATTGCATTTTGTACACACTACATATCAAATCATATTGAAATAATTTTTAGAGATGTATTTCTTCTTTGTTCTTATTAGAACCCAACCAGAACAGGTGATCTTGAATGACAGTGAATTTTATATATTCTTGGTCTCCAGCATTCCGTGTCTACCATATGGAGGATGATCAATGAATGCCTATTGAATGCGTAAATGATTCACAATGAAATAAACCTTGTTCCTCAAATAATTTTAAATGTAATTTTGTAGAAAAATACACACAAAAACTTGTGTGTATTTTGATAGATATTAAAAATATATTACTAAATGCAAAAATACATGAGAGGAAACTTATTTTTTATTATTGACAAATTTATTAATTACTCTTGGAAGAAAAAGTTATTAATGAGGTTCACGTGAATGATGTACCACCATTACGGGGTTATAGTTATAGTTATGAGCTGTTCCCCAAATTCGATGCCGTCTTGAAAACCTTATGAACCGCAGTAAGAGGTAGATTACAGCCTAAGCACGCACACTTGAATGTTAAGAGAACTTTTATTTTTGTTTGTTTGTTTCAAATACTGTTGAAGGGGCAGAGAGGGAAAACATAAAACTTTCAATCTGAAGTACAAAATATTAGAATTATCCAAGCTTAAATGGAAGACATACAACCTAGGCAATCATTCAAAAATAAGGAACAGACCAACATCACCAGGGGAGCCCTTGCAAACCAAACTCAGATCCTACTTAAGTGTAGGACACCCAAAATCTCGATCAAGTTCACTGAAAGTGACAGAGAAAAATAGCAAAAGGAAAGAGAGAAAGGGAAAGGGGATGAGAATGAAGAAAGGAAGATGAAAGCCCCATGAAAATACTGGGTCCACTCAAGGTGCAAGAAAAGGAGTGAGAAAGAAAGAGAGGGAGAATGCAACACAAGAACAATCCTCTTCCAATAATGGCCACTATCTCAACACTCGTCATGTGGATCACATGCTTGCATATCTTTCTGTGGAGACCTGACAAGAAGCCTCTTGGCTAGAATTAAGTTTGGGGCTGTATACTTTACCACTCAGATTACATGTAAATATTAGAATTCAAACTACTCCTCACTGACATATGCATAAAATTTTGAAAACCATTTTCTTAATAATGCAAGGTCCTTCAGGAGCTCCAGTATTTCTATGTGTCTCCCTTCTCAAGAAAAAAAATGCTGTTTTCATAATAATGTCCACTTTCATTTCATAGTCCCTTTACACTCAGTAGCCCGATATTACAACATGGGTAAACACCATGATTTTATTTTATTAATCAAAAGAGACGTCAAGATGTAAAATACTATGACAAAAAATGACAACGGAAGGGTCGAAGTACAAATATCTCTAAGATTTGAAGCCCAGAACAAAATTTCTTATGTCTTAAATTTTATCTTGTTAAAGGACCCATAAAAAAATGACAGTCCATTTCCCTAAGGGCATTAAAAATTAAGAAATTAAGAAATGTTTTAAAACAAGCTCAAGCACTATTTTTTTCCAGTGGTGGTTTTCCTGACCATTTCATCATGTGGTACTGACCCTCCCTTCCTTTTACTCCACTGTATTTCTACTTACAAGATTACTGTTCAACGCAAATGTGCAGATTGATAAATTACTCCAAAGATGAGGTTATATCATACTAATCTTGCATTTGTCAGTTTCGCCCAGTTCTTGGCCCAAAGAATGCACTTAATAAATGTCTCATACATCAGTGCCTTTAAAAGCCAATGAGAGTAATAACATACTTCTCCTTATGCTTTTCTAGCGGCAGAAATTAATATATAGTTAAGCTAGAAAATGTGTAGAGAAGAAAATTACAAAGCAGAAAAATAGCATCTTTTTAATGTCAGTAACAAGAGACAACCTTTGTCAACACTTTTTTCCTTTACTCACCTATTGTCAAGTTCCTACCTTATGTATGTCAATTAGCCCCTTTTAGATGAGTATTCACAAAGGGAGCTGTTTCGAATGTATTACTTACATCCTACTGTTTTTAAGGTTAATAGTTCTTAATTGTATTGAGACAAAAAAGGAAAAGGAATGAGGTAATGAGTTTGTACAGCTTCATCTATGTGGTGGTTGTTTTAATGACCTTCCCTTCTCTGTTTTTCTGACCCCCTTTTCTAAAACCGCAAAACTCACAACACTTTCAGTGACAAAGCATGCCTGACTTGTTTCAAGTCCAGATCTTTAGACATTTATGTTTATGTTTGTCTGCCCAGAGCTTTCAAATCAGAAAACAACCTTGCCCATACATACTGATGAGGGGATGATGCTGACAAATAATTTAGCTAATGCTGTTACCTAAGAATAGCTCTGCAGAACTCCTGTTCTCATGTGAATTTGTTAGAGGGCCAGTGACAAACTCAATCTTCTTTCATACTCTGATGTTTGGGGTTATTTACTACCACCCGATTTTTGATTCCTGCTAAACATACACTTCAAATTTCATGACAGATATAAGCTCCATGAGACAACTTATAACAACTTTTCAGAAAATTGCACATTTGAGGATCCAATTTCATTCTTTCGTGCTACCACTGAAATCAGCCTTCTTTCTGATCACCAGGCAATTTTTCAACCTCTTTGAGATTTCTCTTCCTAAACAATTTCTTCTGGAAAAGCTTTTGGCAATAATTTAATGCTTTAGTCAGCCCTGATGATTTAGGTGAGTTTTAAAAATCTGAAAATAGTGAAAAGCAGCAGGGGCTGAACTTACCTGAGAGTCGGTGTCTCCCTGATGAGAGCCTTGTTCTGTCACACTTAAATGGAAACTCAGTAAATAAAGACATGTTATTTTCCTTTTTTGTGCTTAGCTATAAGAATTCATTTACCAAGGACATGCCAGTGACAAAACTTCATTGCTTTCCCTAAGTAGTATCAATTAGTTTTTTAAAAGACAAAATTTGACATCAGCATTTGCTCTAATATTGTGTGTGTGCACGCATGTGTGTGTGTATGCATGTGTGTGTGCACACGCATGTGCGCATAATAGTCAAGAACATACTTAGTATGTGACCGTTGGGGTTCAAGTGTTGGCCTTGCCATTTATTAGCTGTGTGACCTCGGCTAGCTTATTTAACATCTCGGTGCCTCAGTTCCTCATCTATAAACTAGTCTTAGTAACAAAACCAACCTCATAAGATTTTTGTGAGAATTAAATAAGTTTGTACAAGTGAAGTTCTTAGAACATTGCCAGGCAGGCAGACTTCCACAGACATCTCCTCAAGGCTTCCTATAGGATGGGCATGTTGTAGAATATTTCTAGAATACTGTTAGCCATGAGTCCCTATAAAACAACCATATTATAATCAAAAAATATTTTGCCTTTTTAAAACTTTTTAAAGCCTCTATATTGATAATTCACAAAGTTTGATGATCTTTACTACTTATCACTAATAATTTTTATATCTATTTATTTCTTCCAACAAAGATGGAGAAAAGATATATAAATATCTTTTGCACTAGAATAAAGCTTCTTGTTTATCCGGTCCTATAGTAGAATTTTATTTTATTCTCACAAATTCCTAAGGAGTCAGATTCTCTTATTACCACCAATTTACACACAGGGAAATCAAGGCTCTGGGAGACCACAGAGATCACTAGAAGTGTCAGAGCAGAGAATGAGGAGATGTCTGTGGGACTACAGGGATAGACGCTGAGTTCTTAAGAATGGCACTTAATTATGGAAGGGGCTACATGGAAATTCAGTTTAATATCCTCATTTCCCAGTTGAAGAACCTAGAGCAAGACAGTGACTAAGCTCATGTAAAATCTAGGTCTCTTGCTTTAGTCTGAGGGTCTCTCTGTCACACCACACTGCATTCTCCTTTCCTTTAGTCTAATCCTGGATTTATATTTTCCTACTTACTCAGTGTTGAGCAGAAAGTCAGGGGAAAAAACATGTTTGCCCTGAATATATTCCTCCCCCACACATCCATTTTTTCCCCTTTGAAGTAGCAACAACAGCTGCCAACCAAGGATCCCCCGGGCTTAGAGAGCATCAGTCGGCTTCACAGATGAAGGCAAAGATGAAAAGACGGAAATCCCTCCTTTAAAGAACTTTGCTAATGTTTTTCACTCTAAATTCACTCTTTCATTAGTGAACACTTTTAAGACAACCTTGAAAACTCAAGGCAAGAGAAGCAAAGCACTAAATTCTGGGAGCTGCAAGTGGTCCCTAACTGATTGCCAAGAGCCAAATGAAGGGGAGTTGAGTGAATGGACACGCAGGTCCCCAGCTTCTCTAAATCATTTTGTCTAAACTCATCCTTTCCATAGCCTACAGTCTCTTCCACCTCCCCTACATTATTAGAGACAAACTTCATTAACCAAAGGCAATATTTATTTAGTGTTCCAGTGGTTTGAGCCCTTTATCAAGAGAAGACATCACAAGAGTTAGAAACAATATTTCCCGGTTTAGACCAAAAGTATTTGCATTCTAAATCTAAAATCTGGACAGAAAAAACCTTCTTACACACATAAAAAGCCTTATTATATACATAAAAAGACACGTGCAAAATGCCATATTTTATACTGATTCATTTTACAAAAAGTAAGCTCTATTGTAATTCCACACTGAAAATTATCTCCTTTTAAAACAAAGGGCAAGTTATGAAGAAAACAATAACATATTCATTTAGTCATCTGTTTAATAAATAATATTTATTGAGCATTTACTATATTCTAGTTCTTACTATATTCTATATTTAGGCACTCACCTAAACGTTGACTCCCACGAACAAAACGGGTAACAATCCTGCCTTCGTGAAGCTTCATTTCTAGTGGGAAAAAACAATAATAATAAACAGGATGAATAAATAAAATATATTGAGATGCTAACTTGTGATAAATTCTAAGGGGAAAAAAAGTATCAAAAGACATTAGAAGTAAGCAGTCGAAAGGAGAAGAAATCTGAGATGGTATGGTCAGCAAAACCCTGATGAAAAGGTAATTTTTGAAATAAAACAAAAAGGATTTGAGAGATTAAAATTCCACCAGAGAAGAACAAGTCCAAAGTTCCTGAGTTGGAAGATTATCTTGTATCTCTGAGAAAAATATCCAGGAGAGTATAGTAGCTCCAGTGCAGTGAAAAAAAGGGAAGAGTTCTAAGAAATGAGATCAGAAGAATAAAAGGAAATGAGATTATTTAGAACCTTACAGCTCATACTAAACATTTTGACTTTTACCATGAGCAAGATAGGAATCTATCCAAGAGTTTTAAGCACAGAGATAACATCTGACATAGTTTACTAGAATCTGGTTCAGGGAGTTAAAAATGGACTGAAGTAGTACAGGGTCAACAACTGGTGGGTTTTAGAATAAACTAAATGAGAGATGATGGTGACTTGGAGCAGCATGGTGGCAGTGTGGTATGGTGTAAAACGTTGGATATATTTGTCAAAGTAGAGACTAGAAGACATGTTCATGGAATTGAAAAGGGATGTAGAAAAAAAAAAATGTTAAGTTTGAAACTTAACTTTCTGACCTGTCCAACTAAATCATGGATTGGAAATGGGAAGACTAGAGGAATGTCTGCGTATGTGTTTGTTTTTTTTTCTTTTCTTCCTTTCTTTTCTTTTCTTTTCTTTTTTCTTTTTTTTTTTTTTTTTAGTTTTGTTTTGTCTGCTAGAGATGGGAAAGGAGCTCATTTTTTAACATGTTTAATTTAAGATGTCTATTAAACATCCCAGTGGAGATGTCAAGTAGATAATTGGATATACAGGTCTGAATTGATAGGAGAGGTCTGCTAGGAAGAAATGAATTTGGGAGTCATTAGCATATAGATGAGGAAGATTCAACAAAGAGACTTAGACAGAGAGGTCAGAAAGTAGAAGGAAAACTAGGTGAGTGAGTGTGATATCCTTGAAGCCAAGCAGAAGAAATTACTCCAAGGAGGAGAAAGTAAAAGTATAATGAATGCTGCTCGTAGGTCAAGGAAGTTGAGGTCTGAGACTTGACTGCAAGATGTGGGATCATTTAGCAATGTGGGATCATTGGTAGCCTTGATAAAAGTAGTACCGGCAGAGTAGAGAAGTGTGGACAAAACCTGATTAGAAAGAAAGAAACTAAAGATGGTGAGTATAAACAACTCTTTCAAGAAAGTATACTCTAAAGACATGAGAAATAGGGAAATAAATGGGTAGAAAGTAGGATCAAGAAAACACTGTTTGTATGTAAAATAAGAGATATAAGGGAGTGATCCATTAAAGAGGGAAATTTCTTGATGCCAGAAAGAATTAAGACAGTGGTCTTTGAGTGGGTCAGATGAATGTGATCTAGGGCAGGCTACTCAAAGGGTGGTCCAAAAATGGCTGGGAGACTGCCAGAAGTGCAAATTATTTGACCTTATGCTAGAGCCAATAAATAAGACTCTTAAGGGTGGGACCTAAAGATCTGGGTCTTCATAAGCTTTTTAGGTAATTCCTAAGCATAATGGTGTGAAAGGTATTACCTAGTACACAGGTGATGGATCCACCTTATTTAGGAACACAGACAATTCATCTATAACAACAGGAGAAAAGGTGGTATATGTGGGCTTAGGTGAGGTACTAGGTATGATCGTGACCTAACAGAAATTTTCTAGTTATTACTTTGACTTCTCAATGAAGGAGGAAGCGAGAATACTAGTCCCTTCTTCTGCTTTGAGTTGGACTATTAATTCTAGAGACCCAGAGTGCCATTGTGTTGCATAGCAGGGTTGTATTAATGTCTTTGTATACTCCAAGCCCAACTCCGTCACCCTTTGCAAAAACAAACTTCCCACCTTTTCGGGGCCTAATGTTCCTGAAACTGATCTACACTTTCTGACCCTGCCTCAATCATGCCATTTCTTACCAAAAACAATGTTACCACTTATGGAGCATCTGCCATGCTACAGGCACTTCTAAATATATTCTCTCATTCAGTCCTTTCGCATCGATTCATGTATCCATTATTTTACAGATGGGAAAACGGGGGACTCGTAAGTAGAAATGTTTATTTACCTAATCATTCACATGCCATACTCTCCAGGGAATAGAGCATCACCAAAGTGATTTCAACACAAGCACTCTGTTTTCCTCAATTTTATGCCACTCCTCCCTCTTTTTTTACTTAAGGGGCTAAAAGGAGTCCACTCTGTTTTTTCCAGAGGCTACTTTGGTTTAACCGTTCTTTTAGCCAATCAGTACAAGTCATATGTCAGTGTTCTACCCAATTACTACTCTCTCCTCCTCCCCGGGTCTCCTCCCCCTCTCCTATCTCCCCTCCCTCCTTCCCCCTCCCCTTCTTCCTCCTTCTTTTTCATCAATGATTACTTTACTCCCTACAGCTGTATCTTCACAATCACATTTAATATGCTATTTTCCTCTATTTCCTAAACCATCCACAAAGTTTAATTTTTTTTCAATTATAAAAATAAAGTATGAGTAGCCTATTCCTTCTTAAATTTTCTATTATTGAACAAGTAACATCAATCCCTTTCTCATTTTGCCTAAAGTTAAACTTTTTGGTTTTCTTTTTTTTTTTTTTAAAGATTTTATTTATTTATTTGACAGAGATCACAAGTAGGCAGAGAAGCAGGTAGAAAGAGAGAGAGGAGGAAGCAGGCTCCCTGCTGAGCAGAGAGCCTGATGTGGGGCTCGATCCCAGGACCCTGAGATCATGACCTGAGCCGAAGACAGAGGCTTAACCCACTGAGCCACCCAGGTGCCCCAAACTTTTTGGTTTTCTATCATATTATAAGTGGCCATCAGGTCTTTTCATGCATTTACTTTTCATGTATTTCCTTACTTCCAAAGCTGGGTTCCCCAAACCCCCACATATACCTGCCACACAAATAGCCCCAAACTAGAAAGTGTTTTGAGCATTAAAGCACTGTTAAATGTTTGTGCTCCATATCAAGGGGAAAAAATTCCAATGACAGAATATGCTGATATTACATAAGATCACCTGTAAGTCTTTCTTGGTCAATATTTGCTTATTAATTATTTATCATATAGGTTTACCATGAAATATTTTCTAGGTAATAAAAAACAGGCTACCATAAAAAAATCTAATGAATATATACATTAATCAGTATCTTTCAGCAGGTCATAAGCAATAATGCACTGTTACAGGTTCTACAGTTATTGACCTACATTAAGATTCCAAATAAATAAATAAGTAAATAAGTGTGTAGTCAGGTTATGTTTTCTGTTAGATTACTAACAGAAATCTGTTAGATATAGTAATATTTTCACTATTTACTAGCGATGGAACTTTTAAAATTATTTTTCAAGAGAAATGTATAGGTAATCATGTAATTAAATCTAGATATTATTATCTTAAAGTCTAAATAAAATCATTGGTAGTTTAAGACACTGTGTGCCTAAATTAACCATTTTTGTCTTCTATGTAGGACATATTATTTTTACTAGGCCCTTGTGGTCTAGTGAAATTAACTCTTTTCTGAACTCTGTATGTTTGGTAAATTACTATTCAGGGATTTTCTCCACCATAGAAGACCCGTATCTGGTATGTGACAACGAACTTTATCTTCTTCTTACATCATACTTCCACTTGTATTTCTCATCCTGATGAATATTCACCACCCAAACCCCAAATCTGAAATTCCCCCGGGGTAACTTCCTCTCCCTCACTTCTTACATGTATTCAATCAATGAGTGTTATCAATTCTACCTCAAATCTTCATGGAATCCATCTTTTTGAAGTTCACGGAGTTTCTTATTTCCAGACCTCATCCACTCTTGCCTGAACTTGGAGACCATGGCCTTAAGTGATCTGCCTGTCTTGGATTTACTTTGCTGTTCCTGCAATACCCATCTGTCTACCTTGTATCATAAAAATGCCAAAGTAATAATAATTTGAGATGCAAATCTCAATAACTAATGACTTCACTGCTTTGCTCTAAATTCTTGAATTACAGATAAGATCATTTCCAGACATCTTTAGGTGATCCTGAAGGTCTGGGAGCTGGTCACTGCTAGCATTTTCAACTTCATCTCTTGCTACTTACTCCATCACCACCATTCACACTATTCTTCTGGAACTTCTATAACCATGGGGTTTCTTGTCCTGAAAACAGGTTGTTACTTCTACATAAAATCATCACCTCCCTCATCTGCAAACTAGAACTCAACTTCTAAAATGGAAATTATAATGATAATCACTTCACTAGATTAGGAGAGCACAGAAAATTATTTAGCTCTTTACAAATAGTAGCTGTTTTTATTTCCCACAGCTAATAGTCATTATAATATAAGCTTTTTTTATTTCAATGTGTGCCATTTAAACCTATTCTTAAAACAACACATTATAGATTTGATGTTGTTGATAAACTCCACTGAATTATACACTTTGACTACTATCTCTTTCCATTCTTAAGTTATTTGCATCTCTAGAATTACTAGAATTATTTCTGGAGTTACTAGAAGCATTACATTTGTGTTGGTTTTCTTCTTTTTGTTTCAATATGCATTTTTCTTTTTTTTTTAACATTTATTTCTTTATTCTTTTGATAGAGAGAGAGGAGAGGAAAGAGGATAGGGAGAGGGACAGGCAGACTCTGTGCCCAATGAAGGGTTCGATTCCACAACTCTGAGATCATGACCTGAGCCAAAATCAAGAGTCAGACACTTAACCAACTAAGCCACTCAGGAGCCTCCTCTCCTTTTTTTTTTTTTTTTTTTTTTTTTTTTTTAAATAAGAGCATTGTCTCCCCTGACAATCTATCCTATATTCTTCTAAAGATGCTATTATTTTGCTGACTGATAGTTCATTAATAACTATAATTACTATCTCCATGTTGCATCTTAAATTCTCTAGCCATTGCATGTATATTAGTTTTCAATCTGGAAATTACGCTCTTGAAAAGATACTTCCCCTCCTAAATCAGGTAAAATTCCAGGTGTAGTTTTCAAATAATTAGATTTATAAATTCACTTTGCTTTTTGTTATTGCCACATTGTAATATGTGTAAAACTGCACAGTCCTTTCTCTGAATACTCTTATGCAAGGCTAACTTTAATATATGAACTATTGTGCTTTTATCCTTATTGATTTCTCATATTATATAATAATATACATATAATATATAATAACCACAGGCTTAGGCTTTCTAGACCTGTGGTTTAAAAAAAATGAGTCAACTAAAATCATTTGGATGTATTTTGAAGGGGAAAATAAAAAGCCTAAATTCTTGGGTAATAGAAGGAAGATTTAAGGAGTCTCTCAGTATTCAACTTAAAACTCTTTTTGAGAATAAAGGGCATACACACTTCTATAAATATGTATCTCTTTCATTTTATTAAAGACATTTCCTTTATTTCTGCTGCCAAAACTGTTTATGAAAAATATGTATCTTTGGCTGAGAATTTGAGCTACAAACAATTCCAGAATTCTCCTAAGGAATCAAAATAGTATGTTTCTTTCTTATAACAGGTTCCTTTTCATTTAATTTTCATTCAGCCATATTTCTCTTCATGTCTTCTCTCCACATTTTTTTTTTTAATTTTAGAACACATATATTGTACAAGACAACCACCTCAAATTTATTCCATTCGGGACCTGAGATTTGGATATGAGCAATTCATAGTATTTGTAAAAAGAATATAATAATTCGATCCATAAGCCCCAAATTCAAAATACACATTTGCCAATCCAACTCTAATAAACAGATCATTGAGTCTTAAAGCTGAAAGGGACCTTAGAGAGCGTGGGTCCAAATCTGAAAACAATGAAAGCCAAAAAATGTTAAGTCACTGGCCAGTCACTCAACTAACCAGAGAAGAATAGGACTGGACCCTCAGGCTCCCTAAATCCAAGTTCTGGGCTCTCTTTTAATAAGTCACATGTTCTCTTGTGACTCCTGGTTATCAGTCTGTCATTCTGCACAAGGTGAAAATACAGTTAACAGAGTTTGTCTTTTGTCTGAGCAACTTAAGAAGCCCTCATTCTTAAAAGTAAAATTGGAAACATGAAATTTCCATAACAGAAGCTTTCCTCTAAGGCTGCCTTTTCTGTCAGTTCACAAGTAAGTTGCCTAAGGTAGTGTTTTCCAGAGGCAGTAGCTATTCATCTTTGACTGTTTTTTTGTTTTTAGAGGCAACAATGCTAATTTTAGGTTACTGTTTAAAAAACATAAAATAAAAATATCTTACTCTCAATATCTGATCATCTTGGAAATTCTTTGCAGACTTGTTTTCATGCTCTGCCTGAAATTACTCTGTCTACGCCTGGCGAAATCCGTAGATATTAAATTGGATGTTTGAAATGTGCACTTTGGCAGACCTCCATCCAAAGGTGTATTTTTTATGAAGGATAAAGAGCAGCTGATTAGACTCACAAAAACCCCAGAGGAAATAGACTCTGTTGATGGTAACTCCCAACAGCGGAGCAGAAAGAGCTCAAGTTTCCCTCTCCCTCCAACCTATGCTCTCCAAATTACCAACCAAGCCCTATCAAGCATATTTCCTTTGATGAGCCAGAAAAGTGTCCGGAAAGGAGGGAGAAGGAAGAGCAAGGCACTTCCCATGAGGGTGAGGCAAAGAGGTTCTGTGAGCTTTCCCCAGCGATTAGAGCTGGAAAAGCTGATCTCTTTTCATGCTGTAAATGTGGCGAGCTGCAGTCACGCCTCCCACTGCCAGCCCAGCTCCGGGATCTTAATCAGTCACTATGAAAACTCATTAGCTTCACGGCAATGAGTCCTCCACTGCTGAAGCTTGGCGCTGTGCTTAGTACCATGGCAATGATCTCAAACTGGATGTCCCAAACTCTCCCATCCTTGGTAGGACTGAACACCACGAGGCTGTCGACGCCAGATACCTTAGTAAGTCACTCCGGTGGGTTTGGCCATCTTGGGAAGTAAGTGCTTTAAACCAGTGGGCTTCATTTTCTAAACTGCGAAGGCTGAGATTTTGCTTCTCTATTTACAGGGCAGCTTCACGGATTCGATATTTATGTGCTAACTTTAGTCATGGGTATTTCTTTGTGAACACTTTAAAGCTACACCAAAAAAAAAAAAATAATAATAATAAGTGTACTGTCTGAGAAATTAGCTGTGAAAGGAAATACTTGACTCCTTCAATTCTTAAGACTGATAAACTCTAACTAAACTATATTAACCTAAGGTTTGGAAGGATTCTTTAAGAAATGTGTTTTGTTGTTTGTTTGTTTATCATTTTGCTTCTTCTTTTATGTCTGTAAAATTCCCATAATTTTACCTGCAGAGTATGCTATAGAGTATATTCCATCTAATCTAGTTTTCCTATAGCAAGCTATTCCCTGGAATTCAATTCTTAGGACTGTTTGCAATGCCTTCGGTCTGAGAAGCCAACCTCTTTTAAACATAAATTTTAAAAAACCCTCAGCAATTTAAAGCCTGCCAAAAAGACTTTAAGAGACACAAGCAATATAAAACTTACTTGATGATTTATCTCTCTTTGTTTAATTTTTTATAAAGATTCTCCTATCATAAGCCTAGCTCCTGTAGTCTTCATTTACCTGAAATTAATGTCTTTTTAACCCTTCCCACGTTATAACAAAATATTTTCTGGTAGTTTGAACCACAGTTTAGTTTGCAATACTCTAAAACCTTTCAAATAAAAATGAAAATGCTGGTTTTTCAGACAGAAGTTATTCCTTCAAACAGAAGGAATATCCTCAAAAAAATCCTTTCCCTGCTATCAAATAAAGGATACAGAAACAATTAGCATTTGGAGCTCTTTACCTTCTTATCTTTATCTATTTTTACCACTGGATTACTCCAGTGGATCAAAAAGTCTGATACTAAAAAAAAAGTAACCTTCCATTTTCAAGACTTATTTGCAGGTACTACAAATAATTAATTAATCTATCGATGTGTAACTGAGTAGCGCCAAATCAAATCGATTATATAATTTGCTAGATTGAGCTGGCTCTTAGGGCATGGACAGAGCACATGTGAGGCATACTATGACCCACTTTTATGTTTACCTCCCTTAGATCATTTAAGTCACCTCACTGCCTCTACTGTTGAAATTCCCCTCCCTTCCTGCATGATGTATGTATGGCAGAAGGGATATAAAAAAGATTTCTAGTTGTAAAGAAAACATGATATGTCATCAACAAACAATTATAAAATCAATTTACATTAGCTACTATACACTGAGCCAAATTTTCTCAATGTTCAAAGAACCTGATAGTTCTCGACAATTTAGATGTTGAATTAACTCTTTCAGCAAATAAATCTAAACTAAGATATTCATGAATGATTTATATCACAAACTTCGTACCTTGGTTCTGATATGTCTATTTTTTGTGTATGTAGACATTGGTTTTCTTATTTCCTATTGTTGTTGATGGAGAAGAATCAAATTTCCAAAATTATGCATGATTCTTTTAGGACTTCTAGTTATCTTGTAAGGTTAAAGTAAATTCATTTTCTTTACTTCCTGCTTAGTAATCTATTGGCTAAAAAACAGAAAGCATTGCCGTGGTCTCTGAAGGTTCTGATATGACCAAATCCACCTCTGGGTGACCAAAAAAAAAAAAAAAATTAGGGACATTTACACTATGTTATTCTTCACTAGAAAGGAGAAACCAGCTTGAAAAAGCTATTTTTTTTAATGTGTTACAGAAGTCGCATACTTTACAGGACGATGGCTATGGCACTTCCCTACCTTAGTTATTCAAGATGATGGCTTATACCTTATGATTCCCATGGTGACAAATGAATGAATCTGTATTTCCTAGATTAAGATCATAAAAGGTTAATGCTGGAAAGGATTTCTGAAACCATCCAGGCCAGTTATCTTCACACTCTTTTTGGCAGTGGTACCTTTCCCCCACCCCACCCCACCCCAAACTAAATCTTATGTAATACACGCTCTGTTGAGTGAAACTTGAAGTGGAAATCCAGTTTGTAAAACAGGTCATGGATGGAATATTAAATTAAGGGAGGGCATTTATTGCCCCCCCCCACCATCTGCTCGCTCCCCACACAATCAACCCCTTGTCCTAGACAAGATTCCTCCAGAGAAAACTTACAGAACTCAAGGGCTCAGTTGGAAACATGAATAATCTAATCCAACCTCCTCATGCCGCAACTGGGAGGAATGACCCAAAATATGTAAGTGACTAAACATATTTCCCCCAGCTAGTGAATGAGAGAGCCACAGGTAGAAGAAAGTCCCCTGACTGCAGTCCTGATCAGAGGAGTGGTCTCATCCTTTACGAGTCCTTACCCCTCCTGGCCCTGGCACCACAGTAGGTTCATTCTGCCCTAATCAGATGGTTTCCCATAACCCTAAACTCTACTTCCCTTCTATGAAAGGGTTAACATTGCCCTTCCTAGTAGATTCAGCTAGGATATCCTGCCCCTTTTAACTTTCTTGCTGAATGTCCTCACTTTAGACAGTATGAATGAGATGAGCCTGCATTTGTAAACATCAAAACAAAACAAAAGAAAAAAAGAGTAGGTCTTAAAATTTGTTTTCTGATTGTTTATGGGATGTGCAGATGGCAAAAAGTGCAGATTTACACAAATATGAAGTCTTTCTTTAGAAGGGTAGTTTCAAGTGACCTGAAAAAAATAAAAATAAAAATAAGGAAAAAAAAAAAAGGATTTCAGTGATTAAATGCAATTAAATCTGTTTATAGCAAGTGTCTCTGAAATAGGCAGTGTACATTTGATTGTCTCAAAAGCTGAAAGAGGTTTTTAAATCTCCAAGATATTTTTGTTAAATACAGCTCCTTAATAGGGGAATATACTCCCTCTCATTTTTGTTGGAATCTTGAAACATTTCTTTATTGTCCTCTTTGGCCCTGTTTTTCTCTCTTTTTCCTTTCTTTTTTTCCTTCCAATTTATCACTGGGCCCACCAGCCACTGGAGAGGCTAGTGTATGCAGAGGTGAAGCCTTGGCTCTAAGAAAGCTCAGGCCCCCTCTGGCACTTCTCTCTGATGCAGAGTAACTGCCCCTTGAGGCTGAGCTTCTGAAAAATGCCCCACGCTGTGGCCTCCTCACCAGGAAGAACCTGGAAAAGAGCAATTAAATAAGCAGAGGACATTCAGCAGCCACCAGCTGTTCCCAGGCTGCCCAACTGCTGGGGTGGGAAGAGGCCTCAAAGGGAACCCGTGGGCCTAAGTGATTTGTTTTGCTACAGTTTCAAACATCTAGTTGACTTCTCCTCATAAATAAACTACTTCACTGAGTTAGTCCGTTTTAAGTCCTGTGAAATGAGAATACCCTGACGCAAACTCTCCACACTTTCTACATTTCTTATTCTCAACTCACCGACTTTTTTCAGTCTGCATGAAGACACCAGAGTTCTCTTTTACAGTTTTTCTCCCTCAGATCCTTAGGCAGTATCCCTCTTGTGAAAGGGCAGCTAAGCAAATTAAGGAGTGGGAGATGGATGAGAAAACAGAACTGCAAATCTTGAGAGCCACAGAGAAAGCGATAATTGCCTTTTTAGAGAAGAAAGGTGACATGGATACAAGAGTAGATGTATTCCTGTGTGAGTCCTTAAAGCAGAAGTAGGGCCAAAAGGGGAAAATGACAAAGACAGAAGTTCAGATGGAGCCCCTCAGCTTGCCGCCAGTGGAAGGGGCTGCCTGTGAAGCCGCGAAATTCTTACCGTGCAGAGTTCGAGTGGAAGCACAAGAAAAGACAGAAGCGTGACTGAGTGGAGAGACACAGGGCTGGATATACCTCTGACTGAGTCTTTCCCAACTCTAAGTCTTTGTGATTTCCAGAACATGAACAGAGGTGTTCAACAGACCTAAATTTTTATCTTTAGGTTTTTGTGTTTGTCACTTGTTTTTGTTGTTGTTGTTTTAATAGCTGTTTTTCTTGGAGCCTTGAGGCTTTCTTGAAGGAAAATATGCATTTCTTATTTCAGTTCCACCTAGTCTCGTAAGAAACAGGAAGAAAACTGCTATGCAGTGACCTCTTTATTAACACAACCTCTAGAACACAGCTTCCTTCAGTGTGGTCTGTCAACATCTCTCCCATTCCTTTCCTCACACTTCTCCTTTCTTCACAACTAAAGTCATTAGCATGCTAAACCACATTTCACTCTCTGAGATCAAACATACCCTCAGACGAAAAAATCTGTAAGGCGTTTCATCATCACTTCAGTATCCCCACTCTAAATCAAATAGGATCTAACAAATGAATTTTTCCCCTGCTTTATTTTCCCCTACCTTGTACACCACTTCTAATAGATTCCTTATTCTTTTTTTTTTTTTTTCCTCAGTCTGTACTTTTATGAAATGCCTAGAAACTCAAGATAAAACATAAGACCTAGCAATGTTCAACTCGCTGATTCGGTTCCCTTGAAAGGATCAAAATTCTGTCTTTTGTCTGCCTGTCTACCTGGGTCCTGATAAAGGATTGCAGAGCCCACCACAGGGACATCCAGTTGTCTTGCTGAGCCTTTACTGCTAACAGCTTCTCCGGGGTGCCAACTGCTACTTATTTCCATACTTTTTAGATGATGCCCTCCATCCGCCTGCATGCCTCTCCTCCATAGCAAATTTTTTGACTTTTGGTAAATGGACATAGAATATCTGTCCACATTTATCTGCAGAGGATAGAAAAAAAGACAGTGCTGACAACTGAAGAAAACTGGGTCTAAAGTCCTATACGTGACATTGACTAAATGGATGACTTGAAAAAAAAAATTGCTTATGTTGAGTTTCAATTTCCTCACAAGTAAAATAATGTCAATGTCTAAGGAAGGGTCATTCTTTCAAAGAAAAGTAAGATTGAATCAAAAGGTGGGATTTTATAAACAGAAAAACAAACGGAAATGCATGATGTTTTTCTTTATTTTTACTTTTACCTCAGTCTTCAGGATCTCTCTTTTCTGGTACAAAGCCCTTGGAGTTTTGGGAGAACTCTCACAGTAGTTTTATATTTATAAAGCATAGCTTGGTAATTAAATTATAAGGAAAGAATCCAGACTTGAAATCTAATTGTTAAAATTATCATTTTAATTCTCTTATTTAGAGCATTCTTAAATATTTCATGAGTTCTGCAATATTAAAAACTGCTAGATAGTTCATTTAGTTCTTCTAATTAACACAAAGGGTTCAAAGAGGACTGCATCAGTAACCACTACGATTAGAGATGCTTTGGATAGTAATAAACGACATGCACCCTCCAGGTCCAAGTACTGGCCTTCACAGCAGTTCTGAAAAAGCTTTCAAAGTTATCTTTAGCGTTTATAGAAGGAAATTTCAGATAACTGGTGACGCAGTGTGGTGGCTAAACTTTCAGACTGGACAACATACTGACATCAGACTACAAATCTCAGCTCTGCTGATTAACCCCTGCATGACCTTGAGCAAGTTCCTGACGGACTTTAAGTCTCAGTACCCTCATGTATAAAATGGGGGGGAATAACATAACCTCGTCCATAAGGTTAGTGTGATATTCAAAGACAGTGGTACATGTGAACTGCCAAGTAATGGCTAGAGCTCCATCAACAGTTGCTATTACTGTGGGCTTTACAGATATCTGAATAGTTGTTCTTGTAAGTTAAAATGGCAAGTCTTTTTTCATTGGTATCCAAAAATTTTCTAAATATTTCCTTCCCCCCTGAGGTCTAAGTGGTTTTACTTTGATCCTCTTTTCAATGACAGTTGTAGATACCCTAAAAGAGAGCACCCGAGATGCACATAAAGCTTTCTTTCTTTATCACCGACCCTGACAAAGAGGCCTCTATCAAAACCCAGGGGACTGTCAGGCACTCATCTTTTACATTAGCTCTTTTCTCTTTTGAGTTACCTTTTTTCTTGCCAAAGAGGTAACTTGTTATAGTTGAGATCATTCAGACTAACTCTACAGTAGATAAGGTCATGGCTCTTTTCAGTGATTCTTACAAGAAGACAATTGGAAGTACAAACAAGGCTGGAGTCTGCTTTTATTAAGCTGACACTTGAGGGAGAATGCTAAATGAACATCAAACCCTATTCACCTTTCCTGTTTCCCTCATTCCAGAGAGCAACTGACACCTTGCCCTGTCATGATAAGCTCCTCACTAGTTAGCCAAACACTTGGCAAGTGAACACCAATATTAATGCTGCCAGGTTTAATAATCAGTGTTTGCACTGCTGTTAAAGATATTTTAATATTATAATTGGGTGACCCATGCTCCTTTATCCAAAAGCTAAATTTATCCTAGTGACAAGACTTAATTTTCTGACATATCTGAAATTTGTGTCCAATGGAGGTGAATTCTAACGGAAACTATAGGACCTGTGTCTAGATATTTAAACCCCACACTGTTACTTAGTTTAAACCTTTAATGGTACCACTTACTCTGGTAAGCTGTTCCTAACTCCATTCTATAATCTCTGAATTTTTTCTTCTTTAAGAAACATTGTAACACAATAATCTTTAAGATGCTATCTGATTCTAATAGTAGACAATTTTAAGTACATCTTCCTATCCTAACTCGATATTCAAGCATAAATGCTAGAAGGGATGAGAGAATGAAAAAGAAAGAAATAATAATGAATCCAGTGCTTCAGAAGTAAAAGGCAGCATAGGAAGCTTCCATGAATTATCTGAAAAGGGAGATTAAAAGGAGCACCGGCACCATTTGCTTCTCATTATAGATGAAGTACAAGGACTATGACATCTTCCAGAGTTTCCTGAGTTTACAACTTACAGCTTCTCTGATATTTGTTCTTGATTGTTGTTGGAATGCCCATCAGCACCCTCTAGTGATTATTGCTGAAGCCCTTGAAAGAAAAAGTGAGATTGATACAAAGGGTGGGATCTTATAAACAGAAAAACAAACTGTAATGCAAGATACTTTGAAAAGAAAAAGAACTGTGTGTTGGTTGGTGGTATGTAATGATCTGGGACCTGGGACAGGATAAATAAGAAACAGTATCTGTTCTGCTATCAATTCTAGAGACACAGACGATCTCACAGAGGATAGCAGATCTGTAAAGAGGGAAGTCAGCCTGTAGTCAGCCTGTAGTCAGAGGAAGTCACCTCTGTAAAGAGGCAAGTCAGATCTGTAAAGAGGGAAGTCAGTTCTTTAAAGAGTCTGCTTTCAATCTGGCAAAACACTGCAGGTCTATAGGCAAACAGCTGAGTCCAGGAACACTGGGCATTGTGCAAGACAGTCCTCTGCTGGCCCCCCTTCACCTCCCGGTTCCTAATCGCATCTCAGTTCTCAACCCCTAACCCTTCTCTCACTCTTCTTCAGCCTTGGTCCTCCAATCTGATTCATTAAATACCTTATTTTCTAAATTAAATTCATTTCCCTCTTCTCCTGATCATACAAGAAATACCTATCTGCTGAATCCCTGAAACCCCAAAATGACAGAGAAAGGCTGATAAATTTCAGATCCTAGCTGTACAAGTAAGCCAGAGCTTACGTATGCAGGAAATTTATTACTTATTACTGATTTATCTGATATTTCCACAGGAAAAACAAATTCAGATCAAATTAGATGGTTTGTCTGTATAACATCTGTTAGGTGGTTTTTCAATATCCATGATTGACCTTTAAAAACAATTATCTGGCTGTTCAACATCATACTGATAGGACATTGTAATTAAAAGCAGGATCTAGACCTGCACTCTCCAGTAAGGAGGTCACATGTAGCTACTGAGCATTTGAGATGTGACTAATCCAAATTGAGCTAAGTCATAAGCACAAAATGCACAGTTTCAAATACAGTACCAAAAAAAGGAGAAAAAAACAACGTGAAGTATCTCACAAATAATTTTTGTATTGATCACATGTTGAAATATTTTAGATATATGGATTAAATAAAATATATTAAGGTTAATATTATTTCTTCCTCCTTTTTCAAGCCTGTTAGGAAAGCTAAAATTATTACATTTCCAGTAGACAGTACTGCCCCCGAGCATACTGCCTGGTTTCACAGAAGCTCTACTACATCCAAGCTGAGTGTCCCCAAGTAATTTCCTCTTCTGTGAAATGGAAATAATAATTTCTGCTTCTCAGGGTGCTTCTTTGTACTGCTGTATCATCAAAGTCAATGCATGTGAGCTGTCCTTTGGAACAGGGCCCGACCTTGAACAGGCTGCACTCTTCAGTCCAGGCAATCCCCAAAGAGAAACTCAACTGAGAGTCAAGCTACTGATAATTTCAGCGGCTCTGAGAATGAGTGCCTCTTTGGGCATCCACAACGACTTCTGCTTGTATGATGGAGAGCATATGTTCAAGCACAGTTCTTTCTGAAAAGTAACTTGATGGAAAATGGGGATACTTACCTTTGTATCTGATAGAATGTACTCGCTATAACAGGAAATATCTAGTGGCTGGATATAAACTAAGTGTGGAAATAAAACAGATGAAAGGCAAATAGCAATACTAGACAATATGCATTAAATGCCTAATGAATGATACAGACAATCTTTTGGAATAGGTAAAAACCATAAGGGCTTAGTAAGCCAAAGGTTTATAAAACAGGTATTCCAAGCAGGAGAAACAAAATGAGTGACATACAAAGATATGAATCAAGGTGGCATACTTTCAGGACACAAATAGACCAATTGGTTGGAAAGAAGTTTCTTATAGGAAGATACAGGAGGAAAAACTAGAAACATAAATAAGAGGCTGACTTTAAGCTGCCTCCTTTACTGATAGGAAAGCCACTTTAGGCCAGGGTTCTAGAGAGGTAGGGTGGTAAGTGCACAGAAGTAATTTAAGAAGATGAACATGGCAGACTATGTCAAAATACTCTCTTGAACTTCTCTGGGACTCTGCTTCCTTTGCAAAACCATGCTGATCTAATTCTTTTTATCCTAAATTCTCATACGCTACTTTTCTAGCTTTACTCATTGGCCCTTCAATACACAGGAAGGTCCTTAAGATAGGCCTTGCTTCAGAATATCACATATGAATAATAATCAGAAAAAAATATATATATATATACTATAAACTACCATTCACCGTTGAGAAAGACAAAGTAACAGATCTTATATCGAAAGACTGGTGATACGTGATTCAGTGGTTATCAGATGTTTCTAAAGTTGCACTAAAATGTCCAAATACGACAAAAAACATGAGGGAGGGCTGTTGGGTCAATAAGCAGTTGATAATATGAGCGTATAGGAGCACATGAGTGGCTCAGTGGGTTAAGCCTTTGCCTTCAGCTCAGGTCATGATCTCAGGGTCCTGGGATCAAGCCCCGCATTGGGCTCTCTGCTCCGTGGTGAGCCTGCTTCCCCTTCTCTCTCTGCCTGCCTCTCTGCTTACCTGTGATCTCTGTCTGTCAAATAAAAGAATAAAATATTTTAAAAAAATAATATGAGCATATAGAAAGAAAAATTCTCTTTCTGGGGCACTGATAAGGAAGGTGTAACTGAGTGAAGCTATGCTGCCTATAGAAGTTGTTTATCTCTTTCTAACATGATAGAATAAAAAACAGAAACTTGAATTATCAAAAAAGATGTTTTGCTTAAAATGCCACAAACCCGCATTCTCTTTATCCTGTAACGGAAGTCTGTGTTGTGTGTTTGCCATTGGTTTCCTCAGACTCAGATTAGTCCCAAAGAAGGGTGGCAAGTGTACAGCTCAGCCCAGGATCCTGATGGACGGTGCATATGCACAGTGGTTGCTCCAGAACAAAACTTGTGTTCCCGGGATGCCAAAAGCAGGCAGCTCCGCCAGCTTCTGGAAAAGGTAGGTATCCCGTCCTCCATGTACTTTTTTTTTTTTTTTTTTTAAACTACCATTCCTTGAAAAGGAAATGTGGGGAAGCAGGTACTGATGAGGAATGTCCTCCCAATTTTTGTCGCCCTTCTCAAACTTTTATCCCTCTTCCTTAAAAAGAGTACCTCAAGTTTCCTGCTCTGTTCTATTTATATTACTTTGTATTTTTCTCAATCATACCTTCTTAAGACTGGCTATCATATGCTTTAATATCCAGTTGGTCTCTCCTTAAGAAAAAAAACACAAAAAAGATAGGCGGTCTCATTTCCATGACAGAAATTTATCCTCAACTCCCAGGATCGCACTAGGCTCTTTGAGCTCATGCATTTGAATCCCATTAACAACCTTGCAAGGAACTTAAAATAATGGAATGCAATACGCAAGCTATCTGAACAGATAATGAATAATTTCAAGTATTTATCATCATTCTCTAAGCCATTCCTTTGAACATTAAGCTCTTCAATTTCATTCAATAGCATTTTCTCCATATAATTTACTTAAGCCAGATCCATAACAATCAAACGCAGAATACCCTTGATTTATTCTTTTTTACAGATAACAGTCAACTCATGAAGGGTTATTTATGTTTAGTTTGAGGAGGAAGAAAAAAAAAAACAATGAATGGTTCTTTCAATTATTCTCATTCAGAATTTCACTGTGTTGGGCTCTGAATATAGTAGGACAGCTGGGTAGCCAGACTGATGGAAAGATGGCAACATGTTGGAATTTTAAATACCTTCAGGGATAACAAGATAAATTAGGTAGTATGTGCTTTCAAGGACACGGTACTCAACGATTCACTCCGCGCAATATCATTCTCATGATCATTCACGCAATGATGGCAGTGAGTAGGAACTTTTTATGGAAAATTAAAAGAAGCTAGAAAAATGAAAGCATCAAATCTGTTAATACAGACATGACGGCTTTATGCAATTCCAAGTCTAGGAACAATAACCACCTTCTACTGCCATATAATGAAAATAAATTTTCTCCATGTACATTACTTGGAAGTCTATTGATGTGCTAAGATTTTAAGAAAGTTTTTTTCTTCTTTTTATACAATGATTAGTCCTGTTTTTCCACCCCTTCTCCTCAGAGATGTCATCAATCTATTGGCTCTCTCTTCTTAAGTCTCTTTTTATAAGATCCCATCTTCCCTTGCTCTTTCAATATCTGTCTCCCAGACAAGAGCAAATGTCATTTTCATTCAGGTTAACGACCCTGGCTAATGTACTTCTCAGCTATTAGAAATCATGACATATGAACTGTGATTTGTCTTGGGTATTGCTCACTTACCAATCCTGACTTTCTTTATTTCTATGAAAAAAATCCAAATACATAGTTTCATATTTTTTGGTTACTAGGGAAATTAATTACATTGGTAAAAAGATTTAATTTTTTAAATCCAATTTTCTCTTTTCTATTAAACTATATTTCTTCTCAAATTACAGACTTTCTGCTTCTATATTCTTTTCTGTGCAAAAGCACCTTTTCTCTATACCAACTACATTGGTATAAGAAACACATCATTAAACACTGTAACCTTATTTCTATCACTGTTTTTCAGTAAAGCATTACACAATACACATCCCTATACAGATTCAGACATTTCTTCAAAAATCAGTCAAAAAAATTCAAATAAAGTGTCAGGAAGTGGATAATACCCTCTACAGCTCCAAAGTGAAGTATATTCCAGAAATACGATAAAATCAGGAATTAGTGTAGGCTGAATAAGGCAATATTGGATTATATATATATATATATATATATATATATATATATATATATATAAATATATATATAAAATATCCAGGAGGTTGGCTGAAAGCAATCACTGAAATGTCCATGACCACTCCATATAATGTGCACATGTTTAATTTTTTTTTAAAGATTTTATTTATTTATTTGACAGAGATCACAGGTAGGCAGAGAGGCAGGCAGAGAGAGAGGAGGAAGCAGACTCCCTGCTGGGCAGAGAGCCTGATGTGGGGCTCAATCCCAGGACCCTGGGATCATGACCTGAGCCAAAGGCAGAGGTTTTAAACCGCTGAGCCACCCAGGCACCCCATGCACATGTTTAATATTTTAAAAGAAATTCTAGAAGATCACACCTTAAAAAATCATTGTATTTAAGTGACCCAAAAATCCACAAAATTTATTTTAAAATGTAGCTTTCCATAAGTTATGTTTATTAAATTCCTCACTGGAGAGTATCATAGGTCAAGAGAAACAGTCA
Source organism: Mustela erminea (assembly GCF_009829155.1). Lineage (NCBI taxonomy): Eukaryota > Metazoa > Chordata > Mammalia > Carnivora > Mustelidae > Mustela > Mustela erminea. The sequence goes on from NC_045623.1 coordinate 23,139,575, forward strand.
TGAGTACAGAGCGTGGCTTGAAGGAAGGAAGTAGCCCTGGTTTGCTGCACTGACCCAAAGAAAAGCCACGTGAAACAAGCACTTCTTATTCAGACTGAGCAAGTTCCTTCCTGACTTCTCTATAGTTTCCCATCTATCTAAGGTGCCAGATGTAAAAACAGGTGCATGAGTTTAAGCAGCCCACTCACTATAAGGTCCCTGCCCTTCTAAGTGTACGTAAAGGAAACTGCTCTTTGAGGTTAAAGAACATACCGAAGTCACTTAACCAGTAGGCTGTGGGGCTTTACCAGATGAGTTTGGCATTTTCTCACCATCATGCTAGTGTCAACCAGGATGTCATGGTCGTACCCACTCTTGAATGATGTTCTGTCAAACATTTTTAATCAGTATCTATATTACTTAATAGTTTAAGAATTACAATTGCTTTCACAATATTTCTGGTCTTTGTATGCCCAAACTAAAACTATTCGCTTTAAAAATGCTTGTTAGCCATGAGGCTTCTCTGTACAGTTGAAGATGTTCTGCATTGTCTAGGATAGTATTTCCTAAAGTGTGATTTCTGGAAGAGGTTGCCAGTGGCATCCTCCCCATAGAATGATTTTAAGAAACACTGTACATGATACTTCACTCTTGATTTCCACCACACTGTTTAATGCTAAAGGTTCTGGGAAGACCTACAGCAAAGAATCTGTTTAGTTTTGTTAATGCCAGGGCTGACCAAACATATTGAACTGTAGGGCTGCGTTTTTTTCCAAGATGGTCTCCACAGTAATTATGAATACTCCACAGTATTCATGAAATAGAGTGAAAATCTAAGTTAATTTGTGTTTAAGGTCAGAAGTGCCTCAGATATTTTATTTATGCAAAGAACCAAGAGAAATAGTTTAAAAAATTATCAATGAAGTTGACAGTGAGCTTGTCAGATGATGGACAGAGCATCTAAACACAGGGACACCCATGAAAATTAAACTGTAGAACATGAGAGATGAACAGACTAGAAGAGGAACCACAAGTCTCCGTCCTACAAGCGTAACCATGGGAATCCAGTCTCAGGTACAATCAGGAAACATGCTCAGGGGCTCTCTGTAAACAGTAGGAAACTAACATTCCTGGGGATATCCAGCAGGAAAAGCAAAAGAGAGCCCAGAGCCAAATCCCTTCTAACTAGACTGCTGTACCTCTATCCATTACCAGGTAGCTCTTATAATTATGCACATTTCTACAATATAGATAGTCACAATCAAGTCTCAGCAAAAACTCTCAGCGCTATTTTTCACAACACAAATAAAGTTGAAAATTAACTCCATAGGGTTAGTCAGAGGCAAAAAAAAAAAAAAAAAAAAAAAAAGAGAGAGAGAGACCGAGAGAAAGAGAGAGTGAGAGGCTATTTTAACTGTATCCAGAATACCTTATTTGCCTATCATTTTTTAACTGTACAGACTGACTACATATATGGAATTCCTAGGAAAATATTGGTCAGGCCACAGGCCAATGATAGTTATCTTTGGAGACATATACTGTATTCAAATGTGTAGATAGTTTCTTTAATACCAGTGGTTTTTCTTTATTTATGCTTAAACTTAACAGAGCTGAAAATTATTTTGAGAGCATTAAATTTATTCAAGTTGCAGTCACCATCTCCATCTTTCAGTGTTGTCTCGGTAATTTTGTGCTTCAATATTTTTCCTGGGTGGCTCAGTGGGTTAAGCCGCTGCCTTCGGCTCAGGTCATGATCTCAGGGTCCTGGGATCGAGTCCCGCATCAGGCTCTCTGCTCAGCAGGGAGCCCGCTTCCCTCTCTCTCTCTCTGCCTGCCTCTCCATCTACTTGTGATTTCTCTCTGTCAAATAAATAAATAAAAATCTTTAAAAAAAAAAAAAAAATGTAGCTGCCTAAGTAGGAATGATAGTAAATTAAGAAATATTTGGGAATGATGTAATGCTATAGTGTAATAGTAACAGAAAAAGGGAATTTTCCTTAAAATATTAAAATACTAATTACCTATTACTACAATTGGAAGTCTAAGATAATTTTACCTAATAGATATTTATTGAGCAATTATTCTGTGCCTGGTTCTGTGTAAGGTCTTGGAAATAAAAGATCTGAATAACATGCAGCTTTGTTCTGTGTAAGGTCTTGGAAATAAAAGATTTGAATAAGATGCAGCTTTGAACATCATGGAGTTCACACAAGGGCAGTTGCTTCTGTTCTCCTACCCAACACACAAAATACACAATTAGTTTTAATATAAGCTAGACTGTAATATATCCCGAAAAGATGGCATTCATAAAAGGCAGGACTATGGATGAAAGAGCAGGAAAAAAAAATAGGAAAATATAATCTTCTTTAATAAGTAGAAAGAATAGGCAACCCAAGGCAGCAAAATTCACTGCCTTTTTAGAATGCTCCAGTTCTGAGGAATGTACCAACAATAGGCTCTTTATAGCTAGCTGGTCCACTGAGCTTTGTGACATACATGATGACAAAATTGAATAAATTACTCTTTCCTCATTTGTAACTCACAATTGTTGCAATGAAAATAACTTGTTACTGAAACATAAATAATACATGTTTATTTAAAAATAAAAAGAATAATGCATAAAAATGTATGAAACAAATTAAAATTCACCTGAAATTCCACCACAGTGTATTTTTGGTGCTTTCACATATTCATTTCATGCAAATAAAATTATAATTCTATGCAGATTTACATATATTCTATTTAGCAGGGACTCCTTTCTATGATATCCATTACTTCTCTTCTCACTCATGTCTCACTTCCTACCAAAAAACTAACAACCCAGTATGTATTCTTCTAATCCTTACATACCTCTCTCCACCATGATTTACCCTTATGCCCCATATGCACCATATGCCCCATTTTCTTTTATGTGTTTATGTGTGAGACACACACACAAAGAATTTGATTTAGAATAAAAGATCAAATTATATAAAGGCTGTTACATTTGCTCTTCTTACTTGCTTTTTTCATGGAAATTCCTCCATGTTGAGCAAAATTTAATAAACACAGGGATCACTCAGGGATTCTGATAAAATGCAGATTCTGACTCAATAGTTCTGGGCCAGGCCCCAGAAGTCTGCAGTTCTAACAGGCTCCCAAGTGATGTCAAACTTGTTGCTCTGTAGACAATACTTTGAGTACCAAAGTACAGAAACTTAGTTTACCCTTTAAAAAAGTATATTTGTACTCCATTCCCCAATTCACTTAGTAGCTCACCAACTATTAGACATTCTCACTTTCTTTCTTTTTTTAGATTTTTGGTACCCAGCCTTTCTTTCCTTGTTTCTAGAAGTTTTATAAGTCACCCATTTCCTACCTCTACATAGCCTGGGGCCCAACAAACCGAAGTAGGTACCAGCAGCTTAATCGGTGTATTATCTACCTACCAAGCACTTAATACAGCTGCCATTTTTCAGGTCTCTTAAACCCTATGCTCTCCAAGTCTGTGGGTGTCCCAGCATTGCCACCATGCATCTTGGTCAATTCAATCTCACCCCTGGGAGAACTCAAGATGTTGAAGTGATTGTACTACAATGAATGCATTCTAACTCTATTGGACATGTCACTACTATCCACAATTGCTAAACATCCCGATCTTAAAGAACTCAGAGTTAGCACTTACAGAAACAACTCATTTTAACATTTAACAGCTTGGGGCATCATGAGCTTACAAAGTCTTGGAATGAAATTTCTGTTTTTAAAATTTACTTTTCTGATTTATTAAATTCAATTTATTTATCTCTAATGGTAAATGTCAGTTTTCTTAATTCCCACTTAGGTTTAATTTTCCCTTTCTGAATTTTTTGAATGTTTATCATTGTTCTTCTGAAAACATATTGTGTGGGCATGCAAATCAGGATTTGGCATTTGGCAGTTCTTTATGCTAATGTCATTTTTGCTAGTTCAGTAGTGATCACATATTTCTGTACACAGACGATAACGTATAGCCAATGTTCTTTTTTAACAGGTTCAGAACATGTCCCAGTCTATTGAAGTCTTAAACTTGAGAACTCAGAGAGATTTCCAATATGTTCTAAAAATGGAAACCCAAATGAAAGGGCTGAAGGCCAAGTTTCGGCAGATTGAAGATGATCGGAAGACACTAATGACCAAGCATTTTCAAGTAGGTTTGACTTCTGCAATCTCGTCAATCCAAATCAGACACTGAGTGTAATGGACAGTCAGAATGGCAATCAGCTAGAAATAACTATGCATTGGCCCATACGAGCAAGGTTAAAGACTCTCTGGGGACATCAATCATCTCTCCAATGAAACTGACCATTAGCTGGTAGGAATGCAGAGCAGACTTGCTATAAAAAGAGCCTAATCCTCCTAGAGCTTGGTGGAGTTTCTAGATATATTTATAGGCAATTCAATATCTAAGATAAGGGGAAAATCAAGGAGAATTAATAAGTAAATTTATCAAAGCTTCTTCGGATGACTTTATGCCCTACTAATTTGAGAAGACATATAGAGAATATTTGTTATTAAAAGAGGTGATAATACCATTAATCATAGCATACAAGAATAAAAAGAAGAATGTTTCATAATTTGATACAAAGTCTTTTCTTAGACTTCAGGTTGTTTTTGGCAATTATCCAAAAACACTGAAAATGTAGAAATAGTGCTTTTAAGCATGCTATGTGGACGTTTAGTACCTATGTATGACAGTGCCATATTTTTAAAAATCTGACTATGATAACACCATATGAGCCTCTATTGAAAAGAAATCATCGGCCTCCAAAGGGATAGCATGTAGTTTATAAAACATACTGTGGTTTAATAAGCATAATAGTTTCTTTCTTCCTTCCCTTCTTCAGTGAAATTCATTGCTGACAGTAAGAGAAAGGGCCTGAATTTAAGCATCAGAAGTGCTTTTCACACATAACCGTAATGGGCACAGAGCCGGTCAGGGACATGTGACAGGATCTCCACATAGCACATTTTGATTTGGCAAAAATTTCCATGGTTTTGTCATTTTCTTCAGTGGTTCTCAGGAGTCTGAGTAGGTTGGTATAGAAAACAGTTTTTGCACTGAACCAGTTTTAAAGTTTTACCAGAAAGGTACAACAGAAGGAAGACAGGGTGAGAAAGTTGAGGGTATTGATAGGAGATGAGGCTGAAGGAATGAATCCTGAAGTCTGAGTGGAAGAGAAAATTAAACAAAGCCAGGAAGTTAAAAAATTAGAACACATTAAAGTAAGGCTTAAAAGATACAATAAACGTAAATATTACAGGAAATGAGAGAATGAGTGAACTGGATGAATAGAGAATTTATAGGGGAATGATAACCTACAAAAAATATAAGGCTGAGGAGGACATGAGTTCATGTTAACCAACATTTATCGAGCACATACTGTGTGCAAGCGGGGCCCGCTACTGGATATGTAATGACCTCTCTTCTATGAAAGACGACTAAAACAGGCAGGTAAAAATTGATGGTAAATAAAAGCACAAACATTACTGAAGAGCACAAAGGGAAGAGTAAGGTTGTTTAATTTTATTCAGAGAAGATCAGGGAAAGAGTTACAAGATTTGGCCATTTTCAGGAAAGCAGTTTTGGACTAGTCCCCGCAACATACACACACACACACACACACACACATACACACAACCAAAATCCCAGAGGACTTCAAGAAGACGAGAACATTTGCAAGGTTCAGGGTTAGGGTACAGGCCATAGAGGAGTACCATAAGCCGTATGCTGAGGTCATCAACAAGGTAGGAGATGGAAGCTGGCACCGACAGCACAGGGGGAGCATTCCCAGAAAGGAAGGAGGACAGAAGGAGAGGTGCTCAGGGTGTCTGGCGCACAGTGAAAATTATTCAAGCTCAGGTGGGCAGTCCAGAACTCTGTGATGCCAAGGGAGAGTTAGAGGGTGCCAGGCCTGGCAGGGCTGGGGACACGAGGAAGCATGTCCATCTGTGGGAACTCTTGGAAGATGATCAGAAACAAAGAGATTCAACGCTGAGAGAAACACAAGGAAATAATTTTCCTTTTCTAGAAGTTTGCCTAGCAGCAGCCAGGCTACCAATAAGAAGAGTTAATTTTCAGGCAGCACCATAGGGCGTCATGATTTTGATTGATTAGTAGTTCACATAATCCAAGTGGATACTTCAGTTGTATGTAAAAATCCAAACAGCAATGATAATTTTCTGAAGAATTATACATTCTCAGCACATAGTTCTGACAACTTTAAATATATATTAGTTAATTTAATCCTCTCAACAATACTATAAAGTAGGCACCATATTTATCTCCGTCCTTGAGATGAAGAAACTGATACAATTTGTTCAGCATGAAATACCTAATATGCCTCAGAACAGCAATATCCAGCTGTAGAGGTCAGCCAGCTAATACCAGTTCTACACTGCCTCTCCCAAGTAGATAATAGCTTTCTGAAATTTAAGAATAATAATTACATGCTAAATATGTTTGTTGAATTTATGTATTCACTGAGTCTGAGCATGAGTCAGATGGTGACTCAACACCTAGGGGCTGGGGTGCTATATTTAAGACAAAGAACTGGAACATTCCAAAAGTAAGTTTACATCAGAGAATACTTTTAAATTGGAAGAAAATCTGACTAATATGAAAATCTTATTTTAGTTAACATACTTGAAACTATCATTTTTTTTTTAATTTTTTTTAAGATTTTATTTATTTATTTATTTATTTGTTTATTTATTTATTTATTTATTTGCTAGATAGAGATCACAAGTAGGCAGAGAGGCAGGCAAAGAGAGAGGAAGGGAAGCAGGCTTCCCGCTGAGCTGAGAGCCCGTTGCAGGGCTCGATCCCAGGACCCTGGGATCATGACCCGAGCCCAAGGCAGAGGGTTTAACCCACTGAGCAACCCAGGTGCCCTGAAACTATCATTCTTACAGGAAAGATCATGGTTGGGCAAGAGAGTCTAGCTACAACGTTGGCTGTAAGAGTGACATAGTAGACAGTGAAATTCTAGAAGAAATTAGTAAGTACAGATCTGTGCTATTCTACTTTAACCTTTTAAGTATTTCCCATGTATATTGGCCGAAATTTCCATTGCTCTCTGACTAGTGTTACAAGTTTCAAAAGTGATTACCAATAATCAAATTATGAATTTTTGAAAATATCCTGAAACACAATTAGCTTTTTTTTTTTTTAAGTTCAGGGGAAAAAAAGTTCCCAAAATTGTGACACTGAATTGCTCTCTTTTCAGTATTCCCATAATGTAACATAAAACTCTTCATTGTAACTGTATAATATGCAGCAAATGCTACCAACAGAACTCTTCTTATTAAAATCATAATGAAGCAATCGTGTCTTCCTTTCGGGATGCCGTAAGATGCTTAAACTAATAAGTGTATTTCCAAATGAGCCACCAAAATGAGTAAAGTTATGCAATTCTACCTTTTCACTGTGATACTTATGAATCTTTCTCATTATGAAGACAGTCCCCTCCCACTCAACATGGACATACAGACTAAATCGAAAAATTCTGAGCTTACAGAGTAAGTGAAAATTTCCCCACAAGAAACATAAGCCCATAAATCAGGGCAGCAATGGGAACTCCTGCTATTTTAATGCATTTATAGTAATAACATCTTCCAAATGTAATTTTAAAATGCAATTTTCAGCTCCTTAAATTAGTTAGTGTACAGCATTGTTTCTGACAGTACCTATGGATTATTCTCAAATGATCATAACAGTGACAGCTCTTTCCACAAATGAGATCATCTGTTAAAAAAAACTCACAGCTGACTCACACCCTTGAAATTTCCACTGACCACTAGCACCAAATTAAAGGAAAAGAAGACAGATGACATACCTAGAAATTGAAAGTGAAACTGCAGGTGAGGCTCAGTCCCATGATGCTAGAAATCAGAGACACTGGGTTGGCAAAACACGGTTCTTGTTCTCCAGATGAAAATCAGCTTTAAGTTTTAAATGATCTGGAGCGCCTGGATGGCTCAGTGGGTTAAGCCTCTGCTTAGGCAGAGGTTGTGATCCCAGGGTTCTGGGATCGAGCCCCACATCAGGCTCTCTGCTCCGCAGGGAGACTTGTGAGCTCTGTCTGTCAAATAAATAAATAAAATCTTTAAAAATAAATAAGTAAATAAAAATTTTAAAAAATTAAAAAAAAAATTTTCAAGTGCCCCTATACAACTAGTTCCTTTGTTACATGAACTGTGAGCACCTTGGTCCTTGAAAGAGTTGAAAGAGTTAATTCACTACATGGGTGAGCAATTCTGCCTCACTTAAAGAGCTCTGGATTATCTATGCTAAGGCAAATGGAGTCAGAATGTGGGTAATAATTCAAAATGGTAAACAGCAACATACATTTCTACGAGCTTTGAGGAGCTTTGCATGATTTATGATGCTTGCCGAACTTACCTTCCTAATGACATTGTGCTAAGGTGGATGTTAAAAAGAATGAAGGAATATCTAAGTGCACTGGAACAGGGACAGAGAAATTCTTCTGGTAAGTAGTCCCATAACATAGATAGTAAGTAAGTAATTAGAGTTCACAGATAGAGGATATTTGACCTATTTCTAGTAATTCATAATTAGAAGATAGACCCTGATTATATTTCTTAAAAAATGTATTGTTCACTTTATAAAATGCTACCAGAAGGTAAAATAATACATTAACCATTAATTGCTATCATAAGAAGTTTTTATAATGATGATAAGGATCAATTTGTTCTATAGAAAAAGCACGGGGGCACCTGGGTGGCTCAGTCGGTGAAGTGACTGCCTTCGGCTCAGGTCTTGATCCCAGGGTTCTGGGATCGAGCCCCACATTGGGCTCCCTGTAGAGCAGGGAGCCTGCTTCTCCCTCTGTCTCTGCCTCCATGAATAAATAAGTAAAATTTTAAAGAAAAAAAAAAGCACATAACCATTTAAAGAGAGGTTCTTGTATTGTGACAAATGGATTTACTACTAATGATCATGTAGCCACTTATGTTCTCACAAAGCACCTAGTTTCAACCAAAAATCAATAAGAATTTTGATATACAAATGTTGAATCAATAAGCTGTAAACCTGAAACTAATATAATGTTATATCCTGATTACACATTAATAAAATTTTTCCTTTACTTTAAAAAAAAGGAATTTTGGATCTGTTTTAATAATCTGCTTTAAGTATCATATTGATACTGCTCGATCTATTTAAATGACTCTCCGGAACAACTGGCTGCTTTTTCGCAGGAGTTGAAAGAGAAGATGGATGAACTCCTGCCCTTGATCCCGGTGTTGGAACAATACAAAACAGATGCCAAGTTAATCACCCAGTTCAAAGAGGAGATCCGGAATCTGTCTGCCGTCCTCACTGGGATTCAGGAGGAAATCGGTGCCTATGACTATGAAGAACTGCATCAAAGGGTTCTCAGCCTGGAAACCAGGCTTCGTGACTGCATGAAAAAGCTGAGTAAGTAGAACAATTTCATTTATTTAAGTTGTGTTTTTAGCGGTTTCAGTGAAAACTGCATTCTTACATTTTGCAGACAGTCATGAATATCTAATTATAGAGAAACCAATGTCTGCTTTCTCAGTGTAAGTATTCCTTAACGCCTTAAGCACGCCTGTGTAATCAGTGCTATTTGATTAACGGCTGCCTAATTTTCACAGTACCCTGTTACCATTTGGTGGCTTGAAATAATATGGACAATTCTGTTGGCTACAATAATGGCAATACGTTACTACAGAGCAATAATATGGGATGGTCAATCATTACTTGACTAAAAGGGAGACGAGACATTTTTATTAGTAGAGAAAGTTAGAGGCTGGGAAAAATGTAGTTACCTTGGGACCAAATATGAAATAGCAGTAATTAAATTGGACAAAAACAATTCCTCTACTATAGAGAATTACCATTAGCTAGCAGTTCTGATCCACACAAGAAATTAAAAGGAGGAACCTATTCAAATATAGATTCGCTACTCTGCAAGGGGTCAAGCATATGACATGGGATATGGACTCCAGTTCCTGAGTCCTGAAATGTGTGGTTCAACCTGGTCTAAGTTTCCAAACTCCTTCACTTCATCCATGAGTTAATTACTCAACTGAAATCATCATGGCACTAGGCTGTAATTTAATGCAAAGTAAATACATGGTCACAGATTGAATGAGGAGGCATTGTTAGATCATTTAGGAACAGTATTTCAGTTATTGACATGAAGGGACATGTCAGGGAGGTCAGGGAAATACTATAGAAAAGTGTTCCCTCAATGGAAAGAAACACTTATCTGGAATAGAAAATAAACTAAAAAGAGAGAAAAAGAAGTTGGAAAAGATAATTTCTAGTAAAGACAACTTCTTCAGGCAATAGATATAAACACTTAATATTTAGATGGCTGATGCGTACTTTAAGGATTATTCTACAAATGCAATCCAAATTAAAAAAAAGAGAGTGAATGTACAAAACATTATATTTAGTACCATTCAAAATAATTTGGGGAATCACCAGATCAGAGGCTCCACTGAAGTCCATCCAGGATTTCCTAGAGATTCTGACATAATTACTCAGAAGGCAATTAACATAAACCCTAAAGCCAAATGCTTATACAGGCATCCCCAGTTCCTTATTCCTCATCAGTCAAGGCCCACACCTTTTCACCTATAACTCTTCTTCTAACAATCATGACTCCAGTAGATTCCACAACTCCTATTCTTGCACTTTTCACCCATTGCACACATTATGGCCAAAGGCATTTATCTGAAGCAAAAATCTGAAATTAATCTGCGCTGCTGAAAATCCTAGCATATAGCCCACAACTTATGAGGCCCTCCATATGCGGCCCTACTTCTCCCCTCAGGTCCTGCCACTCCTCCCCTCACATGCTACACCCGAGTCATGTGTGTTCCACACTTTCTCATCACAGGGCAGTGTTGAGATGCTTGTCCCTTCTCCTGAAATGCTCTTTCCTGTTTATCCTTTCTGTGTCAACACATGTTCACTGGCCTCATGAGACAAATTCCCATCTATCCTTCAGTTCTCAGTTTAAATATCATGTCTTGGCTAGACTCCTTCATTAAGCTCCCTATGTATACTGTATCCCAGCTGGCTGATATTTCACCATGATATTTCACCCGAACCCTGATATTTCACCAATGACTGGACTTTTCTTTTCTTTTTTTTTTTTTTTAAGATTTTATTTATTTATTTGACAGAGATCACAAGTAGGCAGAGAGGCAGGCAGAGAGAGAGGAGGAAGCATGCTCCCTGCTGAAGAGAGAGCCCGATGTAGGACTTGATCCCAGGACCTGAGATCATGACCTGAGCCCGAAGGCAGAGACTTAACCCACGGGACAAAAGTCCAGTCCCATGACTGGACTTTTCATGCTTCATTACCACTACATGTGTAACTGGATAGCTGCCTTCTAGATTTTTTTCCATCAGAACAAGAACAATATCTGTGACACTCCCTTTAAAACTTGTATTCCCTCAATGACTGGAAAACTGCCTGACAAAGAAAAGTTAATAAATATTTGACAAATAAATTAATTCTATAAGGAGCCAGATGGTAACAACTTCACACTTTCAACAAAGTAAACAATAGCTATTTCAAGACTTATTTGGAAAAAACAAAAAAAACTCTCTAAGCCACATATTTGAGTCACATGGCATGGGACTGTAAGTAAAGGAGGAATTATTTATCTGATATAACACTTAAATACCTCCTTACATGCTATTCTTTTGTAATTAATGTTATAAAGTTTATTGCTAATATCCAGTAGGTAAAATATTACTGACATAAGTGAGTTCTGTTATATTTTATTTTTAAATCAAAAAATGCCTTTAGTGTAATGCACATATTAATTACATAGCTTGCCAGATGATGTCTCCACCAAACCAGATAAGAAAATCTCAGTCCAAGAATTGGACTAAATTACTTTGGGGGTTACCAAAAAAATCCAGATGCATTTTTAGTAGCTCATAAAACATTTGATTACAGATGTTCTGTAAATGACAGTGCATAAGATTGGTCTGTGTAGGACTCTGACTTACTTTAGAAGAGGTCTGTTTGTTACAGATGAATCACTCCAGATTCTGAGAATCAATATATTCAGTCATTCCAAGCAACTCACAATAAACCCAAGCCTAAACTTTGTACACTGAGACCAGATAAATTTGCTAAGTACACCTACACTCTACAAAAGAATGGACAGGCAAAAGAGTCGTTCTAGCTAGTAAATACCTTGGAACTTAGAGTGTGCCAGTCAGGTTTTTGAGGGACTGGCATGGAAAATTCTTGGAATTTGCTTAACTTTAGAAATGAATTTCACTTCTAACACATATTACCTCTGAGTTGACTCAGCTAGAAATAATGTTGCAGTTTGGAAATGAAAGCTACACTCCTTTCAGCTCTTTCACAATCTCTTTTGGTTTTTTGTTCAGTCCGCATAGAACTCTCCCACACACAGCCTACTTCAATATTGAAAATGATATCTGGGACAAAGGGGATTAATGTAAGTGGACACAAATTCATTCTATTCCTTCTTACTGAACCATGGATAATGTTTCCATGATGCCCTGAGGCCTTAGGACAGTGATCCACAATACATATATTTTTTTAACATCAAAGGCTCTTTTTACTAATTTGCCTTCAGGAACAACAAAGTTTGAAAGAATATAACTTTCAAATTAACTACATTAACTAGTTAATATTTAATTTTATCTTTACTAATTAAAAACAAAACCTTGCCACTAATGCAAATGTCTAACAGCAATAAAATAGTATTCAACTTTCTTATTTAATGAGATGGTTGCTATTTGAGTTAATTGATAGGACCTTACAAGAGATTAGAAATAACTTGGACATGTTATAATCTCTTTCCTAGATTATTAGTAGCTCTGAGGTCTCTACTTACGGAGTAGAGAGGCTAGTGCCACAATGACTGTAACTCATTTATGCTGTTTGTCCCAAGAGCCGGGTACTTTTCTCTATCACAACAGATCTACAGAACAATCAGAACGACTTACTGAGAGTCTCCTAAGCAGAGAAAGTATTTATCAGCAGGATCACTACCATTAATTACAATGTAGAGCACCTGTCCAGGTAGAGACAGACAGCCCTAATGCCATGAAGTATGAAGTTCCATGGTCCCTGAAAAAAAAATAAATAAAGGAATCTTCATATCGTCCTTTTTAAAAAATTACTCCAGTTTGAAAGGAAGTATCTGAAACATGTATTTGCAGAAGAAAACACAAACACATGATTGGGAGCGGTGCCTTAAGTTAATAGTCTAATACTACTTTGTACTTATATTTCTGGAACTTTAAATAAAGATTGGATGACATTATTTCTGAGAACCTTTAAACTCCATGCTCCTTATTAACTGCCCAGTTATCAAAATATCAGAACACATGGACTCAGAAAACAAATGTTAATCAACATCAGGACCATTAATAGGAGATAGATAGAAAAAAAAAAAAAAATGAGGGGCTCAATGTTCCAAAGCATCTAAAATCCAGCTCTTCTGCTCTTTGGATCTATACCGAGACATTAGATAATCATGGTATATCCTCAATACAGTACAGGAGCAGGAAGTTTCACCCATCAACGGCATCTTCAGTCTTCACAAAAGCCTCTCAACACACACAGCCAATTAGCAGAGGGCAGAAATGGATCGGGGCAAGAGAATCAAACTGCAACAATGATGAATGCATTTCCGCTCAACTTTTCAGTGAATTTGCTTTTAGGGAAAATGCACATCACATAAATTTTAAGAGACTAAAAAACAAACTAGCTTCATTGCCTGCAAGGTCTAACTAAGTTACTCCCCAAAAGTAAGTAAGGCTCTAAAGGAATCACAAGTCACTGAGAACACCAGGGCACCATTCAGCGTTATTTCTACCAGAGAATTACAGTTTTGGAGAAAATAGAAATTAGGGAAAGAAAAAAAGGTTTTAACAAGGGTGCACCCTAGTGGGTCTGAATGAGGTACAGTAATGCTCTTTCCTAACTGCTTAATTTTCTCCTGTGAGAGACACGGTCAAGTCCCACGTGCTTCATTAAATATCCCATTCCTAGACATGCGAAGTGTAATTAAATGCACATGAGAATTTGCTGAAAGAAGCACAGTTAAAACTCTCACGCACACCCTGAGAGCATCAATAGACGATTAACGTAGATTATAATCAGGCTTTCCAGTCACCTTCCCTCCACTCCCTCAAGTTAGTTCTATTTTAGGGCAATTGTGTGGGGCCATCTAGTGAAGCTCAGGATATGTCTTTCTATTAACAGTTTTGAGGCTTCACGTTCAAGGGAATGGCCGTAGCACTCATCGCACTCCAATCTTAAATCTACAATCTGCATGATTTTAAAATCTAAAATCTAAATCTTAAATTTAGATTTTAAAATCTAAAATCTAAACTCTAAATCTGCGAATGCATGGCTCAGTCAGTTAAGCATCTGTCTTTGACTCCAGCGGTAATCCCAGGGTCCCGGGGTGGAATGAGCCCTGTATATATCTATATATAGTACATCAGGCTCCCTACTTAGCGGGGAGACTGCTTCTTCCTCTCCCTCTGCTGCTCCCCCTGCTTGTGCTCTCTCTCTCTCCTTCTCTCTGTCAAATATACAATTAAAATGTTAAAAAAAAATTTTTTTTAATTTTTGAAGGTCACAACTTTTGATCACAAGTACGGAATTTGGATTACCGGCATGTTTATACCAAATGAGATTTTAAAAGAAAAACCCAATTGTCTATGTGTAATAGTTTTATTTGTTCATACAACAAATGCTAATTGACTCTCCAGGGTGTGCTGGCACTCTGGTAGGTACTGGGTGATACAAAGATGAGTAGCACACTGTCTCCCTCTACTGTTAAGAAGTTTGCATTTTAGTGGCAAAAATGAGCACAAAAGTAGATCATTAGAGCAATACTGATGGCCTACTGTTTGACAAGCAGTATGCCAGCTGTTTTGCATGTTATCTGTTCTAACCACTGGAAGAATTCTGGATTGGGCATGATTATGGGCAATTTCTGCTCAGAGAGTTTAATTACCAAAGGTACACGTTGGAGGCAGCATCTGTAAACCCAAGTTCCTTCTGAATTCAAAGGCAGATTTCATACCCAGATTTCCTTCTTTTGTGCCATAGAAAGAAAGGAGCTAGAGAGTCTTTTTTATCCTTCCCTAAACCCCATTCACATGCACTCACATCATTTCTCTCTCCAACTAATCTCTTGAAACCACCTCTGAGCTGCAGCCTCACTTCCACCACCCTGACCCAGATCATCATTCACCATCTCTTATTTGGGCGACTGCAGTGGGCCTCTTACCCACTGTCCTTAACCTGAAGTCGTTCCCTCGCCACTACATGAGGTGTTTAAAATAGTCTTTTCCAAATGCAAATGTCACAGCCGGTGCGACAAATCGACCAGGAAACGTGAGGGTAAGAGGATGGTGAAAAGAAATTAAGAGACAAAGAGATGGGGGCAGGAGGAGCACCAAGGAGGATGTCCAATAGTGCCGATTTTATTCAAGGCTGTGAGGCATTATACAGCTAACAGAAACAATCATAAGAAAGTATCTATTTTTAGCTGATTACTAAAGAGTTTGCAACATGCACAGAAAATCCTTCAAGCTTTCCCATTATTTATTTCCTAAACATCAATAGCAGACCTTCTAGCACCAGATGTACTGACTTCAAGGCCACTCAAGACATAGTTTGTGTAAGCACAGCACAGTCTTACAGTGGTGTCGTCTATGGCCCGTGCAAGGACAGCAAGGACCAGCCAGGAATTTCTGACCCCGGCCAAATCGGCTCTATCTGACTAGCAAACGTGTGGGAAGTCACGTAGGCGAGCGCACAGCACATAGCACACACCCCTTCTCAGTGCTACTGGACTTTATTGACCTTAGCTTTTTGTTCGGCTATTCAGCCTTTAAAGGAGGCACAAGTCAGGGCCTGGTTTGGTCCCCGTCTCAAGACTTACCATGGCCTCCCGCATGCAAATTGAATCATATTACACCTATGTTTAAATGATTTTCTTTTAAAATTAAATCCAAATAGCTTTTCTTGGTCTGTCTTGATGACATGGAATCTGCCTAATTCTCCAGCCCTTTTCTCACAAGTTCTCATCATGTACTCACCATAAGCTTTAGCCATTCTAATCTTTCAGTTCCTTGGTCATGCATGCTTTCTTGGCTGGACACTGACCTTATACCCTGTAATGGAACATTCTTCCACCTTACCTATCCAAACTCTAATGATTTTGCATTTTACACACCAGACATCAACTTTCCTATAGAGCCTTCTCTGATTGCTCCTGTGTGTGGTTGGCTACCCCGAGACTGTCTCCCAGAGTCACCCACCCCACTCTCCATGAAACTTGGCACACTTTTCAGAAAATTTCCATTTGTTTCTTTTAAATTTTTTAAATCTTCACCCCCTTAAAGATAAGATGTCTCTTCTCTGAGAGGGCAGGGACCATCTATGTCTTATTCCAGTTGAATTCTTGAAGACTATCATAAAACACCTGAAACGTAGTAGATAAAACTTAGTGTCAAATAGTGAGAGCAAATATTTTTTATTTTTATTTTTTATTATTTTTAATTTTATTTACTTATTTGTCAGAGAGAGATCACAAGTAGGCGAGAGGCAGGCAGAGAGAGAGAGGGGGAAGCAGGCTCCCTGCTGAGCAGAGAGCCTAATGCAGGGCTTGATCGCAACACCCCGAGATCATGACCTGAGCTGAAGGCAGAGGCTTAACCCACTGAGCCACCCAGGCACCTAGGGAGAGAGAGTCTTAAGCAGACTCTGCACTGAGCATGGAGACTGACATAGGGCACTATCTCATGACAGTCAAATATGGAATGTCTTATCTTTTATGAAGTTGAATCATGACGGTCAAATATGGAATGTCTTATCTTTTATGAAGTCGAAACTCGTTGGAGAAAAAAAAAAAGACAATAAAAGCACAGCCTTCCTTAACCTTTGTTATTGTTGCTATCTGTCCTCTCTTCAATGGCAATGCAACATTTCATTACAAAACACAGTATTTGGTTCTACCTAGCACTTAAAACAAGAGACACTGAAAATCTCAGTGGAAGCAGAAATTAATAGAAAAACCAAACTG
Source organism: Mustela erminea (assembly GCF_009829155.1). Classification (NCBI taxonomy): domain Eukaryota; kingdom Metazoa; phylum Chordata; class Mammalia; order Carnivora; family Mustelidae; genus Mustela; species Mustela erminea. The sequence continues at coordinate 23,156,669 of NC_045623.1, forward strand.
TGTACCCACACAGTGGAGTGAAATTTAAATTGGAAATTTAATAGGGGAAATTTACAAGAATAACCCCACAAATTAAATTGAGAAGAACCTCAGATGAGTTATTTAGCAAAGACAGTCCTACTTTCCCTAAAATTCTAGACTGTAATACAGAATGCAATTGCTCCAGTATCCAAGTACTTGGTGATGACTTATTCTTCCAGAATCCTCAAACCCTCATTATTTTAGCACATTTTTAGGTAATTGGTATATTTTACCATAAATTGATTTATTATTTATCTTTCTTTTTATGTCCTACATTTTCTTAGATTACAACCAAATGTTAAGACTTTTAAGAAGAGGGGTGCAGGGGTGCCTGGGTGGCTCAGTGGGCTAAAGCCTCTGCCTTCAGCTCAGGTCATGATCCCGGAGTTCTGGGATAGAGTCCCACATTGGGCTCTCTGCTCGGTAGGGAGCCTGCTTCCTCCTCTCTCTGCCTCTCTGCCTACTTGTGATCTCTGTCTGTCAAATAAACAAATAAAATCTTTAAAAAAAAAAAAAAAGAGGGGTGCCTGGGTGGCTCAGTAGGTTAAAGCCTCTGCCTTTGGCCCAGGTCATGATCCTGGGGTCCTGGAATCAAGCCCTGCATCGGGCTCTCTGTTCACGAGGGAGCTGCTTCTTCTTCCTACTTGTGATCTCTATCAAATAAATAAATAAAGTATTTTTTAAAAATACATATATATATATATATATATATATATATATATAAAAAAATTGTGCTTTCAAAGGCAACCATGAATTGCCAAAATATTTGAGATTTCGTAATACGATTCTGTTCCATTCAATCTGGATGTTAAATAGGCTTCTCCTTAAACATATCCTCATAATATAAGCTCTATCCCAAAAAAGTTAAGATAATTTTAAAATTTTCAAATCAAGAGAAATAAAAAGGTCACTTTTCTCAACTACCTAATCATTGTATTTTTGAATATACAGAACTATACACATGCCATATATCATAAAATGCTAATTATAACAAATTAATAAATTTAAAACAATTTTGGAAAAACACAGGTATTTAGAAACATATTATTTTTGGCCTTATTTACGAGACACCCAGCAAAAACTCAATCTAGTGCCCTATCCAATAATCAATTGTATCCATCATTACCATCACCTTTCTCTTGGTAATGTAAATGTCAAGACTAAAGATAAAAATAAAATTTTAAGTAATATACATAGATTTTTACTATACTTTACTAAAATTCACTATGTATAGTACAAACTTATTTTCAGTAGTTTTATAGACTTTAAAGATCAAATCGTATCTACTTCTTGCTACATGAGTTCTCCAATGGCCTTAAGTAAAAAGAAATAACATTCTGTCATAAAGATAGTCACTACTCCATTTAATTTACTTATATGGGCATGGCCTTAGGATTTAAATCCAGAAGCTATTACAAGATACAATTATATATTACAAGATACAATTATATATTGAAGATATAAACAAAAGACAGATGGTTTTTATGCTTCATTGATCCAAACAACAAATCTTCTGAATCCCAAATGATATATTTTCCTGAGCTACTGATTGATAAATATGAATTGCAACTGATTGTAAAAAAGTTTATTGTCTAAAAGTCATCAGGAAATAAAGCAGTCACTTTCTTAAACTATCCATTCAGTATATTTTCTGAATATACACAATCAATATATTATAAAATACTAATATTCTCCTGTGCCTCACTGTAGTCAGAGACGCACAGCAGGAGAAAATCAATGAAGCAAGTATCTTAACTTCCTTCTTTGCCATCCACTTTTGCAAGAACATTTGTCTTCCAGGCATTTGGGGAAATTATCCTTTCTGTCTGCCTTTGTCCTCACAAAAAGTGAGAGTGAAGTAAGAACGATAATGATTATTTGAACAAAACCTAGTTTTCGGGAGCCAAGTAATAGAAATGACTTCTATTGTTTATTTTACTTTATTTTTATGATTTCTGTATTCCATCAGAATTTGAAAATATCTGTGGTTCACTTAACATTAATATCTGTAAAATTATAATTTAAAAAGCAGCCAGTTGCTTACAAATTCTTGCACCTTTAATTTTACCAATTTCACTTATCAAGATGCATTTTAGCTTGGAATCAAATAAATATTTAGCAGATACATTTCAGATGGGAAGAAAGCAACATGGACAGCCTTGCTTTTGGCTTCCCAAGAATAAGAGCAGATGATGATAACCCTGATCACCTCATGTTTTACCACAACCACAAATACCACCTTCTTCCCAGCAACACATGAAAGTTTGTGCATGCCCTATCCACTCAGTGTCACCTTAATTAGACTAAGAAAATGACAAGCTTCAGAACTTCCATCTTTGAGATGAGAAAATTCCATCCCAGAGAGTAAGTGCATTATCCAGTTTTACATGATGATTTAATGCTGTAGCTTAGATTAGGAACCAGATCTCCTAACACCCACCTCAGCGTTCTAACTTGGGTGGAATATAGCACAGAAACATTTCCTAGGAAAACATCTGAGAATTTTGTGGGAATAAAAACAAAGACACCTCTCCACCCCCCACCCCCAAAAATGTATAAAAAGATAGAGGCATGGTTACTCGGTTCCTAAATAGATGACCATCTACTCATGGGGTTCATTTATTTAATTATTCTCTTTCCCATCTCCCCTCTCTACTCGATTATTCTTAAAGGCAAACAAGCTTTTCTTCATGAGATCCGCACAATAGTAAAAATTTCCCACGATCCTTTATTTCTCTACCCTCATCTCCTTGCTTTTTCTCCTTTGAAAGAATCTCCTATAGCTGCTGCTTTAATTTACAGTCTTCAGAACCAACGGTGACCCAGCTTCCGTTCCTAACACTGTCTTCATTTGATTCTGTGATCACCAGGGACTTCTTGCTGCTAACTTCCATGATCATTTCGGTGAGCTTATTAGAGATCTCAGTGGCATTCCTCACAATTCAGTACTTCATCCTCTTAAAAGGCCCTGTGTGTGTGTGTGTGTGTGTGTGTGTGTGTGTGTGTGTGTCTTTCCTTAACACTACACTATTTTTAGGTGCTTTCTGTTGCTTCTTTTGAGCTCTTCTGCTGGGTCGCCATGCCTCACAGTTCTGTTCTAAATGCTTTTCTCTTTTCTCTGTATGTCCTCCCTCTAAGGCAATTTTAGCCTCTGGCTTTCCCTAGACTGTTAAAACTCATCTCAAAAGGGTGTCTATGCTCCCTAGATTTTTATACTATCTTCTTTACACCTCCACTGGCATGCAAACCAGTCATGAACAACTTAAAATAATCTGTACTGAATTCTTGATCTTTTCTCCCAAATCCATTCCTTCCTCAGTCACTTCCTGTGAGTAAATGGCAATACAATCTTCTTAGCTGAACAAGCCAAAATTTGGATATTATCTTGGACTATTTTTTTTAACATAAGGTTTTCTTCAATTCCTCTTTTTACTTCCCATTCTAGCAACTATTCTGAAGCCAGTCCTATGAACTTTATCCCAAAAAACATAACCCAAACCATCTACTATTTTCCATCCCCATCACTGCTTCCATCATCCCTTCCCTGGATCAATGTGATAATCTCTTTCTTAACTGGTCTTTCTGCCTTTACTTTATTCCCTCTAATTAATTTCCATATGCTACCTCGAGTGATCTTTTTAAAATGTATCGCTCACATTCTGTCACTCCCCTGACTTCTTAAAATTCTCAGATAGCTTTCCATCATAAATGGAAAGGATAAGCAATAGTACTTTGAGAAGGTACAACACATGGGCCTATTTTATCTCCTTGTTCCCCTTGTATTCCTAGCACAATATTGGTACATATGTACTCAGTAAATGGTTGCTAAGTGAATAAATGAATTATTTTACATTTAAATATTAAGAATTGGTTTTACAAAAAAAGGCGGGGGGCACGCCTGGGTGGCTCATTGGGTTAAGCCTCTGCCTTCGGCTCAGGTCATGATCTCAGGGTCCTGGGATCGAGCCCATCATTAGGCTCTCTGCTCAGCAGGGAGCCTCCTCCCCCCGCCCTGCCTGCCTCTCTGCCTACTTGTGATCTTTCTCTGTCAAAAATAAATAAATAAATAAATAAATAAATAAATAAATAGAATTGGTTTTACCCTCTAGTGTATTTCAGAGAAAATGTCCATTGCTACAAGGAGAAAGCAAAGTCATTTTTAGTTTAGATGTCACAAGCTTTTAAGTCCTGTTGTAAATTCTGTCTTAATTCCTGGTCTAAGTGATCTAAGCTCAGCAGTATCCCTCTGCCATATGGATACAATGCTGGGTTCTGTCCAAACACCACAGAAGCCAAGACACCTCAAGCGACTGATGTGTTGTCAGTTTTTGGAAATGTTGATTATATGAGATTCATGGCACAATTCCTAGTCCCAAATATAGTTCTTGTACAGGTTTTAACCAATCCATCCAACTCAATTCATATTAACGTTATGTTACATAAACGGTGTCCAGAACCTCACTCACACCCATAAATTGAATCAACACTTGAAATATGCACTTATTGGAGGCAAATATGGGCTTTGCGTGCTCTTGCTGTATCCAAACTGTGCTTCGGCCTTGGGGCAATGGACACTATCTATATTAGAGGAGCTGGCTTGGCTCATAAAGAAGATTAAAAATCTCATTTTGAGTTTGAATTGTAGAGTCTGGCCGTCGAAAGCGTTAAAGTAAAACTCCATGACTACAAAATCTCCATTCGCTTTCAGTACCAGTAAACAACCTGAGGTCACTATAATTTCTTCCTTTGTTTCCATTTGGTCATTTCCTCTGGATATAAAGTGTTATGGAAATGAATATTCCATTATGTTTATGTTTCATATTGAGACCTTATATTGATCTACATCCAGATTTAGTTTTAACTGACTTCTGAGATGCCAGGTGTCTTTTTTTCAAAAGTTCATTCATCGTTAAAAGATATGTTCACTTTTTCCTTTTGTGGTCATTGCTGAAATTGGCCAGTGGCCAAAATGAAATTCAGTCCCTCTGTGACTTCTGACTTGAGCAAGAACTGTAAAAAGGCACTTTCATGCACTTTCTCACATCTACAGGAAGAATAGGTCTTCCTTTCTTTCCAAAATCTCAGACAGAAGTACAACGTTCAATGTATGCCCATACAAAAAGATGATAAAGTGCAGGTTGGGTGAGGACACTACAAAGGTCAGCAAATTTGCAAAGTAGCCCAGCTTTACCGGACAAAAGATGTCGACATCAACACTCAATGAGTACAGTGGGAGAAGGCAAACGGCCCAGCTCCCCGTGTGGACATCTACCCTAGCAAAATGGTCATCACCAAATTAAAATTGGATAAAAACCACAACAATTCCTTGAATAAAAAGCCAAATTTCACCAAGTACAAAAGGGCAAATATAAGGAAGAAACAATTGAGAAGATGCAAGAACAATATTATATACAACTTTCAATAAAACTATTAAAAAATAAAGATAAGGTATTTTTCAAGAAATTTTAGGCTAATTTTTCTTCCTATGCAAAGTGGGGCATATTTTTCTTAGGTCATAGTCACAATTTTGAAAATTTTAAAATGTACAGCATTTCTACTTGAATCATATGCATAATATCTCAGTCTAACTCCTACACGTGTACGAACAAATGTAATCACATATTAGCTTTTCTTAACATCTCTATGAAATAACTGGTAAATGTAATTCATAGTAAGGATTCTAATTTTTTTAAGGTTGAAACAATTAGAAGGAAAGAGATTGTCAACTGTAAGACAGAAGTGGAAGTTTAAAGAAGATAATTTCAAACTAGTCCTTATAGGACTGAAGCCTAATTAAAATTCAGAATACTAACACCTTTCATTTTTGCAGACTATTTCAATCTTTAATTTCCACCTACTTCCTAGACCTGCAAGGAAGCATGGCAATTAAAAACCTTTCCATAAGCAATACACAAATGCAATCTTTGCTTTTTTAATTAAGTTTTTATAACTATTTTGGCTTTTAAAATAATAATTTAGGGACACCTGGGTGGTTCAGGGGGTTAAGCATCTGCTTTTGGCTTGGGTCATGATCCCAGGGTCCTGGGATCAAGCCCCATATCAGGCTCCTTGCTCAATTGGGAGCCTGCTTCTCCCTCTGCCTGCACTCCCCCTACTCGTACACTCTCTTGTTCTCTCACTCTCTCTCTGACAAATAAATAATCTTTAAAAAAATAAAATTATAATTTAAATATTATATGCACAAAACTAGAAAATCATATACTTGGAATAAAAAAGACTTAGAATAAAAAGGAAGTCTCCTTTCCTGAGGCAACCACGTTTAAGTTTAATTTTAGAGCTTCAGATGTTTAAATCTGTATCTCTAATAATATACTTATTTTTCTACTTTTTTCAGGGGGCTAATCAGTTTTGGACATGGTTTACTGACTTTCTGCTAAAACAAAATGCATACCTAAGTCACTTAGCCAAAGGCACTTCTTTGTCTCCTCAAAATACAGTTTTATGACTATTCACAGTTCAACCCTTACCAATGTTAGAACTTCACACCTCAGATTTAAGTCTTTGTTATTTTTTCATCAACTACCGGAAAGCTCTCTTCATGCCCTATTTTTAAGTATGATGTCAGTTAACCTCCATCTTTCTTTCATCTCCTCTCTTAATTTTTAATTCTTTCATACTGTGGACTTTACCTAGTCTTCCGTGTTATCATGGTTTAAAACATTGTGTTGTTTCTGTAATCACAGAGTAGATGAAATATCTCAAATATTCTACAACTAGTTTATGGGCTGATTCTACAAGTCAGACATGATGGTTTTCATGTGAGGAGCTAAGCGGGGACTCTGCTGTAGGATTCTGCTGTATTTCTTTCCTCTGAGTCCAACTTCCTATCATCTGTGCCATTCGAAAGGCAAAATTTCTAGAATTAAGTTCAAATGAATTTTCCTTTAATGCTTGTACTTCAATAATTGACTTCACCATACCCAGTGTTTCTTAGAGGATCTCATACAGTATTTCCATAGATCAATTCCTCTTATTCCTGAGACCTCCCTCTGGCCCATGTCTATCCATTCTGGACTAACCACTCTCAAGGTCTACAGCACAGCTGTCATTCTGGGACAAAAATGTTTTCCTGATTTCATGTCTTCTCCTGTCTTGGTTTACTCTTTATTTTGCTCAACATATGCTCAGGTAACTTCTTAAGAAAAAGTAAATTGTAGGTAAACTTTGGGAAGTTTGTCTGAGAGACAATATCCCTAGTACAGCTTCCTCTGATTTTTCTCCCTAATATGAAATCACTGATTATTGTCTTCCAGAATCCAGTATTGGTAAGCCCAATGCCAGTCTAATTCTTACCTGTTTGCGTGTGATCATCTCACATTCTTTCTCTGAAAAGTTGTTTTCTTTATTATTCATCTAAAACTTCACCGTAATTTTCTAAGACTAAATCTTTTTTCATAAGCATTACTTTGTATGGAAAATTTCTTGAGCATTTCCAGACCCAGAAGATAACCTCTTTCAGGCTTTCCTGATACCTTAGGACACATCTTGAAGACGGATGCACAAAATAACTCCACATAAAGCACGGGTGCTCATAGTCACAGTTCAAAGCTACAGCAGCTCAGTGCTGAGATTCTGAGTATGGTTTCCAGGAAAGGAGCTTGGTGGGGCAACTCTCACCGCTCAGGGTAACACAGACTTCTGAAAGGCACATGATACCTGTATTTAGGTTTTGTAACCGGGAAATACCCTATAGAATTTCTTTGTAACTGGGAAATACCCTATAGAATTTCTTTGTAACTGGGAAATACCCTATAGAATTTCTTTGTAACTGGGAAATACCCTATAGAATTTCTTTGTAACTGGGAAATACCCTATAGAATTTCTTTGTAACTGGGAAATACCCTATAGAATGTCTTTGAAAATTTACTCTTTTCCCTTCCTTTCATCGTAGAAACTCACTCTTCAGATGAATGAGCTTCTAAGTTGATCCTACATGCATCTATATTTTCCCTATGTTTATGTCTTTTTGTTTTAGTTTTTGGGATAGCTCCTATTTTTAAAAATGTAATCATATTTCTAACTTCTTGTAGCTCTTTTGTGTTTTCCTTTTACAGTGAATGGTCTATAATATACAAAACTCTCTACAGATCTTAGTATCTTCATTTCTCTTCTGCTCTGTATTCTCTCTCTTCTTACAGGATCTGTTTTCTCTGCACTTTCGCTTTAGTCATTCTCACTGTAAGTTTTTGAAAACACGTGCTAATCTTTGGCTACTCCTTCACTCTCAAAGATCTGAACAATGTATCTGCTTGGAAACTGTGTATTTAGTTAGGGTTTGCCGCTTTATTCCATAGTGAGAAAGGCAGGAGACCACCAGTGTCAATGCTGGAGCCTTTGTTCTGGAGCTCTGATGCCTACATTAATTGCCCTAATCCTTTTCAAGTATTTAACACAGATTTGTAGATTTTTTTTTTTTTTAAGCTGCCTCCTGGGGTCCTGGATCTAGAGATGAAGACAGGATTGACTGCTTTTCAGGCATGCTTTCAATGCCCTGTATCTCACCCAATACCCTTACAGTAACTATGTTTCTGTAGGCAGTTGCAGCTTCCTCCTCAGCAACTGCCTTTCCTGCTTAGACACAATGCATCTTATCTTATCCTACATCTTTAATTACCACTCTACCACCTTCTGCCTTCTAGAAATTATTTAAACTTTCTTCTCTACTGAAGATTCCGATACCACTCTCTTTGCTTTAGGCTTTTCCGCCCATGTTTTACTCCTTTACTATCATTTTAATTCATCTTAGGAAAAAAGAAGATAAACACATGTTATTAGTCCATCATATTAAGCCAGGGTTACTTTTCATATTTTACTTCATTTTGTTATGTGTATTTTAACAAAAGAATTTATTATTCATACCTAAAGGGGAAAAACACATTCTGTGGTATTTTTCAGGGGATAGAATATCTTCCTATTTATTTTAATTTTTTTGAAATTTTCTTGCACTTATCATCTATGAACTTAGAAATATTTATGTAGGACATCATTAAGGATCATATTACTTTCACTTATTGCAAACAATATACTCAATGAGATTCATTCAGAATGTATTTGCTTTTGCCTAGTTCAAACTGATACTACTTACCCACATGAACAAACATACTGTTCATATGAACATACTGTTCATATGTTTATACCAAGTTGAGTTGATATATTCTAAGCAGGTTTAGGCCAATGTTTTGCTATTCAATACAGATAATGCAATAAAGTCTCTTTAATTATTTGCTTAGTTTATTAGGTATAAGGAACTTATAAAGTAATTCATTTATATAATGTATATAAAAAAGCCATCTTATCCAATTTCTTTCACAAAAGGAGAAAAAATGTATTCCATTCAGGTTTCATGAAGTGCTAGAGATTACTAAATTTGTAGTTATCACAGAAATAATAGTAGAAAATATAACATTATCATCCATCATCTTCCTAACTGAACAGCTTAGTATTTTACAAGTTAACATATTATTCTTTTGAGAAACTCATATAGAGATAAAGGAGTCAAAAAAAGCTTCAAACTATAATTAGTAATGTCCTTGATCTGCTTTGGTGATCTGTTCTTTATCTTACAAACACATGGGAATAGGAACTAATTGGAAATTTATAAGTTCTAAGGATAGGCAGAAAATGGAAGAAACATTGAACAAACAGAACCAAAAAATAAGCAAGGGAGAAAATGGGGCATAAATGGATGGAGAAGGTATTCCTTTTTATAGAGTAAAGGTCAACATTTATAGGCACTCATATTGCCTTTCACAGTGTATAAGTCACTTTTAATTTTTGCTGTTTAAAATCTTAGAAAATGCCTGGGTTTCTGTTTGGCTTAGGTTTGGGCATTTATAAAGTCTGAGGTTTTCCTAAGATCCTACAGCTATGTTGATAAGAATATTACAATTTTTCAAGAATGTCATTAATTTTTTGACAGGTACTGAATTGACTGATACTCTACATCTTTTGCTGCATGTATTTACTAGGTCTTGAGGACTTACGTTTTTTGGAATTTTTTTGTTTGCACCTTCAATGGCTGCTGTACTGGGCCCTGCTACCTGCACAAGGGGGCCCTGCTACCTGCACAAGGCTTTTGCCCTTCAAAATTCTACCTCTTTCAGGTAGATCATGGTTGAATTTTTATATATATAAAGATATCTTTATAGAAAGATATCTTTCACAGGAGCTGCTCATTCACCAATACTTAAAATCACCTTATAGAGTTCTTTCTAGCTTGTATACATTGTCCAAAGTCTCAAGCCATAAGGGAGAGGGAAAGGTAGGAGAGCTGGTGATCAGGTAAACAGGCCCATGGTCAATTTGTGTAATTTTTCTGACCTCTTTACTTAAATGAAGCAGCTGTAAACTCAATATAATGATAATGACTTCCCTCACTATTTCTTTCCAGACTGTACAAACCATTTCCCATTTTAAAACTCCTCTACTCTTTGGATTTAGAGCATTGAAAAAGCAGCTACACATGGTTCAAGTTACAGTTAAAGGCACAGCACCCAATATGATTGATCATTCATTCAGAATATGTGATATTAATCTCACGGATTTGCTTTATTTCAGGATCCCTTTCTTTGCTCTTGAGTATGGTAGGAGTTTGACTTTGGTATAAATATGTGTGTTGCAATCATTGGTCATGTTCACCCAACATGTTTATGTTTCTCTGATTCCAGCATGTGGCAAATTGATGAAAATCACAGGCCCAATTACAGTCAAGACATCTGGAACCCGATTTGGCGCTTGGATGACAGACCCTTTAGCATCTGAAAAAAATAATAGAGTATGTTGTTTCCACAAACACCTTTGCTTAGAATCATACTTTATTTGCACTTTATGTCTATTGAATGATTTATTTTCTTTAGGAATATTAGTTTCAACTTGAAAAGTGTTAACGTTATTTGCCAAGTATTCTCAGTTTGATAATATGAACATATCTACAGCAACCTTATTTCAGTAAAATATTCCATCTTCTAATTCAACAGTAAAGCTAGTCCAATTTTTATTCGTTTTAGTCTTGTTTTATGCTAATAAAGAGCTAATTACAAGTACACAAAAAAGTCTCTACACACTTCTAAAACCTGCTCCTTAGTGTGAGGAAAAAAAAAAACACTAAGTAAGTGAAAAACTCAAGAGCAACTGATTCACTAACAAGCTGAACTATCCCTGGAATCTAGAGGTAATTTTAAAGTAAATAGTACTGAAAATTTTGGAGTATATTTTCCTAAGTTGGCAATGTCTGCATTATGTAAATCAATATACTGGAAACTTACCATAGCGCTATTTATGGTCTATCACGAAATTCAGTTCACATTAAGATTCTCAAGGGTTACGTGCAAATGAGATTAGTAGCTAAATTAATAAAATGGTTACACTAAAAAGCAGCTCTACCTATAAGGTGATCCAATTAACAAGCGTTACCATAAGTTTCTATGGTATCCATAAAGGAGAAATAAATGAGTAAAATTAGACCTGTTGCTCTTTTTTCAGAGCAAAAGAATATAGTTGCTGAAGGTAGTATTTTTTTGTCATTATCACTGATTACACTGCTCCTTCAGCTGAACAAAGTAAAATTGATACATGTTTAGTTCACTTGATGATATGCACTGAATGGTCAGAGAAACAACTAAATAATAAAAAGAACAGAAAGCAAATCAACTTCAAGGCAGTGAATTCAGTTGTTTGCTTTCCACATAGAAAATGCCACAATTTTTACCTGCAGTGCTATCACATTGCAGGAGGTCAGCAGTAAGATAATAAGTGGCTTCAGATCCTGAGAATGGAGGTATTAAAATGTGCTGACTCTCACTGTCTTCATTTTGGAAATCTCAGACAACTACAGAATTTAGTCACTCCTCTATTTTTTTTTTTCCCTTTCCCTCAGGTCTGGTACATGGACAGTTATACCAACAATAAAATTGTTCGGGAGTACAAATCAATGGCAGACTTCGTTAGCGGGGCTGAATCACGGACATACAACCTCCCATTCAAATGGGCAGGAACCAACCATGTTGTCTATAATGGCTCACTCTATTTTAACAAGTATCAGAGTAACATCATCATCAAATACAGCTTTGATATGGGGCGAGTGCTTGCCCAACGAAGCCTCGAGTATGCTGGATTTCATAATGTTTACCCCTACACATGGGGTGGCTTCTCGGACATTGACCTAATGGCTGATGAGATCGGGCTGTGGGCTGTGTATGCAACGAACCAAAATGCCGGCAATATAGTTATCAGCCAACTTAACCAAGACACCTTGGAGGTGATGAAGAGCTGGAGCACTGGCTACCCCAAGAGAAGTGCAGGGGAATCTTTCATGATTTGTGGGACACTATATGTCACCAATTCCCACTTAACAGGAGCCAAGGTGTATTACTCATATTCCACCAAAACCTCCACATATGAGTACACGGACATTCCCTTTCATAACCAATACTTTCACATATCCATGCTTGACTACAACGCAAGAGATAGAGCTCTTTATGCCTGGAACAATGGTCACCAGGTCCTATTCAATGTCACCCTTTTCCACATCATTAAGACTGAGGATGACACATAAGCAAATGTAATTTGTTTTCATTGATTGAAATCGTGTCATTTGTGATAAACTCTATAGAACCCCCTTCTGTTTTCCCTTTATTGTAACTTTTCATCATTTCTCCAAAGCATTTTTTTTTTTAATTATAAAGTTGGTTTGTCAAAAATCAGCCGAGCCTGTCTAAATTGACCTGTTGGAAACACATCTTAACTCCTAAATTTACGGGGCCTATCATGTCCTTGTCGTGAAAAGCACTAAAAAGAGCTTAGGCGGCTAAAGTTATAGTTTTGCAAAAGGTTAATGATCTGCCTTATATTAGAGTCAGAGACTAATGATGGCTTAAATGCATGAATGTCTTTTTTTTTTAAATTCTGTCATTTTTTTTACTGTCTTTTGCTCTACATCAGGAAATATTTTGGTAGGAATTAGGGGGGAAAAGCACTTTCCTCCCATTTATTTCTAAAAAATATTTAAGGATTTTATTTATAGGGAAAATATATTACTCATTTTGCTGTTATAGAATTCTCTGATGCGGTGCTGTACAGTCATTTTTAAATCTCTTGCTAACATTTTATTGGCAATATGTATTTCTACCATTGTAACCACCATTGTGCAATTGTATCTCTTCACTTCTGTGAAAGTAAGTAATATTTTTTATAAAATACACTGAAGTTTAATCTCAGTAATTATTATGGGCCAATTTTCAAGTGTGGTCAGGATGAAATATCTTCTCGGCTTATCCCTTTATTTAAATTTATAATCAGGAAGAAAAATCAAACTAAATCCCTTACATAGAATATTTCTTTTACCCCAAGTTTATTGGATCACTAACACTGAATGCTAAAACTAACTACAGATAAGTTACTCCATTCACTTCACTGAAAGCAACCCACATTGTTGCTTGCAAAGATGCAACTGAGTCAGAAAATTTTGGATTTGAGTTGACTTTACTCATTTATTATACAACCAACCCAATTTTGTTCATCCTAAATAAGTATATTAGTGTTTTAACTTAAACTTTACACACAACTTGCAATAATTTAATTACTTGTGTCAGGACTCTGAAAGTACCTGAAGCACATATAGAAACTCTTAAAAATAAAATTTCTGTGAGGTCATCTAGATTTACATTATGAGCCCTGGAGAGTTACTGGCAATGTGAGTGCAAAAGAAAATGATGGGTAGACTTGGGAGCTGTCTACGCAGTTTAAATGTGCAAAATACCAATTCAGAAAACAAGATGGGAGGGCAACCCCTTGTTACCCTGATTCATAATGTGTGCAGAAATAATGTAACCAAAAAAGAAAGTTTTAATAATATTTTATGTTAATAATCTCAAAAACATACAATCGATATTTAACAAACATGTCATTAAGTTTGGCTGTCCTTTCCATATGTCAAAAATACTTACCTAAGGCAATTTTACAGAAACTAGAGTGTGGGTTGGTTTTACAATTGAAAAAATATATTCTATAACAAATAATGTATAACTTAAATTGTGGTAAATGTTTAGTTTCACACATACATAATAATAATTTCCTTTGTAAAGTAAGGATATAATAATTCAGATAGAGCATTGTGTAAAGAAATGCTAACACTTAAGTAATTCATTTCAAATGTCACAAGTAAAACATAATTCTCAAGTATCTCACTGTCAAAGTCATAGAATTAAATAGCTCAATCTTGAGATTGTTCAAGTTTAACAACGGTTTCTTTACTTTTTGCCTACAAAAAGTTAGCATGACTTAGTGACCACTCTGGGTCCTTTTGCAATGTTGTCTTCTCTTTTAAAATGTTTTTATAAGTTCTCCTCTGCTTTTGAGAGTTAGAAAATTTAGAGGATTCACTTGTCATTGTACACACACCACAAAAATAATCAGCCAATACTTTGTATATCAAGAGTTTGTATGAAGAAAGAAAGTCAATTTAAAAAATGAATGAATTTTTAAGTAGATGGCCTCTGATGGATATCTGGGTCTTCATTACTTGTTTTTTAAAAAAATGATGTAATATAGTATCACATACATTCAAAACCTGGATGATCACAGCTTTTTTGTGAGATGTGCAGCTTGTAAAGCACTTTATTGTTTTCTATGTAAGGTATCATCACCACATCCAATTTCTAGTGTGTGTGCTGCTAGGGCATGCACAGATTTTATTATTGTCATAGAAGTGGGGGTAACATGAATTTAAAAATGTGATTTGCATTAAACATTTACCGTTTAAAAACATTCTTCTTAATAAATTATTATCAGTTTTGTGCCTGAAATAAGAACTTATTCTAATTACTGTTTTATTTTTAACTCTCAAATAAATTTTATGAGGGAAATAATTTAGTACTTTAAAATCATTTACATAATCCTATCAGTAAAGAAATCCAAGCTTAATCCTAAATGAACTGTGCAACTGGTATTTTCTGAATTAACCAGATCATTAACAAACTTCTATGTCTTTCAAATAATAACATGACATGGTCTGATTGTGTTTGTGTGACCTTTTTATTTGTGGCCCTTGAATCACAATACTTACTATCTACACATATATCTATTAGTTCATAAAATTATAGTGTTTCAGTGCATTACCAGTATGTAGGATAAAAGAGAAAATAGTGATATGCCTAAATATAACATTACAAGTAATTAGATAAAATTTACCATAAATTCAGAATCTCTGGTTTTTATCACTGTACTCAGAGTCATTTCATCTTTATAATCCATATTACTCCTTCTAATGAAATCTTTTCTTCAAAAACAATTTAATCCTAATAAGAAAATGGTCTTTCAAATCACTACCAAACTTACAAGTATAAATTTTTCATCCAGAAGAATTTTTTTTAAGATTTTTATTTATTTATTTGACAGAGATCACAAGCAGGCAGATAGAGAAAAAGGAGGAAGCAGGCTCCCTGCTGACAGAGAGACCGATGAGGGGCTTGATCCCAGGACCCTGGGATCATGACCTGAGCCAAAGGCAGAGGCTTTAACCCACTGAGCCACCCAGATGCCCCCAGAAGAATTATTTTTTAAATATAACTATACAAAACTGTTCTTCTGTTCTCCTAAAAGTAAAAGTTATTTTCCTACTAAGGTAAGTTTTACATAAAATAGTCCTTTACCTTTATTCTCCTTAAAGACTTTATTTCCAAAAAGAAAAAAGAAAAAAAAGAAAACCCTACTGGTCTCCTTAGCACCCAAGATTACCAAATCATTTCTCTAAATGCTAAGTCTGAATGCAACTGATAGCAAAATTAAAACTATTCCTTTGAGTTAGAGCGAATATGAAAAATTAGATAGTGCAGAGTTTCTAAAAGCTAAGCCTTCTAGAAATATATCAGACACTTTTCAAAAAAGAATTGAAAAATGGCAACTTGCTGGTTTGGCCAGGAAGGTACAATTATATCCTTTATGCACACCTTGTGTTCCTATGACATTATAAAAGAAAGGGCATTTACAGACAAATTTTACTTCGCCTTCTCTACCACCACATGATAAATGGACCACAAGAACTACTATAAAGTGGTCTACCTTGCACTATAAGCAGGGAGAATTAAATTAAAATTAGCTGTTATAGGATGACACAAAGCCTTAATCTCTGACTGCTTATAGGTAGAGACACTGATTTCTAGAGAGTCCCAGAGGAACTAAATATCACTCAGTTCAGTAGACTATATCCATACTGAAATCAAGATCATGGAATGGTTTCTGGTTCTAAAATTAACTAAGCTTAACATAAATAAATCTCTTAGGTAATAATTTTTCATAATCAGTGTCTCCTCAGAGAAGGTCTGGGGCTTAGTAAAATATATTGTTTTGAATATAACTTATATTAGAAAAAATACAATGAAAACATTAGTTGATAGAAGGAACACCAACTTCAAAATCTTCTAGCTATTTTTCTATGAAATAATGAATCCAACTGATGACAATCTCTTTAATAGAAAACTGTTCTACTCTTTTAACCAATCCAAATGAAAACCTCCCAAACTGACTTTACCAAGCTGATTTATCAGATTCACATCTTAAAATTATTTTATACAGCTTTTGCCTTTTGGTTGAACTATTCCATTAGACTTAGAATAATTTTAATCCTGTTTGGATTCTGCTTTGCTTCCAAAATGTCAAACTGGTTACCCTTTAAAGCCCATTTCATGGTTGCCAAGTAAGTTTTACAAGTATAATTATCACTAAGCATGTCCTGAAAATGATATAAGGACCTAACACTGTACCTTGCCAAGAATATTTAGTATTTTTCATAACTATAACCATCTTAAAACATTATTCTTAATTAGAGATGTGAAGCAATGTGGTAAATAAGGAGAAGTTCTCATGAATACCTTAGTGATACAAGACATTTGCTGATACCATACACACAAATACGGTTGTATTTGGGTTGCATCCCTACCAATGGTATAATCTGCCTAGAAGAGCTCACACCCACATTCTTAAAAAAATAAATTTTGACATAATATATCATTCCCTACCACAATCAGACCTGGAAATATCATATTTTCAGCAGACATTTCCAGAAGATAAATATTATATGACAAAGGTCTTGAAAAGACCTCAAAAAATGAGCTAACTAAAAGAAGCATTAGCCATTTCAAATTTAAGCATGTTATAGAATTATCATATTGAACTTGGTAATACATACCCAGCTAAGCTTTTTGTCTGTGTCACTCTTAACTTCATGAACTCATATATGTTACCAATACGTAGTTTATGGGCTTTCCAACTAGGTAATATTGCATTATTTATTCATTTATTTGAAAAATAAGCCCTGAGCAAAACTATGTATCTAGACAATTTCTAAATGATCAGGATAGAGCTGTCAACAAATAAGGTCTTCTTCATGTGCTTACATTTTAGTAAGAACAGACTATAAAAAAAATAATTATATATATGTATATATATATATATACATATATAGGAAAAAAGTTATGATTATTCTAATTGTTGTGAAGGAAATAAATACTTTAAGTCATTAAAAGTGAGTGAATGTTTGCTAGGGGCAGGGTTGGGGTAGGAAGTGATGTATAAGAGGGAACAGTAAAGAGTGATTTCTCTTAGAAGCAGCCTGCCATGGCAAATTTAGTCGAAGAATGAATGTCACAAATCTAATCCACGTACAAAATTTAACATCTTCCTTTATGTTCCTAGAAATCCATGGACCAAGCATTTCTTAATATGTCTCTATTACAGAAGTTATTTTTTTAACTTGGAGTGTAAGGATATACTTCTGGGCATGGCTGAACCCTGAAAATATGTGCTAAATTTAGTGTATATATGTGGTTGTACATTCTTTCATGTAGAGACTTCAGAGCCTTCATCACATTCCCAAAGAACCATGACCCAAGATCACCACCATGTCAAGGCAGCCTAATTTAATCCCAAATTTACTAAACGTCTTTATGATAAGCACTGAATGTCTGTCCTCTGTCTTGCAATCCCAAAATTTCAGCTTGCTTCAGAAAGGAAAAAAATCGACACCCTAATATTATGGGTAATTTTTTTTTTACTCAGAAGAACTCAAGATTAAGTCGTTCTCTATAAAACATTTAAAGGGACTTAATATTTTGTTCAAATCTAATTATTTTTCTGTGATCCAGTCTGTAGGGCATCTTCTTACCAGATTCAGTGACCCAGACTCTCTATTTTAAGACTCTTATAACTACCTGAAACTGGTTAATATTTTTTATAATTCTTGCACAGCCTTTTGGCAGCCCCATTAGAATCTGACTGATATTGAGCAGACCCGTGTGCTTCCTCAAATTGAACGGCAAACTCCTCTTCTGAAATCAGCAACAGTGGCAACACAAAAACAGCGAAAACGAAAGGTTATACCACTTGTCTTGCTTGAGAAGTTACTGTAATTGATATGTATGCAATCTACAGCTACAGAAAATAAAAAGATTTTTATTAAAAAAAAAGTCCTCCAGTCAAGTTTATAAAGTGATGCTGAGTAAAGCATTGAAGCAACTTCTGTCAGTGATGTTTTCTTCCCCCCTCCCACCCAAAGACCTTGAGAAGACATTCATTAGCTTCTACTTTAATGTGAACCAAAAAGAATAAAAAGAAGTATTTCTATTCTCTCTCCTCCAGTGTCTTTATTAAACTCCATTGGAAACTACTCTTGGAATATGCAGTATGCATTGACAAAGAAACGGAATATGTCTTTATATGAGTAATGAGTTTCTATATAAATGATATTCTTGCCCTTCAGGTAAAGTTTGGCCCAGCAAAGTGGCTAAAATGCACAATTAATTTGTGATTAGCTTTTCCTGCCATTCTTCCTTAGAACGTGTGCGCTGAACATAACCAAAAGAACTCTTTCCATTGTACCTTGCTTTCTATTTTTCAAGGCTGTGTCATTTCTATTCTTCCATGTATGGCTTTACAACAGTTCTGCAGAATAGGGAGGGCAAACATTTTTATCCTTAACAAGAAAACAGAACATTTATGTTTCAATGTTTATATTTCTCCATAGATAGTCCATGGCACTTAATATGTTCCAGACCCAAGTACGTCTCTTTCCCTCGCCTGCCCCTCAACCCCCACCGCTTTTCCTTCTCACCTCAGTTAACAGAAATATCATCCGATCCCCGGCCTTCCTTCCCACCACATCTTGGGCTCTTTAAATGCACCTTCCCTTACATTATGAGGTTCTCATGACCAATAAAATAGGACAAAATTTAAGCATATCTAAAATCTGAATCAGTGCCTATTTCAAATGTTTGTTCTCAACAATTACTTCCAGTTTGTTCGGTTCACTCTGTGTTTTCTAGCTCTCTTCAATCAACTCTCTCTTCTCCATTTCCATACTCAGAATTGGGTGGCCTGTTTGGAAAAGCTTCTTTTGAATACGGACCTCTGATTTCTCCTATGTAATCAGTTTTACCTTTTGCGTTGGCCAAGGGACACTTCCACCAACCATGGCTTTATGAAATGCTCCCTGACTCAAGCAATCCCTCATTTTGCAAGTCAGACTAAAGGGTAAATTTTATACATTCCTTCATAATCCACATTCAAGTCTGACATCTTACTCTCTTTCATTAAATTCCTATTCATCATTCAGAATTCACTTAAAATATTATCTTATTTCAGGGGCGCCTCTGTGGCTCAATGGGTTAAGCCGCTGCCTTTGGCTCAGGTCATGATCTCAGGGTCCTGGGATGGAGCCCCGCATCGGGCTCTCTGCTCAGCAGGGAGCCTGCTTCCTCCTCTCTCTCTCTGCCTGCCTCTCTGCCTACTTGTGATCTCTCTCTGTCAAATAAATAAATAAAATCTTAAAAAAAAACATTATCTTATTTCATAAGTCTATAAAAAAGTCATTATTTTGTGTTCTTAAAGTATTAATCTTGTATTACTGAAATTATCACCTCACATTATTTGTTTCCTCCAAGTTAGTATGGACTTCCCAAGAGTAGGAGCAATTAATTATTTTCCTTATTTATCCTGGCAGTTTCTAACACAGAATAATCCCACAGTAAATGGTATTAACCAAAGAAGTATAAGATGGAGTATCTTCTCATATCTAAAAACACAAAAAACTTTCATTCTTAGAACATCATAAGAAATTAACTTTTCCAAATTTATTTTATTGGAAATAGATTCCTATCTCTTACTAAAGTAAGATTTTAAATACAGGAAGTGTCAAGAAGATAAAAATGGCTTAACTTGCTCTCAGGTGACTTTTCTCTCCATGATACAGAATTCTATTACAGGACAAAATACCTTAAAAGGGCCACCATAGTTATTTGCCTTATTTTTCCTCTTCACACTAATTTCTTTTTTTTTTTTTAAAGATTACTTTTTTTTTTAAAGATTACTAATTTCTAAAAAGGAAAAAATATTTTAATTTTCACCCACTCAGTTTCCTATTTCTTATTTTGCCTTCATTTCTCCTGTAAGTAAAGACTTCTCTTAGGAATATACTTCATCTTTGGCACAACAGGGTTTTCTCAAAATGGCATGTGCTATCAGGCCAGGAGAAAGTCACGGAGCCATTTCTCCCCTCTTCACCGGTTACCCTCTCTTTCCTTATCCTGTGTTTTCAAAGGACGCACCAACAAGAAATCTGATGGTCATTCATTTGCCCGTGAGTCTAAGTAAATGCAAGTTGTAATGCCTTCTAAGTAGCAAGAGTGAAGATGGGTTATTCATCTACTGCAAACAAGTCTTGCAAAGGCAGAATATTAGTTCTGAAGTTACATTTAACTGTATGTCTTGGTTTCTATAAACGAAAGAAGGAGGCTCTATCAGCAGTTTTCAAAAGCTGCCCTTTAGAGCTTGTGGTTTCTGTAGGGATTCTTTTGAGTCTACCTTGAAAAAACAGACACACTTAATTGAGGTGGGAAAATGAGCCACAACCTTCACTCGCTGCTTCCAATAAAAGCAACTTCACTTTTATCTACCTTTTAAAATGTTCCTGTGTTTAGGTTTTATTGTCAGGAAACATTTTTTGTTGTTGCAAAAAAGAAGTTGAAAACCACTTAACTCTATGGTCCCCAAGGTTTCTTTCAGCTCTTTCTCCTATCTATTATTCTAAATGATCAATAAAGGCTATGCATGAACTGGGACTCAGATCCTTGTATAGCTCAGATTGAAAGGTAAAATACAAGAAGGAAAGGAGAGACAAAAATGAAAGTTTAATTCAGTTTCCAAAAGTTTTCAAGTAGTTTCTAGAGAATTACCTATATTATATAAAAAGCTAAGACAAACATTTCATACTGTTCATTTAGCCAATTAAGACTAAAACCTGCTATCTATCTCGGGCTATTCCCCCACTTAGACAGCTCAGTTTGAAATCTATGGTTCTTTCCTCTTCACCCTTCTTTTAAGAACTAACCCTCTCACATGGTTTCAGCTTTACTGAATGACTTCTAAATCCATTTTTACATCTCCAAGTTGAGAATTTCTAGCTATCTAAATGATACCTATACACAAATGTCCTCTTAATTTAAAGATAGCATAATTATCGGTGAGCAAATCTTCCCTACACCCATTTCCCTAGGCAATGAAGTTTACTCTCCTTAACACAATACAACCATCCATCATTTAGCTCAACAAATAAACACTGAGGTTTTACTCCTCAACATTCCTTTCCTGTAATTCCTTCTACCCATAGAAAGATGCAGTGTCTTTCTTATGTGATTAATTGCAGTGTCTTTCTTATGTGATTAATTCCTACCTGTGTTTCAAAGATGAAACAATTTGTTTCATCTAGAAAGTTTTCCTAATTGCTCCTCAGCTATGCTCCCTGATCTCTTTTTATGCTGTCATATTACCTTATACTTGCCTCAATTATAGTACTTTTCCTATATTTGAGTGTTTATTCCCTTGTCTGCCTTGCACCCTGGACAATGAGCGTTTGAGGTCATAAATGGCATCCAGATTAGCATAGTATTCCCTGATAAACTGTAGGTTCTCTACAGTTGCTGTAGAGAACTGTTGCTGGCTTGACCAGTCAAACCATTATATTTCACCAATATCACTGTTTTAGACATCGTTAATTCTTCTATTACCTTTATTTCCTATACTCAAACTCCTACTAAAATACAAATATCTGTTGTTTATTCTTTCAAAGGATTTTTTCCTCCATCTTCCTGATTCACACCAGAGCCACAAGTGATACAAGATCTCACCATCTTCTACCTACAAAAGGTACTACAAAAGTCTGCTGTCAGATATCTCTGTCTCCAACCTGTCCTCACAAAAATCTAATCTGCATTCTTCTGTCAGGGTCACCTTGATAAAGCATTATGACACTCCTTGTTCTTTAGCAAACCATAGTTTTCTTCTTCCCACTACATCAATTTCAGGCTGTTCTGATTGACTGCACCTGATGTTTATAAATTTATTTTCTATTAATACCCAACGTACTTCCACTAATCCAGTCATAAAGCCCTCCTCCTTATTCATGTACTTAATATTACTTTTCTTTCCTCTAAGTTTACATCCACATTTTGAATGTTGTCTTTCCTGTCTTACCTTCAGAATCTTTGCTTACATATCTAGGCCCGATGAAAAGCCCACTCAGTCCAAATAATTCCATAAGGAGAATCATTAATATTAAGAAGGAAGGGAGAACATAGATTTCAAGCTATGCTAAAAAGCTGTAGTAATCACAACAATATTGCAATGGATACAAAACAGACACATGGATGAGAGGCCAGAAATAAATGTACACTTATATGATCAATTAATCTACAACAAAGAAGGCAAGAATATACAATGAAAAAGTCTCTTCAATAAATGCTGCTGGGAAAACTATACAGCCACATGCAGTAGAATGAAACTGGACCACTTCTGTATACCATATTCAAAAATAAACTCAAGGGGCACCTGGGTAGCTCAGTCAGTTAAGCATCTAACTCTTAATTTTGGTTCAGGACATGATCTCAGGATCATGGGACTGGGCCCCATGTAGGGCTCCATGCTCAGTGCAGAGTCTACTTGAGCTTCTCTCTCCCCATTCCCTCTCCCTTTGCCCCTCTGTATGCACTAGCTCTCTCTAAAAAATAAATGAATAAATCTTAAAAAATATAATTCTAAATAGGTTAAAGACCTAAATGTGAGACATGAAACCATAACACTCCTAGAAGAAAGCATAGGCAATAATTTCCTTGAAATAGGCCATAGAAATGTTTTTTCTTGATATGTCTCTTGCAGCAAGGGAAACAAAAGCAAAAATAAAATATTGGGAGTACAGCAAAATTAAAAGCTTCTGCACAGCAAAATGAATAGGCAACAAAATGAAAAAGCAACCTACTGACTGAGAGAACTTATTTGCAAATGATATATCTGATAAGGGGCTAATAGCCAAAATCCATAAAAAGCTTAATACAACTCAACACAAAAAAGAAGAACAAGAAGAAGAAGAAGAAGAAGAAGAAGAAGAAGAAGGAAGAAAAGAAAATCCAAATAATATGATGAATAAAGGGGTAAAGGACCTGAAAAGGCCTTTCCCCAAAGATGACATGCAGATGGTCAAAAGACAGGTGAAAAACTGCTCAACATCACTAATCATCAGCAAAAGGCAAATCAAAACCATGATGAGATATCATCTTACACCTGTCAGAATGGCAAGAATCAAAAAGATAAGAAATAATAAGTGTTCAGTGTTGATGAGGATGTGGAGAAAAAGGAACCCTCATGCACTGTTGCTAGAACATTAATTATTGCAGCCACTATAAAAAACCAGTATAGAGGTTCCTCAAACATTAAAAACATGAATACCATATGACCCACTAATTCCACTACTGGGATATAACCAAAGAAAATGAAAACACTGGGGCACCTGGGTAGCTTAGTCAGTTAAGCGTCTGCCTTTGGCTTGGGTCATGATCCCAGTATCCTGGGATTGAGCCCTACATCAGGCTCCTTGCTCAGCGAGAAGCCTGTTTCTCCCTCTCTCTCTGGCTGCTTTTCCCTGCCACCTGTGTCAAATAAATAAATAAAATCTTTAAAAAATAAAGAAAATGAAAATACTTGATTCAAAAAGATATATGCACCCCTATATATATGGCATTATTTACAATAGCCAATATGTAACAATATATGCACCCCTATATATACTGGAAGCAATCCAACTGTCCATCCATAAACAAAGAAGATGTGTGTGTGTGTGTGCATAGATATACAATGAAACACTACTCAGCCATAAAAAAGAATGAGATATTGTCGTTTGCAACAACAACATGGGTGGACCTAGGTATAATGCTAAGAGAAATGAGTACAACAGAGAAAGACAAACACCACAGGATTTCATTTATATGTGAAACCTAAAAAACAAAACAAAGAAACAAAAAGCAGAAACAGACCCATAAATAAAGAAAACTAGTAGTTGCCAGAGGCGGGAGAGGGGAACTGGCAAAATACGTGAAGCAGAGTAGGAGATACAGGCTTCCTCTTACAGACTAAGACACAGTGATAAAAGGTACAGCATAGAGAACACAGTCGCTGGTATTATAATAGTGTTGTATGGTGACAGATGGGAGCTACACTTGTGATGAGTACGGCATAACATATAGACTTGTCAAATCACTATGTTGTACACCAGACACTAATGTAAAATTGTATGTTAACCTCAACTAAAAAAAGGGAAAAAGTAATAGAGAATAGGAGTTAGAGAAATTTGCAAGGAAACATGTAGTGTTTGTCTCTGCAGAAGTATACAGTGGTCTTGGTGAAATGATTTTCAGAGAAGTACCAGCTCACATGTTTATAAAACAGACTTAAAATCTTACCCTTGACCCTATAGTCCAATTAAGCACTTTCCCAAATACGTGTGAGATTTTTTGTTAGACCAACCTCTGTAGAAAATGACTAATGATGTTATAAAATTTCTTCAAATAAACCCCATATATGCACCAATATTTCACTGCATGAACTCCTACTGGGTATGTTCCTCTGGAGGAATGATATAACTTCTAATGGTCCTCAGAAACAGAAGGAAAGGAAATTAGCGTATTTATTATAGTATAAACAGATGTGGACTACACTGAAATTCCTACTTAAGGACCTTAACCTCCCTAGGCTGTCCTTAGACTGATTTCAAAGCACCCAGTAAGAGCTTCCTGGAACCCTATATTTCAGCTCCCCCAAAACAGAGGAAGTCAGTTCAAATCAGAAGGTGTAATGAAGACAGGAAGAGGAAAAAAAAAATGGGTAAAAGAAAAAGATAAAGCTTTTAATAAGAAAACAAGAAGTTTAGGTTATACACAAGTTGATTCTCAGCTGCAACAATGCATTCCTTTGTTTAGTAAGTATTTACAGCATATCTATTTAATAAACTATGGATTCAGATATTACTTACAGGCAGACTTAGGCCTATTATAAACTTTGCAGAGCATAGTACTTGACTAGGTATTCTCTGAATTTCATAAAAACAGGAAGTAGACATTTGGTACTTTGTTAAATGCTGCTTCTGAATCAGCTGCTAGATTCAATTTCATGTCCTTGAATCTGCTTATTTTGTCTAATTTTCATACACTGCCAAACAGCAAGTAAACTCCATCATGGCTGGGACCACGGTTGTCTTACTTCTCATGTTTTTCTTTTAAAGATTTTATTTATTTGACAGACAGAGATCACAAGTAGGCAGAGAGGCTGGCAGAGAAAGAGGAGGAAGCAGGCTCCCTGCTGAGCAGAGAGCCCGATGTGGGGCTGGATTCCAGGACCCTGGGATCATGACCTGAGCAGAAGGCAGAGGCTTTAACCCACTGAACAACCCAGGTGCCCCTTACTTCTCTTTTTATCAGCAGTGCTTAAATAAGTGCCTGGAATAAAGTGGTTTCCCAATAAATAACTGTTAAGTGATTGAATGAAGCTATCAATTGTTTAAAAAAAAATCAACATTTGGGATGCCTGAGTGGCTCAGTCAGTTAAGTGCTGGACTCTTGTTTTTGGCTCCGGCACAATCCTGGGCCTGCATTCAGTGTGGAGTCTGCTAGTCCCTCTCTCTCTGCTCCTCCCCACCCCACCCCACCCCGCTGTCACATGCAAATGCTTTGTCTCTCTCTCTAAAATAAGTAAAAACAAATCTTTAATAAGTAAATAATCAACATTTATCACAACCAAAACTTCAGATTATATATCTCAACATCTGATGCTAGTTGCTTATTTCCTCAACAACTTCTGAATTGCTTTCAATTTTTTTATATTTATATTTATAATAGGATCAAATATTTGTTTAAACACAGTGATTGCCCAAGTTAAGAGAAATTCCAAGTCTTAAGTTTGCAACAACACAAACCCAAATATCTCAGGTTTTTACCTATAAGAGGTAACAGTGGAACACTATGCTTATTAGACTTTCTAGAACAACTCCCACAAAAATTCCTACTACTAATAACAATGCTAGACTAAGAATAGTACGGAAGACTGTGTTTACTCCCACTTTTGTGATCAGTTTTTTTTTATTTTTTTTAAGATTTTATGTATTTATTTGACAGAGAGATCACAAGTTGGCAGAGAGGCAGGCAGAGAGAGCAGGGGAAGCAGACTCCCTGTTGAGCAGAGAGCCAGATCCCAGGACCCTAAGACCATGATCTGAGCCAAAGGCAGAGGCTTAACGCACTGAGCCACTGAGGCACCCCTGTGGTCAGCCTTTTTGTTTTGTTTTAAACAAGTATTTTCAGTTAAGGGTTAAAGTTCTACCTCTTCTTTAATCATGTCTGTAGAGCCATAACCAAATAATGAACAACTGAGAGAGAAATTTGCTTCCTAATAAGAAAAGGGATGTCACCATTTTTTTTAACTTGTCAGAATTTTAGTGTTCCATTTTTATAGCTAGGCTGTTTAGGCCTTCTGTTCTTATAGCTAGCAGGCATTTGGAAATTCCTTATTTTTCCCTAAGAGAGATAGAGATTCACAATATAAAGTCAGCATTTCCCTAAAACTCAGCAACATCTGTTACACTCATAAGTAACTTGCCATTAGAGTCTCCCCAGAACAACCTGCAGAGCTTTGCCTACACGCAATACGTCAATCAAAATAAATAAGTAAATAAATAAGATAAATGTCTTGTGAGAGTGATGTGATGGTCTGAAGGAACAGAATACAGTCAGATAAAGAAGTTATAAAATTTGCAATGGTGTATATGACATAGATATATATATAACTATAGTTATATAACTATATATATAATTATATATATATAGTGTATATATACACATACTATATATATAGTATACTATACTATATATATATACACACTATATATATACTATACACTATAATATATATAATATATATTATATGTACACTATACACTATATATAATATATATATATTATATACACTATATATATAGTTCTATAACTATATATATATCTAACTATATAGAACTATATGTTATGTTTTCCCTAAATGCCACAAAAGTACTAGGGTATAAAAAGAGGATAAGAGGGGCACCTGGGTGGCTCAGTGGGTTAAAGCCTCTGCCTTCAGCTCAGGTCATGATCCCAGGGTCCTGGGATCGAGCCCCATATTGGGCTCTCTACTCAGTGGGGAGCCTGCTTCCCTCCTCTCTCTCTGCCCGCCTCTCTGCCTACTTGTGATCTCTGTCTATAAATAAATAAATAAAATCTTTAAAAAAAAAAAAGGATAATAAAAGTTAAGTTCCCAAAAGTTATATAGTTATATATATAATGATATAGTTATATAACTATAGTTCTATATATATCTATTATATAACTATATATATCTATAAGTTCTGTTTTCCCTATATAACTATATATATATAACTATATATATATATATATGTTCTGTTTTCCCATATAACTATAGTTATATAACTATATATAGAACTATACATATATCTAACTATAGTTAGAAATAGAACTATACAAGTTATGTTTTCCCTAAATGCCACAAAAGTACTAGGGTATAAAAAGAGGATAAGAAAAGTTAAGATCCCAAAAGTTACCCTCTACCTATAAATGTTCACTTTACTGACTTTCCAAATTCTTAAATCAAACCATATAGCATCTTCAGTTGATACTGATGTAGATTTTCCTTTCTATAACTTACTCTTTCGGAGACACAGAAGTTGTAGTTTCATATTACCAGCAACTTAACAATATTCAAGTGGCCAGATTGCAGAATTTAATCCTCAGAAGAATCTAGCTGAATTTTAATCCCCTGCAGAGAGACCTGCTTCTACCTTTCTATCATTAACAGGCAGGCTGTGCCAAGATGATTTCACTTTTATTGAATGCCATCCCTAAACTGGCTACTACTGAATCTCCATTCATCAAAGCCTAAGGAGTTCACCTGCATGAGATGCAGGTTTTCTAAGCCTCAAAAATGACCATGAAACAAGAATTCACAATGTTTATAAGGCATATTAATCAATGCTAATTTAAAGAAAACAGAGATAGGCAACAAGGTTGATATTTGGATATATATCAAAAAAAAATAGAAATAAAGCCAAGTAAATAAAAAGATAGTCTGGACTGTGTTTATACTCATCACTAGTCCCACTGGCAGTAGTAAAAAAGGGCTTTGCTTGCTGAGAATAAACTTCTTCTCTCCCCTATTATCCTTGCGCCTACTGGTGAAGAGTCAAAGGGAAGCCAGACTACTTGGCATACACTCGGCAAGGACTTTTTGCCTGCCACCCCAACTGCCCAATGTTCATAGCCTATGGTCATTCATATGGTTCAGGAATCCTAGGACTTTCAGAATTCTCACTCCCACTGAGTGTCCTTTAGAAGTCAAAGTCCATCTAAGCAGAATCCCCTTCCTTTCTAACCTCTCCTCTGTATGTGCCATTCCCCTTCTTAATCTAACTGAAATCTGCCTCCAGTCCTAGTTTGTAAAGCCAACTTGAGAGAAGTATTTGGGGTTTTGTTCGATTTTTCATTCTGTTCTCTGGGATCTATCCCCATAGATTTTGATGTAATTGATCTGGAAATGGGGCCCAGCCGTCGTATTGATTTTAAAGTTCCAAAGAAGATTCTACCATATATCAGTGCTCTCAGCTGAGAACCTCTGCTGAGTCTAATGGAAACTTAGCTCTCGCTGAAGGACACAACTGCTCCTTTCAAAAGAGGGATATTTCCTCTCCCAGAGACCCAAATGCCCGAGTGTCAACCTGAGTATGGATACCCTCCGCTCTTCATTACTACTCATTTGCCATTGATCCTAACTGCCCCTAATGGGGCCATAACTCAGTTTTTAATCTCTTGTCATCAGACCGCACCACTCATTACCCTTCTTTATAGAATCATCTGTAGACGTTCAGATCCTACTCCTTGTTTTCAGAATTTTGCACCCTGGCTTATCATCACTCTCTCTAATATTATCACTCTAGAATTTTCCAATACCAGAGCCTCTCAATTCCGTGACCTCTTTTCTACCAGTGATCCACTTGTTCACATGGACATACCCCAGACAACACTACATATCAAATTGTTTTTCTGGTGGAAATTTCCATTCTTCAAAGAGTTGACACCCTCCTTTCTTAAACATCACTGTTTTTCTGTTTTTTTAAGCCAGAAAGCAAAAACTAATCAATTCACCAGAAATATTGCTGGCAATCAATCAACCCTATAAATAGTGGTGTGGGAGACCCCACATTCCTACACCAGACCATAAGTCAGATTTCACTGCTATTACTGCAAAATAGAAGAATTTTTACATGTTGAAAGATTTCTGAAATAACTGGTTATTAACACAGATTAGATTTTTTGGTCAAATTAAGAATTAAATTATGATCCAATTTATTATAAAGAGGTTTGACCTATTGTCACATGTATTACATGCCATGAGGAAAGATTTCTTTAGGCAATTAGTCAAGTTTCCAATTAAAATAAATGTGTTTCAATCATCATGTTCCCTACAAGAAAAGGAAAAAAAATGACTTCAATAATTGCGCTTTGCATTTCTATAGCAACTTTCATTTAAGAAGCTGAAAGCACTAATTTAATTAAACTTCCAAACACTCCCATGAAATAGGTGTTATTATTTCCATTTGACAAAGGCACAAATGAAGCCACAGAAAGATTAACTCACTTAGCCTGTGGTTACACAGCGAGTTAGCAGTGAGGTCAGAATAAACCCGGAAATCTCGGGCAAAATGTTCTCTATAGTCTGAAACAAAAATCTCTCATCCTCTGCACTTTTCCCTAGGTCAACTTATCAGCTCAACTCCTGCCCGTTGGCTGGACCATCAGTGATTTTTATTCTTCAGGTATTAGAAGAATCTGAACCACAGATTTCCTTACCATCGGGTTTTTTTTTTTTTTTAATTGTGTTACATTAGTCACCGTAAAATACATCATTAGTTTTTTTTAAAGATTTTATTTATTTATTTGACAGAGAGAGAGAGAGATCACAAGTAGGCAGAGAGGCAGGCAGAGAGAGAGAGGGAAGCAGGCTCCCCGCCAAGCAGAGAGCCCAATGCGGGGCTCGATCCCAGAACCCTGAGACCATGACCTGAGCTGAAGGCAAAGGCTTAACCCACTGAGCCACCCAGGAGCCCCACATCACTAGTATTTTTTGTTTGTTTGTTTGTTTGTTTTTAAATTTTTTATTTTTTACAAACATATATTTTTATCCCAAGGGGTACAGGTCTGTGAATCACCAGGTTTACACACTTCACAGCACTCAGCAAAGCACATACCCTCCCCAATGTCCATAATCCCACCCCCTTCTCCCAAACCCCCTCCCCCCAGCAACCCTCAGTTTGTTTTGTGAGATTAAGAGTCACTTATGGTTTGTCTCCCTCCCAATCCCATCTTGTTTCATTGATTCTTCTCCTACCCACTTAAGCCCCCATGTTGCATCACCACTTCCTCATATCAGGGAGATCATATGATAGTTGTCTTTCTCTGCTTGACTTATTTCGCTAAGCATGATACGCTCTAGTTCCATCCATGTTGTCGCAAATGGCAAGATTTCATTTCTTTTGATGGCTGCATAGTATTCCATTGTGTATATATACCACATCTTCTTGATCCATTCATCTGTTGATGGACATCTAGGTTCTTTCCATAGTTTGGCTATTGTGGACATTGCTGCTATAAACATTCGGGTGCACGCACCCCTTTGGATCACTACGTTTGTATCTTTAGGGTAAATACCCAGTAGTGCAATTGCTGGGTCATAGGGCAGTTCTATTTTCAACATTTTGAGGAACCTCCATGCTGTTTTCCAGAGTGGCTGCACCAGCTTGCATTCCTACCAACAGTGTAGGAGGGTTCCCCTTTCTCCGCATCCTCGCCAGCATTTGTCATTTCCTGAATTGTTGATTTTAGCCATTCTGACTGGTGTGAGGTGATATCTCATTGTGGTTTTGATTTGTATTTCCCTGATGCCGAGTGATATGGAGCACTTTTTCATGTGTCTCTTGGCCATCTGGATGTCTTCTTTGCAGAAATGTCTGTTCATGTCCTCTGCCCATTTCTTGATTGGATTATTTGTTCTTTGGGTGTTGAGTTTGCTAAGTTCTTTATAGATTCTGGACACTAGTCCTTTATCTGATATGTCGTTTGCAAATATCTTCTCCCATTCTGTCAGTTGTCTTTTGATTTTGTTAACTGTTTCCTTTGCTGTGCAAAAGCTTTTGATCTTGATGAAATCCCAATAGTTCATTTTTGCCCTTGCTTCCCTTGCCTTTGGTGATGTTCCTAGGAAGATGTTCCTGGGGCTGAGGTCGAAGAGGTTGCTGCCTGTGTTCTCCTCAAGGATTTTGATGGATTCCTTTCGCACATTGAGGTCCTTCATCCATTTTGAGTCTATTTTCGTGTGTGGTGTAAGGAAATGGTCCAATTTCATTTTTCTGCATGTGGCTGTCCAATTTTCCCTGCACCATTTATTGAAGAGGCTGTCTTTTTTCCATTGGACATTCTTTCCTGCTTTGTCGAAGATTAGTTGACCATAGAGTTGAGGGTCTATTTCTGGGCTCTCTATTCTGTTCCATTGATCTATGTGTCTGTTTTTGTGCCAGTACCATGCTGTCTTGATGACGACAGCTTTGTAATAGAGCTTGAAGTCCGGAATTGTGATGCCACCAACGTTGGCTTTCTTTTTCAATATCCCTTTGTCTATTCGAGGTCTTTTCTGGTTCCATATAAATTTTAGCATTATTTGTTCCATTTCTTTGAAAAAGATGGATGGTACTTTGATAGGAATTGCATTAAATGTGTAGATTGCTTTAGATAGCATAGACATTTTCACAATATTTATTCTTCCAATCCAGGAGCATGGAACATTTTTCCATTTCTTTGTGTCTTCCTCAATTTCTTTCATGAGTACTTTATAGTTTTCTGAGTATAGATTCTGTGTCTCTTTGGTTAGGTTTATTCCTAGGTATCTTATGGTTTGGGGTGCAATTGTAAATGGGATTGACTCCTTAATTTCTCTTTCTTCTGTCTTGCTGTTGGTGTAGAGAAATGCAACTGATTTCTGTGCATTGATTTTATATCCTGACACTTTACTGAATTCCTGTATAAGTTCTAGCAGTTTTGGAGTGGAGTCTTTTGGGTTTTCCACATATAGTATCATATCATCTGCGAAGAGTGATAATTTGACTTCTTCTTTGCCGATTTGGATGCCTTTAATTTCCTTTTGTTGTCTGATTGCTGAGGCTAGGACCTCAAGTACTATGTTGAATAGCAGTGGTGATAATGGACATCCCTGCCGTGTTCCTGACCTTAGCGGAAGAGCTTTCAGTTTTTCTCCATTGAGAATGATATTTGCGGTGGGTTTTTCATAAATGGCTTTGATGATATTGAGGTATGTGCCCTCTATCCCTACACTTTGAAGAGTTTTGATCAGGAAGGGATGCTGTACTTTGTCAAATGCTTTTTCAGCATCTATTGA
This sequence comes from Mustela erminea, assembly GCF_009829155.1. Classification (NCBI taxonomy): domain Eukaryota; kingdom Metazoa; phylum Chordata; class Mammalia; order Carnivora; family Mustelidae; genus Mustela; species Mustela erminea. Next base: position 23,189,570 of record NC_045623.1, read on the forward strand.
GAGTATCATATGGTTCTTGTTCTTTCTTTTATTGATGTGTTGTATCACATTGACTGATTTGCGGATGTTGAACCAACCTTGCAGCCCTGGAATAAATCCAACTTGGTCGTGGTGAATAATCCTTTTAATGTACTGTTGAATCCTATTGGCTAGTACTTTGGTGAGTATTTTCGCATCTGTGTTCATCAAGGATATTGGTCTATAGCTCTCTTTTTTGATGGGATCCTTGTCTGGTTTTGGGATCAAGGTGATGCTGGCTTCATAAAATGAGTTTGGAAGTTTTCCTTCCATTTCTATTTTTTGGAACAGTTTCAGGAGAATAGGAATTAGTTCTTCTTTAAATGTTTGGTAGAATTCCCCCGGGAAGCCGTCTGGCCCTGGGCTTTTGTTTGTTTGGAGATTTTTAATGACTGTTTCAATCTCCTTACTGGTTATGGGTCTGTTCAGGCTTTCTATCTTCCTGGTTCAGTTGTGGTAGTTTATATGTTTCTAGGAATGCATCCATTTCTTCCAGATTGTCAAATTTATTGGCGTAGAGTTGCTCATAGTATGTTCTTATAATAGTTTGTATTTCTTTGGTGTTAGTTGTGATCTCTCCTCTTTCATTCATGATTTTATTTATTTGGGTCCTTTCTCTTTTCTTTTTGATAAGTCAGGCCAGGGGTTTATCAATTTTATTAATTCTTTCAAAGAACCAGCTCCTAGTTTCGTTGATTTGTTCTATTGTTTTTTTGGTTTCTATTTCATTGATTTCTGCTCTGATCTTTATGATTTCTCTTCTCCTGCTGGGCTTAGGGTTTCTTTCTTGTTCTTTCTCCAGTTCCTTTAGGTGTAGGGTTAGGTTGTGTACCTGAGACCTTTCTTGTTTCTTGAGAAAGGCTTGTACCGCTATATATATTTCTCTCAGGACTGCCTTTGTTGTGTCCCACAGATTTTGAACCGTCGTATTTTCATTGTCATTTGTTTCCATGATTTTTTTCAATTCTTCTTTAATTTCCCGGTTGACCCATTCATTCTTTAGAAGGATGCTGTTTAGTCTCCATGTATTTGGGTTCTTTCCAAACTTCCTTTTGTGGTTGAGTTCTAGCTTTAGAGCATTGTGGTCTGAAAATATGCAGGGAATGATCCCAATCTTTTGATACCGGTTGAGTCCTGATTTAGGACCGAGGATGTGATCTATTCTGGAGAATGTTCCATGTGCACTAGAGAAGAATGTGTATTCTGTTGCTTTGGGATGAAATGTTCTGAATATATCTGTGATGTCCATCTGGCCCAGTGTGTCGTTTAAGGCCTTTATTTCCTTGCTGATCTTTTGCTTGGATGATCTGTCCATTTCAGTGAGGGGAGTGTTAAAGTCCCCTACTATTATTGTATTATTGTTGATGTGTTTCTTTGATTTTGTTATTAATTGGTTTATATAGTTGGCTGCTCCCACATTGGGGGCATAGATATTTAAAATTGTTAAATCTTCTTGTTGGACAGACCCTTTGAGTATGATATAGTGTCCTTCCTCATCACTTATTATAGTCTTTGGCTTAAAATCTAATTGATCTGATATAAGGATTGCCACTCCTGCTTTCTTCTGATGTCCATTAGCATGGTAAATTCTTTTCCACCCCCTCACTTTAAATCTGGAGGTGTCTTCGGGCTTAAAATGAGTTTCTTGGAGGCAACATATAGATGGGTTTTGTTTTTTTATCCATTCTGATACCCTGTGTCTTTTGACAGGGGCATTTAGCCCATTAACATTCAGGGTAACTATTGAGAGATATGAATTTAGTGCCATTGTATTGCCTGTAAGGTGACTGTTACTGTATACGGTCTCTGTTCCTTTCTGATCTACCACTTGTAGGCTCTCTCTTTGCTTTGAGGACCCCTTTCAAGATTTCCTGTAGAGCTGGTTTGGTGTTTGCAAATTCTTTCAGTTGTTGTTTGTCCTGGAAGCTTTTAATCTCTCCTTCTATTTTCAATGATAGCCTAGCTGGCTATAGTATTCTTGGCTGCATGTTTTTCTCGTTTAGTGCTCTGAAAATATCATGCCAGCTCTTTCTGGCCTGCCAGGTCTCTGTGGATAAGTCAGCTGCCAATCTAATATTTTTACCATTGTATGTTACAGACTTCTTTTCCCGGGCTGCTTTCAGGATTTTCTCTTTGTCACTGAGACTTGTAAATTTTACTATTAGGTGACGGGGTGTGGGCCTATTCTTATTGATTTTGAGGGGCGTTCTCTGAACCTCCTGAATTTTGATGCTCGTTCCCTTTGCCATATTGGGGATATTCTCCCCAATAATTCTCTCCAGTATACCTTCTGCTCCCCTCTCTCTTTCTTCTTCTTCTGGAATCCCAATTATTCTAATGTTGTTTCGTCTTATGGTGTCACTTCTCTCTCGAATTCTCCCCTCGTGGTCCAGTAGCTGTTTGTCCCTCTTTTGCTCAGCTTCTTTATTCTCTGTCATTTGGTCTTCTATATCACTAATTCTTTCTTCTGCCTCACTTATCCTAGCAGTGAGAGCCTCCATTTTTGATTGCACCTCATTAATAGCTTTTTTTATTTCAACTTGTTATATTTTAGTTCTTTTATTTCTCCAGAAAGGGCTTTTATATCTCTCGAGAGGGTTTCTCTAATATCTTCCATGCCTTTTTCAAGCCTGGCTTGAACCTTGAGAATTGTCATTCTGAACTCTAGATCTGACATATTACCAATGTCTGTATTGATTAGGTCCCTAGCCTTCGGTACTGCCTCTTGCTCTTTTTTGTGTGTTGAATTTTTCCGTCTTGTCATTTTGTCCAGATAAGAGTATATGAAGGAGCAAGTAAAATACTAAAAGGGTGGCAACAACACCAGGAAAATATGCTTTAACCAAATTAGAAGAGATCCCAAATCGTGAGGGTGGAGAAAGGGGATAAAAAGAGGTTCAAAAAGGAAGAAAGAAAGAAAAAAGAAAAAAAAAAAAGAAAAGAAAAGAATTAAAGAAAACAAATAAGAAAAATATAAAAAAGAGAAAATATATATATATTAGATAAACTAGTTAAAAAAGAAAAAGGTAAAAGTTAAAAAAAAATTTAACCAGAAGGCAAGAAAAAAAAAAAAATGAAAAAGAAAAAAATTAAATTAACTGCAAGACTAAAAAAAATCACAGGGAAAAAGCCATGAGTTCCGTGCTTTGCTTTCTCCTCCTCTGGAATTCTGCTGCTCTCCTTTGTATTGAAACCGCACTCTTTGGTAGGTGAACTTGGTCTCGGCTGGATTTCTTGTTGATCTTCTTTGGGAGGGGCCTGTTGTAGTGATTCTCAAGTGTCTTTGCCCCAGGCGGAAATGCACCGCCCTTATCAGGGGCCGGGGTGAGTAATCCGCTCGGGTTTGCTTTCAGGAGCTTTTGTTCCCTGAGCACTTTCCGTAGAGTTCCGGAGGACGGGAATACAAATGGCGGCCTCCTGGTCTCCGGCCCGGAGGAGCCGAGAGCCCGGGGCCCCACTCCTCAGTGCGCCCTCAGAGAACAGCGCCCAGTTACTCCCGTCTGCCTGACTTCCGGCCGCGCTCCGAGCTCACCGAGCCTGCGACCGGTTCAAGGTAACACCGAGCTGTGAGCTTACTGTCGGCTCTGTCTCTGTAGCCGGTTTTCCTGTTCCAATACCCGCAAGCTCTGCGACACTCAGACACCCCCGATCCTTCTGTGACCCTGCGGGACCTGAGGCCACGCAGACCCCGTGTGGGCTTCGCCCTGGTTTAGCCTCTGGAGCGATGTCCCTCAGCGGAACAGACTTTTAAAAGTCCTGATTTTGTGCGCGGTTGCTCCGCCGCTTGCCGGGAGCCGGCCCCTCCCCCCGGGGTCTATCTTCCCGTCACTTTGGATTCACTTCTCCGCTGGTCCTACCTTCCAGAAAGTGGTTGTTTTTCTGTTTCCAGAATTGCTGTTCTTCTTCTCTTCGATCTGCCGATGGATTTTCAGGTGTTTGCAATCTTTAGATAAGCTATCTAGCTGATCTCCGGCCAGCTGAAGTAGTCTCAGCCTGCTACTTCTCCGCCATCTTGCCTCCTCCCTCACATCACTAGTTTTTGATGCAATGTCCCAAGATTCATTGTTTCAGTGCTCCATGCAATATGTGCCCTCCTTAATACCCACCACCAGGCTCGTCCATCCCTCCACCCCCCTCCCTACTAAAATCCTCAGTTTGTTTCTCAGAGTCCACAGTCTCTCATAATTCATCTCCCCTTTCTACTAGGAGAAGGAAAAGAAAAATGGATTGGGGTAAATCATAGGGGGAGTTGAACCACAGATTATTAAAAAAATATTCTTGATTTTCATTCTTGCCTCACATGTTTTGGAATGACATTCATTTGGGGCAAAGTCTGGTTGTTTTTCTTTTGTTTTTACTAAAACACTCTTAATCAACATATTCTCTCTCTCTCTCTTTTTTTTTTTTCTTTATATAATTAGGAGGTCTAATCCCAGAAAGCAACACTGTTTGCTTTTAATTAAGGGATGAATGGTGCATCAAAGTTTCATGGGAAATTTTCAGAATCTCCACCTAATCTTCTCTTAATGAAATGGATCTGACGGCTGCTCTGTTTGCATTAGTCACAGTACATGCCATACATGAATTTAAGAAGTGTACTGAGCAAACAAAGTCAAAATATACCAGGAAGTAGTCATTATCCAACAGATGAATATTTAGATATCTTCAAGGGCAAAAGCCCATCATCATATTAAATTACTATATAAAATCATCCTATCCCTGTCACCAGGCAGTTTTTCTTACCATTACTTTCTAACCTTTCAAACAATGAGCCTTTAAGTCCTTTCAAAAATAACATTTTTAGAGCAATCCATTTGGAAAACAGTACATTCCAGTCTCATCTAGTCACATAATGTACAGATTTTGAGATCAATAAGGTCAAAAGGATAGAATCAAGATAATTTTTTTTTTTTTAAGAGAGAGGGAGTAGGAAGGAGGGAGGGAGAGAGAGGAGCAAAAGAGAGAGAAAGCACACACAGATGGGGTAGGCAGATAAGGAGAGAAAGAATCTTAAGCAGGCTCCACACCCAGTGCAAAGCCTGATGTGGGGCTCGATCTCACAACCCCAAGATCATGACCGGAGCCAAAATAGTTAGACACTTAACCAACTGAGCCAGCAGTCACCGCAAGCTATGCTATTTCTCATTGTTAAATAAGGTTTGAGCCCCAGCTGCCGTAATAGAGTAGCACAGATTGGGTGGCTTAAACAGCAGAAATTTATTTTCCCACTGCTCTGGAGGCTAGGAGTCCAAGAACAAGGTGTGAACAGGTTTCTGTTTTAGTGATGCCTCTCTCCTTCGCTTGCAAATGGCTGCTGTCTTACTGTGTTCCCACATAGACTTTTCCCTACCTGCAAACAGAGATATCTGATGTCTCTTCCTCTCCTTATAAGAACTTCAGTCTTTTCAGATTAGGGCCCAACCCTTAGGACCTCATTTAACCTTCAAGATCCCATCCCCATATACATTGGAGGTGAAGGCTTTAACTATGAATTTTGGGAGGTACAAGTCAACCAATAACAAGTAATTTCCATTTTTGTTAATAAAATAGAAGGAAAGACCTATTGCTATGTCCAGGAAGCCATACACACAGGAATGACCCTGATCAGAAAGGACATGACATATATACTCATGTAAAAAATTTTTTAAATCTTTGTTTCCTTAGGTCACCTGAGTGGCTCATTCAGTTTAGCATCTGCCATCAGCTCAAGTCATGATCCCAGGGTCAAGGGATGGAGCCCCAAATCAGGCTACCTGCTCAGTGGGAAGCCTGCTTCTCCCTCTGCTGTTCCCCCTGCTCATGCTCTCTCTCTCTCTCACTCTCGCTCTCAAATAAATAAAATTTTTTAAAAAATCTTTACTGTCTTGGGACGCCTGGTGGCTCAGTGGGTTAAAGTCTCTGTCTTCGGCTCAGGTTGTGATCACTGGGTCCTGGGATCAAACCCCGCATTGGGCTCTCTGCTCAGCAGGGAGCCTGCTTCCCTTCCCCTCTCTTTGCTTGCCTCTCTGCCTACTTGTGTCATATAAATAAATAAAATATTTAAAAAAAAATCTTTACTTTCTTAAAATGAGGTTAATTCTGTGGTTCACTGTTCAACTTTACTTAAGTTCCACCCTTCAGTGTACCCTTACCCAGACTCACCCAGTACAACTGCCACTCCAAGCCTAAAAACTCCTCATCTGAGGCCTATTCCTCCTTTAGTAGGTTCAAAATACACTCATTTTCAATTTCCAAAAGGAAACAATATTATATAGAAGAAATTTCATTCATATTATAAATCAAGAGATCTGAAACTGGGTCCTAGATCTGACATTCAGTGACACTATATAACCTCTGCAATTTTTTATTATTTTTATTTTTATTTTTTATTTTTTTAATATTTTATATTTTTATTTCTGTATCTATATATTTATATTTATAATATTTTATTATACAGTATTATATTTATTATTTATTATTTATTTTTTATTATTAAATTCAGATTCAAAAATATCTGTGATTAAAAGATTACAAGCACTTCAATATATGTGTTTGAGGAATAACAGTAAAACATAATGGTAAATTATAGTATCAGGATAGACTTCTTTTACTCATCAGTAAATGGTCATTATTTCAAATGCAATGAACTATTTAGAACTATTCTGAAGTATGTAAGGATGTATAGAAAGATATGGCAATAAAGTATGAATATATTATTTGGAATTTCAGAGTTTGCAAAGCAAGAATCTCGTAGAAATTCCTGGCAGTTTCTTATATGGGCTGCTTAGTCCCATCAACGATAATAGTCTTTATGTTTATAAACAACTTAAGTAGTTTTGGAGGCTTCTTTGGTAACTGATGAGGTATTTTTTTTCTAATAACAGCTTCCCATTTACACTGTATTTTTCACTCTCTTTTATCTGTTCCCACACTATTTTGTACATATTCCCATTGCAGCAGCTTTCACTTGTTATTTGCTATACATAATTAGTGATTTGTAAGTTGTCTTCCTCATATATTGTAAGCTTCTTAAAAACTAGGATCAATTATTCATTTAAAAATGTTTCCCCAGCAATTGGCATAGTGCCTAGAATATAGCATAACTCAATATGTTTGTTTAAACATGTAGAAGATCCCTCCAAATTTGTGAATAATAATTTGACTTCCCAGATGTCTGAAGTGTCTCTTCTTGTTTATGTAACTGCATAAAGGATTGAGAGTAAAATTTGAGTAAAATACTCAAATCATCATTCCTTTTAAATTAATAACATTTTTTAGCTTTTAGAAATCTATATAATTCAGGTGTGCTACTCTCTAAATTAAGGGTCTCCATGGGTCATTTACAAAGTGGGCTTATAAGTTAGTATGGGAGTATAAAAGATAACACTACATAGAAGGATAGTACTTATTGGTGATCTAGAATTTTGAGAAGTTGAAAAATGGATTATCAATAATCTGTGAAAGGGTTATTTCCATGATTTGTCTGTTACAAAAGTGTTTCCCATTTTCTGTCAAAAGCAGTCAGAAAGCAAATGGAAAGCATAGCCAGAGATGAGCCATCTTAAAAGGTCTGAGAGCCAATATTCTGCCCCTCAAAAATAAGTAAAATTTATGTCCATTTTTTGATAATAAAAAATAATCAGGAATTGTCCTTGTCGGGCTGACTTTTCCATTCTGGGACAAAGTCCTTGGGAATGGCGTGTGGGTCAGCTGGTCGGACATGGGTGTAGTGGACCCAGGGAGTAATCCCGTTGACCTTGAGAGCAGTGGGAGTGGTCAGGATCACAATGTAGGGTCCCTTCCCCTAAAGCTAAGACTGCACAGCTTTCATGTAGGCCACTAATGTTGCTTACTTTTGTCAAAGACAGAGTCAGTACAGTTAAGCCCATGGTACTCAGACAGCAATACCAGCCACCAGACCTTGTTCCTGAGACCAGCCTGAACCCCTGACTGGGTCCTTTCTTAGGTTCCTCTGAGAGGGGGAAATGTGGAGGCTGAGAAAAACTAAGGCCATCCCACCTCAGGTTTAGCCTTAGCATAAGTATAGCCATCTCAGACCCCTGTGCTCAAGGGCTGAACTTTCCCCTACTTTACTTTAGTTTCAGGAAGCCCCACCCTTCTTTAGTTCTAAAGACCCCCACCCTACTTTAGTTCCAGAGACCCCCACCCTGCTTTGGTTCCAGAAACCCCCACCCTGCTTTAGTAATAGGAACCCATATATACCCCTGCCTTAACTATTCTTGGGGTCCAAGTCCCTACTCTGCTGTGTCAGGTATACTTGGGCCCAAGCTTAAGCTTGTCAAATAAACCCTCATGTAATTGCAAAAAAAAAAAAAAAAAAAAAAACTAAAAAAATTTAAAAAAAATAATCAGGAAGACACAGGAATTTAGCAATGATTGTCTTGGTGTGCTAGAATAATCTGATTATGTTCCCAATAAAATAAGTCAAATCAGTGGAACAATCCTAGATTGCAGCTAAAAGGATTTTACTTTTAATTTATACTTTTAAAAGACTTCTCATACATAAATACAGTGGTGGTACACAGTCCTCAGTCACATTAAATGCCCAGCAAAAACAAGGTCCAATGATGATCTAAGCCCGTGGTTCACAAAGTACGGACTCTTGTCATCTACTTCACAGGAGAGCTTGTCATAAAGGCAAATCCTACGCCCTCACACCAGACCTACTGAATCAGAAATTCCAGGTGGAGGCTTATAAACAGACTAGATTCAAGCCCTCCATATGATTCAAGTTAAGCTAAAAACCAAGAACGGTTGGTCTAAGTTCATAGAGTTAAATTTATGTTAAAGCCTTGGTTTCAATGCTTTGAGTGCCATCTTTGCTTTAAGTACCTTGATTTTGGTGTGGATGTCATGAATGAATGTTTTATTGATGCTGCTGTTAATAACTTTGGAAATAATGATAAACGTCTGTTGAATTATCTTGTGTTCTGACACAAGATAATTCAACAGACGTTTATCATTATTTCCAAAGTCAGAGTCTACTGTCTTAGCTAAAATCTGTCTTGAGTGCCTTTAAGTTCCCTGGGATGCATATAAAGAGATCAGATTTTAAAAACTGAGAGTTCTCACCTTTCTCTCTTTTCTAAACAAATTCTTCATATAAATCATTCTTACACATTCCTTTTCATGGTGTCCTCTAACTCTTCAGCTTCATCATCCCGTGTCTGTTTTTTCTACTTTATCTCTTTCTCTCTGGCCTCTTTATATGAATCGTGATCATTGCTTACACCTGCTCTAGCCCAGCTTATCTGAGTGAATGAATTTTAATGCCAAGTTGTTTAGATAGAATTGGAAGCTGCAGAGGAGATTTATCGTTCAGGGAGCATCGTCTGGAGAAGCCCTAATTTATTTTCGCAGTTCTGTAAAATTTAGATCTCTTGTGTCTGTAAAGCCTCTTGGAAGCCACAGCAATTGTATTTCACAGGCTGGTATGCACAAGTGATTTAGACCAGACTCTAGGGAGCAGGCACTCTTTTCCTTACCTCCCCCCGCTCCACCAGGAAAGATTTGAATATTTTGTTCCCTAAGAGAAAGGAAAGAAAATTAGACTATCACAAATATAAATAAAACCAGAATGTACTTCCATACCAACAAGTTGTGTCTATCACCAAGAAAAAACTTAAGGACACTAGTAGACAGATGTAGAAAAGGAAACAGAATATTCCCTTTGGTAGTATCCCCAGAAACAATACAGTGGCCATTCATTATTCTTTCCAAAGATGACCCTGAGAAAGGAAACACAGCTGAAGAGTTGCTGTCTGGTCACGACTCCAGAAAGCCCAGCTGAATCAGCTGAGCGGCCTTTGCAAGCTACTGAGTAATGGAAACTCTGCTTGCTTCAGTTGAATTTACCTTTATGCTACGTGTGGTCGTTTAAGCCAGAGGGCATAAGATTCAGTCAAAAGCCCTGCCAAGTTCAAGTACTAGCTCTACAGGACACAGCCAAAAGACACTACATAAGTCACTTAAACACCAAAATTTCATTTTTTTCAGCTGTAAACTAGAAACCTGATATGGCCATCACTCTCACAAGAAAGTCTGAGGATAAAATGAGAATCAGTGGTTCTCAAATGAAGTTAATTTTGCCCACCAGAGGATGTTTTACAAGGCCTGGAGATATTTTTGGTTACCACAACTAAGGAGGAGGGTGGATTGAGTAGACAGAGACCAGGGATTCTACTAAACATGCTATATGCCCAGGACCATCCTCCACAACAAAGAATTATCTGGCCCAGAAGAGTCAATAGTGCCAAGCTGGAGAAATTCTGGATGAGATGGTGTATGTGAAATTGCTTTGTAAATTTATAGTAGGTATTCAGCAAATGTTTACCTTGTGTCAGGCATTGTCTTCAGATGTCCTTATGTTAAGCCTAATGCACAGAGATGAGAGCCTCAGATTCAACAGGTTTCAATCAACCCAAAAGGACTGAACTTGTTTCTCTGACCTTCCAATGCCTTGCTCAGTGCCTTTAATAAAGCATCAAGTGGTAAAAATGTTTTGCTTGCTTAACTGATTCAGTCAAAACAAACTGCAAAGGTCTCTTGGAAACTGCCAATGTTTACTCTGTGTCACACATATCCCTGAGTCAAAAATCACCACAGAAATTCAAGAACTAATAATCTGATTTACTATCTTCAACAGCACATATCACAATGATAAGGACTTTACATATTTATGTATATATAGCCAATAAATATTCCAGAATCAATTTTGCGACATCGTGATTTTTTTCTGGATCAGCCAAAAAAAAAAAAAAAGAAAGAAAGAAAAAAAGGATTGAGTAAAGTATCAAAGTTTAATCATAATTTAAAATAATAATAATTACATTGATAGAGGGCTTACAACATGCTAGGCATTTACACAGCGGTCAACTTATTTAATCCTCACAACTAAATTTTGCCCCCATTTTACATGTCAGAAACCTGAGGCACAGGGAGATTAGGTTAGATTCCCAAAGTCAAACAGCTAACTAGTGACAGAACCAGAACTTGAACCTCAAGACAATCTGGCTTCAGAGTCTGTGTGCTTTATCTACCACATTATTTATCACAGAAGCTAAAAAGCAGCTAAGTCCATGTTATTTAGCAAAGTCATAGAGACAAAAGACATTCAGCACAGGCAGAATTAGTGGATCAGCCCAATTCAGAAAAATATCAAAATAGTGCCCACCAGATCTCCATTCTAAAAAAAGGTGCGACATATTTGGGCCAAGTCATAATACCTCCAGTAAAGTTGTAGCCCTTCCAAAAATCTGGGCCTCTTTTGTTTTGATCAAACTGTTTAAATGGTCTAGTACATGACCTTGTTGTTGCCAAACATATGTTCACTGCAGGTGACATTTCAGTAGCTTTCTGAAGGAAAAATGCTGCTTTCACTTCGCTCCTATAAACTGCGCAAAATGGCCCATTACCTCTGGTCCCTGCAAAAGGAAACTTCAAAGGCAAACTGAGAGGAGGAGAAACAGTCATCTGAATGGTAAGCTGCCAGAAAGAGACAATGTAACTGACCCCCAGTGCTCCTCTTGGGAGGAGGAGTTTCAGGGGCATCCAGAGCAGTCTCAGCGATTGCTTTCTGTGTTTTCCTATTTTTCCTCTTTCTTCTGCCCATGTGATTGGACGTGATGCAATCCTCCACTATAAAACAGGTTTTCTTTCACAGAAACACACTGCATCTCTCTTCACTGGCCCCAAATTCACAGAAACTATTTATTGCCCATAACCTCAGTCACCTGGTAAAGAAGCACTGGGCTTCACTGACTCAGACTTTGTATCTGTTGTAATTATTTAGAGTCATTTGTTTCATTCAGGTTACAAAATGCACTTAAAAACAAGTTGTTTTAGGGGTGCCTGGCTGGCTCAGTCAGTTAAGCATCTGCCTTTGTTTCAGGTTATGATCCCAGGGTCCTGGGATCAAGTCCCTCATTGGGCTGTCTGCCCAGTAGGGAGTCTGCCTCTCCCTCTTCCTCTGCCTGCCACTCCCCTGCTTGTGCTCTCTCTCTGTCTCAAATAAATAGATAAAATATTAGAAAATAAAAACAAGTCTTTTTAAAAGATCTGCTGAGAATAGAGAACAGAATTTGATGTATTCATGTACCAAAACCCCATTTTAACAGTGTTTGTGATATGGCTCATTGATCAATCCTTCAAAACATAGCTATGAACAACAAAAAGCCTTCTACATCACATAATTAGCCTATAAAACAGATGTTCATTTCTTCACACAATGTGAGCATTCTTGGAAAATATCATTTTATTTCATTTAACTCTAACATTCTCAATGGATGTCCATTTTATAACATCAAAATAAAATTGTACCCAAAACATTAGCAAAAAATTAAAACCGTATATTATAGTGATGGCTATGCATGTTTTAATATTTGAAAAATTCTGCATGAATGCAGAAGCAGAGCTTGATTTGCCAAAATCACTAGAGATTAAATTAAGACTTCTCCAGTTCACAAGTCATAATAATAGGTAAGTAAAAACTGTGCACTATGGTGATTTGAAACTTTGGAACATACTCATACAAATTAGCCTTCTTTTCTCCTCATAAATAGCATATGGGGTAGCTATACAGAAATCATTTATTTCAGTTTAAAAATGTGGGGTCAAGATATAGATAATTTAAATAACTCCCTGATAAAATATAATACTTACTTATAAAACTGAAACCTAAACCTTCTCTTTTGAGTTTCAGATCTGTTACTCTCCTACTGGACCAGCCATTCCTAGTGCCCTGTGGTAAGATTTTCACTTGTCTGCTGAGAAATAAAAATATTAAGGAGCAATAATCTTATGAAAGTAAATAATTATTATTTTAAAGGATTGCCTTTTATCTGTCCTATCTTTGTGTGAAATAGTTTTTAAAAATTAAGTGATGGGGATAAAAATGGTTCTAAATGGTCTTTCTTCCTATTTGAACTCCCTCTGTTGCACACATCTAAAATCCAACTTAAACTAGTTTAAGCTGAACAGAGAATTTACTGGCACATGGAGCAAATATATATATATATATATATCCATGATCATAGGTTCAGATGTAGCTGGATCCAGGATTCAACTGATGTTATCAGGACTTATTTCCCTTTCCATCTTTGGGTTCTGCTTTGTTTTTTAAAAACTATATCCTCAGATTTCGCAGGGCAGCCTCAGAGGATTCATACTCCGGGAGCCCAGGGGGCTCAGTCAGTTAAGCACCCAACTTGATTTCAGCTCAGGTCATTTTCTCAGGATCCTGGTATGGAACACCTCCCAAAGGGGTCTGCACTCAGTGGGGAGTCTACTTAAGGATTTCCTCCCTCCCTCTCTGCCCCTCCTCCTGCTTGTGTGCACTCATGCTATCTGTCTCTCCCACTAAAATAAATAAATAAATCGAAGAAGAAGAAGAAGATGATGATGATGATGATGATTCGTGCTTATATAATCCTTATTGTTAACCCTACCAGTAGGAAGAAAACTTATGACCTTCCTACTAGCTCCAGAAAAGTCCTCCTGGGCGTGCTTAAGTCACATGACTAACCCTGAACCAATCATTTTAACCAGAGGACACAATGGTCTAATTGTTCATTCATAAGCCCAGAGGTAGAGTCAGACCCTCAGAAAAAAATAGAGTAGGGCACCTGGGTGGCTCAGTCAGTTAAGCATCTGCCTTCGGCTCAGGTCATGATCCCAGAGACCTGGGATCAAGTCCCAAATTGGGCTCCCTGCTCAGCAGGGAGTCTGCTTCTCCCTCTGACCCTCTCCCCTCTAGTGTTTTCTCTCTCTCTGGAATAACAAATAAATAAATAAATCTTAAAAAAAAAAAAAGAAACAAACAAACAAACAAAATGGAGTAATCAAAGAAAGAGATGACCCCCTAAGAAAATCAGGGTACAGGTTACCAGAGAGAAGGTAGGTAATACTGAGTTAAATCGAAATATCAGCAATCTACTTGTTTTGCCAAAATAATGCCTTGATAATGCTATATCAGTTTCCTAACTTTGAAAAAAAATTTATAACTCCCTCATATCCCCAAAGCTAGAAGTTGTTAGACTACATGCCCTAATAATGCGAAAAATTTCATGAATCCTACTAAGTAGTAATACAAAAATCTTTGGAAGCCTAAGCAAAGTGTAATAATTGTCTAAGTATTGTGTGACACTGCCTACTTTTTTTTCTTAGTTATTTACAAATCTCGAAATTGAACTTTTCTTCACTAATATCCAAACATGCCCATTAAAACTCCCCTCCCAGCTTTAAAATACAAAGCTAAACCAGATACTAAAAACACTGTATGAATTAAATTTTAATTTATTTTTATCAAAACTGAAAGAATAAAAGAAAAAGAAATATGTAGCCATTATGCTAACTCTGCCATAAATCAAACAATGCTTAAATAGAGCAAAGAGGCCCCAGTTAGAGACCTGGTATTGTCTGAAACCTGAATGTTCTATGTTTAGTTAGTAAGTAAAAAAGTGTTAGTGTTATGATATTCTTTAAGCCTGGGTGGTTCAGTCAATCAAGTGCCCAACTCCTGATTTCAGCTCGGGTGATGGTCTCAGCCTGGAGTCCTCTCTGCCCCTTCCCCCATTCTCTCTCATTCTCTCTTGCTCTCTCAAATAAATAAAATCTTTTAAAAAAAAAGAATTGAGTGTGGATAACACAGGTAACTGATAGTGATTCTGAAGTCTGGACATCACAACCCTCTACTGCTCCTAAAGCTGCAAATGGCCAATTCCGTTCAGTGAAACTACTTAAATGACTACATCCTAGAACCTGCTTTTTCATTTCCTAGGTAGTTATTAGACATCTGTCTTCTATTACTACTAATCTACTAAAAATGCTTTCTTGATGATCTCTTTATTAGTCAAAGAGTCTTTTCTCAGTCTCCATTCATCGAGACCTTTTCCAATATCCCTTTTTTTAAAAAAACTGTATTTTTATTCTGGTAGTTCTCCTTTCTTTTATGCAAATATTCAATCCTGGTTTCCATCTACTTTGGAAGAGCTTCTCTATAGTGCTTATATTCCTGTTTCCTTACATATAAATAAGCATTAAAAAACTAATATTTTTTAATGTGTATTCTTCTATTTAATAGTGCCTTGGATAGCATGCAAGTAGTAAGTAGAAGCTATGATTGTTCTGATTTACTCATGTTCATACCCAATTGTCTAAACTACTGAGTTTGCCTTTAGTATTTTCAAGGCATTTTCTCTACAGAAAAAGATTGCAAGGAAATTGCTGCCACTTTTGGTCTCCTACTCTAAAATAAGTCTAGTTTCCAAAGTCAACCACCTCCTTTAATCCACAGAACTCACTTCAAGTTAAAAAAAATCACTCAACTCCAAACATGAAAAGTTTCAGCTTGAAAGGAGCTACAGCATCTGCCTCCACACCAGGGACCACAAAGCCTGAGCGAGCCATTGTGGCTGTGTGCTTGAATGAAAGGGATGAGTCTGAGCATGTTTGCTGTGTGATCTTTGCAAAAATGAAGAAAGGACCACAGAGGAAATCCAGCTTGGGGAATTGGATAAATGAGCAGGCAGCTCTATGCAGACCACAAAAAAAAAATTAATCAGACTTCGGAACAATTTTATTCTAGTTTGTATTCTTGGGGGATAACTTCCTTAGTAGCAGCTAAATGGGGTTCACTAAGTCCTGCCAAATATCCCATTTAAATAAGCATATATTTGCATATATTGACGTGCAGGAAAAATGCACTACCAGATTACCAAAAGAGTCCTTCCACACATTCAGGTAGGTCGTCTTCCTCTGTGGCTGCCTGGGCAACCAAGACAGAATCATGAAGGAGGATTTTTCTCCTTTCTTTTTTGTGACTGAGTACGTGCGCTATGGTAGGCAACTCAGTCCTTCTCTGCAGACCTTAGTTTTCTCATTCAAAAATGAATAAGGAATGCCAGAAAACTTCTAAAATTTCTTGTTTCTGACATCCTGATTCCTATAAGCCTTGTCTATCCAGGAGATTAGCTGTTGATCTAATTTAAGGACTGGCAAATTACAGTCAGAGGTCAAATGCTCCTGCCACTTGTTTTTGCAAATAAAGTTTTATTGAAATATGACAAAACTATTTGTTTATGTCCTATCCATGGCTGCCTCTCTCCAGTGAGAGTCCAGCTACTATGACAAAGACAAACCATAGGAAAGTGGAAAGCATTTACTCTGGCTTCTAACAAGAAAAGTTGACTGTTTTATGAGCTAAGTGAAAGTAAATGCATTTGTTTGTTTTCTCATCTATTTCTCATGCTAGTAGGGTCTCCAAATATGAGTAAATTGAGAGGCCATGCATGAAAGTTATGGTTGAGGCAGTGTTCACAATTACTTGTTCTACTCTTAAAAAATAAGTATCAGAGAAAACACAATGACATATTTGTGGTAAATCATTCTGATGTTCAAACCACCAGAAAAGCACCGTGTGAATTGCTATTGTCACACCCAAACCAATTTTCAGCATATATATGGACACAGACTGACTTGAAATACCAAACTGTTTTTGTATTCCAAATAATTGTATTGCACAACTTGAAATAATTCACTATTTGCTTTCTGGGTCATTCGGATGATAGTCACAAAATGAGAAATGACTCAGCATCAAATTTTCACCACTCTGACTTGCGTGACTTCTTAATTAATAGCTGAAGGTGGTAGCTGTATGAGCTCCACAGTGAATCCTATTTTAATTATGTAAAAAACAATGCTAAATCATGTGAGTATGAAATAACTTAAAGAATGTTAAGTAGGCAATATATGTAAAACAATTATAAAGCCGGTTTCTATCTGACTTGACACCTGACTTTAAGTGTGTTTCTTCCTAGAACAAAGTAGAAAATGAAAGCACCTATTCAAATTTTCTGCACTTTTAAATGAAACATAGCAGATAATATAAAATGTGTGTCTTTTTTTCTTTACAAAATAGCCCACACTCTGAGCCTCAAAGTATCTCAGGTGTTAAAGCCTTCCTGTTTCAACTTACCCTTGTCAAAGTTGTTCCTTTTTGTCTTCACTTTCATCCCCAAGCTTTCTGTTCATCAAGTGACAATTTCCACTCTTTTTCACTGATTGAAATCTATTGCCTTCATTTCTAACGAATGTTGCACTGAATGTCAGTTTGGAGCCATATGGGCCTGTGTTAGATTTCTAGCACTATGACTTTAAGGAAGTTATTTAACCTGACCAAGCAAGCCAATGATTACATCTGTCCATCAATTAATCAATAAATAGTGCTACTTCATAATGTGAAAATTCTATTTGCTAAATGTATATCCATGGTATACAGCATATCCTTTCAAAAATCATTAGTTAATTTGCTTTCCATAGAAGAGTAATGAGATTCTTTTTTTTATTTAAATTCAAATTAGTTGACATACAGTGTAGTAATAGTTTCAAAAGTAAGATTTAGTGATTCATTACTTACATATAACACTAGTGCTCATCTCAACCAGTATCCTCCTTCATACCTATCACCCATTTAGCTCATTCCCCTACAAGCCACCCCCTTCAGGCAAGTCTCAGTTTCTTCTCCATAGTTAGAAGTCTCTCATGATTAACTTCTCTCTCTGTTTTAATCTTATTTCATTTTTCCTTCCCTTCCCCTATGTTTTGTTTCTTAAATTCCACATATGAGGAATATCATGTATTTGTCTTTCTTATTTTGCTTTAGCATAATATACTCTAGTTCCATCCACATTATTACAAATGGCAAGATTTCATTCTTTTGATGGCTGAATAATATTCCATTGTGTGTATGTATGTGAACATATATTTATTTATGTATATGTATGTATATATATATATGCATACATACACACATACACACACATTTATGCACTATATCATCTTTATCCATTCATCGGTAGATGAACATTTGAGCTCTATCCTTAATTTGGCTATTGTTGATAGTGCTGCCATAAACATTGGGGTGCATGTGCCCCTTTGAAGCAACATTTTTGTATCCTTTGGATAAATAGCTAGTACTGTAATTGTTGAGTCATACAATAATTCTATTTTTAACTTTTTGTGTAACCTCAATACTATTTTCCAGGGTGGCTGCATTACTTTGCATTCCCACAAGCAGGGTAAAAGTGTTCCCCTTTCTCTGCATCCTCACCAATGTCCTGTTTCTTGTGCTGTTAATTTTAGCCTTTCTGACAGATGGACATGGTATCTCATTGTGGTTTTGACTTGTATTCCCTGATAAGTGATGTTGAGCATCTTTGCCTGTGTCTCTTAGCCATATGGATGCCTTTCTTAGAAAAGTGTTTATTCATGTATTATTAGGTTTTTGGACATTGAGTTTGGTAAATTCTCTATAGATTTTTTGGGGTACTAACTCTTTATCAAATATGTTATTTGCAAATATCTTCTCCCATTCTATAGGTTGCCTTTTAGTTTTGTTGATTGTTTCTTTTCACTGTGCAGAAGCTTTATATCTTGAGAGGTTCCAATAGTTCATATTTGCTTTTGTTCCGCTTGCCTCTGGAGACATATCTAGTAAGAAGTTGCACTGGCTGAGGTCAAAGAGGTTGCTGCCTGTTTCCTCTAGGATTTTAATGGTTCCCTGTCTTCCATTTAGGTCTTTCATCCATTTTGAATTTATTTTTGTGTATGGTATAAGAAAGTGGTCCAGTTTCATTCTGTATATTGCAGTCTAGTTCCCAACAGTATTTGTAGAAGAGACTGCCTTTTCTCCATTAGATATTCTTTCCTGCTTTGTCAAAGATTAGTTGGCCATAGAGTTGTGAGTCCATATCTGGGTTCTCTGTTCTATTCCACTAATCTATGTGTCTGTTTTTGTGCCAGTACCATAGTATCTTGATGATTATGGCTTTGTAATACAGCTTGAAGACTGGTATTGTGATGCCTCCTGCTTTAATTTTCCTTTTTTTTTTTTTTTGAAGATTTTGTTTATTTATTTGACAGATAGAGATCAGAAGTAGGCAGAGAGGCAGGCAGAGAGAGGAGGAAGCAGTCTCCCTGCTGAGCAGAGAGCCCGATGCGGGGCTCAATCCCAGGACCTGGTGATCACAACCCGAGCCAAAGGCAGAGACTTTAACCCACTGAGCTACCAAGACACCCCTGCTTTTCTTTTTCAACATTAATTCAGCTATTTGGGATATTTTTTGGTTCCATACAAATTTTAGAATTGTTTGGTCTAGCTCTGTGGAAAATGCTGGTGGTATCTTGATAGGAATTGCAATTAATGTGTAGATTGCCTAGGTAGTATATATATTTTAGCAATATTTGTTTTTCCAATACACGAGCATGAAATGTTTTTCCATTTCTTCGAGTCATCTTCATTGCCATTTATCTGTGTTCTATAGTTTTCAGAGTACAGATCTTTTACTTCTTTGGCTACATTGACTTCTAGGTATCTTAAAGTTATTGATGCAATTGTAAATGGGACTGATTCTTTGATTTCTCCTTGTGCTGCTTCATTATTTGTGAATAGAAATGCAACAGATTACTGTGCATTGATTTTATATCCTGTGACTTTGCTAAATCCATGTATCAGTTCTAACAGTTTTTTGGTGGAGTCTTTTGGGTTTTCAACATAGAGTATTATGCCATCAACAAATAGTGAAAGTTTGACTTCTTCCTTGATGATTTGGATGCATTTTATTTCTTTTTGTTGTCTGATTCCTGAGGCTAGGATTTCCAGTACTATGTTGAACAATGGTGTGAGCATGGACATCCTTGTCATATTCCTGACCTTAGGGAAAAAGCTGGAAGTTTTTCTCCACTGAGGATGATATCAGTTGTGGGTCTTTTGGATATGGCCTTTATGATGTTGCAGTATGTTCCTTCTATCCCTACTTTCTTTAAGGTTTTTATCAAAAAAGGATTCTGTAGGGGCACCTGGGTGGCTCCATCAGTTAAGTGTCTGCCTTGGGCTCATGCCATGATCCCACAGTCCTAGGATCAAGCCCTGTGTTAAGGCTCTCTCCCTCTCCCTCTGTTGTTTCTCCTGCTTGTGCTCTCTCACTCTCTCTGTGTCAAATAAATAAATAAAATCTTTAAAAAACAAAAAAGGATACTGTATTTTGTCAAATGCTTTTTTCTATATCTATTGAGAAGATCATATGGTTTTTACCCTTTCTTTTATTAATGTGGTATACCACATTGATTGATTTGAGAATATTGAATCATGCCTGCAGCCCAGGAATAAATCCTACCTGATCATAGTGAATAATCCTTTTAATATGCTGTTGGATTTGATTAGCTAATATCTTGTTGAGAATTTCTGCATCTATGTTCATCAGGGATATTGGTCTGTAATTCTCCTTTTTAGTGGGATCTTTATTTGGTTTTGGAATCAAGGTAATGCTGGCCTCATAGAATGAGTTGGAAATCTTCCTTCCATTTCTATTTTATGGAACAGCTTCAGAAGAATAGGTATTAATTCTTCCTTAAACATTTAATAGAATTCCCCTGAGAAGCCATCTGGCTGACAATAGTTTGTGGGAGATTTTTTTTTTTAAGATTTTATTTATTTATTTGACAGAGAAAGAGAGAGATCATAAGTAGGCAGAAAGGCAGGCAGAGAAAGAGGGGAAAGCAGGCTCCCCACTGAGCAGAGAGCCCGATGCGGGGCTCGATCCCAGGACTCTGGGATCATGACCTGAGCCGAAGGCAGAGGCTTTAACCCACTGAGCCACCCAGGCGCCCCTGTGGGAGATTTTTGATTAGTGATTCAACTTATTTGCTGTTATTGGTCTGTTCAAATTTTCTATTTCTTCCTGGTTCAGTTTTGGTAGTTTATGTTTCTAGGAATTTATCCATTTCTTCCAGATTCACCAATTCTTGGCATGTAATCGTTCATAATACTCCCTGAAAACTGATTGTATTTCTGCAGTGTTGGTTGTGATTTCTATTTCATTCATGATTTTATTAAGAGAAAAGAGTCCTTTCTCTTTTCTTTTGATAAGTCTGGCTAGAGGTCTATCAATTTTGTGAATTAAGAGCTATTAAAAACCAGCTCCTAGTTTTGTTGATGTGCTCTATTGTTGTTGTTGTTGTTTTTGTTTCTGATTTCTGCTCTAATCTTTATTATTTCCCCTTCTTCTTCTGGTTTCAGGCTTTATTTGCTATTCTTTTTCCACTCCTTTAGGTGTAAGGTTAGGTTGTGTATTTGAGACTTTTACTTCTTGAGGAAAGCCTGTATTGCTCTGTACTTCCTTCTTAGAATCAATTTTGCTATGTTACAAAGATTTTGAACTGTCATGTTTTCATTATCAGTTGCTTCTCTGTATTTTTTTTTTTTTTTTTTTTTTTAGGTTCTTCCTTAGGTTCCTGGTTAACCCATTCGTTCTTTAGTAGAATTTTTTTAACCTCCATGGATATGTGGTCTTTCCAAAATTTTCTTGTGCTTGACTTCAAGTTTCATAGTATTGTGGTCTGAAAATACACAGGGTATTATCTCAGCCTTTTTGTACTAGTTGAGGCCTAATTTGTGACCCTGTACATGATCTATTCTGCAGAATATTCCATATGCACTTGAAAAGAATGTACATTCTGCTGCTTTAGGATGAAATGCTCTGCACTTGCCTATTAAGTCCATCTAGTCCAGCATGTTATTCAAAGCCTTTGTCTTCCTTGTGATCTTCTGCTTAGATAATCTCTCCCTTGCTGTGAGTGGGCTGTTAAAGTCCTCTACTATTTTTGTATAATTATCAATGAGTTTCTTTGTTTGTTATTATTTCATATATTTGGCTACTCCCAAATTGGGGGCATAAATATTCACAACTGTTAGATCATCTTGTTAAATAGACCCCTTTATTATTATATAGTTCCCTTATTCATCTCTTATTACACACTTTGGTTTAAAATCTAGTTTATCTGATATAAGGATAGCTACTCCAGCTTTCTTTTGATGTCCATTAGCATGATAGATGGTTCTCTACCTCCTCACTTTCAATCTGGAGATATCTTTGGGTCTAAAATAAGTTTCTTGTAAGCAGCATATTGATGGGTCTTATTCTTTAATCCATTCTAATACACTATGTCTTTTGATTGAAACACTGAGCCCATGTACATTCAGAGTAAATATTAATAGATATGAATGTAATGCCACTGTATTACCTGTAAGTTCACTGTTCCTATAGATTGTCTCTGTTCCTTTCTAGTCTTTGTTGCTTTTGGTCTCTCTTTCCTGCTCAAAGTGTCCCCTTTAATATTTTTTGCAGAGCTGTTTTAGTGTTCACAAACTCCTTTAGTTTTTGCTTGTCCTGAAAACTCTATCTCTCCTTCCATTCTGAATGACAGCTTTGTTGGATAAAGTAATCTTGGCTGGATATTTCTCCCATTTAGCAGTTCAAATATATCATGCCACTCTCTTTTGGCCTGCCAGATTTCTGTGAACAAATCTGCTGCTAACCTCGTGTGTCTACCCTTGTAGGTTAAAGACCTTCTCTCCCTAGCTGCTTTCAGAATTCTCTCTTTATCTTTGTATTTTTCAAATGTCACTATGATATGTCTTGGTACTGACCTATTTTCATGAATTTTGAGGGGAGTTCTCTGTGCCTCTTGGACTTGAATGTCTGTTTCCTTCCCCAGATTAGATAAATTCTCAGGTATAATTGTTCAAATAAACCTTCTGCCCCTTTTCCCACTTTTCTTCTTCTTGGGCTTCTACGATACAGATATTATTGTGCTTTGTGGAATCATTGAGTTCTCTAAGTCTTTATGCATGTTCTAATAGTTTTCTTTCCTTATTTTCAGATTCATTATTTTCCATAATTATATCTTCTATATCACCTATTTGATCCTCTGCTCCTTCCTTCCTCACTGTGATTACATCCAGTTGGTTTAGCTTCTTAGTCATGGAATTTTTTATTTCATTCTGACCAGCTTTTACATATCTCCTCTCTCTAGTTAGGTTTCTCTGGTGTCTTTTTGCTTCTTTCAAGCCCAGCTAGTATTTTTATGACTGCTGTTTTAAATTCTTGTTCAGATATATTGCTTATATCTATTTTGAGCAAAACCCTACCTGTGATTTCTTCTTAATCTTTATTTTGGAGAAAATCTCTATCTTGTCATTACATCTAGAGTCCTGTCTTTTGTATATTATGAAAGGTTGTTATGTTTCTTGCTCCTGAGAGTAACAATACATTAAGAATGGACCATACATTGTCCAGGGCCCGAAGCTCCAGGAAAGCTTTCTGGCGTATGCTGTGTGCACTCTCTTCTGTGTTTTGGCTTTATTTTCACACAAGTCAGTCCTCTACAAAGTTCCTCCTTGTTTGCAGTGGGGAGTGTCTGGACCTTTAACTAGAGGTTCTTTGATTTATTTGTTAAGATAAGCCTGATTTAAAAAAAAAAATTAAAATTTGATCCAAGAAAAAAGGAAAAGGAACAAAAAGGCAAACAAACAAAAAACTATAAGCCTAACTCCAAAGAATAAGAAAGAAGGAAAAAAGAAAATGGAAAAGGGGAAAAAAAAAGATCCAAAATATAAGAAAAGGAAACAAATAAATCAACAAATGAACAAAAAACTGTAAGTGTGATACTAAAGGGAGAAAAAAAATCAAATTAAATAAAAGATGGTGCAACCAGTGGTCCACAAAAGCCTTATGATCTCTGTTACTTCATCATTCTTGACAGTAACCTATGTAGTGGTTAATTATTTTCTACTTTCCTGAATACATCAAGTAAAAATCCACAGAATATATTAACCGAAGTCAATAAGTAAAGAACGAAACACTTAAAAGCCTTATGTCTAGACAGGAAAACCACTCTGATCATACACACTTAATCACGTATGTTACTTTAATGGTCAGTGTTACAGTTCAGTTAGTAATTTTACTTATTAGATGCATTTTTCCTAGGATAATTATTCATCTCAGCTTTTAAAACATGTTCCAATCCCAATTAAACACATCTCTTGGAAGAAATTCCCATTAGAGCTCTTGGTCTGTCCTCAGGCTCCTCATTGAAATTGTCACTTAATACCGTTAAATTCTGTTTTCTCTCAATCATCTCTAACTCTCTGCCTAAACATATATGACAGACAGAATCTTTACATGAACAGATAGGTAAGACCAAAGAAACTGTATTTAATACTAGGTAAGCAATCCATGCCCTTTGGTTCATTTTGTTCCAAAAAAACAACTTACTGAGTCTCAAAAAATTAGTCCCAAATGAGTCAAAGATAGTACAGAAGACATCACTCTAAAACTGCTTCAGATGCCTGGGTGGTTCAGTCAGTTAAGAATCTGCCCTCAACTCAAGTCATGAACCCAGGGTTCTGGGATAGTCTCACATCAGGCTCCCTGCTCAGTGGGGAGTCTGCTTGTCCTTCTACCCTTCCCCCTTGCTCATGATCTTTCTCTCTCATGTTCTCTCACTCTCTCCCTCTCAAATAAATGTATAAAATCTTAAAAAATAAAATAATAATATAATAAAATAAAACAAAGCACAACACCTCTTTCTAGAGGAACCTGGCTGGCTCAGTCAGTAGAGCATATGACTCTTGATCTCAGGGTTGTGAGTTCGAGCTCCACACTGAGTGTAGAGACTACCTAAAAATAAAATATTTTAAAAAATAAATAAAATCATTTCTTTCTAGAGAAAATAATTTTAACACTATATAGGCATGTGAGATTTAGTTTACAAGTATTATATAACCACAAGAGAAGAACATGTAAAGAATGAGGATTACATAAGAAACATCTTAAATAGTAATAGTGGAGAGGCACCTGGCTGGCTCAGTCAGGAGAGCATGTGCTTCTTGATCTCAGAGTCATGAGTCTACACCCCATATTCGGCATAGAATCTACTTTAAAAAAAGAAAAAAAGTAGTAGTGGAACAGTAAGATTTAAGACAAAAATAAAGTTGAAAAAGGATGATGATATGGGGTGGATGATAAAGTCTGTCATCATTTTTACCTTACATATACGAACAAAGCATAGGGTTTCAAGTAGGAAAACTTGTTTCTCTCCAATTCCATGTGCAAAAGAATCAACATCTAAAATTCCAGTAAAATTAAAAACTAATGCCAAAGTAAATTATTTTTACTACTCAATGGTCTCTTGCTATACATATAAATGCTGAAGCAATGTAAGGTATTCATTTTCATAGCAAGAGAAATTGGTTGACTAACATAGTCTGTTATGAGAACTATACTTCTGTTGGAATGATTAATCATTGGTCTTACTGAGGTTAAGATGATGAAATAAGAGTTATTCCTTGAGTCATTATCTTTAGACGGTCCTACAAGCTGATTTCAACTTGATGCCTCACAGGTCATGTCTGTATTTTTGTCTAAGTTTACTTTAAGTGGGACCTTTAAAGATATTTATTGATTCACAGTTGATACGCTTTTCTGCAAAAGATTATGAGGAAATTAGCAATTATACCGGAGATAGTCGATATCAAACTCTTGTTTTTATTTTTTAATGGAATAAACTTTAATTTTAATTTTAAATATCAGGTCAACTAAAGAAAATTAATGTGCTTAAAATTCGGTTTGCCTGGACTAATTCTCTCTTAATGATACAGACAACACTATAAAATGAAAGTGTATTGTGAGTATGTGACTTGAATGTGTGTGGGGAGGTAACAATCTATGGTTAAGAATGCCTATGTAATCAGAGAAAAGATGCAGGAGTTCAAAGAGTAAGATAATTCATCATACCTCTGAAAATATTTTATTTTGTGAGTTTTCCAAAATAAATGAATGCAACATTCAGATCTATTTTTTTTTAAAGATTTTATTTATTTGAGAGAGAGCGAGCGAGCATGAAAGGGGCAAGGGACAGAGGGAAAAGCCAGCTCCCTGATGAGCAGAGGGCCCGACGTGGGACTTGATCCTGGGACTCCAGGATCATGACCTGAGCCGAAGGCAGTTGCTCAACCAACTGAGCCACGCAGGTGCCCACATTCAGATCTATTTTTAAAACTACTGATGTCTAGACTTGTCCCTTGAATTGTTATTTCTTCTAAAGTCTTTTGAACAAACTATTATGGTTTAACCAATCATTTCTGAGTAACCATTCTCATTAGTCCAGTTATATGATTGGTTGGCAGTGATTCTCTTTGGTTAATTGGAAAGATTAGCTGTGCCATATTGAAAGAATTGGTGATAATGAAACCAAACTACCTGCCTAATGACACAATTTAGATCTCATTAGTAGCCTGTAGAGCTTCAGTGTATAAGGGTTGTTACAAGAAGATGAAGGGCTAGAATCTCATCAGAGGCCCCCTCTTTTAAGCTTAAATCTGCTCTGGTCCTAATAGAGATGTCAGAAGTGCTCTGACCTTACTGAGTTGTAAGGCAGAAAATAAATTAAGCAGGATATTGGCTAATTAATCATCAGCTAATATTATTAGAAACCTGACAGGCACTTCCTTCTTGTAGCATTTAAACCTGTATTCACATTTCTACTGTATGAACTATTTTACTATTTTTTAAATTGTGTTCTCATTATTAACAATCTTTACCTCTCCTCCTGGCCACTGACAGGGTATGAATTCCTGGAGAGCAGGGACTCTATTTAACTGGTCTTTATTTCTATTCCAGAAGGGCATTCATTAAAAATAAATTGAAGAAACTGAATGAATAATTGAAACATGCTAACACTTAAAAAGTACATTGCAGGGGAAAAATATAACATAAAAGCTACAATAGATGACCAGGGTTAAACAGGCGCACAAACTAGAGACATTTCCAAATTACATCCACAGGGAGAGGTCCTTTCCTGGAAGAGAGGGATGGTCTTTGAGCCAAGCAGTCTTGAGGTTGGTTGCCACCTGGTGGCCTCAGGGAGTAAGAAGCCTCTGAGTTTACTTGAGTTCCATACTGCTGCAAAACTGAACCCTAAACTGCAATAGCTCAAGTATACCGGATGTTTATTTCCTGTTTACAGGGTTGCAGGAAGCACAGCCATTCTCTGAAGAGCTCCAGGCTGTAGTGGCACAAGGTGCTTCTCTTACAAGACATTGGAGAGAACTGTCCAGACCTCAATGCAAGAGAGTCAAAGAAATGTAGTCTAGCCATGTGCCCACGAGAATTCTATTTTTATGGAAGGAGAGAAAGGCTATGGAGAGTAGGTGGAAGTCTCTGCAATACTTGGTTTTTTTCATTTGTAAAAACAACATCCAACTCAGACTGTATCTCCAGAATTAAATGATTAAAAACCCACAAATTCATTAATTATCCAAGTAAGAGAAAATTATAAGATATTAGGTATCATATCTAGAAAAGCCCTTGATTCTTAGAAGGACTTAATAAGGGATAGTTTCCATTCATGTGAGTAGGAATACCTGCATGATACTTTATTCTATCCTTGGGAGAACTCAAGAGTTCTAGACGATTTGTAGAGAAAAGTTCATGTATTCACATTTACGAAATGGTCACTGTGCACCCACTCTGTGTCAGGCACTTTTCTATAGTCATACGACACAGTAATAAATAAAATCCTGCCTAATACATATTACATAGGAATGACAGAAGAAACTTTAGAGCACAGTTATTTATAATCTTATCTTCTGAGGGGAATCAGTTCTATTTTCACACTGCTCTGTTGTAAGTATAAGGATATAAGGAAAACAAAATGTTTGTGTTTTACTTCAGTTACACAGATAATTTCTCCAATAATTAAAAGCTGTTGTGATATAGGCTATTAAAAAAGAAAAACACAGCATGTTGTGAGAGCAACTAATGGAGGGATCTAAGCTAACCTAGGGTGATCAAACAGTGCTTCCCTTCTGAACTGACATGTAAAGTGCAGCCTGAAGAACAAGTGAATATTTGCCGGATGACAGGACGAGGGTGACAAAGCATTCCAAGCAGAGGAATTTACATGCATATGTTTCCAGTGCTGGAAGAAGCACGGGCATTGGCTAACCTGAAATTAGGCAAATATGACCAAAAGGCATACAGTGAGAGAAGAATAGTATGATACGAGATTCAGTAAACTACATCATACCGAGACTCAAAGCTTATGTCAAGGCATTTAAACTTTATTCAAAGAATAACTGCAATCTACAAACTTTGAAGCAAAGGTATAGCACGATCTAATCTGCAATGTAAAAACTTCAATCTAGCTGTTAGAGAATGAATTAAAAGGAATAAAAAGTAATTCAATGGAACAAATTCAAAGACGTTTGCTATGTTGTAAGCCAAGTGCCATTTTTGGCTTGGATTAATGTAGTGAAAAGGAGATGAAGAGAAGAAAGCTGAATCCAGCAGTATGTTCAAGGTAGATTAGTCCATGGTAACTGACTGAATGGAATAAAGACTGAAAGGAGGAATGAGGGAGAGAAAAATTAAATAATAATCCAAATGGTTCTCATTTGAGTAAGAGGGAAGATAATGGACAGAACATTCTGATTAAAGAAATAGAAAGAAATGCCTCTAGGGAAAATTTTAAGGGAAAAGTTTATCATCCCTTATAGATTCCTTCTAAAAGTTTTTTTTTTTTCCTCTCCCCTAATGTAATACTATACCCTATTCTTAGATAACTGGAATCCTTTCTTTTCTTTTAATCGGAGATGTGCACATATGCTCAGAGTAATCTTATGTATTATTCACCTTAGAATAATGCTTGTTAAAATATGCAAAAAGTAAATAACTCACAGACTAGCAAGAACATACTCTTGTATTTTAGAGCTTCCCCCCACCCTTTACAATGACCACTATAAAACTCAGAGTAAAATTAGTTTGAATGTGTTAAAAAGCAAAATCCAACTGAGTAAATTTGAAGATCTAATTGGCTTTATTAAACAATTCATGAATTGGGCAGCATTCTATCTAGGAGGTAGAGGGAAACTCCGAGGAGCTGTATGAAATAGAAGGTTTCTCTAGAATAAGAATGGGGCAAGAAATTATTAGCAAGAGAAAATGACTGTTCCAGGCAAGGTCATGTTCTTGGGGCAAGGGAGAAGAGGAGCAGGAGGTCTTATCCTGCAAATGACCTCATCTTTCATTTTCCTTTGGAAGATGGAGAGAGTCCATGTGGTAGAAACCATTGGTGTTGATTGAAAAATTCCTGAAACTCATTGGTTAAGAGTACATTTCTGGGGGAGGATGAAACTGCAGTTAAATTAGGTATTATGTTAAATGATGCCATCTTGGGCCTGTGGTTTTCTTTTTAGCAGATGCTATAGTTTGGCAATAGCGCAGAGTAACCTTATCGTTGAGTAAACTATAATACTCAGTTTCTTTATAGGGTAGTTATGGGATAGTTATTGTAGAGGCTGCTTTAGCCAAACAGACTTGAGCAATGGAATGCAGAAAGGATCACAGTGACCATCTGGCTGCATACAGACAGGTCCATCAGGCGACCCACCTCAGAATATCCATAGGCCCTAAGAGACCAATGGGCTACTTACGAACAGGCACAGTTACCAAAAAAGGGAGAATTCTTATACATTGTCATACCTCCTTTACCTGCTCTCTTTAAAAATGGCTCCTACCCACTGCCTCCTGGCAGACAGCCTCTCCTCTGCCGTCCTGCCTGCTGCTCTTGGCAGTATAATCAGGAAACTTCTATCTCCTTTGTTCTGCCTCAGTGAATTCTTATCACAGCCCCCACCACCAGCTTCCACCCATCAGTCACCCCACATTTGGGGCCCTCATCTCATCAGGAGAGACACCCCATTTAAGTACCACAGTTATCATTCCTTCATCTGTAATTAGAACTAAATGAGGTAATTCACCTGAGTTCTAGCTCACTGTCAACGGGCAGTAAAACAACTGGTATTATGGTAATACAAGTACTGATAAGTATTGATAAGAATTTTTATCAAATAAATTCAGAAATATTATCTATTTTTATGCTAAGATATTTACTTTCTTCTCTTTGATCATTATAACAAAACTAGTACATTCTGCCTAATCAAAATTCTTTGTCCTTTCTCAGCAACTTACATATTTCAAAATACTTTTATGTGCATTAATTAGCTCATTTGGGCTTCACCAAGATAATCATGCCAAATACTATTATTACATTTGTGATTAAGAAAACTGAACCTCAAAAGCAAATTTCATTTACCATATAACTAACATGTAGAGAAGCCAGAACTATAAACTAGGTCTTCTAATCCTTTGACCAACAGCAAAATACAACTCGATATAGAGTCTGTAAGGAAAGAAGGCTGCCTTGTGTAGAGAAGAAATAATCTATATAAAAATTCACTTTTAAGGACTCATCTGTAGTTTAATGCTATAACTTTGCATTTGAAAAACAGTCTGTGGTGGAATCTGTAAAATATATTATGCTAATTTTGGAAAGCACCTGGGATTCTGTTTCAGAATTTACAATCTTATGTAAATAAGAATCTTTTGTCAGTGAGCTGCTGACTAGAGCTTGTCTGAGAATGAAAGAAATATTACTAATACTTGTATAAGTAACTATTTTTATAATTGTAGGTCATGGAAATTACAGTAATTCAGTAAACATTTACTGTATATCTATTCAGCAAAAAACATATAATATTTATTAATATGTGAAGCTCCAAACATACAAAAATAAATTAGACACAGCCCATGAGCTCAAAAAGTTAAAAATTCAAAGAGGAAAGGATTATATAAGCAAATTACTGTAACAGAGTTCTTACATTTTTCTATATTAAAATATTCTTTTATCTGCCTGTCTCTCTTTCTGGACTAAGAACATCTTAAATTATCATTTCCTTAAAAAGTTAGGAATCCAAAAGGATGAGCAGGAGACACAAAGGGGCCCAGAAGGAGACTTTAATTCCAGGCAAAGGAAGTGGTATAAAAAGGTAGTGAGATCTGAAGCCATGGGTCCAGTAGCAGGAACGGCAGGTAGATCAGCATGGAGAGAAGATTAAGATCTATGTTGGAGGTAGAAAGTAGAAAGGATTTAGTAGATGGGGCAGGTGGAAGTGTGTCCAATTTGAAATATTCATTCAGTATGAAAAGAGCAGAGTTTGGTGAAAGACAAGGAATTCAAATTTAGACACAACAAATCCCTGTGACATTCAAATGAAAACCTCTGTAATCACAGGTCTGTGCTTCCAAAATTAAAAAATTTTTAAATCATTCATGAATAAATGGTAATCAATGGGATTTCTCAAAAAGAAAAAGAAAAAAAAGGTTCCTACTATAGATGTACTCTTTGCAGGAAAGGGGGGAAAAAAGTCTTTTTTTAACACCACTGAAAATGTTGCTAATCCTTGAAAAATCACAATAGTATACCAGAAAATGGAACTTTTGAAGTGCTGATGTGAAAACTTATATTCTCTCCGTGTGCTGGAATTGTCAGAAAAGTGGCAGGCTTCATCTCTGCTGTGATGGTGAAGGAGAGAGCTTACATTTTAAAAGAGCCAGGCTTCATCTGAGAATGCCTGTTTCATTCACAATAAGTGAAAATGAGACATATATTTTCCATTCAAAATTTTGAAGGAGGAAAAGGAAGTTGTTGTATGAGTGCTTTTCTACTTCTTTAGGGCTTCTAGAGTTCTGGTATGCCCTCTTGTCTTCCTTTATACTAATTCTCATCAGAAATGTGTCTTACAATGAATTAACAACATTCTTGAAGCTTCACTTAGAGGCATTCAGCTTGAATAGCTTTTTTCATAATTGTTCATGGACACAATTTCCCTGATTATTTTATGAGAGTTTTAAAACTATGCCGGAAGCAGAGAAATAAAACAGAATCTATTCTCCTCATTCTCATATTTTTAAGCAAAGCAGTGAAAATGCCATGGTAAGGGTAACCCAATAAGAAACAAAAATATTAGATGTTCTAACTGGCCTAAACTCAATCAGGCTTAAAACTACACCTGTTTTACTGTGTTAGCCTGGGAAGCGTTAAGTCAATAAAACATGGCATATCTATGAGCATAACCTCAAAGGATATTTAATCCTGGCCTCTATAGCATTAAATCAAAAAAGAATCTTAAATGAATCAACAGAAACACTCTCAAGTGTACTTTTTTCTTATTTGACCTTTTAAAAGCACATGAGCAGCAGGAATACAGTCTCACTGGGTCTAGGAACCATTCTGAGCTGCTGCCTGAAAAAGTCCAAAGATAAATGAGAGAAACAACATGCTTCTTTATTTCTTCACTGAGCTTTCTTCTCTCTTTTCCTAGGGAATGATGTGTCATGGTCCAATGGCTATTAGAAATCACATCCTTTTTCTTAACTTCTGGCTCATTATATTATTGTATGTATCACTTCCATAAGCCAGACACAGAAGGATAGGCGAAAGTAGAGTATAGGAGATAACTACAAACAAAATATATTCCTTTAGTTCCACATCCAGGGATGTGTTAAGACAGACTGGATGGTAATCTGTCTGACATTACTATAAAGGGTTGGAATTTGGAATAGATGACATTTTCAAACTGAAAAAAACAAAGATAAGTTAGCATCATGGATTGAAGCACTCATGAAAAGTGTGGCATAGGAAAGCTATCAGTAATTATTATCAACATTCATCAATATATTATCAATCATTATTGTCAATATAACAATGAAATACCTGGAAATCAATCTCTTCAAAGGGTCAGTAACAGTAATGGTACAGATAGTAGTCATAGCAAACAATTACTGACAACTTATTATGTGTCTGGCATTATTCAGAGAACTTTACATGTATGTATTATCCCATTAGACCCTTAAAGCATAAGAAATAGACAAGTTGATCATCTTTATTTTACTGATAAAAAAAAAAAAAAGTTAAATAACTTCCAGTTAATTGCTGGAGGAGCTACCTGGTAAAAGAGTATATTCAATAATATACTCTTTTTCTATAAGAAAACCTCTGTTTCTATATGGCAAAAGAGATACCTAGACAAATTTCCAACACAAAAAATTTAAGTTTAGCAAATGTCATGGAAAGACATGGCTGAATTCTTAAGAAACTAAGAGGGCAAAACCAGGAAGAATACAAGGATATGTAAGAATATACACTTACTCCAAAGGCATGACTAAGGATGATTTATTCATCTCAGTAAAACAGAGTCTGGTTTTTGGTCATTTTCAGTACAAGTAGCAGAATTTTGGATCTCATAAGGTGGAGTGTTAGAAATGAGATCCTTACGAAAAGGTGGAAGACTCAGAGTGTATAGTCTTAGTAAAACTAAGAAAAAAATACTGTCAGAAAACAGAAAAAAAAAGGAAATTTTACCCATTTTGTAGAATCTAGATGAAAAAAACTTTTCAATCACAGCTAAGCATGTAACTCTATTTTATTCTATCTGCAAGGTCTAAGAGAAAATTAAAGTGGTAGCATCTGGAAGAATCAAAGACAAATTTCCCAAGAAAGAAGCACAGAAATATCAAGAACTCTTTAGATTCTTGGAGGAAAAATATCCATGCTACATATAAAGTAAACACATAAGACTACATACACTTCAGAAAAGTAAGATACCATCAGTGAGAGTTAGCAGAAACAACCAATAGCAGAATTAAATATCCTATAACATCATATAATATAATTATAAGATTCAGAATGTAAAAGAAGTATTTTAAAAGCTTTAAATAGATTACAATGGAATAATAATTGAGAACAATAAGATAATTGGCATTTTTTTGTTTTTTTTATTTTTTATTTTTTTTGTTTTTGTTTTTGTTTTTTTGGTAGGCTCCACGGCCACTATGGAGCCCAATGCAGGAATTGAATTCACAACTCTAACATCAAGAGCTGAGCTGAGATCAAGAGTTAGATACTTAACTGACTGAGCCACCCAAGCACCCCAAGAAAATTGTTTTTTAAAAGGCATATTTTAATATAAGTGAATAGTAATTCTAGAAATAAAAATGTTATGACTAAAATTAAAGATATACAGTGCCTGGGTGGCTCAGTGGTTTAAAGCCTCTGCCTTCGGCTCAGGTCATGATCTCAGGGTCCTGGGATCAAGCCCTGCATCAGCTCTCTGCTCAGTGGGGAGCCTTTCTCCCCCTTTCTCTCAGCCTGCTTCTCTGACTACATGTGGTCTCTCTCTCTCTGTCAAATAAATAAAATCTTAAAAAGAAAAAAAAAAAGATATCCAGAGAGAAATAAACAAAAACAGAGTAAATATAAAGGAATGCCACTGGGATTAAAAGAATACTAAGACAGTGAAATGATATTTTCAAAGTCTTGAGAGAAGATAATTGCCAATATTTCATTTAATACCAAATACTATCATTTAAGAATGAAGATAAATTTTAAAATATTTCCAATAAACAAAAACTGTAAAATATGCCATCAAAAATTACTAAATGCATTTTAAAACTTTGTTTCATGAAGAAAGAAAATGTTCTTGAAAGGAAAAGCTGATGAAAAAAGAAATGGTAAAACTTTAAACAGAGATCTTAATAGCAATAGTCAAAATATATAAACAAAAATATATGTTTTTTTAAAATGAAAAAACTGAGAAGAAACATAGGAGATGTGGAATGTGGTCAAGTGAGATCAAAAAAGAAACCAGAAAGAAAAAAAAAAAAGAGAGAGAGAAATTTGAAGAGCAAATGAGTAAGAATTTTCCAGAAGCTAAGAAAGATAGCAATCCACATGTTCAAGAAGCACTGCATTTAAGCACAATAAAAACAAAGAAAATCACATCTAGTCTCACTATAGAAAACCTGATGAAGCCAAATGGGGAAATCTGAAAATAAGACAGAAGAGTTTTACAGATGATTTCTTAATAGAAATGATGGAACTCAACTGACAATTGAACAAGTCCTTTAAAGTACTAAAAAAAAAAAAAAAAAAAAGTTGCCAATTTACATTTCCGCACACATATAAAATATTTTCTTAAAGATTTTATTTATTTATTTGACAGACAGAGATCACAAGGAGTCAGAGAGGCAGGCAGAGAGAGAGAGGAGGAAGCAGGCCCGCTGCTGAGCAGAGAGCCCGATATGGGGCTCGATCCCAAGACCCTGAGATCATGACCTGAGCTGAAGGCAGAGGCTTTAACCACCAAGCCACCCAGGTGCCCCGCACACATATAAAATATTCTCCAGATATGAAGATGATATAAAAATATTTTCAGATGTGACAAAACAAAGAAAACTGAGAGAATTCCACCAAAGAGATCTGCACAAAAAGGAATATTAAAGGGAGGTTACTAGGAAAGTATAAAAATAATCCAAGATGGAAACGTGGAAACATCAGAAAGAACAGAGTAACAGAATGAGTAAATGTGTAGTTAAATATGAAGTAATACTGGCATTACAAACTAACCTAAGAAAGACACCCAACTCCCTAGATTAAAGCCCAGGATGTAGGTCTAATTGTTGATGGTTCACATTGTGGAAATAACGAACCATTATTACCATATCCTAACTACCTACAAAAGTCCTATGCCAAACAAATTATTTTGAAAAAAAAAAAAAAAAAAAACAGAGTTGGATTTCCTATTGCCATACCCTTCAACTAAATAAATCCTTTAAGTTGTCTTTCAAGGCTTTAATCAAGACAAATTTCACCATAAAAGGACATTAGATTTTATCATTTGGTATTTGAATTTGTTATATGACTATATCCCTTAGATAAAACTCCATCCCACTAGCACCAACAAAGCACAAATCTTTCATCATGACTTGTGCATAATGCCATTCAAATCTGACACTTTGAACTTAGTTCTGGGAGAATAATTCTACCAATGCTCATGTAATTTACTGATTTCACTTTTTTTTTTTAATTTTCTCTCTTTTATTCCTGTTTTTAACATCATTGATTTTTGCTCTAATTTTTGTTTTTCATTTTCTTCTGCTTGTTTTAGTCTTGTTCCTCTTTGTCTTGCCTGATTTCACTTTTTGATAGATATAGACAGACAGACATATACATCCTTACACATATAAAAGGGCACTTGGAATAAAAGATTTCATACAAAAATAGGTGTCTTATAAAATTACTAATCCAAATGCATTTAAGAGATGAAAAATAGGGGCACCTGGGTGGCTCAGTTGGTTAAGTGTCTGCCTTCCACTCAGCTCATAATCCCGGGGTCCTGGGATCAAGCCCCACATGGGCTCTCTACTCAACAGTGAGTCCACTTCTCTCTCTGCTCCTCCCCCTGTTCATGCTCTTTTTCTCTCTCTTACTCTATCAAATAAATGGATAAATCTTTAAAACAAATTTTTCAAAAAGAGAGTGAAAAATAAGTAATGCCATTTTTAAAAACAATAAAATGTATATTCATAAAACTAATATAATTAGTAGTAATTATTCCTTAAAATTTTTTCTTACATTTAACAGTATTGAAAGAGTAGCCTTGCTCCTAAGCAACCCTGACTACTGTGCAGATGAAAAATGAGAGCCTTCCTCTATGTAAGGGAGAGGAAATGTCAAAGAGAGTCTTTCTGAAATGTTTTAGGACTCACTGTCCATCAGAAAAGATGGCCAGGTCTTCTGGCATTTCATTTGGTGTTTCCTTATTACAATTCTTTCTCTTACCAATAGGAATGCCAGCATGACCATGCCCTCTTGCCTGGCTGATAACATGCTGCCAGGTTTCAATTCCTGTTGCACCAAATCAAGAGAATGGCTATTACTGATGTTGATTATCTTTGTTCACAAAAAAGTTCATCAAGCCCACTTCTAATTCACGAATTTTTAAATAGCCCTTAGTTGTATTTATCATGGTTATATATCTTAGTCTTTTAAATTCATCATACTGCCAAATAAGTGATTATGATCAATGAATATAAGAAAACAGAATAATTAACTTAGTCATGTGAAAAATGGTGGTTTATGAGATTTTGAGGAAGAAAATACCATATAGATAGGAATTATTTAAAAAGTTTAAAAAGCATGTAAAATTAAGAAATTTTATATATAAGGACTTTGAGCCTTTCTTCCATATTTATTTCTTAGAGATTATCTAATTTAAATTTTATATATATGTGTGTGTATACATATATAATTTTATATTTTTTATGTATGTATATGTGCATGGATCCTCACTGTTTACCAAAATTATTTAACCTCTCTGAGAATGCTAGTAAAATATTAAAGAGAGAAGATGTGTGGGGTGCACTATTCTACTTTCTTAAGGGACTAAGGTAAAGGAATGTAGCTTTAACTGAGAAACTCATGAATAGTCTACACACAGAGTTTATGGCCCAGAGATTATACCCAAAAAAAAATCTTACTCATTTCTCCTCTTCCACTAATCAACTCATTTATCCATGCATTCATCTATTCAACAAACTTTCATTGAGTGTTGCAACTTATTAAAAAAAATTCTCAGAACGTGATTCCAATTTTTGAGGACATAACAAAGAGAATCTCTCCTTATAAACAAGTGATATGACAAAACTTAAGTGAAATTATAAATGTAAACACAAAATCCTATTCAAATTAAGAAGGTGAAAAATAGTTCCACAAAAAAACAGGGAATAGCAGAATGCTATTCCATCATAGATTATGATTATTATTATCATTATTATCATTAATTATCTTTCTACTAGAATGTAAGCTTCATGAAGAATTTTGTCTTTCCCAGGATCTAGAACAACACCTGGTACCCAGTAAGATTCATGAATCCTGTGTTTAACTGGTGAGTAAATGAAATTCTAGTACAATTTCCTTGTTTTATACATGATGAAATATAAAAACTCAATTATGCATGCAGTAAAACTAAAACCAAGTCTTTCTCTTCCCAGACTGTCCTTACTGGGGAAGTAAACTCAATGTAATTTTACACACTATTTTTATTGCTGCTGGCAATTTGGGACTATGAAAAATTTGCTAGGAAAAAAAATTTTAACAAAGATGAAGCAATACTTCGAGGTAATTACTAAAGTACTGATTGACACAAATATGGTTAATAAAGAACTTGTGCTTTGAAGAAAGCTCTAAGCTATACACTTTTAACTTAAAGAAAAATAGAAAAGCAGTCTTCATACAATAAATAAGTTAACATTTTAATACTTTTCCTCCATTCTTCTTATTTCCCATAAGGTTTCATACAGAAGGCAATTTAGTGCATAACTGGAAAATATATTCAACCTAAATATAGGATTCTATGTAGTCTAAGAAAAGATGCTACTACTGAAAGTATTTTCTGCAATAATTCAAAATGACCAGAGGTCATTTGTCTCTTTTATCTCAAACAGTTTGGTGAAATGAATGAGTAATTATTTTTAATTTAATGAAATATCTCAAGAATACATGTAAGAGAAACCTGTTTATGATATGCCAATAGCTCTGAGTTTTAAGCCTGTGAACATATTTAAAATTTAATTTTATAGGCCTCAAGGGTATAAAAATAATTTATCGACTCTCTGCAGTTACCTCACATGGTAAGAATGTAAAACAGTATTTCCCTCTAGCCATGCAGCATTAAAAAGGAGTGAATACTAAATATGCAATGTCAAATATGCCAAAATTCTCACAACTGAAAATTGAGTAGCAATGGATCATAGTAAAAGAGGGCATAAAAGAAAAATAGTTTTAGTCCAGAAACTTTTAAGCATACAGAATTTATTCTGAGTTTCTAAATCAAAAGAAGCAAGTAGTATACTAGCTATAATATAGCACCACTAATATCCATATTATGTAAAATGTACTTTTTAATCAGATTAAACAGACATAATTATCTGACACCTATATTCTGATGTATACTTTATGAGTGTTTTTCATAAATATTTCATCTGATTCTACTACAGAAGATTAAGTAATTTATACAACATGCTGAAAATGGTGCTGAGCACACAGTACTAGATGAATGGTAGAAGCTACTATTTATTTTTATATTAATATGCAGCTCATAGGGACTCAGAGGATGAATAGAGATTATGTCTTTACATCATTTAGTCTGATGTGTGCCACATACAGTAAATTTTTCACAAAGTTTAGTCTCTTGTTATTGTCATTATTATTATTTCCATGTTAAAGATAACATTGGGGCAGAGTCTTGCTTAAGGTGGCTTAAGTATCAGATTGAAGATTCAATGCCAAAACTTACATCGCCTGATATCTAGCCCATTCATTATTTTCTTTTTAGCACTTTCTTCCAATACTTCTATTCTTTCAAGTGCTTTAGCCATAAAGGGAAGATTGGAATTTACACTTACTATTCTAGAAATTAAGGAATGGAATCTGAAAAGTGCTCACTTAGTGCTTTTACTCACTCATTCAAATGCCTTTTTTTTTTTTTTTTTTTTTTTGGCTGTCTACTTTGTGCGAGAAGCTGTGCTAGGTGGTGAAGCTAGACAGTAATAAGAAATTGAACAGTGTTCCTATTCTTCTGGACTTTACCAATTAAAGAGCAACTTTGTCAAGTTGCATACCTATTGGTTGACAATAGCCACCGATACTATTACAGAGATGTACACTAAACTACAAGAGCTTTCAAGGGATAACTGACTGGCCAAGGAGATTAGGAGTTACTTTTCTGAAGAAAAGTTGAAGAAATGAAGTTAGCTAAGCTAAGGTTGAATAGGGTGATGCAAGTATACCAGGCAGAAGGAACAGCATGTAGAAGGAAATCTACACTATGAAGAAAAAAAAAAAATTTTAAGGCTAGTGTAGCTGTTCCAAATATAATAGGAGGAAGTGTGGTACCAAAATGGTCTGGAGACATACTTACATGACATTCCATAGAAGGCTGTATAAAAAATGTTAAGAATTCTGTTCATCCTAATAGCTATGGAATTAAAAAGTGATTTTATGAGATGGGGTGAGGATAAATCAGATTCACATTGCAAAAACAATATGCTGGCTTCCATGTTTTGAATTGAGAAAAGGGCAAGAATAAGTGTAGAAGAGCAATCCAAAACCTACTGCATGATCCACGGGAGATCGGCAAAGCCACAATTTAACCCAAACTCTATCTCATCACACCACCTCATCCTCCAGTGCCAGTCTAGAGCTCTGGGTTGTGGCACAGGACTAGATGAATTAGGATGAAGGCAGAGGTAAAGGAGAAAGAGCAAAGCAAAGAAGGTATAAGATATAATTAATGACATAATTAATGATATAATAATGACTATTAATCCTCATCCCTAATGATACCCCACCCCCACTCCATAATCCCTGCATTCATTTCCAGCAAAATTTTCACAAACACAGTCCCAGAAAGTCACTGTATATGTATGAAAACAAGCTCATATTCAAAAAGACCTCTTCTTTGGGCCTCCCAAGGGGCAAGGAGTGAACGACCACACCTGAATCTATAAATCAAAACTAGGCACATCTTCACACATTAATATGGATTAAGACTTCAAGGCAGAAGAAATTGTTGAGCACCAATAAAGAGAAATATGATGGCAAGTTATTCAAAAAGCTTCAAAGTGGCTTTATCTCAGGAGAACAAGTTATTGAAATTGATTCTATTTTAACAAGAGGTCAGTTCTAGTGGAAACAGAAAATGTCTCCTTCCTGAGCTAAGTCCCAATATACAAAACAAGCATAAGAATTTTACAAGGATTAGAGATTAGGAAAATTACCACTGCCAGAAGGGTTTAATAATATGGAAATGCAGA
Source organism: Mustela erminea (assembly GCF_009829155.1). Classification (NCBI taxonomy): domain Eukaryota; kingdom Metazoa; phylum Chordata; class Mammalia; order Carnivora; family Mustelidae; genus Mustela; species Mustela erminea. Next base: position 23,229,979 of record NC_045623.1, read on the forward strand.
ACCACAAAGAGTGCTTCATTTTTGGAAAGTGAATCATCCAAAATAGATTGATCAGATATAAACTGAAAATAAATATTACAGAAAAAGAAAAATGATCTTTGTTCCCATATGCATCCTTTGTTCCCAGGAGCATAATTTCCTTTCATTTTAATACATGTAGTCATCATCACCTGAATTTGTGAAGTTAAAAAAATATATATTTTTTGACAAATTAGGTTGATTTTCAACTCTAGAGCAAGACATGTAAAAATATTAAAATGTTTATAATCCAATATATAAACTTTTAGCATTTTAAAAATTCTATATTTGAGATAACTTTTTATCATTTTTACATAAGCAAAATAGAGCCAATTAACGAATCTGGAGAATTATCACCCCCCCCCCCAAAGAAAACCTCACATACACCTTTATAACAAATTACATAAATTTACTATTTATTTGTCTCTTATGAGCCAAGTACTATTTTAGGATATGTTTAGGCTACTCAGGACAAAAGGATAAACAAAACAGTCGAATATCCCTAAGTTCATGAAGCTTACATTTCTAACTGGAAGACAAACACCATAAAGAAAGAAATTATGTAGTAGGTTAGCAGGTGATGAGTGCTACAGACAATAGAAAAATTTGAAAAGAACAGGAGAATGCCCAGCTCATCTTCCCACCGGAGGTCCACCATCAGATCCTTTTCTATGGACCCCAGAGGAAAGAGCTACACAGAGACAATCACTTTCCATAGAGTTTTCCATAAACAACCCCTTCAGTCTCCCTCCAGTGGTTGGGTACACTTGGTTTCTCAGATTTTCTCACAGAGCTCCATTTCCAGATCTTTTGGTCCCTGGTTCTCCCACATTTGTATAAAGCCCATTTCCTATAGCAAATCTCTAACCCTATAAAATCTTTATAGCACTGCTTCCTCAACTGAACTCTGACCAATTAACAAACCATTCTTCACAGGGCAATCAAAATGCTCTTTCCAAGGACAAAGTGTGATCACGTTCTTTACTTGTCAAAAGCAGTCTATGATGCCCCATTTCAAGATAGTTTCTTTTTGAAAAATGGGCTTCTGGGGGGTCTTCAAGATGTGACCCCTATTTTAATAGGCTTATCTCTCTCAGATCCAAAGGTAGAGAATTTCTATGCTTTCCTGAAACTCTCATCTCTAGGTCATCAAACATGCCTTCCTCTTCCCTGGAGCATTTCCCTCATGTTTCATTTGACGTATTACTTACTCTTCATACCTCAGATGAAAGGTCAGTTTCTTAGATAAAGCCTTCTAATACCAACATTGCTAGTCAGGTTTTTCTGACATATACACACAAAGTGTCCCATGATCCTCATTCTCTACTTTTTTACCTTACTACCTGACAATATGTCCTCACTAAATAATAAGCTCCAAAAAGACAACAACCATATCTGCTTCATTCACTGTCACATCCTCAATACCAACATGGTTCCTAGCATATAATAAATAGTCCATCAACATTTGTGGAGTGAATGAACAGATGGTTGAATGAATAAATCAGGGAGGGGTATTGTAGGTTAACTATTTCTATGTAAAAAAATTACAAACTTATAGGATTAAATAAACATATGTTTATTATTTTACAGCTTCTGTGGGTCAGGAGTCCAGGTACACCCTTCATTGGGTTGGCTTCTTCGGGATCTCTCTCCTACAACTTCAGTCAAGGTGACAGCCAGGACTGCCAACTCATCTGAAAGACTGACTGGGAAGTATCTGCTTCTAAGATCACGTGGCTGTTGGCAAGATTCAATTTCTTGCAGGTTTCTGGACTCAGTTACTTGCCATGTAGATGTTCTCCATATAGCTTGCTGATTCATCAAAGCCAACAAAGGAGAGAGTCTGCTACCAAAACAAAAGTGAGAACCTTCCAAAATCTAATAGCAGAAATGGTATCCCTTAAAGGTTGAGGTACAGACCTGGAAGCAAATTATTCTAGAAAATGGAATTACACAAGGCTACCAATAGCATAATAGGTGTGTGCTACGAGCTGTGCTAGAACATCGGTGATGAGTTTCTATTGGTTGTCAAGTGCATACGTATGGGTGGCTCAGGCTAGCCTATAAGTTTAATGGCAAACTTATTAGAAGATATATCCTATGAACTGAGGCTTCTTCACTTAGGTCTTAGTTTACCGAGACACCCCATTGTTCAGGTTATTTTAAAGACATTTAGACAATAGAAACTCATCATAGATGTTCTAGCACAACTTTTGGCACACACCTGTTATGGTGGGCAGCCCCAAAACAGATCTCCACTAATCCCTATCTCCTGGTATTCATAGCCCTGGGTAAAAATTCCAGAAAGTCACTACATTAATTTTCCTGGAGAAAGTTTTATACTGAGAGATCACTGGAGCTAGGTAGTGACTGATGAATAAACATGTGCTAAGTAATTAAGAGAGTAGTGTGGGCATTCCAGGAAGGGAGCACAGCATGTGCAAAAGCCAGAGGCAGTGACAAGCATGAGGCAGTTACAATGTTAGAGTGGATGGAACACAGGGTGATGGAGGATGGAATATATGAGAGGTCCCCACAATGGCTCCCCGTATCAAACATCTGTATACCAAATTTTTAATATTGCTGCCTTTTAATAATATCTGCTGACATTTTAAAAAGTAAATACATGCATAGAACCACAGGGATCAAAAAAAATGTTTAAAGAATGACAAAGTCCATTGATTTTTTACTGATATAAGCTTAAACTCTACTTCTTTGTCTTTAAGATGTCTAATTATGTGCAAAATTACACACTTTAAAGTCCATGATCAACAAAAGTATGTAGAGGGAAAAAATCCACAAATTTCAGAAATGTAAATATGTGACCACATATCATTAAGAATCACAGAGCAGATGTGTTTTCTATACCAGAAAGGTGCTATATTTTTAGACTTAGTGAGTCTAGTCCACTCCTGAAAAGTGGGGGCTGATGGAAGTAAGATAAAATGGTATGTCTTCATTGAAATGTGCCATATATAACCCAGAGCTGCTCTGTGAATTCACAAGGGTTCACCTTAGAGTTATCAGATCTACCACTTTGACACAACATACACAGTAAAATCAAGAAAGCAGTGAGTGACTTTTTCCTACTGTGAATTTAAGAAGTTGACTTACTGCTACCAGGCTAACCACACCAAAACTGGTTGATGCTATGCAGACAATTTCTTTGGAAAAATTGTCCCCCTAATGTAAGACAAAATCTCACAGACCACTGCTCAGATATATTCAAGGACTGTAAAATAACTCCTAAATATAAGACTTCATTTCTGGTGTCCAATCTTAAAGCCTGTAGTGGGTCAGTATTACACTGGAAATGTGGACTTACATGACTTACATGTATTTTGTTTAAAAAAAATAAAATGCAGGGGGCGGGGCGCCTGGGTGGTTCAGTTGGTTAAGCAACTGCCTTCAGCTCAGGTTATGATCCTGGAGTCCCAGGATCAAGTCCCACGTTAAGACTCCCTGCTCAGTACGAAGTCTGCTTCTCCTGCTGACTTCTCTCCTCTCAAGCTCTCTCTCATGCTCGCTCTCTCTCTCTCTAAAATAAATAAATGAAATCTTAAAAAAAAATAAGGTGTCTTACAGCTTCAAGGATCACAACACTTGTGAAAATAAGAAGTTCACATTTACTTAGTGCTCTCTGGTAGGAATCTTTTCCCAAGGTTTGACTCCTTTAATCCTGTGAAATATAAACTTTATCATCCTCATTTTACAAATATAAAAACTGAGGGTCACAAATGTTAACTCTCTCAGTCACAAAGTAAGTGATGATGTGTTGATTTTTTAAAAATCATGACCCATGATCTCTTCATTCCACTGAACTACCACAGCTCTACGCTGGGAAGTGAGAAAGGGGAAGCCCGAGTATTTAGCTGCTTACCGACCAGGATGGCCAGCTTGCCCCAGACTACCCTGATTTAACACCCAGGCTTTCTGTGTCCCAGGAAATCCCTCAGTCCTGGGCAAAGAAGGACTATGAGCCACCTAAACACGCCATCTTCTGACACTCATGTTGGATTCCATGGGTAGAAGCAGCACAGAGTTCTAGATCCCCTGTAAATACAAGCTGCATGAATGATAGCACAAGTTACAAAGGGGACATCATTGGGTAAGTACAGATGCCTTTTCTGGCATGAGGTCATCTCTACCTTCCTGGGTTCCCTTACCTCCTTTCACCATTCACCTTCATTTCACCTGGCAAACCAGACTAACAGACAAACAGACTACCCAAATGCAATTGGGACACCTTAAACAGTTCCATTAGTGCTTTCATCTAATAAAGTAAATTAGCTACCATTAGCATAAGAGTTACTTGAATAGTAAGGCTGCTGCTAAAATAGAGCTAATAAACAGCAGTATGGCCATCCATTTAAAGTGGGCTTAAGAGCCTCCTCATTCAGGCCCACCTCCTGAAAAGGTATTGAAATTCAGAACACTGGTCAGGGCTCCAGCTCCCAAGAATTTCCATCCCTGCCTTTTCATATGCCTGAAATGCTGCCACACAAGTGTTAAGAGGATGGTGCAGGACAGAAAGAAGTAGGCACACGGAGGGGTGGAAGAGAAGCTTCACTTGCAGTCTGGCAGAGTGGCAGCCCCAGCCTTTTTGCAGATGCCACAGATGGGCTTTTCTAGCAGTTTCTACAAAGGTGAACTACTACCCAATGAGTCAAAAGTACTACGAATTCATTTTGAAAGGTTTGGGGTCTAAACTCACTTAAAATTTCAAGACAGTTCTTGGTAGAAAAGATCATCCCAACCAGAAAAAATATGCTTTTTATTTTAAAACAACTTTATAGAGTGGGTCAATTCACTGGAGACATTATAGCTGCTTTCATTGTTTAAGTTAAAGGTCCCTGTTCCCACAGGAGCGATTTTATCAACTTCAGATGACCTCTGTTGGGCTGGCACAATACTATACAATAGTTATCTTGATCTTTGGCAATGTTTATTGCCTCCTTAGGAACTGAAAGAACAGTTACATTCTAGCATAATGAAGACATTTTCCAAATCTCAAGTTGAATGTTTGGCCTTAAGGAAAGAATGAAGCCAAAGCAGTAAGAGAATTAAAGACAGCTTTAGCAACATTTTGTACCACATAGTTCATTACAAGAACAGTTTAATATGGAAAATCTATTGCTAACATTGTGGTTTGTAGTGCTTAAACCACAGATGCACAAACTTTGCTTTTGTCACTACACGAGATCATGAATTCTTTATTTTCAATGCCTTGGAAATCTGTAGCTGAGAAAATGTGCTATGTATACACCCTCCCCTTGCCCACACCAGAAGTAGAAAAGGATATTTACTGATGAACTTCCCAAGTAAGTGGATGATCTTAATTAAAAAATAAAAAATAAAGATCTATAGTCAAATAAGGCTTGGAGAATCACAATGTGTATGAGCATAATAAAAAGCTCTCAGATACCTAATTAAATATTCACACAACCAACAACAACATAATTATTTGACCTCGGAATCCTATTCAGCATTATTACTTCAGAACACATTTGGAATATATTTATTAGAATCAAATATTTGCAATCATCCTTGTCTTATAAAATCAGATGTGAAGCCACTGTGGTTATTTTTATGGACTTAGGTCCATTCTATGAGTGTGTCAGGTGTCCCTGGAAAGATATAGAATTAATCAAGACTTTAAATTGTTTTTGTATCAAATTCTGGGACTCTATAGCATTGAAGCAACTTCCCAGGCTCCTAAAGCTGGTCTACTTTGGACATCACAGTGACTTACTATGGACCCTCATTAACTCTTTTAGATAAATAAGACCTGTCTTCTTCTACTCTGTTAAATTGAGTTAGTGTAATAAGCTTGTGGAATGTTGGAAAATTAACAATCAAAATAATCAGTAATGGTTGGTTAATTTGGGGCTACAAGGCAGAGAAGCAGAGCCTCAAAGAGCACTAGGCTCCATTAGGGCTGGTAACAGGTACTCTCTGAAGGTCATCAGGGCTCTTTCCCAAGAACGTGATGGGGAAAATACCACCAGTAATGTTATCAATCTTTTCTATCTAACTCCCAGACCAGGGAAACACCTTGAACAAAATGGCTGTGGAGGAAGATTAATATTCACTTCATCATCTACCTATGATTTGTAAAGGCTTTCACTATACCTAGTTTGTATTAATGTTATGTTTTAATGGATGTAATTCTATCTGTAAATCCACGAGAAGATGTACAGTAAGACAAACAAGAACAAGAGTGAAATCTACACTCTCCAGGGGCTAAGGAACTCTGTATTACTGAGGTAGAAAAGAGGCAACACAATAAAAATCACTGAGCAGAAAAACAGCTATAAATAATACATTTTACCAACATTTATTTATTTTTTAAACTCATTTGTCAAACTTGACAGAATTCTTATATGTGACTAATGACCCTCTAAGGAAGTACTCTTCTATAAACTTCATTAAAATTATAAAATTCTAAAACTCCCTACAGGAGATAATAACAGGAAATGACTCACAGGAGAGGTTTTTCTCATCACAAAGTGGCTCAGATTCCTTCAAAATTTACTTTCTGTGTATTTTTGGCATAGTCTTGAACCAGTACAATAACTTTAATAATCAATCAGCTGTAACACTGAACTATCAGTGAGATCTACTTGGTGAAATATAATATTCTAAGTACAGCTGTAAGGTTAGAAGTAAAATAACTCTTAAAATATACATCTAGGCACATTAGGGAGAAAAGATGCCAAATAATTATTTGTCTGGGTAACTTTAATGAATCCACAGTCAATAATTTCCTAATAGGTACTTTCTTAAATTTGCAAATAATGCAAATTTTACATTTGCATTATTTTACTCACGTAATTACTTTACTCACGTAAATTTTACTATGGTGCTAATTTTGTACTTAACCCATGACTATGTCAAAGTCAGAAATCTTTCAAATCTGTCCAGTTTGGTGCAAATTTACTAAAAACTTACTATATAGTTAGAACTATACTAAACAAGGCTTATTACAAAAATTAATAAACAAGACACCTTTAGGAAATTATTTTCTAGGAACACAGGAAACTATTTCAAATATGGTCAAGTAGTTTTGATGCATGAGACATCTTTACAAATATTTGATTTTTTAAGAGAAAATGGTATAATACTGATGGAAAACATGTTTACCTAATTCTACTAGTTTCTAACTTGTGCATTTTTTTCCGACACTGTATGCTATAAAATATATATCACAAAACTAGAGTGTTACTTTGAAATCCAAAAAAGACAACACTTCAGACTCATATTTTGGATTTAATATCAATTTTATGACTTCCTATAAGCTTTGTTTTCTGAAATTTAAAAAAAAAAGCTTTATATTTGAACTCATTCAAATAACATGAGTTATAAAATGGACTGTTGGTAGTTTTTAAAGCCAGTAACCTCTTTCTTTCCTTGCAGTCCTTCTTGCATAGAGCCCAATCTTATTTCAGCTAACCTGAGCAGCCAAAAAGCAATATGTTGGTGAGAACACTGCTGGGAACAATAATTGAATGAATCAAGTCTGAATCCTTACCCAGTTCAGGTCCAGCAAATAGATGACATTTAAGAATAACTGTTTCTCCTTTGCAGCTCTATTAGCTTCAGTACTTTCTTTCAGCAACATATAAAAGTATTCTGAAGACAGTCTCCTGAATTTTCAAGCAGCACCTAGCTGAAACACTGTTGCTAAGGATTACCGTTCTGGTTTTTATTGCCTTTTTTTTTTTTCCCTTTCTCAATTATAATTTTATATAGGAATTTGACCACTTCATTCAAGGCTGTCTAAAGTATGGCAAGCAAGTTAAGACTTCAAATACATATTCGTTTCTGTTGTGGTTAAGAGTGAGAACAGAATTGATTCTAGTTTAGAAAATTCATAACTAAGTTAAATTCACAAACTACAGCCAAACTTTCAGTTTACAAACGCAATCTATATTTTCCAATGAGATCTGGGGACTCAATCCTCTATTGAGAACACAAGATATTGAAAATATATACAATATGTGTAATAGGAAATGGTATTTTGTTTCCTTTTATGACCCTTTCTAATTTATCTCCTTTATTAAAGTATATCTAATATCTTACAAAAGGAAATCAAAGTAAATACATACAAAGTTCTGACCAATTATCCTTGCCATGAAAATCCAGTATACTGCCTTGTTGAAGCAGCTGCTCTTATACAAAGGAACAGATTAATCTCAGTATCTTAGAGAGGCAGGAAGAAGGAAGAAGCTACATATTTCTTCTAGAGGAGAAATGAATAAACTGGACCATGTGTGAGGTTAATGGTAGGGTGCACACCTCACTCCCCTCTGGGTCATACATTTGAAGGATGTTTGCCTCGGCATCCAGTGAGGTAGGATAGAGACACCCCTACAATTCTTAAATTAAAATTTTATTTTTGGAAATTCCATAAGTCTGCTGATACCAGTTCCAAGAGGAATTAAATCTGTAAAACATATTATCCTCGTGTTTTAATATAGAAATATTTGTTTAAAAAAAAAACTCTGGTCCAATGAGAAGGTTATTTCCTGTCTTTGTAAATTAGAAATATAGTTAATAGTTTGTATAATTGATGTATAATTACTCTCTTCATCACCCTATATATATTTCTTAGTTAACACACCCCATAGTTGACATGAAATGTATGATCATTGTATACATCAACCTACACATATCACTTAGTTGAGGACATGATAAACTAAGTAGTTTTCTATTATGGGCTTGGGGGCCCACTGGCAAACTTACGATCTTAACCAGATGACATAGTGCTGCTACTGGCAGGTAAGAGAGAGAAGATTCAGGCCAACCCCAGAAGCCTGCTTCATGATTTAGGTCTGCAGAAGGACAAGACCCCTCTCTTCCTGGCGGAGGAAGAATCCATTCTTTAGCATGGGTGTTCCTTATTGATTTCTTTTTTTTTTTAAAGATATTATTTATTTATTTGACAAAGAAAGAGACAGCGAGAGAGGGAACACAAGCAGGGGTAGTGGGTGAGGGGGAAGCAGGCTTCCCGCAGAGCAGGGAGCCTGATGCAGGCTCAGTCCCAGGAACCTAAGGTCAGGACCTGAGCCAAAGGCAGAGGCTGAACAACCAAGCCACCCAGGGGCCTCTTCCTTATTGATTTTTAACAGCACTTTGCACACCAAGAAATTTACATCTTTGTCTGTTATTTGCATATGGCTTTACGGTTTTTTGCTGAACAAAATTTTGTCAAAAAATATGTGGTTAAAGTGTTGCAATTTTATCTTCTGAATTTTGTATCTAGCTGAGAAAGTCTCCTTTGCTAAAACAGTAAATAATTCTAACATATGTCCATGTTTGTTGCCTCCATCTTCTCCACTACTGGTGGAGAGACTCTCCTCCTCTCACCAGGAATTCACTAAGCCTTGCCTTTTATGTTCCAACAACAATGTGAAAGGCTGAATTTCCTGGCTTTGTGGGGCCATCTCTAATTGGCATGACTTTCCTCTTACCCTAACTTCACTCTTAACCCTTAATTAAAACATCATTCCCTCCTTTCCTCCATTCTATCTGGTTAACCCTGCCTATCCTTAAAGACTCCACTGATTGTCATTTCCTCCAGGAAGACTTTCTTACCCATCAACAGTGTTAGGCCTTATTTTGTGTAACGTTTAACACCAGGTGCTTAGTAACCCCTGTCATAGCTGTCTCTCTCACATGACTATTAATCCCTTATTAACTGCAACGGTTCCTTGGTCAGTCTTGTATCTGAGCCCTTTACACAATATCTGGAACCTAAAAGGAGATTAAGAGATATTTGCAAATCAACAAATAAATTAACAAAATCAAGAGTTTATAGTATTACCATAACAACAGCTTGGACAGAGGTAGAATTTCTGGGGCAATTAAGGTTACCAGATCCTATCCCTTTAAGATGATTCTGAAAGCAAATCCAAGCTTCATATATCTATAGTGCTCGTGTTTTCCTTTTATTATAATTTTCTTCTGAAATACTGTGCAGGAATTGGAGCTTGAATCCATCAGGGCTTCAGTGGATCTCTTATTATATTACTCTGAAAAAGATTGCTTTGTGCTTTATGCTTACATACAAAAACCACTTCCCCCACCCCTCCTCACTAAAGTCCCTAAAGCATTTCTAGAAAAGCCTCAATAAACTCAATTTATCAAAGACACCAAAGGGAGTTTTAAGATATTAAAAGCACAAGTGAAGATTTTTTAAGTATAAACTTTTGGAGGAATTACTGTATTGGAAATATAAGGCATGTTAGAAAAGAAAGCGCTCTTCTAGAAACTCATATTTTTATACATCCAAAATAATGTTTAAAAAAAAAAAAAAAGAACGTAGTACCTTCTAGAGCAGTGACTCTAATCATGACCTATATTATAGTATTTAACCTAACCTTTCTTCCCGGTTTCAGTACCTTTATCTCAAATCTCTAAGAAATAATTTCACCTTAAATGCACAACTCATAGCACTAGTAATAGTAATAGTATTAGCAGTCACTTACTAGAACTTGGCACATATTTAAAACTATGCATATGATATATATACATGTACTTATTCATATACGCATGATATACACATGACACACACATATTCATTTAAACTTCAAAAATCAACTATATGAGGTAAGTACCATTCTTTCCCTCCCCACCCTTTTTTTTTTTTTTCTTGAAATCAAAGAGAAAAGGAGACATAATGTTTAAGGATCTTGTTTCTGAGCACACAGCTGAATACTGGCACATGTGGGATATGAACCCAGACACTCTGGTTTCAGGATCTACTGAGCCTCCAGCACTCATTCCTGGAAGTGTGTGAATTATAGTCACTGGCAGATCTGTACCTACTACCTTAATCATGGAAATGTGTTATTCACAGGAATCGGGCAATTTAATGAAGCTGGACCACAGGTAGATTCTTCATCTGTAAAATGAAATTATTATTATTTTTTTAAAAGATTTTATTTATTTATTTGACAGACAGAGATCACAAGTAGGCTGGTAGAGAGAGAGAGCGGGAGAAGCAGGCTCCCCACTGAGCAGGAAGCCCAGACACCCCTAAAACAAAATTATTAAATTTCATAATATTGGGGGGAATAAAAAGAAAATATAGGTGTAATGTTTCCAGCACAGTGCACAGGAAGTAGTTAATAAATGTTAATCCCTGGGGTGCCTGGGTGGCTCAGTGGGTTAAGCCTCTGCCTTCGACTCAGGTCATGATCTCAAGATCCTGGAATCTAGCCCCACATCAGGCTCTCTGCCCAGCGGGGAGCCTACCTCCCGCCCTCTCTCTCTCTGCCTGCCTCTCTGCCTACTTGTGATATCTCTCCCTCTCTCTCTGTCAAATAAATAAATAAAACCTTTTTTTAAAAAAATAATAAATAAATAAATAAATAAATGTGAATCCCTTTCCCTCAGAAACCTCAAACTTAAAATGTCACAAGGCCAATCTCTAGATCCTTGATGCTCCTTCCGTGTGCAGTGAGAAATTAACACAAGCCTAGGAACATCAGTCTAAGCCTCCACTATTCTTTCTTGCTCCTATCACATCAAATCTCTCATCTGTTCTACAACCTAAGTATTTCTCAAATCTTCCTCCTCCTCTGTCCTCTTCACCCTCTTCCCGTGGGCTCTCATTAACTTTTAGCGAAGTTACGAGAGTTCCCAAGTTGGTATTTCTGCCTGTGTTTCTTCTACTTTCCAGCTCTTAGTGGCTGCCTCAGTTACTGATCTCCTAAAATATAAATCAGAACCAAGTCTCTCCAATGCTTCATGACCTTCACGGCTCCCATGCTGGAGTAGGGTGAGGTTCAAACAGTAGCGAGCAACATTCGGCTTCTGTCATTTTCCCGGCATGATGTACTGGGGGGTTTCCTTGTCCTTTGCACATGCTCCTCTTCTCAACTCAAAAAGCTACTGACATTTCTGATACTAGATGACAGACTGTTAGATAAACTGATAAACTGATGAACTCCATACCTCCAGTTGTTCTCCAGACACAGTCTCTTACATTTCAGACCTCACATCCTTTGGGAAGGAGGTAGTCTAAATACATATACAGGCTCAGAGTGGGACTAAAACCACCCAGATGGGTAGGGTATCAGCCTAGTAGTAAGGCCCCGCACTAACAGTCCACAAAGATACATGAAAAGGCAAAGCCCTGTAATGACAATATACATCAAAGCTTCTGAAAAGTCATTTTTTCCCAAATCACATTTTTACTAATGGTAACATTCAACAGATATTGACTAGAAACCAAAGGCCTTCTAATATATTCCATAAACCCCACCAGAATATAGAAGGCCTAAAAACTGTTAGAAAAAATTGTGTCTGATTCCAGCCATATAGGCCACTAATTCAGGGATGTAGGGGATATATTTACTTTGAACGAGGAGCTGGCACAAGTCCCATTGGAAGTATGACTCATTCACCCCTGACCTGGTCCTCCTCTCAGCTGCTTCCCCATCAGATCCTTTCTTTTCAAAGCCACACACAACTAAAGCTCTCAGTGTATAATGCGCTAGGGTAAACAGAACTATACATTTCTATGTGCTGCAGAAAGAACGGTGAATATAAATAAAGAAACCTCATTTAAAAGGGGAGTCAGGAAACCCCAAAGCAAGTATTCTCTTATAAGCACCATCCATTGCAGCCACATAACCAGCAGGAAAAAGGAAGATAATTATTTCCACCAGGAAAGGCACTTTTCACATACGAATTGATCTCCTTCCTTCAAGACAAGGCAGGACCCTCCCTGCCCAGCAACAACACACTACCCACCACCTGCAGCCAATGAGAACCCGCCACAACCTTGACTCATGTTGTTCTTCTCCAACAAGCTTCTACTCAGAACAACCCTCTCCCAATGTCCTCCTGCAACCTAATAAAAGTTGACCTTCTCTTCCTTTGTCTCTTTGAACTTGCCCATGGTTACGCAGAGCTGGCTAGTCCCGAACCACAGTTCCTCTATTCCCAAATAAACTCATTTTCTTTCCTTAAATGAAATTGTTCTTTGCTCTGTTTGAAGTTAACAGAACTGCCAAACAGCGTAGGGAAAGGTCCTAGAAGCAAAAATAGCAGGACTGGTAACTTACCTTTTCTTAGGAGAGAATCCATGTGGGTCAGGGCCTGGTGTTTCCCAGGAAGGCAAACTGCACAGCTGGGAGCTCAAAGAGTGAGCTTTGTGGTTTGGGGTGTGTGGGTTGTGGGGGGGTACGGGGGGATAAGCCCAGGTCCAGATGGAGGTGTAGGGACAGGGTGGGCTGGGAAACTCTGAGCTTCGGGACAGCTCAGGGAATGACTAAAATCAGACGAGAGGTGGGGCTGCCCTGACCAATCTGAGCACTCTTTTCAGAGAAAGGCTGATCTGGCGAGATCTCAGGAATTCTGCAGGTGCTGGCAGGGGAGTCCTGGGATGAGAAACATCTGGGTGCTCCAGTTGTTTGGAGACTCCTTGTCCCACACTCATCTGAAAGGAGTCTGGCTCAGGCCACCTAGCAAGCAAATCCCAGTCCTTGCTGAGGCCTCTTACAACACCCCAGAGTTCCAGTGCTGCTTTGCCCCGGGTCCAGTCAGGTGTGGGGGACCTTGGCTCTGAGCAAAATTCTATACAGGGGCAGGAACGTTCTAGACCAGAACAGGGGAGTAAACTGTGCATTCACAAGCCTCGGGTCTATCAGCATTCAAGGAAACATCCTGTCCTTGTCAGTGACACCACATTCTTATGCGGGCCATGGGACCATCCTGTATCTGCCAAGTTCCAGAGCCACAGCAACCAGAACACACAGTTCTCTTATCCTCCTTGGGCCTGGTGTTCCTCCCAGCAGCAGTGCGGTATTCTAGAACTGTCCCAGGAAACTGCGGCTGCCTGTTCCTGGAGGCCTTCCCTTTATGAATCAGCTCAGAGCATTAGTCTCTCTGACCTCCCCTGACTTCCAGAAGTCCATGAAGCGGGGATCAGGCCTCTTCACCCAAGCCCCTCCATCAAATAACGTTCTCCTCTTTCGAACACTCAACAAGGATGCCTGCTAGCCAGAGCCAAGGCCTGATCCAAGTGGGCGGAGTGTGGCATTTCCCAGGAAGGCAAACAGGGTGTAGCTGGGGACCATATGGTATGTTTAGTGAGTCTGATGGTGGGGGGGAGGGTGTGGCTGGGGGGTAGGACAGGGAGTAATGTCAGATCCAGGTGGTAGATCAAGGAGAGGATGGAGTAGGATGTCTGGACCAACAGGGGTGGCTGTGTCGCACCCCTCGCTTATAATGAAATACTGCAAACAGAATGTGGTTCACTTACCAACAGGAAGATACCAACAGCTGAAGCTGAAGTGAGCCCGCCCACAGAGCCTCAGTGGATGAGTGTCTATACAATACAGCCTAATGGCTGAGAATACAAAAGTGCCTTTCAGAGCTAGATGCCAGCATATAAGTGGACACTGAAAAAGGTTAGGACACTGCATCCTTTACCTAGCCACCTAATGGAAAATGAAAGCTTTCTCTTCAACAGCGAGTAGATGGAGAGGAAAAAGGCCATGAGATTTCTGAAAAGATGTCTACAATCAAGGAAAAGGAGCCATTGCTTTGAAGGCATAGAAGAAAAACAACACCGAAAAAGATTTTCTCCAAAAGATAGAAAAAAAATTTGGAAGACACTCAAGAGTACATGGGTCTGTATGTAACAAAATGGATGGCCTGCCACAACAGCAGAAATATAAAATTATCTGTCTGGGAAAAATGTCTCAAAAAATCCCAGCCACAAAACATAATTAAAGCTGACTGGGATGGCTAACAAAGCAGATGAGCCACCACAGAGTACCGAGTGAGTCTAATGGAGGAAAATTTGGGGAAACTCTCTGAGAAAGTATATACAAAGAATAAAGATAATAAAAGAAATAAGAATAGGATACATATAGGAACTCAGTTAATCTAACAAATATAGAAGATCTCAAAGAAAAAGCAAGAAAAATAGGAACAGAATGAAGAATTAAAGATAAAATAACTTTTTGGGGTTAAAAAAAAAAGTACCTAATCAAAATATCTCACCAAATCGTAAGCAAAAATAATGGAGAGCACCCAGAGACATACACTCCTCGGTAATTAAACACACCAATTAGGGGTGACTTGGTGGTTCAGTTGGTTATGTCTGCCTTGGGCTCAGGTCATGATCCCATGTCCTGGGAACCACTCAGTACTGTGTCACTGGGCTCCCTGCTCAGTGGGGAGCCTGCTTCTTCTCCCTCTCCCTCAATCCCTCCCGCTTTGTGAGCTATCTCTCAAGTGTGCTCTCTCTCTCAAATAAATAAAATCTTCAAAAAAAAATTAAAAAGCAAAACCTTGACTTTGGGTTTTAAATAAAATAAAGCTAGCTATATGTTTTTTACAAGAATACTAAAATAAGGGGCGCCTATGTGGCTCAGTCGGTAAAGTGTCTGACTCCATTTCCACTCAGGTCATGATCTCAAGGTCATGGAATCAAGCCCTGTGTCAGGATCTGCACTCAGCACAGAGTCTGCTTGTCTCTCTCCCTCTGCCCCTCCCCCAGCTCTCTCTGGCTCTTTCTCAAATAAATGAATAAATAAAAGCCTAAGGAAAAAAAAAGAATACTAAAATAAACTGACAGAGAAAATGGGAAAATTAAAAAAAATGAACAAAAACACTTTAGACAAAAGCATACCCAAAGAAACTGGAATGATCATATTAAAGTAAGGATGATCATGTTTCACAAAATATTATCTTATCTTTCATAAACCATGTCCCATACCATATAAATTGTAATTCTTCACAGAAGTAGAGAAAGGTAAAACCCAGGTTAGAGAAGCCGCCGATCAGCGTTGAAACCACATCACGAAACTGGTCTGAGGGAAAAGTTGCTGCTATTTCTGCCCCTACCATCACTCACACAGGCAGAAAAGAAACTCCCACACAGAGCTTCTGTCTTTCTGGACTGACTTGCAAGACAAAATCTCAAATGGGGAGAATTCCTTTCACAATCCAGTGCCACCTTGAAGAGGAGCTGGGCAAAGGGAGAAAACCTAAAGCATTAAGCTTTTAAGCCAAAAGACACTAAAGTCTTAAAAATGCTAATTAAATTATTGTATAAGAATGATTTTACCAGATTAAACTGTTGACTTATCTATCTGTACTCTGTGTGTGTGTGTAAGCATGCACATACATGTGCATATATGCATGTGTACGGGAAAGAGACACAGAGAAATTCTTCAGTATGTCAATTCTATCAAAGGAATCTACAGTCTCTTTGAACACTGCAAACTAGAGTACAGTCAACGTGACAAGGAGGTGCCACCATGACAAATAACATTTAGAAACATAGATCTTGGAGCCAGAATGCCTGGTTTAGGATCAAGTTTAATTTCTCTGTGTCCCCTTCATATATTAAACAATAATAATAATACCTGTTATATAGGGTTATGGCAATGACTAAAGGTTACATGGATGTAAAGTGCTTAATATTTGGTTTGTTTTTCAAATAAATGCATGACTCTATTAGGTTAATATGAAGGAAATAAATGTATTCCTCAAGACCCTTTGGTTGGACTCTGAAGAAAACTCTAAATTAGAGTAGCAGAGGCAAAAAGTGGGTTTGGCCCACCTAAGAGAGCCACAGGAACATAACTCACAGAAGAACAAACAATGGGATAAATCTAAGAAACAATGGGAACAAGGGTTTAAACACCACAAACATTCCCCCTCTTCACCTCTTCTACTTAGTTTATCCTTCCAGGTCAACAACTACTTACAAGTGCCCAGACCTGGACCAATAACTATGATCCATGTAAAGACAGGTAGCTCCCATTTGAAACCCCATGGATAAAAATGATCAACATTCATCCAGAGTTTACTTTATGTCTGCCACTCTTCTAAGCATTTTTCATTTATTGCTCACAATAATCCAATGAGATATGATTATTTCCATTGTAGAAAAAAGAAACACGAGAATAATGTGAAAATTCACCCAAGGCCACACACCTCTTTACTGATGTAACCAAGATTTTAAACCAGTCAATCTACATGTCAACATGTTCTCAGAATCTAAGCTGTGGCTTACCTCAGATATCTTCAAGTGAATATTGTAGGGAAATCAGAGAAATACACAAATGTTAATCATAACTCTAGGTTACAATATTATAGACAGATTTTTAAATTTTCTGTATATTCCAAATTTACTTAAATGTACATTATTACTTTTGTAAATGGATAAAAACAGTAAAATTTTTATTTTCAATAGACTCCAATTCAAGATTACACACAAAGGAAATGTGTTTAGCTTGTTAAAACACCAAGTTGCAAAAAAAGGAATCAACCTATTAAAGAAAAGAAAATTGGGAGAAATTGGGAAATAGAAATATACTTACAGATGAAACAGGTTGGAGGAAACTGTAATCCAGAAGATGGTATGGAAGCAACTACAAGGGAAGGGTGAGCCATTCTGCCCATTAGACTCCAGACTTTAGGAAAAAAGAAAGAACAGTTGAAAACAAAAGGAATTCCTTCAACATCTGCACATAGAATAACTGCATTAGTCAACCCACTTGCCCAATTACGGAGCACAGAGAACAGCCAAGGATTTACCCCAAAGAGAAAAGTAATTTTTAGACTCTATTTCAAAAATAATGAGGTAAATTTCTTTGGCACTAAAAATTCTAATATGGATAGTGTTCACATGTGGGTGTCTGGTTCTACTACGATACCTTCTAAATAGAATAAACATGCTAAAATATCTAGGGTAACTGCTTCAAGAAAAGAAATGGACATAGTCTCTAAAGTGATCCAAAATGAAATAGGAAATATGATTGGCCCTATAAACATTAAATAATCTAACTAAATAGCCAAAATCTTCTCTACTATTAGAGAAGAAAAAATTTAAAAAAATAAAGAGAATAAAAAGAAAAAGTTTAATTGATATAAATAAATAAAATAAAAATATATACTGGGAAAATATAAATTTAAAAATGGAAAAATAGAAAGCACAAAATAAGAGGGTAGAAATGTATCTAAATATTTAATAATTACAGCAATTATAAAGGAACTAAAATTTCTAATTAAAGGTCTGAGTTGTTTTTTTTTTTTTCAGATTATTTTTGACAATTCAGCCAAAAACAGTTTATAAAAGACACACTTAAATATAAGGATATAGGAAAGTAGAATATAAGAAAACTTGGCATATGTGACTCAAAAGAAAGCTGAAATAGCATAATTGATATCAAACACAATAAAGTTTAAAGCAAATAACATCACTTCAAATAAAAAGGACCACCTCTTATTTTTAAGAGGTTAAATTCACTAGGAAGACATCATAATTTTAAAGTTATATAAACATAGCAATAGTTTCAAACAGAGCCAGTCTTCATTATTTGTGGATTCTATATATGCAAATTTCCCTACAGGGAATACCCAATTTGAAACCCCAAAAGCAAAACAGCACTTTTGTGGTAGATGACCACTGACTGCAGAGAGAAGAAAAAAATTGGAGTAGCCCAAAATGCACATTTCCAGTTAAGGTTAAAGAAGGTGATGCTCTTACTACTTGTTTCAGTTTTCATATTGTAACCAGGAGTCTTTTTCATTTATTTAATGTCATGTGTTTATTTTTGTACTTTTTTTTGGAGATTTTACTGCTTAACATGGTCCCCAACTGTACACCTGCAGTTTTGTAGTTCTATAAGCATTAGAAGACTGCAATTTGCCTCACAGGGAAAACACATGTGTTAAATGAGCTTTGTTCAGGCATGAGTTCTAGTATTATTGATATGAACTCAATACTAATGAATCAACAGTATACACTAAATAAAGTGTCTTTAAACAGAAACATACATAGAACAAGGTAATGTATTGGTCACTTCACAAAAACAGTGTTATCCGAGGCTCACAGGAACCTAACCTTGTATTTCTCCTAGGTGTAATGGTTCAATATTTACTATTTCAGTATTCATAGTAAATTTATAGAATGTAATTATCAAGACCAGTGAGAACTGACTCCATATAAACCAAAAACTGACAGAATCACAAGTAGAAACTGATAAATCCACTATCAAAATGAAAGGTTTAATATACTTCTTCCAGTATCTGGAAGATCAAACAGAAAAAAAAAAATAACTCAGTAGGAATATAGGAAATTTTAACAACACAATTAACATATTTTGTCTACAAAGTAACATCAAGTCATTGTGATGGTATATAATGACAAGAATGCAGTGTCATTTTTGTGTTATTCTTATAAGGACGTGTAATCTGGTTTTAATCATGAAGAAACATCTGACAGGACCAAACAGATATATTCTACAAAGTAATGAGCCTGCATACTTCAAAACTGTCAAGGTCATGAAAGAAAAAGACTGAGGAACTATTCCAGATGAAAGAAGACTAAGAAATATGCAACTAAAGGCAAGGCATGATCCTGAATTAGAATCTATAAAATCATATAAAATAAAGCTATAACAGACATTATTAAGAGAACTGATGAAATCTGAATGTAGATATTATTAGAATATAGATAATATTGGGGAAATTGATGATATTTGATCATGTACTGTAGATTACACAATAGTATAGCATCAATGTTAAATTTCCTGATGTCAGTAATTACACTGTGATTATATAAGAAATTATTATTGACTTTTAAGAAATCTACCCAGGAATACTTAGATCATGGAGTATGATGCTCACAACTTCCTCCAAAATAGTTTAAAATGAAATATAATAGGGAAGGGTGGGGAGGGAAGAGAGAGAGAGAGAGAGAGAGACATTATCCTGAAGTAAATGAGAGAAGAATAAATGGTGGATCTAAGTAAGGGGCATACAGGAATCCTTTGTGCGACTCTTGAAAGTTTCCTAAGGTTAAAATTATACCAAAATTTAAACATTACAATAACACAAAATTCAGGTACAGAAATGAGGTTAGAATAACTGGGAAAGTATGATATCTGAAAAGTAGCCACCAGGCTTTGGTAAAAAAAAAAAATATATATATATATATATATATGTGTGTGTGTGTGTGTGTGTGTGTGTGTGTGTGTGTGTGTATTTTCATTTATTCAAAGAAATTAATTGAGCACCCACATTCATCAGGTACTGTGGTCAGGAACTTCAGATACTAAAAATCACACACACTTGGGAGACTACCTTGACATCAGATGAGCAGTTTTCCAATCCCTGCAAGGCTGACCAATAAGAAAAAGGCAGAAGGCAGAGCTCCATTTGCAGGTCTTAGTTTGCAGAGCATCATTAGGAAGAATGGGTCAATATTCACTATTTCAGTATTCATGGTACTTTTATAGAACCGCGTTCTGAGACTGAGATCCATGTCAGGGAGCCCCACGGTAGGCTCTCTGCTCAGCAGTCAAAGTTTAAGACTCTGCCTCTGCCTGCTGCTCTCCTTGCTTATGCTCTCTCTCTGCCAAAGAAATAAATAAAATCTAAAAAAAAAAAAAAAAATCAAAACAGACAAGATAGGTTACCTTAAAAATAAAGTATTTTTGTAAAGGACTTGAGTGTGAACAACAGGGTTCAGCCAGAATACAGGAATTAATTGATAACTACTGTTTAGAAGGGTGAGAATCAGACTTGTCCTGATCCTGTGGAATAATCAGAGTAGGATGTATACGAATAATCCAATAAGTTAAATTAAATAAAGTTTAGCACATTGTGAGTTTAAGACTCAGCTCAGGGCTTAACAGAATTGTGACATTACTCCTCAAAATCATCCTCCCACCAAATTTATCTTTATCACCCTGTACACAATCCCAAAGACACAGTATTTGCTACACTATGGGAAATGTTGGTATGTATGTACATGTCCTTGCCTAAATTTTCCTAGGGCAAAAATTATTCCCTTTTCATCTCTCCTTTCCAACATCTTCTGCAGTGCTGAGTACAGAATAAGTTCTAAATTAATGTTTGAAGAATGAACAATAATTCAAAAGACACCAAAATCATAGCAGCTGTTACCAAAAAAAGAGAAAGTAAGAAACAACCACAACACTATTTTTTAAAAGATTTTAATTAATTATTAAAGAGAGTGTACATGCAAGCACATGCACATACACACACACACACACACACACACACACACACACACAAAAGCATGAGTTGGGGGGAGGGGCAGAGGGAGAAGCGGATTCCCTGCTAAGCAGGGAAACTGACGTGGGGTTCCATGTGGGGCTCAATGTGGGGTTCAATCCCAGGACCCTGAGATTATGACCTGAGCCAAAGGCAGCTGCTTAACCAACCAAGCCATACAGGTGCTCCAATAAACATAACATGATTAAGAAAGCCTTATTAATCTGCATTTTTTACAAAATAATAAAAAGTTTTAAATATTGAGAATCCAGAAGAAAAATGCTTTGGATAGGAGATGTTTCTCTTTCTGGAAAGGCCCTACATCTCCTTCTCTCACTTTATTAAATTCACAAAAGAACTGAAATCTGAGAAGCCATGGTTTGAAAAAGATGAGAGTTCTTTTAGCAGGGAAGACTTCCTTAGACCACTAATATCAAGTGCATGGTTGAATGTGTAATATAATTCCCCTTGATGTGTAGCCACAAGTTGGTTACCACACTCGATATCTTGAATGTGACATAGTCATAACCCTTCCAGCTGATATAAAACTTAGATCTGAACAGCTAAAATTTCAGAACTGAAATTGAGGAGTAAATATGGACAGAGTCCAGGAGCTTGCAGCTTGGCCTACTCCCTCTAGAAAAAGCATTATCATTTGTTATTCTGGCATTGTGTTCAACATGCTTTCATCTGCAGAAGCAGAAGCAAAGAATTCAGATTCTTTGCTACAGACCAAATATTTGCTTTTGATTCTCCTTGCTTCCTTACACAGATTTAAAAAACCAATTGACTTATGAAGCAGAAGCCTAATTTTGGAGACAAGTTCTCAGAATGGCCAGAACACAGAATACTTTCCTCAATGCCAAAATTGAGGACCAGAGTAGAGTAGCAGTGATATAAGAACAGGAAGCGTAAAGAAATGTTATTCTGTATTTGTCCTCTTCTCTATCATTTATGGAAGTTTCTAATGTGGAAGCCATTTCTTGCTGGGGAAACAAAAACATCTATCTCAAATCCTCCCATCCTCAATGGAGCCTCATGCAATCTTACAGTTGGATGTGACTTTTGAGTGAGGTTCTTCCAATTCATGCCACTGCTCCACGGTCCACACTGAAGAGGTTAGAGGAAGGTGGAGACAGTCTTTCCCTCACCACCAGGGAATATGGTGGACTGAGCTCCAGCCAGTGACCTCCAGCCTTCATGTTGTGTGACACAAATATAATTGTCTTTTGTGCCACGTTGTAGAAAATGTTGAGATCCGCCACCTGGACATCACATAATCTAACTTACTCGGAAAGAACTACTTGCTACAATTCTGACAAAGGATTATTTGATGTCCGTTTGTAGGTTGTCCATGACATGTTTCTATTCGTGAAACAACAATTCTTTTTGAATGATCTTCCAGAGAAAGAAGTTAAAAAAATCTCCATCTTTCTTCTGTCAATTGATGCAAATCTTGACATTTGGACCCATAGTGGATACAACTCCACATGATAGTTTTGAATCTCAGGATGCAGATATTAAGTCTTTCGTTAGTTATTGCTTCTTCAGGATATATATTTTTAATTCCCTCAAACATTTCTAAAATGACAAGGCTCAAAAACCTTTCACAATTTAACAATAATCTCATTTACATGATAATGTTTTTTAAGATGCAGAGTCTGATATATGAATACCAGATGTAATTAGATCAAAGCTTATTAAAATGTGCCTATTAGTTCTTCGATTTTAGCCAAAAAAAGAAAGGGATGTTTCCTTTCTTTTCTTCTTAGAAATTTCATCATAATTTTTGTTTGCACTGAATTTATGTTCCAGGAAAAACCTCAGCATATTTTATGCAAAGCACTGTTGAATCAAATCATATACTCTTCATTGTGTACTGACTCATTTTTTTAATTAATGAGCTTTAGTTTTCTAGAAACTTTAGGTTCACAGAAAAATTGAGCAGAATGTACGGTGTTCCCACATTCCTTTTCTCTAAACACATCAACAGTTTCTCACATAAGACATTCCACACTGGAGTGGTATTTGTTACAATGATGAAATGACATTAGCATCATAATCACCCAAAGTCCATAGTTTTCATTAGGGTTCACTCTTGAGGTTGTACAGCCCATAAGTTTTGACAGATGTATAATGATGTGTATTCACTATTACAGTGTTGTATGAAATTTCACTGACCTAAAAATCCCTGTGCTCTACCTATTGAACCCTCTGATATTCCCCACCTCTGGCAACTACTAATCTTCTTACTGTCTTCACAGTTTTAAGCTTTCCAGAATGTCATGTAGTTGGAATCATACAGTATGTATAGCCTCTGCAGATTGGCTCCTTTCACTTAGTAATCTACATTTAAGTTTCCTCCATGTCTTTTTCTTTTCTCATGACCAAGTAGGTTGATTTCAGGGACATAAGACTGATCCAATATTTGAAAAATCAATGTAATCTACAATATTAACAAGCTAAAAAATAAAATTCACATGATCATAGTGATCAGTACATCATTTATGATTAAAACTCCAAGAAAAATTGGAATAGAGGGGATCTTCCTCAACTTGATAAAGAGCATGTACAAAAAAACCTGAAGCTAATATACTTCATAGTAAAAGACTGACTTCTTTGCCCTGAGCCTGGTAGAAGACAAGAACATCCTTTTTGCATCGTATTAGAACCTCTAACCATGAAAATTACCCAACTGAATTTCTTCCATCGGTTTTACTGAAGTTTGTCAACAAATAAAAGTGTATATATTTAAGGAGTACAACCTAATAATTTGATATTGACATGTGTATACCTTGTGAAATGATTAACACAATGAAGTTAATAGTATTTTCATCCACTCACAGTTACATTTATGTGTATGTTGCTGTGGGGTGGGGAAAGAACACTTAAGATCTAAGTCTCTTAACAAATTTCAAGTATATAAGACACTGCTACTAACTATAGTCACCATGTACATATTAGATCTTCAGAACTTATTCACCTTATAACTAAAAGTTTATATACCCTTTGACCAATGTCTTCCCATTTCCCTGGCCCCAAGCCCTGGCAACCACCATTCTGCTCCTCATTTCTATGAGTCTGACTTCTTTCATAACTCATTTTACTGGGGCACCTGGGTGGCTCAGTGGGTTAAAGCCTCTGCCTTCAGCTCAGGTCATGGTCTCAGGGACCTGGGATTGAGCGCTGTGTCAGGTTCTCTGCTCCGCAGGGAGTCTGCTTCCCCCTCTCTCTCTGCCCCCCTCTCTGTGTACTTGTGATCTCTCCCTGTGTGTCAAATAAATAAATAAAATCTTTGGAAAAAAAAAATAACCTCACTTTAGTAGGCAATTTATTAGACTGATCCTGGGTGGCTTAGTTAAGAGTCTGACTCTTGGTTTTGGCTCAGGTCATGATCTCAGGGTCTTGAGATTGAGCCCCACGTTGGGCTCCACACTCAGCATGGAGTCTGCTTGAGATTCTCTCCCTCACCCTCCTCGTTGCCCCTACCCCATCATGTTTTCACTCTCTCTCTCTCTCTCTCAAATAAATAAATAAAATCTTACAAAGAAAAACTCATTAAATATAAAGACAGTGATATCCTTTTTTTCTGCCATATTTAATTATATTTACTTCTCACCTAAAAATAAAAATTTTATCCCTGTTTTGTACTCAGTTAGTTTTAATTGTTGATAACCTTCTGAACATGACCTTTCTATAGTTCTTCAGTCAAGTAATTAAAGTGCTAATTGCAAAGCATGTCATACCAGATAGGACAGTATCACATGGCACACAACTAAAAACTTCTCTACAACTTGGCATCTAACCACCTAAATATCACCAAAGTATTTATCTGTAATCTTTCTCCTTTTTTTTCTTTATTGTGTTATAATTAAAAACAAAGTCATACAAAGTCACACTGAGTTTATTAGTTAAGTAATGCTAGCTTACTATAACAAATCAACCTAAAAACAGCTCAAAAACATTAAAATCTTATTTCTTCTTCCTATAAAGACTAAAAGGTATTCCTGATTTACGAAAAGCTGCCCCTCAAGCAATAATACAGGAACACAGACTCCTGTCTTAGGGCTCCACTGTCTTCAATATGTGACTTTCAAGGTTGTCATGCTCCTCTGTATCAAGTTGAAAAAATATAAAAAAGCAAGTGAAGAAGGCATACTAGATTGTTAAAAATCCTGACCTAAAAAGTGAACCATAAAATTGGTAAAAATAATTGTTAACTGGAAACCACATTCCAGTGACAACTCCACATTATGGAAGAAGGGACACAATTTTGAGAGAGGCTACATTATTACCTATAAAACAGTCCATCCCTTTGGCCATCTTTTTCTTCAAATCAAGCTCTCCCCAAGGGAGACCATTCAAAGTCCATTCAGAAGCCACCCACGTTAATGTTTAGAACATCCTAGAGAAATGCAACTTCTTCACCACATCCAAATGTGGCTCCTCATGGTCCTACAAATTAACTAATTAGCTTCTACTTACCACACATACATTTTTTCTCTCTCCCTCACCCAGAAAATAGAGGTGCAGGAACAGGAAAACTATAATAAAAACTCCCAATGGGAAAAAAAGTCACAGCAATAATTAACTCCTGAGGGATAGACATTATTAACGCCTACCTCTTACCTCATGGTAGAAGATGTCCCTACATTAGACTATAATCCTGCTCTCTGGTCGGAACTCTTTGCCCACTGTTGTCTATTGACACTGGCTTCAGCCTTAGAAGGTTTGTCCTTGTCCCTTATCTTCTCTGAATACTGAGGTGTAAGCTTTCTGTGGGTTCTGTACAACTTATAGAGCCTACTCTCTGCTGACACAAGTTTGGGGGTCCAAAATTATTTTACAATTACAGGCCTTTTCTAGGCCAGGTTCATGGAGGGGTTGGCAATAAAAGTCCCTCAACATCTGGGACACCGGGTTGGCTCAACTTGTTAGGCATCTAACTCTTGATCTCATCTCAGGTCTTGAACTCAGGGTCGTGAGTTCAAGCCTTGTGTTGGGCCCAGCACTGGGCCTGCATTAGGCATGGAGTCTACTTAAAAAAATAAAAAATAAAAAATCCTTCAATATCTTTGTAGATTCTGAATTATCTATTTCCATCAGTTCCATGTGATATAAAACATGGCAAACTTTCTTCCTTAAGTATAATTTTCAAGGCTACCTTATTTCTTTAGTTATTCACTCTCATGTTAGTCTCTTGAATTCAATGTTGTCTACCATGAAGCCATATGATACTTTATGCTTCATTGAGAAGAAAACACCCATAGTCTGATCTTTGTCCCATTATTGTTTACCTGGAAAAATCTTAATAACTGTTACTTAAATTTCTTTCCAGTTTTACTTCTTACTGTTTAAGAATGTAGAAATAGAAAAAAAAAAAAAAAAAAGACGAAGAAGAAGAATGTAGAAATAGGGGTACTAGGGTGGCCCAGTTATTAAAGCATCTGTCTTTGTCTCAGGATCTTGGATCAAGCCCCATGTTGTGCTCCCTGCTCAGTGGGGTGTCTGCTTCTCCCTCTCTCTCTGCAGCTCCCCCCAACCTGTGCTTTCTGTCAAAAAAAAAGTGTAGGCACAGACATATTTTCCAACTTTGCTAGACCCAAAATTTCTATTCCCTTTTATTTCTGCTTTCAAACTGTCAAGTCTTCCTGTGTTTGTTTTGCTTTATAATACCTTGCCAAATGCAGTAAGAAGCAATCAACACATGATTGGGTGTCTGTACCCTTAGAGCTATAGATTTTATAAGTAGTTGATCCACTTCCAAGTAAATACAGTTTTGCCAAATGTTTATCCCTTACATATGGTCTCCATATTTCCAGCCTTCAATGTGTATTTTCTTGCTATCTCATGACTACTAAGCCAATGCCACATATTTTAATTCTTGTTAAAGAAGAGCCCTTTTTCAAGGTTCCAATTTTCATATTAATTAAAAACAAGCCAGTTGATATAACAAATAAAACATAAATTTTAAATGGCCCAAACACATTAGAAGTTTATTATGCATTCTTATAAAGTCCAAAGTAAATATTTCTAAATCTGTGGAAGACTCTCCTTTCGATGATAATTTAGAGAACAAGGCTGCTTCCACCTATGGCATCACCACCTTCCAAAGTCACTATAGTGATCTGTAATGTTAATAGAAGAGGAAGACCCAGTGGATAAACCATATCTTAAAAACTCATATCCCCTCTACTCACATTTAATGGGAAGTATGGAAATGGTCATATCTTTTTGCAAAAAGGGTTTGTTTAACCTTCTCTGTCTCTTTCATCAGTAGGAAGTTCTAGAGGCAAATGAATTTCAATTCCTGAATAAGTCTGAGAAAATATGCATAGAACATACATTCTCAGTTAGCATATATTCCAGTACCCCCAAAACATTACTGTGAAAATTTTCAGATCAATATCACACCACATAAAACAGGACCAATTGTTTGCATAGTAATTCAAAGTTGATATCTGTATTATAATAAACACTCAATTAAGGAATAACAATAACAGGTGGTAACTGGTTACTGAAATTAGACTTAAAAAAACAGAAGAGGGAAAAACAGGAAAAAAATATTAGAATCACGAGATACCATTAATACTAAACCATAATGTATTAAGGAGGAAGTACATGAGAGAACAGTAGCTGAGGTAGCAATGAAATACTACCACGTGCCCACCAGAATGGCTGAAATTTTATCAATCTATCTATCAATTAACCTGGCAATACCAACTACTAGGATGTGGAACATCTGTAATTCTTGTAATATCTGTATTCTTGTAATTCAACAATTCTTGAAAATTGTTTGGCAGAATCTACGAATCTGACCACATGCCTTCCTCTTGCTTAACGAGACCACTCCTAATTACATACTCCAGCAAAATATGGACAGATATGCAACAGATGCATATAAGAATGCTAATGGCAGTGTTATCAGTAATAGTCAAAACTCAGAATCAGCCCACATGTCCATCAACAAGAGAACACATTTTTCAAGTGTATTTGTGTATTTTCAAATAATGACGGGCTATTAAACAATAAAGACACGCTACTACTAGATGCCATCAAATGGATAAATGCCAAAGCATAAAATGGAGTGTAAAAAGCCAAACAAAAAAAATACATGAAGTACTCTTTGATTTCAGAAAGTTTACAAAGAGGTAAATCTAATCTTCAGTATTAAAGTCAGTATAACAGTTAGCTTTGGCCTAGGGTGGGGGTATGCAGTAGGTAACAGGAGAAGCATGAGGGAGGTTTCTGAGATGCTGGTAATGTTCAATATATTCATTTGGGTACTTACACCATGGTGTGTTCACTCAATAACTGTAAGCTTGCTATGCCCTTAAGATTTATGCACTTTTAACATTAGAATCACTACATTCCTTTTATTATTTGTTTTCAGCTATGGACATGATAATCTGAAAGAATTAGTCTACTAACAAAACTACGTATCAATTTTTGGCACTACTTTTCTTACATTCTTTCAAATGTTAGCTAGTGATCTATACTTCTGAGTTCACAGTATTATTTACAATATTACATAAGTTGGGACAGCAGTTGTGATACTCATAGTAATAAAATGAAGTTCACAGACACTTAGCACTTTTCAGTGCTACCGGTCACTCATTTCACCTGTCCCTCGGCACTTGTATCCCAGGCTGATCACCCACAGGACACATTCATGTCATTAGACTGACCATCTGACTGGTAATTCTAGTCACAGTGTCTGATCCACTAACTTGGGCCGATAATCTTCGTGCTGTCACCAGAGCCAGTCTTTACTTCTGAACTTCAAAATGTGCTTCTTCAACTTTGGCCTACAGTTTAATTCCAGGAGTTGAACAGTTGCCAAAATATCACCAAAATATTGAAAACACCCTATATTTCCATATCCATAGTCTCGGACCATTAGAGATCCAGAAACAATTAGCATATTTTGTGGGCTTATATTAAGAAGGGAAGAGTCTGTTCCCTAATCAATAAATGATTTGTTGTTTGTCAAATGAGTTGAAAGGGCTAATTAGAGATGTGCAACAGTAACATTTTTTTTAATTAATTTTTTATTTTTTATAAACATATATATTTATCCCCAGGGGTACAGGTCTGTGAATCACCAGGTTTACACACTTCAAAGCACTCACCAAAGCACATACCCTCCCCAATGTCCATAATCCCACCCCCTTCTCCCAAACCCCCTCCCCCCAGCAACCCTCAGTTTGTTTTGTGAGATTAAGAGTCACTTATGGTTTGTCTCCCTCCCAATCCCATCTTGTTTCATTTACAATGGAATACTATGCAGCCATCAAAAGAAATGAAATCTTGCCATTTGCGACAACATGGATGGAACTAGAGCGTATCATGCTTAGCGAAATAAGTCAAGCAGAGAAAGACAGCAACAGTAACATTTATATGTTTTATATTTGAATTGAGAATCTGACCTTCCTTTTGACTTATTTTCTCAAAGTCTTCTCTTTCATGGTTACTCTTTGCTATCTTTACTAGCTTTGAAAGTAAAGGGTTTCATTCTAGATTTAAATACCTTTCTATGGAGCACCTGGGTGGCTCAGTGGTTAAAGCCTCTGCCTTCGGCTCAGGTCATGATCCCAGGGTCCTGGGAACGAGCCTCACATCGGGCTCTCTGCTCGGCAGGGAGCCTGCCTCCTCCTCCTCTCTCTCTCTCTCTCTCTCTGCCTGCCTCTCTGCCTACTTGTGATTTGTCTGTCAAATAAATAAAAATCTTAAAAAAAAAAAAGATTTAAAATAAATAAATAAATAAATAAATAAATACCTTTCTAGATTTAAATACCTAGATTTAAATACCTAGATTTCTAGATTTAAATATCTTTCATGCTAATCTGTTAGTTTTAACTCAAACTTTTTATTTTTCTTTTTCGAGGGCAGACAGTGTTCAATTTACTCTCTTGGACATTTTTCTAAGTGCTGGATATATAGCAACAACTGAGACATAAACTTGGTCCCCCCAAAACTCACAGTATGTGGAGAAAATATTTAAAAGTAAATACAATGGGGCGCCTGGGTGGCTCAGTGGGTTAAGCCTCTGCCTTCAGTTTAGGTCATGATCTCAGGGTCCAGGGATCGAGCACCACATCTGGCTCTCTGCTCAGCAGGGAGCCTGCTTCCCTTCCCCACCATCTCTCTCTGCCTGCCTCTCTGCCTACTTGTGATCTCTGTAAAATAAATAAAATCTTTTAAAAAATAATTAAAAAAAATAAAAGTAAATACAATGAACTCTGAGATAGGCACCAAGCACAATAAATGCACAGAGAAAGTAAGAATCAATTCTATTTGGTGAATCAAGAAAACTTTAGAAAAATAGGTATCATCAGGGCCTTGAAGAATCTGTAATAATAACTTACATCTGTATAACACTAATTTGTAAATACTTTAATATGTATTTCATGTTTCCTTAAGGAAAAAAAAAACTCTGAATTTTATATTGTCATTATTATTATATCTAACCTAGGTGATTTGACAAGGCCATTGAGAACATGAAATATTAGGATTATGTTCAAATCTCTGAAGAGGCAGTAAGATTTAGAAGGAGAGAATGCTTTGTAATCAAGAAGAACCTGTCTTTGAAATATTGCTTTGACACTGCTATGTGAGAAAATTATTTATCCCTTCAGAGGATTGATTTTCTTGACCTATAACACAAGATTATCTTCACACATCTGGATTACTGTGCACTTTTATGAGATAACAG
The DNA here is from genome assembly GCF_009829155.1 of Mustela erminea. Lineage (NCBI taxonomy): Eukaryota > Metazoa > Chordata > Mammalia > Carnivora > Mustelidae > Mustela > Mustela erminea. The sequence continues at coordinate 23,260,766 of NC_045623.1, forward strand.
ATATATGAGAATTGTCTAGCACTTAGGAGAGCGGGCATTCAACTAACAAGATTTTGTTTTCTTGATTAGATGCTGAGGGGTGGATGATGGGATGGGGGTGGGATGATATGGCACATTAATGTTGTAGAAAAGTAACTGCGGCAGAAATGTGCAGAATGGATTGAAATATCAAGAAGCACAAGAAATGTACCATAGGCAGGAATGTTTTGCAATAGTGTAGCCAAAGGATGAATTGGGAACTAAGGCAATATCAGTTGGATAAAAGAAAGAGTTATGAGAAACATTCAAAAATAGAATTGCTTTGATGATTGGTTGACTGTCCCAAGTGGAAAGGAGGGACACGATAACCTGACAATTAATAATTTGGAAAATTGGTATATCATCCTCCTAGGACTAGAGATTGGGAATACAGAACAATAAGATGGTCTGAGTGTGGATACTATTTTAGACATAGTGTTTTAGGTAGCCTTATTGAGAAGAGACTTCTAAGGAGGTGGTTGGAAACATAGGTCTAGGGCTCAAGAAAGATGTCAGGATTGTTTCTTTAAAATATGAGCAATAATAATATTTAAGAGTCAGGGTGGAGGTGGGGTGATAGAAACCCAGGAAAAGCCCAAATGTAATTAATCAGATATTTAGAAGAAAAATAAAGGAATATGACCTAGAAACCCAGAGAATAGGGAGTTAAGAAGGAGAGTCAACAAATAAATTATCACAGAAAAGATTAAAAATATGAGGACTAGAGGGAGGCCACTAGTAAAGTTTGACAGCTTCAGTGGATTGGATGAAAAGAAATTTATAGGGCAGAAGCATGAATAAAGACAAAAATACAGGAAAGAGTAAGGTAGGCCTGGTGAATATTGAGTTAACAGGGTCATCTCTGGCTTATCTCATTTTTGTGCAAATTAGAAAAAGGCACTTGGCTGAACAGTCACACCCCAAATATGTTCAGCTAGACAAAAATACAGGTTGCATTCCAGCTCCCTTACCCATATGATTTTGTGCAATACAAAGACTATAATACAACCATTTGCAACAGCTCTGGGTGAATAGTCCCATTTAGCTGAAATGCAGAGGATAGAAGGGATAGCCCTAGGATATAAATACAGAAAGGCACCTTATAGATCACACTGTGGAGAATCTTGAGTGACAGCTGAGACTTGTGTACTCAATTCAGGGGTCAGTGGGGAACCATCCCTGTCTGTGAGGTGACTCATTAAGGAAGATGGGTTTGGCAGCAACACGTAGGTCGGTTGGGAGGAGAGAGATGCAGGCAGTCAGGAAACTACTTAGGAAGTTACTGTAACAGGATAGCTTAATGCACAGGTTCATTTTCCTTTTGATTGGATTTAAGAAATTTTTAATGAAGTCTAGAAAAAAAAAAGCAAGGGGAGGGTCAGAAAAAGCACTGTGTTTTTATGAAGCTTTGGTTTCCACATAGAAAGGTACCGAGTTCCTCCAAGAGCAAATCAGGCAGATATGAAGAAAGGTAGACTCTATTCAACTTGGCAATATGATTTACTTCCCTGCTTTTCCATTTCTCTGAGAAAGTTCAATGCTTTGAACTACTTTTTGTGGCCTTTCCCTTGGGTCTTCCTCATGTTCCCTGCCAGTATAACAAAAGTTGAGTCATAGAAGTCCAGAACTTTGAAACTGAAAAGTTCAGTCAAACCAACTACTTGGCTCCACATAAATTGCCTCTCCTGCTCAGGCTATAAAATGCTCACAAAGTAACTCTTATCTGACTTGTAATTACATACTTGACTATTTTAACAAACAGGTTAATCTGGCTTGAAGAATCCAAAAGACATAAAAGAGTTAGAAGAGGAAAAGAATGAAAAGACGATGAGGAAGAAAAAAGTCAGAATAACTTTTTGGCTAGGGAGGGAAGCAAGGAACAGCACCTCGACAGAGATGTGTGAGTTTTGCCCTGAACAGGCCGGCCAGTGGAGAATAGAGAGGGAAAATCCACTCTAGCCTCCAGGAATTACTGAGTGTGTATTGTGCACCTTCCTGCATGTGAACAACATGAGACACCTTATGTAATTCTCACAAATATCCTGCTATTGCCATCAATATTTTCCAGATAAGAAATCTGAATTATTTGGGGACACCTGGGTGACTCAGTGGCTTAAGCCTCTGCCTTCAGCTTGGGTCATGATCGTGGAGTCCTGGGATCGAGCCCTGTGCCAGGCTCTCTGCTCAGTGGGGAGACTGCTTCCCTGTCTTTCTCTGCTTGCCTCTCTGCTTACTTGTGATCTCTATCTCTCTTTGTCAAATAAATAAATAAATAAAATCTTAAGGAAAAAAAAAAGAAACCTGAATTATTTGGAACATTGACTTGCCCTACTATACTAATGGGAACTAATTCAAATATGATGCCAAGTCATTAATAAATAATTATTATCATTATATTCCTGCTAAACAACAGTTAAAATAAATACACTAATTCTATGTAAATCAGCAGGAGTAAACCTTAAAGTTGAGTAGGAAAAAGAAAGTTTCTAAAGAATATATACAGAGTGAAAACATCTATGTAACATTCTTTAATTTAAAAAAAATAGGGGTGCCTAAGGCTTAGTCAGTTAAGCATCTGATCATGGTCAGGTCATGATCTCTGAGTACTGGGATCCACCCCACGTTTGGCTCCCTCCTCAGCAGGGAGTCTGCCTTTCCCTCTCCCTCTGCCCTTTCCCTTTAAATAAATAAAACCCCTTAAAAAAAAAAAAGAAGAAGAAGAAGAAGAAACACTCTTAAAATAAATAAATACATGCATACATAAATGAAAAAAGAAAAATTGAAGTACCTCAGTGGCTCAGTCAGTTGAGTGTCCAACTCTTGATTTTAGCTCAGGTCATCATTTTGGGGCTGTAGGATTGGGCCCTGCTTCAGGCTCTGCACTCAACATGGAATTTGCTTGGTATTCTCCCCATCTCCCCCTGGCCCCCCACTCTCTAAGGAAGTAAGCAAATAAATAAATAAATAAATAGGAAAAAAAAATCCACTTCATTCACTTCCAGACAAAATGGAATAACAGTGATCAGATTTTTCCTTTACCCTGCCTCCTGAAACAGTTAGGAAAAATCAAAATCAAAAAAGGAAACCAATGAAATGAGCCACAGCTTACTGCCTTAAAAGAGGTTTCAGTCTACAACAGAGAAGGGACTAAGAGGACTCCATGAGTTGGAGACAGAGCTATGGAGAGTAAGGTGACCAGATTTCATAGGACAAAGTATCAGCAAGGACAGGGTTGCACAGAGATAAGAACCTGAAAATCTGCAACGGGCCATTTTCCATCTTCCCACCCCATCCACATGACCACTCAACAGAAAACTGATCAGTACAGATATATGAGAAAATTATCCAAGCCTAAAAAAAACTATTGAAAATGATTAGTGGGAATAATACCCAGCACTCATGTAAGGTGAAAACCAGTGTCTGTTCTGACCAGCCCCATTGAAAACTTAATTCACTGGGGAGAATGCCAGGAAAGTGTTGCCTCATTGGTAAGGAATAATTAATTCCAGACTGAGCAGTCATCCAAACTTAACTGGCAAATCACTTTTTATGATTTGCCAGATGCAAAAGAAAACAAACCATTTCCAAGTAACTAAAAACAAAGCTGAAACATATTTATAGAAATACAAAGTTATCTAGTACTAAACAAGGTAAAATTCACAATACCTGGTATCTAATCAAGTAGCACCAGGCATATAGAGTCGGGAAAGCACAATCCATAATAAGGAGAACAACAAATCAATTGAAATTGATCCAGAATTGACATAGATGCTAGAGTTAGCAGACAAGTATACTGAAACATTTATTTTAAATAAACTCCATATATTCAAGAAGTTATATAGAGACATAGAAGATAAAAGAAAGACTCAAGTTGAACTTCTGGTGGTTAAAACGACAGCATCTGAAGTGAAAAATACACTAGCCAGAGTTAATGGCAAATTAGATATTGCAGAAGAAAATGAACTTGAAGGTATAGCAATGGAAACTATCCAAAATCAAACACACAGAGGAAAAAGGAATTTTGTTTAAATGAAAAGGGCATCATCAGAGTGTTGTGTGACAATTTCAATTAAAGTTTTCAAAGGAGGGAACCAAAATAATATTTTAATAAATAATGGTCAAAACTTTTCTAAACTTCAGAACAATATTCATCTAACATATCCAAAAAGCTCAATGAATCCCAAGCCCAAGAAACATGAAGAAAACTGCACCAATTCATATATTAAGTTGCTGAAAATCAGTGATAAAGATGAAATCTTTAAAGCAGCTAGAGAAAAAAGACATGTGACATAGGGAGGAACAGACCTAAGGATTACATCAGAGTTCTCATCTGAAACAATGCCAGTGAGAAGACAGTGAAGCAACATTTTAAAGTACTGGAGAAAACAAACAAATTAAAAGCTGGCATTCTAGAATTTTATACCCAGTGAATATATCTGGAAAAAAAATGAAGGCAAAATAAAAATATTTTCAGATGTGCAAACATGAAAAGAATCATCACCAGTAGATCTGAACTACAATAAAGAAGGCGGCCTGGGTAGCTCAGTCAGTTAAAACAAGCACTACTGATACATTGATTTAAGACCACAGAATCTACGGACAGAGAGACACCATCACTTCCTAACTGTGTGACTTTGGGCAAATAACATCGTTGTGTTTCAGTTTTCCCATAAGTTGAAGACAATGACAGAATCTACCTCAAAGGGTCTTGTGAAGATTCAATTGTGTTATTACACATGTGTGTGTGTGTGTGTGTGTGTGTGTAACATTTATCTGTAGCAAAAGTAGAAAAACATGGATGAGAAGCATATATATGTAAAGAACAACTCCACTAATAGAGTCAGAGAAAAAGAGCAAAAGACAGCCAGAGACTATATGCCCCCAATAACTAAGTATGTGATGAGTAAAGGAATGAAGCAATCCTTATCTTCACCAGCCTTATGGGAAAAAGAGAATTCTGACAAGCAAAAGAGAGGAGATGCTCTTCCTACTTCAGCTACATGTGACAGAGTAAAGATCCTCTCAACTACTTAACCTTTCAATCACTACAAAAGTCCAACTCCTAGGGACTCTAGGGACTGTGGACTCAGGAGGATGAGCATTCCTCCCCTTTTGGGATGGCTGGGCATGAAATAAACCTAAGCATTGCTTAGAGGTTTAGACACAAACTACTGTCAGAAAGTTTTCAATTTTCAAATCTGTGAATGAGTTTCAGGGTCCCAGGATCCTTTTGAAATTTTATACAAATCAGATTATATAGGAAAATGGTGTGTGCATGTGATATGTGTGTTTAAGGAAAGATCTCATAATCTTCATCAGACGGTCAAGGTAAGTCCTACACCCAAAAAATATGACATATGAACTACTGAACCAAGAGAAGGTTGACCGAATCCAAGAGGCACATTGAGTAGTTGTCTCATTTAAAACACTAGTTCTTGAGGAGCCTGGGTGGCTCAGTTGGTTAAGCCTCTGCCTTCAGCTCAGGTCATAGTCTCAGGATCCTGGGATCAAGCCCCACATCAGTCTCTCTGCTCAACAGGGAGCCTGCTTCCCGACCCCCTCTCTGTCTGCCTCTCTGCCTACTTGTGATCTCTGTCAAATAAATAAATAAAATCTTTAAAAAATAAAAAATAAAAATAAAAAATAAGAAACTGGTCTCTGCTTTAAAAGTCCCTGAGACTTTTGTCAGTCCTGATTATATCAAGCTAACTCAAATGCACTAAAAGCTGAGGAAGATACCAAAAAGAAATTTATTAACTGACCATGAGAAACACAACAGCTATAAAATCTAAACCTTAGGGAATGCATTCACAGCATTATTTCTCTTATAATCCAATTTAAAGGGGAAGCTACCATAATCCTAAAGTTACAAAAATAGAATCAGGACAGAAAGCATGTAGATGATTTTGTTAAAAATCCTCCAAATAAGATAGTTTAGATAGGAATAGAAGACATTAAATGTTCTGAACCTAGAAACATGCTCTTTCCCATGAGCATAAATGAATATTCCTTGATCAAGCTATTTAGGAGCTCCGTTTTTGCTTGTTTTTTAATTTAAAGACTGTCTTCCATTACTACCTTTTCTCCTTATATCTTTTAATAATATTGCTTATACTACTGCTCTAAATTGCTAATATAGTCTAGGAAGGACTATATGAGTTTCATGATGCAACTCTAAAAACGCAATGCTATTGTTTTTACCTTCAAGAGCTAAAAGAATTCTCACATAAATTGAAGTGCCAAAGCAAAATATGCCACCCAAAACAATGCCCTGATGGTCACCACTGAGTATTTTAATAGTGCATTATACTTACTGACTGAATCTTAACAATGTAATCCATATAATGTCCCTCCCCACACGTCCATCTGACACCCAACTTCACCATGTGCCCCAGGGGAAACAGAAATTAGTTGTACACAAATAAATGAGATCAAGTATAAGGTCTTTGATGTCAAGATTATTATTGTCTCGCTAATTACTCCTAGAACTATATACACACCCGTAAGAGACAACCTGTGACTCTCAGCACTAACTTACAGTTGACTTAAAGTGGAGAGGAAAAACTCTGTTCTTCATGAAATGGGAATAGTATTTACTGTGAAGATGCGATTTGGAAGCACCTGGGTAGCTCGGTGGGTTAAGACTCTGCCTTAGGCTCAGGTCCTGGGGTCCAGGCCTGCCTCATGCTTTCTGCTCAGCAGGGGGCCTGCTTCCCCCTCTCTCTCTACCTACTTGTGATCTCTTTCTGTCAAATAAATAAACAAAATCTAAAAAAAAAAAAAAAGGCTCATTTGCCTTGCAAAGATGGTATGAATAACATACTATGGATGATAAATCTTTAAGATACAAAAATTTAGGGTGGTTAAGTTCGTTAAGCTTCTGACTCTTGACTTCGGCTCAGATCATGATCTCAGGGTTGTGAGATTATGGCCTGCAGGAGGCTCTGTGGTCAGCTTGAGGAGTCGGCTTGACATTCTCTCTCTCTCTCTGTCTATCCCTCCCAACGCTCTCCATCAACTGCACACTCACGCCATGTCTCTCTCTCTCTCAAATAAATAAATAAAATCTCAACAAAAAAGAAAAGAAACAAAAATCTTAACCATGTTGAAACCTTTCCAAAGCACTATTTCTATATATGCACTGATTAAAGTAAATTTCTGGACTTTTTCTACCAAAAGTTACTTTAAAGATTCTTTCAATATTAAATATTTCTTACACGCCCTCATTAAGTGCAGAGTTGTGGAACCATTCTAGTTATTCCCTGCTATTTCTCTTACCCTACTGGGATGGGAAAAGTCTATGAATAGGACTTGAGCCATTTCTTAATTATCTGGGGAAGAAGGGGAGTGAAATACTAACCAGATAGTAACACTGCTATCCTTTTAAGCTCTGTACTAGTGTAATCAGGGCTTACAAAGCCCTCATTTCAAAAGAGTCAGAAACTCTGCCTAGATAACAAATGAAAATGACTCCAAGATAGGCACAATTCCCATAATACATATACTGGATAAAAATGAAATATACTAAACTTGAAGAAAATAAGAGCTAGAAAAAAGGGATACAAACAAATGATTATTATAACCACAGAGAAAGAGAAAGGGAGAGAGAGAAGCTTTTCAATATATGTCTCAAGATGTTCAAACGTAGAAATTATAACAAACTAAAATGAGAAATTATTTTAGGAAATAAAAAAGGGATAAATAGCTCAGGCAATGCCCCCTTTGGATCCTCACCCACCCCCATCACTCCTTAACCCCATCATCCCTTTATCAGAATAAATATGTTTCTACCTTGAGCGCCTGGGTGGCTCAGTGGGTTAAAGCTGCTGCCTTCGGCTCAGGTCATGGTCTCAGGGTCCTGGGATCGAGTCCCACATCGGGCTCTCTGCTCAGCAGGGAGCCTGCTTCCTCCTCTCTCTCTCTCTCTCTCTCTCTGCCTGCCTCTCCATCTACTTGTGATCTCTCTCTGTCAAATAAATAAATAAAATCTTAAAAAAAATATGTTTCTACCTTTTAAAGGTTGATAGCATAAGGCAGAATCAAATTCTAGTGCAGCTCTGTCACTAGTCAATAATTAATCAAGCATGGATTTATTGAGCACTTTCTATAGGACTGTCAGGAGCCAAAGTCAGGGTCCCTGTTCTAAGAAAGCTCACAGTGCATTCATTTAACAAACACTTAAAGTTGCAGTATACCAGATGCTTAAAGTTATCTTTGCTAATAAGAGTAGACATTGTCCCTAATCCCATAGAGATTTCATTCTAACGCAGAAAACAGACTTTAAACAATTAATTCCTTATTCTTTACAACTGTGATGAGACTTAACAGCACACGTACTGACTGCCTTGACCTAATATTGATAAACAGAATTTTTTTTTTCCTGATGATGGTCTGAGTTTTGAATTATTTTCCCCAAGTTCAAGCTCCACTAGTTCCAGCTCTATAATCTTGAACAAGTGACATCACTACTCTAACTGCCCTATATATCAGTTTCTTACCTGATGAAATGGAGATATAACAACAGAACATTCTGTGTAGGCTTGTGGTGAAGACTGAAGTTAATATATGCAAAGCACTTAGGACAGTGTCTGGTACATAATAAACCTCAAAAAATGCTAGCTAAAATTACGTTTATTAAAAAGATGTGGAGTAGGCAAGAAGGATGGAAATGGGAAGGAGAAGGAGTGGTAATTCCATATAAGAACAGCATGTAAAAAGTCCTAAAAAAGGAAACAATGCATTCGAGGAATGAAAAGAAACTGAAATGGAAAATAAAGCAAGATTGACCTAGAGAGATAGGCAGGGCCCAGATACAACAAGGTCTTTCAGGCTCTCAAGGACTTTAGACAATCCAATTGAATGTTATTAAGAGGTTGTTTTGTTTTTTAGAGATTTTATTTATTCACTTGAGAGAGAGAGAGCACACGTTGGGGGAAAGCAGGGGAAGAGGGAGAGGAGAAGCTAACTCTCCACTGAGCAGGGGTCCTGATATGGGGCTTAATCCCAGACCCTGGGATCATGACCTGGGCTGAAGACAAACACTTAACCAACTGAGCCACCCAGGAGCTGCTGTTATGAAGAGTTTTAAGTGGCAGAGGGTTTTTTTAAAATTTTTTGTTTTTAAAGATTTATTTCTTTATTTTAGAGAGAAAGAAAGAAAACAGGGATTGGGGGAAGGGCAAAGGGAGAGGAAGAAAGAGAATCTCAAACAGACTCCTCACTGAATGGGAAACCCACACAGGGCTCAGCCCCAGGATCCTGAGATTATAACCTGAGCCAAAACCAGGAGTCAGATGCTTAACAGACTGAACCACTCAGGCACCCCTTAAGTGGCAGAGTTTTAAGTGAGAATGTTACTTTTATTTTTTTTTATGGTTAAATGTTTTGTATTTTATTTTTATGGTTAAATTTTCCTTTTAAATAAAATAATTTAAAATTTTCCTTTTAAATTAAATAAAAATGTTTGTAAGGGCAAAATGGAGGAAGGGAGCTAAAGAAGCTATAGTTACAATATCAGTGAGAGATAATGATGGCTTTGAAATGAGAGGCATGGTAGAGATAGTTATTTAGGATGAAGATGCAACCAAAGATTGAATGAGTAGATCTATATTAATTACCATGTTAAATCAGATTTCAAATTTCTACAACTGGATCCTGATAGTACCACCCACCAAAATAAGGACAGTAAGAACTGGTTTAGAGGAAAATAAATGATTCAGTATCTGGGCATGTGTACTAGTTTCCTAGGGCTGCCAAACAAAATACCACAGACGGGGTGTCTTAAACAACGGAAGTTAATTCTGACGGTTCTGGAGACCAAAAGTCCAAGATCAAAGTATCAGCACGTTTGGATTCCTTCAAGACCTCGCTCCTTGAATTCCAAATGGTTTCCTTCTTGCTGTGTCCTCATATAGTTGTCCCTCAGTCTTTGTGTCTATGTCCTCATCTTCTCTTCTTATGAAGACACCAGTCAGAAGGGATTAGGGCCCAACCCAGTGACCACATTTTAACATAATCACCTCTTTAAAGGTCCTATCTCCAAAACAATCACATTCTGAAACACTGAAGGTTAGGGCTTAAACATGTGAACGTGGATGGAGATACATAATTAAGCCTGTAACAACAGTATGGCTATGTTTGAGGGTACCTCTGAGAAAACACATGAAAATGTGATATGAGCAGGATATGTAGATCTGGACTTCAGAGAAGAGGTCTTAGCCAGAATTACAAATTGATGTTGTCTATATATGACTGATAAGTGAAGTCAGGAGTATAGATGCTTTCACCAAAAATATAGAGCAATGGAGAATGGAAGAATGAGAAGGAGAATTGGTTATCCAAAGTTCAGAAGGAAGAGGAGCAGGAGAAGGGTAAAGGAGGAGATGGGGAAATTTTAAAGATGGAAAAACCTTCAAAGGACACAAAGAAGCAGCAGTCAAAAGCATGAGGGGAAAAGAAAAGTATGAGATCATGGAAGCCATAGAAAGGGAATGTTTCAAAAAGGGTGAGTGGCCAACTATGTTAGATGCTTTAGAAATGGCAAAAATTATAAATCTAATAGGAGATACTGACAGGTAAGTAGATAAATAATAATACAAGACAGTGTTAAAAGAGAAATAGGACCACGGAGGGCCTTTGTTTATTCACTTTTAAAATTTTTAAAAAATTTTTATTTTTTAAGTCATCTCTATACCCAACATAGGGCTCAAACCCACAACCCCAAGATCAAAAGTTGCACATTCCACTGAGACAGCCAGGTGCCCCTCATCATTTCATACATATTTATGCAACAGGCACTGCAATCAGTATTTGGAGCCTAACAATAAAAAAGATTTTAAAAAAATGTACCTGCCCCAATGACCTCAACATTCTAATCAGATTTAGAATAAAATAATCAGGCATTTAAAACAGAGCCAAGTGCAATAATAGGTGTATTTAACTTCTGAAGAATTAGAGTTTTTTATAAGAATAAGGGGAGAAAGGGCAGAAGCAGAGACTAAGGCATTTCTAATAAAAGGAACAACTATTCCCCCAAGCACTGAGTCATGAAAGAGCCTTAGTGTTCTGGTGAGCAGAGATATATTCAATACTAAGAGAGCTGTAACATGAAGAACAAAGAAATGGATGTGTAAATACGCATGTTGAAGTTATGAGAGAATGTCCATGCTAAACTAAGAAATTTACATTTTTTCATTATCAATTGTACCCAACAGAAGTTTTTAAGCAGGAATAAAATAGTCAATTTCGTGTTCTAGAAACATCATTGACAGTAAACTGGAGGACGGATTGGGGTGAATGGAAATTACTAACAGGCACACCTATTAAGATTCTGTCGCAGTAATCCAAAAGAGAGGTAATGAAAGCTTTACTGAATTGGTGGCAAAAGGATATAGAAGAAAGGGCCACCCAGGGCAACATTTGTAATACAAAATTGCCACATTGTATTCCCGAAAAGAGTGGGAGGGGGAAAAACAGAGTCAAGAAAGAGAAGTCAATAAAACAATAAAGCAAAGCAAATGAGATGCTTTTATTGAAGAACACAGGAGACTGAAATAGTCTGGATGTTCAAGAATGTAATTGAGGTGAGATAATATTTTGAAACAATAATCATGCTTCTCCCCTGCATTCAGGCTCCAGGGAGGGCATTGTACACTATCCCACTCACAGTTGGATTGCTACTGCAAAAATGCAAAGAAATAAAAAAAGAGAGCCCGTGTTAGCATTTTATTCCAAGACAGAATTTTGAAATACACAGTACACACAAGGTTTTTGATGGAAAAGCTTTTAAACTGTGAGATCTTGATTTTACAGATGAAAAACTCTAAGAAGGACATAAATTTTAAGCTTTAAATAATAAACAAAAATCTAAGCTTGGTCAGAGTCAACTTTTTCCACCTGCCAGAAAGGAAGTAAACTTTCCTTGGGCTGGAAAGAAGAAAAAAATCAGAGAAGAAACTAATATTTATCTACTGATATAAGAAGAAATAAAGATTTATATTAATATGAGACTCTGAGAAGTGGAGCCTCTGTGATTAAAACCTTTGAGTGGGTGGGTGGGTTAAAGTAAGGACAATAAATCACCAAGATTGGGGATTCAAGAGCCTTGAAGACCTAAAGATCTATGCCAGTTTAGTTTAGTTTTAACACAGTACAAATGAAACCATCAACCTCCCATGTCCCTGCATTAGCATGAGAGAGTATCAGAAAATTTCTGTGTCTATATTGGGAATATCTCAGCAGTAAATGACAAAGGGCCAAGACCTAGCTGGGTGCATCACAGAGACCAGATAGATGCCCACCAAGACAAATGCTGATGACCAGGAACCGACATTGGTAAGGCTGCAAAGCAGACATCGGCAAGTATGGGCATAAATCAAATAAAGCCCTACCTTTCCCTCCCACCCACCACACCTAATTATGCCCCCGGAGCTTAAATGCAATCTCAGAAGGTGGCAGAGGGAGAGATTCCGAATCAAGACGGAAACTAATCTGAAATTCTCTGCCACTAAGCCGTAAGACTGGTTGTAGAAAAATAAGGATCTATTTTCATTTGTGGTATTTCAGTAAGTGGCGGACAATTTCTTCTAAAACTCAGAAGTATAGGCTGGACCCGATATCCCAGTTGGGAGTCCATGATCAGACAGACAAGACACTGAAGCTCTAGGAATGGAGGAGATCAAGAGTAAGGAGGACACAGCCCTCGGTGCTGTAGCATTCAGGGCACAAGCAGAGAAGGGCCTAAAAATAGAGGTAAAAATCTCTTCCCCAACTCATTTACTCAGAGATGAAAAGAAAAGCGTACTCATAAAAGAGAGGACAAAAAGTTCCAGGTCACCAGAATCAAAAACCGTTTGGGAGGGATGCGTGATACAGGCAAGTGACAGTTGACCTGGCCAACAGAGGTTCATGGGAACAGTAAAGACAGAAGGCAGATTCAATAGGTTCAGAAGAGAATGGGAGAATGACAAAGTGAAGACAGCAGGTAGATGTCGCTCTCGACCCGCAAGAACGACCCGTAGGCGAGGTGAGTGGCAAACTTCTTTATTCACAATCTTCAGCCGGGGACCCCTCATCCAGTCTAAGACCCCCAAGTATATATCCACCAAGTGCGAACTATATCCAATCAGAGTATACCACGACTAACAAAACTACCAATCAGAAGGACTATCTATGTGCATGCATCGTGCTCGTGAGCACGTACGTGACTCCATAGGTTTTCTTTGTTCTACAGATCATGCGCCTTTCCCTTGACTCCTGGTATCTATCAAACGTCACCCGCGAATGCACTCACAGTCCTTGGGTTAATCTCTCACTCCTCCCTCTCCTCAGACCTCGCTTAGTACGTGACTCCCTGCATCTGCTCGCATTCCTTAGGCAAACTATCTACAGCCCTGGCCCCTCATGCCTTGCTTAGTACGTGACTCCTTGCTCCTGCTGCATGGCTCTCCACAGGTAGAGGCTGTATTTTTTGGGGAACAGTGTAGGAGGGAAGAAGGATAAGGAAGGGCTTTGAAGGCGATATTCAGTTTAAGAAATGTTTTGAGTTTTCATCTGATCTTTATTTTCACTCTGAAGATTCATTTTCATTTTATTTTGTGGTAGGCATGAGGAAAGGGAGTATTACTGAAGATGGAAAAGGAGAGAAAAACAGGAAAGGGATGAGGAGTGATTTAGGAGACTAGTTGTGAGACTGTCCGTGCCAAGTAAGCGATAGGGTCTTGGAACGGAGCGATAGGAAGGCACAGATGAGTGAAATCGGAATGAAAACTGGAACAAGAAGTAAAGAAGTGAATTCAGTGAATTCCGCTATATTTTCCCCAGGAAGATGACAAGGAGCAGTCACCTGTGGGTAAAGAAGACAGAAGGAAAGGAGGGGTGCCCAGGAACTTGATAATCCCAGCATAAATAGGTTGCAGAGTTTTTCTGAAACTTACTGAAAGTTAAACCTTAAAACCTTAGCATTACCTGGCAACGCAGTTATTTTCCACCACAAAACTGGTGAAGCACTATATATACAAAGGAACCTAAGACACAGGTTGCTCAGCTGAAATAAATAAATAAACAATTGCAGTTCAATGTGATAAGTCCTTGACAAGGGGGATATATATTAGATGCTATGTACGTAACCACTAGCTGTTGTTCGAGAAGGCTTCACAGAAGACATGACATTATATTTAGGATTTGAGGAGGAAGTTTTAGAAGGGAACAAGGAAAGGCAGATTTCCAATTACAAATATGATATGTAGAAATCTCAGAATTATAAAAGGAATTGGAAATTTCAGAAGATGATGTAAATTTGATAGGATTCTAGAATGGGGTAAGGAGAAGGGATAGTTGGAGACTGTTATTCTAGAAAGGTAAAACTAGAGACAGCATAAAATTATTCCCGAAGTTCCTTATCATTTTACTTCAATGATTTTGTTCTTTTTACTATGTTGGGAAGTCATAGGAAAGGAGGAATCACTGCTAAGGTGAAAATAGTATGTTTTATGATCTCAGTACTAGAACATGTTCAAAGGGAGGGATGGAAAAGATACTCTACCATCATGCTACCTACAGCCAATTAAGTCTTCAGGATCAATAGCTGTGTAGATACAGATAGCTACGTAGCTGAGGAGTGAGAGGGAAAGTGAGAGAGTGTGACACATATTGATAGACGTCTTTCTCTTGAAACTGCTGACATTTCTTAGTTTCCTCTTTGGAAGTCATCGTTAAGACCATATTGCAGAGTTGTCAGTTGAAAAGAAAATGTTTCCTTTGGCTACAAATGGAGAGATATTTATGTTGATCCAGAAAAGACTAATTTGCAGATAACGGCACACCAGATGGTAGCAAGTGGTTTGTGCAACAGTCTATTATAGTTTGATAATCACAATGTACTAAGTGATACTCTTTCTATGGTGCAACATTGGAATGATAGAATGAAGAAACTGTTTAAGAATACCATGCCTAAAAAGAATGTAGTGGATTTCAATCCTGAAGATCTAGAGATATAAAACATTCAAGAAAAGAGATCTCTGGGGGAACCTGGGTAGCTCAGTGGGTTAAAGCCTCTGCCTTCGGCTCGGGTCATGATCCCAGTGTCCTGGGATCAAGCCCCACATGGGACTCTCTGCTTAGCGGGGAGCTTGCTTCCTCCTCTCTCTCTGCCTGCCTCTCTGCCTACTTGTAATCTCTGTCTGTCAAATAAATAAATGAAATATTTAAAAAAAGAAAAGAAAAGAGATCTCTGAACACTTTTGTTAACCTGCCAGGGTCTAACTCAAGAGTTTTCACTCTCTGGAAATTGCACTGTAATCCTAATCTGACCAATCTCTTTTACAACATCAGATCATCTTTTCTAATTCTATTTAGAAAAAGTAAATTGCCACCTCCACATTTGTTTTCATTTCTTTTTACGTCAGAAATGTGAACAAATTTCTTGAATCACCAGATTTATAAAAATAAAACTATCTAATCTCAGCTCCCCCTTGTTTTCTTAGAATTCTTATTTTTTTAATTTTCACAGTAGATGTTTCCCTTACCAAAAGTAGAACTCATTTTAATAGTCTACTAGTTACTATTGCTGTATTAAAACATCCTCCCAAACTGAGCAGCTTAAAACAACTATTTTATTTAGCTCAACAAGGACTCAAGAGTCAGAAATTTAGGAAGGATACGAGGTGTCTGACTCTCTTGTGCTCCACAGTATCTGAGGCATCAGTTGGAATATGACCAAAGGACTAGGCATATCTAGAGAATTTGGTGCTGGGGTCAGCTAGTGGTGTCCTCACTCCCATATCTGGGGTCTTGAGTTGCAGCTACTGACAAGAGCTTCCCCTTGTGGCTGGACTTCCTCACATGGCCATAGCAGTGCCCTCACACTTCTTCCTGGGAGCAGAGTAAAAGCTCCAGCTCCTTTAATGACCTGGCCTCCTCAGTCACCTGGCATCACTTCCACTGAATTCTTTAGTTGTGAATGGGTCCCTAAGGCCAGCCCCAATTTTCCATGAGAGAAATGTCAAGGAATTTGCAGACATGTTTTAAAACCACTGCAAAGAAGGAAAGAATTGAGTCCTCTCATTGTTGTTCAATGGAATAAATTTTCAGTTATACTAGGTGAGTAAGTTCTGGGGATCTGTTGGTCAACATAATGCCCATACTTAACAATATGACATTATACATTTCAAAATTTGTTAAGAGAGTAGATCTCTTGCTAAGGATTCTTACCCCACCCCACACCCTCCCAACACACACACACAAATCACAAACAAAGGGACACACGAAATGTTGGGAGGTGCTGGATATATCTATCAGCTTGATTGTGCTGAGGGTTCCACAAGTGAAACCTGTCCAAACTCATCAAATTGTATACATTAAATATGTGCAATTCTTTGTGTTTCAGTTTTACCTTTATAAAGTATAAAAAACTATAAAGCTAGTTTTAAAAAGTGTAAGAATTAAGTCCATTATTAAAACCAGATTCTTCAAAGTAAGGAATCAGATCTATCATACAAAGAAACTTTCAAAGCTTTTCAAGGAGATGTGGGCATTACACATCAAATTCTTTTTTTATTTTGAATGTATAGGTACTGGACCTCTGAATTTACCTGGGTCTCAGTTAAACATGTTCAGAGAATTCAAAATTAATAAAATATACTAGTTTTAGTAAATAAATACATAAATAAAATATACTAGTCCTACATACAATATAAAATCTCCTACCATATTTACTGAACTTCTTTTCTGAGGCCAATGTTAATAATGTCATTTAGAGTCACTTATATAAAAGTTCATGTTAAAAATTCCTTTAAAAGGGGCATCTGAGTGGCTCAGCCGTTAAGCATCTGCCTTTGGCTAGGGTCATGGTCCCAGGATCCTGGGACTGAGTCCCACATGGGGCTCCCTGCTCCATGGCAAGCCTCCTTCTCTCTCTTGCACTCCACCTACTTCTGTTCCCTCTCTAGCTGTGTCTCTCTCTGTCAAATAAATAAATAAAATCTTTTTAAAAAAGAATTCAGTATCAAGGAGAAATATGAGCATCTTTTAGAATCAGTAGGCTTCCTCCTTTACGATAAGGGTGGGTAAAACTGCTTTTAACTGACAGTTTGGAAGCTCAGTGTCAAATTTTACCCTCCCATATAAGATTTACGTTAATGCATTACAATACAATATCAACTTCCTTCATTTTATCTTTTTCTGATTTTTCTGATTTCTATCTATACCTATTTTATCAAACTTACAGTTTATGTCCTAATTTATAAAATATATCAAATCCTTTAGAAAGGGGATGAAGTATACTAAAATGGAAATAAAAGAATACTTACATTATGGTTTCTCTGAATATGTAATCTTCTTTAACAATACCAAAGATTTTAAAAGCTTATAATATCATGGGATCCATATGATGAACATCTACATTTTTTAAAGTGAATTAAAAAGCTAGAAGGGAGGGGCACCTGGGTGGCTCAGTGGGTTAAGGCTTCTGCCTTCAGTTCAGGTCATGGTCCCAAGGTCCTGGGATCGAGCCCCACATCTGGCTCTCTGCTTGGCGGGAAGCCTGCTTCCTCCTCTCTCTCTCTCTCTCTCTCTCTCTCTCTCTCTGCCTGCCTCTCTGCCTACTTGTGATCTCTGTTCAAAAAATAAATAAAATCTTTAAAAAAAAAAACAAGCTAGAAGGGATTAGGTTAAATCTTTGCTAATGTTGTGATGTATCTTAGAAGTTGTTTCACGTTGATAAATCTTTATAGCTACTCTGTTTTCCATCTGTTTTTCTCAGAAATCAACTGGAAGACCGGAAATCTGAGTTCTAGGAGCTCCTCTCCGCACTCCACAGAGGACTCATCTGTGTATTTCTCATGTGCAAAGGTAGAGACTGGGGAAGAAAACTGGAGATTTTTGACCTTTTACTTTTTTGGATTTCAGATAAGTGAAGTTTGGATGTGATGAGGTAGAAGGGAGGCACTGATTGCTCATATATGGGAAGTATTTTTTCCACATGTTTAGTCCCCACAAATTCATGCTTTGAGGAAATAAAATAGGGTTAGTCTTCCAAATGGCAATGAAACAATCACGATTAAACATATTCTCTGTGCATTATAATTTTTAGAATTCAAATTCATTGTTACTAGTGCTTAGTAGAAAATGTAAGATTGCATTATAATTATAATGAGCAATTATGAATCTGAGATCCATTTCATTGCTGAAGCATTGAGCAAACAGAAATCCAGCAATTCTAATTTAACCAATCATAAAATCAGTGTCAGAACGTTAGGAAACAAGGATGGCAGCTTGTGTATTTGCTGTCAGAACAAAAGTCTTCCATTACCACCAATCATATTTGTAGTCTAAGAATGCAGTGACAAAGAGCACGAGCTCTGATTAGACATAGAGAGCCCTGGTGCAAATCCTGGCTCTGCATCTAGACACAGTGGGTGCCCATGGTCCTGATATTTAACCTCTGCCACTCAGTTTTTTACAGGGAAACTGAAGAATAAATTCTGCTTCATAGACTGGCTTTGAGGAACAAATGAGAAAATTAATGAAAGTGCCAAGAACCATGCGTGGTGTTTAGGATTGTGTCCCACAACATGTTTCCATACATATTGATAAATATAGCATAAAACTGTTATATTGTTTTCTGTTCTTTCTCCATATCACATGTGCAAAAAATTATGTGCATGGTATTATGCAATAAAATATCATCTAATATCTCCAGGAATGAGTTTGAGACTCTATGTCACTTAATTTACATGGACCTTAAAAGCTTTAAAAAGAAATACCACAGCAACTTTCACTCTCAGCTTGCTCTTTTTCCTTAAATCATCTTACAGAGGATATCTGGAATCTAGTGGCACTTTGGAAGCATTCTACTTGCAAATAAGGAATGTGAAGCTGCTAACCCATTGCCCACTCAAAAATTTCGGTAGCCATAACAAAAAATTCTGGGGCCTGGACAGTTTTGGCTGCAGTGGCCAACTAAACTTTAAAATTCTTAAACTCAGCTGACCTTCAGGGTAAGAGCCGGCTAAATCCTATATTTTCAGGACCAACATGGAAGGATCCCAGCCCCAAAGATTGTCCATTCAACTCTTATTGTGCATAGATATCTAAAATAGTCCTTTCATAATTACTCATAAAGTTTAACTACCTTGGGCGCCTGGGTGGTTCAGTGTGTTAAGCTGCTGCCTTCGGCTCGGGTCATGATCTCAGGGTCCTGGGATCGAGTCCCACATCGGGCTTTCTTCTCAGCAGGGAGCCTACTTCCCTCTCTCTCTGCCTGCCTCTTTGCCTACTTGTGATCTCTCTCTCTCTCTGTCAAATAAATAAATAAAATCTTATTAAAAAAAAGTTTAACTACCTTGATAGAACTACTGTTTATTAAGCACCTACTATGTGCTAAAGATTTCTGTGTTTTCCATTTCTTTACCTCATTTAACCAAAACCACAAATCCTTGACATAGAAAATGCTATTATTTCATTTTACACACAGGGGAACTAAAGCACAGGGAAGATAAGTT
This sequence comes from Mustela erminea, assembly GCF_009829155.1. Classification (NCBI taxonomy): domain Eukaryota; kingdom Metazoa; phylum Chordata; class Mammalia; order Carnivora; family Mustelidae; genus Mustela; species Mustela erminea. The sequence goes on from NC_045623.1 coordinate 23,280,283, forward strand.
ATAAGCACAACGTTCTAACATTATAAGTGGTGGAACCTCTGAGGTTTTACTAATGCACAAGAGGAAAAATACTGAGGAAGAGGGAGGAGACACAAATTGCTCAACAAATAAGAAGGGAGAAAATGACCCAGTAAAAACTGGCAAAAGGTACTAAGCAAACACCTCAGTGAGTTCACAGTTTTGTCATGGGGCTATCCTGGGGTCCTCCTGGAGTCATTCTGGTAGACTTCTTCCATTCCCCAGGGACTTATTCTTGTAGGCAGAATATCTAAAGGATACGACCTGGAATCTTTGCTCAAGATTTCTTCCCCATCAGCACTGAGCTAGCATTATACTCAAAACTGTAATTTTTATGTAACTAACTAATGACATCCTTTACTGGTAATTTATTAGTCTGTAACACAGTCCATTTTAGAAAGTACCAAACAAATAAAGTATAATCAGTTTTTATAAATTTTCTCTTCTCTCTGCAAAAGACTATAGTTAGAGCTAATTAACATTTATTATACTCTGACATCTTCACCCATGTAAATTTTAAGTGCTACCCAATGTCCTTTTTTTTTTCCTAAAGCAAATGCCAGGTTGTTGACAAATGCTTTATTAGAAATAAGCTATGCCTGGAATTAAAGGATACTCTATTTTCATTTCAGCCAACAAGAGCTATTTAAAGCTGAATTCTAACGTGCAACATAGCTTTTCTAAGTGGCTTGCAAATCTTGGAATGTGTAAATCAACATCAGAAACTTGCTAGGCTACATTTCCCATGACTAAAGAAGCTTCCCAGAAAACAGAGCAGAAGATCATCAGAAAGGAGACAGGAATCAACTATATCTTTGGCAGGTATTTAGTCCTAGTAAAGACCAACTCTGGTCATGTTGGTCTTAAACCCTGGTAGGAGTCAGTGTTGAGATAAATCTTACTGTTACTTACTGTTACTCTTCATTGATAATATTTTCTACTTGCTGTTACTCTTCATTGACAATATTTTCTACCACCAGATGAGGTGACCAGAAAGACATAGTATTAACTGTCCCACCAAATTTGCCAATTTGGTTTCACTTATCAGTGACCAGTCCCTTGAGTAGAGAATGATAAATGTGATGCTGAGTCCATGGGCTACATTCCCATATGGGTCAACTTTCTTACATCCCATATTTTCACTGGGCTGAAATACTAATCAAACCACTTTGAAATATTTTCCTTTAATGACAAAAAAAGTTATTATTGTTATAATTATTTCTTGATGATTCCATTTTACACATGTCCTACTAATTCTCAATCAGCAACATTATGGTTGTATGTCAAGAGCAGCATTTCTTCTTCACGCATTCAGTCAATAATTTTCTAACTGAGGCAAGCTATAGCTCTAAAGTATTTACAGAAGTGAGCAGGAAAAGTCCCTGCATTCATGAGTTTTATATTCTAGGAGGAGGCAAATGGCAATCACATATACACAAATAAAACTTTAGAGGGAAACAAGATAGGGTCATAAGAAAAATGTTCAAAGCTGCTGATGCTTTCAGTGGGGTTGTCAAAGAGGCTTGTCTTAAGGAGCTGGCAATTCAGCTGAGGTCTACATGGTGAAATAGAGTCTGACACATCAGAGAGAAGGTTCCAGGCAAAGAAAACTGCAATTCCAAAGGCTCTGAGAAAGGTACATGCCTTGCCTGTCAGGAGCAGTGAGGACAGTGCAGCTGACACAGAGAGAAGCAAAGACCCACTGGAAAAGCCTCCTCCATTGTACAGAACTTTGAGGGACATGGTAAGAATAAAGATTGTGTTCCAATAATAGGAAGTCTTAAGAGGCTTTTACAAAAAGGAATAATAAGATTTGAAAAGCATTTAAGAAAATACCTTTGACTGCTGATTGGATAATAGCCTTGAGGTTTGGGGATAGGAACAAGTGGGGCATTTGAAAGGTCCATTAGGAAGATTTGATGTAGTGAAATTAAGGGATGATGTTGATTTCATGATAATGTAGTAAGGATGTTGTGAGGTCATTAGATTTGGGAAGTTGTTGGAGACAGAACCAATATGACTTCTTGATGCATTATGTATGGGATGTTAGAGAAACAGCATCAGACAGCATTAGCAGTTAATTCTAGGCTATAAAGTACTCACTGAGCTACTTACAGCAACAACAACAAAAGAAGAAGAGGAGGAAGAAGGAGGAGGAGGAGGCAGAGAAGGAAGGAATGAAGGAAGGAAGGAAGAAAGGAAGGAAGGAAAAGAAAAGACTTGACTTCTTCTAGAGAAAGAACAACGTACATAACCATGAATGTAATAGAAAAATGTAGTGATGTGAGTTTTCCCTTTGTTTTATATTGCAAAATATATATATATATATACTTAGAGATCGCTGTATGAGCTGAGTGTAGGTTAATCCGCTTAAGGGATAGCTTTCAAACTATTCTGAAATTAAATTTACTGGAAGTTTTCATCTGCTTCACTCCTATGGCATTAAATGAAAATGCAAAATTCTCAGAGCATATGTGTGAACATATGGGATTCTCAATGTCTAACTCTTCACTGGTTTCATCATGAAACCTAATCTTTAGATTCTTGGCCAATTAAAATGTTCTATCTTCATCTTTCTCTTGAGGTTTTTGCTCTAGCAGTTGAATTCCTATTCTTTGTACACAATGCATACAACTGTTAGAATGGATTTTTAAATTGGCCATTTTCAGGGAAGTATGTGATTGACATCAAGATGTGAGAAGGTCAAAGCTTGTCCAACATGCCAACTACTGTTCATATTGTATTGATTCTAGTGAAAATCATTTTCAGCTGTTCTAAGCATATATCTTATTGTGTTTCCTAAACCCAGACAGACCAGGTTCAGAGCAGGGTACCATCATCCCGGTCCCCAACAGAATTACTTTCATATAACTGCACTTTGTATATGCCTATCTATCCACACCAAAGGTGGTGTTGTTGTTTTAAGATTTTATTTATTTATTTGTCAGAGAGAGAGAAAACAAGAGAGCGAGCACAAGCAGGGAGAAGAGCAGGCAGAGGCAGAAGCAAGGAGTTGAGCAGGGAGCCAGATGTAGGACTCAGATCCCAGGACTCTGGGATCATGACCTGAGCTGAAGGCAGATGCTTAACTGACTGAGCCACCCAGGTGTCCCCACAGTGAAGGTTTTTATAAAAAACAGTTCTCTGAAATTCACAGTTACATTCATTTTCAGGATTTGTAAAAGAGTTTCTTTATTACATCACAAACAGTCCTTTTATGAAAATCTTTCCAGGAGATAGTCCTGTCTGACCAGGATATTAAAATTAGCTGCTAATCATACTTTTGCAAAATAAATGATTTGTTTTTCTTATAATTGCTATGAAGGCTGTGACTCAATTTTCCTTTTTTGTAGAAGTTGTTAAAGAACATTCCAAGATATTTGGGGTCACATAGAAAATACTTAAATAGGTCATTAGAGAATGTATATTAATTTTTTTTCTGTTCTTCTCCCCCCCCCCAAGTTTTACAGATTCCCTGTTGTATTTATTTTATGTAACTTTATGTAAACTTCTGGAAAGAAATAAAGATTGGACAAAGTGCTTGACCTCTCCGGATCTCAGTTTCCTCATTCTAAAGCTTGAAACTGGATTACAAAGTCTCTTAAGATTCTTTCTTTCTTTCTGTAACTGTGAATATTCAGAAAATATTCCGAGAAGAGGGAAAGGATTTTAGTATTCCTCAAATCCCAGTATAGAAGCATCTGCTTACTCTGCCTACATAGAAAACCAGCTCTGCCTTCAGGAAATGGAAAATCCAATTCTTATCCCATCCTGTTAGGCTGCAAAGTCACACTCATTAGAACTATATGCTTCAAGCAACATCTTTGAGTTCTTAAGAACTTACGAGGTTATTTTAGGTGCCTATAGTTCTCTGGTAGTTTTAAGCTGCACTACATAGTTCAGTTTATAATTGAACCCCAAAAATGGATAAAGAAACAAATGTTTTTGTATCAGTCATAAATTTCAGGGGACTATTTTATTTTAGGTTGAACTATTGCCAGTTACCTCTGTTCTCTACTTTGTAAACCCAGAAAATCATAAAGTAAAATTGTTCCCCAGACCAGATATTGACTCTCATCATGCCAAGCTAACACAAACACAAAAAGAAACAAACAGTGGATGTAAATGAGCAAAAATGTGAAGGAAATACCACTCTGTAAATCAACAAGGAGCTATAAAGCAATGCGGCATTTTTTAAAGCTACTTTATGCTGTGCCTATGCCAAGAGCTCAAATCGCGGCTGGCTCCGAGCACTAACTATATTTCACCATCATCTATCATCTACTTGGGGTTTTTTAAGTGATTTGCAGACTGAAAAATGTTGGGGATGATGGCTTCTGAGTCCCCCATAGTACTGCAGTCAGCGTGGGAACTGAGAAACTGCAGGCCAACTGCCTCAAAAAGTATGTCTTCCACTCCATGGTCTTGTCTGGAGACTAATTATTGTTTTAGATATCCCTAGGCTTTCCTGGGCACCTTGTATGAGGAGAACCTATTAAATTTTATGCCTTGGAATTTCTGCCCAACTTGTGAACTCTGCCATTAAGCCGAATCATTTTTCTACCTGCTTTGTCCCAGACCCTGCCTCCTTCCAAGAAGGGAGTTCACTTAAAAGTAAAATGCCACAGTGATTGGTAGTAAATAGATTAAAAAAACTATACTTGTCCTGAGGATATCAATAAAATAGATATGTAAAATTTCAATTTCTGTCCCATATTCCTTATTGGCCATCTTTCTTGCTGATTTTCCCATATTCGAGTCCGATGTTTCCGTTCTTTCATCGCAAAAGCAATGCCAAGTAACAAACTGAAAAACTACAACACAGATGCCTAATCATTGACTCTACTCTAATTTCTTTTAATTGCACTCTTTTGGTTAGATTCCCATGCAGAAACCAATAAAAAAAAGATCATTCACATTTATAAGGCCTGCAAATGTGAGCAGATTGTTTATGTGTGCGTGCGTGTGCATGTGTGCGCATGTGTGGATAAAACAGCTTATTAATCCTGACTTCAGACCTGCTCTTGCTTTTGAGTTGGATTGATGATACAGCTTCCCATCAATTCTTTCCACCTGAGAAACCTAGGAGGGGAAAAAAGCCTTAGGAAAAACCTGGACTCACGTAAACTAAATTCAGAGAGGTCATTTTTAACTATCTCCATCTGAAACTGTAGTTCCTATCACATAGAATATTCTACAACTTAGAACAATGATATTTTGTATCCATAATATATGTAATTAATAATAAAGTATAAGCGTAAGAAATTTAGCAAATCATTCATATGAGAAATAACCCAGGCTTCTAAACAACTGACCATTCATTAAGCTTAGAAAATAGCCCAGTTGCATCACTCTTACTTTTTAACTTTGAGATAACGGAGGTACAGATACATTGCAAATCACACAGTTTTCTCACCCGAGGTGACTTGGAAGATTCCTATTTTCTCCTATTTTGTCAACCTTCTCTAAAATTAGAATTTCAGAATTTATATCTTAAATTCACAGAGTGACAATTTTTTTTTTTAATTTACCTTAAGTAATCGAATACCTGTCTTACATGCTGAATCAGGATCAACACGGAGGTTTTATTTTTTAAAATACAGATTTATAAAACTAACTCCAAAAATTGTGATTCAGTAAGTCTGAGAAGGGTACAGAAACCTGTTTTGTTCTGTCACTTACATATTTTATAATACATTATGTTAATTGCATAGTTCACATGTAATATTTTGTATGTTAATTTTATACATGTTATATCAATATATATTAATATCATATAGAGTAAACTTTAAGATAAAGAGCATTAACAGAGATAAGATGTTCATGATGATATAATAATGACAAAGGGTTAATTCATATCAAAGCCATAACAATCATAAATATGTGTGTACCTAATAAAAGAGTTTCAAAATACATGAAGCAAAAATAACAGAATTAAAGAGAGAAATACACAAAGCTACCTAATTGGCAGTTTTAACACCTCTCTCTTACCCATTGCTAAAACTAATTTTAAACATTCAGCAAAGACATAAGAAGTTCTGAACAGCACTATCAATCATCTTAATTTAATTGGCATTTACAAAACATCACACCCTCCTGCAGAAAACCCTTTCTTTTCAAGTGCACATGGTAGGTAAACAGGATTAGAAAATACTCTGGGACAAAAACAATATCAATAAACTTAAATGTAATGAAATAGCATGTGTTCTCTAACCAAAACAGGATTAAATTAAAAATAAACAACAATAAGACATCTAGAAATACTGCTACTTTGGAGGAAAAACATAATTTTAAGCAACCCAAGGGTCAAAGAAGAAATTACAAGGAAAATAAGAAAATATTTCAAACTGCGAGATAATAAACACATTAATATTAAAACTTAAAGGTAGAGCGATAGTAGTCCTTACAAAGAAATGTATTTTTTTTTAAGATTTTATTTATTTGAGAGACAGAGTAAGAGAGAAAGAAAGAGAGAGAGTGCGCACAAGCTAGGGAAGAGGCAGAGGGAGAAGCAGACACGCTGCTGAGCAGGGAGCTTGATGGGGGCTTCCCTACCAGGACTACTAGGATCATGATCTGAGCCAAAGGCAGATGCTTAACCAACTGAGCCACCCCAGTACCCCAGAAATGTATTTTTTTAATACTTATGGTACAAGACAAGTTGGGGCACCTGGGTAGTCCATTAAGCATTCTCTCAGGGTTGTAAGATGGAGTCCAGCGTTAGGCTCTATGCTAGGAATACAGAGCCTGCTTAAGATTCTCTTTCTCCCTATACCCCTCCCCCTCTTTAAAAAAGAAAGAAAGAAAACAAGCAGAAAAATACAGAATCACTAATATTAAGTTCCACCTTAAAAAGCTGGAAAAAGAAGTGCAAACAAAACTCAAAGCAAGCAAAAAACAGTGGGCCAGAAGATAGGCAAACAATAGAGGAAATTTACAAAGGCAAAACTACTTTCTTTGAAAAGATCAACAAAGTGGATAAACCCACAGGAAAAACTAAAAGATAAAGGAAAGAACACTAACTATGTTTATGCATGACTGAGGATCCCTAGGTTTCTATCATAACTAATCAACATAACAACTTTGCTAATATAAAGTGTCCCCATTATTTGAATACATCAATTATCTCTTCATATTCACTTCTGAATAAGAAGTATTCTCATTGTGACTTAGAGTAAAAAAATTTCTCATAAGCCTCAATTCTTGAAATTCTATCAGGTAGTTGAAATATAACCTTATTTATGCATGCATGAGAGAACAGCTCCAATAATTAACTGATAGTGACAGCTATTAATTTATACACAAAACAATTACTAAGAAGTTCTGAATTGTTAAATTGTTAAATAGACTAACAGTTAATACAAATATTGAGCTCATTACCCAGACAACTTTAAAAATCATTTTCTTTTGAGACTAAAAATATGTAGAAAAACTCTGATACTATAAATCAGAAAACTAGAGATTAGATTATATCTAATTCTAATATTTGTAGAATTATGTGCTGAGCTAGTACTGATAACACTAAACAAAATGGGTGCCTGGGTGGCTGGTTGAGGGACTGCCTTCAGCTCAGGTCATGATCATGGAGTCCCAGGATCAAGTCCTGCATCTGGATCCATACTCAGTAGGGAGTCTGCTTCTCCTTCTGACTCCCTTCCCTCTCATGCTCTCTCTCTCAAATAAATAAATAACACTAAAAAAAAAAAAACACTAAACAAAATAGCACACAAGAACTCAATTTGATATTTAGTTGTTTAATTCAATTTGTGCTCTAAGTATTATTCTAAGAAAAACTCCTATTAGAGAATTTTTCATATCTTTTGAGGAAAAATTCAAAGTAGATTACCTGTTTGTCCCTCAAAATTTTCTAGAGGGAAAAAACTCTCCAAAATCAAGCATGAGAGTAAAATAATAACCTCCTTAAATCACACTAATAAAGAATAAAAGGAGTGTAAAGTAGAGAAAAAATAAGGCACTCCAAATATCCTCATTAAACTTCAAAAACAACAGACTTCAGCAGTGTTTTTAAAAAAAAAAAGGCATTCCTGTCCCCTCCCCACCCCACCCTCCAAAAATGGCATTCCTGGAAGTTTGGAGTATAGGAAATTTCTATCAATATTCTACAAAAGCTTTTTAGAAGACTATTACAGATTGTCATTTATTTCTAGCAGATGAAGACAGAGATTTTTTTATGGCCTATTAAAGTTAGAAATTCTGCTAGAAAATATGTTATTTCCAGGTGGGGCTGGATCAGAACAGCCTTCCTGCATCCCTCAAACTTAAAATTACAACCCAGAAAAAGCAAGAGAGAGAGAGAGAGGAGAGAGAGAGAAGAGGGCCTAATGGGCAGCCCAGGTTGTCCTTCCAACTCCTCTCCCCTCCCAAGGGATAGAGCTTTTAAGAGGACAAAGGCCAGGAGTGTTGCAATAATTGATATCTTCCTCCCTGGAAGGAAACACCAGGTGCAGGAAAGTTTTCCTTGGAAGTGGTGCTAAGGGCTTCTTTGTGCTGGGGCCTGACCTGGATACTGAGGATATGAAGAATCAGGCAAGGTCTCTGCTCAGAAGGAACACACGATACAGAGAAGAAGGTGATTTTCTCAACAGCCATCTAGATACCCTCTGGCTTTACTTCACTTCCTACTCTATCTTCCACTTGGTGCGACTACATCCTGCCCCAGCCACACCACTGGAATGGCTCTCACTGACCTGTATTAGATAGACAGCATCGAGCTGGCAGCAGCACATTGAATTCTTCTGACCTTCTTTAAATCTCTGACCCTTTTTATCTCTGACTTCTATACCTAGATTTAAAGGACATTTATGATTGATTATGATGAAGTTTTAGAAGTTAAGTGAGGTCTGGAGCCGACAACCAAGAAAGAATTCTTAAGACGTCTCTGGGGCACAAAGGTGATTTTATTAAAGCATGGGACAGGACCTGTGGGCAGAAAGAGCTGCTGCCCCGTGATCCCAAAGAGTGGCTGATTATATACTCAGGAGTTGGGAAGGTAAGGACAAAGGCGGTGTTCAGAAGGGCTGACGTATTGTAAAGAAGACTTTCAGGACACTGGAGCCTTCGTTATTATCAAGCCAATCTGTGTGTGTGTTTTTTTTTTTCTCTAACGAGGTACCAACATGAAGGTAGTTGGGAGTCTTCTGGAAGTTAGCTCTATTGTAAATCACTAGGACATTTGTAAACTGAGGGAGACCCCTGTCCTGCAAGGACCATTTGTTCTTCCTTTGGGGCAGCCAGGTGTGCCTGAGGAATGTCACACAGGTCACGGGGTTGGGGGGGGGGGGGTAGGGTGCCAGCTTCTACTTTGTCCTCAGCTAGCCTTCTGTCCCCTCATCAACTAGACCCCCATGGATAATTTGTATATCTGAAGATCAACTGATTTGGGACCTTAATTACATGTACGAAATCCATTTTACCATTTAACATAATATCATCATATTCATAATCCTAGGATTCATACAGGGTATGTATGTCAAGGAGCAGGAATCTTGGGGGGCACGCTTGAATTCTCCCAATCACACCTACTGACAATATAGAAAATTGTACTAAACAGTATTTTTTTTTTTTTTTTTAGAGCAAGAGCCATGAAAGTATGTGTGGCAAGTGAGTAGGCAAGAGGGGTGGAAGGGGAGGGTTCCACACCCCCTACAGAGCTAACAGGGAGTGCTCAGTCTCAGGGCCCTGAGATAATGACCTGAGCTAAAATCAGAGTCCAACCTTTAACCCACTGAGCCACCCAGGTACTCCCTAAGCAACATTTCATAAGCGGAGAGTGATTTTTAAAATTGTAAAGTCACTGACAATGTGACAAAAGTTGTGAGGGATTTTGAAATTACCTAAAAAATGCTTTGTTCATACTCTTTGTGGTTCAAAAATTAATTATAATTATAATAAAGCATAATATAACAAAATTACTATCTGTATACAGAAAAATTGGGGGCCACTTTTATCATTTTATCATTCTTTTTGAGTAAAAGGCAAAAATCAAAAGATTCTGGAATTGCCATTTAAATCAGATGAAGAAATAGCTATCACATATTAAAACCTGCTGGGGGATGCCTGGGCGGCTCAGTCGGTTGAGCCACTGCCTTCAGCTCAGGTCATGATCCTAGGATCCTGGGATCAAGCCTCACATCGCATCACATCGGGCTCCTTGCTCAGCAGGGAGCCTGCTTCCTCCTCTCTCTCTGCCTGCCTCTCTGCCTATTGTGATCTCTGTCTGTCAAATAAATAAATAAAATCTTGAAAAAAATAAAACAGACTTGAATAAAACAAAGTCTTGGGATGCCCGAGTGGCTCAATCAGTTAAGTGTCTGCCTCTGGCTGGGGTCATGGTCCCTGGGGTCCTGGGATAGAGTCCCACATCTGACTCTCCGGAGTCTGCTTCTCCCTCCGCCTGCCACTCACCCTGCTTGTATGCTCCTGCTCTCAGGCACTTGTGCTCACTTGCGTGATCTCTCTCTCTCTCTGACAAATAAATAAAACTTTAGGAAAAGAAAGAAAGGAAGTAAGGAAAGAAGGAAGGAAAGAAGGCCTTAATATTTTATGTTGCAGATAAAACCACCAACATATCAGGTCTTACTTAATAACCGTTGGTTGTTTGCCCAGAATGTTGTTCATAAAAGATCAGGCAAACTCTGTGCCTTGAGATTGCAACCATCTCTTAAACAATAATTAATGCTATGAAAAAAAAATTCTCCTATCACTCTATCAGAAGATACTAAGATCACAGTGTAAAGGTAAAAACTGGGATGCAGGCAGAATTCAAACAAAATTTTGTTAGATAATAAAGCCAGTCGCGTTGCTCCCTCACTGCATTTCTAAGGTTTAAGGGCAAATTTTCTCAAGAGATCATGTAAAGCAGGACATACCTAAAAATATATTTGAATGAAAATATACAAAAAAGCAACCATCAGACTGCTTCTGAAATAGTCAGAAAGTGGTGCTCCCAGCAAACGTACAAAACTTCTGTGTGTAGAACTGGGTCACTTGGAACAGCAGCAACAGCTCTGACCAAATCTGAGTCCGGGCTTTGAAGAGGGGTTACCCATTTGTTAGAATCAGCGATCATTAGAGAGGAAGAAAAGCTTAATTACCTGGTAGAGATATCACAACCCAGAAGGAGCCTATTCTGGAAGAAGTACTTGAAGCAGATTTTGCCCCATGCATAATAGCATTTAGTAGTGCAAAATGCTCAGTATCATGAACTTAAGAGAAATCAATAGCTAACAGTGCTAAAGAGTTATAAATCCTGGATTTTAATGTCAAGCTTTTAAAATAGATCTGGTATTGGGTGATGGACATTGGGGAAGCTATGTGCTATGGTGAGTGCTGTGAAGTGTAAATCTGGCGATTCACAGACCTGTATCCCTGTGGCTAATAATACATTATATGTTAATAAAAAATTTTAAAAATTAAATTAAAATAGATCTAGTAAAAATTTTAGTAATAAAATTGTAATAATGGTAAGCATTTTTAATAAAATGTCAGACTTATTTTTGAAGATTTTATTTATTTTGACAGAGAGAGAGAGAAATCACAAGCAGGGAGGGAGGCAGGCAGAAAGAGAGAGAGGAGGAAGCAGGCTCCCCTCAGAGCAGAGAGCCTGACCTGGGGCTCGATCCCAGGATCCTGGGATCATGACCTGAGCCGAAGGCAGAGGCTTTAACCCACTGAGCCACCCAGGTGCCCCTTATTTTTTAATCAACTTCAGCCAAAAGGCAAATTTGGTGCACCTCTAACTATGGATTTTGTATTTTTAATTACATAATACTTTACTTTTCGTTTGTTAAAAAACGTCAGCCATATCACTATGGATTTCTGACTGAGGGAGCAGAAGGCAAATGGAGGACAAAGCACAAGGCAACATCCTGCAACTTCCTCCCACCCCACACTTCTGGGTGGGGTACATGTGACATTCCTCAGGCACTCCAGGCTAAAAGTAAAGGAACTAAAACTAAAACTAAACTAAAAACTAAGGGAAGGGAGAAACAAATGGTTAACTGATAGAGATCACAGTCCTGCAAGACAAGAGTCTCCAGCGGTGGACCAATGTCTTAGTGATTAACAAGAAAACAGCATTCTCATCAATAGCCTAACTTCTAGGGGCCCATAACTCAATTTCCTGGGGCCCTAACATCACCCTCTCCTCAATGAGTGATGTGGGAAAGAGAGGCAAAAGGCAATGTAAATAAAATCAAATTTCTTTAGGACCTGCAGCCCATTACAAGGACTTGTGATATGAAGACTGTAACATTCCTCCAGGAAGCTCCCAACTGTCCTAATGTTAAGGTTTTGCCAGAGGAACAAACAATATAAGCTTGGCAACTGCCAAGGCCTCCAGTAGCCTGGGAGTCTCCTTTAGCGTCTGAAAGTTCTTTTGCAGACCTCTCTTTCTCGTTACCTCCTCCAACTCCCCAGTATATATCTGACCTTCCTCACAATCCCGATGAAGCAGCTCTTTCTGCCCAGGGGTCCTGTCCCTGTGTTTTAATAAACTCACCTTTTTGCACTAGAGACGTTTCAAGAATTCATTCCGGGCTGTCGGCTACAGACCCCAACAACATTCCAAAACTACATCATCATCATGAAACAAATTTTTAGTGAAAACCTGCATTGCTTTTCAGAGTTGCTGGTTAAGCATGCCCCTTCTTACATCATGGGTGGGAATTCTTATTTTGTGACAAGCAGCCATACACAATATCTGCATTCATCCCAAATATCTGCAAAGAAATACCTAAAGCCAAGCCAGCATTGCCTTGTGAATTCTATTTTCCTCAACACACTCCACTCACCTGTCATTCTCAGTACTTCATTTCCGGTCACCAAGAAATGTGTGGATTTTTTCTCATGCCAGCCAATTTTCCAGTTCTCCACCACCAGTACTAGACAGGTTTCCTACAATGGAACACAATTCTGCCACTATCTGGAGATAGCTTCGGGTCCCATAGGTTGAGGTCTCAGAACCACAACACTGCCCCCCACTTCGTACAATTGCAAATCAAGGTTTTCACCTGTGCTCTCTCCAAGGTTTTCACCTGTGCTCTCTCCTCAGGTTCAGTAGTTGGCTAGGATGGCTCAAGAAATCAGGAAAATACTTTACTTACCGATGCGGTTTTGGAGTATAGGCTAGGCTTGGTGGCGTGAAGTCCGGAGCCAGCCACCAAGAAAGAATTCTTGAGACGCCTTCAGTGAAAAATGGTGGTTTTATTAAAGCACAGGGGGACAGGACCCCTGGGCAGAAAGAGCTGCTGCACTGGGGTTGTGAGGAATGGATGGCTATATATTGAGAGTTGGGGGAGGTAAGGAGAAAGGAAGGTATGCAAAAGGATTTCCATACGTTAAAGACTCAGGATACTGCAGGTCTAGGCATTGTCAACTTAAGGTTGTTTTTTCCCTCTAGTAAGGCATTAACATGAAGACAGTTGGGAGATTCCTGGATGAATATCACAGGAATCCCGTCCAGGAGTGGGTGGGGGGCGGGGTTGCAGGGGCTCAGCTTGTGCTTTGTTCTGCTCCGTCCCATCACTATTACCCGTGTATTATACGCGATATCACTCATGAGGACCAGCATCAGCTGACACCCCAGAACTGACAAGGAGCAGAAGAACCACAGGAAGTGGGCGGGGACATAAAACAGATTAAGTCCCTTTAAAAAAGGGGAGGTTTGGGGCAGCAGACTCTTTAGACCTGACGCCTCTATGTCCGACCACTTACAACAGGCAGCTGCCGCCAAAGGCTCTGCCCCATTCAACCTTCGCGCTTGAACGTCAGAAGCAGTAAGTGCCGAGAGCGGACCCTGACCGGACCGGACCGACACCTTATCTCAACTGCGCCCCCAAAACTGACTACGCCTTTGGTTCCTCAACTTCCTACCCTCCCTTCTGTTCGCTTGTTTATTGTGTGGTTTTCCTTCTGTCCTGTTCTGTCTGCTGTTTAAGCGCCACGTTGAATCACAGGGTGAAGCGTCATTGAGTTCGGAATCCCGAACCTGCTCTATAGTTGCGGCTCAACTTCGCTTTAGGACTGAAGGAAGCGGACGTCGTGGAAAGACGCAACTCGCATGTGCTCCTTCATGACAGATGCCTAGGGCAAGGTAGGGAGAGTGGGGTCGCTGAACTTCCACGCCCTCTCCGGGTGCCCCATCTACCCAACACCTCTTGGTATATGGGTTTTATGGAGGCTTCATTACCTAGACATAATTGGTTAAATCATTGGCCATTGATTACGTAGATCTCCAGACCCTCTTCTCTCTCAGGGAAGAGGGAAGTAGCAGTGGCTAAAACTTCCAACTCTCTAATCACATGGTTGTTCCCCAGAGGATCAGCCCCCATCCTGTGGCTCTTCCGGGTTCTCCAGCCATCTGTCATCTTATTAGCTCTCAAAAAGGCGCTTAACACTTCTGATGGTCTAAGGGTTGTGCTCAAGGGAACACCTTAGCTGAAGATCAAAATACTGCTTTCTTGTTATATCACATTACACCTTAGTTTTTTTAAAAACTTGTAACACAGTTGATTTATATCTACTATTAACCCATTCTGCACATGGAAGCATAGGAAATTGTGTTTGTCCAAATTTATTTTGCATTAGGCTTTACCGATGAATTAAAGTCAATTAACTCCAAAAGGGATTTATTTGCGGGTCACGGCCAGGTTAAGAAAAAAAAAAAATTATGTATTTATAAAATGGCCATAAATATTGAGGACTTGGAGGTACAACTATTTCCTTCAAAAATTGGACTGAACTAATTGGATATTTATGCTTACATCAGAGTCTTAACATTAAATTAAACTTACTATAAGTTTCAAAAAACCCCTGTAACACACATTGCAAACATATAAATATACTTTATGTTATATCACACATATGGGGAAAAAACAGAAAAAACTTGTCTGAAAAAATATAAAATTGCTCAAGGGCTTTTAAAAACTCCACCTAACTTTTAATGCTGAATGAAGTAAGGTTTGATTCCATTCTCCCTTAAATCTACTTAATAAAGGGAAAGAAAGCCAGAAAACAAAGACTCAAAGGAATATATATAAGGACATTATTGTATTCTCTCTATTTAAGTGATAAGTAAACTGTGGTGTCTAAATAGGGTGTCTCTTGATCAGATGGGGGCCCCCAAATGTGGGACAATGATGTGGGGGAAGCCAGTGGCACAGGCAGTGACAAAAATTTACCTGAGGCCAATAGCCACTGAAAAAAAATGCTCCAGATCACTGTCATCAGGGAAATACAAATCAAAACCACAATGAGATACCACCTCACACCAATCAGAACGGCTAAAACTAAGAAGGCAGGAGAGGATGCAGAGGAAGGGGAACTCTCTTACACTGTTGGTAGGAATGCAAGCTGGTACAGCCACTTTAGAAAACAATGTGAAGATTCCCCAGGATGTTAAAAAGAGCTACCCTACAACCCAACAATTGCCCTATTGGGTAATTTGCCCCAAAGATACAGATGTAGTGAAAAGAAGGGGCACCTGTACCCCAATGTTCATGGCAACAATGTCCGCAATGGCCAAACTGTAGAAGGAGCTGAGATGTCCTCTGACAGACAAATGGATAAAAGAAGATGTGGTTCATATATACAATGGAATATTACTAAGCCAACAGAAATTATGAATACCCACCATTTACATCAACATGGATGGAACTGGAGGGGATTATGCTAAGTGAAATAAGTCAGTCAGAGAAAGGTAATTATTATATGGTTTCACTCATGTGGAATATAAGAAATAGTGCAGAGGATCATAAAGGAAGGGAGAGAAAACTGAATGAGAAGAAATCAGAGAGGGAGATAAACTAAGAGAGACTCTTGTTACCAGGAAACAAACTGGGAAGGGAGGTGGGTGAGGGGATGGATAAACTGGGTGATAGGCCCTAAGGAGGGCACGCGATGTGATGAGCACTGGGTTTTATACGCAACTAATGAATCATTGAACGCTACACCAAAAACTAATGATGTACTGTATGCTGGCCAGTTGAATTTAAATTAAAAAAGAAAAGAATTCACCTGAGGCAGAACAAAGGAGATAGAAGTTTACTGAATACACAGCAAGGGAGCAGCAGATGAAGGCAGAGGAGAGGCTGTCTGCTAAGAGGCTGTGGGTAGGGGCCATTTTTAGAGAGGGCAAGTGAAGGAGGTATGGTGATCTATGGAATTTTCCCCTTTTTGGTAATTGCCTGTTTGTAAGTAGCCCATTAGCCTGTTAGGGCCTATAGATATTTCGAGGTAGGTTGCCTGATGGGCCTTTTCAACATTCCATTGCCCGAGCCTGTTTGCCTAAAAGCAGTCTCCACATAAACTTCTTATGATTCTATCATGCTCTCAGTTTATGCCTACTTTAATGGGTGTTAATTGTTCTAATTACCTCTAATTTAAAATTGAACATCTTGTTGCATTGGACCTCAGCTGGACTGCCAATTCTGTCAAAAGGCTATTGAGAAAAAGAAGCTTTTTAAATATTTTAATAGTTTCACATCTATTTAGATGATTAGGATGGAATAGATAGGAGTCTTTAAAGTAGATACAGATGGAAATTTCAAAGAGTGGATGGTGCTTTCTTTTTCTAAATAAGCATGTGAACATGGAAGATTCATTAAAGTGTCTTAGGGGCTAATAGATGTAGTTTTAGTCAGAACTTCAAAGAGGATGTCAGAGCGAAAATTGTACTTTTTTATTTTCGTTAATTTTTGCTGACAGAACAAGTGTGGGAGGCACATACAAAGATGATATGAAGTGGACTACTACTGAAACTCCGAAATGACACTCCTATATTAAAAAGTCAGTTGAGTTTAAACGGAAAAGTCATTAAGTCACGTGAGTTTATGTTGAGAAACACCATATGGTTCATCAGCAAACTTCCTAGGCATGTGCATAAATATACTGCAGACTTAGACTAAAATTCCTCTCCACAGAAATTCTGCTAGGAGACCAAATAATGAAGGACAGGTCACTGTGTCCTGAAGTTAGGAAATGTTCTCCTCAGACCTCCCTTTTCAGAGCTCTGTTAAACATGGACCCCCAACCCACTCTGCCATTGGGTTCTCAGTGGCTTTGATCTGGCCGTCCACCATTCTGCTTTATAAAACAGAGAAGCCCCTCTTATTAATGGCTCACATTTGCTGATGTGAGATGAACCGCATTTTATTGCAAAAGAGCATTTCATTGATATGTATGTGAATATGCATTTTATGTCAGAATATTTATATTTTCCTGCTACTGAAGTAGTTTCAGGCTTCAGCAATTAATTATAGCTGATTTAATACTTCTGTGATAACTATGGGAAGGAAAGAATATGGAGGGAAATCACAGAGGTCTCCAAAACAGAGGAGTACCTGGTGACCTGGCTATTAGTGCTAAAAACATATCAGGAGGTTAAAGATGCTATTATTCTTACTGATTCTCCCAAGACATACAGTTCTCTCTATCCTCCCCCCAGACTCCCATCTCTTTCTGGAGAGTTCTGCTCTCCTTTAACCACCTCTTATCACCAACACATGCATATTTTCTTTTCTGGTCCATTTGACATTACTGTAGTTTAGTTAGTCTTTAATTATATCTTCTACCACAATACCCCTGTTATGATGACTTGGAACCCAGCCCTGCACCTCTGATATTTGTGGCTCCCATTTAGCTCTGCCTTTCCAGGAGAGTCCTGGTTTAAAATATTCTGTCCCACTGTCCTCATAAATGCACTCATACTTATCAAACCATCGGTCCTTGATTTTAGTTTCTAAAATAACGCCTTGGCCCTCTTGGTTGGAATTTGAAATGCTTTCTTTCTCAGCGAAACATTACAAATCTTGGTAAGACTCCCAGGCAAGGCCCAAAGTTCATTTAGCCCATTAGCCCATAGTTGAATATAATACAGATAATATTAATTATTAATGAATTATTTCTCAATTAATCCACGAGCCTGTATTAATTTCACATGGACAAGGGGTTAGAGAGTATCTCCGTCTTCTGGGCTAAAACAGGGGATGGGCTCACACCAAAGGACAGCAGAGCACTGACAGAGGGAGGTGATGTTGGAAAAAAATACAACTGTTACTCGGATGTGCATTAGACTTTTGCAGATTACAAGGAACAAAGATCTAGCCAGTTCCTCTCAAGTAGTGACAGTTTTTTATACAGGTTATCAGGGAGATACATAGGAACAGGAAAGAACCCCAGTCACCAGAGAGCTGAAGTCATGGGAAAAATCTGAAGTGAAC
Organism: Mustela erminea; assembly: GCF_009829155.1. Lineage (NCBI taxonomy): Eukaryota > Metazoa > Chordata > Mammalia > Carnivora > Mustelidae > Mustela > Mustela erminea. The sequence continues at coordinate 23,298,540 of NC_045623.1, forward strand.
CTGAGACTAGAACAGCCCAGGTGTCTCTAGACGCAGCAACAGCTGCAGAGGCCCTGTCATGCCTTCATGCCCTCTGCAAGAGTGCTCCAATTTTTTTTTTTAAGACTTTATTTATTTATTTATTTGTCAGAGAGAGAGAGAGACAGCGAGAGCGCCCACAGGCAGGCAGAGTGGCAGCAGAGGCTGAAGGAGAAGCAGGCTCCCTGCTGAGCAAGGAGCCCGATGCGGGACTCGATCCTAGGACCCTGGGATCATGACCTGAGCCGAAGGCAGCTGCTTAACCAACTGAGCCACCCAGGCGTCCCAAGAGTGCTCCACTTTTATGTGACTCAACAATTCTAGTTTGCCTTTTATCCTAGTTTTTCTCTTATCCTACTTGGCTCATGCTATTTTGCACAAAAAATGCCCAAGTAAGAGACCGCCTTTTCAGGACTGCTGTGCATTCAAGAGACAACTGCTTTTGGGAATTCCACCAATTCTTAATCCAGTCTGTTGTAGTGAGGGTACTGAATTAGGGTGACCACGTGTCCTGGTGTGTCCCAGCCAGTCCCACCTTATGCCTGTTATTCTGGTGTCACTAACGGCAACCCCTTCATTCTCAAAAGTGTTTGGTTTGTGTTACAATGTATATGGCTACTTTACACAGAATCGCACTGAACCAAAGCCTGGCATTTGTAGGTCGGAAAATGCCTGCAGCAGGGCAGGAACTGGCATTCGCCCCAACCATCTGTCCAGTTCAGTAGGCTATTGCCTGAGCAAGGCCAATCCATTAAATCGCTAGATTATGGGACTAATTCTAACCAATAACATGCAACTCATCAGTTCCAGAGGCAAATAATGTCACAGTCATTCATTCAGGTGTATTTTTCACAGAGTGCCACTATGTCTCAGGCGCTATTCTAGGCACTGCAGAACCACTAGTGAAAAAAACATACAAAAGTCCTCACAACGTGGTATTTACATACTAGTTACATATTTTCCTAATCATAGCAAATATTTATTGAATACTTGTACATGCTGGGCAATGTGGTTATCATATTATGCATGAAGTCCTCCACGGAACTCCGAAGAGTGACTCCTGTTGGAGCGGTCATCACCATAATTATCATCATCAAGGACTGCACCAGAGAGTGTAGAAATGTCAAGATGGGACAACTGGTGAGTGGCAGACCTAGGATTTGAACTCAGACAGTCTAGTTCTGAGTCCCTGCTTATGGCCTTTATATTACATCACTTCCTTGCTTGCAGAAAGTATAGTTTCTCTCTTGAGAACTTCCAGGGATTGAAAAGAATCTCAGGATTGTAAAAGTCCAAGGGAGGCCAGCCCTACTAAAGATGTCAATGAAAATTTGAACTGGGATATGAAAAAGCTACTACTCCCTTTGCCTTCTCCTATCAATTTTCAGCATTAGCACAACACAATTTAACAGATTTCTTTTGTCCATTTCTCTGGGAAGCCCCTGCAGAGCAACTGCCCATTGGTACCATATGATAGAAATTTATACTTCTCTTCAATCACATGCTCATGCTTAGTCATTGTTTTCCAAGTCAATACTCCATTGGCATGGCTGAAGCATTTTTAAGCTTTTCTACAATTCGCTGTGTCTAACTTTCCAGCCTGTGAATGCTTAGACTCTTGCCTTCCAACCAGGTCATTAGCTTAGATGCCACATTTCCTGAAAAAATAATTGAAATATATATATTTCTTTACCTTCCTCAGTATAATTGTCAGTTGTCTATAAGAAGATCATTTCCAAGAACTGGAGGATTTTATGCCAGGAATGCAAGATTAAACTAATACTTAAAAATTAATCAATGCAAATCACATTAACAAGTTAAGGAAAACAATTTTATGATCCTCTCAATAATTATAGAAAAAGAAGTGTATAAAATTCAATATGCACAATAAAAACCTGAGAAAACTAGGAATAGAAGAGAATTTTCTCAACTCAATATGAGATGTCTATGCAAAACCTTTACCTACATTCTGTATTGATAAATTAATGAATGTTTGTCCTAAAATCATGAACACTTTAAGAATGCCTCCTCTTATCCTTTCTTTTTAACTCTGTAATAGATGTCTCAGCAATCCAAGAAGACAGAAAAAAGAAACAGGCATAACAATGTCCAAAGTAAAACTGCTTCTATCCTGAGAATATGATTGTTTATGTAAAAAATTGTGGAGTCTATAAAATCATCATAATTAAATTTAACATGATTGTAGGATACCAGATCAATATAAAAACTTAATAGCAAGTCAGTAAATTACATTTCTGTAAACTGCCAATCAAAAACAGGAAATAAATTTTCAAAGCAATAATGTCAAAATAGCAACAAAATCTACAACATATTTCGGAATTTTAATTAATATGCAAGATCTCTACACTGAATACTATAAAAAATGGAAAAATATTAAAGAAGACTAAAATGAAGAGATAAACTATGTTAATGGATTGAAAGAGTTAATATTGTTAAGACATCGATTTTCTCTGCACCACCAGGGGCAGGTAGGGTTTGGTTGTCAAAGAAGACTTAAAGCTTACTTATCTACTACAGTTTATTGTAGGAAAAGAACGTGACATGACAACACTTGAAGGGGCTTTAAGACACAGTAAGCAGCATTGTAGAGAAGCCAAGGGCAAACTCCAACTGTCTTCCTTAGGTAAGGTTTACAAGTAGACATACTTTCTCTCTTGGATCAGAAACCACCAAATGTGTAGTGAATACCTCAGAACCAAGAAGTCTGAAATGGAAGCTCAGCTGGGATTTTTTTTTTTTTAATAGCCTGCTGGTCAAACAGACTCTTCTGTTATGTCACTGGTACCAACAGCAGAGCTCTCCAAAGTTCTCACTGAGACCAGATACAAACCATCTAGCCAACTATTATCAATAAATAAGGCTGAAAACTGATACACCTGAACCTGAAATTCCAAGCTCCACAACTACAAAGCAAAACTATTAATCAGCATGTTGTATGCTTTGAACAGAGGTCAGTATAGGGCAGGTACCTTAGCAAAACATCTCAGGCCAAACACATAGCTGCTGGAATTAACCTTCATGGCAAAATCCCTCAAAAGAGCTAGAATCAACACTGTCTCTTTCAAAATCCTAGCAGATATTTTTGCTGAAACTGAGACTTTTTAAAATACATACAGAAATGCAAATGATCTAAGATAAAACAATCCTGAAAAAGAAAATGAAGTTAGAGAATTCACATTGCTTGATTTCAAGACTTATTATAAAAGTACAATCATCAAAACGGTACAGATTTGACATAATATGAATAAGTACATCAGAGAAATAGAATGAAGTCCAGAAATAAGACCTCACAAGTATAATTAAGTGATTCTTAACAAAGGCATCAAAGTAATTCACATATTTCCTTACTTTTCTCACTAAGTATAACTAAAAATATTTAAAAAAAAAAAAGGCATTTGAACCTGAGGAACAACACACTGGTGAATTCTCTCAGTTTTATTTTGTTTATTATATCCCACACTGGGTGGTACATGAGACAGCAAACCTGGAAATACCAACAAACAGGGACAAAAATGCCCCCTGAAAGCTGTCTGCTCTCTCTAGCCAGAGGATTTTGATAGGGTAGACTAACTTCCTTCCTTCCTTCCTTCCTTTTTTTCTTTCTTTCTTTGTTATTTATTTTTGTTTATTTTATCTATCTCTCTATCTATCCACTGGCAACCTATTTTCTCTCTGTTGTTCAGGTTGGATAATTTTCCAACATTGCCTAGTTGTAATTGAGGCACTCATACCCCATCCCAACCCACTGGGGTGGATCAGAGAAGGGTGAGTGCTGGGACTTTTATGTATTTATTTTTGGTGTTTTTGTTTTTTTTTTTTTTTTTACATACAACTCATCTGTATTGTAACTAAAGTTTCAGAATGAACTGAGCAAATACTAAGGTATAACTTATTCTATAATTTTTCAAATGGTGAATTCATAGTTGGAGAGAAATATATACATGCCAACTCCCAATATTCAACAACTATTAATAAAGCTCGTAATATGAGGGGGCACAAAGGTGTACAAAATAGCCGAGGCTTCAAGAAATCTACAGTATAACAAAGAAGACATACATGTAAAAAGATTTTTGTAGTAGTTTTTGTTAGTATCCCCCGAGTATTTACTTAGGGTCTTCTGTGTTAAACATTTTACCTATATTGTTAAACCCTTAGAGCAATCCAGTGGGTAATTATTATCATCATTCTCATTTTACAGATGAGTAAACTGATGTTCAGAGGCGCAATAATTTATTCAAGATCACACAGCTAACAACTGGAAAATCCAGAATTAAAACTCCAGTAATCTATCTCCAAAGGCTTTATTGTAAATCCCCACATCATCACAATATATGAGCCAAGATCGGTCTTTCTTAATTGTTTTAATCTTTGGAATCTTCTTAAATTAGTTTTAAAATTTTTCCAATTTTAGTATATGTGCTGCCGAAGCGAGCACAGTTTTAAAATTTTTAACTAAACATTTTAAAACGTTTCTGTCCTCAGCATATAGTGTCTGGAACATGACGAATTCTTGATACATGCTTTGTGACATGCACTAAGCTATTTACCAATAAATCAAAATGAAAACGTATTCAATATCTACTATGTGGCAGGCTCTTCATGAAGAGCATGCAGTTTAATCCTCACAGCAGTCTATGACATAATTATTATCATACCATTATTGCAACTGAGATGTTGGCCAAGTTAAGAAATGCATCCAAGGACTACTCAACTAGCCCCAGGTGGGGCCGATATTTGTACACACTCTGACATCAAGACTCGGGTACTTCCTTTCCACCATACTAATAGTTTCCGAGACATTAGTGCATTGATAAAGTATTCATATCCCAAAGAGGAACTCATTCTTATTACATCGTCTGGAGTTGAGCCAGGTCTAACAACATAAAGTGTCCCTGTGTCTGCTTTGTGTGAGGTCACTTGTACCTGATGGATCTCCCTCTGCAGTGCTAATATTGCCCTAGAGGAACTCTTCCAGGGAATGCTAGAAGGGTTTTCTTCTCTGGCATCTGATCTTGTTATCCTCACCTGATGGGAAAGATACAAGGCAGTTCACAGGTGCTGTGAACCGCACAAGTCCCCTGCCTCAGCTATATTTTCCTGCTCTGAAAATAAAGCTGCCACAAATCTCTTGTTGGGAATTGAAAGACAAATCTCACTTTGCTTCCCCAAAGCTAAGTCCAAGTGGAGCAATTCTTCCCCTAACTGGGGTATTTTCACCTAATTAAGTGGGAAATTAAAGCTTGTCTCTGCTCAGCTAATTTTCCTAACTCTAACTTCTTAGTTATTCATTAAAACCCAGCCAGAAACGGTACTTATTTTAACTCTCTGGAGCCTTTTCTTCCTATGCCTCAAAATAGAAAAAAATAATAATAATTACCTTAAACTAATGCCTGTCTTCTGTCCAGCAGTGTGACTGGGAGATAGCTAGTCCTTCCATTGTATTTATTCTGGACCTCAACGTCATTAAGAGAAAAAAGGCTGGCAGATCTGCCTCAAAATCCAGCACTATCACTTATTCTTCATGTGATGTTATGCTAAATATCTAACAACACTCTTGAGTCTCACTATCCTCATCTGCAAAAGGAAAATGATATAACTTAATCCTTACCTCATTCAACTGCAGCAAGGCTTCTAGGAGTTCATGTACATATGGTGCTTAGCATAAGTTATGGCACAAAATGTATATATTCAAAAAATATTAGTACCTCTCCCTTAGTCACCCTTTTATTCATGCAGAGTCAATAAAAATTCCTTGCGTTTCCAGTCCAAAGCTATCATTTAATCCAAACTTAGCTTTTTTTTTCAGTCAATATTCTTCAGGAAGCCTTTAAACATTAATAGAATATTTAAACAAATATGGCATCCTTTCAAATCCAAACCAATGTTTAAGAGAAAGGAAATCAAATTGGTGGATAACATGAAACTAGAGAGAAAGCTAATATGCTGAATGCTAGATTTAGGAATAAGAAAAGATTTCATCAAATGTAATTATGGGCTGAATTCAACTAGCATTTAGCAAGGGTAAATAAATCTAGGGCACAAATCCAAAAATATAGCAGAACATGCACAACGTCTTGAGGATTTAGTTTTCTATGAGATTAATAAGGATAACAATGTATGTGTAAATTTATACACACTGAAAGGGAATATGTTATTAAATGTGTGGTCTATTTAACTCATCTTTAAAATGTGGAGGTTGCCCCAAATCATTCTACTTTATCTACACTACCAGGTATAAAGTACCAGAACAAGATTATCCCATTTTACCCCGAGTTAATCAGAGTACATGTAAACGTAGTTTGGGGTATTACAATGAATGAGATTTCAGAATGCTAAAAAGAGTGTCTGAGAGACTTAGAGGGTTCAATGCAATAGCATATGAGCTATGGCTGGAGTCCCAAAGGAGAAGGCAGGCTTGTGTAGGATGTTATAATGGACTTTATATATTACACCAAAGAGAAATTAGACATTTTTTCCTATATGCCCCAAGGAACAACACAAAAGAGCAATGAGTATAATTTTCTGGGAGCCAGATTTCATTTCAATATAAGGAAGAACTTCTTAACAATTATACCTACTATTAAATTGAACAGACTATCTTTTAAAGGCATCCAAATCACTGATGGTTTTAAAATAAAAGCATTAGAGTTTTTTCTCCTCAGGAAATGACCTCTGATGTGCCTTCCAATTAAAAATCTCTTATTTTAGGATCTGGGGTCATGTTTCATCCCCAACATCTGAGATCAATAAGCATGTCTATGCTGGAAGTAAGCCTAGGATAAGAAGAGGATGTAGAATCCTGTGATAGGTGCTAAATGAGAACCCCCTCCCCCAGTACACACACACACACACACATTATATATTTTGTTTAAAATTATTTCCTGATTTTTTAAAAATAATTCGTCACCTAGTAAATGATAATAATTTTCGCAAAGACTAACAAGTATTGAGTCCTTACTGGGTAGTAAGCCCAATGCAAATATTCTTCACAGATTATTCCATTTAATCCCCAATACAACTCCAGTACTTAAACACGCACACACTCCTAATTACATTCAGTGCTACCGTTAGATCTGTTTTACAGATGAGGAAACAAAGAGAAGAAACATTGTTTTACTCATTATTTTTTAAGCTGCACCTTGGGACACATAGAAGAAAAGTCTAATGTCTTTTTGGCAGAATGTCTGAGGTCGATTGCAAGTCCCACAATTCAGTAACATAAGTACTAATTGGAAATGTCAAGAGTCACATTCAGTGGAAAAAAGACAGTCTCTTCAATAAATGATGCTGGGAAAATTGGACAGCTACATGTAGAAGAATGAAACTCGACCATTCTCTTACACCATACACAAAAATAAACTCCAAATAGATAAAAGACCTCAATATGAGGCAGGAATCTATCAAAATCCTAGAGAAGAACATGGGCAGTAATCTCTTTGACATCAGCCACAGCAACTTCTTTCAAGATATGTCTCCAAAGGCAAAGGAAACAAAAGCAAAAATGAATTTTTGGGACTTCATCAAGATCAAAATCTTCTGCACAGCAAAGGAAACAGTCAACAAAACAAAGAGGCAACCCACGGAATGGGAGAAGACATTCGCAAATGACACTACAGACAAAGGGCTAATATGAAAGATCTATAAAGAACTCCTCAAACTCAACATACACAAAACAGATAATCACATAAAAAAATGGGCAGAAGACATGAACAGATACTTCTCCAAAGAAGACATTCAAATGGCTAACAGACACATGAAAAAATGTTCATCATCATTAGCCATCAGGGAAATTCAAATCAAAACCACCTTGAGATATCACCTCACACCAGTTAGAATGGCCAAAATTAACAAGACAGTAAACAACATGTGTTGGAGAGGATGTGGAGAAAGGGGAACCCTCTTACACTGTTGGTGGGAATGCAAGTCGGTGTAGCCACTTTGGAAAATAGTGTGGAGATTCCTTAAGAAATTAAAAATAGAACTTCCCTATGACCCTGCAATTGCACTACTGGTTATTTACCCCAAGGATACAGATGTAGTGAAAAGAAGGGCCATCTGTACCCCAATGTTCATAGCACCAATGGCCACAGTCACCAAATTGTGGAAAGAGCCAAGATGCCCTTCAACAGACAAATGGATAAAGAAGATGTGGTCCATGTATACAATGGAGCATTATGCCTCCTCCATCAGAAAGGATGAATACCAACTTTTGTATCAACATGGACGGGACTGGAAGAGATTATGCTGAGTGAAAAAAGTCAAGCAGAGAGAGTCAATTATCATATGGTTTCACTTATTTGTGAAGCATAAGAAATAACACAGAGGACATGGGGAGATGGAGAGGAGAAGTGAGTTCAGGGAAATTGGAGGGGGAGAGGAACCAGGAGAGACTGAGAAACAAGCTGAGGGTTTTGGAGGGGAGGGGAGTGGGGGGTTGGGTGAGCCTGGAGGTGGGTATTATGGAGGGCATGTATTGCATGGAGTACTGGGTGTGGTGCATAAATAATGAATGCTGGAACACTGAAAAGAAATAAACTAAAATAAAATGGTGGGGGGGGGGGAGTCACATTCAGGACACTCAAACTCTGAAGCTTGAGAGATGAACCTGCCAAACCTAGAAATCATGTGTTTTTATTTTCAAGTCTCCACATGATACAATGAACTAGTGCATATTATATTCCTCACAGGCAAAACTTCTTTACCAAAACCCATACCTCTAGTTCATTCTTTTATTTTTCATTCCCTATACTTCCTCCGTCATTTTATTTCTCTCCTCCTATGGCCTCAGTCTCATCAACTCTTCCTGGCCAAGTTTTGCTGCTTCTATCAGTTTTCTTTCTACCCTCCTATCTTAGCTGAGGGCGCAGAATCCACCAAGTTTGCCAATCTGTCCTGCATGTTCTCACTTGAGATCTATTTATCATTTTATCCAAAGAATTGCCTAGGAAGGGAATCTTTCTTGAGGCATCTACAGAGCTCAGGCTTATTATAAGATAAATGGAACCAGTGGGGAAATTAATTTGTTTCAGCTGCATTAGAAATCCACATTTGTGTTTTGTGTATCCTTTCAAGCTCGCCTCCTTCTACCTTGTAATTAATATTCCAGAGTCTTGATCGCAGAGTGTATACCCATCACAGGAAAACTGTGTCGTTCTTTCCTTTGATATTTTTTTGTTCACATGCCAAACACTGCTGTGCAGCCTTCCCAGGGGGATTCTATTTCAACTCCAAAAGTTGTTAACATAAGGCTGAGCCTGTACTGTGACCTTATTATGACAGCTTGTTCAAAACTACAAAAGACAAAGGACAGGAAGAAGTTTAGAAATCGTGTCTGCTACATACACACATGGTCTCCACAATATGCTAACTTTGGAAATGGTGGAAGCTACAGTCCTAGAAGAAAAACAAAAGCAGTGAACCATTCCTGATTCCTTTCAGCCATTTCAATAGTCAGCAGCTCTCTGGAATCCAAAATCAATCTATTAAAATGCACAGGTGGCCACTATTCAGATAGGCTTCTGTGGCAATTATTCAGAAGGATCCTTTGAAAATATTTTATCATTTTACTCAAATTATTCAACATCTAAATTAATCCTAAGGGTTAGCATGGAATTCTCTCCATCTAAGAAGATGAAAAAAAAAAAAAAAACCCAACCCTATGTGAATTTACCTTGCAGAGTGGCTAGAAACAAACTTTCAGTGGTGGGCATAGAATAGGTATACAATATAGCATTAAGATAAGAAAACAGAATTCAAAATAACATGAAATCCTTTCTTAAAACTACATATATTACACAAATGTTTTTAGAGTGGGGATAAATTAGAAGCAACAAAAATACCCAACAATGGGAAGTAGATTACGAACTATGGTATGTTCGTCTCATGGAATGTCACATAGTTGCTCAAAAAGACATGTTAATAGGAGCTATAATACCATAAGGACACATTTATTATATAATGAAAAACTAGGACCAAAATTTATATTGTATGTAGTCACAGTTTTATAAATAAAAGGCATAGAAGAAAAGGTTTTAGATAGATAGAACACACATATTTTTAGTCTTTTTTCTTTTCCAGTGTTTCCAGGTATTCTTGGAAAGTAAACCTGCATTTTTAATAATATAAAATTATAAAAATGTTCGTAAAATATTTGAAAAGCAAATTGTTGAAATCTGTTAATGATGAAGACTGCCATGTCCTATAACTCAACAATTCCATTCCTAGGTGTGTGATAGCCACAAGGAATTTTCACACCTGTACACAAGAATGCAAGTACAAGCATGTTCATTGTAACATTGACTAGCAGCAAGAGAACAGAGAATAAACTGTTTTTTGTTTGTTTGTCTGTTTTTGTTTTTAAGCAACAGTAAAACTGAATTAAGCCAGAACTGTGGGTATCAACATAGGTAAATCTCAGAAGAATAATGGTGACCCAAAAATGAGGGAGAAAATCAAGTTGCAGAAAATACATGTAGTATGACGTTTTTATAAAGTCTAAAATATCCCAGAGAGTATTATCTATGGTTTATGCATGCTTATATCTGTAGTAAATGTAAGCAACAAAAGAAATGCATGGATGAAGTACATACCAAATTCTAAACATTGTAAACCTCTAAAAGGAGGGAAAAGAGATTAAATCAGAGAGAGATATATATAGGCTTCTTTCCTGTTTCTATGCTTCATTATATTTTTTAAAAAGATTTAAGACAAAGAAGGTAAAAATGATAAGATTTGGCAAAGCCAGGTAGTGGGAATCTGGGCCCTTGTTTATGATTATTCCTTTCAATATGCTTGAAACATTTCATAATGCCAGGTAAAATCTACTATCTTTCAATTTATGTGGAGTGAGAAAATTAATTACATTGGGAAAAAAAGTAGTATATTTCTGTATTATCTTACAATCATAAAGTTATTTTTATATCTCAAAATTTGTTGAATACAAGAGGCTTAAAGTACTTCTGCTTAAAATATGTGTTTAAGTGGTCAGAAATGAGAGGAAACTAGAAAATAGAAAACTAGAAAATAGAAAATTGCAAATTACCAAATGAAAAAGGTAACCCAAGAAATTGATAGTCTGAGTAGTTTTTTAATCTGAGGCATGTTTGATTACCCAGAAGGCTATATGGGATGTGTTTATGGGTGTGGGCTCTATACTGTGGTCATACTATCCTAGTTTGAATCTTAGCTCTGCCACTTACTGGCTAATTACCCAAGGCAAGTTACATATTTTGATTAGGTCACCATTATTTTGTTTCCTTATTTATTATAGAAAATATGAATAATTACTTCATAAGCTAAATGTGAGGGAAGGGGAGTTGAGTTATTACACAGAAAATGTTTTAAATTGTGCACAGCTCCTTTATGGCTTAAATGTTAGCGAAAAAATCACTGCCTCAGAAAGCAATTCACTAAAATCCCTGTCTAAAAACCTATTTACTCTCTATCACATCACAGTTTTATCACCTTCATAGCACTTAGTATTTTCTTATATTATTTTCAGTACTTCTTTGTTTACTAGGTATTGTCTATAACTTACAGTATAATGTCAGCTCCATGAAAGCAGATCCCTTTCCTGTCTTCTTCACCACAGTATTTCCAGGACCTACATCAGTGCCTGGCAAAATATGTATTAAATGAAGAATAAAAGGCATATCTCTAGAAGTGAAGGAGTCTTGATAAACTTGAATATTCTTGTTCTTGGATATTCTTCCAGATACTATGGGAATCATGTCCGGTCAGATTTGTTTAAAAAATATACTAATTCAGCTATATCAATGTCAAATCATTCAACATTCCCTGTTAACAGTATCCCCTTGACAGAAACTGCATTCATCCACAGCCCTACTGAGATAGCAGGACTAAACAGCCTTGTTGTATAACAGGACCTGCCTTCCACCGAGAACTGACTGAATTAGAGATGAATATAGAGAGCTCCAGCTCTTTTTATCCTCTCAAAAGAATCTGAAAAAAAGAGCACAGAAAGAATTGTCAGTTAATGGTGGTTGAGAAAGCTAAGAGTTCATGATGTCATGATAGATGGAAATGGAGGTCATGTTGAGCCCGATACATGTTGAGTAAGCAGAAAAAAGAGATAAACAGAACACCAGGCAAAGCAAACCTGAGAAAAACTACATGGCTCCAGAGAGATAATAAGAATGAACTAATTTTCTGGCTTTCTGGTTCCCAATTCTACTACGAAATACAATACGAACCCGACCTTGGGATCACAGAGATCTTCTACATATCATTATAAACCACCTCCCCCATCCCTTCATTTTGCTAGTGTGGAGGCATGACTTTTCTTTGTAACTAAAATAAACTTTGATTGGAACTGTATTGAAATTCAAAGATTTTCATTCAAGAGCAAAAGTGATCCAAACTTATGGAAAAAGATATTCCTTTGAGAAACACTCAACAAATAGTGGCCAAGTGTTTAAGTCAAACTCAATCAAAATGTAACTCTTACAGTATTCATATCCTTAAGGATGTAAAGTCAAATGCCATTAAGGTCCTTAGCAGTAGGTACAGTGTCCTAAACTTCTCCAGCCTCTTCACCTTGCTCAACAAAGGCCTATGAATATAGTAGTTGCTCAAAAACACTTCTGAGAGACACCTGGGTGGCTTAGTCAGTTGTGCAGCCAACTTTTGATTTCAGCTGGGGTCATTATCTTAGGGTCAAGAAATGGAACACCACGTAGGGCTCCATAGTCAGTGCAGAGTCTGCTTGTCCCTCTGTTCCTCCCCCTCTTCTTGTCTCCTCTCTCTCTCTCTCTCCCTCTCATGAGCACATGCATGTGAGCTCTTTTGCTCTCTCTAAAATAAATACATAAATAAATCTTTTTTTAAAAAACCAAACTTTTGATTGACTTCCCTGCTCTGAATTTCTTGTATTTTTTTCTTTTTCAATTGCATGTTTATTTTTCTATGATGAGTTTTGCTTTGAAGTCATTATGAGAACTTCAAAACAAAACAACACAAAAATTCAACCAACTTCTCTGAATATGAAGAGTAAAAGAAGCCTAAAAAATCGCTTCCTCAGAAGCTGACAAAGTAATTCTGGAAAGTCACAGTATATTTTCCAAGAGGGAGAAAACAGAGAAAAACAATAGGTTTAGCATAAAGATAGAAATGGAGTGCCAAAGGCTATTTATTTTAAAGATACAGAGTATTATAGGATAGTCAATAAAATATGAATACAAATTGTCTGAATTTCCCACTGAAACATGCCAATAAAAACTTGGTTGACTGAACATTATCTCCTAACACCAGATGTGAAAATGTAGAAGACAGACACGTTTTTTGTGTTTTTTTGGTTTTGGGGGGTTGGTTTGTTTGTTTGTTTCGTATAAAAGCTTCATGTTACTCTAGACTCTGACTTTCCAGGAGCATCAGACCTCTTCCCTACCTCAGGGTTATCTCTGTGCTTCTTAGCTCTCCATTAACCAGAGGACCAATGGATAAATAATTATCCATTGTTAAGAAAGCAACATTTCTCAAGAAAATGTAATTATGCAGTAGAAAATATAGATTCTTTTAAAAAAATTCTATAAATGTAAACACACTAATAAAATTTGCCTTTTGTTTCAAAAGTTTACTTTATTATAATCTATGACTTCCAGGAACACGGCTCATTTGAATAAAAAAAAATGACATACCAACATACAATGTTAATTTTTTTCTTTACCTATTTCCCACACGTATTTTGACCGGGTTGATTACACATACAATGATTTGAAACCCCAGGATGTATACTGCTTAACCTAGGATTTAAAAGCTTATCCCTGATCTTTTAGAGCACAATGGGTTAAAAAGGCAAAATGCTTAATACTTAAAAACTCAACAAAATATGTTTAAAACTCTGAAGAAGTAGGCCTAGGCAAATTCCAAGTATGATTAGCTAGCATTCAGGGTTAGTATAATAGTGAAATTTTAAAGGTCTGGCTTTTACCAAATCTTTGCCCACAAATAGAAGGGGTCTTACCTCCTAGAAGATAGCTAAAGCATAGAGAAACTTTATTTAGGTAGAGTACAGTAGCTACAACTTGCTTCAGCAAGTTTTAAAGACTTTCTTTTCCTTTCCATCAAATAACCCCTAAAGTGTCATATTCTTGTTAGTTTCCCAAGCAAAAGCAAGAAATACTCTATTAAAAATTTTACAGCTGAGAAAACCAAGTCCCAAAGCACAATTAAAAAAAAAAAAAAAAAAAAAGCAAAAGGAACAATAAGTTTCACACTGTTACTTTATGAAATAAGTTTATTTCATGTTATTTTCAGGCTTTCTTTAAAAAAAAAGTTGATTTGTGACCAGAATTGACCCAAATTAGTCTCCCAATCTATGTTTAAGCTACAACACTGCTTCTTGGGTTGCTTTCAACAGAAGTCAGTTATTTTTCTAAAATTCAAGACTTAATTAGGACTTTTTGTTTCTAAGCAAAGCTACAGGATATTTTCCTAATAAAAATATGAATTTGTGGCATTTTTAAAATTCCTTCAGAATACCCCTGATGGAGGTTATCATGTGGGAAAGATTCAACTCCTCAAAGTTAGCCTCCCAGAACCAAAGGAAGACTGGCATGCTTATTTATGCCGGCCCCTTCTATAAACTGGTTTTTGTCAAAAACTAGTTGAAAGAAATAACATAGTTCCTTAATTAGAGACCATCATCAATTATAAAAAACACATCTGCTTAAAAAACTTTTGGGGTAATTTACCTATCTATAGAAGGCACATTTAATTTCAAAAGTGTTAAAAGATCTGCATCAAAACCTGAAGGAAAATTTCAGTTCCGAGTCTTTATAGTGAAAATAATATCTAGAATAATGCTCTGAACTTGGTGAACCTGTTGACATCTGACTGATCTTCAAATACAGACAATTCTAAGTATAGAAAACAGAAAAACTAGGGATATTATCAAGTGCTGGCTCCTTGAAAATATTACCAAAGTAACTTGATAAGACAAAATTGAGTTTATTCTTATCATGGCAAGAGAGGGCACAATATGGATTTTTATGAGGTTTTAGATTCTGGTTTAACCTGGGCCTTTCAATTATAGGCTTGGCTAGATCTCATGAGTCATGATAATGCTAGTCTAATATTGGTGGACATCAATGAGGTGAGGATTTCCAGGCAAATTCAAATACTCATGGGAGTAAACAGTCATTTGGAGCTAGCTACCGAAGAGTTAAACAATGTAAACTTCATTTTAAATAGGTTTTTCAGGAGGTTCTGAAAAAACAATAACATTATTTGTAACTTTTATCTTTGTGTGCAAGACTTTCCTGAAAACTAGAAACAGTGGCATGGTGAAGTCTTGTTAATGTAGAGGGTAAGCTTTGTGGGTACAGATGGTTTGATTCTCAATACGCCTGATGGCAGTAACCACATGATTGAATATTATTACCCAAAACTCTAAGATTAAAAATGGCCTCTTTGAATAATTCCCCTGGGGCAGCAGACACAAGCTGGAATACTGTTAAGCAAAGCAGGTTGTATGGTTCAACTATCTGTGAGAGCAAGACTCCATCCTTTCCTGGTACAAAATCTCATTCCTTTTCTACACCAAACCAGAGAGGCACTATATAAATTTCAGTACAGTGATTTGCTCCACAGTTGAACCACCTTTCTAGACACACTGAAAACAAGGCACACTGAGATGAAGACAGCAAAGTCCCACGTGCCACCTGGTTGCTGGAGGCAGGAATGTTAAGATGCTATTCTTCTTCTTTACTTCTTGCTTTACTTCCCACCTGACCCCAGAGGTATCAATTAACAAATTTTGTTTATATCCTCTACATAAAAAAAAAAAAAATGCTTTTTTTAGCTTATTTGTGTTCAAGTCACAAACAATAATGGTATTTTAGTTAAGAGTACAGAGGAGCTAGACTGAATGCATTCAAACTGTGGCAATGTGATTTGCCAATTAAGTGAACGTGGATAAGTTGATTAGCCAATGAATGCCTCAGTTGTTCTCATCTGTAATATGGGAACAATAGTAGTAACTACATTAGGTTGTCATGAGGATAAGATGAGC
The DNA here is from genome assembly GCF_009829155.1 of Mustela erminea. Lineage (NCBI taxonomy): Eukaryota > Metazoa > Chordata > Mammalia > Carnivora > Mustelidae > Mustela > Mustela erminea. The sequence continues at coordinate 23,314,609 of NC_045623.1, forward strand.
TAATAAACATGAAGTTTTTGAATAGTGCTATAGCAAAGGGCCCACAAACTAGGGCCATGTCTAATGCCTGTATTTGTACAATTGTCAAGCTAAAAATTGTTTTTACATTTTTTAAATAGTTGGGGGAAAAACTCAAAGCAAGAATAATATTTTATAATGTGTGAAAATCTTGTAAAATTAAAATTTTGTTGCCCATCATGAAGTTTTATTGGGACACAGACATGCTCATTTGTTTCTATATTGTCTATGGTTGCTTTTGCAATCTGAGGGTCGTGTTCAATGGCTGTGACAGAGACCATCTGGCCCCAAATACCAAAAATATCTACTATTTGGTCTTCTACAGAAAAGGTTTGCTGACTCCTGCTATAGCAAATACTGATGAATAAGGAAAGAGTTAAGGTATAGTCAGGGAGAGCTAGGGGGCCCCTGACTAGGCTTTGAAACCCTTCCTGGATGGCAGAAGTGCAAAGCCAGAGTGAACAAGAGATAAGGGAATAGACCACACCACCAGCCCTGGATGTTAGGGAGTATTTTTCTTTGGAGGCTAGAGTATAACCACTGAAAATGACCAAACCTCAAAGAAGTTATTAAGGGTGTTATCAATAGTCCTTGCTCGAACCAAGAGGGCACAAGAATCTCAAGGTCAAGTTTTCAAATAAAAGACCATTCCTCAAAACCCTCAGTGGCAACTTTTTTGGGAGCCCATCACTCTAGAGAGATTCTTCTTTCCTTTCTGCTCTGACCTTCACTTAATAAACTTTCACTTCACTTCAGCCTCTTGTGGCAGTGAGAATCATTCTTGGACTCTATGAGACAAGAACCCTGAGATCCTGCAACACTGCCAGTGTTCTACCTAGATTCCTTTCCCTGAGTAATTCCTGCGGGCCCTTCCCCAGGCTTTTGTCTGCTTTTACCTTAAACTGCCTCCCTGCAACACTCTTTGGAGAACGGCCTTGGAGCTACCAGAATCACTCTGCTTGCAGACACAGAGGGCTGGAAATACCAAAAAGGTCATTACATTTCCCCCATCCCACCAGGGCCCTCAGCCAATTTTTTGATTGGTACGGGATTATGAAAGCAACTCTTTCCTCAAGTCAGAGTAAATTCTGAGGCATAATTTATACTTCATACATACTTGTAACTTCAGATACTTTTCCACTGGGAAATGGGTATATCTTTCTGTCTATTCCTTCAGTATATTCCGTAATGCTATGGAAATGGCAAGGTTGCCATTTTTTCCAATGTCACTATTTTCCTCCTTTAAAAAAAAAAAATTGTAAGAAGGTAAATGCTGAATTTGTATGATCTGGAAAAAAAAACATCCATTGCTTAGAAAACAGGATGCCATTCTAGAAGTCCTCCTCTTCCCAGGGCAGTTTCTCAGAGTTTACTGATGAATCAGTCAAGGGCTACGGTTGGGTGATCCAGAGTTAAGTTGTTCCTCCAGGTGGAGTGACTCAGCAGTTTTCAACTCTCCATTATACACCAGGCCCTTACTAACTGCTGAGAACATTGAGTGTAAGATGACCCTGGCCTTGAAAATTTCACACTCTATGAGGCACTTAGTTTCATATGCCGCCAGGACAGGAACTGGATCTTCCATCATTTTTCCGATTTTCTGAGTGCTAAGCACAGCGATGTGCTGAATAAATACTTGTTAAATGTAACCTCACCAGTTCTCCAGAATGGAAATCTATCCAGCCGGGCAGCAGCATAATTCCACGTAATTCTGTGTAATTCTTAGTAAAACTTATTGACACATAACCTAGCATGATATAATGCCACCAAGCTGAGCTCCTGATGCCGTCTCCTAGTTCTCACTCCATTAATAAATCCTTAGGTGACTGTAGATAATGCATTTAATTCTCTAAGCCTCAATTTCTTCAACTATAAAGAAGTCAGATTAGATTATCTACAAGGTTCATTCCAGGTCCAAAATTCTGATTCTTTTGAACTCTCCAATTATTTAGCAATGCCGGACTACTCAGGAACTACTAATAGACTTATTTCAGGACTCAATGTAATACTGTTATAAGCACTGAACTATAGAATTTTTTAATGTGATGAACTTTATTTTTCAGACAGAACCTATATGTCCCATGATTTATTCTGTCTACTCTCTAGCACAAAAATGGTATTTCTCCAGCACACCATTCATAGAGGTTTACAATAAGTTCTGAAAAAATACCTGCTGCTTATTTTCTGGCTCACATTTCTAGACAGATCCAAATTCCAATCAATGCCATCCTTTTTCTCTTCTAGCAAATTGCCTCATTTCATCATTTTGAGTCATTTTTCAGATTTAAATTTTTTTTCTTTTTTTTTTTAATTTTTTATTTATTTGACAGAGAGATCACAAGTAGTCAGAGAGGCAGGCAGAAAGAGAGAGAGGAGGAAGCAGGCCCCCTGCTGAGCAGAGAGCCCGATGTGGGGCTCGATCCCAGGACCCTGGGATCATGACCCGAGCTGAAGGCAGAGGCTTTAACCCACTGAGCCACCCAGGCGCCCCCAGATTTAAAAATTTTTAACACACGAGCTTGTTACCATTCTTTTCTAATCACCCTACATTTTTTTAGGTCTCCAGACCTCAGCATGAGTTTTAAGATTTGTAGGAAATTAAACTAAAAATAGTTTCTGTTTCAAAAATGAATATAAAATCTTGATATAGAAAACAAAAACAATTGGCATTTATTATTTTGATGCCAAAAATTTATTTGGTCACTCAGACACAACTATAGGTATGTAGTTGAATATTCACCTTATTAGAATTTTTTTATCAGAAACTCAATTTTTATATGACTCTAAAAATTAATTCATGGGACACCTGGGTGGCTCAGTCAGTTGAGCATCTGTCTTCCTCTCACATCATGATCCCAGAGTCCTGGGGTCCAACCCCACATCCGGCTCCCTGCTCAGTTGAGAGTTTGCTTCTCCCTCTGCCCCGCTCCCTGCTTATGCTGTCTCTCAAAAAATAAATTCACATAAAAGAATGGGGGAGGGGGCAAATTCTTGGCTCAGTTGGTTAAGCATCCAACTCTTGATTTTGGGTTTCTATTCCCAAGCTGGCCCTGATATAGAACTATTTCATTTCTGATGAAAGAAAATTGATTAAAAATTTTAATTAATCATTTTTCTAATTGTATAAGTTTAAAATAATTTAAAATTAATTTAAAAATTTTTACCATCCTCCAGATTCTTCTTTCTTCAAAGTTTTTAACTTGTAACGTAAGCCCGTCATTCAGCCCATCATTCAGCCCATCATTCAGCCCTCCCAGTTCTTGGGTTCTATTTCAGTTGTCACTGAGTAAGTAGGAACCAATTGTAAACCAGGCCCAGGGTCGATTCTGCATTAAAATTCTGGCATTCAGCATTTCTGGATTTAGAAAGACTAAAAACTAAGCTAAAGAGAGGAAATCTTGGCTTCAAACCCAAATCTAAATCCCACAATCAGCAGTGTGTGGTATGGAGCCCTGGACATACAAACCCCAGACCATTGTTAAAAGAAAATATATCAATTTAAAAAAAATGATTTTACTTACTCCCCAAAGGGGGGGAAAAAACGGAAACAGCACATTTGACATAAGCAAAGGTGAAAGAAAATTGCCTTTTTAAAAGCAGAGCGCCTGGTTTCCTTCTACCTCTACCTCCAAGAGGTCCTTCAGAAGCCAGAAATAAACATGAATGTAAATAATAATCCCACCCCTGACACCTACATCTGAATGGTATCACAAATACATGTATGCCTATATACTCACACACACACACACACACACACACACACACACTCATGCATGCACCCCAGATCCTTGCCCTCCGGCAGATGAACGAAGCCCATGAAATGGGACCCGGTTCAAGGGCCAGACTTAGGGGATCAGGAGCAGTCAAACTAAACAGACTGTCTACAATGATCTCTCCCCTGAGTACAGCGGAGGGTGATACCATTCATCATTCCCACACATTTCCATTGGGTATGCTCAATACAACCAAGACTGTATTCCTTCTTTTTACATTTGTGATTCCATTACCTAATCATGTGAATCCGAAAACAACTATAGACCACCTTTATAGTGCACCTTAACTGGATCTAGACTTTAGTGTCATACTTCTTGATGTAGTTCTTTAACCTTTTTGCCCAGCTCTGAACATGACCTTTTCTAGAAATAGAGGATTGTTGACATTACATTGGTGTCACTTTGGTCACTTAATGTTTATTCTGCAAAGACAGATATTCACATGCGCAGCCATTCTCTTACCAACATTATGTTTTATAAGCCAAAAACAAAGGAGGAAAGATAGCCATTCTTGTGCTGGTGGCAGAAACCAAGGCCCAGGGCCCAAGGGTTTCCCAAAGGCCATCTAGAAAAGCTCAGGGAAACAGAAAGATTGCTCTCTGTTGAAACAATGTCATACATAGAAGAGAAGCAATCAGTTAACTATGTATTTAATGTAGAAACACCAAAATATTAAGGTGACTAACTCATGGTAATGGGATTACAGATTAAATTTTTTATCATCTTTATGCTTTTCTATATTTTAATTTACCAACATAAGCAATTATTATATTATTTAATTGGAAAGCTTTAAATGTCAGAATACAGTTTCAAACACTTGATACCAAAAAGAGACATCAGTACATAACAAAACAAAAAAAGCATTTTTCCCTCTAGGTCAACCAAACCAAAATTCAAATTTTAGTTTTGTCTATTATATGACAGATTATTTAGCCTTTTTGAATCTCAATTTACTTAAAAACTAGCAAGATACTTCCTAACTCATAAGATTGTAAGGGAGATGAAATAAAAATTAAAAAGAATTTCCATTTACTAATCTATTTATCAAGATGAATCTTTGTCATTTTGAAGTTAAAAGGGTGTCCTGAGTTTACCTTGGTGCTGCCATCTTATCCACTAATTCATGGAGACACCTGTGATTTTATAACCCCCAATATTCATTCTGTGGACATTTGAGGGCAAAAAAATAATAGGAAAAAATGTGTACATGTTTCACATAGTATGCTTTGCATATATAATAATGGTTCTATTAACCACAATGATAATGGAATAATAATAATAACGAACAATTCCTGTGGCTTTATTCTTTGTCAGGTTCTGGATTAATCACTTTATATGCACTGTCTCACATTAACTTCACAGAGACCTAATAAGGTAAACACTATTAGGTCTACTACTAAGACCTAATAAGGTAAACACTATTATTAGAGGTTGGTAACTTGCCTAGTATCGTGAAGCTAAACAGTGGTAGCTAGATTCTCTAGTCCCAAATTGGTATGGCTTCAAAGAGCAGTCCCTAAACCACTTGATCATCTAAAGAAAGAATGAATTCTGGCCCAAGTCATATTTCCAATCTCTTTTTCATTCACACTCGTTTTCTTAGATATTAAACTCTGCAGTGCACCGTCCTTTCCCTGAGGCGTGACAAGAACAGCAAAAATCTAAACTCTACAAACAAGTCTGGTCATGGGAGCTCAGGAAAGTGGGAAAGCTGTGACTGAATCACAATTCTGATGCATGCTAAAGTATCTGCCTCTCAGACACCGAGGTCAGAAGTTACAGTGTTGTGATTCTGTTTTCACAGACTCTGAAGAGCAATCAAACCAAACCAAACTGAATCCACTGCACCACTCTTCTCAACTCTTTAACCATGTAATCCTGGTTAGTCAGAGTGGAGAGCAATTCTTCCTTGTCCTCATACAACAGTTTTTCCTGTGTCCTTGACATTTGGTGGTCTTATTCCCTAAAGATGATGCCATTTAATAAAATATCATCTTCAAATGTCAAATTAAGGAATTTGGGGATTGCAGAAACAGATACCGTGCCTTCATGAAGTCTAAGAAACAATGCTGTGCAATATTTTTAACATATGTTTGATTTTTAAGAAGGCTGGTTTTTAGTTTTTATATTAGAGAAATCACACACACACATTGATTTCTTCTGTCCTTGGAGATTATAAAAACCCAGAGGCAACTCATTTTTGCAGAGTATTTGCTGTCAAGAAGCAATGAAGTGCAAATGGAATTGAACTTAGCAATTTGTTTACTCAGAAGGAAAACAGCTGGAGAAAAAAAATGGAGTATTTTAATAATTAGCCAGTCATGTGAGATAAGGGACATTACAGTATATGATCTAGCATTATAATAAGGAGGCTGCCACTTTGGGTGATACAGAATTAACAATTAACCTTCTAATTAGAGAAAAAAGTCCTCAAAGGGGGGAAAAAGTAGAGAAACGGGCTTCAGTCTTGAATCTCATCCACAATGGCTCCAAACTCAAAATAATTCTTTTTCAATTGTTTTACAAGACAATATACTTGAAGGACTTTCACAAACAGAATGTTTCATGAACCAATGCTAAAGATAGTATTGTTGAGGAATTCTAAAACATGTTATATCTAGCATGGGGGACTTTTCTCAGCTAACTGATGAGAATTTAGATTCTGATACTCTTTTGTCTAGAATGCCTGTACCTACTGTAAATCATAAGAAGAAATGAATTAATCTCTAATGTATATCCCAATTATTAGCTACCTGCTGGCGCAGGATTCAAAGTTAAGTGTAAGCAGCACTCTCCTTTCCTTTACTACAGATCTTGAACCACAAAAGTCCTTTCACCATGTGCCTGACCAGAAGGTTTTGTAAAAAATATAGAAGAAACATTCAAACAATAGCTATCACCATACATCACTGAGATATGAGGTTGTGACTATGGTTCAACCAGAACCATAGTCATAGGAACCGGGAATGGTGACTTTCTCCAAAACTTGCCTCTTCATCTTTCTGTCATCTATCAACAAATGGAGAACCTGAGCCCTTTCATTCCAGAGAAGCATCCCACCAATTCAAAACGAAAATTGGCCTGAACTTCAGATAGACTACTCTTCTGTACCAATATCTAAACAGGTAAATTGACCTACGAAATCCCAATGAACAACAGGAAAACTAAGTGATAGTTGCATCCCATAAATCCTAAGGAGTATGAAAAACAAAGATGCTGTCATTGTGTCAATTTGCTTTTGGAAGCCAAAGGGGAGAGAAGAAAGGAAGGGAAATACAGAGAGCAAAGGAACTAAAAAGAGGGTTGAGGAGAAATAAAGATGGTTTATGATCTTACTGAAAGTTCCTAAAGGTTAGCTGTGAATCAAAATAATTCGGTATAGTAAGTGCACTGAACCAGGTTAACCCAATAGCTGAGGTCCCAAAATGTTGCTGCTCTTTTCATTGTGTGATTGTGGTTGCTGGGGCTACTGCCCATGCTGCTGTTTTCCCCACAGTTGTGATACATTTGAAGAACACACTTGAAAGCTGGTACTCTTTGGAACCCAACAGTACAATGGAGCTGAGTTGTCCAGGGACTCCCACTGTCCGGAGGAATAAGACTATGAACACCAACACGTTTTCCTTAGAAAAATAGGCTCTTTTTCTCCTCCTTTGATCCCATAGATGTGAAAATAATGAGATTTTATCAAAACCACTTCATCCTACTGTTACATCTGCCAGAGAAAGAGCGCATTACATCCTCCTGGCTTTGATGCAGACGATGAAACTTTCTAATAGATTGCCAATTGCTTTGACACAAAAGCAAGAGAAAATGTAACTTATTCTAGAACCTTGTTCCCAATCTGTCTCCAGCACTGCAGCTGTCAAATATGGCCCCTAAAATGCCCTTGATTAAAGGAGTGAGCCAAAGAAAGAGTAATAGTCTGCCAAGTTAGGTAGCTATAATCCTCAATATTGGTAATTACACTTCAAATACATTGAGCTTTGTTGTTGAGGCTCAGAAAGTAAAACTCTGACTCTTCCAAAGAGGATTCAGATCTTGCAAGACTCACAAGGCAAAGGATGTTCTAAAATACCTACTGCAGCTAAATTACCTTCATTTGTGATTTTGTCAGATCTCCCCAAGACACCTTTTGCCCAGGTTGACCATCTGAGGAAACCTTACCTAACTATATGCAAAATACTGCTTGTGGTTCACTTTTCTGAGGAAGAACATCCAGTCTGAAGCTAGGCTCCATTCAAAAGGATATAAATCTGAGGCCTCTCCCACTTTTGGCCAATAGCTCAAAGATTTCATCAAGAAGAAAAGCTCTTTTGCTCCATCATAGTCCAGAACCAGCCAGAATTAGCTCATCTGCCAAAATCTCTAACCCTTGGCAACACAATCACAGTAAAAGCCTTCCTTAACATGATGATGCTGTTCTCATATCTCGTTCAATAAAAATACATTCTTTTTCACTTTCAGCAGGTCACAGACTCAAGAAGAGTTAGATGTATTTCTAGAAAGAAAATCTGTAACACTGGGCCAGCTTGTCTCCTGCTGGCTAGCATCTGGGGCCTGCATTTCTATTTATGGATTGCCTCATGATTAATTTGAGCTTTGTTCAAATTTCCATCCTGCGTGAGTTAATACATCATTTAATTCCTTCCGTCAACAGTGTCAGAAGTTCACATGATGTCTTTATAGCAGCATTTCTTCTCTTTATCTAACCTGTAGATGGCTTGTTGCTGATGTAGCAACATTAAATTAAGTGGTAGCATTTAATAGAATAGAGTTCACTTCTGCCACAACTGGCATCAGTTAATTCACCTTTATGAAGTCATTCATCAAATAATTTAGACAAAACAGAGGAATCCTTATGTTTAACCAACCCCCTCCAAAACCAGCCAACCAAATAAAGTTAACTTACCCCAGACAAAAATTAAATCCTGATTAAGTTTTTAAACAGTTCTACTGGAAGTTCTCTTTATAGTTTTAACTTCACTTTTTTGGAACCTCCTCCACAATCTATTTTAAAATGATCTTGAAACTCAATCTCGCTTTTCAAAAAGCTACATTTAGAAATCCCTCATTCCACACTGCACTCTCCAGGAATTCCCAAAATAATTGAGGGACAGATAGGTTGAAAATTCCCAGCTTAGAATGTCATTTCAGGGATTAATCCCACCAGAAAGTAAGGTTTCTTATATTTTCACAGCTGTGACCAAATTATCATTTAGCCATTGGTGGCATATTAGTGCTGATACCACTTATTTGTAAACAGAGTGTATCGAAAGAGGGCTTCTCCGACCTTGAAGGCACAGCCAAACCAGAGCCAAAGGAGTGCCTCTAAATTGGCACCATGACGTTACCTCAGCCCAAGAGAGCATGGAAGAAATACCCAGACCTTGTGTTTGAAAGCTTAATATTATAGTAATAGTCATCACCATCATCATAATAGTAGTAGAAGAAGAAGAAGAAGTAGGAGGAGGAGAAAGAGTAGTAATAGTGGTAATAGTCATCAGACACCATGTTAAATGCTCTACACACATTGTCCATGACTTAATAGTTGAATATTTAGGGAAATATCAATTTTAATATTGGGAATCTCATACATCTGAATATTTGCTCTGTAAATTTTACTTAAGATAGCAGGGAAGAACTTGCCTAATTACACAGTCCTCAGCCTTCAGGAAAAGGAAAGATAGGTAAGTGTATCTGGGAATTAAGTTCTTGTTACTTCCAATTGGGCAAAGAAAGCTGAATGGAAGTCCAAGGGAAAAGAGAAAATATTTTATGAATAATAATTCAAGAAGGATAACAATATCAAAGATATTGTAAAATATAGATAGTACACTACCTAGGTTGAAAGAAGAGGAAAAATAAGATTATATTAATGGCTGGACAAGGAAGGATGTCTACTACATTCATGTCAAATACGAAGACAATTGGAGCAAACCAGGTAGGCATATAGGGACCTACACAGATTAACTATGGTTTTATATTTATTAATTAGCTTGATATGCAAATTCTAGTATCCCTTCACCTGAAAGTATTTCATCCACATTCAAGTGTGCTTAAAAGGAAACTAAAAACCCACTTTTCAATCAAGCTTCTTTATTGGCAATTGTCAGAAGGTAAGTAATAGCCTTTCAGGGATTCAGTTTCCTCAACTGTATAATAGAAATTAATAAAATCACTCTGCCTTCATCACACTTTTTTTTTTAAATATTGTATAGGGTGAGATAATGGACATGAAAGGGCTTTGAAATAATATAAATCTCTAAATGATGATAGAAGGTATTAGTATGATTCTGTGCCTAAATGCAATCAACTCCAAACCGATGACTGGATTCCCTAATCCTTCATGAGGGACAAGGGACAACATAAAAAGAAAATAAAATAAGAATTTAAAAAATCAAGTGAACTACTGGGATCTCGGTTTCATTTACTTACAAATGGAAAGAGTATAACAAGAATGAACCAAAAAGATCCACCGGGAGCGGTACCTGAAGATACCTGAATATCTTCTTGTGTCTCCACTAATTGATTTAGTCATTCATTCATTAAATTTACAGTTTTCCACCCTGGGAGATTTCAAAGCTTATTTTCTTTTATTCCTTGTTGTATAGATATGAAGAATAAAATAGTGGTTCATCATATATTAACTATAATAAAATCAACACCTAGATTTTTCTTCTTTAAGAAAAATAACTAATAATAACTCCAATGTTTTTCATTCTTACTCAGTGAGAAATGTTTTCAACTATTTAATCGCCGTCCCTGAACTTGTCTGGACTCTAACAATATGGAAACCTGGGGTATTTGTCAAATAATCAGATATTGTTCCTTCTGCAGACTGGATTGCAGTCATCTGAACCTGAACTTAATTAAGGGCAGCTATGATTGCTAATGCCCCTACACGTCTCACAAAGCAAATGAAAATCCTCTTTACCAGGAAGGTAACACGATGCTCCATCTGAAATTATTTCAATAATTAATTTTTCAAAATACAATGCCTAGTACATAAGCTAAGATAATTAAAAACGTGTTGGGACAAAAACCCTGAAAAAGAACCAACAAAAATAACAGACAGCCAATTCCAAAGTCAAGTTTGAAGATGTTGGCAGAGAGCTAGAACCTATGAAAAGTGGTACAGGGAAATATTTTTATAGGTTTATTTATTTATTTGAGAGAGAGAGAGAGTGGGTTGGGGAGTAGCGGAGGAAGAGGGAAAGAGAGTCTCCAGTGGACGTCATGCTAAGCATAAGAACCATGCAGGGCTCAATCACACATCCCTGAGATCAGGACTTGACTTGAAACCAAGAGTCAAACACTTAACAGGCTGACTCTCCTGTTGAATGCTCCATGAAACAAAGAACTTCAAAAACAACCAAGTAAAAATGTCAGGATATAGTAACAGAACTTGAGAATTGGGTGTATACAATTAAAGACAGACTAAAGTATAAAGAGGAAGCAATGTTGGAAGGAACAAAGGGCAGTGAAAGTGTGTAAACAGGTGAAAAGCTCCAAATGAGCAGTAAATGAATAAAACAATACTAACAATGTTGTTTTAAAACATACTAAGTATACATCTTCAATATTATCGTTCCTTATTTTACACAGTCACTGATTATTTAGATTTACTCATATTTGTATATATATGTGTATATATATATTATATATATGTATTTATATATAGTGTGGTAATATAGGTAAGAAATATATATACAGTGTGGTGTATAGGTAAGAAAATATAAGAAAACAATAGCATATAAATCACTGAGAGTTAAAATATTCTGCTGACCTTGAAATGTCCAGGAAATGTCAAAAGTGCACATTATAACTTTTTGGGTAAACACACACACACACATACACACACACACCCCAAACCACTCTGACTAGAGAATGGAAGGTAAAAATTTTCACCCAAGAAAATGGAAAAGGAAAGAAAGTCAGAGCTGATTCTTTGAATAAGAAAGAGAATATAAGGAAGGGCGAGGTGCTAATATCATTTTTACATTAAAGGAGTCAAGAGAGGGGCACCTGTGTGGCTCAGTGGGTTAAAGCCTCAGCTTTCAGCTCAGGTCATGATCCCAGGGTCCTGGAATCAAGCCCCGCATCAGGCTCTCTGCTCAGCGGGGAGCCTGCTTCCTCCTCTCTCTCTGCCTGCCTCTCTGCCTGCTTGTATCTCTCTGTCAAATAAATAAATTAATTAAATCTTAAAAAAAAAAAAAGGAGTCAAGAGATACAGTAGAAAGCTGATGAGGGAAATGGAGGTTTAAGGAAAAAGAGGTTTAAGGAGGTTTAAGGATTTCTTAAGTAAAGAAAAAAAATTTACCAAACAGAATTGGGAGAAACATTATAGCTTTCAAAATTGAGAGACATGGAAAGGTAGATAGGAGTATTTTAAATGAGGTAAATGTTCACTTTCCAACATAAGGAGTCAAGTTGATAAATTAGAAAACAGTAATATAAGGATCTCATTTTGATTAGAGGATAATTACCCAAAAAATGAAAATAAGAAATAGTTTGGTGATATTCTCTTAAAAATCGGACTGAGGATGGTAAAGGATGAGGCAGAGGACTGTTGCTTGTTATTTTCAGTTCTTTTGTTTGATTATTTTATACTCTGGACACATAAGCATTTTTTAAAGTTTATTTATTTTAAAAAAAGTTGTTTTTTTTTTTAACAATCCCTATACCCAACATGGGGCTCTAACTCACAACCCCAAGATCAAGAGTCACATGCTTTTCTGACTGAGCTAGTCAGGCACCCCAGAACAGATTTAGATATATTTAGATTAGATTAGATATATTTATATATAATTTTATGGTATTATATTATAGTACTATATAGTTATATTGAAGTATGTTATATCTAATATACATTATATTGCTAGCAGTATATATTTTACATTAAATAATATTCTATATATTATTATATATTTTCTATTTACCATATATACCATATATGATATTTATATATTTTCATATTTTATACAATTTTATATTATGTTCACATTTATACATTAAGACTGGAAAATTAAGTTATAACCATCTTTATAAACTAATTTATTTCCACTGGTCCTTAATATGTAAGGTTGTTAAAATCCAGGTCATGCTCTTACAAGCTTAGAATCAGACAGATTAGTTTTCAAATCTCTTTCCTACCATAACCTAGCTATGTGACATATGAAAATTAACTTAACCTCTTTGTACCTCTATTTCCTTATCTATAAAGTAAGAAAAATTATAGTTACTGTCAGAAGTATTGTTAATAATTGGATATAATATATTTAAAATGTTTAGCCAGTGCCTGACATAAAGTAAATGTTAAGTAAAGGGAAGTAATCATTATTATTCCACACAATTACTATTCCTTTATTTAACAAACATTTCCTGGGCCAATTATGCATCCAAAATTCTCCCAATACTGCCCACAAGTCTGCAGTACAGTGGGCTGCTCTGAATGTAGGACTGCCAGTCATTGACACTTGAATTGAACTGTGACAAATAATCTGAGTTGAAGAAAGGAAATTGCAAACAGAGGGAGAGAAAGGGCAAATAGCACTGATACAAAATAAGATGACATGCTTTATGTCCTAGATGAGGAGTTTGAATTTGTCCAACTCTGTAAAAAGCCACTGTAGAATTTTAAACAGGGCAATCATTATAACTGATATTAGAAAGACCACTCTGCTGACAATAATTAGGAAAAACTGGAAAAGCACTAGAAAAGAGAGAAGTTGTAAGCAATTAAGAAGAGGGATCTTGTTAGAATGATATCATAGTAATCTGGGAGGAAAGTGACAAAGACCGGAATGAAGTCCCTAAGAGTGGAAATTAGAAATTAAGTCAGAAATTAGAAATTTAAAAAGGTAGATTTTAGAGACATGGATTAAGTGTAAAAAGTGAATGAGAAAGAAGAATCTAGGATGGCTTTGGAAACTGGGTGAATAGTAGTATAATAACCGAAATAGAAAATGATGACAAAAGAAAAGGGTTGGGACATCTATAGAACATCAAGTGCAAATGTCCAGTGAATAGTTAGCTTAGTGGATCTGGACTCCAGCAGGAATTAAATAAGAGTCTCTATAGGGATTTGAGGCACGTGGGTGGCTCAGTCAGTTAAGCATCCGATTCTTGGTTTGGGCTCAGGTCATGATCTCAGGGGTCCTGATCTCAGGGGTCATGAGATCAAGGCCAGTGTCGGGCTCCACACTCAGCGGGGAGTCTGCTTGAGATTCTCTCCCTCTGCTCTTCCCTCCACTGTTGCGCTCTCTCTCTCTTTCTCTCTAAAATACGTAAATATATCTTTTTAAAAAAAGAGTCTATATAAGAATAATACATAGATTGCAGCTGACAATATGAGTTTAATTCTCCAAAGGAAACTATATGAAGCAAGAAGAGCACTTACTTGTTCCTTATATGAGAACCAGCCCTCCAGATTCACTCATTGCACTGGTACAAAGATTTATTCTTTCATTCACCGTAAGTTTTCCACCTGAATGCCTATTATTTTCCAAATGCAGTGATTTTTTTTTGTATGTCACATATTAAATATAGGTTTGTATATTTCTAGACTAAATTATTTTTCTGGGATAGATACTATGTTATGTCTATACCATCTTTTTTTTTTTAAGATTTTATTTATTTCTTTGACAGAGACAGACCACAAGTAGTCAGAGAGACAGGCAGAAAGAGGAGGAAGCGGGGTCCCCGCTGAGCAGAAAGCCCGATCTGGAGCTCGATCCCAGGACCCTGAGATCATGACCTGACCCCAAGGTAGAGGCTTAACCCACTGAGCCACCCAGGCACCCCATGCCTAAACCATCTTAATCAACAGCATAATTTCTGGCACAGAGAATGCTCTAAATACATGTACACTCAATTAATTCCTAACACCTCTGGGAACCTTATAATTCTATTCCCTGTCCTGCATTCAAATCCCAGTTGTTTCTAAAATTTTAATTCAAGTTGTTTCTCTGTTTCTCTGGCTCCCTTCTCCTACCATTCTGCATGATACCATTCATGTTTCTTTTAATAAATGTAATGTCAGTAAAACCACACAGTCAACCACATGAGGCTCAAAAGTTATGACACAAGTCACAAGAGATTAAGAGGAGCCTTATTCTCTTGCACTTCTGAATTAACATTGTCCAATAACCCCAGAACCAGAAATAGGGAAGAAGATAACATGGTATCATTGATTTTGTAATTTTGGGGTAACTTCAATAGTCGTTGAAGTTGGGGATAAGATGATGCTTCTTTCAGGGCACCTGGTGGCTCAGTGGGTTAAGTCTCTGCCTTCAGCTCAGCTCATGATCCCAGTGTCCTGGGATCTAACCGCTCATCAGGTAGCCTGCTTCTCCCTCTGCCTGCCACTCCTTCTGCTTATAATCTCTATTCTCTCTCTCTGACAAATAAATAAAAATTTTTAAAAAATAATGCCTCTTTTAATTGGAACCAGGTCCAGTAGAGAAATGCCTTTGGTGTGCGGGAGGCTCTTATCCTATTTCAGGTACACCCACCACACAAAGACTTAACCCGCAGATCTAGCAAAAATGACAATATTCCTCTTAGATGAAAATTTCGAAAAGAACACGAAGACAAGAGAACTATGTTCTTTAAAAAATTTCACTCCAGGGCGCCTGGGTGGCTCAGGTGGGTTAAGCCGCTGTCTTCGGCTCAGGTCATGATCTCAGGGTCCTGGGATCGAGTCCCGCATCGGGCTCTCTGCTCAGCAGGGAGCCTGCTTCCCTCTCTCTCTCTCTGCCTGCCTCTCTGTCTGCTTGTGATCTCTGTCTGTCAAATCAACAAATAAAATCTTAAAAAAAAAAAATTTTCACTCCAAAAAAGTAGTGCACTTGGAAAGAGAAGGTCACTTTGAAAGTCAGCTCCACATAAGTACTTGCTCACAAAAACACTAGCAAGAATGAATATCATTTGGGAAGCAACTATCTTGCCCTTACTATATACAAATGAAGAAAAGTCTTCAAATACTTTAATCCCTTATTTTTGAAATGCCTGTCACCTTTAGAAGCTGTTCATAGCAATACATTACTGGCAATACTCGCCCCTCATTGTTTTTAGACCTATTAACCAAATATTGTATTATCGGAGTGCCATTTGAAGAAAATCATGCACTTAATTTGTCATTTATTATATAAGCTTCTCACAAGTAGTTAAATAGAAAAGAAGAGTATTGGAATGAGGACTATTTTTCACCAAAAGTGAAAGTTTCAAAAGTGAGGATATCAAAAATTAAGAATATAACATCTAATATAATAATTAAGGTAGTACACATCCTAAATTGGACAGAATATTGAACACAAGCAGCAGTGGCCTCTGTTCTTGTCATCCTTGTCATCCTCGTTAATTAATTAAGAACTGTCTTTCTGTATTTGAAGCCAAGCTATCACCCTAAGGACCACCTGGGGAGAGTGGTGAATTCTAGTCTTTTGCCAGGGTAAGCAGACAGTGTTCATAAATGTCAAAAATTTAGTTCATTAGTAAAGAAATAACAAATAAACATTTAAAAATTGCGATTAACCACGTGGAAAAAAAAAAATGGCCACAGAAAGAATTCCCAAGCTAGCCCTTTCTTTTCACAAATAATTAGTAGCATAAACCCTCAAGTATCTATTTAAAAGTGATAGTTGTCCATTCAATTTCAAGGTCTTTGGGAGCCAGCCCCCTTTGTTATTAACCACAATGCCCTTTAGTTTTGCTGATTGACAACAGTTGTCACAATGTATATCTTTGCATAGGCAGAATATTTTCTTTAGATACAATTCTAAAATGTCATGGCCACCACTGACTTCAAGGATAAAGGCTGAGACAGACACAGGAGAAAGGAAAGGAATAAACGTAAAAGAAAAGCCATTTCCCCAACTCCCCACTAACCCACCTAATAAATAATAACACAGTCATCATATTGCATAGCATTTTACTGTACATCAATAATGCAGTCATCTGATTAATAGATGGCTAGATGTATTTGCTGTGTACCTAAGAAAAATTAAAAGACAAGCAAAGAAGACTCCAATCTCTGGCAATGTGCCTGCAGAATATCTTTGTGCTTCGGGATCCTTCTCTACAGTGCACATGAATGAGATCACAGCAGTATTGTGAAGGTCAACTAAGACAGAGCATATACAGAGCCAGTAAATGCCTGGCACATAAAAAGAGCTCAAGAAGACGTGGCTATTTTATTGTTACTCCTGGGCCTTACGTGTGCACAGCTTACATGGGTGATATTATCTCACTTAAGGGGTCGGGGTAGAACCAAGGCTGAGACATATAGCCCATGTGTCAACTGGGCAGTGTGCCCATCCCCTAAACTTCTGGAGGGCACCTGTGGATTATGCTGGGGGCTGAAGAGCCCCCTGGGACAACAATCTGAGCTACAGCCACAATTAGGGTTCAGCCCAATAATGGAAAGTGTGAAGACCTGGGGAGGGAGATATTGTAGTGACCAGATAGGTGGGTTCTGCCAAACTCACGTAGGGGACCAAGGGGCCTTGAGATGGAAATCACTTGAAGAAGGAAGGGCTGGGAGTCAGCTCCAGGAGCAAGAAAAAAATGAGAGGAAACAGTGATGTTAGGTATGGATGCTGGTCATTATTTGACACTATTTCAACTCAGCTGTTCCAGAATAGTTAAAAAAAAAAAAAAAAAAAGCTCTGTCATTAACTTCTGTAGTAACTCAGAACCCAAGCAATAGTCCCAGGGATGCCTCTGACCTGAAGAAAAGGCAGAGGTGGCACCAATGCAAAGGGTCATCAACAGAGATCTGACCCTCAGCAGGTCAAGGTGGCTGAGGACGGCGTGGCGCTATTAGGCTGTTAGAAGCAGCAGCTGCAGAATCCCAGAATCAACTCACAGCAGAGCGGGGTCAGCAGATCTGCAGGGCAACCAGCACTGAGGTGGTGGAAGGAATTCAAAAAGAAGTGACCAACATGGTAGTCCAACCCAGAGCAGCAGAAATCAGCCACCAGGTGTGGTCATGCTAACTGAAGGTAAAACACCGAATCGAGCCCAAAACCCCACAAAAGAGTGGGCTCTGCCAGGGGCACGGACCATGAATGCTAATAAGCCTTCATTTGTGTTCTTTGGCTGGTGAATCCTGGGACAGTTGGCTTTCATTTATGCCACGTTTGTTGCCTTTCTCAGGAAAGCCTGTGTTCCTTTTTGTCACAGCTGTCGAATTCAGAGTAAGGAGCTGGGCTTGACAGGTTGGTGCACAGAGTTTTCCAGTGATAACTGAAATTAAAAACTCAGATGGACCCCAGAAGCCAGGTCATGGTTCTACTATAGGTTAGACATGACAGGTGATCAGAAAGCAAGTTTCTGTGTCCCTCTTTGGGAGAGACGTGTGTGGGCCAGGAGGAAGGAAATAAGAAACACACTCAGGGGATTTATTTTTCCATTTCTAACATTTTTCCTCATTAGGAAATATAGTTAAAATGAATAACGACTTAAAAAGCATTTGAAGAGGGGAAGTTAGAAAATCATGACTATATCATGGATACAGTTTACAAGCTTGGATGTGCAAGAAATAGTTTTAAAATTTTTCTTCAGTTAAAATAAAACTTAGACTCTGCACACCCCAACCCACCAGACCGGTGCTTCTTGAAGTTTCCCATTTTCCTATTCTTTATGCTGTCTCTTCCCCTGGACTGAGCAAAGATTAAGCATTTTATGTAAGAATCTAGGCATAGGGGAGGCCCTTCTGGTCAAGACTCATCAGTCCCTCTGTCTACCTTGGAGACATGTAGTCCCATGGAGCCTGCAGCTTTCCACTAGGATGCTAGTCCTGTGTCAGGAAGTCTTCAAAGAGGGTTGGAGCCTCCAGATTGGACACTCGGTCTCCCCAGGGTCCCCATTCAGCTTTTGCTTTGCCAGGAGATATCTTTACAATGTGGAACTAGAGCAGGACAAGGGTCCCCATACCTTAAGCACAGAAATCCCTCTACTACTTCCCATGGAGGGAACAATATTCCTCCCTCCTCCGGGTGCCTTTAGCAGTTTCAAAAATAAAACATAAAATACACATAATAAAAAATAGAGGGAGAATAAATTATCCTGAATCTAAATACCTCTGAGCCTAACCTCATTTGAATAAAGGAAGAGAAAGACAAGAAATACATGGAGAAAAAAATAATTCATGTGCCAAAAAAAAATCCCATTTTAAATGAAAAGCCAAGGTGACAATTCAGATATTAATTTATCAAGCCCTTATTTAGTGCAGCCACTGTTTTAAGCACTTCACAAGTACTAAATTATTCAATCCTCATAATGATCCTAGGTATCTTCATTTTACATTGAAGAAACTCAGCCACACAGATTGACATGCCCTAGTTCGCATAGCAAATATGTGACAGTCTTTATGAAAAGCTGGACCATTGGACTCCTGAGACTCTGCTTTTGCCCACTGTTACCTGCTCCTTCTAGAAGGCACAGATGGGTCTATATTACAGGCACAGAGTATTCCATGGTTTGGTTCCCTGGGCTTTTCCCTACCACCCTCTTGGCCTGAGTCACCAGAGCTCCCACTATTTGATCCATGACTGGCTGGTCCCAGGTTTATGTTGTTAAGTTTAGACCTTCCAGTGGGCCTATACCCTCTCACCTCACCCCAACATTTCCTTTCTCCCTGCTCTGTTCTTTTATCTTCACGGTCTTTCTTATCTCTCAAACTTCAGGAAAGATTTGGGTTTTCTGATTTCCACCCTTAGAACCCTCTGACTTTTCCTCTTTGACTCCTGGAGTGGTCTTCTAGACCAAGTTCCAATGCCTTGTATTACATGAAGCCTCCTGACCCATCTCCCTGCTGAGCTTGCTCTGAGCTCCCTCAAGGAGGGATTGGTGCCAGGAAGAATGCTAAGAAAATATGATGTGTTCTATATCCCTCCAATGCAGGGATCCCAAACTCTAAAAAATAACATATTTTTTGGTAATAAAATATAGTTCACATTGGTGTTTTTAAGGTAATTAACACTTTGAAAGTCTTCATTTTTCAAAACTTTTATTACAAAATAACATGATTCTATTATAGAAAATTAGGAAATAAAGCACTAAATTTATTACCAAGTACTGTTTATATTGGAGGTTATTTTCATATTATGTGCATTTACATATGAACCTTGTTATAACTCTTTGAGTTAAATTGCTTAAGACACTTAAGTTGCTTTTGACCAATGACTCAAACATTTTTTTTACAACAACCTACAGTAAGAAAAACAAATAATGTACAAACCAGTGCATAAGTGCTGAAACCAAAGTTTCCTGTAACACTACTTACTTTTCCTGTGTTTAGTACACTCTGGTTTGGTATATAGTATGCTATTTCATTTTTAATAAACATAATAATTTATGTTTTGAGGAATAATGTAATATATGATTACTGGCTTACTATTTTTCAATAAGCCCACATTCTTCTCCCTTCTTACACACACACACACACACACTGCACAGAGAATGTATATGTCAAAAATAACCAGTAGGGATATTAAGAATGAATTTTGGAACACTGAAAAGAAATAAAATTAAATTAAAAAAAAAAAAGAACCCTCTCTTAAAACCTGGCTGTTTTCACAATCTTAATGACCATCAGTATAGTGTGTGAGCACATAGATTTCCTGTCCCTCAGGTCCAAAGGATCAATTGATCAAATACCGGTCGGCTTTGTGTAAGAATCTATCCTAAAGCAAATGACAGTGGTAGAGCTTGTTTCCTCTGTCACAAAGACGCGGTATTGACTGTGGGATGTACATTGTCAAAGGAGTGTTAAGTGATACTTAAGGTTTAGAAGAGGAGGTATTTATATGTTGACAGGAAAACAAAGTACAGCTTTTTTCTGGAATATGTTACTTTCTGAATTTAAAAATCATGCTAGATTAAGAATATGGAATTTATTACTAATAATTCACCTAAATACGCATTTTTTTCTCTATCTCTGTGATACAAAAATAGATGTTACTTCATTAAGTTATCACAAGACTTCAGGGAAGGGTCTGGGATACTTATATAAGGTTCAAATGCTTTTACCTAAATCCATTGAATTTACTCTTGATAGGATTGGTAACCAAGACTGTTATGGACTGAATGTATCCCCCTAAAATTTACGTGTTGAAATCCCAACTCCCAAGATATTATTATATCTTGGAGTCATGAGGATGGAGTCCTATTATATCATGCAATCAGTGCCTTATAAAAAAGATCTCAGAGTTCTCTTGGCCTCTCACCATGTGAGGACACAATGAGAAGACAGCTGCTTGTGAAGCACAAAGCATGTTCTCACGAGATACCAAGTCTGCTAATGCCTCTCCTAATGCCTTGATCTTGGACTTCCTGGTCTCCAGATCTGTAAAAAATAAATCATTGCTTAAGCTCCCCTGTCTATGATATTTTTGTTATAGCAGCCTGAATTAAGACGATGACCCTTTAAGACAATGTTTTCAGCCTCCAGATTCAGCTCAAAAAATTTATGTTCACTGTGTAAAGAGAGCTCCCATCCAGGAGAAAGCCAACTACTAACAAGGACCAAAGAGCCTAAGGAACCCTTCATCAGGATTACCTCAGGACTCTTCAGAGGACCGTTGTGAAGGAGGTGAAGCACTCCATGTTGGCAAAAGCTTGATGTTGTTGGAAATAAGGAAACACAGTTCATTATTTTCATTACTTTGGATTTGATTCCATTATCTTCTCAATTCTGAGAGCTTAAAATAGTAAGAACAGGATAAAAGCCAAGAAACAAAATGTCCACAAAAGTGCTAATACAGAAATTGCTGAGAGCCCTCACAGCCCTGAAGCTCTGAGAGCTTCAGAAAGGACAGTTAATATGAATTTGAAATGAAAGGAAGAACTAAAATATTCTGCATTAAGTAAGTAACAATAGACAAACTCCCCAGGTCTCTTGGGGGTAGACAGCTTCATAGCTATGGCATTTATAAATGTTTCAGTTTCATCAAAACTCTAAGCTTGTCGTTGCCTAGCACATTACTTAAATTATTTATGTAATTCATTTTAAAGATACACAATCTGTTTCCTCTGGATTCAGTCATTCTTCTCCTCCAAATGTCTGCTCAAAACTCACCCAAAAGGTAAAGGCCATCCCATCAGTCACCACAAATTCCCATAGCACTTATGGTCTACACAGCTTATTTTTGTGCTTGATCACATAGACAACTCTAAGTTGCTTCACCCTGACACCTGTACAGGTAGGTAATCATGGCTACAGCAAACCTCACTACCATGTAGGCAGACACTTCGAATTAATAACCACAGTTCAAGGTGAGCCTTAATGCTGTTCAAAAATCCTAAAAAACTTCTCTAATCCTTTTACTCTCCCTCTTAGATGATAATGCACATTTTCCCTCTCCTCATACCTCAAACAACTGCCATCCTATCCTCAGTCCAGTAGGAGACTGGAGACCTTGCTTTCTGCCACACTGAGAAAATGAGAACAATAAGAAGAGGATTTCCACATGCTCCAACATCTGCTGACACTTGCACTCACATACTCAGCTCTTCTTCTGTTGCCACTGATGAATTATTGAGGTAGCTATCTCAAGCTAAGTCTTTCATTTTTGCATTAGATTTCTTTGCCTCTCTCCTAGACCATCAAAGTTTCGTCCTCTACTGAGTCATTTTCTTCAGGATACCAAAAAAGTCTTCTTGACCCTACTACCCCTGCCACATCTTTGTTCATGTCTTTGATGCCCTTGGCAGGGGATCTATATTCTCTGCCTCTAGTTCCTCTCATCCTAGTTTTTTAGACCCATCACCCCAGGCTTTGGCTCCATCAGTCCACTAAAAATTCTCTGGTTAATGTCACAAATGACCTCTGTATTGCTAAATCAAATGGTCCATTTTCACTCCTTATCTTCTTGCATACGATTAATCACGCCAAGCTCCTTGATACAGTTTACAAAAACTATATTTCTCACGCGTGCCTTTCTACTGCACTGATCACTCCCCCCAACTTCTCCTCCTGCTTTGTGGTCCCCAAATTCTTCATATCTGGAGTGCTTCAGGATTCAGCCCTTAATCCTCTCCCCAAGAACGGTTTATAATGAATCTACTGAAATTTAATCCTTACTGCAAAGACTCTCCTTTGCATGGGCCCATTTCACAGCTATAGAAGGGTTCCCAGAAGCTTTTCACATATTTTAACTGTAATTGGTTTAGAGTACTTTTCCTCATCTACACTTCCTCTCTATCACATCTCCATGCATGTCAGGAGCTATTAAAGTGGTGGCTGTCATTATGGGGATGTGGCCAAAACAAGTAGGACTTAGTAAGGTACCTTAATGTGATTTACAGTCATGTCTATTTTAAGTTGAACTAATGCTAGCTACCTCATAATGGAGTAGGCTTCGAAACTCCACAATCTTCCACATGTCAGAGGTCATGCTGCTGTATGACTCTATTTTGAGGGAGCTGAGACTCTAGTTTGTGGAAGAGAAACAAGATTTAAAAAATGTGGATCCAGGGACACCTGCGTGGCACAGTTGGTTAAGCATCTGACGTGGTTTCAGCTCACGTCATAATCTCAGATTAAGCCCCATGTCAGGCTCCGCACTCAGCAGGGAGTCTGCTTAGGACTCTCTCCCTCTCCCTCTGCCCCTGCAACACTGCTCAAATAAATAAATTAAAAAATAAATAAATAAAACGTGTGGATCCAGAAACTAGTCCATGGAAAATTCTTGGGACACCTAATAAAAATAAACATTCTCTCTCACTCTTTGCAGGCATACACTCAGTAATGCAGTGTGGTGATTACAAATATGCCATTTTTCTCTTTTTCATGGTAATAAGATGCAGTCAAATATATTTGACTTCTTGTGTTAATACCATATAACCTATATCAGTATTTCAGTGAGTATGTCTGTGAATAAAATCATGCATCTTAGGCAATCAAAAACAAAATTTGATCCCAGCAACCAAAAACAAATTTTGGTAAACCATTTCTATTTTCTACTGAAGCGTTTTTTAATTATGGCCCCAAGAAATGGTTTTAATATTAGTCAGTCAAAAGTGTAAGAAAAATAGCAGTAATGTGCACAATAGTCAAACTATATATACACACATACACACACACACACACACACACACACAATGGAATACTATGCAGCCATCAAAAAAGTATCTTGCCATTTGCAACAATGTGGATGGAACTAGAGGGTACTATGCTGAGCAAAACAAGTCAATCAGAGAAAGAAATCTTTCTGATATGAGTAATTCAAGTGGTAGGGTGGGGAGTTGTAGAGGGTATGGAAGGAAAATGAAACAAGATGGGATTTGGAGAGAGACAAACCATAAAAGATTCTTAATCTCACAAAACAAACTGAGGGTTGCTTAGGGGGGTGTAGGTGGGGGGTATAGCGAGGGTGGTTGGGTTATGGACATTGGGGAGGGTACTACGGTGAATGCTATGAAATGTGTAAGCCTGATGATTCACAGACCTGTACCCCTGGGCAAATAATACATTATATGTTAATAAAAATAATTTTTTTAAAGCATAGGAGAAAAGGTTTGAGTAGTTTGTCAGTTGGTAAAATAATAAAAAGAAATAGTTACTTTTTAAAAGATGTGTAATCTCCTTTTTATCCTAAAGAACTGTTTACTATTATAGCTAATTCTGTACTCTGTTATTTAAAGGGTTTCCCATTCCATATATGAATCAGACCCTGGAAACCTGGACCCTCTTCCCTGTCTACATTCATTCCCTTAGGGATCTCATCCAGTCTCACAGCTTTAATCTCATCTCAATACTAAAGGCACAGACCTATGCCCAGTCAAACCCCTCTCTTAAACTCCAGACCCTAAAGGATGCCTAATACACATCCCATACTCAGTATGTCTAAAACCATATTTCTTTTAAAAACCAAACTGCTGGGGTGCCTGGGTGGCT
Source organism: Mustela erminea (assembly GCF_009829155.1). Taxonomy (NCBI): domain Eukaryota; kingdom Metazoa; phylum Chordata; class Mammalia; order Carnivora; family Mustelidae; genus Mustela; species Mustela erminea. The sequence continues at coordinate 23,339,305 of NC_045623.1, forward strand.
CAGTGGGTTAAGCCTCTGCCTTCAGCTCGGGTCATGATCTCAGGGTCCTGGAATCAAGTCCCGCATTGGGCTCTCTACTCGGCGGGGAGCCCGCTTCTCCCTCTCTCTCTCTTTGCCTGCCTCTCTGTCTACCTGTGATCTCTCTCTCTGTCAAATAAATAAATAGATTCTTTAAAAAAAAAAAACCCACTTCCACTGCCAGTCTTTCTCAAGTCAACCATTGGCAACTCTATTGCTCCTGTTGCTCAGGCCAAAACTTGGGAGCTGTCCTTATCTCCTTTCTCTGAAAGACTGAGGGCAATCCCATTAGTTCTATTTTCAACTATATCTAGACTCTGCACCTGAACTATATCTATGTGACTTTTCATCACCTTCACTGCTTCCTCTTGGGTCCAAGCCACCACTATTTCTTGTCTGGATTACAATGGTTCCATGAGAGCCTCCTGCTTCTAGTGTTGTTCAACTCATTCTCCCCTCCCACATACACATCATAAGTCGTGCTCCAAAACCTGTACTAGACTTTCTTTCCAATCAGAAAGAAAAGAAAAGTCCCTATAATAACCACAAGTCAGTATAGTATTTGTCCTCCTCCCTCTTAGATCTGTGACTTTATTTCTTACTACTCCCCTTCATTGCCTTAGTTTTATGCACTCAGCTTTCTTTCTCTTCCTCAAATATTCAATTTTAATGCTTCTGGGCCTTTGCTCTGGCTACTACTTCTTGAAATGCTCTTCTGACAGATACCTCCTTGGCTAAGCCTCTCACTTCATTCAAATGTTACCTTCTCAATGAGATCTAACCTTGACCACCCTATATAAATGTTAATGCATTTCCCTTCTATTCCCAATCCTTCTAACCCTGCCTCATATATTCTTTCCATAGCTTATAAAAATCACCTTCCCACATTTTATTTTTATTTATTTACTTACAATTTACTTATTACTGTTATTGTTTATCTTCTATATCAGCAACACACACAGACACACACACATACACCTGAATATAAATTTTACTCTTCTCAAAATTTTACTCTTCTCAAAAAAAGCAAAAATCCTTTAGCTATTTAAGCTAAAGGATATAAGAAGGTGAAACTGAAGACAGAAAAAAAATATAGTAATCAAATTCCAATTTAAAAAAGTTGATTGGAAATATTTATGTCAGAAAAAGTAGAATTTAGAGAAAAACAAGAGCCAAAAGGGAGGAGTGATTATCCTTGCTTTAATGGATAATAACTGAATATTTATTTGCTAAATCAACAAATACTTTTTGGAAACTTATAATACGTCAGGTACTATTATAGGCTATGGACACATCACTGAAGAAAGCAGAAACAAACAGAATACATAAAAGAAGAAAACTACCATTAACCCTGCATCAAATACAATGAAATACTTCAAAATAAATAGAACAATATTTAAGATCTTAGGATTAAATCATACTATGGCAAAATATTATTCAAAAATTATAATTATTTATAATTTTATATTATTTATATAAGATATAAATTATATATATATAATTTTATATTATAAAATTTAATTAATCTTCATAACTATAAAGTAATACAATTTTATTAAAGACATAGAAGACCTGAATAAATTGACACATATACCATGTTAATTAAGGAATTCAACCTTGGAACAATACAAGTTCTTCTCAAAATAATCTGTTAATTCAACACAATTCCATCAAAATCCCCCCCCCCTTTTTTTTTGGTAGGACAGGTAGGAGAGAGTGGGTGTATAATTTAAAAAACAATTCTAAACTTCATATGGAATACTAAAGGTACATGAAAAATTAAGAATATGCAATAAAGAATAACTTAGGGTAAAGAACTTGCCCTCATAAATTATTTAAAAGCTACATTAATTTAAAACAGTATGGTATTAGCACAGGAAGAAAAAAGGAACTAAAGAACACAACAATAGGCTCATGTATATATGGAATCTTGCAATGATAGATGTATTGAAAAGAGGACTAGTAAACAAATTGTCTTAGGACAATTGGATCTCCATATTGAAACAAAAATAAAGATTTCTGCTTTTTACCACCAATAAAAAAAACTCTCATATGGCTTAAGGACCGAAATAAAATATAAAATTGAGTTAAAAATGCAAAACTATTAGAAGAAAATAAAGGAAATTATCTTTGCTATCTTAGAATAGGAAACCCATCTTAAATGAGACAAAGCATTGATTCAATTTTTTTTTAGATTTTTTGAATTTATTTATTTGATAGAGAGAGTGAGGACAAATGGCAGGGGGGTGGAGGGAAAAGCAGAGGGAGTAGGATTAGCAGGCTCTCCACAGAGCAGGGACCCCAATGTGGGGCTCCATCCCAGGACCACAGGATCATGACCTGAGCCAAAGGAGACTCTTAACTGACTGAGCCACCCAGTTGCCCCTAAAGCATATACTTTAAAGAAAGAGATAAATACATTTGACTTTACTAAAATTTAAAACCACTATATAGATGGAGAGAGGCAGAGATACCAGCATGAGGCAAGTCAAATCACTTTACAGAATCTTAGTGAGTCACAGGAAACAGAAGTACTCTCAGAAAGCAGGTATTGACTTGAGACCATATAAAGAAGAGTTGATTGAAAGTCTATAGGAAGAGCAACAGTCTTAATATTCTCCTCTCTTTGGGAAGAGGGAAGGAACCCCAGTCTCACTCCATCCTACTCTCAAGCAGAAGACAGATGGTATACCTGCTGGAAAGTTTTCACCAGACAGAATCTGGATAAAAAGGACACTAGGGACAGTCGATGGAAGAAATGAGTCACTGTACTGAAGACCAAGGAATCAATATGAAATTCTTCAAATCAAATAATGAGATGCTCAACTGCTTACATTCTTAGTCCTCTGAGTCATACTGTCCAGGTTTATGGCCATCCATTTCCACATTCCTGGTAAATGATGAAAAGATTCTCTGGAGAAACTAAACAGATTAGGCAGGTGGGGGTGGGAAGATCCTGCCATAAAATGTCAAAGTCCTCATTCTATAACCCAACAACAATTCCTATTCCATCATACTGTGCACACAGAGCTGCGATCAGGTTGAGAGAATCTGCCTCATTCCTAAGTGTGAATGGATCACCAAGCATCCATGAGGAAATCCTCATTCTTGGGGGGTGGAGGGGAGGTGGAGAGACAGAGATCAAAATAAACATTTTCTGAAGGAACTTAAATAAGAGCAATATATGTAGCAGCAGAAAACTTTAAAAAAAAAAGTTAACCTATAATAAAAAACAGCAAAGAAAAAAACTGTTAAACAAACAAGAATAGAATACTATTTGGTACAGTAATATTCTAGACAAAAACTATTTGCAAAAAATAAACACAAAGAGTTCTTGGAAATTAAACATACAGATAACACATATATACACACACATAAATACATATATACTCATATATAACATAAAAATATTTTATCCCAAATGAAAAATTTAATCACAAACCTGGAAGGTAAGATTGAGCCAATTAAACAGAATGCAGAAAAAAAAGTAAGAAATGGAAAATAGACCCCCCAAAGAGAAAAAAGTGGGCAAAGCCAAACAGTCTCTAATCCAGATCAATAGTGTTGTAGAAGTTGAGAAAAGTGGAAATGGAAGGGTAAAAAATATCAAAGAAATAATACAAGAAAATTTTGAAGACCTAAGGAACATGTGTTTCCAAAATAAAAGGCCCATTACAGAGTCCACACAACAAATAAAAGGAAACAAAAGAATTCTTTTAGGTACCCGATTATGAAATTTTAGAACCATGGAAATAAAGAGAAAAATTCTAAAACTTTTCAGAAAGGGAAAAAAAAAGTATGCCCTACAACAAAAAACAGGAATCAAAATTTATTCATACTCCTTAATACAACACGGGAAGCTAGATGACATTAGAGCAGGGTCTTTAGAATTAAGAGTCAACTATTTACTATCTATAATTCTATGGGCAGACAAATGTGGGTATAGAATAACAGTATATTCAGATTCTCACTGTTTCTCTGAAGGCTCCTGGAAGATGTGTACCATCAAAATAAGGGAATCAAGAAAAAAAAAAAAAAGAAGAAGAAGACATAGCATCCAGAAAACAAGAGATTCAATACAGGAAAGACAAAAGTAATTCACACTGTAACTCTTAGGAAAATCAAGTAGCAAGCCTTGAGAGCCACTACTCTATCCCTAACAATTAGATAGTACAAATTCTGTGCAATTGCCTGTGGAGTATTTATAAAAGTTAACCATATATTAGGTCATGAAACAAATTTTATTTTATTTTATTTTATTTTTCTTTAAGGATCTTATTTTTAAGTAATCTCTACATCCAGTGTGGGGCTTAAATTTACAATCCCGAGATCAAGAGTGACCTACTCCACCAACTAAGTCAGCCAGATGCCCCTATAAAACAGATTTTAAAGAGCTGGATTATGTAGATCACATTTTTACAAGAGTTTAAGTTAGAAATCAGAATCAAAATAGATTTTTAAAATTTTGTACAGATTTTGGGGCGCCTGGGTGGCTCAGTGGGTTAAAGCCTCTGCCTTCACCTCAGGTAATGGTCTCAGGGTCCTGGGATCGAGCCCCACATTGGGCTCTCTGCTCAGCAGGGAGACTGCTTCCCTTCCTCTCTCTCTTTGTAGATCTCTCTACCTACTTGTGATCTCTGTCTGTCAAATAAATAAATAAAATCTTTTTTAAAATAAATAAATAAATAAATGAAATTTTGTGCAGATTTTAAACTACTAAATAACTCATAAATTCAAACGTACTACTAAGTAATTCAAAATTAAATGGTAATTATAACACACTCAGAACAGTTAGAAGTTAGACAAAGAATAAGAAAACTAAGAAAAATTTGAAGGGCTAAAATAATACAGATGCACCAGAAATAAGGAGAAAAAGACATAATCGAAATAATAGCGCGTTTCCTGTCAAAAGAATCAAGGCAAAAATGCCTGCTTTACCACTTCCATTCAATATTTTAATGGGGATTCTAGCCAGTGCATTCATGGAAGAAAAAGAAAGACAGAAAACATGTAAGAAAAAGGTAGAATAAGGAAAACCATCATCACAGGTAATCTCTGCTTTTCAAAAGTTTACGTGCACCACTTTGCTTTTAAGAACGACCTGCATTAGTAACTGTTTCCGCTAACCTTAAGAAATCCAAAAGGGATTTTTTTTCTTTTATGAAAGAAAGCAAAAAGTGAAAATAGGGTCCCTTGTGCAGCCAGTCCTTACAGAGGCAGCCTACGCGCTCAGCAGCTGCGTGGGCCTCACCATTGCTTCTTCCCCAAACTCCTTCCCTGGGAACTACGCTCAAGATCTCAGCACCAAGCTGCCAGCTTTGAACTGTGTCTGTGAGCATCTGTGCTTCGTTTCCATTATTTTGTGCATCTGTTAGCAAGATGTGTTCTAAGGTATCAGAAAAGCCTGAGAGAGGTTGTGTTTTGCTCCTAATATAAATATGTATTGAGAAAAAAAAGAATGCACAGGTAAGTTTTTAGAATTAAGAAGAGTTTAGAAAGTTTTCTGGATATAGAAATACAATTGACTTGTAGGAGTCTAATGTCTAGTAAAATAGAAAGCAAAATGTTTTGCAAAATTCTATTTGTGTTAGCATTTACAAAGTAATAATGAGAATGGGGTGATAAGGAATAAATCTAATGAAAGGAGTTCTAGTATTTTATAGAAAAAATTTTAAAGTACATTGAAGAAATATTAACAAAGACCTAAATAAAAAGACAGGCATGCCATTATGAAAAACACTTACTGTCATAAAGATGTCAATTTCCCTTAAATTGTCTACAGATTCAGTACAATTCCAACCAACATCTTAACAAGACTTTTTTCAAGAAACTCAACAGGTTCATTTCTTAATTTTTTTTTAAGGTATTTACAGCTCTTGTACAATTGTAAGAAACAATTGATACCACGTACCTTATCTCTGTTTCCTCCAGGGGAACATTTTACAAAACTGGTAATATTGACAAAGTGAAGATTCAGAACAATTCCATCACCACACCGATCCCTCATGTTATTCCTTTATTGTGACACACGCCCACTCCTTCATTCTTACCACTTGGCAACCACTAATCTGTTCTCTATTTCTATCATTTTGTCTTTTGAGAATGTCATACTAAGGGAAACACAGAGCATGTAACCTTTTGGAATTGCCTTTTTTACTCAACATAATTCCCTCAAGATCCATCCAAGTTATAGCATGTATCAATAGTCATTCTCTTTTTATTGTTGTCCATGGTATGGATGTACCACAGTTCTTTCAACCATTCGTCTGCTAAAGAATATCTGTTTGTTCTAGTTTAGGCTACTATGAATAAAGCTTCAAGAACAATCTCTCAGATTTTTGTATGAATAAAGTTTTCATGTCTCTGGGATAAGTGTTCAATGGTACAATTGCTGGGCCATATGATAGCTGCATATTTAACTTTTAAGAAACTGCCAAACTATTATCCAGTGTGGCTCTACCATTTTTACATTCCCACCAGCAATGCATGAATGCTCAAGTTCTCTGAATTCTTTATAGTTTTGTGCTCTATTTTTTTTTTATTTTAGCCATTCTAATAGATATGTAGGGACTTGTTACAACTTTTTTTTTTTAAGATTTTATTTATTTATTTCACAGAGAGAGAGATCACAAGTAGGCAGAGCAGGCAGGGGACGGGGGAGCAGGCTCCCTCCTGAGCAGAGATCCTGATGTGGGGCTCAATCCCAGGACCCTGAGATCATGACCCGAGCTGAAAACAGAGACTTAACCCACTGAGCCACCCGGGGTGCACCCTTGTTGAAACTTTAATTTATATGTCCTTAATGACTGATATTGAAATCTTTTCACATGTTTACTTGTTATCTGTATAGTCTCTTCATTGAAATACCTATTCATGATTTTTTTTTTTTTGCTCATTTTTCTAGTTGGATTGTTTGTTACTTTACTGCAGAGTTTTAACAATTCCTTATATATTCTAGATAATAATCCTATTTCAGATACATGGTATACGAACACTTTTTCCTGGTCGATAGCTTGTCTTTCCATCTTTGTAACAGTGTCTTTTGCAGAGTAAAATTTTTAAATTTTGATGAGTTCCAGTTTGTCCATTTTTTCCATCCATTGATTATGCTTTTGCCATCAATTCTAAGAACTCTTTGCTTAGTCTTAGACCCCACAGACTTTATCCTATTTTTTTCTAAAAGGTTTATAATTTTACATCTTGCAATCAAGTCCATGATCCATTTTGAGTTACCTTTTGTATAAATTTTATAAAAGGGTTTAGGTCAAAGTTGATTTTTTTGCCTATGGATGTTCAACTGCTCCAGAACCATTTGTTGAAAAAGACTGTTTTCCTCTGTTGAATTGCTTTTGCCCTTTTGTCAAATATCAGTTGGGCATATTGGTGTGGGTCTATTTCTGTATTCTCTATAATATTCCATTGACTTATGTGTCTAACTTTACACCAATACCACATTGCTTTGCTTACTGTAAATACATAATCTTGAAATCAAGTAGAGTGATTCTTCCCATTTTATATTTCTTTTTCAAATACCCCTTTTCAAGATTGTTTTAGGTATTCTAAACCCTATGGCTTTTCATATACATTTTGGAATAAGTCTATCTATATCTATAAACATACCTTGTTGACCTTATGAGGGAATGGCATTAAACCTATAAATCAATCTAGGAAAAACTGACAGCTTTTCACTGTTGAATCCTCCAATCCATTAACACAGTATGCTCTACTTTTTTTATTTCTTTTGTCAATATTTTGTAATTTTCAGAATGCAGATCTTTTAAATATTTTCTTTTTTTTAATTTATTTTTTATTTATTTTCAGCACAACAGTATTCATTATTTTTTTCACCACACCCAGTGCTCCATGCAATCTGTGCCCTCTATAATACCCACCACCTGGTACCCCAACCTCCCACCCCCTGCCACTTCAAACCCCTCAGATTGTTTTTCAGAGTCCATAGCCTCTCATGGTTCACCTCCCCTTCCAATTTCCCCCACTCCCTTCTCCTCTCTAACTCCCCATGTCCTCCATGCTATTTGTTATGTTCCACAGATAAGTGAAACCATATGATAATTGACTCTCTCTGCTTGACTTATTTCAGTCAGCATAATCTCTTCCAGTCCCGTCCATGTTGCTACAAAAGTTGGGTATTCATCCTTTCTGATGGCATAATACTCCATAGTGTATATGGACCACATTTTCCTTATCCATTCGTCCGTTAAAGGGCATCTTGGTTCTTTCCACAGTTTGGTGACCGTGGCCATTGCTGCTATAAACATTGGGGTACAGATGGCCCTTCTTTTCACTACATCTGTATCTTTGGAGTAAATACCCAGGAGTGCAATGGCAGGGTCATAGGGAAGTTCTATTTTTAATTTCTTGAGGAATCTCCACACTGTTCTGCAAAGAGGCTCCACCAACTTGCATTTCCACCAACAGTGTAAGTTTAAACCTAAGTATTCCACTTATTTTGGAGTGGTTGTAAATGGCATGTTTTTAATTTTGGTTGACACATGTTCACAATTAGTATATAAAAATGCAATACATTTTCGTGGGTTGATCTTCTGCCCTGCAATGCACTTACAAATTCTAGATTCCTCAACACTTTTTTTTTTCAGATTTTATTTATTTATTTGACAGAGATCACAAGTAGGCAGAGAGAGAGGAGGAAGCAGGCTCCCCACTGAGCAGAGCCCGATGGAGGGCTCCATCCCAGGACCCTGGGATCATGACCTGAGCCAAAGGCAGAGGCTTTAACCCACTGAGCCACCCAGGTACCCCGTCCTCAACACTTTCTACACAGAAAATCACATCATCTGTAAATAAGGGCAATTGTATTTTTTCCTTTCCAATCTGCATGTCTTTTTTTTTCTCTCCTACTGCCTTATTGCAATGCCTAGAAGCTTCTGTATTATGCTCAATAACAATAATGTCATCTAATCTGTTGTAATATTAATGTGTAAGAGCAACAAGGCTAAGAATAGTTAGGGTACTCCTAAAACACAGGAACAAGTTGTGAAGATATGTTACATCAAATTTCAAAACTGACTGAACGCATTTATTTTTTACAACCCAGCAATGCCATTTCTAAGTACATATTCTAGAAAAATACTCACACCTGTGTTACTGAAGACCTTCAGCATATATGTCATAACAGCATTGGGTATCTTAGCAAAATCCTGAAAATGATATTTATCTGTGGCAACATTGTTAATGTTAGATAAATTGTGTATATTTGCATAACAAAATATTGTATGTACTGACAAAGATGACCTGGAGCTACATAAAACAATGTGGCAAAACTTTTGAAACTATCATAACTTTTGAAATATAAAGCAACAACAGGGGCTCCTGGGTGGCTCAGTCGGTGAAGCAGCTGCCTTCTGCTCAGGTCATGATCCCAGGGTCTTGGGATTAAGCCCCACATCATCCATCAGGCTCTCCCTGCTCAGTGAGGAGCCTACTTCTCCCTCTCCCTCTGCCTCTCCCCCTGCTGGTGCTCTCTTGTTCTCTCTCTGTTAAATAAATAAATAAAATATTTTAAAAATAAATAAATAAAAATACAAAAAAAATAAAGCAACCATAACAGAGAACATACATAAAAATACAACTTTTGAAAAACCAATTACAGTAAAACTAAATACTATATTATTTCAAAATGCATGCATACATGGTAAAACAAGGAAAACAACAAACAAGGGAATAATAAGCACAACATTCTGGATATTGATTAGCTTGACTGAGGGGTAGGCAGAGAGATATGATTAAGAATATTGGTAATGGGGTGCCTGGGTGGTTCAGTGGGTTAAAGCCTCTGCCTTTGGCTCAGATCATGATCCCAGGGTCCTGCAATCAAGCCCCCACATGGGGCTCTCTGCTCAGTAGAGAATCTGCTTCCTCCTCTCTCTCTGCCTGCCTCTGCCTACTTGTGATCTCTGTCTGTCAAATAAATAAATAAAAATCTTTAAAAAAAAAAAAAGATGGGTAGGGGAGAAGTAAATGTTAATTTTATTATTATTATTTATAATTTAAATACCTTTTTTTGTTTATAACAAATATTTCATAATTTTTAAAAGAAAAACAAATTAGGAATGGGTGTACCAAACTCACGATAGTGGCTATTTCTCAGATCAGGAGGGAACTAGCGGACTGGAAGTAATAGTTTAAAAGCACCTTAGCCCTAATAATTGATTTCCTTAACATGAGGGAAGAAAATGTAACACAATTAGCAAAATATTCACAGATATCAGTTCTGAGGGTAGGTGTAAGCAATATAGATCCTTGCCATATTATTCTTAACAATTTTCCTTTTCTGAATATTTTCAAAATAAACTCACGTATGCCTATCTCCTTTGTGCTGGGATTACACCACAGATAAACAGAGAGCTAGATAAACAAATTTCTGGGAAGACAGGTAATAAAATAAGAATCAGAAGAATAACAATATAGATATTTGGCTTCAACCTCAGGTATACTGAGAGCAGCTATATGATGCATCACAAAATAACACTTAGCCCTTGGCTGAGTGAGATGACAGAAAGAGAAACACTTTCAGTTTATACCACATCTTTATATTATGTATCATTTTAACACCACCTAATTCACCACAGGACCTCTTTCTGACAACAAAATTAACAAAAGGTGAGGCATGAAATATGTTTTATTTAAGGGTAAGAAACAGTACTAAGATATTTACTAGAAATCGGTGACACTGTACCAAATACAAGTATTCAATGTTAAAAACATGTAACAGCTACATCTACAATATAAACAGACAAAACAAGTGGAAATACAATTGAAATCTGTAAAACTCTAAAAGATATCACCCACATTCTCAAAGGCATAGCAGTCAGAAAATGTGCTTTCGAAAGCTAAGAAAAGAAATTTGTACAAGGAAGAGATAAAATCTTCAACTAAACAAGAGCCTTGTGTAACCCGGGAAGAGAATGAAATTGATATGTCAAAGTACTTGGAGAGTGAAATATGGAAACTATCAAGACCAATAGAAGGAAAAATGCACGAACAGATAAGAAAATTCAATGTGAAAACTGCGGAAAGATTCATTGAAAATGTCAGGTACTTTAAGATGGCCATAGAAAAGTATACGCTGTTTCTCTGAGGAGAAAAGATTGTTCTGTATCAGCAGAAAACTGAGGATTTGTAAATATACATGCAGTTTATAGAATGTCATTTAAATATATTGCCATCCCTTCTTCTATGCCTGCATAGGTAGAGTCTAGCTAATTGAGATTTAGAGACTCTTCCAACAGCCCTGAACATCCTGGGTCTCAAAGATTAACATGAGCTATAAGTCCTGGGATGGCAGGGTTGGTGTCCAACTCATCATTTTTATCTCCCCAGCACTTAGTATAGTACTTTGTTCATAATAGGTGCTCAATAAATTTAAGATAAAAAATAATACCAGTCCTGCTAGGGAAAATAGAGCTTTTCATCATCTTAATAATCAAATGTGCTCTAAAATAAATGAAATATTTTTGAATGAAATTATTTTTTGTGAAATAATAGGAAACACCAGATTAACCATACCATTATACATTGAGAGAGCTTTCTAGATAGGCTTTATCTGGTGTGATATTGCAAATATCTGTTGTGTTCAGTAAACAAAAGCTGTATCATAGGAGGGTCGATATGGAATCACAAGAGAAGTTCCACAGTAAGAGAATCAGATATCCTACTCCACCTTTTAGACTACTTGGTCGTGAGATCTTCAACAAATCACTTTACCTCCCTGCCCCTCATTTTCCCCATCTAGATGATGAGGCTGTTAAACTAGAGACTCCCTAAGACCCCTTCTAGCACTTTCAGATAATCTCTGATGTGAATCCACAAAAACAAACAAACAAACAAAAAACACAAACAACAACAACAAAAAAACCTAAATATAACCTGTGATATCCTTCAACTCCACTTTATTTAAAATGGTTCTCCTCGGGGCGCCTGGGTGGCTCAGTGAGTTAAAGCCTCTGCCTTCTGCTCAGGTCGTGATCCCGGGGTCCTGGGATCGAGCCCCACATCGGGCTCTCTGCTCAGCGGGGAGCCTGCTTCCTCTTCTCTCTCTGCCTTCCTTCCTGCCTACTTGTGATCTCTGTCTGTCAAATGAATAAATAAAATCTTTTTAAAAAATTGAAAAAAAAATGGTTTTTCTTCTCGGATGGGGTTTAGAAAAAAAAACAAGAAGGAAATACAATTTCCCAGAACAGGTCAGCAGAGTTTGCCTAAATAGGCAGTTCTATACCACAAATACGAGAGTCTTATGAACTTGGTGGAGGCAAAATTGCTGCCTCCTACATTAGGGTGCATGAAAAGACCCATGAGGAAATAAGGGGCTTTGGATGCGTGGAACAGCATGAAGGCTGAGCTTGCAGAACAGTAGCCCCGCATTGTGGCTGTTCACCCACAAACAAACATGCCTGCCTGGTCATGGAAGCAGGGCAATGGAAAGAAACCACCAGCTTTGTTGGCGTGCGCCCCTCCTCTCCTGCCCCACCCTGTGGAAAGCTCAGCCTCCATGGAGACGCGTGGTTTGAAGCAACAGCCTCTGCTACAACAGGGTAGCCATTCCCCATCCTCATAATGTGTTCTATAGTCCATTTTTCTTAAGTTCAAAGATGCTAAAAACATCAAGGTAAATGGGACAATGAGAACGAAAGGGTGTTAAGTGAAATGAATTTGAAAAAGCAGAAAGAACTGTGTAACCTTGGGGACATGGAGGGACACATTAATTCAACATCTCTACAGCCACAGAAATTTGTAGCCTTCCACAGCTTTCAGCATTTCAAATTGTCCTGCTAAATCATCACCAGCTCCACAACAAGAATTATTTAAGACATGAACCATCAGTATAAAACACAGAGGCTTCTTTTTCATCCTCTTTTATAGTGCATGCATTACAAACCCCAAATAAGAAAATATTCTGTATGAGTCCTTGGCACAGAATCATACCATGCAAAAGGAATCTTCTGGAGTTCTGTGGAACGCAAAGTTCTTTATTGCAAAGAAGACTCTAGAGTCCAGACTTTATTTTTCAACTTTGATCATTAACTTATTCTCTTACATGTCTGATTAGGCTTAATGAGTTAGCTAAGTTAATGAAGTGTGATGTCCCATTAAATACATCAACTGACAACAATTAATTCCTCAGCGCATGTTCTCTATTGATTGATCGTATTTATCAGTGTGGTAGAATTTAAGCGATGTAAATCTCTAAGCAGAAAATAGGAGTTGCAAACTCTGAGAGTTTAATTCAAAGAAAATGATTATTTATATAAGTGAACTTTGCTTATCAGTTCAGTGAACAAGCCTGTTGACTTGTCAACAAATTAATGAAAACTTCACAAGAACAAGTTATCAGTCAATGAAAAAATGTCCTCTATTATCGAAAACTTTAGCTAGGAGCTCCCTGATCGTGCTGGTTACTTCTCTGCACTTATAGTTACATTAGATTTAAGTACATGATTAAACTGTATCTAGATAAAACAGAGAATGAAGTTTAGAGATTTAGAAAGAAAGCTCAGATATGTAGAAAAAATATAACTACCTTTGAATTTAAGGAAATCCCCAAATCCCTTTATTCATTTTTGATAATACTCCAAGTTGTCCCAAAGCAGTTAACTGTCACAGGAACCCTGAAAACTTTCTCACAAGTCACTTTAGTAATAACAGGCCATCACTGAGACTTCTTAAATGATCCAGAGAAAACATTACAGGACTTCCCAGGAGATTAAAATCCATTTAAATCACCTCACTGAGTGAAATTAACCCAACTGGGGAGCTACTAGTTGGAAAAGACCAAAAACCTGTTAAAATATTTATATAAATAGCTTAATAATAAGCAAATGACAAAAGAACTCAAATCTACCATCTGTAAAATACATCTACTGTTAAAAAGGTCTGAATAATCTGAAAGCTATTAGGGGATTAGCATTGGATGTAAGGGGAAAGAAGTCAATGGAGGATAATGAGAAAACTCCCTTGCATTTCCTTCCAGATTTCACAACAGTTCCCTTGTGTTGACCCATACCGAAGATTGAAGGGCATCTACCCATCTAATCACGGACTGACCATAACATCGCAGAGCTCAGACTGTCCTTGAGACACACATTTCTAGGGTCCTTCCGAGAACAGAATAACCTTCCCTGGTACTTATATATTACTAAACAGCTGAGAGTCCTTGATAAAAAAAATCATGTACTCAATTAAGTAGGTGTTTAATGTTTGCAGGCTAATCAAAGAGGCATCCTTGAATCTTGTTCATTTAAGCAGTCAATGAATACAAGCAGTTAACTACGGTTGGCTGTTGTCTGTGGTGTATTTTTTGTTGTTTGTTTTTATGGTGCCTAACCCAGGACATAAAAGCAAATGATCGGTGACGGTCATTTTATATATTCAAGTAAAATATTCAACAAACGCATTAATTGAAGCAAACTCTCCACATCCTATCCACAACCTTGAAGTCAGTATAAAAGGTTTTCACAACTACCCAAGTGGAAAAGAATAAACTTACAGAGGTCAAAAGTATACCTTGGTTCTTCTATATCTACACGAGATATAACCGTTGAATTCAGACAGTTGATGGAAACAAAATATTCCCAACTAAAGTAAGTGAAAATTCACTGGCTAGCCCAGCCACTGAAATTAATAGGCACCTGTTCCTCTCAAGGGCCTGAACAGACTGGTGACTTTCTCCCTTGTTATCCAAGAGGCCACCCATTGCAATCTGGCCCACGTTGCACTGGCAGTTTCTATAACAGCCACAGCATTGGGTTGGCATGTGACAGATAAGAAAAGCACAAAACTGTACAGCTCCAGTCCTACCTTTAACACCTCCCCTTTGTGTCTTTCTCTTCTTACCCCCAGTGATTAGATCCGTCTGCTGGTGTCTCCCTTCAATACGACTGTCATTGCAGAAAAGCAAAAGGCAGCTGGTTAAACACTGGTTTAAGTACTTAAGTGCTTACAGAGAGACTTTTAAAAAATTAATAATTTTCCTGGTTGCCAAATAAAATTCTTGTAAGCAAGTAAGATAAATATTTGTTTGGCATGGACATTCATTATTGCATCCCATTTAAATGTATCAGATTTGGGATATTTAAACAAATAACCAAGTGACATGATATATGAATTTGTATTCTTATAACTGGCTCCTGTGTTGGAATTTTCTGTCTAGTCCAGAGCCTCCAAAAGTGTACTAGAGACCCTCTGAAACATTAGGATCACCTGGGGGTAAGGAGCAGAGTATTAGAAATACAAATCACCGCATGTGTGTGCACTCACACACACCACACCCCAGTGAATCATAATGTCTTGGAAAGGCCATAGGAATGTGCATTGTTAATAAATCCTATCCGTAATCCTCAGACACAAAAATCTGAGACTCCTGTCATGTCATTGAACCTTTACTCCTCTTGTAAAAAAAAAACTTCTTTGTGAACTGTCACCACAAATGAGGGAGCTAATAACCAGGGCATTTCATGAAGCATAAATGTATGAAAGAGGTTAACTGGACAAAATATGATGAGTTCTTACTACTCCATACTGTATCTGGTATTTAACCTTGAGTATAGCGCTCCCCGCAATGTGCTATACTCAATGTGAACCATAATAGATTTGAGGCATCTATTTCCCTGACTTGGCTATAAGCTAGTAAAGAGCAACATCAGTGTCTGTCTTTATTTTCCTAGTGCCCCAAAGAGTGTTAATTATATGTACTGAAACAATGAAATAAGAGAATAAATTTTGTATCTGGTAAGTCAGCTTATTCAGACAGATAAGCTACTTAAATAACCTCCATTTAACATTCCCAGAAGAGCAATACATCATATTTCATTGCATCTGAGATGCCACTGATTAGAAGGCACACCAATATTTTATGTAGTACCAAGAAAGAAACACTCTGGAATGTAGATATGACACCACCATTGATTTTAAGATACATCCCAATTTCAAGGATGATAAAAATGTGAAAAAGTGTGAATCTCAGCATCCATAAAATAGGGAAATTATTACATGGTACCCTGGTAGCCAGAAAGATAAACACACCTCCACAGAAAGTGGTTTTCTGGATAGTATCATCCATATACTCCTGATTCATCATATTACCATGCAAAGCAAGTAGGGTGCATACTTCACTTTAGGATCCATAGTCTGAGAAATGCTATAGAAAGCCATTTTTCCTGTTGAGTGACATCCAGAGCATATGCAACTCACTGGAAAATGTAGGTCTCAAAAGACCTTGATTCACTGATCCTCCAGAGAGGTCACTCACCTCTCCATCCAGCAGGCATCTGTTTAGGCCACAGAGCTCTACAATACGAACCTTAAATTGTATTCAGTGTTTAAGTGGGAGTAATAAAAATAAGTGGGTGGGCCAGGGATGGGAGCCATCTATTTAAATGAATTTTAAACGTAATTAGGTGACTAATTAGGCATCAGAACTTAGTTGGTGTACAACATGTCATGTATTGTTAATGATGATTTATTCTAAAATTCCTCATTCCGATTGCTTTGTTCTCCATTTTTTGATGAGTCAAATCACTAAAAAGCAGCTTCAATTTTGAGAATTTTTTTAATCATTCTCTACTAAATTTGCAGAAATGTAGAAACATCATAAAATAGAACGCAATGTGTCAAAAAGAAAATTTGTTGTTTGAAGCCCTCTCTGGAGCCTTACATGTGGCACAAAATTGAAGCAATATATTCTAGGCCATTTTTGCCCAACACAAAGTACTACTCTGGTAATTATCAGTATTTCAACACAAAAGGAGCACTGTATGGTCTAAAATTTTTTGTAGGCCTACAAGGTATAGTAGATAATAAACTCTTCTAATATAATTTCCTTAAGTCAACTCTAGGACCCAGGGGGTAAAGGCAATAAGAAATTAAACCAAATGTTTCTTACTCAGCTGGCCCAAGGAAGAGATGGAATTATGGGATCAAGAAAATAAAAAGTAGGGAATTAATCTTTTGGGAAGTTCACATGAATCCGATCTGGTAGACAAAGTTTAGGAGCTTGGTCTCATCAACCTTCTTTCTTAAAGTAGTTGAAAGACTTCTACCTTCCATATTGAGACCAGACTCTGCATTCAGGAAACAGAGGAGAGAATGTCAAAGCTGCTTCTCCCTCTTATTCTCTACTTTGGTCTTCCCGCTTCTTCACTGGACCTTTGTAGTGAACTTTCCCCTCTGTTTATCGGCCTCTCTACCATCCTCAACTAATATTCTGCATTCACAAAAGCAATGTGTAATCTTAATACATAACTCTAGGCAACAAAGTGGAAATTGAATTTTTATTCCAGCCCCACCACAGACCCCATTCTGTGACCTTAGGCAAGCCCAGTCTTTCTCCGAGCTCATCTTTCTGATCTGTACGATGAACATAAGACCTCCTTTGCAGAGTTAATATAAACATTAAAGATAGTGTAAACATTAAAGATAATGTATCTAAATACCTAACTTGATGTCTGGCATAACGATGGAAGCTCACCCAACAAGTATTTATCGAAAGACTATTCTGTGTCACTCAAACTGGGCTGGTTTTGCAGGTGAGCTAAAGACGGACCAGTGAACCAAACAGACTTTGTGCCTACCTTTCAAGGCCTAAGGTCTAGTAGTGGGACAATCAAACAGTCATAATAAATCATGTTAGTGCTCTAATAATGGAATTTCAGGGAGCTTTGTGAGGCAACTGTACTGGTAGGAGAAATTACCAAAAGACATATAAGCATTAAGGGAAATAAGCATTAGGTCGATTGGCAAGGGGAAAGATTATTCCAGGCAGAGAAAACAGCTGAAAGAAGGCAACACTTCCTTCAGGAAGTGAAAAATGTCACATCTATAAGGGATTGGCAACTTCAATACAATGTGTGCAAGAAAAAAAGGCCCAAATAGGAAACAAAAATCTTTTAAGGAGTTCAGATTTTGTTGTAGATCAATGAAAAACAAATAAAAGGCTTTTACATCAAAGAGAGGCATGATCAGAATTGAATTCTAGAACCACCATTTTGCTATATTTTGAAAAAATGAATAGTAATGAAGCAAGACAGAAGGCAAACATTCCTCCTGGAAGAGAGTTAGGTCATCCCAGAAGGGAGTGGACGGAGACACGGCCTGGGGTAGGAACAACTGGGGAGAGATGAAGATAGATATGTGAAAATGAAAACAGAATAAAAAGATTGGTGAAGGCGGTGATTTATTTGGATATGTGTGGTGAAAAGGAATAGGCAGGGGGCAGAAAGGAGCTGACAACAATGAGCTCAGGAGTCAGGCTTTAACAATCTCACGAACGACAGGGCCTTTCCCTGGGAAACCAGAGAAGCAGATGAGAGAAGGGAAGGAGGAAGAGTTCGGTTTTAGATAGTCTGAGAAATCTTGGGGCGCTTGGGTGGCTTAGTTGGTTGAGCGGCTGCCTTTAGCTCAGATCATGGTTCCAGGGTCCTGGGATCAAGCCCCACGTCGGGCTCTCTGCTTGGTGGGGAGCCTGCTTCCTCCCTCCTCCTCATTCTGTTGCTCCCCCCTCTTGGGCGCTCTCTCTCTCAGATAAATAAATAAAATTTTAAAAAAAGAAAGAAAGAAAAGAAAAGAAATCCTATGATTTTTAGGATGTCACTTGGGAGGCAGGTAAGTTTGCCGGGAAGAGATAACCGGTGGTCGATTGGCAGTTGGATATATAGGCATAGAGTTTAGGAGAGAGTTTTGAGCTGGGTCAACATTATTTTTTTTCAGTGTGCTTTATTCATTAAATCACACTGGGTGCTTGTGAATGATTATCTTTTGAGACTAACAGTTCAGTTCAGGCTTTCTCGGGTCACTGGGGTTCAAAGAAATAGCAAAATGCTGCTCTAAGGGCGATGAGAAAAGCCTCTTAAAGGTTTGCCACCTCTGTTCCCAGGACACCTATAATTTTTTTCAAGAAAGGCTTTCTGATCTCAGTATGCAAAGATAGAAAACTTTACATGTTGTATACAAAACTGCTCAATGTGGGTGATAGACATCTGCCATTTTCTCAAAATGTTTCTCCATCGAAGTCAGTTTGAAAGGCCTGCCAGGTGTATGGCCTCAGCTGACCTGTGGAAGGCTTGCAGCAAATGTGGTCTGAGGGGAAGAAGTGCACCCTGGAGGGAGGCTCTCCCTGCTGCGGGAGGGAGCAAGCTGAGCAGGTTGTCTGCGCTCTGTGAGGGAGCAGGTACTTGGCACAGCAAGCTTCAGAGAATGTTCTGCTAAGAACCCTTGCACGAATGAAACAGAGCATAAAAGGCTGTGTGTTGATCAGCACACAATTACAAACAGAAACTGCAGCTTTCCTTATTCATTTTCTACTCTGGAAAGCTCGGCTGGGCACTCTATAACCATGAACAATTTCTTTGCCAATTGCATCAGGCACTTAGGAAAATGTTTTTCATAAACATCCTGGTAACAGATTTTCCCCTGATGTTTGCCATGTCCTTTTGGGTTTAATCAGTGCTTCGCCTTTGAAATTCATTTTCTGAGTTTCGGTCCATGAGCAGCACTTAAATGTAAAACCAGCCTATAGTTCCCTTCTGAGAAAATGATCATGCTATGTTTCAGATGTTCATTAATGAAGGACAAAAAAAATACCCCAAATCCCAAATCATCTCATTTCTCTGCTCATTTACATCTGAATCTAGGTTTTGTGGTGTTCACCTTAGGAATCTATTTTTTTTCTTTGTACAGAGCAAGACTACATAGCTCATCAGTCACATCCAAAGTCTACTTGTGTACACTAAGTGAGGATTATCACTTCTCTGACAAATACAACTTTGTCTTTTCTCTGCCTCCTCTATATTAAAAAGTATTTTTTAATTTTAAAATTTTTAATTTATTTATTTGACAGAGATCACAAGCAGGCAGAGAGGCAGGCAGAGAGAGAAGGGGGGAAGCAGGCTTCCTGCTGAGCAGAGAGCCCGATGCGGGGCTCAATCCCAGGACCCTGAGATCATGACCTGAGCCGAAGGCAGCGGCTTAACCCACTGAGCCATCCAGGTGCCCCTATGTTGAAAAGCATTTTTGCTAGACAATTTCCTCATGGTTGGGATTTGCAGAAAATTGCTCACTTGGGTGTCTTTATCAGAACTTTGTCCCTTCCTTTTCTTTAGAACACAATAAATGGATCACTAGAAAAATATATAATTTCAACTCATGCCAAGAATAGAGATTGGGAATTTTTAAATATAATAATGACACTTCAGCCACAATAATAACAATAATAATAATAATAACAACTTCACTTATTGAGGATGTCCTGTACAGCAGAACTTTGCCAAGTTCTTTGCTAAGAAGTCAGCATACTTTTAAAAAGTTTTAACTCAGGGCACCTGGGTGGCTCAGTGGGTTGAACTTCTGGTTTCGGCTCAGGTCATGATCTCAGGGTCCTGGAATTGAGACCCACCATGAGCTCTCTGCCCAGCGGGAAGCCTGGTTCTCTCTCAATCTGCCTGCCTACTTGTGTTCTCTCTCTCTCTGTCAAATAAATAAATAAAATCTTTTTTTTCTAAGATTTTACTTATTTACTTGAGAGAGAGAGACAGAACAAGCAGAGAAAGGGGCAGAAGGAGAGGGAGAAGCAGACTCCCTGCTGAGCAGGGAGCCCAATATGGGACTTGATCCCAGGATTCTGGGATCATGACCCGAGCTGAAGGCAGACAGTTAACCAACTGAGCCACCCAGGTACCCAATAAATAATATCATTAAAAAAAAAAAAAAGTTTTAACTCCATAAAAATGCTGAGATAGATATTTCTCTTCCTTGCTTTTTTCTCACCCCATTGGTGTCCCAGGGTAATGGAGATGGCTAAATACACAAATTTCAACACTTGCTAGATGAGGTGACAGCATTTTCTTAGTCACATATACTCACAGGCTAAGGGAGGAGGACACCACATGTCACAGAGAGCCACATGGAGGCTGTAATCAGAAACAGTGACCCAGGGGTGGGGGCTTTGTTCTATCAAGAGGGTAGCTCAGATGGGCTCCTTTAAATACTCCTACACATGGAGGGGAGCTAAATCCACAGGGTTAAGCAGGAATGGCTGGCACTTATTCCATTTGATAAGGAAGCATACTTGGCTAGGGAGGAACCCTCATCTGCCGGAGCAGAATAGAGATAGGAACTTGTGGTTGGGATACTTGAGGTGACTTCCCATTGCACCAGATGTCAAGGCATCACTTAACTTTAAACCTTCATTTCAGGCCTTACACTATAATTTCTTCTTTCCTTATCAGATATAAGAACCTGAAATTTAGAGAGGTTCAATAATGTTCTGGGATGATACAGATAGCAAGTAGCACAGCCAAGATGTGAGCCTAGGTTTCTTGGTCTCCAGAGGTAAGGAAGTACTTACTTCTTGACTTAAAGAAATACTTTGTGTGATATTTTCAAGCTTGCTCTGCCTTTTTTTTTTAAGATTTTTATCTATTTATTTGATAGACAGAGAGAGATCACAAGTAGGCGAAGGCAGGCAGAGAGAGAGGGGGAAGCAGGCTCCCCGCTGAGCAGAGAGCCCGATGTGGGGCTCGATCCCAGGACCCTGAGATCACGACCTGAGCTGAAGGCAGAGGCTTAAACCACTGAGCCACCCAGGCTCCCCAAGCTTGCTCTGCTTTTTAAGATGAAATAAAATACTGTTTAAAAATTTAATCACCTTGACTTTAAAAGAGATTAACAACTGAATCCTGCTTAGAAATTGTGGTAGAAGGATGCATGGGTGGCTCAGTCGGTTTAGCATCTGCCTTCCACTCAGGTTATGATCCTAAAGTCTCAGATTGGAGTCCCTCATCAGGCTCCCTCAGCCGCAAGCCTGCTTCTCCCTCTCGTTCCGTCTGCCTCTCTCCTGCTTGTGCTCTTTCTCTCTGTCTCTCTCTCTGTCTCTCGCTCTCAAATAAATAAATAAAATCTTTAAAAGAGAGAGAGAGAGAAAGGAAAATGTTAAAAAGAAAAAAAAAGAAAAGAAATTGTGGTAAGCACAACAATGGCCCCCTAAAGATGTCTTTGTCCTATCCCCAGAACCTATGAATATGTCTTTCATGACAAAAGAGATTGTGCAAATGTGATTAAGTTAAGGATCTTCAGATGGGGAGATTATCCTGGATTATCCCAATGTAATCACATAAGGACCCTTATAAACTAAAGAGGGAGACAGGAGAGTCCGAGAAGAAACTAGATGACAGAAGCAGAAGTCAAAGTCATGCTGTTTTCTGGCTCAGGACCATGAGCTAAGGAATGTGATCAGCCTCTAGAAGCTGGAAAAGGCAAAGCAAAAGATTCTTCTTCTAGAGCCTCCAGAAGGAACCAGCTCTTCCAAAACTTTGACTCTAGCCCTGTGAGACCCTGTTCAGAATTATTTTTTTAAGATTTATTTATTTTAGAGAGAGAGAGAGAGAGGGAGAGAGAATCTGAAGCAGACGATGCTGTGTGTGGAGTCCCATGACGGACACAATCCCACAACCCTGAGTTCACGACCAAAGCCAAGACCAAGAGTTGGCCATTCAACCAACTGTGCCACCCAGGCACCCCCAAATTCTTTTTTCCAATTCAGATTTTTTTACTTCTAGAGCTATAAGATTATAAACTTCTGTTGTTTTTAAGCCATAAATGTGTGGTAATTCATGACAGCTGCTATAGGAAAAATCCAGCAATGGGAAACATGAATGCTTGTTTCAAACTTTGTTTTTATTTTCTTCCTACATCTTCAATTTCTTCCAGGGACATTCTGAAACTTGTGAACATTAACTTCTTCTTCTATGCCTCCTACAGAGCCTTCAATGTCTCTACTCAGCTTTCCTAAATTCTACCTCATCTCCAGAATCTTATTTCACATTATTACTCCCACAATTCACCTCCTTTCTTCTCAAGGATTCTTTGTCCCATTTTATTTCTGCTTTCTACTTCCTTTAGTGTGAACCCTGGGCTTCCCTGTCTCTAATTTCTATTTGACTGGGTCTTCCCATGCTCTAAATTCTTCTCTCCACTTCTATGTTACTTCTCCCATTCTGATCTACTAACATCATCTCTCATTCATCTCAGGACTCAGCTTAAATGTATTTCCTTATAAGTCTTTCTTATTCCCCAGACAAGGTCAGAACTGCATTTTATACAATCATATCTGTTTTTGTAGCAGTTATAATTTTTTGAATTTTTGAATACTTTTATATCAAAGTCTATTTTAACATAATATTAGACACAATCCTTGTTCAATAATGGTTCATGTCTCATTTACAACTGTTATCTCTAACATTGGGCCAGTTATCTGGCACACAGTATACATTCAATAGATATTGAAGTTATGAATAAATATGAAGTCCTGTTGGTAATTCCTGAAACTCAGAAGAAAGCACAGCCATTCATTATTCTAATTCTAAAAGGGAAAATTTTCCCAATAATCAGAATAAAAAGGATATAGTATATATTAGTCAAGAACATTGGTACAATATATGGAATATTTATATTTGTATTCAAAACATAGTCAACATTTATATGAGTATGTTCATACACACACACACACGCACAAATGAATTTCATAGAGCCATACTTTATAATGTTCCCCTATAAAGGCTAAAATTTCAAATTAAAACACCACTGAGTACTACTAGTTCTATCAGTTGGGCCAAAAAAATATGGTAGAATTCACGTCACATTATGGTCTTGCTGAATCCAAGACTGATTTCCCATTAACACCAGCTTCATAGGTGTGCAACCTGAGAAGTGGTATAGGGCCCCATACTCAAAAGGCCTCAGACCCAGTTTAATGCTCTATGGCAACTATGTTGAAATTCTTATTATTATTCAACAAGTGCCCCATGTTTTATTTTGCACTAGAATCTGTAAATTTTGTAGCCAGTGGGATGGATTCATTCCATGATAGTTTTTAAAACTATCATACAACAACCATCCCTTATGGGGGTACAAAATATAAAAAAAATTATGTCCTGGGACACCTGAGAGGCTCAGTCAGTTAAGTGTCTGCCTTTGGCTCAGGTCATGATCTCAGGGTCTTGGGATTGAGTCCTGCACCCAGCTCTTTGCTTGGCAGGGAGCCTGCTTCTCCCTCAGTCTGTCTCTCCCCTTGCTTGTGCTTGTGTGTGCTTTCTCTCTGACAAATAAATAAATTAAATCTTTTTTTTAATGATGATCTAAGGATGATACAGCTATTCAAACAAATATTTACAAAAAATAACAAAATAATGTGATGAAATCTATAATGAAGACAAGTGGAAATAACTACAGGAATACTCAGGGAGAAGTCGAGGATTCTGCCTGAGAGAATTGGGTAAGGCTTCTCAGACAGAAGACATCACATTTGAGCTCAGTCCTCAAAACTAAATAGGATTTCTCTAGTTGGGAAGATCATTACTAATATAGTCATTAAAACTGCTTAGTAAGTGTGGCACAAAAACAGACACATAGATCAATGGAACAGAATAGAGAGCCCAGAAATAGACCCTCAACTCTATGGTCAACTAATCTTTGACAAAGCAGGAAGGAATGTCCAATGGAAAAAAGACAGCCTCTTCAACAAATGGTGCTGGGAAAATTGGACAGCCACATGCAGAAAAATGAGATTGGACAATTTCCTTACACCACACATGAAAATAGACTCAAAATGGATGAAGGACCTCAATGTGAAAAAGGAATCCATCAAAATCCTTGAGGGGAACACAGGCAGCAACCTCTTTGATCTCAACCGCAGCAACTTCTTCCTAGGAACATCGCCAAAGGCAACAGAAGCAAGGGAAAAATGAACTATAGGGATTTCATCAAGATCAAAAGCTTTTGCACAGCAAAGGAAACAGTTAACAAAACCAAAAGACAACTGACAGAATGGGAGAAGACATTTGCAAACAACATATTAGATAAAGGGCTAGTATCCAAAATCTATAAAGAGCTTAGCAAACTCAACACCCAAAGAACAAATAATCCAATCAAGAAATGGGCAGAGGACATGAACAGACATTTCTGCAAAGAAGACATCCAGATGGCCAACAGACACATGAAAAAATGCTCCACATCACTCAGCATCAGGGAAATACAAGTCAAAACCACAATGAGATACCACCTCATACCAGTCAGAATGGCTAAAATTAACAAGTCAAGAAATGACAGATGTTGGAGAGGATGCGGAGAAAGGGGAACCCTCCTACACTGTTGGTGGGAATGCAAGCTGGTGCAACCACTCTGGAAAACAGTATGGAGGTTCCTCAAAAAACTGAAAATAGAGCTACCCTATGACCCAGCGATTGCACTACTGGGAATATATCCTAAAGATACAAACATGGTGCTCCAAAGGGGCACGTGCACCTGAATGTTTATAGCAACAATGTCCACAATAGCCAAACTATGGAAAGAACCTAGATGTCCATCAACAGATGAATGGATAAAGAAGATGTGGTATATATATACAATGGAATACTATGCAGTCATCAAAAGAAATGAAATCTTTCCATTTGACAATGTGGATGGAACTAGAGGGTATTATGCTTAGCAAAATAAGTCAATCGGAGAAAGACAACTCTCATATGATCTCCTTGATATAAGGAAGTGGAGATGCAGTGTGGGGGGCTTGGGGGGGTAGGAAAAGAAAAAATGAAAAAAGATGGGATCGGGAGGGAGAAAACCATAAAAGACTCAATCTCAAAAAACAGACTGAGCGTTCCTGGGGGGAGGGGGGATGGGAGAGGGTGGTGGGGATATGGACATCAGGGAGGGTATGTGCTATGATGAGTGCTGTGAAATGTGTAAAGGCGATTCACAAACCTGTACCTCTGGGGATAAAAATACATTTTATGTTTATTTAAAAATTTTTAAAATTAATAAAAAAAACTGCTTAGTAAGTGCACAAAAGAATTTTAGGATAAAACTATTGCCACCTTCTATTTTCCCAGGTCAAAGGATGTCCACTATACTCATTACTCCCTAAGAACAGGTCCAAGGGTGGTTCCCCACAAGGACCCTGTTAGGAAAGAGGCAGACTGCCTGCATCTTTTAAGGTCACAAAGACTTGGGCAGGTGGGATAGGGAGAGCATGATGAACAGTGAGCACAGGGCACAGAGGATCTGCTAGAGCTTTTTAAATATCTCAGCCAGGACATTCACCTGGGTCTTCTCTCCATCTCGGAAATTTCACCAAGATCACACGTTGATTTTTTTAGCATCCCTGTGGTAACAACTCTCCCTCTTTCATCTTCTTTTCTCACTTCCTCTTGACCTCAGGGTAATCCTTTCTTCTGCAGCTGTTCCCAGTGTCCCAATGTCCTTTCTCTCTCCTCAAAACCTATTCACTTTCTTCATATGATTTATTTATGGCAGAGTAAGCCTTAAGCCCAAATCATTAACAATTAAATAACCAGTTCTTTCTCCAAGGGGAAAGAAGGCTTAATATTTAAAACATTTCAGAAAATGAAAGATAATATTTGTTTCCTATCCTCCTGGTTTAGAGAAAAGGAAAAAAAACTGAAAAGTTAAGTCTATACCTAAGAATCTGCAAAAGGTCCACTGAACACAGGGTGGGGGATTCTGGCTCAGTATCCTTGGGGCAGGCCCCAGGGGCTCCTGATGGCTTCACTCAGCATCGGCTAATTCCTATGGCTAAGATTGAAACACCTTCTCAGAAAGCTTCTCTTTTCCCAAAGAAAGACCCAAATAAGACCTGGTCATCTCTTAGAGTCTAGAAGTTGTGGCTCTAAGTCTGTGACATCCACTCTTTTCTCCAAAGCTTTATCTCAGAGGAAATAGAAATGCCTAGACATTTGCTCAAAGAACATGTAGAGAAATTTGTGATTCTGAGATTAGACCAACCTGTATCAGTAGCAGGACCCTATATTGCCAAGCTATGCATAATCTCTTTCTTGGAGCAAAGGATGGAGCCCTTCTTTGGCTATCAGATTGCTGATAAGGTGTCCACACCCAAACAGCATATTGTTGGATATCATTTTTATCCATTATTAGGATCTCTCTATTTTTAACTCATTTTGATATCAAAGTTATACTAGCCTCACAAAACAATTTGGGAAGTATTTCCTTTTTTTCTATTCTATATAAGAGTTCATAGAAAATTCCCTTTATTTCTTTTTAAATTATACATGGGTGTGAAGATACATCATTGGGAAAATGTCAGTTCTCCTTCAATTGACCTAAAGATTCAAAGCAATCACAGTAAAAACCCCAGTAGTATTTTGTGTGTGTGGAAATTGATAGGCTGACTCTAAAATTTATCGGGAAAGAAGGACCAAGAATATCCAAAACAATCTTCAGGAACAAATCTGAGGGCTTATATCGTCCGGTACCAGGACTTATTATAAAACTATAATATATAAACAAATATATATGTTTAAAAATATGTATATGTATGAAATGATAAATTACTGTTCTAGCAAATGGAGAATTCCCCATTGCTGTTTTCCTTCCTGTCAGTCAGCTCTGTCTGGCTGAACATAAAATAATATAAATAAAGTAATAAATATAAATAAAGAGGAAAATAATTTGAGTTTTTTTTAAAAAAAAAACTATAATAATTAAGGGGCACCTGGATGGCTCAGCAGCTAAGTATCAAATATTGAGCCTTAGGCTCAAGGTCATGATCCCAGGGGCCTGGAATCGAGCCCCTTATTGGACTCCCTGCTCAGTGGGGAGCCTGTGTCTCCCTTTCTTGCTTCCCCTGCTTATGCTCTTTCTCTCTCTCTTTCTGTGGCAAATAAATAAAACATTTAAAAAGAAACTACAGTATATAATTGATGCAAGAATAGAAAAATTGACCAAAAGTTCAGAAAAGAGAAGCCAGAACCAGAGCCACACATACATACTGTATCAGCCTGCATCCAGGACAAAATTTCTCACATTGTCTACATCCAGTGCCTATGCCTGCCTTCTGTTCTCAGGGAAATTAGAGTCAGGGAAGGAGACACTAACTAATCCTTTTGATGCATTTGCATGGGTGGGAAAGTCAAAGCTTACAGAGATACTTGAAAAACAAAGCAAAAAAGAAAAAAAAAGCAAGCTTGTCTAGCTGTAGACATTAAGAAGACACTAGGGACGGTCTACAGCAAACTGTTGCCTCCCTGTACTATCTCTTCTGCGGGTGCATTGCCAACCAGTTGGCAGTAGCCTATAGCTGGTGTTGGCCAGCCAGGGTAGAGGTCAGGAAGAAAAGACAGATATGGAGACAGGAAGAATGAGGAAAAGGTAGAACCCACCAGTACCTCTGTGTCTGTCCATGGACAGAGCTAAGAAATCTCCAGAGTAATGGCCACTTCCTTATTTCCACTTCCCAAATTTTGTGCAAGTTCCTCTATTAGCCAATGCTAATGGAAAAACCACTCAGAGGAGATGATTCTGGGAAATAGTTCTTAACCAAGTTAACACAGAAGAGTGTGATATATAGAGTTACCTGATTTATAACAAATGTAACACTGCAGTATAGTGAAAAAGGATGATCTTTTCAATAAATGTACTTGGATTAATTAGATAGTCGTATGGGAAAAATAAATCTTGATACTTATCTCACACAACAAATATAATCAATCTCAGATGGATTATAATGTTAAAAGTAAAACACAATTTTAAAGGGAAACATAGACCAATATCAGTCTTCCATAACCTTGAGGTAGTCAGAAATTTCTTAAACAGGACACAAAAAGCATTAATTATAAAGGGTAAGGTAAAATTTTACAAAATTGACTACATTAAAATTACTATTCACTATTCATCAAAAAAATACTATAAAAAGAGTAAGAAGGCAAGCTAAAGAATGGGAAGAGATATATGCAATATATATGTTAGGAACTCATATTCAGAATATTTAAAGGACTGCTACAAATAAACAAATACATATACAAATAAATAAGCAAACAAATAAATAAGCAAGCATAGAACCCAACAGAAAAATGGACAAAAGATGTATGAAAGAGTACACATCACAAAAGAGTATATCCAAATGGCCAATGTTTTAGTTATTCATTTCTATGTAACAAATTACCCTAAAACTTCATGGCATAAAACAACATATATTTATTATATTGCACTTATTTATCTCACATACATTTATTTTGCCTGTGTGGTTTGTTGGGTCTTCTGATTCTGGGAATCTCACATGGCTGCAATCAGCTAATGTCAGTGGAAGATGGATCTGTTCTAAACTCATTCCAGTTGCTGCTCGCAGCATTCACTTCCTACCTGGCTATTGGACTAAAGTTTGAGTACCTTGGTTCTTTTTTTTTTTTTTTTTTTTAGATTTTATTTATTTATTTCACACACACACACACACACACACACACAGGGAGGGAATACAAGATACAAGCAGGGCGAGTGGGAGAGGGAGAACATGATTCTCACTGAGCAGGGAGCCCGATGCAGGGCTTGATCCCAGGACCCTGGGATCATGACCTCAGCCAAAAGCAGAGGCTTTAACCCACTGAGCTACCCAGGTGCCTCTTGAGTACCTTGGTTCTTAATCATAAGTCCTCCCCATGTGACAGGTCACAACATAGCAGTTGGCCTCCTCAGAGTAAGCAAGCAAGATGGCAAGAGTGCCAGCAAAACAGAAGTCACAGTTTTTACAACCTAATCTTAGAAGCAACATCCCATCACTTTTGCTACGTTCTAATGATCTGAAGCAAGTCACTAAGTCCAGAACATACACAAGGAAGGTGGTAGAATACACAAAGGCATGACTATCAGGACAACTAGCACAGTCAAATACTGCTGATGGGAGTATAAATTTTAACAATCATCTTAGAAAATGGTTTGGTATAATTTATTAAACTTGAATATACTCATAATCTCTGACCCATCATTATGTATACATGTGTAAATTCAAAGATTTTGGCTCAGGTCATGATCTCTGGGTCCTCAGATCCAGTCCCTCAATGGCCTCCATGCTCAGTGTGCCGCCTGCTTGAGGATTCTCTCTCCCCCTCTGCCCTTCCCCCTCAAATAAACAAATTAGTTAAATCTTATAAAAAATTAACACAATATTGTTTTCTCGAAAAGTTCATGTCTTTTCTCAAAATAAATTTATTTCTCATATTATCAACTTCCTTTTATGCTTTATATACTCATTTTTTTATTTATTGAGAATTTAATATTCCTCATCTTATTTATTTTTTATGCCTCTCGTGGTCCTCATGTTTTTGTGCCATCACGGTACATAGAAGCTGCCCAAATATCCTTATTTTAAGCCCCTAGCCATGAAAGCATTCCTCGTTTCCAAATTGCTATTTTCTTCCCTTTGCCTAACTTCACTATTGAAGGGCCATGTTTGCCTTAATCATGCCAGCTGAAGAAACGCAGGCAAACTACTTAGGCTAATATGTACTAAAACAACAATGAATAAACTGTTGGATCCCAGTCACTCCCTGTGTGCCTTCTACTAAAAGCTAATGAAAGTTCATTTGAACACTGCAAGTTGGTGGGCTTGCCAACAAAATGATAGCGCAATAGCCAGGATGTTAGGAATCTGAATGGACACTGTTCTCCAGCACAATGAAATCCCACAATATGAGGATGTTCTACCACTTCTGTCATTGCACAAAGGTGTTCTGGAACCATATCCTCTCTTCTTTGGAAGCCAAGTGTGCTCCTACAACCAGACAAAATCTCCTGGATAGAATTTCAGGTTTTAACAATGATTAGTCTTTAGTGGTAGCATGTAGGGTCGTGGGCACATGAGAGGGTGGAAACAGCATCTGCTCTGTAAAGGAACAGTAGCAGCAAGGATCAAGAACTATCTCACCATTGTCTTTTCCCACACCCACGCCTTCACAAGTAGGAAGGAGACACAGTTACTAATAATACACTATTATTCCACTGAACCATCATTATCTTCACCCAAAGACATTTACTGAGTTCTCTGTGCAAATCATTGGGTAGAAGAACATAAAAGAATAGAGAAATAGTATAGGCCTTCCAGGACCTTACTAGTAAGATAAGGGTTAAAAGTAATTAAAAAAGAATAAATGTGTAAATAGCAGCAGGAGATAAATGTACTATGTATGTTGGGTATTATTAAGTCACAGACATTTTAGCAACAATGAGCCTTAGATATTCTTCAGTTGCGCCCCGTTATTGAGTCACAGAGAGGTTAAGCGGGTTATCCAATGTTGCATGACTTAAAACGGGCACCCAAACTCCTGATATTGACAACAAGTGCCGAAATTAATTAAAGAAAGTAACTTGGTCAATATAAAGCCAAAAAAGGAAAAGAAGTCACAGTTTCTCTTCAATACCTTCACCATTTTATGTTATGATACCCAAAATCCATTGCATGAGGTGGGTCTGTGTTCATCCTGGGAGAACAACCTCCAATAGAGTCAATATGAGTCCCCTCCCCCTCCTTTTTTTTTTTTGCTACTGTCAGGTTTCATCATGACCAGCAGCAGAAAACCATAAGGTTTGAAAATGCCATGACCCACGTTACTGATCAGAATATCCAGCTGGCGTGTGACACGGTTCTGAAGCAATCTGCCTCCAGTATTTATTCTTCATTTATTAAATGAGTTGGGGAAAATCACATATAAAGCTAAAAAATTAAAGGACTATCTTATTCAGCTTTGAAATGAGCACTCTTGCTTATAGGTAATATTATATTCTTCTTTAAAGTAGACACCATAGAAGGAAATAGCCAGTTCTTAGAAAGCTAAAGAGAACAGTGAAGCTATGTTGTAAGAACGTAACCAAAATATAAAGAAAGTCCTTTTTCTTAGTGCCCATAGAGTATATCAGAAAAAAAAAAGATAAAAAGTAATTTCTCAGATAAGTAAATGAAAATTGCATTCATTGTCACAGTACTATTGATTTTGTTCCAATTAAAATCCCAAAGTATAGGGACGCCTGGGTGGCTCCGTTGGTTAAGCAGCGGCCTTCAGCTCAGCTCATGATCCCAGTGTCCTGGGATTGAGTCCCACATGGGGCTCCCTGCTCAGCAGGGAGCCTGCTTCTCCCTCTGCCTCTGCCTGCCACTCTGTCTGCCTGTGCTCTCTCTCTCTCTCTCTCTGACAAATAAATAAATAAATAAATCTTAAAAAAAAATTAAAAAATAAAATCCCAAAGTATATACACCACCTGAGGATCAAACAAGGCTACCCTTTTGAACCTTAAGAAAGACACACACACACACACACACATTATTGACCCATAAGGATGGTATTTATCTCCTCCAAAGGACAATAGGAACCAAATAGATCCCTGTTCATTAAGAAATGTTTAAAGCTCATACATTATCAATATGGATAGTAGTGGCAGGCAGATGACAGAGAAATGAATAGAGAATGAAATCACAAAACACCCAGAAAAAATATGAGGTAGTAAAACTAGAAGGTGATAAAAACTATCCAGCATGCTTTCCTAAAGGGTAAATCTTTACAGAAGTGCTGTGAAAATTTTAAAAGATAATTTAAGTCCAGTAAAGTGGATTACTAGTTACTAGCAAACCCCAAATACCTTTGAAATTTCTGCCACATTAAGTCTTCCCAACTACAGAATCCCAGTGGAGATGAGGGCTGCTGGGAACGAAGACGGAGGGTATTGAGGACATCTAATTAGTACTAAGTAACAAAGTACCTTATTGAGAAAATTTATATTTCATTAATTTAGCCAAGTACTTGGTTTATTGTTAATAATAAATACATATTTGTTGCATAAAATGAAAAAGAATGGAGAAAATCTGCTTTCCAGACACAGAATCTAAACTAATGAGATAGTCAAGCGAAGACTATAACAAATTTAGGAATAAAGAAGAACCGATCCACTAATACATAAAACTCTGTATTAGGATCATGAATGTTTAGAAGAGAAATTTGCTTGGGGAAGGGTCAGAAATAGGAGTATCCATTCAAATTTAGAACTATGCAAGCATCACAATGAAGAAAATTAAGCTTTTCTTTTGTAGGGCACAATGGGGAAATTACTTTATGACTTTTGCTTGGGAATTTCCTTTTTTAATTATGCAAAAAAATTAAATGCTGTGAAGTTCAAGCAGCTTCACAAATCTTTAGCTACATCTCAATTAAGTAGCATAGGGAATTGCATGAGGAACCCAGATAGACATTGAAAGACGCTGACGGAGCCAGCCAGGTGCCCCCAAATAAATTCTTATATATAGAGCTTCAAAAAAAAAAATGAAATGAAATGAAGTATGTGAGCAACTTTTATCAAGTTAAGATTTTTTTACAAAGTGGAACTTAAAAAAAATACAGAAATGGAAAAAATGATTCATGCCTTTTATTGCTCTGTCCACTTAACATGAACCTTATGCCAAGCTTGTTAATTAAGTAAGACCCTCATTATTTGGGTGAAATACCATAGCTATGATTCTTGTCTTCCCAGCACATTTCTCATCTTCCTATAACTGGGAATAATAGGTTTTTCTTTTTTCAGGAGCCATATCAAGTCCATATAAATAAATAATGGTATCCTCTACCAGAGGATCAAAGTGGAAGCTTTTGGCATATATACCATATCCTCCTGGCCAGAAAGAAGCACATGGCCTAAATAGGGTCTATAAGAATTAGAATTTTTCAGAATTAACCTGACACAAAGGGTCCTCAATCAACATGTGTTAAATGAATGCTGGGCAACTGAATGAATAAGATAGTGGGAATAAGTTAGACCTGTTTCTTTCCTTTAGAATTGTGATGTTGGGAGAATATTATCCTGCCCCACTCCAGCCTTTGTTAATTTATTATAGGATGCTTACCAATCAGTAGATGATAATGATGCTGAGATTAAAGGAAAGCAAAGACAAATAAAACTAAGAGATAAGTAAAGACACAATCTTCATGAAACCCTTTTGGAACTTCTAGTTTTGTGTTTAACAAATTTTCTTTTTGCTGAAGCTGATCCAAGTTTCTACCACTTGCCCAAGGAAGCTCATGATAAATACAATAATCTTTAGCAACACTTTAAAAGATCCCCAGAGTACCTAGTAGAAATGGGAGTGATCAAGCAAGTAATCATTATAGATTTAAAGAAAATATATTTCATTATAGATGTAAATAAAATTCAAAATTGTCATTGGAGTAAGAAAAATTCTGCTCACAGTGTACTTCCAATTCCCAGTTGCTCTCACATTAAGCTTAATAATATTACTTTAGGAAAAAAAAATAGATAATATTAAGTTCACATATACCACATATCCTGTGTAATATAGAAGATTCTAAAAGGCTAGATGTTTACTATCTCATTTTCATGATTTAAAACTTTCATACAGTATTAAAAACATTTACAATTTATTAGCAATTCCCTCTTTCATTTCCTTTTTTCTTATTGCTCTGGAAGGCTACTTTAAATTTACCATCAACTGATGAGGATCATTTATGGACATTAAATTTCAGAATCGTAAGCTCAGATTCCCATCAGGCCACAGAAAAGACTACTCTAGCGGGCTTAAGGTCTTAAAGGGCACCTGGCTAACTCAGTTGGTAGAGCATGTGACTCTTGATTTTGGAGTTGTAAGTTCAAGCCCCATGTTAGGTATAGAGATTACTTAAAAAATAAAATCTTTTTTAAAAAAAGGAGTGTTTTAAACTGTAATTCTGATGAAGCTAATTCCCCTCATAAGCCTTTGAGAATCAAGCCAAAACTGTAAATTATTCCCCAAAGTACAGATGATGAACAAGAAAAACAAAACTAAAAACAACCTGAACTATAATTCAATATTCACCTGATAAATATTTATGGAGTATTCACCAAGATAGAGATATTGTTCTAGGTGCTAGAGGTAAAATTATGAAGAAGGCAGAAAGAACTATGATATCATAATTGAAGACAGAGATATTCAACTAAATAAATGAGATAATTTCAGATAGAAATAACAAAATAGGTATAAAATTCTAAAGGTACCATATTAGAAAATGGCCAGGTTTGGGAAATCCATTCTGGAGAGATGATGCTTTAACTGAGATCTGAATGAAAAGTTACCAGACCTATGAAAACCCATGAGACCAGCATCCTAAGCAGAAGGAACTGATGTGCAAATGCTCTGAAGAGGCAGTATGTCTGAAATTCAAAAGAAGTAGATGGATACCTACCGTGGCTGGAGTATAGGGAGCGTGACGGGGTGTGGCAAGTGATGAGGTCAGAGAGCTCTGTGGGCACGGATAAGTTCAGGATGCCATCAAGAAGTTTCAGACAGGGGAATGACACCATCTAACTTCCCTTTCAGAAAGGTCACTGGCTCTGGTGGGAGGTTGATCTGTAGGTCTCAAGGTTAGTATTGTGGGCATCAGTAGGAAGATATATGATAGTCCAGGGGAGACATGATGGTGGCTTGGGCTACGGGGTTGAAACGAAGAGAAGTAGAATAATAGCACAGAACCCTTTTGGAAGAGGAGAAAAGGATTTATAAGAAGTGGGTGAAGGAAAAGAAGAGTCAAGGAATCTCATAACTACTTCTGATAATGAAACTTAAAGAATGGGACTCTAGATAACATGGTGAACTTATCAAAGCTCCAAGTTAAGCTAGATTGTTAAATTATTCTCATTTTCAGATACTTAATTCATAAAGTAGAAATGCCTAAGCCAATCAATATAATTAAGAATGTGATTTATGATACAATCAAATTTCCTTTTCAAGAAAAATAACCACCTTTAAAAGAGGTACCTTATTAGGATGAAGATGACAATGGGAGTTTGAATATTTCAGGTCCTTAAATTGACAATCTTATCCAACCTTATACAGAAATCCCTTTATAATACTCCTTTAACCTTCTCTTTATATTAGTTAATATGCTCTTTAATTCTTACATCTCATTTTTCAGTACAGGTTTTATACCTTCTCAGATTGTAAGCTTATGCTTCTTTATAACCCCCATCATTTAACACATTTTTCCCCTCACCATAATGGCTCAATTAATATTTTTCAGTATATATATCATGTCCTCTCAGAGAAATGTCTCCCCCACCTTCCTCTTTTCATAGTTTACCTTCTTCCAGTACAATTAAGCCGGAGCTCCTCCATAAGCCACCTCTGCTGCGTCCTTCAGTCCTTAGAGCTCTCCTTACTCATAACTTCATATCCGTTCTTCACCCCTCTCTTAGCTCTGTAGTTCCTGGAGCACAGTGGCAGGCAAATCAGCCCCTCTGTCATGAATGGGACTTCATGTCCCATTTTGTAACAGTGAATGTCTTGACTAACAAAGAGAATCTCATTGTTCCATGGCCCCTGGGCAAACACTGAAATCCCTTTGTAGATTTTGAATATTTTACTCTCCTGAACAAAACTATAGTCTTTTAAGAGATCCTTAATGTTTCACGAGGCAACAGTTGTAACAGTATCATATTTCAAATACTGTATTTCAAAATCAGAGTTTCAATGGTATTCCTTTCAAATAGCCTAAAGCTCACTAAGTAATGACAGAATCCACTTTCCCTCTGCTACTGATCTTTCATTACATCTCATCTCCCCTACCTACAGAAGGGTGTGAAAAACTTCCTTTCCTGCAGGCCACAAAACAGATATGAAAGAAGGCCTTTTATACTCAAGTGTTAAAGAAGACTAATTTTGATGCATTTAAGAAATAGGGTATGGGGTTCCCCAAAGCTTGGCTGGTGGATATCCTCCTTCCTTCTTCTCCTTTTTTTTTTTTTTTTTTGAAGATTTTGTTTATTTGAGAGAGAGAGAATGAGAGAGAGAGCGAGAGACACCACACGCATGAGAAGGGAGAGAGTCAGAGGGAGAAGCAGACTCCCTGCCCTATGCGGGACTAGATTCAGGGACTCCAGGATCATGACCAGAGCCAAAGGCAATTGCTTAAGCAACTGAGTCACCCAGGCACCCTCTCCTTCCTTCTTGCAATAAATTGTTATCAATAGCAAAATCTTTTAAAATTTTGAGGCTGTGGTTTTTCTCACGATATCTCATCTTCCCTACTAAATGCTAAGCTCTAAGACCAGTGCTAATAACCACCACAAAGTACTCAAAAAAAATTAATAAATTACTGCATACACTTAATTAACAAATCAATCAATGAATAAGTGAATAGCTGCTTTGATGGCTAAGACTGGACTTCGAGGGAGGTCTCATTTGTGCCAACTTTCTTTTAAACTTTCAATCCAGTCAGATTTGCATTAGAAAGTCTCCTTTGTGCAAACACTCCAGGGCAACTGTGCAAAGTCACTTTGAAAGTAAATGCCATCAAATATTAATAAGATAAGCCAAGGGAAATAAGCTTGCAGTTTATCCCAGATAAAAAAAAAAAAAAAAAGCCTTTTTGCCCCTGAAGTATGAATACATACAGGAATTTAAAGCTCCTCACTAGACACCAGACAGAGGCATGTGGGTGGCAAAGCTAACTAGGAAGAGCAGAGTGAGTGGAGCATATTGGTAAAATGAAAAGGGTGTGAAACCCCTGAAATGATGAACAAGGACCTTAGAAGACGCCATTTTTCCCATTAAATTTTCTTCCCAGAACATACTTATATCCGTATCTACTCTGAGGGACAAATTTAAAGGTGTACTTCAGCAATTCTGCAACCACACTATCATTTCCTAAAATAACTAAAGCAGCCCAAGATCTCTAGGGTCTGAAAAGGCTTCACATAATCCCACCCAACAAGAAACATAAAGGACGTGAGGCTGACACCCCAACAGTAAGGACGGCTGGGAATGGAAGAAAAAAGTTTCCACGAGGTCCCCACCCAAAGGACAGTTTTCCGATGAACTGTGAAGTGTGTTGGATCAAGGAACTAAATTGTGAAAAAAAAAGAGCCAGTTATTCAACAAGAGACGTCTATCTGGGATCCTTCCTGGTATGCAGGGGAGAGCCATCCCCAGTCCTAGGACTGGCCTTACTCATGGACTATGGGTGGTCATCAAAAGAACATTGGATTAAGCATCCAAAGACCTAAATTCTCATTCTAACTCTGCAACTCATTCACCAGGTGAACTCAGTCAAACCGTTCAGTTCTCTAGGCCTTTACTTTACTTACCTAGAGTGAAAAACACTGATACCCATCTCCCGAGAGGGCTTGCGCACACGGAAGGTGGAAGCACCGTAAGCTACAGCCTAGATAGTGTGTGGCAATCGGCCCTCTGCCGCCCAAACCTCTCTCCTACGTGCTTAGACAAAGGTTGATGTTATGTGCATTGAAAAAAAAGAAGAAGAAGAAGAAAAAAACTTACATGTAAAGTTGTGAACTTTAAAGTCCAGGAAGACCCGCAGCGTCTGGAGTGCTGCAGCGGCGGTGGCGGATCCTGCAGAAGTTAAGAGAACCGAAGGGGACCTGGGCCTGGCACCCACGCAGGCGGCTGCATGAGCTGCAGAGCGCCTCCGCCCCTCCCCAGCCCGGGTATGGGCTTCGGGCGTAGCAGCCGCATCTTCCCGGTGATGAGCAAGTGCAGGTCCCAGTCGGTACCGAACGAGCGCTTCTCCCCTTCGGGTGCTGTGGGCCATGCACACCAAAGAGTCCAAGGACACGGCTTTGGTCAGGTTTGTCTGCAGCTCGCTAGCCTTCAGGGCCATGGAGGAGATGCACGGCCAGTGACTGCCTCAGGGGCACAAGGCCCATCAAGCCGCATGTCGCTGTGCTGGTGTGCCCGGGCGGGTTGGGGTGGGGGCGCGGGAGCAGGGGGAGGTGCCCGGAGTCTCTCTCCCGCCTGCCTTCAGCAAAAACTCTGCTTGGGAGTTACCTGCGGTACTTCCGTCCCGCATGGCCATCTGGGCAGGGGAAAAGGGGAGGACGGCGCTGGGAAAAGGTTTCTCAGCGTGCCCAGCGCGCGAGGCTGCACCGGGGCGCAGGGTTTGGGGGATCCAGAAGGAACAGGCCTCCCAGCTCAGACCTGACAGCCTGGCCGCCCTGGTTGCAGAGCTCCCGTGCCGGGGCCTCCCCAACTCCCGCCGTTGCTAATTGGGACTCCGGATTCCACCGCCCAGCCAGTGGCCTTGGCCTACTTTGAGTACTTCTCTGGCCCTCCGTTCTCAGACCCCCGGTTTACCGTGTATGAAAATATAATAGTGTTTTTCCTCAGGTTTGTATGGAGCTTAACAACTTGATAAACGTACATTAAACTATGGCACCCTGGCGCTGGGCACGTTCCAGTACCAGACAAAATATGTATATATGGAATATTTAAGTGCAAGTGATTAAAACTGCTACTATGTCAAAACAAAAACCTTAAATTCCAGGAAACGTAAGTCATTGACTCAATAATATGGTGTCGGTATCCCATATCCTCCAAATATATCCAAGGTAGCCCCTACCCTGGCAGAGAGCTCAGGTATGGAATGAACTAAGCGGGCCTACCACTTGTGGGTGAGAGAAAATTGTGCACTGGGCCAGAAAGAAAACACTAAAATCATTCTGAGAAAGAATGTCAAAAGTTAAGCTGGGATATTGAGTCTAAAATCGTTTCTCCAAGCTGGTAGCATTTAGGATGTTAATTATGTAATACTGAGGACTAGGGACTCCAACCCTGCCATTGGTACCTCCTGACCAGTAGGGGGAGCCAGCAATGCCCTGCTCTATAAAGGAAAACCATTTGTTTCATAGTCTGTACTTTTTGAAGGTTAGAATGAGACACTGTGATTTTCAATTAAATCTTTGTAGTCTTTAAAAAAAAAGAAAAGAAATTATTTTGATTTTACAGAGTCACAGGAACACTTGTCATCAAATTATTCCTCTGGAATATATAAGGACAGAGTGTCAGTTCTATTCGCTGGAAAGAAAAATACAGAACACGAATTCAAGAATTAAAAATCAGGGGCCCTCCTGGGTGGCTCAGTGGATTAAGCTGCTGCCTTCGGCTCAGGGCATGATCTCAGGGTCCTGGGATCGAGTCCCACATCGGGCTCTCTTCTCAGCGGGGAGCCTGCTTCCTCCTCTCTCTCTCTCTGCCTGCCTCTCTGCCTACTTGTGATCTCTGTCTGTCAAATAAATAAATAAAAATTAAAAAAAAAAAATCAGGGGCCCTCGGGTGGCTCAGCCAAGTTAAGCATGTGCCTTCGGCTTGGGTCATGATTCCAGGGTGGTGGAATCCAGTCCCACATCTGCTCCCTGCTGGGAGGCGAGCCTGCTCATCCTTCTCCTTCTGCCTCTCCCCCTGCTTGTGCTTTCTCCTGCTCTCTCACTCTCAAATAAAATAAAAAATCATAAAAAAAAAAATAGAAATCAGATATGCTGAACATAACTACCCTTAATAACTCATTTGCTAATCAGTGCATTAAAATAAAATACTCTAGCATGATGTTATTGGGTAATGCATATATTTATTTTTAAACGTGGTATCTTATAATTATTTATTCTCGTGTATGTCAGACATGTACAAAAGATCTTGGCTATGCCTTTGCTTTTGTCCCAACCGGTAGGTCTAGACCCAGATATAGACCACTATAATGCATGCTTTTCTTTTTCTCTAAGTGTGTGTGAGTATATATGTATATTTACTATATACTATTTCATACAAGCCAAAGTAATCTTTATACACACACACACACATATATATATATATACACATATATATATATGTATATATATATATATATATATACTGAAGCATAGTAATAGAAAAAATAAACACAGCTCCAACTAGAATATGCCTTTAAACTGTTGGCTTCTTCACAAACTACTGATTCACTACTGTGAATATTGCATTGATCACTACTTTTTAAAAACTAGTTTTCATCACATATATATACACAGTATATAATTTAGATTGCTTGATCTAGAGTTTTATTAAAATTATATTATACTGTATGTTGCTTTTATGATTTCTTTTTATCTTCAACAATAGGTTTCAATGATTCATCCATTTTTTCCATGTGTCATTCATTCTCACTGCTGAATAATACTCCATGGTAGAGTATACTACACTATTTAATCCTGTCTCCTTATTGGACATTTGGGCTGTTTCCACTTTTTGATCTTAAAATCGGTTAACAATACTGCTATGGATATTCTTGCTTAAGCCTCTTGGGACATGAGGTAAGAGTTTCTCAAGGGCATACACCTAGACCTAGAAAGACAATTTCTGGATCATAGGTCTTGTGGATCATCAACTTTCAAGAAAATACTAAATTGTATCCAAATTTGTGATTACACTTTATACTTCCACTAACAATGTGTGAAGGGCTCTCATTGCTCCACATTCCTATCCAGATTGGCATTGTCAGACTTCTTAATTTTGCCAGTTCTTTGATGAAGTCATAATTTGCATAATAACAAAGAACTTCTTTTCAAATGCTTATTGACCATTTTTAGTTCTTTTTTCTGAAAATGCCTGTTCACATTCTTTGTCCAGTTTTCTATTGAACTGTTTATTTCCTTAATGATTTGCAGGAGCTTTTTTCATATTCTTTATTCTAAATTTTTTAAAGATTTATTTATTTATTCATTTGACAGACAGAGATCACAAATAGGCAGAGAGAAAGGGGGAAGCAGGCTCCCCGCCGAGCAGGGAGCCTGATGTGGGGCTCAATCCTAAAACCCCAATACCACAACCGGAGCCAAAGGCAGAGGTTTTAACCCACTGAGCCACCCATGCACCCCGCTTTATTCTAATCTTCTATCTGCCCTATGTGTTGAAAATAAATATTCCAAGATTCTGGCTTAGTCTTTTCACTTTCTTTCTTTCTTGTTTTTTTTAAATAAGATATGGGTGTTTTTGGTTTGGGGGTTTTTTTTTTAGAGACAGAGTGAGAGAGGGATGGGCAGCAGCAGAGGGAGAGAGAGAGACAGAGAAAGAGAGACTATTAAGCAGGCTCCATGCTCAGCATGGAGTTGATCTCATGAACCTGAGATCATGACCTAAGCCAAGATCAAGAGTTGGTCACTTAACCAAGTGAGTCTCCCAGGCACTCCTCACTTTCTTCATAGGTCTTTTGATGTCAGGGGAACTGTTAATGTAATCATCCTACTATCTTTCTTTTTAATGGTCATCATTTTAAATAGTATGGTTTTTGTTTTACCTTTTTTTTTTTTTTTAAGGATTTTATTTATTTATTTGACAGAGAGAGATCACAAGTAGGCAGAGAGAGAAAGAGAGGAGGAAGCAGGCTCCCTGGTGAGCAGAGAGTCCGATGCAGGACTCGATCCCAGGCCCCTGAGATCATGACCTGAGCCAAAGGCAGAGTCTTGACCCACTGAGACACCCAGGCACCCTTTGTTTTACTTTTTAAATAGTCTGTTTTTTAACTAATTAATTAAAATAATTTGTTTTTTTCTAAAGTTTCTCTAGTTTCCTCTTTTAGATTTAAGCATTTCATCAATCTAGAAGTAATATTGGAGTAGGGAATAAAGTCAGGATGGATTTTTTTCTTTTCATGCATTAACTATTTGTCCCAGCATTACTTGTTTCTAATGATCTACATCATCCTTCTCTCATATCTTTTCATTACATTTTCTCTTTAATCTGGCTATATAAAAATGCAGTTGCATTTTTAAAATGGTTTTGTATCCAGCCACCTAGCTAAATGCTCTTATTAATCCTAATAAAATTTCCAGGAATTACTTCAGGCTTCCATGTTGACAATCATATCATCTATATAATTACTTGTGCATGTTTTTTTCTATGATAGACTGAACAGGAGCCCCCCAGAGATGTCAACATCCAAATCCCCAGAACTTGTTAATATGCTACCTTACAGTGTAAGAGGGACTTTGCAGATGTGATTAAATAAAAGATCTTTAGATGGGGGAGATTATCCTGGTGGGCTCAAATAATCATCAGTGTCCTGATAAAGAAGGCATGGAGAGATTGTATTATAGTAGGAAGAGATATAACAAAGAAGCAAGAGATTGCATTGATGTCAGCGAGAGGTCATGAGCAAAGATACGCAGATCTCTAGAAGCTGAGAAAGACAGAAACAGGTTTCCCCCTCAGAACCTCCAGAAGGATCCAGCCTGCCAACACCTTAAATTTAGCCCAGTAAGATTGATTTTGTATGTCTGACCTCCAGAACGATAAGATAATAAATTATTGTTGCTTTAAGCTACTAAATTTGTGGTAATTTGTTAAAGCAGCTA
Organism: Mustela erminea; assembly: GCF_009829155.1. NCBI lineage: Eukaryota > Metazoa > Chordata > Mammalia > Carnivora > Mustelidae > Mustela > Mustela erminea. Next base: position 23,382,304 of record NC_045623.1, read on the forward strand.
ATACCCTTTCCAACCTCTTTTCTTCTTGTCTTCACATGTTGTTTTCCAAACATTTTCCAAACTAATGCACTGACCAACCTTTTTTCTTTTTCTTGTCTTAACATTTTGTCTAAAGGTTCTAACAAATGTTTTCTTCTGTCTGCATGCTTCTCTTACAGATTCTTAAATATGATAGGAAGAAAAATGTGAAATAGCCTCGACATTTGCAGATTTATTAACAATAAGAAATTTCCCAAAAAGTATCCAAATTCTTTCTAAAAGCTTTAATTAAAGCTGAGACATGTTACTTCAAATATTCTAGGCATGCTCTTTTTAATGAGAGCCACTTAATTATCATGGCTATATAATGCTCTGATTTATGTATATTCCTTATGTATTTATTTATGATCAATTGATATTTATCTCTGGAAAGGTCTAAGGTATCAAAATTGTTACAAGAAGAAGATTAAAAATAAAGTACATAGCATTCTAAGGAGGGAAAAAAATAGATGTAGCAGGTGCCTGAAATGAGTGGGAGTTCTGAAAACATCATCACTTTGGAGAACTTAATTTGCAAATTAAAGACTGACTTGCCCATCAGCCAAATATGAGTATATCTTTATAGGTGTATAAATATCTATAATTATTTTTTAAGATTTATTTATTTGAGAGAGAGGGAGCAAGCGTGTGAGAGAGCGGGGGGTGGGGGGCAAAAGAAGAGGGAGAGAGAGTCCCAAGCAGGCTTCACACTAAGCATGGAGTCTGAAGCAGAATTCAATCTTATGACCCAGAGATTATGACCAAGCTGAAACCAAGAGTCGGTTGTTTAACTGACTGAGCCACCCAGGTGCCCCACAGCCATAATTATTAATAGTAATATGGTATCATGAAGAAGTGGAAGTCAACTGTAAGTTACATGTTCAATGAAATTTGGAGAATTTCCATTAAAATGTAGTCTTTATCACATGGTTTATAGTGTAATTATGTCACTATGCAACCCTGATCACTTATTCATCAAATACAGATAAATACATTGACACTATTGGTTCATGTTAGAGTCCGTAATCAAAGGAGCGAGACTGATACAAAGCGAAGGTCAAGCAAAGCTTTATTTTGCGCCAAGCATCGAGAATCAAACTGACCGGTCAGGGCCATCTCTTGCAAAGAGGCGACCCCTCCCAGCCTCACAAACTAACTTTTATAGAGGTAGTTTAGCCAGGCTATACACAGGTGGCCAATGAGATTACAATACACAGAGAAAACTGCACAGTCATGTTAAGTCTGCCACACACAGGAAAAAAAAAACCTGCTAGGTAACACACGGGTGACCAATTGAATTTCAATTTACCCTAGTAGATATATGCGCACCCCACTGATTGGATGTCTTCACCTGGCCTGACCTGCCCTTGTATCTAGGCTTTACAAGTAAGTTCCTCTGGGAGGGATAGGGTCAGTTTACTGCATGGGGTCAGTCTAAGTTTACTGCATAAACACAAAATGACTACCTCTGGCCAACCAGGCCCTTACAGTTCACTCTAGCAAGAAATGAATAACCAATGGATTTTAAACTCTCATCTACAGAAGTTTTCTGATAAAACAATAAAATTTAAAAAGGACTTGTACTCCCTACCTCCTCGGCAGGGACTAAAGTAATCATAAAGTTATAAACTCAGACTCTAAAGTGGAGTGCTCTAAAAAGATTATCTTGTGCTCCCTAATCTGGGTAGATTTTGTTAAACAGTCTCAGACTTCTTTTAATCCCTGTTCCCTCTCCTAATCTAGTCTTGTGTGGTAAGAACTAACTTCTTTGTTTTTTATAGCAGTTAGTTTAGCTCATTCATGTGTTGGATATACACACCCATAGCTGCCAATCCATTACTTGCTTTTCTCATAAGTTGTACCTTTTTTCTACTGACTTATTCCTGAAAAGACAACTCATTCCCTTGCACTTCTCTCTATAAAGGAAAACACCAACACAAAGAAAATGTATTTCTCAAAGCAAGTATTTCTAGTATTGGCCACATGCTGCTTTAACCTCACAATAGCTAGCTCGTGCCTATACCAGCTTGTACTGTGATGCATAAAAATCAAAACAGAAGAAAGGACACACAACGTTTTCACCTTGAAATGTACCACTTCCCCCTTTCTCAGGATTGAATGTAGCATTACCAATGGAAAGAGTAAAGAAATCTTTTCATGCATCTGATACAGATTAAGGAAAATGTTCTCCCCATTTTGATCTGTTGGGTCAATCTGACTTTTGAGGGCCAAATCTGGTGATCTAAGCAAAATGAAAAGTAAGAGGTAAAGATAAAACTGCTTAGACTGAGCTCTGATGTGGGCCTTAGAAAAGCAGAATAACAACAATAACAATAATAATTAACAAATACTCATAAAATACTATGAACCAGGAGCAACTGTATGGCTCAGTCATTAAGTGTCTGCCTTTGGCTCCAGTCATGATCCCAGGGTTCTGGGATTGAGCCCTGCATCAGGCTCCCTGCTCTGTGGCAAGCCTACTTCTCCCTCTCCCACTCCCCCTGCTTGTGTTCACTCTCTAACTTGCTGTGTCTCTATCAAATAAATAAATAAAATCTTTAAAAAAAAAAGATCTACTAGGAACCAGACATTCAGAACATTCATATACTTTGTATACCCTTATTCATGTGATCCTCATAACAATTCTGTGAGGTGGGTACCGGTAAAAAATTGAGGTACACAGAGATTAACTAAAAAGCCTAAAGTCACACAATTATAAACTATTCTAGCTCTTGAAACCTCTTGAAGTTTTCCTATTATCCAGTTAGCTCACCAGGAAAGGCAACCAGACAGAAATTTAATGTTGAACCCTAAGTGGAAGTTGACAACCAATTCCCCTAATCCTGGCAGTGGTAGTTAAGAGTGTGGATGGAGCCCACATCCAGTGAAGAGAGCATATGCAGAGTAGTTCTAAGAGGAATACATGAGACCTATAATACATGGTTTCTACCATCCAACACTTTATATTCTAAAGGTAAACTTAGATATTCACATGAAACAATTAAATAGTAATTCAACCCAATACATATTTAATCCAGTCAATTCAATAGACAGTTGTTTGAGTTTGCTCAATTTTACAAACTGACTAAATCCCAAAATCAGGATCTACATTCAAAAAGAAGAAAGATGAAGGATGCATAGGATCAGTTTGAAGAATATTAAGGTTTAGTGGAGGGAAGGGCAGGCTTGTAAATCATCCATTCAAATTTCAGTGTAGTCAGTGCACTCAGGCTCTAGGTGCCTAAGATGTGACTGGCATTTTCTAGAAGACCAAAAAATTCTTGCAGGTGAGATAAGGCTTAAGCTAGATCTTAAAGGATATATCTTCAATATTCTACAAATGGAACTTCTCTCACTTGAAAACACATTCTCATTCCTAAATAAAACCATTGATTGTATATGGCATTTCCTTGGTAATCATAGATATGCAAACCTGAGAGTGTAGCCCATTCATAGACACAATTAAACTTCCTATGTTGCAAATCAGTCTAACTCAGAGCATGGCATTTGGAAAATCAATTTAGAGAAAGGCCAGCTGCCAGGGCAATGGACACATGTGTCTTCACATCAGTAGCCTTCTGCTAGTTAATACAAAAGCTATGTCAATGACTAGATCAATGCCATTAATAAGGAGATTTCTCAAGTTTAATCCATTGCAATACTTTAGTTCCACATATTTAAAGAATGTAAGGATTTAGAAATATGTTGGTTCTTGTCATTATATTTTTGAAATAGGATCAAGAGCCAATATTTTGACATATGCATCAGTAGTGCTCCATTTCAGATGCATTCATTCTGTCACTATATCCTTACTGAACACTCACTCAGAGCCAAATGCTCTTCTGGTCAACAGGATAACAGCTCACCAGGTAAGCAATAGTCTAGTTTCAGAAAAGCTATCCTCCAATGGAGAAAGACCAACAATAGCTAGGTAAGACATGAATAAACAAACTAAATTAAGATAAGAATTAGAAGTTAGGTAAGTGCCACCAAGAAAATAAATAAAACAGGGTGGTCGATTAGGGAATGAATTGGGGGCTATAAAAGAAGGCTATTTTATGTGGGATGGTCCCCAAAACCCTCTCTAAAAATATGACATCTTTTTCTAAGACTAGAATGATGAAGAAGTATCAACTATAAAAGATCTAGTAAAGAAAATTTTAGGCAGTAGGAACAACAAGTACAAAGCCTCAGAGACAGAAGTGATCTTGGAGTACTTGAGGAACAAAAGGAACACCAGAGTAGCTGAAGAACAGTGAAAAAGAATGAGAGTGGCCAGAGATGAGGCCAAGGAAGCCAGAAGGTCTTGGAAAATTAAGTGAGAAGTTTGGACTTTCTTCGAATTGGCACAGAAAGCCATTGGGAGGTATAAGCAGGATAATGATATGATTAGATTTAAACTTTTAAAAAACTGTTCTAGTTACTGTGAAGAAAATTAAACCATAAGAGGAAAGAAGGAAAGCAGGAAAACCATTTAAGAGGCAAGTATATTTGGGCAAATAAGACATGATGGTGGGTCAGACTAGAGCTGTAGGAGCTAGTGACATCTGAACACATTCATGATGCGTTTTGGAAGTAGAGCCAGCAACATACTTGTAAACTGTATTTTGGTTGGGAGATGATAAAGATAAGACACAGAAAGAAACTGAAAAAGAATTGGAAGAGGGAAAAGTAGAGTTATCTTCTACCATGTTAAATCTGTAAGGCCTATTGCATATCTGAGTGAAGATACTAAATAAACTTCCAGATACATGATTCTAGAATTCAGAGGAAAGATACCGAAATGAGGATTGATATTTGGGAGTCATCATCATATAGATAATATATGAGTCCAGAGAAAACATAGAAAAAGGAAAAGGGGACACTCAGAAACTCCTATGGTTCCTAACATTTAAAGAACTGCAAAGGAGAAAGAGAAGGAGGGGAATTGAGAAAGAACATCAGTATGAGAGCAAGAAACCAAGTAAATGTGGTATCATGAAGGCCTAGAGACTTCAAAAAGGAGCATTTTGTTCATGGCTTCTGTGAGGTCAAGAAAGATAAGGACAGATAAATAACTCTGTGACGTGGTAAATTACAGGAACCTGGAGACCTGACAGGAACATTTCAGAAGTTGGTGACAATGAAAACTCAATTTAGTAGAATATGTTATCTAGCTATTGCTATATAACAATCACCACAAAACTCAATGACTTAAAATAACAACTATTATTTCTCGCAAGTTTACGGATCGACTGGATGGCTTTGTTCATCTGAACCAGTCTCAGCTGATCTCAGCTGGGTTAGCTCATGTAACTATAATTAACCAGTAGGTGTCCTAGAGGTTCATTGCTCTAGAATAACCTCAGCTGGAATAATGAACTGGAATGGTGACTCATCACTCCTTTGCAATCTCTCAACCTTCCAAAGGACAGACCTGGCTTGTTTTTAGAACGGTGGCAAGGTTCCAGGAAAAAGGGCAGAAAGGCACAAGGTATCCTGAAAACTTGACTGAAGATTGGCACTCCATTACCTCCCCACACATCCTACTGGCAAAAGCAAGTCCAAGTACATTGCAGAATCAGAATAGGTAAAGACTAGAAAGTTAGAGACCAAAGAGCATGGATACAGATACATTATTAATTAGAGCCCACAGTGCGATTAAGTTACTCATGGCAAGAGAGTTGAGAAGAACATAGGAGCGTGCACAGAGACAGTCATAATTTTGAAGGACTTTGGTGTAAAAAGGAGCAATTGATAGGTGGGTGCCAAACCAAAGATGATATGGAGTCAAGGACACTATTTTGTTTGTCTATTAAATTTTGGTTTTTTAAGATGGGATGTGAAAGAGGTATTCATAAGTGGATTGAAATAATTCAAAGAGAAAGAGTTAGGAGAGAAAAGGATACTTGTAACAAAGTCCATGAGTAGATAGGCTAGAATCAAGAGTGATGCATGCATACTTGATCTTCCTCATGTTAAACTGAATATTTGTTACAGAATTCTTAAGATTAAGAAAACTTCACCAGCTCAGGAAAATCTTGTTTAAAAAGAAAAAGTAAAGAACTTGCTTACAAATCAAAATTTCACACAGAACTGTTCATACCAGGGGAGTTTACTTCTATGAAATAAAGCTGTTGCAAGACAAAGACAATACAAGTTCAGAAGAGGAATCACCTGGGATTCCTGGGAATTCCTGGGATTCCAAAGACAATACAAGTTCAGAAGAGGAATCACCTGGGATTAGCATCCTGATTCCAGAAATCAAAATATTCTGCAATCCTAGTGATGGAAACTGTATCCTTAGAAAAGTCATTCACCAGTGTAAAACACTGATTTGAATTCATTGTATAAACCTGCATTATTATCATCCTTCTACATGTCACATTTTGAATGTGCAACATTGGGACAGCCTTTATTTCACTAATCACTTGAGGAATTGAAGTAGCCATTCAGTTAAAGATTGCTAAAGTTTACAAACCACTGAATGCATGAAAAATTCATCAGTTCACTATCAATAGCTGTTGAACTAATTACCAATGACCTGAGTTAAATGTCTTTGAGTGCCTAATACTGTTTAGGAAAATTAGGGCGTTGGAGGTGACTGGGGAAGAAAAAGTCACATAATTAAACTTGTAAAATCTGAATTTATTGTGCAGTTTTTGCAAAATTTTAGTCATTTAATTGCAGACTGAGAGGGAGTTATATGTGGCTGACAATGAACGTGATATGTATAGTGACTGTTTCAAATTCAGAAGCCCTCTTTCATTCAAACCGGGTTTTTATTTCACTGGAAACTTGGGATAACTTAATATTTTAAAACTGAACTTTTTATGTCAATTTTTAGGTCTTTATTTTCACAGTAGTTGAAGCTAATACAACATGGCTTCTAGGTCAAGGACAGAAGCTTCCTAATTTCAAAAACCTTTCTGAAAATCATCCCTGTATATGATTTCATCCTGGGTTAGATTGCCTTGGGCTGCCTGGGAGGATCCTGACACGACAAGATCATGACCAGTTAAACACAAGAAGAGCTACTTTCAGGCTTCTACCGTCCATTAAAGAAAGCATTTCAAAATCAGTACTGTCCCAATATTCATCATCTGGTTCTAGGAATGCTTAATTGTACTTAAACCATTAACAGGGATGAAAGAGTAGGAGATATACATAGTAGGGGATACAGATATAAAGATAGAGAGATAGATAGCTAGACAGACAGATAGGCAGAGTCATCACAAAGAAAACAATCAACAACCAGGAGCACACAGAACAAACAGGAGAGATAGCTGAACAGACTTGAGGCAAGTGAGAAATAAAATAAGTTTAATTTACTTTGGGACATGCTGGAAGGTATACCATCTAAGCTATATCTTAAAGAAATGGATAGGAACTTAGGAAGTACAATAGAAGATTTTAAGGTGAACCAATGCATAGGTCCTGAGGCACATGATATTACAATATCTACAGCGAAAGTACAAGCAGTTGAGGGTAGAGTGTTTAACATGCCAGGTCATGGAGAACCTGATATGCTATGTGTGAACTTCATCCAGGAGGTAATGGTAATTCCTTTCAGATTTTTTTTTAAAGATTTTTTTTATTTATTTGACAGAGAGAGGGATCACAAGTAAGCAGAGAGGCAGGCAGAGGGAGAGGGGGAAGCAGGCTCCTAGCTGAGCAGAGAGCCTGATGTGGGGCTTGATCCTAGGACCCTGAGATCATGACCTGAGCCGAAGGCAGAGGCTTAACCCACTGAGCCATCCAAGCACCCCTCCTTTCAGATTTTTTTAAGCATAAAGCATGACATTAATCAAAGAGATCAAGACCAAAGACTGAGAAACCAAGTAAGGGATATTATATGAATATATATAAGGAGGAAGGATCATGTAGAAAAAAATTATATTGTAAAATAAAATGGATTTAGCAGATATATGGAAAAACAAGTAATTCTATGGAAAGAGGGGTGAGGCAGGAAGGGTGGTCTCTGCAAGATGTAATTCCAATGCAATGATCAACAGGCCTGACAGAGAGACCAGCTTTCAGCCCTGGAAATGTTGACATCATTCTGCTACAAGCAGATTTTATTCATGGAAACATCAGAGAGTATATAAAGGAATAAATCTTGGGAGCTTCTAAAAAATAAATGACATAAAAAATAATAAAAAGACACAAAGCTACTGAGATAATTTGAGTGAGTAGTTATCATAGCCACATCCATACCTGCAGATTGTAGGTGAAAATATGTAATCTCTTGGTTTGAAGTAGCTTGTTCTTTGGCCAGATCAAATAGCAGGAAAGCAAAAGCACTAATCTCCATGTTCAGCATTTGCTATCGTCAAAATCAGACTAAACAGTTTTGACAACTTCAATTCCGATTTCTCCTCAACAATGAAACCCAACATTTGTACTTCAACTATTCCGTGAAACTTTTCCACTAACCTTTGGTTATTTTGAGGTAGCAAATTAATTAAAGCCATTTAGGAAATTATTAACTGAGAAAAGGCATTTTCAGGGTCAGGATTATGATGGTTTGAGCGGTATTGGGAATACTAATAATTGAAGTAAATCATGCCATTTGTTGTTGCTGTTCAGATATGGTAAAACCCTGTAAATGCAGCCCACAAATATTTGAGCCAATATTTTATAAGATCTCACTTGCAAGAAAAGAATCTTCCAGGGCTGTGAAAAGATCCAGCATTTTACCTGGAAGACAGAACTTAAATGACAGAGCTTATTACATAATCTGAAATCAAGTACCTCTCCAGAAAGCTTCAAAAGAGGACCACTAGTATATTTTTCAGCTCTCCTGGTAGCAGGATAAGCTAATTTTTAAATTTTTAATTGTGAAATCTCCACATCTGTATCACCATGTTAAAATATCAGTGACCTGCTCTTCTAGTTCTCATAAAGCCACTTTCTAGAATTAAATAGACAACTACCCATGCTACAGCTATAAGATGGGCTCCCTAATAGGAAAGGAAACATCTCACAAAGGCTGAGATCAAATCCCTTTAATGGGCTATCAACTTGCCAGGAGGAGATCTATTCCAAGCATAAACACAACCCTCCAGAGATAGTCTTTTTATGATACTCTTAAATGTCTAATAGGTGTTCAACACCGCTGTGAACTTGTGAACCCAGAAGGGATTTAGGGGTATCTAGGAGTGGGTTGCCAGAAAGTGCAACACACACACACACACACACACACATCTAATGCAGGCATAGTCATTGCACAGTTATTGCTATAAAAGCCACCTGTACACTATTAGAGGCCCTAAATAAATAAAGGTTTTTAAAATTTACAACTAAGGAAAAATAAACCTTACAAAACGGATTATAGTGACTCTGCAAAATCGATAGCTAGTCACATTAACACAAAAAGGTTTAAGAACTGAATGGCATACTGTTTTGTGCTGTTGAATTTTTTAGTTAGATGTATATTTTATTGTCTTCATTTAAGAACCCTACATAATAAACTTATTCCTCAATTGTATACATTCTTCCTAATATTGATATTTTTAAAAAAGCATTCCAGTTTTGAAAGTGCTGTTTGGCATCCTTTGTTAGGCCTTGGGGACGAGCAGTTTCACAACTTCGTAAGCAGGCATTTAAATTCTCATACTTAAATAAAGGCAAATCTGTATTTATGTAGCAAATATGATCTTGAAGAAGCCTTTAAAGACAATCTCTTAATAAATTACAATGTAGTAAATAAATGGGGACTTGGCCAGTTAAGTAAAATACATAATAAATCCTTTAATATGGTGAATCCTTTGGTAAACTGAAAGGTCCTTTAATATATATGTTTTGTAAATTAAGATTTAGTGTATGTGATATTTTTAAACTGAAGCAGATTTATATACTTTATTGCAAAGGAAGAAGCAAATCTAATTACATGACTTTGGACTTTGGTGATATTTCTCAATCTTTTTAATACTGTGTGAGTGAGTAAGTACTTTAAAAAAAAAAAATCACTTCCATGATAGCTGACCAGATTATTTTCTACATTCCTCCCATTAGTTATCTCAAATATCCATGTATCAGGAATCATTCTTAGCTATAAACAATAGAACCTATTCCATCCAAAATATACAGTAATAGAATATATTGAAGGTTATGAGGTTACTAGTAAAATATCTAGGAAGCCTGGAGATATCTGCTTTGCAGACTACACAGCCAAGAAAAATAGTCCAATTACTTACGGAATGTTCTGGCAAAGTTCCCACTGTCACCATCACAGCCCTGTTATTTGTACTGTCCACCTAGAGCACGGAACTGTACCCCCAGAACATGGGTGTGTGTGTGCCTGTGTTACTTCTGAAAGCTTGTATTCTCTCCATTATTCTCACAAGAATTAATTCTCTGTGTGTGACTTCTTCATGTCATTCTCACCTGAATTAGGTTCCCAAGTGGGTTCCCAGCAGGTTCCTAGCTTGCACTTTCGCTGTAATGGGAAGTAGGAAGCATTTCTGTCTTCGGCCTTAGGCTAATATATCTTAAAGTGAGAGATTTTAGAAGGAGTATTCAGAAGGTGCTGAAAGACCATAAACAAGACAAATGCTCCCTATAGTCTCTGCCTAGCATAAATATATCCCATTTTCCTATATCTAAACTTCCAAACATTGACAACCACAACCACAAGTATTTATATGAACATAATGCACCTATTTTTTTTTTTTAAATGAAAATGCACTCACTCTCTTCCCAAGTCCAGAGCCAACTGACCTCAGTTGTCTACAACAAATAGATGAGATTGAGAAGTCAACCATCACCATTAGGGATAGTAAAATTAAATAGATAAAAAAGAATCATAGAAACAGGTAAATTCATTAAAACAAAATTCCTAAACATTTAACAATTAGCTCCTTTGAGCAAAGATTTTTGCTACTAGAAAATTGATCATTCCACAGTGATGTTAGTCAAATAGGAGATGCTGCCATGACCGACCTCCACAGCCATTTTATTTAATATCTCATTGAGGAAGCACTGGTTTGGCTGGGAGAAGACTATGGATAAAATGGTCATTTATACATACATGATTATCAAGAGCCCCTTCTACGATGGAGAGTATTTGCCGGATATTCAAATGTTCTCACACTACATAATCTGAAAGAATAACCCACATATTTTTTTTTTTTCCCAGATCTTCTTTTCACTAACCCTCTTGTCTGTTCACTCAAAGCTCCTGGGTTATCCAGCCAAAGCATTAGCATCTCCCCTGAATCACTGCAAATTCATACCTCAAGTATCTGTTCTTCTAGACAAAATGAACATGAGTCATACTGTTCAGCCAGCCAAGGCTGAAGGTTTCTTGGGAAACCAGGATTTCCCTTCCCCCAAGTCTTCAGAGTATCCTCAAGATTCCTCCTCAATGGACCACATTCAGCTATTGCCAACATAGTGTCAATGAATCTACTTGGAATATTTGCCTTCTTCAGTCAGAGGTCACTGGCACAAGACGATGAAGGAGTGCTAAGAATGTAAAACCACCTGCTAATGGGATTTCCTTTTTGCCACGTTTAAGTATATATCTAGTTTGCCAGGGAATATATGTACCAGTTTATCCCAGTTATCCCAAGACAGCAGAATAAGGACTACTCCCTGAACTGCTTGTCTTCAACATGACATCACTGTAGCAGAATGCATAATGTTCCATTAAATGGTGAGAAGATCAGAATGCCTGAAGACCACATTTTCTTCATGAATCTAAAGAGTTAAGATGGCCATGAGACAAGACGAGGAAAATGTCTTTCTCTCCCTATAAAGTAAAAGAAAACTGCTTCTGTAGTTCTGTGCATATTGGAATAGATAAAGATCAAGAGCTATACAATAGATGCCACTGACTGTCTTAATTTGGTCTGATAAAGAGATAACATCTGAAATAGCAACTGAAAATTAGCAGCAGAATAAGCTGATGAAATCATATCACATTTTTCAAGACCAATATGTCTTCTGAGTGGCCAAACAGGTAGGTTAAATGAAGTTTGCTTTGATTAGTATGGGCTTAAAGTCAGTGTCCAAGTCACTGGACATAGTTACCCCATGAACGAAAACAACTTTAGGGAAAGTTAGGTGGAGATTTCAGTAAAGTCTTATGATATTATCGCAGAACATTTCCTCAAGTATACCATGTGTCCCCACCCCTCCTTTTTTTTTTTTTCAGAGTTTCTGTTTTTGTCAACAAACTTAGTTCTTGAAATTTAAGAATTTCCATTACTCTCCATCATGGTGACCCAAGACGAGCTCCTTTTTAACAGACCTAGAATCTGTATTTCCTTGTTTCTTTGCTTGGTTTTGGTTTTCCAGTTCAAGTGAGATTTTAGTAGTCTACCTATCTCTTTCAATCCCAGTGACCCCCAAACCAATTAGGCAACCCAAATATGCTCACAGAGTGTATAATTGTGATCATGACTCTATCTTTGCTGCTGGTAATGGAAACCATGACCATGTCTGCCCCTCTAGGATCCATCAATCCCCATGAAATCACAGAACCCATTTCAGTTCTTCCCTTATCACTCAGGCAAGTTATTTAATCTCTCTGTTAAAATTACTGGTATTTTCGGCAGTTGCTACTTCTTGCTTGCTATTTCCATAATACCTTACAGTTATCATAAGGAGAGTGAGTTAAAACATGCTAAGTACTTAAAACAGTGCCTGGTAACAGGTAAGCATTTGATGTCAGCTATTATTGTTGCTATTTTCTTTTCCTTTGAATTACTTTTCTTTTTTTTACAAAATGATTTAAATATGATTGTGTACCATACCCTATATAAACTGACTGCAGAGATAGGGTCTGCCTATCTTGTTTAGTTCAACATAAACTTTTTTCCTATGAAATAAAGATGTTTGTTCTTTGTCCACATCGACATAACTCTGTGTGCATGACAGAGGTTCTGGAGCAACAGGAAGTCCTTGTGTTTCCAATTTATTTGACATTTATATGTAGGGTCAGAGTAAACAACCCAATTTTTCCATAATTCATTGGTAATTATTTTTGTTTTTCACTAAGGTAAGTAGTTCTAAGAGATTCACAAGACATGTCATAAAGCACAGGCTTTGCAGAGACCAGAGTTCAAATCCTCATTCTGTCACTTACCAGCTGGTGTTCCTTAAAAGTTTCTCAAACTCTTTCAACTTTATCATGTGAGGACTGAGTTTTATCATATGTAAATGCTCAGCAAAGAATTACTCAAACAGTGGTAACTCTTAACACCATTAACATCAACACAAAATCGTTTTTGTTATCTGTACATACACAAGTATCGTGAATGCCCTTTAAAACAAATTATAGGTTCTTTCCATAGTTTGGCTATTGTAGATTGCTGCTATAAACATTCGGGTGCACGTACCCCTTCGGATCACTATGTTTGTATCTTGAGGATACCCTCAAGGATACCCTCAAGACACAAACGTAGTGATCCGAAGGGGCATGTGCACCCGAATGTTTATAGCAGCAATGTCTAGATGTCCATCAACAGATGAATGGATAAAGAAGATGTGGTATATATACACAATGGAATACTATGCAGCCATCAAAAGAAATGAAATCTTGCCATTTGCAATGACATGGATGGAACTAGAGGGTATCATGCTTAGCGAAATAAGTCAAGCGGAGAAAGACAACTATCATATGATCTCCCTGATATGAGGAAGTGGAGATGCAACATGGGGGCTAAGGGGGTAGGAGAAGAATAAATGAAACAAGATGGGCTTGAAAGGGAGACAAACCATAAGTGACTCTTAATCTCACAAAACAAACTGAGGGTTGCTGGGGGGATGGGGGGGTTGGGAGAAGGGGGGTGGGGTTATGGACACTGGGGAGGGTATGTGCTATGGTGAGTGTTGTGAAGTGTGTAAACCTGGTGATTCACAGACCTGTACCCCTGGGGCTAATAATACATTATATGTTTATAAAAAATGGTTTTTAATAAATAAATAAATAAATAAAACAAAAAAAATCTGCATTACTATTATTATTATTAATTTTTACTTTAGCTATTCCAATGGAGATGAACTAGTATTAAACTGCATATCTGTAATTACTAATAAAACTGAGTACATTTGTAAAAAAAAAACAAAAACAAATTATAAACAATTGAGTAAAGGGAAGGTGAGACCAACAGTTTTAGAGTATTACGTTGGGTGGCTTTACATCACAAATAAAAGTGTCTTAGTCCGCAGCAGTAACTGATGTTCTTTATTCACAAAGGGAGAAAATAACATATTTCACTCACAACTCACTAGGTCTGAATTATGGAAGCATTCATTATTTTAATAGTACTTCCCACCCCTCACTACCATCCATAAAGTGTTTTCTCACCTTGCACCCTTGACGACATGAGAAGTACAAATACAGCTTCTGAATACAGCACAGCAATTAGGATAATGATCTTTCCATGTGCAGGGCATTGGACAGCTCCCCCCACTATCCCCTTTCAGTTGGTGAGGAAGGTTTGCCATACATAGAGGTGCTATTTAAAAAGGCTTTCTCCTGCAAATTTATATAGAAAGAAATTGTTGAAAAATACCACTAGAAATTGAGCTTGCATCTGTTTTACCAAAAATGTTAAATTCTCCCAACAGTTTTTTGAATTCTATTCCAAAGTAATATTAAACCGTTAAGACAACACTGCATAATTCAAAAGAAAAGAATAGATATGCTTCAGCAAAGAAAATTGTATAATACTCTGGTTTAATGTAATAGAAGTCGCATTATCTGGATCTTTCTAATCATAATTTCAGTCGTTAAAGTACCAGGGACTCCATCAGTATAGACACTATATTCTGACTCAATTACACTGTGCATTAGAAGTAGAGGTTTACAGCATCTATTAGACTTGTCATTACCCTTGTGCCATACTCGATTGACCAAAGGGGTGGGGGAACCCTCTTCTCCTAAGGAGAAGAAAACGAAAAAGCAAATTCAGTGGAATGCATAATAGGTGCTCCTTGGGAGAATGCTTTAGGTTTCAGTTCATTTCTTCATAAGATGAACATTCCCACCAAAAGCATCAGAGTAAACATCATGCCTCATTACTCCTTTCCACTGTTCATACAGCATGCATATAGGTATAATGCTGATTAATGGAAAGAAATTACAATATTCAATGACTTTCAATAAGTGATGGAGGAAGAAAACATTTACTAGACTCCATGAATGAAAAAAAACTCTCTAATAAAGCTTTTGAGGGAGGATAGCTCCAGTTACCCTGGTGAAGGACAGAGTCCCCTTTCCTATGAATAGCTGGGCTTGCTGTGTGGTGCTGGAAACTACCCAACCCCATACATCACTCTGGAATGACAGAGCAAATAAATGAGAATTGAGAACGTAAGCTCTTCAGAAGTATATAATCACGTGGGCATTTGATAAACTCAAAAAGCATATATGGGAGAGGGTTTGTAACTAAACCATGGTTTGTAACTAAAAAAAGCTTTGATTTTACAAATAATTTTCCTCTAGAAGCCAGATTTGCAGTATTTCTGACAAAATAATTCCGTAATATAGTCAGTCTTGGTCTTCCAGCGAGGCTTTGCCAAAAATAATAATACTTATTATACATTAAATAATAGTAATTATTATTATTGTAGCTCAAATAATTAGGTAAATTTTGTATGTGGATATTTTGCCATAGCCTGAGTCTCAAGATAACAAAGAAGCAGAACACCAATGCTGACTTTCATAACTGCAAGAAGAGTGGAACTTGTCACTTTTCAACAGATACAGAAATGTTAAAGACAATTTAGATCCATGATCTTCAAACCAGACTAATCTTCAGGATTATTTATGGAGCTTTTTCAACATTCCATTTCCCAGGCCAGACACATTGGTGACAGCCTGAATTATGTTCCCCCAAAATTCAAATGCCTTAATAGTAGTACCTCAGAATGTGACTGTATTTGGAGATAGGGCTTTTAATGAAGTAATTAAGGAGAAATAAGGTCATTGAGTTGATCTCTAAAACAATATGTTTGGCGAGATTAGGACATGGGTGGGCACAGAGGAAAGTTCATGTGAGAGCAGAGAAAGAAGACAGCTATCTGAAAGCCAAAGAGAGAGGCCTCCTTTGAAAGAATCAGTCCTACCAAAACCTTGATCTCTGACTTCTAGCTTCCAGAATCATGAGAAAAATTGATTTCTGTTGCTCAAGTAACCCAGCCTGTGGTGCTTTGCTAGGACAGTCCTTGCAGACTTATATGTCCATTAAATCACAAGCTCTAGATATTGGCTGAATAATTTTTCTCTTTTAAATTATCCCCAGGTTTATATATACAAAGGACATGAAAGTAGGCTATCAAAGATATATCTGCTCTTCCACATTTGTTGCAGTATTAGTCACAATAGCCAAGATACAAACGTAGTGTCTGCCAAAGACAAATGGATAAAGACAATTTGGTATATATAGATAAAATGGAATATTGTTCAGCCCCCAGAAAGAAAGGAAATCCTACCATTTGCAACAACATAAATGGAATTTGGAGGCATTATGCTAGGTGAAGTAAGTTAGAGAAATACAAACACTGAATGATATCACCTATATGTAGGATCTAAAAATGTTGAATTCATAGAAAGAGAGAGTGAAATGGCCGATGTCAGGGTCTGAACAGGTGGGAGAAATGGAAAGATATTGGTCAGAGGATATAAACCTGTCAGAAAATAAATAAGTTCAGGGGATTTAATGACCAGCATTGTGATTACAGTTATTAATAATGCATATATACTTGAAAGTTGTTCAAAAGGTAGATGTTAAGTATTTTCACCACAAAAAATAAATGATAATTATATGACAAGATGGAAGTTTTAGCTAACACTATGGTGGTAATAATTTTGCAATATCTAAGTGTATCAAACTGGCATATTGTACACTTCACGCCATGTTTTATGTCAATTATATCTCAATGGAGCTAAGGAAAAATATTCCCAGGTGATTTTGAGGATTGGTCAGATCTGGATCAACCTCAACATCCAGAAGTTAAATACAGTTATTTATTCTTTCATTTCTGCTTTGTTTCATTTTGTTTTGTTTGTTCTGTTTTGTCTTTAGAGAGAACAATTATGGAGCATCTGCTCTGTGCTAGGAATAGTTCCAGACACTGGGAATACAGATGAATAAGACACAATAGTTGCATTTAAAGAGCTTACCATTTAAAGGATACAGACATAATAAGATATACAATTAACAAAAAGCAGAGGGTATCAACACAGTACTGAGGAAGGGCACTTAATGTCTACAGAGGTCAGGAAAAGCTTCTTGAAAGAGATGATGTTTGAGATGTGTATTGAAATAAGGTTAGGAGTAAAGCAAACTAGAAGGAAGAGAAAACATGAATGTGAGCACAGAGACAAAGAACAGGATAATCCGGACATAACCACAGGCACTTCACAGCTGCATCCCACCCATCTGCCAAGCGAGAATCCAGACTATACCTGAACATGTTCAACAACTTACCCTAAGCCCAGCATTAATTTCTCTCCATCAGTATTTTCCTACTTATCCTAGGAGTAAAAAAAGAAAATCGTCACAGGAAGAAATATAAATAGCTAAATTCATTTAGAGTTCTAGGCTATTTGGATTCCAAACAAGAACCAAATTCTATTAATAGAACCTACAAATATTTTCAGTGGAAGTGGGTCACAGAGAACAAAAATACAACAGAACTCTCTATAATAAGAGTCCTCTATATCAAGGGCTTCGTTTTTTCAAACACTGTTTCTGCCAGAATTCTTTTAGTTAGAGTGAGGAAAATCCACTCAAATGAGTTTAAGTGAAAGAGAATTTATTGAGTTTAAAAACTAAAACCAGTGTGATACAATGGCAGAGTTCACAGTCTCAAAAACATCTTTGGAGCACTACCTCTATCTCACCCAACTCTTAGCTCTCCCACTCTCTGTTGGTTTCATTCTCAGAAATATCCTCCCCATGTGGTGGCAAAATGGCTATCAGCAGCCCCAGACTTCTATCTTTTCATCCTGGGACCTCTTTCAGATGCTTTCAGTAATACCATTAAGAAAGCTCCCAATTACAAAATAAAGAAGGCATGAAGATAAAAAGTACCGCATAGGGAATATAGACAATAATAATGTTGTATGGTGACACATGGTGATTGTATACTTACTGTGGTGAGCACTGAGTAATGTGTACACTTGTCGATTCACTATGTTGTACATCTGAAACTAATATAACATTGTGTGTCAACTATTCTTTAATTTAAAAAAAAGAAGAAGGTTTCCGATGGTCGTAAGAATCAGGTGCCCAGGGGTGCCTGTGTAGTTCTGTCATTGACCATCTGCCTTCGGCTCAGGTCATGAGCCTGGAGTCTTGGGATCAAGCCCACATCGGGCTTCCTGTAGCAGGGATTCTGGTTCTTCTCCCCTTCACCTCACTCTTGCTCTTGGTCCCTCTCTCTCTCAAATAAATAAATAAATAAAATCTTAAAAAAAAAAAAAAAAAAAGATGAGATGCGCACCCTTGAAACCATCATTGTGGCCAGGAGGATGCAAGGCTATTATAGTCCAGACCTTGGGTGCTGTATCTTCACCTAGAACCAATAGAAGAAGTCATAGCCATCTAAAATACATGAACTAAGAATAAAGAAGAGACAGTTAGTTCCCTAAAGGAAAATAAGATTGCTATTATGAGAAAAAGAAATGCTTCGAAGGCAAAAATATTAGCTATTTATTACAACATAGAAATGGATTAATCTGGCTGAGGGATTAGAAGGAAACCCCCTTCTTCCCCTCCAACCAAAAATTTACTTGGGAAGTTTCCATAAATACACACTTCAGAAAATGTTCAAATTAAGGGAAATAAGCTCTATGCTACAACACTTCATGTCTCCGCATTATGGAGAGATCACCAACACCAGTGTCATGTGTGTCAATTGGCCCAAAATGCGGAGTATTGACCTAAATATAATCCTGACTATAAATGGGAGGCATTGGCCAAGCTATGCTAAGGAAGAGAAAAGGAAACCACAGAAAACTGTCAGTTTCCCCACTTACATTCATTTCTGGAGAATAGATCCAAAACATTCTTACTCATGAATTCGTAGACCATCATGATCAGGAGGCAAGTCTCCCGCAAGAAACAAAGGCAAGAAGGTTACACTGTTAGTTCGTATACATGAAAAAGGGCATAATCCAAGGGGTGGTAAAATTTCCCATTGTGTTTTCTCATCTTAGGGTGGGAAAAAAAGTTCAGAATTATCTCTAGGCAAAGTATGCTTCCTTTTTAAAGTCTAACCAAATAAGGGAATATTTATTATACAGAAGAGGTTTCCCCCCGCCCTTGGTCAAGACATTTTTCCAGAGAAAAAAATGCAACACTTCATTAAAATTCTGGTTTTCCTTGGCATGCTTGGGGGACTCAGTTGGTTTAGCATCTAACTCTTGATTTTGGCTCAGATCCTGATTTCAAGGTTGGGAGATCAAGCCCCACGTTGGGTTGCTTGATGAGCGCAGATCCCTCTTAAGATTCTCTCCCTCTGGGGTGCCTGGGTGGCTCAGTTCTCAAGCATCTGCCTTTGGCTAAGGTCATGATCGCAGGGTCCTGGAATCAAACCCATATTGGGCTCCCTGCTCGGTGGGAAGCCTGCTTCTCCCTCTCTCACCCCCTCTGCTTGTGTTCCCTCTTTCGCTATCTCTCTCTGTCAAAAAAATAAATAAAATCTTAAAAAAAAAAAAGATTCTTGGGCGCCTGGTTGGCTCAGTGGGTTAAGCCACTGCCTTCGACTCAGGTCATGATCTCAGGGTCCTGGGATCCAGTCCCGCATCGGGCTATCTGCTCAGCGGGGAGCCTGCTTCCCTTCCTCTCTCTCTGTCTGCCTCACTGCCTGCTTGTGATCTCTCTTTGTCAAATAAATAAATAAAATCTTAAAAAAAAAAAAAAGATTCTTTCCCTTTGCTCCTCCCCACTCCCTCTCTCTAAAACAAACAGAAATGAATAAATAAAATTTAAAAATTCTGATTTTCCTCACAAAGAACACATAACATTCTCAGTTACTGGTAAGAACTTTTATAGCTGGTTCATAACAAATTCTAAAACAAATCTTCCTGAGATGATTCAGTGTTGTCAAAAATCCATCAGGACTTCAGCAAAATTTAAAGCTGTTTTTCAAAAGACTCTATTGAAATAACAAAAGATAAGCCACAGGTCATGAAAAAATAATTGCAGAACATATGTATGATAAAGGATTTGACTCTATAATAAGTGTGTGTGTATATATACATACGCATCTTTTGGGATTCAATAATATTAAAAAATGAATTGAAAACCAGTCAAAATATTTGAACAAGCACCCACTAAAGATGATTTATAGGTAAAAAATAAACATGCAAAAAAGTGCACTCAGCATCGTTAGTCATCAGGGAAATACAAGTTGAAACTCCAGTGAGATATACTACACACAATTCACACCTACTGAGGTGGATAAAATTAAAAAGAATAGCCCTAGCAAGTGTTGGTGAGAATAAAGATGAGATCATCGCTGCTAGTGGCAATATAAAATGGTACAATGATTTTGGAAAATAATTTGGCAATTTCGGTAAACCTACACTGTCCTATGACCCAGTCACTTCACCTTTTCATTTCGTTTTCACTTTCCCGCCCCACAGAAATGAAAGCTTATATTCCTGCAAAGACTTGTACATGAATTTTTGCAGCATTGGATATTTATTGGATAAAGGAAAGTGGTACACCATGTAATTGAATACTACACAGCGATTTAAAAAAAAAAAAAGGAATAACCTAGTGGAACACACTACACCCTAGATGACTCTCAAAATAATTAGGCTTGAGTAAAAGACAAAAAGGCGTACATACTGTATTAATCCACTGATACAAAATTCTAAGAAATGCAAACTAATCAGTGGGGACAGAAAGCAGGTCACTGTCGTCTGGAGATGTGGAAGGGACAGGGATGAGTCAGGTGGGGGAGATTGTAAACAGTAAGGGGAAGTTCGTTGGAGTGATGAATTTGTTCATTATCTTGATTTTGGTGATAGGTTCACAAGTACATATATTTTAGTCCTTTTGGGCTGCTATAACAAAACACCATAAACTGGGTAGCTTTTAAAACACAGTGCTGCAGGCTGGGAAGTCCAAGATCAAGACACCAGCATGGTCAGATCCTGGTGAGGCCCCTCTTCCTGGGGCATAGCCAATGCTTTCTGGCTGTGTCCTCGCATGTTAGAAGGAGCAAGGGATCTCTCTGGAGCCCCCTTTCTAAAGGCACCGATCCCCTTCCAAAAGCTCCACCTCCTAATACCAACACCTGTGGGGTTAATAGTTCAACATAGGAATTTTGGTGGACACAAACATTTTCAGACCATAGCAGTACACAAACTTCACATTTTATCACATTATGTACTTTATTATTTTTATTTTCTTCTTTTTTAAATTTTTATATTACTCAGTGCTCATTATGATAAATAAGTTGACCCTTAACTCCTTTCACCTATTTCAGTCATCCGACCACAGTTTGTTCTCTATAATTAAGAATCTTTTTTTTTTTTTTTAAAGAATGAAGTCTAACCATTTGCAATGACACTGGTGGAGCTGGAATGTATTATGGTAAGTGAAATAGAGAAAGACAAACACCATGTGATTTCACTCAAATGTGGAATTTAAGAAACGAAACAGATGAACATATGGAAAGGAGGAAAAAAGGGGGGGGAAGGAGAGAGGGGAAAAAAGCATAAAAGACTTTAAGATAGAGAACAAACTGAGGGTTAATGGGGGGAGGCGGGAGGGAGGGGCTAGATGGGGGGGTGGGGATTAAGGAGGACACTTGCTGTGAGGAGCACTGGGTGTTGTAAATAAAGGATGAATCCCTGAATTCTACTGAAACCAATACTGCACTGTATGTTAACTCACTAGAAGTTAAATAAAAATTTTAAAAGATTCTGTGTTTTTTTTTTTTTAATCTAATTGTCTAAATATCTACATTGGTGGCCTCCGTTTGAGGGGATTATAAGTGATGATCGTTTTCTTCTTTTTAACTTCTAATTTTAAATATCGTCTTCAGTAAACAGGTAATATTACATACATATAACAGTAAGTGTCTAGGGTATTTAAAAGGTTCATTGACTGAACTGCTTTAGTTGTTTCTACCTAAAGGTAGACAATAAGAGTTTTAGAAGCTCTGATCAGGCCTATACTTTTATAACATGTCCCAAATCTGGCAGCACATGAGAATAACACAAGCCATTTTTAAAGAATACTGACGCTTGGGTCCCATTCAAGAACTCCTATTCTAGCAGGTCTTAAGTAGAGCCCAAGTATGAGTTTTATTTGTTATTGTTTTGGGGTTTTTGTGTGGGGGTGTCCCACTTTTTTTTTTCTCTCTTTCCAAATGAATCTAATTTGAAGTCAGGATGAAAAAACAATGTTTTTTATGGAGGGATCACTCTAGAGTGAAATACACATGAAAATTCACTGACTTGAGGAGAGAATGGTGGAGAACACTTGGACATAGACAGGAAAAACAATAGCTGGAAACTTCAGCTAGAACCTTCCAGCTAGAAGGAATCATAACACGATTAGCAGAGATTCTATACATATAAAAAGCTGATTCATCTGCTGGAAATTTATTCAGGTCAATTCAGAGAATATAATACCTTGACTTGCTGAAGATTTTAGCTGTTCAGATACAGGGGACGTAACAGTTCACGGTTCTACTAAAATCTATGTTGAACCTGCAGTTTGGCCAATCTTCTTTTCTGATGTCCTTGGACCAAGAGGCTGGAAATCACTCTATTGACCAGGATCACTGATGCTATTTTCAAGAGGAAGTAAAGATTATGCTGTGCAGTGAGGACAACAGGAGTAAGCCTAGAACTAATGAGCTCCTCTAGATTGTCTCCTAGTACCATCTTAACTGGCAATAAATCTTAGAAAAGCTACAGCAACTCCCTATTGGGAAGCACTCTGAGCCCTAGCAGGGCTGGCTGAGGGTGAAGAAACTAGATAATGGATAAGGGAAGAGAAGGAATTAGGAATTAGGGATTTTCCTTCCTTTACCAATTGACTACTTTCCCCCTCTTTCCATTTCTCCTACTAGTTTATAGAAGATAAGCAGGTGATGATAAACTTTATAAACTTATTACAAAATTAAATATATTAATCCAGAATAGGGACTCGACAAGGGGAATTATGAACGGCTGATGACATACTGAGCCTCCCCTTTGGGGAGAAGGTAAGCCTCTCTTCAATGACAAAAAGAATGGTTCCTTTATACTAGGTTCCTTTACAATTGTAGCATGCTGCTGGCTCCCACTGCTACGGGTAAGTTCAAGTCTGGAAGAAGAGTACATACACATGTGAGATGGCCCTAGGGATCACTACAGCACACACTGCCGATTGATTTGCTTCCCACCACTCCAGCAGCCTTACAGTCCATCTCCCTGCTCACAGGAGGTTGGAAAATTAAGTCTACATTTCCCAAGTTGCCTGTGGCTAGGTTCTTCATTGGACTACATTCCACTACATTAATGAGACTTTGATAGAGGAGACAAGATTGTGAGCAGGGACTGCACAGATCTGACACTATGGTCAAGAAAGCCCAAGATTTTCTTTTTTAAGATTTTACTTATTTACTTGAGGAAGAGAGAGAGAAAGAGAACAGAGGGGAGAGGAAGAGAAGAAGACTCCTTGCTGACCAGGGAGCCCGACACAGGGCTTAATCTCAGGACCCTGAGATTCCTAATCACTAATTCCTAGATCCTAATTCCTTCTCTTCCGTTATCCACTATCTACTTTCTTCACCATCAGCCAGCCCTGCTAGGGCTCAAGGCGCCCCCCTATATGGAGTTGATATATCTTTTCTAAAACTTATTGCCTTTTAAGGTGGTAGTAGGAGGCAAGCTAGAGGAGCCTGTTGTTCCTGGCTTACTCCTCCTGCCCTCATTGCACAGCAGACGAAGGCAGTCGCTTAACCAACTGAGACACCTAGGCGTCCCTGGCCCTAAGATTTTTATCAGCAGCTCTAGAGGAGGTTTTGGTGAGTAGGTGTGGAACAACAGAAGGCTGTAGTAAAAGTGCGTGATTTCTTTGGGAATCATGCCATGATATGCCCGGGCATTTCTTCCACTTGTGTCACTTCTGTGTAATACTGCCTTGGTCCACACCCAGAAATTCTCTGAGCCAACTAACACTTTGTGGTAAATCCCCTTTCATGAAAACACCACCAGTGAATTTGACTCTAACTAAGACCAACAACTAACACAAGAAGACAGTGATGTAAATACAGCTGAGACTCTGATAAAATCAAACTGTGTGGGCATCTGGGTGGCTCAGTGGGTTAAATCCTCTGCCTTTGGCTCAGGTTATTATCCCAGAGTCCTGGGATCAAGCCCCACATCAAGCTCCCTGCTCCGAATCAAACTGTTTATATAGCATTTACACTAACTTGTTAGAACATGACCATGTTTATATGTCACTTATATAACATATAATATAATATGTAAATTACATTTATACTCAATTATATTAAGCAAGCGGGAATGGTCTCTTGGCCTAGAATAAGGAAGGGGGTTAGAGTATTTTTTTTTTATTTTAAAGATTTCATTTATTTATTTGACAGGTAGAGATCACAAGCCAGCAGAGAGAGAGGAGGAAGCAGGCTTCCCGCTGAGCAGAGAGCCCGATGTGGGGCTCGATCCCAGGACCCTGGGATCATGACCTGAGCCGAAGGCAGAGGCTTTAACCCACGGAGCCACCCAGGCACCCCAGTGGGTTGTATTTTCAACAAATACTGGTTGTAAAGTATCAAGGGAGTATTTTTAAAGATTCTTTAACTAAGACTGTATCATTTACTGAAGGTTTACACGCAGGATGAAATGAAGAAAGTAACCACCAGACAGAAGTTGGGCAAATACCACATCTTAGTTCTTCACAAATTAAAGCTACCAACTATCTTTAGTATAAGAGCACAGTCTGAGAAACCTTCCCAGAATTGTCTTGAGGACAGAGGGGAGCAGGATCTCACAACACTCAGGTAGAGAAAGTAAAACCTCTTATTACACAGAGGTTAGAAGAAAATGAACATCCAAGTACTAAGTTGGCAAATGTCAAAAAGTCTATTGAAAAACAATACTAATAGCATCAATTTGAAAGAGGTCACAGTATGTGTAAAATATTGAAGGTCCCTAACAAGTTATGGTATCTTCTTATTTGAGTAAAATCTTGTCTCTCTCTGTGAATTGAAATTTAAAATTATATAATATGTGGCATAAGGTTCTGTTGATTATGGAAGCTGCTTTCTCTTTCAGAACCTCTGGGTCAATAAGAGATAGGAGACCCAAATGTATGTTTACACAGATGTGTAGTTGATTGAGCAACTGTGTCTAAGCAACGACATACCATGTTTTAACCTCAGCTATGTTCTTTTGAGTATTGTCAACACGGACAAGAAAGTAGATTAAAATAAACAAGTAGGATGAGACGCCTGGGTGACTCAGTTGGTTGTGCGGCTGCCTTTGGCTCAGGTCATGATCCCAGCGTCCTGGGATCAAGTCCCACATCGGGCTCCCTGCTCAGTGGGGAGCCTGCTTCTCCCTCTGCTTCTGCTGCTACTCCACCTGCCTGTGCTCACTCTCCTCTCTCTCTCTCTCTCTGGCAAATAAATAAATAAAATCTTAAAAACAAAAACAAATAGGACTACATCAAACTAAAAAGCTTCTGCACAGCAAAGGAAACCATCAAAAGTAGAAAGGCAACCTACAGAATGGGAGAAAATATTTGTGTATCAAAAAAGGGGCTAACTCCCAAGCTACGTAAGAAACTCATAAAACTCAAAAGGAAAATAATAAACAATCCATTTTAAAAAGGACAGAGGAACAGTGTGCCTGGGTGGCTCAGTCAGTTAAGCATCTGCCTACAGCTTGGGTCAGGGTCTTAGGGTCTTGGGATTTAGCCCCACATCAGGATACCTGCTCAGCGGGGAGTCTACTTCTCCCTTTCCCTCTACCACTCCCCCTACTTGTGCTTTCTCTCTCTCTCTCTCTCTCTCTCTTTCTCTCTCTCTGTGTCAAATAAATAAAATCTATAAAAAATAAAAAATAAAAGAACAGAGGAAGTGAATGGATATCTTTCCAAAGAAAACACACAAATTTCTAAGAGGACATGAAAAGATGCTCTACATCACTCATCATCAAGGAAACGAAAATCAAAACCACAATGAGGTATTGCCTCACATCTGTTAGAATGACCACCATCAAAAAGATGAGATAAAAACTTTACAATATCAACAAAGATGAGAAGAAAAGAGAACCCCTGAGCACTACTGATGGAACTGCAAATTAGTATAGCTCCTACAAAAAACAGTATGGAGGTTCCTTAAAAAAATAAGAATAAAAATAGAACTATATGATCCAGTAATTCCACTCCTGGGCGTTTAGCAACTGAAAACACTAACTCAAGAAGAGTCCTACACCCTCATATTCATTGCAGCATTATTGACAATAGCCAAGACATGGTAACAACTTAGGTGCCATGAATAAACAAATAGATAAAGGCAATGTAGTGTATATATACAAGGGGATATTATTAAGCCATGGGAGAAAAGAAAACCTGCCAATTGCAACAATATGAACAGGGCTTGAGGGCATTATGCTAAGTGAAATAAGCCAGACCAAAAAAGACAAATATTGCACGGAAAAAAAAAAAAAAAAAAGTCATACCTATAGAAACAGGAAGTAAAAAAGTGGTTGCCACGATATGGCAGGTGTAGGAAATAGGGTGAGATCAGTAAAAGGGACAAACTTAGAGCTGTAAGATGAATAAGGTCTCAGGATTTAATGTACAACATGGTGACTATAGTTGATAACACTGTGCATTATCACTAAAATTTGCTAAGAGAGTGGAACTTAAATGTTTTCACCAACAAATAAATAAATAAATAAATAAAGTAATTAGGCAATGAGTGTTAATTAACTAGATGATGGGAATCATTTCCCCGTGTACATGTACAGCTAATCACCACAGTGTACACTTGGAATATCTTACAATCTGTTAATTATACCTCAGTAAAGCCAAAAAAAGAAAAAAGAAAGTATATACATCTTGCAACCTTATAAAATCTTTCCAGAGCCTATGTCAATATCTAGAGTGAATTCAAGAAATAATTAAAATGGATACATGTGCACAATAAAAATTTAGTCTTAAAAAGCATGAACTCCACAACTAAAGAATAAGGGAGGTATGAATAGAAAATATCTCTGTGTCAAAAAATCAGGTGTTGGGTCAAAAGGGAGTTGAAAATGAGTCAGTAGTGTTTACAATAACAATGGATTCCGTTTCAGTCTGCAAAGCTAGAAGTACAAAACTCAGAAAAAGGGAGTTTGCATGTCTTCTTCTCTTGAGTAAACTAGTCTTGGAATGCTAAGCTCCATTTGAAGTATGACATTTTAAGAGAGATATTGAGAAAAGTTTGCATGTCAGAGAACCAAGTCCAAGATGGTGTGAGAAGACCAGGAGCCAACGTATTTGTGGAACGCTTAATAGAGTTGCATCTGTCCAGATGGGGAAAGACAAAGCTGCCTTTAAATATTTTAGAAAAGTTGTTGTGTCCGTAGTATCAAACTTACTCAAGGAGGCTTCTAAAAACTAAAATCAATTAGTGCTATATAATCAAAGGCTACTGTAACCCAAATGACTCTATGTCCTCTGCGATCTTCTTCTCCTTTAATAGCCAAACAGAGTAACGCTCCTCCCTTCCCCCACAAGGCCATGATTTCCTGGAGTGGGGGGAGTTGCTTACATTCTACAGGCCGTTTCTCTGCTCTCTCCTGCTGCCCCTGCTCACACTGCTTTGTTGCCTCACGGTCTTCCTGGATTTTTTTCACCCCACACCATCCCCTTGTCATCTCACAAAGCACCATCACACAATGTAGTTACAGAAAGGGCTTTTGCGGAAAACTCTGATTTGCTGAGAAGCCTTATTATTCAAAACCAACCAAACGAACAAACGAAAACCAATGTTCTTAGAGTTAATTTGCCCACGCCATGTTTTTGGACACCACATATGTTCTCGTTTCTTCCCCAAGACCCAGAATCTCAAACTCCAGCCTTTAGATCACCACAAGTGAAAGCCAAATCCCTTTTCCTTTATTAAGTTTTAGTCTCTTTTACCCATTTTGTCCCCTATACTAGACGGTGTCTTGCTTTCATAATTGTTGAAAATTTGTTTGCCTAAAGAAAAAAAGCCTTCTAGCGAGACTTTCCTCTTAACTATTCAAAGACTTGAAAACCTAACTTTTAAGCCTTTACTTAAGGACTTCACAAATTCCCCATCAAATTCTTAGAAGGGTCTCTGAGGTCGTGGTTCTCTCCTCTATCACTATCACTCCAAAAGCAGAAGAGTAGATAGGTAACAGAAGACTGATTCTGCTGCAGAGCGCGAACACCAGGAGGGGCACAGCAATCATTTTTGTTTGTTCCACAGGAAGGGCTTTCCAACATTTGGTGCTAACGGCAAAGGGAATGAGGTGATTCTTGACATCCTGCATTTCCTTTACCTGTATTTATTTTTTTATTTTATTTTATTCCCCCCCACCCCGCCTTGATTTATTCAAGCACAGACACCAACTTACAATTTGGGAGAGAGCTGCAGGGCAGAAAGTCAAATGAAAATCCCAACCAACTCTAGAGGTATATGGTCCAATTCATTCCCGTGTCATTTTTAGTGATGCCCTATGAACATCCCCTTGTGGAACAAAAATTCCATGTAACATAGAAAAAAAATAAGAAAAACAAAACATATTAAGTCTGTGTGGCTCCTTCTGCCCAACTAATATTTTACCAGTGAATCATACAAGAACAGCACACTGCGT
Organism: Mustela erminea; assembly: GCF_009829155.1. Lineage (NCBI taxonomy): Eukaryota > Metazoa > Chordata > Mammalia > Carnivora > Mustelidae > Mustela > Mustela erminea. The sequence goes on from NC_045623.1 coordinate 23,411,126, forward strand.
TCATCTTTACTCAGTCCAAAGAAACTATCTTAATGAGAAATGCTTCATTTACCTTTTTACAATCCTCTGCTAATCCTTTAGTTTGGGTTAATGACATTTCTTGCAAAGAACAATTTCAATTTTTGAGCCACATTCAACCCAATTTAAATCTTTAAAACCTTTTCCTTTCAGCTGTTTCTGATTCTAAGTAATTTCCCTAATTCTCAAATTAATCCTCATTAGTAGAAGACTCCTCTTTGGGGAAACCAAAGTCTCTTTCCTAATCATAATGGTCCATTTATACAGGGCTAGCTCTAATAGGGGGTTTTATTAAAAGAATTTTACAGGATATCAAACTCTGCTTTTCTATATTGCGCTGAAATGATTTGCCAGTGGTGGGCGTAGCTGCCACATCAATGTTCCCGTCTCAATAATCGATGCCTACGTCTACACAATTAATTTAGCTACAGGAATTACTGACAGTCCTAATAATAATCAAAATTCATCAAATGTGGCATTACATGTCAGCACATGTTTAATGTCTCTTTTCTTGTGAATATGAAATGATGGGTCTAGACCTGGCATATTGACCTTGGAAAACTCAAACCATTTGTGTCTCATTACAATTTACCATCTATCAATTTTTAGATAACTGTTTACCACGAAGCTTTTCTTTATAGTCTCTTAACCACAATGAGTTTGAGGTAAAGACCCTCTGTGTCTTCTAAACACAGAGGCAGAATTTCTCTAAGACCACATTTTGGCTACAGCCATATCTCAGCTCCAACCTCTGTGTCAGCTCAACACACTGCCTCAACATACTGCCTGCCTCCTACATGCCTCAGTTAGAGCAATCTCAATAAATGCCTAACATTCTCTAACTCTGTAATTCCAGAAACGCAGTTTCTGATGAGAGTAATTTCACTAGAGGTTGAAGTTAAAGGTGCAGCAGGTAAGGAAGCCCCAGCATTCATGTCTGGGCCCTTGCTCCCTTAAGCATTACCACTGGGAGGGGCACCTGGGTGGCTCAGTGGGTTAAAGCCTCTGCCTTCAGCTCAGGTCATGATCCCAGGGTCCTGGGATCGAGCCCCGCATCGAGCCCCGCATCGGGCTCTCTGCTCAGCAGGAAGCCTGCTTCCCTTCCTCTCTCTCTGCCTGCCTCTCTGCCTAACGTGATCTCTGTCAAATAAATAAATAAAATCTTTAAAAAAAAAAGCATTACCACTGGGAGAGTGAGTTATCCTGCAAGTAAATAGAAAAATGCCCAAGCGCTCACCAAAGCCCTAAAATATTTTCACTTAGTCCACAACGTTTTGCAGTTTCCTCCAAATTTCTGTTATTCTTTGGCATCCTGATGCTTTAAAATCTATAGACCCCCATCATTAAATCTATACTATGACACCCAATCCATCCATCATTTCTTTTGATAACCATCGTTACTAGGTACATTTAAACTGAGTTCTTATCTACTTACATTAGAACACTCATTTCTTACAATAATCTTACTAGATGGCTATTATCTTCTTTAAGAAAATAAGGCTCAGATTGGTTGCTCAAGACAACATTGTTCATAAGGGACAGAGACAGGATTCTAACAAGGTTTGCCGTATCCTGAGTCTTCTACAATTCCCACTCAGTCTCTGATGTTGTCATTATAACATCTAAGCATTCCAGCATTATAATATAGTCTTAATTTCCATAAATGTATCTCTACCTGTACTGTGAAATTGCAGAGACATACTCTTGGGGCCAGTTGCTACTTTCCTTGTGGCGTCTGTCACCTCATTCCCTTTTCTTTACTTACCTAGAGTTCCACATCTTAAAGCCCCAAGACATGCCCTCAATTAACTGGAAGTTAGAATCCTGGCTTGCCTCATTGTCCTAGGTCCCCTGAGAAGCACGGGGAGGGAAGGATGGGTATAGAGTTGGCACTCCAGCTCTACCACAGTTTCATAGTCACTTTGAGTCCTTTAATGTGGAAAAGTCACTATTTTTTGCAGTTGAAAACAATTACATTTTTTGTTATTTTTCAGCATTATTGAGCTTTGTAAATTACATAATATATGTACACTATCAAAGAGTAATTTTTCAAGAATATACTCAATGCTGGCAAGTCTGTTTTAAGAAAAACATTTTTATACACATAGGAAGCAGCACAGCCTTTCTTAAAAGACTACGCTATATGCATTCCGAAGTTTAAGCCTTTACAATACTTCTAATATTTGAACAAAGTAATCTCACTTCTGGATATCCATCATAAGAATATAATCAGAAATGCAAACAAAAAAATATTGCTGCAGTGGTACTTTGAATAGCAATAGAGTAGAAGAAAAGAAGAAAAAGTTAATTATGGTTAAGTTCATGCAACTAAATTTTATACAACCATTAAATATTATGCTTATGATAGATTTTTAGACTATATTTAATCTTAAAAGTAGATGTTATTGTAGACTGTAGCAGCTTGGTATTTTTTTTTAATGAAAGGAAATACCAAAGCCCAAAATGGTAAGTATTAAGAAACTGAAAAGAGCCTGTGTGGCTCAGTGGATTTAAGCCTCTGCCTTCGGCTCAGGTTATGATCTCAGGGTCCTGGGATCGAGCCCCATGTCGGGCTCTCTGCTCAGCAGGGAGCCTGCTTCCCCCCCTCTCTCTGCCTGCCTCTCTGTCTACATGTGATCTCTCTCTCTCTGTCAAATAAATAAATAAAATCTTTAAAAAAAAAATGAAACTGAAAGAAAAAAGAAAATTTGGGATAATTTTTACCCTCCAAAATTTTCTACAGAAGGCAAAACAGTGTGATTACATAGTGAATAAACAATATGCTGGAAACTCCTTGTAAACATTTGATGTACCGAGAAAACCTTTGGCTGGTGTTAAGCTTTTAAGTCTCCCCTGACCTAACTTAGGACACAGTGCAATTGAGACATTACGAAGTGTCACTTAAAACTTTTTTTTACCAAGACCATTAGGATTTATTGTAATTGGGTTTCACTACATTCCATTAGCAAAAAATATATGCCCAAGTATGTGTTCTCTGGTAATTAATACTCTGCATTTCACCAAATACTTCTTGCACCTGAGGCATACACTCGTGTCCCTAAAACACATGGCCTATTGATCTTCAGCAGTAAGCTCGCAATTATCATCCTATTTAGCCAAATTACAAGGCCTCTGCAATCCAGTAGTTGAACCATCTGAAGCTAAGAAAAAGAAAGTGTCCCTGAAGTTCCCAGTTGGGAATCCTTATTTCCCCCCAAAAGAAACAAATCTTGAATGAAGTATCAGTCACCTGTTGCCACAATAATACTATGAATAAACTATGCCAAAAATCAGCCTTTATTTAGTCCCGAAGTCCATTCCTGAGCTATTTAGATGAGGTGGGCCTTCTGGTAATAGCGGGACTCACTTGCATGTATGGGATTGCCTGGCTGTCAGTGGTGCTTTCTGTCCATATGTCTCTTGCGTCCCTCCGGCAGGCTAGACTGGGCATGTTCCTGTGAAAAGGCAGAGGTTCAAGAGCAGAAGCAGCAGTATGCAAGCACTTTTTCAAACGTCTACATCTATCAAATCTGCAAATCCCATGGACAGATTCAGAATCTAGGGACCGGGAGAAACTTTGCCTCTTTAGCGAAAGGACCTTCAAGGTCACAAAGCAAAGGTTGTGGATAAGAGGAGGGGTAAAGAGCTGGAAGAATCGATGCAATTAATCTATTATAAAGTGCATCTGGATTCCCATTATAACTATCTAATCTCCTTTTCAGCAAGAACCTTACATCAGGGGCGCCTGGGTGGCTCAGTGGGTTAAGCCTCTGTCTTGACTCAGGTCGTGATCTCAGGCTCCTGGGATCGAGCCCCGCGTATCGCATATCCGGCTCTCTGCTCGGCAGGGAGCCTGCTTCCCCCTTCCCCTCTGCCTGCCTCTCAGCCTACTTGTGATCTCTCTCTGTCAAATAAACAAATAAAATCTTTAAAAAAAAAGAACTTAACATCAATGCCACAATGGCTCACAATGCCCCAGAATTGATTAATGTCTCAAAAAAAATTAAAGTAGGGGTAAAATTGACCAAAAGCTATTTTAAAGAAAAAAACCATTGTTATTTTGTGACCTTACACCCCTGTTATAAAATCTCCTAACTGGCAACCATTCATGGGTGAAATAGGATACTTTGAAAGTTGATATTAATTGTATGTGTAAAATACTTCTATATTATATAAAATAAAATAATCCAGCAATTCTCTCTAAAAGTAAAACTTCACTTTCAGATTAGCTTTTCCTAGTACATGGAATACTGCATCTACACATTCGTCTCATTTCCACCCTCAGAGTTAAGTCATATATTTCTTTTAATTCTTGAGAATGAAAAAAGTAAAATTAAAATATCTATTATTCTTCCTAGTGTCTAATATTTTATATAGGATAAAACAAATAATAATTAGAAGAAAGAAGAAAACTTCACACAATTTCATAACGTAACATATCAAAATGGGGTATGAGAAGATATTCTTTACAAGCCAGTGAGTTTCATTCTACAGACATTTTCTCATTATCAGAATAAATAGTAAGAAAATACTTTTATTAAATATATTAGATATGACAAACTAAAATGCATTTTAAAATCCTTGTCAGGGTGCCTGGGTGGCAAAGTCTGTTAAGCATCTGACTCTTGGTTTCAACTCAGGTCATGTTCTCAGGGTCATGAGATTGAGCCCCACAATGGTTTCTGCCCCCAGCACCTGGAGTCTGCTGAAGACTCTCTCTCCCTCACCCTTTGCTCCTTCCCACCCCCACTCACTCTCTGTCCCTCTCGAGTAAATAAATCTTTAAAAAATAAAATAAAATAGTAAAATCAAATCAAATCAAATCCTTGGCAGACAGACTAACCACAGAACTGGAAAAATGGATTTTGGTGCCTGGTTAGAGAAGGGTCAAGATAACACAAAATGAATGCCAGACATCCACAATGTTCAAAGCAAATAATTCAAGAATGTTGAGAGGACTCTCAGAATGCTCTTTTCTTTGGAAGAAAATTTGCAACATCAGTCTGGCTCTTAAAGTCAAATCACACCCCTCAAAACACAATAAACATAAGTCATAATTACCCAAGGTAATAGAAAGGTATGTATCAACTCTTTCCCTAACATTAAAATTATAAAAGTATTCTGTACAGTTTCCCACATACTGTCATAATTCTCTGTTACTTCACTTCTTTCAGTTATCATTTTCCCACAAAATTTGAATATAAAAGAAAGAAAGAAATTTGGTATGCATTTTCAATCCCCAATTTTCTTTCCTAATACAGAACTACAAAATAATTGGTAGCATCTGTTGTCATTGACTATTTTCATGATTTGTGTGGTACCTGAAAATTTATTATAACTAAAAAAGAGCACGTTAGCTTTATTTTTGTTCAGATAGTGATTCCAAGAATGCAGCAAGAGCATCTGTGACCATCACTAATTAGGGAATCACTCAGCAGAAATATGGTGCAATCACATGTGGTTGATACATTGAGAATTGCAGCTAAACATAAAATGCTAATTGTTTTCTTTGTAAGTCTCCAGGTCATAGCAAACTGGATTGCCACAGAAACACTGGAAATCTGGGACAGTCCAATGCAAAACTTAAAAAGAAATTTTTTAAGAAGCAAAACGAAAGGAAAAAGAGGAATGAGTCCTCACATAGAGAAAAGGCCTGGAGTCAGGGCCTCCCTTTAACACCAGTGAAAACTCCATGGAAGCAGGTTTGCTGCAGTAGGAAACACCAAACTAACAGCTGCTGAAATACGATGCCTTAAAGTTGTTTCATTATTTATTGTGTCATAAATCTCTTGTCCGTATGGGCAGAGGAGTTGGTGTATATTTCTACGACAATAGGAAATTTGATTTCTGGTTTGGGGTACTCATCCGGCCACCGTAAGCACTTTTAATAAGGTCACAAGTGCCTTTTGACATCCATACTCTCAGGATAGTTCAATAAAAGAGGTAGTGGCCCAACCCCACTAACGATGGAGAATGATTATATAAGGTCAATAAATGGGCAAGACCAGCAAAAACTCTACTAAATTTGCCTTAGATTCCTTAGTAGCTTTAACGATGTGGATTTATCCTTAAAGTGTTCGTTGAATCTTTGTTTTAAAATCAGACTACAGTGTTGCAGTCTCAGAGCTGTTTCCTGAACATAATCTATTTTTTTCTCCTATATATTGAGCACTTTCTATGGGGCCTCTCTTTAGTGTGAAAGCTCCAACTGTGAAAAGATGTTGTCACCATCCTCAAGAAGATTAAAGTCCAGTAGAGATAACAGGCGAGCCAACAGGTATTTACAACGCAGTATGATAAGCCCTATAGGAGAGATATATATACAGCTCTGATGCAAATATACACATGAAAGAAACCTAACCCTGAGTTTCAGAGCAAGAAAACCTGCCAGAGTAGTTCATCTCAGAAGTAGGGACAGGATGATTGCAGGTGTAGGTACAAAGATCTGAAGGCAAGAGACAACCTGGTGTACTAGGGGGAATGGTTCTGTACGAGCTGGAGCAGAGTGAAGACAGGTGTCAGGGAAAGAATGGTGTCTAATGAGAAAGAGAAGAATAAATAATCCAATCAGGCAATAAAAAGACTTGTTGAATTTAAATAAAAGTAAAGAGATTAGGTTTAACTAGTTAGACAATAAGAGATTCTATCAAAAGCAGGGAATGAAAAGTTAGAAAGGCCAAAAAAAAAAAAAAAAAAAGGAGAGAGAGAAGAGAAAAGAAAAGGCAATGAAGCATATCATATACACACCAAAAAATCATAACTTAAAAAATTCCTTAGAAAGAGATGGGAATACTCGGCATGTTTACCTGTGACTTGGGTTGAATCAACCTGGGACTCTGCTTCAAGGACAACCAGAAATGGGTAAGTGGTTTTGTAACCTCAGGAATGTTGGGAATAATTTTTGGAAGCATTATATAAGTTTGTAACTTTTTTCAACACTGGTCTGAAACAGATATGTTTTCCATGCTGTAATTCATGACTTCTGGGAATAAAGCCCCACTGTTTATAAAATGCATAAACAATTTTCCAAAGAACTTTATAAGGATTATGGCTTGTTCTACTCGTAAATCGTTCACTCTTAACATGCTGTCAATTGTCAGTCAAGATATTTTTAAACAGACATTCTATTTTCAAAATCTAATCTTTGAAACTATGAGTTTTTTTTAGTTAAGAACATGACTCCTAAAAGTATGAAATGACTACTGTCAAATATTTTATTTTAACTCATTAATTAATGAGGAAATCAATAAGGTATGAAAACTGGTTGAAATGAGAATTTAAAGCACAGATATATACATGTATAGGCAATCAAGACTGCCAAAATGGGGGCGCCTGGGGGCTCAGTGGGTTGAGCCTCTGCCTTTGGCTTGGGTCATGATCCCAGGGTCCTGGGATCAAGCCCCGAGTCGGGCTCTCTGCTCAGTAGGGAGTCTGCTTCCCTTCCTCTCTCTCTGCCTGCCTCTCTGCCTGCTTGTGATCTCTGTCTGTCAAATAAATAAATAAATAAATCTTAAAAAAAAAAAAAAAGACTGCTAAAATGAATTTGCTAATAGATGAAAACTCATTAATAACTTAAAATATAAAATTTAAAATGATCTTTTCCACCGAGTAAAAACAAATTGTACCTCTACATGACATATTTCACTTGTATTGCTGTAAATGAGAATCATATGAGAAATACCAGTTTTCTACAATTTAATTTCTAACCCTACAGTTATGAAACTGATACAGAAAAACAACCAAAGTTACATAGCCTTATTGTGTCAGATAATCTCTGCAGGAAATCCTAACATTCATTTAAAAGGGCATTCATCTCTTTTGTCCATTTCCAAATCTTTGCATTTTTTCCTTGATAAATCTAACATTGATTATGTGACTGTTCTCTTTTTCTGTATAATGTTCCTACAGAAAATGCATATTTTAACTGGCCTATTAGGATGCTGTTCCTTTGCACCAAGATGGTAATAAAATCTTACCTGTTCTCATAAGTAAATTTTGGAAATGTTTTCTTTGAATGTATTTTTCAAGTTCCAAATGTTTAAGAGAATCTGACATATGATTTTAAATATCTAATTTGAATTAGATTTCAAGTAATCTAATTTTAATTAAATTAAATCTAATTTCAATTAAATCTAATTGAAATATCTAATTGATACTTTTTAATGTAAAGGATATAAAATAATTAAATTAGAATATGAATTTTTGAAGAATCTATTTTTAACATTTATAAGTTTGGTTTATCAAATTTATAAAATTTGTTAAGTGATTAGAAGGACTATCTTTAAAGCTCTAGGTAAAAATGTATCTGCACAACAATGTGACTGTACAACAATATGAACTAACTATACACTTAGAAATGATAAAATTGTTAAGCTTTATGTTATGTATTTTTATCATTAAGAAAAAAACACATTTACTTGTCTTCTAAGATATCTAAGATCAAGACATTTAAAATTTTTAAATGTATTCAAAACACTTACAGGAATGTAAAATAACTAAATTTGTAAGTAGAGTTAATTGCAGGGGAAATTTTTATCCACTATTTTATAAATTGATTGTTAATAACAAAAAGTTGAAGCTAATAATTCATTTTTTTACACATTGGTTTTACAAATAAAATTGATAGTAAATTTATTTTACAAATAAAATTAAAAGATTTTGAGGTAGAGGGATCCAAGATAAGGCAGGAGGACAAAGGAGAGACCAGACGGTAATAGTAAGGAGCTTAGATTATATCTTGTGAGTAACAGGAAGCTACTAAAGCAATGGGAGTAGCACATTTGCACATTATAGAGAGTAACTCTGGCTTGTTCTGTAGACGAAAGACTAGAGGGAGATAAAATTGATGGCAAAAAAAAAAAAGTTAATAGGTTATTGCTGATATTTAGGTGAAATATGATGATCAGGATCAAAGCAATGAAGTAGTAATTATAACCAACTTACACTGAGCACTTACTATGTGTCAGAAACTCTTTTAAAAAGCGCTTTACCAAAAAAAAAAAAAAAAGTGCTTTACCTATTCTAACTCATTTTATTCTTGTATTAATGTTATAAGGTAGATATTATTGTTACTTTGTACAGCAAAAGAATCTTCTACTCACAAAGTCATAGGGAAATTTTAAGAATATATGATTCTGCAAATGCCTTATCAACCTGACTAGGGAATGGGGAGTGGGAAATTGGTTAATGCTATTAAAAAAGATAAACTAAGGCATATCAAAAATTTTAAGAGTTTATTAAAGCAAAAATCTATTTGAACCAGGTCGGCAACAAACCAGAAGTAGTTAGACGGGCTCCACCTACAGGAGCTGGGGGAGAGAGGCTGCAGGGCAATGGCAGAAGCAAAGGATTGATTGGCTGCAGCTTTATTTAGTTGGCTGTTTGTGAGTTACCATTGGCTTCAAATCCATAAGCTTGAGGCATTTATAGGCTTAGATTTGGTTTCTCTACAGAAGCCGCCAGGACATTAAAGCCCTCTCAGTCCAATGGCCTCCTTGTTTAAATAATTTAATAATAGTAAAATACAAACAAAGAATAATCAACTCTACTGTTTGAAGGTCCAACTTCGGAAAAGAATGGGCCCAGAATGGGAATAATTTTGTTTACATGCAAGTTAGTCCTGACTTAACGAACAAATTATTAACTTGCAAAGACAGCAAGTTCCAAATATACAAATAATTGATTTTGGAAAAAAACAAATGTATTTCTTATGATGAGGTAGTTGAGGCAACCGTTAGTTACTGATTTATTTGTTTGTGTATGTGGTGGCTGTGGTGTTTTATCTCATAAGAAATCTTATTTCAGTAAATGACTAAGCAAATGAGAGTAACTTGAAAAATGGGTAGGTTTCACATATGCCGTGAAACGTCACAGGTCATATTTTCTCTCTCAATGATAGCTTCAAATTGCTGGTGATAAAACAAGAGCTAAATGCCTTGTCTCTTACAAAATGGGAGATTTTAAAATCTGCGTATGTAAAACTGTCAGCCCTTCAGATACTTTATCTGAGCTCAAGGAATTCCAGGATCTCAGGATTCCGTTGTCTTTAAGTACCTTATTGGCCAAACCATCCCCAACCTCTTCCCACGCTCTGTTGTATTTAAAAGCATGGGGGGAGGGGTGCTTGGGTGGCTCAGAGGGTTAAAGCCTCTGCCTTCGGCTCAAGTCCTGATCCCAGCGTCATGGAATCGAGCCCCGCATCAAGCTCTCGCCTTGGTGGGAGCCTGCTTCCTCCTCCCTCTCTCTCTGCCTGCCTCTCTGCCTACTTGTGGTCTCTCTCTGTCGAATAAATAAATAAAATCTTTAATTAAAAAAAAAAAAAAGCATCAGGAAGGTCCCCGAAGGCTTACTCCTTAGACAGGAGAGAGAAATGGAGCCTTTGGGTAATATTTTCTCTCTCCTAGTGGTAAGGAAATACATTGTTTGCCTTATATTAGCAACAGAGTACAATGAATTAGGGATTGGGAAGGGGGTGTCTCTAAACAGGTCTGAATCATACCTTGAGGAACACACAACAGATTTAACTCCTTTGGGGTAGGACTTTAAAGGAATACTCTTCTAAAGTTCTACCAGGCTTTCCCTTTAATATTCTACAAATTGGATGGAAAACTTTACATGTACAGGCCAAAGGCAATACCTGCTGCCTCATTACCAGCAGAACCGCCTGCTGCACAAACCAGTTCATGGATTACAAACCTGCCCAATGACAGTCTATTCTCATGTGGTCATTTTCACCCATCCCTACAGTAATGCTGCAGCAGTTGACTGGAATATTCACCCTTTTTTCTTAATCGAGATTCCCTAAAATACTAGACCAGGAATTCCTAGAAATAAATAATCCAAAAAAAGTATATATCCCCCATGAGCATAATTTTAGGATGTTCCATTTCAGCACAACCTCTTTAACAATAAAAACATCTTTGGGGAAAAGACACCATAAATGGTCGTAATAATGGTGTATGTGTTTGTCTTCTTAGGTAATTTCACCTGAGCTGTCAGTGCAGGCTAACTGACATTAATTAGTTAATTAGTAAATCAGCTGGCCTCCACAACAAAGTCTTCATATATTTCAACCCACAGAAAATGGAGCAGAATCATTACAATAGCTCAGCTGCTTTGAAGGGACTATAAATAGTGAAAGTCTAGTATCAGATGGAAAGTAGTCTCGTGTAGTGGAAACTACAGTTTTGCTGCTGACAGACGTGAGTTCAAACCAGCATTGTTTACTCATCAGCATTTTGATCTTAAGAGGTTAATTTAAATCTCTGGGTCTTAGTTTTATCACTAACAAAATGGGAGCTATGACAACTGCCCTTTCAATTATTATGAAGTTTGTTAAAATATATATATATGTAAAAGACCTGACATATAGCAGATCTTATTATCACGTTCAGCATCAGGATTCTCAAGCAGCTGCCCCACTGCAAACTGGTAAGCTGAGTAGAAAACACATTTGAAAGATAATAGGAAACAATAGAAAACTGTCTCATGCACTTCTATTAAGGAATGAGTTTGACTCTATTTTAGCAAAGGCTTCACAAGTGTCAGCTGTAGAAAAACAAATGTTTTCAGTGAACTGATTACAGCCACGAATGAAAAGCCATTCTTCACACTTGCAAAATGTGCACATAAAGGGAGTTGCCAGCCATGTTTACAGTAGCAGCATTTTTTAATTAGAAAAGATTGTAAGATACATCATATATGCAGTTCCTAGTGATGAAAACAGGAATAATTATATAATAGCCATGATTTTGCAAAACATAACCTTTTACCAAGCACCTGTTGAAGCTACCAAGCGATCCTAGAGATTCACCAAATACCCTGCATATCACTAAACACTAATGCTGAAAGTTCAGCACATTTCCTTCAAGTCTTCAATGAATTATGACATGTTTATACTGTTAATAACATGCTAACTAAGATATATCCATACTGTTTCCTCTGCTTGAGGCACTTGTGTTCCCTCGTCATAGCATATAACTCAGTGTTTTATTCATAATAAGTATTCCATAATTACTTTACAGAAAATAGCCACAGTGAGCACAAATGTAATTCTTTAATCAAACAGTGGATGAATTCACTTTAAAGGGTATGATACTATTGAAACATCCATATTAAGCATGAGCTTTAATTCAGAATGGATTATAGCTTGTGAGTCAAATAATTACAGGGTTCATGTTTTGCATGTTTATTTCCTAGTCTGTTTTCCATCTTTTCTTTGCAAAAAAAATTGGACTCATTTGGTCCCATATAGATCCCTGATTCCCATATCTGTTATCCTCTAATATGAGAAAAATTACTATTTTATCACTGAAGTCATAATGCCATAAAACAGCTGTCACCAAAAACTTTCCATGACCTCACATATGTGAAAACATTAATGAATTGCAAAAGTCGACATCAGTGTTCCTCATTTTGGCACAGAAGGAACACATGTGTCCCAAGATGAATCACCCAGGAATGTGTACTGGAACCAGGAGGGAATCAGGAGAGGCAGCTGCTTTCTTGGCAACAGAAGTGACAGCATCTGGAGCTTCTGTGGAGGCAGACTGCATTGAGGTACTGTGATTCTCCCCTGCGATGCTACTAAAGCAACATATCTCTGACTATCACATGAAAAATGCCATTGTTACTTCTACATAGCATACAAAGGGACTGGCGATGACGTGTGTTTGCCAGCATATTAGAAGACCACTTCCCTCTGCAAGACTTCGTAAAGATCCAGCAACGAAACCCTACCGAAATAACTTAACCTCCAACAAATAGAAGTTTCCTCCTCACATAAAGTTCAGGATAGACAACTGAGAGCTGATACGGTGGTTTCATCATCACCTGGGACTTGGACTACTTTCTCTTCCACTTCATGATTACTTACAGTTGGTCAACATGGTGCACCAATCGTCATAACTGAGTTCTAAACAGGAAGCAAGTAGCAGCGAGCAGGTTTAAAGTGCACCTATATCCTATCTCAAGGAAGTTTCCCAGAAACTGTCATGCCCTGCCGCTTATTTATTTATATCCCTTTGGCTAGACCTTTAGGCATATGACCATACTAGTTGCAAATGTTGTCCTTTTTCCAGGCAATCAAGGGACCAGGTACATCGTGTACCTTAGAGTTCTCAGAAGAAGAGAAGGGCATTAGGATGGGCAACACGAACCTCTGCCACAGTAACTAAAATGGCAAGAATCTGAGTAGATTACAAGACAAAAAAATATTTTGGATCTTGGTATCATTATAGCACAGATCTAGAGAGAACGAAAATGCTATGGGGTTTGGCTTTGCTACTCACCTATGAATCAATCCAACTTGTATTTGCAGAGTTCTCTTACAACATTTCCGAAGTCCTCACACATTAGAAATTATTTTCAATACCACAAGTTATACAGCCCTCAAACAGTTTCCGATCAGTCACAGTGGCCAGAATCCCTTATGGGACTTATTTTTATTACATACTCTACTTGGCCAAAGAAGCATTTACATATAAGAATGCCTTGGGTCACCCAAATTGTGACTTAGATGTCAAGCAGGAGCCAACGAGCAGAAAAGTTGAGATGGGTGATAAATGTAGACCCGGAACAAGAAATTGTGAGGTAGGCGCTGACAATAGTGGATTGATACCTGCTAACCACTCACTACTCCCCTCCCAAGTCTCTGTCACCCAAGTTCAGGCCAATTAGTCATCATACTGGAACATAGGCCAGCCACGTACAATGCCAACCTAAAACACTAATCAACCCGGTGGAGAAACAAATGGCTCCGTTTAACACATTGTGACCGTGTCGGTAATACAGTAAACTCAAATGAGGAGTACAGCTCAATCAGAGAGGTACTTGGCAGAAAACAAAAGAAAGCCTCTTGGCAAGCCACTTGTGTCATGTTTTTGAATGTCCACAGACTTCAAGTTTTTCCTTTCTCTTTTGAGGTAGAAGATACAGATGAAAAAAATAAAAGTACAGGTCTTTCATATTTGTCTCTAAAACAAAAAGTGAACAAATTTTTTTCGCCATTCCAGGGTCATTCTGTTTTTTCTTTGGTTCGCTTGTGTTTGGTTTTGTTCTTTTACCGTGATAATATGATGGGCGTGGGTGGTGCAGCTGTGTCTTCTCTCCTACCACTATTTGGTAGCAATTCTTACCATAATTACTCCATAGGGTAATCCCAATGTACTTCTACCTTCTGTCAGTGTTCCTGCATATAATAAATATTGTGATTCAACATCCCAATCTGATGAAAAGTATTCACAAGGACTTTCCAGTGAAAACATGCTCTACCCCAATTACTTGCAAAAGCAAAGGGAACTTCTCTTAATAGATTGTGGTAGCCAACCTCCAATATGACCCCACAGTCCTTGCTTCTTGTATTCATACCACGTGTTAGTCTCCTGTATGAATCAGAGCTGGTCTATCTGATAACTAAAGTACAGACAGGCATGACAGCATGACTTTCAAGGATAGGCTGTTAATGGTATTGAAGCTTTGGTTTGTCTGGATGGCTCGCTTTGGTAGAAACCAGTCACCACATTATAAGGAAAGTCAACCCAGCCATATGGAAAGGCCCTCAGGGAGAGGAACTGAGACCTTCCACCAACAGCCAGCTGCAATTTGCCAGTCATGTGAGTTAGTGACCTTTGTGGAGGATCCTTCAGCCCTAGTCAAGTCTTCAGATCACTGTAGCCCCACCTGACATCTCATGAGAACCTTCACTTTAGAACAGTTTGGCCAAGCTGTTTCCATACTCCTAATTCACAGAAATGGTGATAGATAACTGGTTAGGTTGTTTATAAGCTTCTAAATTGGGTGACAGTATGCTGCACAGCAATAGATAACTAACACACACACAATCACATAAAACCCTCACCTTTAGTTCTTTTACCTGCTGGCTAATTCCTGTAGAGAAATACATTGACCAACATCTCCCTGCAGGTGCCCCTGTAACACACACACACACACACTCTCTCTCTCAAGCATAATCAGATTGACCATTTGACAATATTGAATTAAATTGCACTGGTTACTCCTATAAGGCTAGTATGAGACTCATCTGGCCTGACTAATCCTATTATAATGCCTTGTCCCTCTCTTACAGATCTCAGAAAATGTCTCCATGATGTCATATTTTAAAATAGTCATATTGTTCCAATGAATCGAGACAATCCAGGATTTGAGGAGACGTAGCCTCCTCCAGCTGACTTTAACATTATCAGTCTGTGAAAAATGTCTCTCATTTGTTTCGATGTCTTCATGCATCTGCCACATCTGAGCCACTTAGTTCCCTCTTGTTTGGGAAAACGTAATCAATCTTCTCAGCCTGCGATGTCTGAACACTTACTCGTTACTCCCTACTGCCACCTCCTGGATGTCTAACCTTCGTCAATATGAGATCACGCTGAAGTTACTATTTCTTGCCTGAAGACATTTAAGAAAGGCTTTCCTCCAACATAGTCATGTTCGCTTTTCAGTCACTTTCATTTATTTAAGCAGTGAGCACTTAGCCCCACATGTAGTAAACCATGAGACTACAATATGGCTTAGCTAATAATTGAGGCAACAGAATGGAGTTTCTCTTCATAGTTTCTTTCAACGTCTAATGCTCTTTCTGAAACCAGCTAACTAACTGTGTGACTTGGAACAGATCACCTGAGCTTTCTATGCCACCATTTAAAATAAAGGAGGAGTGTTGATCCACTGACCTAGAACAGGGAGAAAGGAAACCAAATTATTTAAAATTATAAAGTTAAATTATTCCAGTCTAAAAATGCTAAGGATGATGGTTTAAGGGAAATCCATATACATACACTCTCACCTTTATGCTACATATTTTAAAACTTCCAAGCTCGACTAATAAGTTATCCTTTATGGCTTAGAACTTTAGTATCATTCTCACGTTGTGCTTCTAAATGTGACTTCTAAATACTGTGACTGCCTCTCTTGTCAAATGCATATCTAAATCAGAACACCTCACCTGTTTAGTATGAGTCGTCTGGTTTTAAAATATGTATCTGTATTTCTGTATAAAATATATATTTAAATACATATTTAAAATATGTATCTGTATTTAAATTATGTATGTATACATATACATATAAATCTATATGTATAGATTTATACATGACATGCTTATTGTTATTCCTCTTATTTTCAAAATATATGATTGAATTGCTTTTCCAATGTATATTGTAAATCTGTTCATTTGTGAATACAGAGGCCCCCTCTTCTATGGATCTCAAAACAATTCCTAGAAGTGGGGTGGGGGTGAGGGAAAGTAGGGCTGCTCTTGGGTTGTATTCCTGTGTAGAAGAGAATTTGTAAAACTGATATATTCAGAACTGAGATGAATAGTGAGTTACTTGGCTTCTGACTGGTGGATGATCCCAGTTTTTTTTTTTTTTCCTGCATGTGGATCCTGAAAAAAAATGATAAAAGCCACGTTTTAAAAATGTCCAAATCTTTGGACTCATTTCCACAAGTGAAAATGTTGACAGCTTTCTACCAAACATGTGCACAATCATCATCCTTTCAGCAAACTGTCCAGAAACTAAGATAACACTGTTAACTGTATTAGGATTTTAAAAAAAGCAGTCCATCAACATAAATACATTTATTTGGCATGCTTCCTCTTCAATCATTTCACCAAAAGCAAATACACACACACCCCCATTCATTTACAGACATACACACACACACACACAATTTTCTAGTACTTCTCATGGAATGCAGGTGTTGATGGCTATTTCATTAAATCCTGTTTGAACAATTCTTTTTTTTTTTTTTTTTTTACTTCTTCAGCTATTGTTTTAAACTGTGAAGAAACTATGCTAGCACAGTTAAAACAGTATCATGGAGGTAGCAAGCATGCTTTGTGATCCCCAGGGTCCCCCAGCAGAAACAATCCAACAAAATATCAGCCAATAATTAGGTTAAAATGAATTGGGGGGATTTAAATTCAAATTCAAATTTTAAATGAATTTAAATTCCAGGTCTCTTCTTAAATCCATCCTTGTCTGTCCTGGAATGTCCTTCACCTATCTTGACCGAATAGATCAGTTTCATTCCACCAAGACTAAAATATAGTATCTCAATAAAGGAAAAAATCATCAGAGCCCTACATCATCCTCTGCCTTTTTTTTTTTTTTTCTCCTGGTTGCTATACTTGGAACAAACTCTGTCTGAGCAGATCAACTATTCAATGTCCAGTGGCTTTGGCTGACAGACTACATTCCAAAATGGACATTTACTCAGGATGAGGAGGGGTGAGCGTGGGCGGTGGATTGACAGGGAGCCAGCTTGTGGCCATATGCAAACGAAACAGCTTGAAGTCAAGCCTGCCTGTTCCTCCCACTCTCCCATCCTCTTCAGCTTGTAGCCCAGCTGTCAGTCCTGCCCAACCGCCTCTCCGATGCCAACCAGAGAACACTGTCTAGATGGCCTAGCCTATTTTTTCCCTTTCTGCCTCCCATGGCGTCTTCACCTCCCCACTGTGCAAGGAGCAGGCACCCTGAGTGTCTCATGTCGTTATTTTCCCATTTGCCACCCCATACTGCGAATTTAATTTTAGCACTGTGCATGTGAAGAACTGTCCATTTATATTCTTAAAAGGCAAGAGAGGCCATTAGGCTTGTTCACATATTTGAATGTTCCTTTCCAGTAACAGTGTGAGCTGTCCGATTTGATGGATTTTTGACGCTGCGATCTTTGACATACAAAATGTCATATAAAGCCTTTAAATTCTAGGACTGGATTATTTGGGGGGCAAAGAAAAAAGCACCTTCCCAGGAGTTGTAGTTCTTGATGATTAATGCTTATGAAATATAACAGATATTATGAGATAGAAAAATACCAAGTGACAAGAATGTAGCACTTCACAATTACTTCAGGAATTTTATTTTTATCCCCTCCAATCCCTCCTCACCGTCTCCAACTCTACCAAGGAAATCTTGACAATGGAGAGAGAGAAGAAACCAAAGTGATTCTTTCCTTTATTCAGGCAAAACGCTAATCCTATTTCCCTTCTTTCCCGAAATTGCAGATCAACACACACAGGCACACAAAGATGCTTTACTCTCCGCTTAAAGCTTTGTGAGGAAAATGGGTGAGGATGGCTGAGTGGAAGAAGAGAAAGGAAGGTGACGAGCACAGAGAAATGATTGTGTAACTGGAGGTGCTGCATCTCCTTTAACGAGGGAGCAGGGATCGTGTCCAACGAACACCCACTTCCTCTTGCTACTTTCCACTGCACTTTTTAAAAATAACTTTTATTTTTAGAGCAGTTTTGGGTTCACAGCAAAATTGAGCAGAAGGTACAGAGAGTTCCCTTATACCTCCTGTCCTTACGTATGCAGAACCTCACCCATCACCAACATCCCCCCTGGAATTTGTCACAGTTGAGGAACCTGTATTGTTACTTCAGTCTCATCGAAAGTCTGTAGTTTACGTTAGGGCCGACTCTTGGTATTGTACATGCCATAGATTTTGACAGATGCATAATGACATGCATCCACCATTATAGTATCATACAGAGCAGTTTCACTGCCTTAAAAATCCTCTGTGCTCTGCCTGTTCATGCCTTCTTCCGTACATGCCCTGGCAACCACTGATCATTTTACTGTCTCCATAATTTTGCTTTTTTCCAGAATGTCATATAGTTGGAATCATAGCCTTTCCAGATTGGTCTATTTCACTTAGAAATATGCAACTTTCCTCTTTCTCTTTTCATAACTTTACCGCTGCATTTTAATTATTGCAGACATGGATACTAAACCCAATCCTGGGACACAGTTAAAATGAACATAAGGTTCAGAGACTAGATGCTGTTAGTTTCCCAAGGAAGAACTGGAAAGAAAACAGTAAAGCAGTGTCGTCTTCTGCCTTCTTTTTTTTTTTTAAGATTTTATTTATTTATTTCACAGACAGAAATCCCAAGTGAGCAGAGAGGCAGACAGAGAGGCGGAGCAAGCAGGCTCCCCACTGAGCAGAGAGCCCAACTCAGGGCCCGATCCCAGGACCCGATCCCAGGACCCTAGGATCATGACCCGAGCCGAAGGCAGAGGCTTCAGCCCACTGAACCACCCAGGCGCCCCTGCCTTTTTTTTTTTTTTTTTTTTTTAGGATTTTATTTATTTATTTGACACAGAGAGAGAGATCACAAGTAGGAAGAGAGGCAGGCAGAGAGAAAGGGGGAAGCAGGCTCCCTGCTGAGCAGAGAGCCCGATGTGGGGCTCGATCCCAGGACCTGGAGACCATGACCTGAGCCAAAGGCAGAGGCTTTAACCCACTGACCCACCCAGGTGCCCCTCTTCTTCTGCTTTTAATGCTATTTCCCATTTTAGTAATTTCAAACAAAACCTTAAAAACAAAATATGGGAGGCTGAGGGACACAGTGAAAAGAGCCAGGAAGACCCAGCTGTGGAACCCAACTCTTACTCTCGTATACCTGTAAGGTTTGGGGGAAGTTCTCAACATCTGTATAAAAACTGGCTTTGTTAGAACTTCACAGAACACCAGCACAGCCCAGTCCATCCATAAGGATTCAAAAAAATTATTAGAATATCATAATGCAGGTGTGGCAGCATATAATGATTAACAAAGTGGTATTCTCTGTCCCTGAACTTGAAACTTGAACTTGAAGAACATGAATGTACCTTCTGAACTAAAAAAAATGCATCCATGATGGTTGTACTAACTGTAGATTTTAACAAATGTAAAAAATTTAGAAAAGCTCAAAAGCAAAATCAAAGTAACTGTAATTTGGTAGGCAAGAGCTATTGAGATTGAATTGTATCATTGTCTAAAGGAGGACAGAATATGTTAAAGAAAAATAAAGTAGGATGGATACACCAGAGGAGGATGGTCAGATGAAAAAAATAAAAATAAAAATAGATGTCAACATCCCGGAAATTGGTAGTTTCCAGCCTACCTTGGGGAGAGTGACTGGGAATCTGGAGCATGTAAGCTCCTCTGATAGGTTACCCTATTGTAGAGCAGGTATAATTCACTGGATGTCACCTGAATTGGATGAAATATCCTTTATTATCCTTTATTTCACCTTCCTCTATGCTGAACAACTCTCTGATTATTTATCTGGTTTCCGGTTAGATTGAAAAAGTGTCCTGAATAGCAAGCAGCACCATCCCACTCTAGAAAATAATACCTTCCATTGTATTATCATGAATTGTCTGTCTAGGTTATCTACTAGAGTTTCTTTAAAAGTGATTGGCATGACTGCACTTCTCCAAGTCCAGGCAATGCTGGGATACTGAATGATTCCGAGGTGATCGGAGCCACAGTGAACTCCCCAGCCAATCTGCCCTACCAGCAGTCATCTCATCTTCTCCTGGTGGCATCTGGCCTTCCTCTCCCTCCTCTGCTCTACCTTTCTCCTACCCGCAATAGTAATCAGTATTGCTTCATAATCGTGTGTGATTCCCACTGGAAGAGAGAGGAAAAATTTCAAGTGAAGACGGTCCCAAAAGATGACATAAAAGAAATGACTCTTTAGAAAAATTTCCTCTAATTTTTCAGTTATTTTGGTAGGAGGAAGCAGGCAATCACTTTCAAAGCAAAAAGTCTCAAGTAAAATAAAATGTAGCAAATGTTAAAATAGACGGGAGATGTGTCACAATGAACAATACAGGAAATAATTCCAGTGATCTCGGAGATGTGGGCAATAATTCTCAAAGCAAAATAAGATATAGAAATTTTTAAAACAATAAAATAAAATATATGCACCCAAAAGAAAGAGATAAGGAACACTATTTTCAGAAAGGGTAATTAAGAAACGAAAATAAAGATCTTGGTATTAGGGCTTGCCATCTGGAAGTTTACTGAATTTAAGATAAATGGCCTTGAAAGCTGCACCAACCTGAATTCCACTTTAGTGGACTATTCAAGACAGAGAACTATCTCTTAGGTCCTTTGGAAAAATAATAGAACTCAAGTGCAATACTAATCCAATAAAGAATTTTCAAGAGTCAATATCAGCTACTTAGCATGGTGATAGGCACAAAGCCAGTACTGTTGACTCCACTTCCGTTACTCAGAAGTATTGCTTTGCTATTAAACTATGGCTTTAGGGGATATTTAGACGTTTCCCCCCTAAGCATTCCTCGTAATTTATTCCATCTGGAAGATCTGCATCAAGCATAATTTAAAATCTTCAGGCTCTATTCTCTCCTGGTGTAGAAGCATAACTCCCATTAGTGCTAATGAAAGCTATCTGTACATCTCGAGCAGTGTACCTCTCTTAAGTGTTTAAGAACCAAAATGTTTTATCCTGGGAGAGAAACAGCCTTAAAGAGAATCCGGATCCAATTTAACAAGGTTAAAATGCAAAGGGTGGATTGTTTTCTGGATGACAGTATTCCTTAAAACGTATGTCATGTTTCTGTCAAAAAAAAAAAAAAAAAAAAAAAGCCCAGCAGGGTTCTCACATACTCACTAGGGAAAAAAATAAATAAATAAAAATAAATAAATCCCAACTTGGAACATACACGAAGAATAAGAAATACTTCTATTGTAAAAAAGAAAGTTTGGAGTTTGGGATTGCTATTCTTGCCCAAACCCCCCCCTTTTTTTTTTTTTTTTTTTTTTTGGAGAGGAGAGGTTTATGTATTTGCCTTAAGAGTACAATGCTTTCCTGTGTTCACTGACAGACCTTAAATAATACTCTGTGCTTCTTCTGGTTTGCAGTAGGAGGCAAAAGAAAAAAGTCTCTGCACTTTCTATCTGGTCTTTGTGGTGGCCCAGAATGAGTAGGGAAACATATTTGCCCCCCCACCCCCGCCAAAAAAAAAAGAGAGAGAGAGAGAGAGGACATACTTGATCTGCAGAGCACCCCTTTGCCTAGGATCAGAAGCTCATCAATTCTTGAGCAGGCCCTACCCTCCTCTAGCTAGATTATTTGCAGGTTAGAAATATGTTTTATAAATTCGTGACTAAAAGCATGTCATGTCCCACCTCCGCCGCACTCCACTGCTGTTGGATTCTGTATTTCTAGCCATCGGGCTGCTGGATTCCACAGAATATGCCCAAACCCCACGCCGAGCAGCCTGCAGCCATTTCCTTCCACACCACCACCAACCTTGGAGCTTCCTCCCGCAGGTTCTCCTGGACAGCTCGGGAGCTTGCTTGGCATACCAACACCTCTGAACTGCGGCAAGCGGTCTCAAGCCTCCCCCCACCCAACCACCACCCCCTTAATGAAACAAAGAGGATATGTGATGCTTCCTGAAAACACAGAAATAATCCTGAGGAAGATTAAAGGATTTCACCATATTGTGGAATCAAATGGCAGTTCAAAAAAAACTGGGATCGTCTCCAAGTTTTGATGTGGGGAAAATTCTGGTTATCACAACATTATCACTGAGGCTGTACGTGGCACAAAACATTGATATAAAGCAACATCGCTGCTGATTAAACACTATTAGCATATTCAGTTGGAAACACAAATGTAAACACAGATTGCCAATGTTTGCATCATGTACCACTGCAATATTCATCCTCAGGCAGGGATGAAGAAGCGGAGACCCAGAGACGGAAGAAAAGCTAGGGTTCACCCTCAGAGAATGCATAAATGAATGCTTAAAGTAGCTGAGGAGCTCTTATTTATCTTATTTTTAAAAAATGGTTAACTTCTCTTTTATTTTTTTCTTTACAGCCTGTAGCTATTATGTACTTGTGATCTTGCCAAGTGGAATGTGGCTGGGAGCATATGTTTAATAAAAGTGTGTGCGGGCATGCACGCACACACACTCACACACACACACACACACACACACACACACACACATTAAAGCAATACCACGGTTTCCTCTGAAACTGACAGATGTAAAGCACTTCGGGAATTGAGACACTCCTCTATTTTAACTCTCCACATTATGTTCAGGCACTTGGAGTCTGAGTATGTTAGAGCAAAGGGACATAAGGAAGCCTTATGCACAAGAGGAGTAAGAGCTGACAGACAGCCTGGAGCAGTTACTTTTGTTTGTCCAGATTTTTAAAGTGTTTTCCCCCCAGTTTTGGATTTCATGCATTTTCGAGATGCCAGAAACTCAACTGAGGTTGTGCACAGTTGTTTCCTTCTGCACTGACTTCTACCAAGCTCGCAGTCGATGTAGAGCCTATCTCTACAACTATCCAGACCTTTGTAGCGTATTTCATGCCATTATGCCTGTCTTTCTTTCCCTCCCACGGATTCCTAATCTGTTGTTGTAAGCCGCTCCAAATTCTTCATGAATTAAGGGTGACTATAAACGAGTAATTTTCAAATATGCGTACATACTTATGAATAGACATAATAAGAAAGTATCAAAGTTATATTTATATTGGGCTGAAGGAGTTCTTAACCCTGTATCTGCAGGCATCAAAGATGGAGCCCTTGACAGGAAAAGTCTGAGATGCAAAAACCTGAATTCATATCCAAGTTTTTTAGCTTCCTAAGGGTATAATTGTATGATTTTCTTATAATCACTTAACCTTTGTAGGCTTCTTTTTTTTTCCAAATATTTTACTTATTTATTTGACACAGAGAGAGAGAGAGAGATCACAAGTAGGCAGAGAGGCAGGCAGAGAGAGGGGGAAGCAGGCTCCCTACTGAGCAGAGAGCCCGATGCGGGGCTCGATCCCAGGACCCTGAGATCATGACCTGAGCTGAAGGCAGAGGCTCAACCCACTGAGCCACCCAAGTGCCCCCCCTTTGTAAGCTTCTTAATTTGGAAAATGGTGTAGTTGCAATATGTAAGCAGTTTTTTCCTTTGTTTAGTAATAGGATCCTTCATTTCATGTAAAAACTTACCCAGAACCAACATTGAAAAGAACCCAAATTGAAATGATTGCAGTTGAAGCTGGATGGAGTGTGGTGCTCCTTCTCTACAACATTCTCTTTCACCTTCCATTTCACCTTCCTTGTCTCCACCACTTCCTACAGAACTTCTATGAAATCTAAAGAACACTATTGAAAACCAGTGAAATAAATCCTCTCCACAGACTCATTCAGATTGAAATTATTTTATTCCAGGTATGTTTAGAACAAAAGTCCGGTAGTCAAAACACTGAACATATACAGTATGGGTATCCACCAGTCAGAATGAACTTCAGCTGAAACCAACCAGTAATCTCTATCTCCGGGTACCAGGGGAAGATCAGTACTGACCTTGAGATTCATACTAAACATATCTAACCATTAATGATAACTGAAGCTCACTTATAGGGTGAGTATCTGGCAATACTATTTAGCAGGGGTGTTGGGAGAAGACAGTGGAATAATCACTACTGTGGACTCTGGGAAACACACGGAGGGTTTAGAAGGGAGGTGGTGGGGGGATGGGTGAGCCCAGTGATGGGTATTAAGGAGGGCACAGATTGCATGGAGCACTGGGTGTTATACACAATGAATCATGGAACACTACATCAAAAAACTAATGATATACTGTATGGTGACTAATTTAACACTGTAACACAGATGGAGGAAGGGCATAGAGACTGGGAGCACCAATCAGTGCTCCTCAAACATATACATCTCCCAAAAACAAATATCAACTTTTGGATCCAACACAGTCTCACTATTTTAAAAAAATGAACCAACCAAACAAAAACAAACCTTCTCCAAAGACAAACTTCATAGACACAGGTGACTCAAAGTTTTACCCAATCAGCATCAATACACCTAACTTCTCCATCTGAAACACCTGCATTCAGTTAGTTTCTGGCATTCAGATCTCCCTCAAGGGACTTAGGACTGCTGGTCATGTTCCCTTTCTGGATTTGGGTGCTGGTGTGTTCAGTGTGTATAACTTCACTGAGCTGTATTTTGATGATATGCACATTTTTCTCTATGAATTTATATATCAATGAAGTGTTTTTTTTTTTAATCTTCCCAGCATCATAAAACAGGCAATTTCTCTAGAGGTAAATATGTGTATTGGTTTTCTATGGAAGAATGACAAAATTACCATAAATTTAGCAGCTTAAGACAACACACATTTACTGTCTCACAGCTTTCAGTGCTAGGAGTCCAGCATGGCTTAGCTGGGTCTTTTCATAAGGATCTCACAAGGATGTAATCAAGGTAATCTCACAAGGATGTAATCAAGCCCATGGGCTGGGCTACATCTTCGTCTGGAGGATTGAGTGAGGAAGAATTTACTTCAAGGCTCTCTCAGGTTGTTGGCAGAATTCATTTTCTTGTGCTTGTAGGACTGAAGGTCCGTTTTTTACTGGCTATTGGCTGGCAGTCCCCTCTAGTCCTACAGGTCACTTGTAGTTCCCTGCCATGTGGCCTTCTCCATAGGCAGTCTACAACATGGCGGTTATTTCCTCAAGGCCAGCAGCCTCTGCTAAAATTGACTCGTATATAATGAAATGTAATCATGGGAAATATCATTCCCTCATTTTTGCCATATTCTAGTGGTTAGAAGCAAGTTCTAGGCTCTGCCCACACCCAAGAAGAGGGGATCACTCCACACCATTTGCATTACGGTATGTCCATCTCAGTATCTAAAAGTGCTCCCAACCTATGCTTACTTTTACCCAGAACAGAAATACAATTGTCTCCAAAGTAACCTCAACTCTCCAAAGCACAAGCAATGTTTTGGGCAGTTTGTGACCTTTGTGTTTTGGAACTACCTGGAATATCATATGACAGCTTTATAAACTTCCTACTCAAGAATTCAGTTTCACTGAGAATCACTCTGTTGCCTACATGATGCATAGGGAGTGCATAAGAAAGAGTCAGATATTGGTTATAAAGTCTTGACCTAAGAATTGGTGTCCAAGATGGAGAAAGAGATTTAGGAGTCACTGA
The DNA here is from genome assembly GCF_009829155.1 of Mustela erminea. NCBI lineage: Eukaryota > Metazoa > Chordata > Mammalia > Carnivora > Mustelidae > Mustela > Mustela erminea. The sequence goes on from NC_045623.1 coordinate 23,436,939, forward strand.
GAAGAGAGAGTATGACATCTTAGGGTTCGTAAGGCATGCTGGAGTTACATTATCCCTATTAACAGAGAACAAAAGGATCCTGGGATGAGGGGTGGGGAAGACAGATAATGGAACTAGAAGAAATGTGAGACCTAGCTGATATCAACTGATTGTACTCCAAAATCATATATAATATTAATGGGGTCCTATTTTATAACCAGAATTCACTGGGAGATAATTGGAGGATACTGTCCAAAACCCTATACCATGTCAACTGAGTATTGGCTGGCTTTGTTGATACATTATCTATCCACAATGAACAAGGATTGGGCTAAATCAAAGCAGGACTTTGAAAAGTCACGTGTCTTCACAGACCTGTACTGGATGTTTCAGTTGTTGACTACTTGTGAGTCGGTCCCTTTACACATGAGAATACTTTAATATCTTGCCCAGTGATTATTTCCTTGACCTTGAGATTTGAGGCTAAGTAAGCTATGGTGAAAGCTCTAGCATGGAAGAGCTGGTGTTTGAGTTTGATGGTTAATTTCATGTGTTAATTTGACTGGACCACAAGGAGCTTAGATATTTGGTTAAACATTCGTTCTGAGTGTGTCTATAAGGGTGTTTCTGGATGAAATTGCCATTTGAATCTTACAGTCCCCAGTGTGGGCAGGCCTCATCCAATCTGTTGAGGTCTAAATAGAATAAAAGATGGCTCTCCTGAGTCTGGACTTCTCAGCCTCCATAATCATGTAAGCCAATTCCTTATAATAAATCTCTCTCTCTCCATATATATTCATACACATACATAGAGAATCCTGACTAAATACACTAAGGCTGTTTATAATTAAATTCTGGATCTTACAGCTAAACTGGTACCAGGAATTGTAAAAAGGAAGTTTTGCTCTTTCATTCATTTGATTTCATATATCCAGGATGCTTGTCTTGAGATAATTCACATGAAAATGTTTAGTAAACTAAATGTCCTTCAAAAATACCATTCTAACAAAGAATAAAGGAATCTTTCTAATGAAGAAAATAACAACTAAAAATTAAAAATAGGTTTGCAATGACATAGATGGACCTAGAGGGTGTTATGCTAAACAAAATAAAAAGCTAATCAGAAAGAAAATTATCATATGATCTCACTGATATGTGGAATTTAAGAAACAAAACAGAGGATCATAGGGAAGAGAGGAAGAAATAAAACAAGATGAAATCATAGAGGGAGACAAACCATAAGAGACTCTTAATCATAAGAAAAAAACTGAGGGTTGCTGGAGGGGAGAGGGGTAGGGGATGGGGTAACTGGGTGATGGACATTAAGGAGAGAATGTGAGGTAATGAGCACTGGGTATTATATAAGACTGATGAATCACAGACCTCTACCTCTCAAATCAATAATATAGTATATGTTAATTGAACTTAAATAAAAATAAATTAATTTTAAAATTTAAAAGTAGGTAGCTTTTCTAATATGTAAGATGATTAATCAGTTACATAAAAACCTACTAAAATCAGTGTAACTATCTACACTGATCAATTAGCTAAAGAATGATGGACTCTCCATTTTTTTTAGACATATAAGCAAGACCTAAGTTGTAAGAAATGGGGAAGAAGCCAAAAGCTAAAATTCTCAGCTAACTGTTCTTTGCATCTTTCCCAGGAAATGACAAAATTTGGGATGCCGAATTTGGTTCATTCATTCATGGCCAAGAAAATCATGAACAAACACCATGAAATCTCAGGATATCAATGATACTTGTTGTGGTGTTCTTAAAGACATGTTTATAATTCTTTGATACTCTTCCCTTTAAGAAGAGTAGCCCAGATTCTTTCTGCTTAAATGTGAGTTAGACTTAGGAACTTGCTTCTAGCAAACAAAACAGTAGAAGTAATAGTGCATCACTTCCAGAATCAGTTATTAAAAGCCTGTGTCTTCCATTCTGGGGCTCTTTCACTCTCTCACCGCTCAGCTGCCATGTTGTTGGAGCAAACCAAAGAAAAGAGGCCCAAATAATAAAGGACTGAAGTCTTCTGACAACAACCCAGTGAATGAGCATGGGAGTGGATTCACCAGCCCCGTTAGATGACTGAACCCCAACTAACATCTTGACCGCAACTTCAGAAGTGTTCCAATGTCAGAATTTGCTAGCTCTACCACTCTCTGATCTCTGGCCTTCAGAAATTATGTGACATAATAAATGTTTGTTGTTTTAAGCTACTAAGTTTGAAAGTAATTTACATGCAGCAATAGATAACTAGTACATTAGTGTAATTTTACTCCTAGATTGGGTAAAATATCTCAGGCTTAATAAGTTTCCCATCACTTTTAAAATACCTTCTTTACCACAAATATCAAAATATTTAAAAATGAAGTCATATTTTTAGATTCTCATCTATTTTCAGTTTCTTTGAATGAGCAACATACTGAGGGCTGGGTGGAACAGGCTTAGGACTCCACATAACAAGCAGTAACACAATGGCTAATGTACTGAGATCTTCGTCAGTGCCCAATTCCTTGCTAATCATTCTTTTATTATTTCATTTAATTCTTTCAACATGTATTGTGGTAGGTATTGGTATTTGCTTTATTTTTACATTGAGAAAACTGAGGCTCACAGAGGGCATGTAGAGTTCCCAACAATGCATAATTAATAAAAGAAATAGCCCTTCTGAAACTAAAGTCTAATGCCAATTCACTTTTTCCCACTGTTCAGAGTAGGTTCTCTTCCTTCCTTCCTTTCTTTTTTTCTTTCTTTCTTTCTTTCTTTCAAGAGACCATGAGTGCATCAAGCAGGGTGGGAAGAAGCAGAGGGAGAGAGAAAATCCTGAGCCCAAATCAAGAACTGGACGCTTAACCAACCAAGCCACCTACGCACCCCAGGTTATTTCTTAAAACAGTTATCTCCTGCCATCAGACACCAGATAAAAGGTTTTGCCTGTTCACTCCATTGGTCTGAGAGTATCTCCAGGCCTCACTTCTAAAACTGCCTTATTTTCTGGACAGTTTTGTGGCAAATGTTTTGATTTAGAGTGAATTCTTGTTTTTTAGATTTTATTTTTTGTCCTAGATAGCGTGTTAAGCCTGTCTCTTCCCAGAATGAGGGCTTTAATTTCCCATGGTCTCATGCGTCCAAACAGAAGAAGCCACCTCTCCCAATATTGCAGCCCACTCAGAGCCCTTGGCTCCCTGTTTGCCTGGCAAGAAAATTTAGGTATATATGAAAGTAGGAGTCTTGTGCCAAAAGTTACAGGGGATCAGGGCATTAATAGTAAGGAACAGACTACTTCAAATATTCAAATCTAGCCACTTAGTAGATTTAATCTGTAGCCAACAGGAAAGTATATGAGATCCATCAAGTTTCCTAAATTCTGAAGTTTATTGAACTTGATTTCTCATATTATTTTTATGATGTTACCAATGATTTCATATTACAATGGTTTAAACTGGAAGAGACTAGGAAAATATCTGCAGGAAAAGCTTATGTATTAAGCAAAATAGGTTAGTTGGAGTGAAATGAGAATTTCTGAATTCTCTCATTTAATATCTCTTTCAAGTATCTTTTTTTTTTTAATTAAAAAGAAAATACAGGAAGTCTACGAGATGATCCTGGAGGATTTTGTGCCAGAAAATAAGGAAGTGCATTAAACAATAATGGGATATGTCAAAGGGACATAAGAGCCAACTGAAAGAGTTCCCAATGACCAAAGCTGAAACAATATGAGCAACAGAATAAATTTAGTAATGGATGATAACCCAAAGTATAAAATAAATATCCATGAGTCATCCTGACAGAAATAAATGATTAATCTGAAAAATAAATAAATGAGAGAGAAGAGACAGGAGAATTCCAAATAATTTATGTAGAAATTCCTTAAGGAGATGGAATGTAAGTCATCATTCTTTTAGACTTCCTTCCAAAAAGTACAGTATAGAAAGATGAGGGAGAGTAACTTAATAATAGAGAAATCTGACAAACACAGGTCTCTCAGTCAGTGATAAAAATAGTGCTTTACTTTATGGTCTTCATCCAAAGCATTCATAATCTTAGTTTAATCATGAGAAAAACACCAGACAGATGCCTATTGAAGGACGTTCTAGAAGATACCTGACAAGACCTCCTCAAAGCTGTCAAGATCATCAAATACAAGGAAAGTCTAAGAAGCTGTCACAATCAAGCCGAGACTCTGGGGGCATGATGACAAGGTGCAATGTGGTACCCTGGATGGGGTGCTGAAACAGAAAAAATACAATAGGTTAAAATCTGAGGAAATCTGAATAAAGCATGGGCTTCAGTTAATAATAATGTCTAATAAGAGAAACTGGGTGTGAGATAAAGAGAACTCTCTGTACCAGTCTCACGCTTCCTAGATAAATATAAAACGGTTTTAAAATGAGAAGTTTATCTAAAAATGTTTTTTCAAGTTAAAAAATAAAAGAAAGTAGGGGTGCCTGAGTGGCTCAGTTGGTTCAGTGTTTGATTCTTGGTTTTGGCTCAGGTCAGGATCTCAGGGCCGTGAGATGGAGCCATGAGTCAGGCTCTCTGCTGGGTGTGGAGCCTGCTTGGGATTCTCTCCCTTCTTCTTCCTCTGCTCCTCACCAACCACCCCCCATCTTTCTCCCTCTCAAAAAAACAAAAAATAAATAAATAAAATAAATTTTAAAAAAAGAAAACACAGTCATATGGAACATTTACTTAATTTACATGACTTCAAATATACATGCTCAGCAAAGATAAAAAGGGAGGAGTGTGGTAAAGAGCGGAAATACAGTAGTCAAATATTTTGAAGTGTTAATGTGCACATGCCTCCTGAAGCATCTTCCCCCTTCCCCATTCTGCTTCCCAGCTTTGACAGCTAGTCTTGAGTGACTCATGCATAATCAGAAACATCCAACTAATAAACACTACTGCTACTCTGAGACTAAAGGAGTCAGATGCCTTCTCCCAAATTAAATCTTTCCCTGTCTGAGGAAAAAAAGTTGGCCACAGAAGGGAAAAACCCATTACTCTAAAGGAAAGCAAAAGATCAAACAACTGCTGGAGGGGAAACCTCTGTGCACACTCAACAATGGCAGCTGCTTGGAAGCTGAGTCACCCATGAAAGACCTCAGTCACAAGGAGAAGATCTTCGCTCCACCAAGCATCTAATTTGGAAGAATGTCAAGACACTGCCCCAATTCTTCTCCCATGAGGACAATGCCCTGCCTCAGAATATTCATAAACCTTCTCAAAACAAAAAGTAGGGAACTTAGTCACCTTGAGGGCCTAACATGAAGAGAAGTCCTTATCTTTGATAAAGGTGTGACTAAACAAAAATGGTTTGATATTAGCCTTTGTTTTAGAATAGAAGAGGTACATATTATATCTGACACCAAAACAATCATAAAGTTGTAGTGTTGATTAGTAACCCTTCAAAAGGACCACCAGGACAAAGACAATCAAACAAAGCTAAGTTTATTAGGCTTTCTACCATAAGGTAGAAAGATAGAATTGATAGAATATTAGTGATGTATCATAAGGGGGAAGTCATAGGAGGATATTTATAGGGATTTAGAGCCTGAGCTGGTGATTTTTTTTATTTAAATTTAAATTTAAATTTTATTTAAATTTAATTAATTAACATATAATGTATTATTGGTTTCTGAGGTACAGGTCTGTGATTCATCAGTCTTATATAACCCCAGTGCTCATGTGCCCTCCTTAATGTCCATCACCCAGTTACCCCATCCCCCCTCCAGCAACCCTCAGTTTGTTTCCTATGATTAAGAGTCTTCTATGGTTTTTCTTCCTCTCTCATTTTGTCTTGTTTTATTTTTTTTCTCTCTTCCCCTATGATCTTCTGTTTTATTTCTTAAATTCCACATATCAGTAAGATCATATGATAACTGTCTTTCTCTGATTGACATACTTCACTTAGCATAATAACCTCTGGTTCCATCCATGTCATTGCAAATGACAAAATTTGGGGGGGCCAGAAGGTTTGATGGCTAAATAATAATTATATATATATATATATATATTTCACAACTTCTGTATCCATTATCCATTCATCTATTCATCTGTCAGTGGACATTTGGGCTCTTTCTATAGCTTGGCTATTGTGGACATTGCTGCTATAAACATTGGGGTGCAGGTCCCTCTTTGTATCTTTGTGGTAAATACCAGTAGTACAATTGCTGGGTCATAGGGTATGAGCTGGTGATTTTCAGGAAAGGTAAGGAACTGGTTGGTAGTAGAGAGACATAATGATATTTATTACATAACAGTTTCAGAGGGATGGGCAGAAGGAGGTGAGGGTCTTAACAGGAATCATGATAAACTGCTAGCTTTGATAAGTTAGCTATTACAGTTGGGTCAGAGTTTTAATTTTCAGGGACTAAGTATTTCTTGAACCAAGTAGTTAAGTTACTTTTACTTATTCTCAGTTTTATGTGAGGTAGGAACAGAAAAAAATCCCCAGTCCTACTATGGTCTAATACATGGGCAAGTGTCCTCAGTCACAGTCTAAGTTAATACAGAAACAGGACATGAATTGGCTTCAATTCTCATGTTCTGGGTTTCATGAAGCGATCTCAACAATCCGTAACTCCTGGTATTCACCTTTATGATCCCTTCTCCTTGAGTGTGGGCATGATGTATGACTTTCCATTAATCAAATGAATATGCAAAGGCAATGGGACATATGTAATTATGTTACCTAAGATTATAACATCCCTCTTATTAGATCTTCTTCCTTACTGGCTCTTAGGAAGTGGGCCACCATGTTAAGGAGCCTACCTGGCAAGGACCTGAGACAGTAAACTCCAGATGACAGGCAGCAAAAACTGAGGACCTCAATTCAACTACTCACCAGGAACTGAATTCTTTCAACAATCATGTATGCTTAGAAATGGATCCTTCAGGGCACCTGGGTGGCTCAGTGGGTTAAAGCCTCTGCCTTCGGCTCAGGTCATGATCCCAGGGTTCTGGGATCAAGCTCGCATCGGGCTCTCTGCTCAGCAGGGAGACTGCTTCCTCCTCTCTCTGCCTGCCTCTCTGACTACTTGTGATCTCTGTCTGTCAAATAAATAAATAAAATCTTAAAAAAAAAAAAAAGAAAGAAAAAGAAATGGATCCTTCAACAGTCAAGCCTCATGTGAGATGGCAGCCCTAATTGAAACATTGGTTACAATGTTGTGAAAACCTGAAGTACTAAGGACCCAACTAAGCCAATCCTAAATTCCTTACCCACAAAAACTGTGAGGTAATAAATGTATTGGCTTAAGCCACTAAGGTAATATTGTTGGTGGTAATATTTTTACATAACAATAGAGTGCCTTAGATCATTCTTCTTCCTAAGATGAAGGGTAGAACATTATCATCTAAACACATGATTAATCCACTGTTGGATTAATCCACTGTGCACTGTTGGATGATGTGTTTGGGTTGTGTAGAGCTTCTGATGGTAGACATTCCAACACTAATAAGTCAAATTTTCTTATTATTTTGCTGGAAAGTTCATTAATTGGGTCATTGGCTGAGACATTGACTTTTCCACAGCACTCAAGGCTCTGAAAACCATACATCTGTGCATCAAAAACACAAATACTAGCTGAAGGATAGTAATCAGAATTTGTAATTCACTCATAGAGCAAGAGTCAAGACTGCTCAAATTAAACCAAGAGAAAGATCCCATCCCCAAACCAAAGAGTCTGCAAAACTAAATATGGGGGTAAAAGCCAAATTACTGAATGTCATCATTTCTTTGTTTCCTGGGTATTTTTAGTAATAGTTGTTGGGTCCGTTATCAAAAAAACAAGACTGAGACAAAGTGAAAGTTATACAAAGCCTTATTCTATGCCAAGCATCAGAAGTTAGACTGACCGGCTATGGGAACGAGGCTGAGACAAAGTGAAAGTTATGTAAAGCTTTATTCTATGCCAAGCATTAGAAGTCAGACTGACCGGCCAGGGCCGCCTCCGAAGAGAGCGACCACCCCTTGGTCTTACAGGCTAGTTTTATAGGGCACAAGCACAGACATCTAATATGTGGCTTTGGCTGACTGGATGTCTCCTACCTGTGTGTTTTGGTAACAGTTACCCAGAACCGAAACTAGTAACTGCTGAGGTGTTTATTAAACAACAAAATGGCCTTGTTTTAGGTATGTGTTTTAGCAACGGTTGCCCAGAACCAGTATCAGTAACTGCTGAGGCATTTTTTAAACAACAAAATGGCTACCTGGGCAACATGGAGTCACTATGGCTAAGTAGGCCCAGGCCTAGGGGTTTAACAGTTTTCAACATTAAATTGGCCCTAACATAGTAAAGGTCCTAAAGAGATCTGTAGGGATGTAAGTACAGATCTCTTGAGAGATCTGCATAGTCCACCTCCAGATGCCAATATCCTAAACATTTTTTCCTGCCACCTGTCTAATTTCAGGAACCTCTCCTGTAGGTTCCATAGCCTTAGTAACATTGTCTAGCCCTCCTGCTGCACTTTGAACCACTGTAGGTAGGATTATATACATTTGGGGGGATTTTGTTAAACACAAATTGAAGAAGCTTGGGGGCAGAAAATAACTGTCCAAAACCCTCTCAGTTGAAATCCAAATTAAGATCTAATTTTTCTTATTCTTAAGTTTTAACTATCTAAATAACTCTTTTTCTCTGAGAAGAGAAACTGATGGGCCAAATGGATCCTAGGTAATGCTAGGGAATATTCAGGTAGTCATCAGATTCCCAAGATGAGAGATCTCTACAAAAATTATGGTTATAATCAATAAGCTTTTATAAAACAAGTCCAATCCTGGGTATTAGGAATCAACCACTTCTCTGTTTTCGGTCACAATGCCTTATGTGGTTGTCATATAGTATTGCAGTGTTTTAGTAGCATCCACTCCTCAAGAATGATCCTGTGCTAGGTGATCAAATCTGTTGTACAGAGATCATTACATAACTCTAAAACCAAAAAGCCGTAGAGTTGTCCTGAGTGGCACACCTTCTTATAAAGTCTGAAAAAGTCTGAAAAAAGAAAGTGAGACAGCCTCTGGAATACATACCATCTGTTTTCTAGCTCTTTCCAAGCTCTAATTTTATGAAAGCTCTACAGCAAAGTTTAGCTTCTATGAAAGTTCCCCAAGTGTAGTTTCTCTGAAGAAAGGAACCTACCTTTTTAGATATAATGGGATGTAGGGTTTTAGATTTCTTGTTATCTGACATGTTTTAAGTCTTTGTGAAATAAAGAGTTGCTTAGTGCAGAGTGCATCTCCTTAACTCAGGAAACTGATTGGAACTGATATCAGAGGTAAATGGGTAGCATGCAAAGGAAAGTGAATACAAATAAAGGCTTTAGGGATTATGCACTCTGGGACTCAGTTTCACATTCTGGGGTGAAATCTTGGGGTTTCCATGCTTATTTTATGATCATATGCTTTTTGTAGGCCAAGAATATAGTTTCTTAAGTTACACAATTCTCCAAGAATCTTGATAGGCTTCCAATCTATTTGTTTCTAATCAGTTCCAAGTGCCCATAACCACCCCCAAAGTCATAAATCCAAGCCTCCAATAATTTGTTGCTTCCCAGGGATATTTTTCTTTCTCTAGCAACTTAATGGAATCTACCTTGAGGCCATCTGAAATAACATCTTTAAAGGGAAGGTAATATCCTTAATGTGATATTTGCTGCCGGGATGAATCATTTGTTTAACTGGAAACTCTTAATGGGTTTTTGCCATCAAAGCCTTTTGTAGTTTTTATTTCCTAAAGTTTAGTGTCTAGAAGCAATTGACTCTTCTAATTCTGAAAGGCCACAAATTTCTGAACTTTGTCTGGTCTTTAATTCTTCACACGACTCATTTCTTTCTTTCAAATATCTTGCTAAATGCACCAATAAATAGTCAACGCACACTCTTGGCTCTTCCCAGTCATTTTCACGAGAGTTATAGACTCACTAGGAACTGGGTCTTGCTGCCTTCCATGTTATCACAAGCAAGAGTTTTACAAAACCTGTTTCCACACCATTCACTATTTAACCCCCAACTCAGTGTTGCTATTTTAAGTTTTTGTGGGGTGTAACCCCAATCCAAGTCTGTATTACTTAACATACTGCTAAAAACTATAACAATTACCCCAATTTTGTTACTTTTACATGATAGATTACTTGGGTTTTTTTGGTTTTCTATGTGGGCTTTTTTTTTTTTCCTCATGTAATGGTCATTGGTGCATAAACATGAAGAAGACAGTCCTGTTCTGTGGGAGTCAGAATGATGGTTTCCCAAACAGGTCCACATTCTAATCCCCCAAATCTATGAATGTTACCCTACATGGCAAAAGAGACTTTGTAGATGATACCAATTTAAAAATCTTGAAATAGAGAGGGAATCCTGGACACATAGGTGGGCCTAATGTAATCACAAGCATCTTTATAAAGAGGAGGCACGGGGTCAGAGTGAGAGAAAGAGATGCGGCAATAGAGACAGAAGTCAAGAAGATCCAAGCAAAGTGCTCTGAGCCAAGAAATTCAAATTACCTCTAGAAGCTAAAAAAGCAAGGAAAAAAATTCTCTCCTAGAACCTTTTTTTTTTTTTTTTTTTATTTCCAGCATAACAGTATTCATTATTTTTGCACCACACCCCGTGCTCCATGCAATCCGTGCCCTCTATAATACCCACCACCTGGTACCCCAACCACCCACCCCCCATCCCTTCAAAACCCTCAGATTGTTTTTCAGAGTCCATAGTCTCTCATGGTTCACCTCCGCTTCCAATTTCCCCCAACTCCCTTCTCCACTCTAAGAACCTTTTTTTTTTTTAAAGATGTATTTATTTATTTATTTATTTAAGAGAAAGAGAGAATGGGAGCGGGGGAAGGGGCAGAGGGAGAGAGAGGGAATCTCAAGCAGACTCCCTGCTGAGCAAGGAGCCTGATGCAGGGGGCTTGATCTCATGACTTTGAGATCATGACCAGAGCAAAAATCAAGAGTCTGATGCTCAACCTACTGAGTCACCCAAGCGTCCCTCCCTAGAGCCTTTTAAAGGAATGTAGCCCTGCTGACCCATTTTAGATACTGGACCTTTGGAAATGTAAGATAATAAATCAGTATAGAGTGAAGCCACTAAGTTTATGGTAATTTGTTATAGCAGGAATGTGCAACTAATAAATACATCTTGTGTATTTTATAATTTGAATATAGCCCTGCTGACCCTTTTTAGACATTGGACCTTTGGAACTGTAAAATAATAAATCAGTATAGATTGAAGCCAGTAAGTTTGTGGTAATTTGTTATAGCAGGAATGTGAAGCTAATAAAAACATCTTCTCCAGAGTCATCTAGACTTGCCATCTTCAAAAATGTAAATTTGAAAGTTTGCCTAAGGTTTATCTCTATTATAAGCAGCTGAAAAAAGGAAGCATGAAGCATCCCCCGTGCAGAGATATGGATTGGGTTCCTTGATATACTTAGATATAACAGGGGCTAGAAAATATAGGTCTGCCTGGGAAGTTGCTTCCAGTAATAACTCCAAATATCATGATTGCAAAAGTATGAATAGAAGTAGCAAGCTAGTCACCCTGCCACAACCCTAGACTAAAAACAGAACAGTCAAGTAAAACTGTTTGTACTAAATGGTAGACTTGTAAACTCTTTTTCCTCAATTAACTACTAGAACACTGGAAGTAGGTTTATTCACCTTAATTACTCAGGGATTAAAAGAGACTCTGGTAGTGTCATAAATATAAAAAGAGATTCAAAAATTACCAAACCCTTTAGGAAAGCCTCCAATGGGAAAGAAAAGGAAAAAAAAAGAAAGAAAGAAAGAAAGAAAGAAAGAAAGAAAGAAAGAAAGAAAGAAAGAAAGAAGGAGGAAGAAAAAGAAAAGGAAAAGGAAACCATAACCACCCCCTGAAAAAAACAAAAAAGGGGGGATTTAAAGAAATAATAGCAATCTATTGGTAGGTGGCAAAAAGAAAAGTAGTTAAAACTAAAATTAGTATCTTCTGAGAAATAAGAAAATACACTGAATTCACAAAATCAGAAGGAAAATGCATTTAAAAAAATAAAGACCATGAAAGGAAAGAACTCTAAGAAATCAAAAATATGACTGAAAATTTTAAAAGAATTAATTAAGACTGAAAGATTGAATTATGGCTATATCATAAGAAACAAACACCAGAGTTGACAAATTAGAGAGAAATGGTGAGAGCCCTATAGGTTTGTGGCAAAGATAGTTATACTCATTAAATATTCCACTACATTTCCCAGAATCCTTGGGACTAGGCAGGGTCATGTGACTAATTAAGGCCAATGAAATATAAGCAGAAAAGACATTGTTACCTCTAGGCTGAGAGAAAGTTCTCCACTCTCTTGTCATAATAACCAGCTCTGCAGCTATCAGCTGGGTATCTGTGTGACCATGTGGAACAGATTTAATCTCACTCAACTCACTTTGAACATGAGTATGAAACAATAGTTGTTGGGTTAAGCACTGAGACTTCACAACAGAAATTTATCACAGCAAAATCTAGCCTATACAAATAAGAGTCAATCTAGGAGATTCAACATTTGACTAATAGGAATTTCAGAACAAGAACACTGAAAAAGGGATGCCCAGGTGGCTCAGTCAGTTAAGCATCTGCCTTCAGCTCAAGTCATGATCCTAGGGTCCTGGGGTTGAACCCCATGTCAGGCTCCCTGCTCAGAGGGGAATCTGCTTCTCCCTCTTCCTCTGCTTCTCCACCCCTCTCGTGCTCCCATTCTCTCTCTCTCAAATGAATAAATGAAATCTAAAAAAAAGTTTTCTTTAAAAATATAAATTTGTGGGGACACCTGGGTGGCTCAGTTGGTTAAGCAGCTGCCTTCGGCTCAGGTCATGATCCCAGCGTCCTGGGATCGAGTCCCACATCGGGCTCCTTGCTTGGCAGGGAGCCTGCTTCTCCCTCTGCCTCTGCCTGCCATTCTGTCTGCCTGTGCTCGCTCTCTTTCCCTCTCTCTGACAAATAAATAAAATCTTTAAAAAATATATATATATATATATATAAATTTGTGGTTCTATATTACTTTATAAACAATATACATTAATTAATTTGATTAAAAGACTGAAAATATTTAATAGGATAACTTTAATATTGGAAAATGTTAAGAATTGATATTAAGCAAGAATATCTTGATATTCTTGATATTCCCAAGAATAGGAAAATGAACATGTTTGTGTATTACTGATGAGAACATAAATCAGTAGCACCTTTTAGGAAAGCAAGATGACATTGTCAATTAAATTGTAAATTTACATACCATTAATTCTAATTCTAAGTGTCTTTAGAATACACAAATGTGTCTACCAGAATATTCTTAAAATAATATGATAAAATTAGAGATTACTCAAAAACCAAGATATAAAACAATATACATAGTATGATTTTTCCATTTATGTAACTAAAGAAGAGAAAGAAATCTGGATATATGAGTGCACACATGTGGGGGGTGGGTGTGTGTGTGTGTGTGTTGAATGGGATTAAAAAGAAAAGATACTATAATGCTATCATCTTCTACCCTCTCCACCTCCATCACAAGAAAGAAAACGACTGATTTGTTTTCTCAGTCAGCCTGAAGACCCTAATTTGTTTTGTAAAATCTAGATGTTAAAGAAAAAAAAATTATTGACATAATACAGAACTACACCAAAGACCGGAGAAAAGACAAGAGGGTTGGTCTGGACTAAATTAGGTGAAAAATTTAGAAAGCCTGGGGTAAGAAAAGAGTGAGTCTTAAAGCATTACTACAGATGAGAAATATATTGACAATAGGACTTAGGGAAAAAAGTTTTTGAAAGAAATTTTGTGATGTTTTGAGAATGTTCTCTGCTTTGTTTCTGTGCAGTAAGATTCACATTACTTTCATTTATTTTCTTGGACTCTAGACCATTTTTTTCCCTTGTAATTAGATCAGAGGGAAGCTGGGTATTTAAAGGTTAAAACTGTATTATAGACAGATCAGAAGGTAACAGAGAAGGATACGGAGAGATAATTAACAAATACAAAAACATCTATCTATGTTTCATGTTTAGAAAGATTTTTTGAAGAGCAGACATCAAACTGTAAACTATAAAGTCAGACTTGATGAGGAAAAGTGAAAGATATAGGCAAGGGACTTATTTTATATATACATATATGCATCTTTGTAGTATAATTTTTAACTGAAAAAGATGAAGAAAATAACAAATGTAAGATATTACTCCTTCAAAAATGTGGCATTTATTTAGGACTAATTAAAAATGACATCTCAGAATTTATTTTTTTTTCTTCATTTCCCCTTCCTGGTCAAGAGAGACTGTGTTTATATGCATGTATGGGTCACAGGGGCCTTTCAACTAAAACAGTGAAATAATTGCAACAAAGGTTTCTTTAAGTTTAAAATAAGCATGAAACTATTTGATTCCCTTACTCATTTTTCAAGTACAGACACATATTGAAAACTCAATTTTCACTTAGAATTTTTTTTTTCCTGAAAAAACTCCTTCTGGACATGTTTAGTCTTCTACTCCCTTAACCTGAATATTCAAAGAAAACATTTTTATATTGTATTGTCAGAGCTTCTCATGTAAAGGCTAGAGGAGAATAATATGTTAAATGATGTTACACAAAGTAACACTCTGTGGATAATAAATAACATTTTTAAGGTAGTAACTTTAAAAATCCTACAATAATGACTATAAAAATAAAGGACAGCTCTATTCTTAGAGACATGAGACCTCTAGATAAGAGGTGTGAATTCTAGCGCCATCTAGCAGAAATGCTGGGTAACATCACTAACGTTGTAACTGATCTAACAAAGCAAGGTTAAGTGTCCTTGAATCCTATATTGATTGTCAACCTTGAAAATCCCACTTAAGCATTCCTTAGACTTTCTAGACTTCTGAACTTGGTATAGAGCCCTTTCAAAGGCAGGGGCAAAAAACACGTTTCAATTTCATCAGGCCCCTTTGAGAAAGGTGTCCTGGGAAAGAATAAACACCAGTTAACCACAGGTGCTCCTCCCCCCTCAGGTGAAGCCACTTTCTTTTTACGGAAGCTTTACATTAATACCTGTTTTCCCTAACTGAAAGAAATCTGAAGACAATTTTTGCTTTTATGAAAAAAACCATTGCCATACTAATGAGGGTCTTTCATTAGCTAAGAGGTTCAAAGCTAAGAGGTACAACATGAGCTTACGGAAAGCAGGCAATATCTGTATAAATTTGACAATATACAAATGCCTTCATCCTCATGAGAGAATTGATATCATTTTATTTCATAATAAGAGCATAATATTGCTAAATCTTCTGATTTTTGATCTGGGCTATTTTTAGTCGTTGAAGTATCAAGAAAAGGAAATATATTTTCCTTTGTCAGCCTCCATCCAACACACATATACACTCTCTCTCTCACACACACACACACATACGTATGCACATAAACACACTTTCATTCACTGATATTCTCAATATATATTCATATGTAGTATTTGTAAATCCAAACCTCAGCCTCCCAGTAATTTTCAAGCGGAAGTATGTATTTAAGCACAAATCTGTGAACAAACGAGTTAAATTCAAAAGTCTCTTGGCCTTCTGAAGCCATAAAGTCTAAATAAATGTGTTCAAGCATATGAAAATACAATGCCTGATAGCTTGCTGCTAAAACTCCCAAAGTAAGAGGGTATAAACATATGTTTTAATGATGAAATCCTGAGCGTCATAATCCCAGATGGATTTCAGCAATAACAATAAAAATTGTCACTATATAACTGAGAAGACATGAATGAACGACTAGAAGAACTAATAAATAAAATTTCTATCACCCTGCTATCAAACATAGAAAAGATTTCAAAAACAATGTTAATTTGTTACTTTCTATTTATAAGGAACTTCAAGAAACTCGTTATGTTTGCAGCCTTCAAAAAGCTCATATGATGTTGCTTTTACTTGCTCTCCAGCAGCAAGAAAAACATGGGTAATAACATGACCTTATTAGACTACAACACATAGTTTTTTATATTTTCAAATAAAGAAATATGTGAAAGATGTTGCTTAATTATGGATGTCCAGCAAAATTAGATACCATGTACCTCAGTCAGGAGTAGTTCAGGAGACAGAAATACAGGAATTTGACTGGAGATGTTTAATATAAATGTTTATTAAATTCAAAAGGGCATTTGCTAGTAAGAAGAAAAAAAAAAGCCACTAAGGATCACAGAAAGAGGGATACCTGGGTGGCTCTGTCTGTTAAGTGCTTTGCCTTCGGTTCATGTTATGATCCCAAGGTCCTAGGATCCAGTCCCAAATCTGGCTCCTTGCTCAGCAGGGAGCCTGCTTCTCCGTCTCCCTCTGCCTGCTGCTGCTCCCTCTGCTTGTGCACGCTCTCTCTCTCTCTCTCTCTGACAAATAAATAAATAAAATGTTCAAAAAATAAAATAAACTGCTACTTTAAAAACAAAAAAGGAACAACCCCTACCCTTAGGGCTAACCTAGTGCCCCACTAAAGAATTTTCCTCACTATGGCTGATCCAGACCTCACTGGAGAGGGTACAGTCACAGCTCGCGGGATGGCAGAGAAGAGAAGTTGGTGAGATGCTGAATCAGTAGAACTTGCTGGAAAGTTGTCCTCTAAGGTTTTGGGAGAAGCCGTCCACAAGAAGAGTTCTTCACTAGTGGCTCTGTTGCAAAGCCTCCTGAACAGGTCCCTAAAGAACCATGCCACAGGAACCAGGTTCTAAAGAAGGTGCACATCTGACAAAAGCCAGACCCTGGAGAAGCCACGTGTGCTGCAGGAGTCCCGAGAGAGGCACACCCCGAGTAAACGTTAGTCCTTCCTCCAGTGTCCCTACAGCACCCTTGACTGACAAATCTTAACGACGTGTTAGTTGCCACGCAGAGCCCAGCCCACACTCGCAGACCAGACACGGCAGTGGGGATTTGTATCTGAAAGGCAATAAATTCATAGGGGGGTACACCAATCTTAATCTGTACTCGCTGTTACACATCACAGCATGCTTTAGGAATTGCTTATTGTCAGCTCACTGGTTTTCCCAAACTTAACTTCCACAAGAGGTTTCTCATTGGGTTAGCTGCATTTAGTCTCCACTTTTAAATCTATGGTGCGCAATCAGACTGATTTCCCTAAGCCATCATCTCACTTTGTCTTTATGCTGCTCAAAAGCTTTCAAAGGACTCGTATTGCTTAGAGTAACAATCCTAAATCTGTTAAGTATGAAAACCCCTTGCCAATATTAACAATTTTGTGCTGATCGCCACATGATGGTGGTTTTACTAATTGATCACTAGGTGATAAAATGCTATCGGTTAGACATATATAATTAATTTCTATTTCACTAAGTCATATCACCTATCGTCCAATACCAACAGTAGACCCATGATAAACACATCTATTCAGGGTCTCAGCTATGCCTGCTGTGCATATGGATTGGAGGGCCTCTTATAGTAATAACTCCAGAGTCCCCAGAGATCTCAAGCCCACAAATTGGGGTCCACCAGCTCAAAATCAATTCTAATCCCTCAAACCCAGCCCTGAGTTTTCCCTAATCTGATCCAACCTCCCTTTACAACTTTGTCATTCACTGACACTTCCCATATCACTCCAGTCAATTTCCTACAAACACTGTGCCCTGAACACATTCCGGGATACCTAAAATCCTTGTTCCACCTGGAATATATATGTTATTCTCCCTTTTCAATCCAAATCCTACCCTTCCTCAGGGCTCACGTATGTGCTTCTTCCAGGTTGCTGTTCTTGGCTACTATGGCAAATGTTTCTGCTGAGCTCAGAAGTATCACTGCCCTTGGAAGCCCTCTCCTGTACCGAAGAGGGTGAGGTCCTAAAAGTACAGATCCAGGTTCTTTTCAGCAGCACTCGTTGGATTCTACCAATGAGGGGCAGAACCAGCAGGCAGAATTGCACAAGTCATCATTCCCTGCGCAGCTAGATGAGTGGGTACGATCCGTTAGCAAATGTAGGGTTGGGCCAGCTGCACTCACTTCCTTGTACCCCTTCTGCACTCTCGAAATAACTCCATCATCACTTATTATTTCCCCCAGCAGACGGACAACTCCACTAGAATCAGCCACTGCAAGGTTGCAGACAGCCAAGCTCCTCAGTGGCCTTCCCTGCGGCCCCCCAGAATTTCTGGGTTGCCTAAAAGCCAGCACCGCACAGCCCTTTCTCTATTTATAAGACCCTCCAACTCCCTGAATTCAACTACTTTCTTCTCAAAATACCTATAGAAGCTTTCACTCCTCTGAATCGCGAATTGTGATAAGGCCTTAACATTCGTTTACTCTTTAGAGTGTCAGTTATCTTTCCATTTCTATTTCAATTATCTCCACAACTAAGTTTCTTGAAGAAACTACTTCGTTTTATATTTCTTTATATACAATGTAATATCTTTCCTTGCAAGCAGCTACTCAATCAATAATTATTGATTTGATTAAATAGAGGTATAAATGAGACTGAGTGGATGGTATCTTATTAGACTCACACGGTAGAAAAAGTTGAACAGACTTTCAAACCGCCAAGTCCATACTGATACTTTCAACGGTTTAGAAGTTTTCAGTGGCCCTTACCCTCCCATCCCTCAGTAAACTAACTCAACCTGGCTTTTGTTTGTTTTAGTTTGTTTTTAGAGAGGGAGAAGGGGCAGGGAGAAGCAGAGAGAGAGGGAGAGAGAGAATCCTAAGCAGACTCCAGGCCCAGTACAGAGCCCCTTGCAGAACTGGATCTCATGACCCTGAGATGATGGCCTACGCCAAAATTAATTAAGAGTCCGACATTCAGCCAATGGAGCCAACCAGGCACCTCCTAACTTATCTGTTTTGAATCAAGTTGCTGACCTCCATCCTAAATATCTGTAAACACTTGTGGGTGGACAACTTTGGGTCAGTTAGGCCATCACAGCACTCCCTGCTTTACCTTCCATCTGACACATTTCATATTCTTCCATGTCTTAAATCTCCTTGCCCCTACCTGATCTTGCCTAACTACCCCTAAAATCTGCCTTTTCCCAACTCTTTTCTTTCCACTGCCAGGTATAAAACAATATGAAAAAATACACATATGTTTTAAATGTGAAGAAGGATACAGTTTTTCTCTTTGAACTACAAACATATCTTTTGTTTTTTCTATACATTTAGCTATAGTGAGTCAAAGAGTATTCCCACAAATTCATACCCACTCAGAACCTAGAATGTGAACTTTTTTTGAAATAGAGTCTTTGCCAATGTAAAATTAATTAATGACCTCAAGACAAAATCATTCTGCATTTAGAGAGGGCCCTGCATCCAAGGTCTTTATAACAAGAGGAGAAAAATACAGAGACACAGGATTGGGAGAAAGCTGTGGAAATATGGAGGCAGAGATCAGAGTGATGCTTTGCAAATCAAGAAACACCATGGGCCACCAGAAGCTGGAAGAGGCAAAGAAGGATTCTCCCCTAGAAACTTCAGAAGAGGGGCTCCTGGGTGGCTCATTGGGTTAAAGCCTCTGCCTTCGGCTCAGGTCGTGATCACGGAGTCCTAGGATCGAGCCCCGCATTGGGCTCTCTGCTCAGAGGGGAGCCTGCTTCCTCCTCTCTCTCTGCCTGCCTCCCTGACTACTTGTGATCTCTGTCTGTCAAATAACTAAATAAAATCTTAAAAAAAAAAAAAAAGAAAGAAAAAGAAGAAGAAACTTCAGAAGACGCATGGCTCTGCTAACACCTTGGTCTAAGCCACCCTGTATATGGTACTTTGTACGGCAGCCCAGAAAACTAACACTAGAACCATACTAATCATAATAATACTATACTAATACACTGATATAACTGGAATTTTTCATAAAAAGCCAATACATAATTTTTAGACATAAGTGACTGCATTAAATTGTGAGGAAGTTGACATCACTGTACATTCTGATGAACACAAAGTATTCCTAATAAACTCCCTCTACTCTCTTTTAGGACCACTTTCAGAGATGTGAATGAAGTATCTCCTAGTAAAAGACCATCCTGGCTAATAGTTTATTGGAAAAGTTCAGTTTGTCATTTGCCATTTAGAAGTTGATTTCAAAGACAGCATTACCATGGTAAAAATTAAACCATCTTCCACCGTCTAGAGATAATACTTTAGTAATTACCAAAAGCTTGAACATTCGGTAAAGACATAATTCTCCTCTCCCTCTGGAGATAGGGCAGCTGAAAAAACATTGTACAACCTACAAGCATACCTGTTCCTCCTTCTGAACACGCCACACATTCTGAGGTTTGTATTCTAAGGGATGCTATAGAACACAAATCCCCAGGCAGAGTTAGACACACCCTCTCTATGCCCCCTTTGCCCTCCATACGCAGCTCTGTTTTATCACATTAGGTTGTTATTATTGGTTTACCTGACTGCTCCTCCCAACAGACTCAGAACTCTGCAAGGGCAGGATGGTGTATAACTCATCCTTACACTCCCCGGTCCTGGCATCAGGCTTGGCAGGGCTGGTGCTTGATAAATGCTGAACTAATTAAACCGTTGACCTTGCTCTATTCGTAACAGAATAGACAAATTTAGAACACATTGCCAAATTGCAGTCCTGAAATTGAGCATCTATTCTCAAAGCAGATGCAGCAGACGTATTTTTATTTACAAAATGTGGTTTATATACGGCCCCTTTCTCAAAAGAAGGCAGCAAGACTCAGCAATTAATTACCCAAACCTAATGAGAGAAATGTTCACAAGTTACTGCAGCCTGGTATTTATCAGAAAGATGTAATAGCCTGGGTGGTAGCAAGTTCAAGACATTTTTCCTCTTCATGGGCACTCCTGCCATAAAGCAGGTTCCAAGAGCAACAGTAAAGTGTGGCTGAAGGACAATGAGTTTTGCCTAGAAGTCAAACAAAGCCAGCGTTAAATCTTCCAAATCCTCTGTCCCGGAGTCTTAACCACATTCCGCATCCCCTGAATTTAAAATTGGTAACAAATGTGTAAACATTCTAAGGTGGTTGTAACGTTTTTCTAAATCCTCAAATCTGCTAGGTCAAGAGAATGTAGGTCAGAGCTAGTATTCTCATGTGTGAGATGATAACCCCAATCTCATTTTAGGCACTGCTAATGGCTTTAAGGAGCAGATACTCAAAAACCGTTCTAGGAAAACTGTCCCGGATGAAAAATGAAGAAACTGCGAGATTCAGGATAGGGATCCAGTGAAGAAAGAATATTGAGAATCCTGGCTGCAGGAATTTGACTCAGAGAGAAGGCTTACAGAAGAATTCACACCTGTCAGTTTTCCAGTTTGTAGAAGACAGCCTCTAAAATGGCCCCCATGATCCCTGCCTCCTAGTAGCCATGCGCTTGTGTACCTCTCCTCTTGAGTGTGGCTGGACTTAGTGACTGGTTTCTAACAACTAGGAGATAGCACAAGTACTGGGATACCTTTTGAAGGATTAGGTTAAAAAAGATGTGCCTTCCATCTTGGTCAGCTCCCTTCACTCTTTTGCTCACTCACTCTGAAGAAGGCCAGGGGCCATGTTGTGAGTTGCCCTGTGGACAGTCTTGTATAGCAAGGAACTTATGCCTTCCCTGTCCAAAAACCCAATGGGAACTGAGTCCAGCCAAAAACCACTTGCATGAGCTTGGAAAACCCACCTCTGAGAGAAGGTACCTGCAACCCTGGCCACCTTCACTTCAGCCTTGTCAGAGACCCTGAGCCAGAGGCATTCAGCCATGCCACATCCAGATGCCAGACCCACAGAAGCCTTAGGATAATAAATGTTTGTTGTTATAAGCAACTCAATTTGGGGGTAATTTGTCACACAGCAATAGGTAATGATGACATAGCAACTTCTATGTGTAGTCTTAAATATATCCTTACTTTTCAAAACACATAACCTGATTTTTGTTTGTGTGAGAAGGTCACCTGACCCCTGAGATGGAAGTAGAGAGCATTCTCTTAGAAGTTAAGTACTTTTAAGTACACTCTCTTAGAAGTTAAGTGTGTGTGTGTGTGTGTGTGTGTGTGTGTGTGTGTATTCAGCAAGTGAATCATTACAATCAAGGACTGGGCTATCTCCCTACAAGAGAGTCCAATGAAGCAGAATGTGGCAAAGCTGACCGTAAGGTAATCTTCCTAAAGCCAAAAACCATATAGCTAAAGTATGACCCATTCATTCACTCATCACCTTATGACCAGTAATTGGAAATCAAATCACTTTATTCTTTAAACATCTAAATATATGTTTATTCATCTTTTCAGTGCAGTGTTTTATAGGAAACTGGAGAGCCCTAAGAACTGCTTCTCTATGTCCTCTGAATTACTAAGAGACGCCTTCTGCATGAACAAAATGGATACTAAGCACTTATTCTGTAAAGGAACATAATTGCCTGGATGCCACAAGACAACATTTCATTTCAAATTCTATTCATTGCTACTCATTTCCCCAAACAATTTCCCTTTTGCTCAAACTTTCCTATATAATAGAGTACTTTATTAGATAATGTTTACTAATAACTGAAAGCAAGGGTAACTATTAAAAAAGATAAAGTATTCAATTAGAACAGCTTAATTACAATGTGACTTTGTATAGAATTCTAGCTTGTAATTTTATCTGATAGCAATGTCAAGTGTTCGTTCAAAATAAGACATCTCACATTTGGTTCTTTCCAGATTTGACTAGATGAGCTGGACAACAGTGAGCTTAAACAAAGATTCATAGAAGCTAGGCCTTCACAATGTTTATATTTTCTATGATTTATAATGGGAAATATCATATCAGGATACCCATTTAAAACATACATGTGTTTAGGTACCTCAACCTAAGCTACCACCATGAAATTTTGTGTTAATGATTCTCAAGTAGGAGGAAAGATCAAAACTTGTTTATTGGAGATTTTTCCCTTTTTTGCTTTCCTTCTTTCTTTTTTTTTTTTTTTTTTTTTTTTAATATTTAATTTATTTTTTATTATTTTTTTTTTTTTTTTTATTTCCAGCATAACAGTATTCATTATTTTTGCACCACACCCCGTGCTCCATGCAATCCGTGCCCTCTATAATACCCACCACCTGGTACCCCAACCTCCCACCCCCCGTCCCTTCAAAACCCTCAGATTGTTTTTCAGAGTCCATAGTCTCTCATGGTTCACCTCCCCTTCCAATTTCCCCCAACTCCCTTCTCCACTCTAAGTCCCCATGTCCTCCATGCTATTTGTTATGCTCCACAAATAAGTGAAACCATATGATAATTGACTCTCTCTGCTTGACTTATTTCACTCAGCATAATCTCTTCCAGTCCCGTCCATGTTGCTACAAAAGTTGGGTATTCATCCTTTCTGATGGAGGCATAATACTCTATCCCCAGGGGTACAGGTCTGTGAATCACCAGGTTTACACACTTCATAGCACTCACCAAAGCACATACCCTCCCCAATGTCCATAATCCCACCCCCTTCTCCCAAACCCCCTCCCCCAGCAACCCTCAGTTTGTTTTGTGAGATTAAAAGTCACTTATGGTTTGTCTCCCTCCCAATCCCATCTTGTTTCCTTTATTCTTCTCCTACCCACTTAAGCCCCCATGTTTCATCACCACTTCCTCATATCAAGGAGATCATATGATAGTTGTCTTTCTCTGCTTGACTTATTTCGCTAAGCATGATACGCTCTAGTTCCATCCATGTTGTCGCAAATGGCAAGATTTCATTTCTTTTGATGGCTGCATAGTATTCCATTGTGTATATATACCACATCTTCTTGATCCATTCATCTGTTGATGGACATCTAGGTTCTTTCCATAGTTTGGCTATTGTGGACATTGCTGCTATAAACATTCGGGTGCACGTGCCCCTTTGGATCACTACGTTTGTATCCTTAGGGTAAATACCCAATAGTGCAATTGCTGGGTCATAGGGCAGTTCTATTTTCAACATTTTGAGGAACCTCCATGCTGTTTTCCAGAGTGGCTGCACCAGCTTGCATTCCCACCAACAGTGTAGGAGGGTTCCCCTTTCTCCGCATCCTCGCCAGCATCTGTCATTTCCTGACTTGTTGATTTTAGCCATTCTGACTGGTGTGAGGTGATATCTCATTGTGGTTTTGATTTGTATTTCCCTGATGCCGAGTGATATGGAGCACTTTTTCATGTGTCTGTTGGCCATCTGGATGTCTTCTTTGCAGAAATGTCTGTTCATGTCCTCTGCCCATTTCTTGATTGGATTATTTGTTCTTTGGGTGTTGAGTTTGCTAAGTTCTTTATAGATTCTGGACACTAGTCCTTTATCTGATATGTCATTTGCAAATATCTTCTCCCATTCTGTCAGTTGTCTTTTGATTTTGTTAACCGTTTCCTTTGCTGTGCAAAAGCTTTTGATCTTGATGAAATCCCAATAGTTCATTTTTGCCCTTGCTTCCCTTGCCTTTTGCGTTGTTCCTAGGAAGATGTTGCTGCGGCAGAGGTCAAAGAGGTTGCTGCCTGTGTTCTCCTCAAGGATTTTGATGGATTCCTTTCGCACATTGAGGTCCTTCATCCATTTTGAGTCTATTTTTGTGTGTTCCTTCTTTCAATATACAAATATATCTAAAGCTGAAAAATACACATAAATTCTTCTCCTTGAATCTTTCTTCAAGTTCTCCCTTTTAATGGACAGATTGTTCTGAAGACTCACTTAAGTTCTCACTCTTTCTACGTTAATCCTAACTGAACCAGTGACATTATTAAATGATGGTGTTGTCCTGCTGGAAAACTGACTGGATGCCTGCCAGTCTACAAAATCACCATGAACCCATCTCTTGGACAAACATTGAACAAATCACTAGCTATCAAATATTATTGACTTTTGAAACAATGTTCAGGCTGTAGTAACACCTCACCTCTGCTTATTAATAATAATTTAAGTCAGGGCTTTCTTGATATTGTATTTTTCTTACTGTATCTCACATCATTGGTAAAGCATTGTAGATTTTTTCCTTGAAATCTTGTACCCTATTCAAAGAAGGAATAAATCTTTTTTCATTTACATAAATTCTGCTAGATCTTGTATAGGTCAATGACAAACCAGGCAAATTGAGTTGATAATAATCTGGAAATTTTTTGAAGAAAAATCTGAATTACATAGATATTTGGGATAAAATTAACTCTTTATATCTAAGTTATTTAATTTCTTCAGTTTCGTGTTTTAACTTTCCTTCTGGTCAGACGGCCTTACCCCCACACACCAGGTTTTCACTTTATTAGGTGCTATCCAAATTACCCAGAAAGGTCCATTTAAATACAAGCTTTTTCTCACTTCTCTACATAAAAAATGTTCATTGGCTTGTCCAGTATCTTCAAGATAAGGTGAATATTCACTAGAATGATAACTTAAGGACCTTAATTACCTGGATTTCCTGGATTCTACCAGCCTCTTTTGTCTCACTCTGTCCACTTCATATTTCACACTGTGTCAGCCTCACTAAATTACTTGCAGTCCTGACTTCACCACATTCTCCACACACTGGGTCTTCCAACTTCTATTCCTTCTACCTTAGGTCATTATCCATCCTATCGACCTTATCTTAGTGACTCAGACCATCGTCAACTCTCATCTCAGGTCACACACCACATAGAAAGTCCTTCATTTTTGCTTTCAACCTAAGCTACATGTTTTTCCTACCTACCATTCTATTCTAACAATCACATTTATCACATTGTCTCACTGTTGACAATTTATGCCTGTCAATCTTCAACTAATCGTAAAGCCCTGGGATCAAGTATTGAAACTTACTTGCCTGTTTATCTTTTTTTTTTTTTTAACAAAACTGGCATAATGTCTGGAACATAGTAGTCACTCAGTAAATATCTGTTAAATTAGCTAGAATGATTATAATCTCTTTGAAGGAGTTTTGGGAAAAGGTCTTTCTTTTAAGAGAATGCTGAGACAAAACAGCCATAGCAGAAGAAATAATTCAGAAATTGCCATTTATAGGTCATGTATAATGCAAAACATTTTCTAAAGTGGGGGGACCAATGTTCACTGCAACCAGTTTTTGAAAGCCTCCATTTCTCCAAGTTCTTGACTTGGAATTGTCCCACTTTTACATTTTCTCCATCTAGTGGATATACAATTATTTATCACTGAAGTTTTGACAGGCCTTATTTGATTCCCAGTGGAACTGAACACCATTTTTAATATACAGTGGTTGGAGTGTCTGGGTGGCTCAGTCAGTTGAGAGTCTGCCTTTGGCTCCGGCCATGATCTCAGGGTCCTGGGATTGAACCCTTCATGGGGATCCCTGCTCAGGGGGAGTCTGCTTGTCCCTCTCCTTCTGCCCTTCCCCTTGCTTGTGCTCTCCCTGTCTTTCTCTTGCTCACTCACTAATAAATAAAAAATAAATAAAACTTTTAAATAAATAAATACACAGTGGTTATTTAGATTTCCTCATCTGTGAAGTCTCTTGCCTGTTTTTTTTTTTTTTAAAGATTTTATTTGTTTATTTGACAGACAGAGATCACAAGTAGACAGAGAGGCAGGCAGAGAGAGAGGGAAGCAGGCTCCTTGCTGAGCAGAGAGCCCAATGTGGGACTCGATCCCAGGACCCTGAGATCATGACCTGAGCCGAAGGCAGAGGCTTAACCCACTGAGCCACCCAGGCGCCCTCTTGCCTGTTTTTCTGTTGGATTAAAAGTCTTTTATTTTCTTTTAAAATGATTTATAGTAATCTCTTTTTATTCTGAATATTTTGTTAAATATTTTGCAAATATGTTCTCCCTCTCTGTGGTTGCCTTTTCATTTTCTTAATGGTGTATGTCAATGAACAGAACTTCTTAATTTTAATGAAACCAACTTTATTGATCTCCTTTTAGTTAATGCCCTTTGTGTCATGTTTAAGAAATAATTTCCTTCCTAAGGTCATGAAGATGTTCCCCTTATTATCTAGTAAAAGTTTTATTGTTTTGTTTTTTATATATAAGTCTATAATCCACCTGGAATTGATTTTTGTGTTAGGTATGACAGGAAATCCAATTTCATTTTCTACAATAAAGATGTCCAGCTGTCCTAGCACCATTTATTGAGAATACTAGCCTTTGCCCCACAGCTCTACAGTGTCACTTTGTCATAAATCAAGGGTCTACATATGCTTGGTTTTTATCAAGATACTCTCTTCCGTTCCTTTCCCTATCTATCCTTGTGCTAACACCGCATGGTATAACTTAATGTAGATTTACATTAACTTGGCTATTCTTTAATCTTTGTGGTTCCATATAAACTCTAGAAGTAATTTTTCACATTCCACAAGAACAAAAACAAAACTAGTGACGTTTGTATTGGATTTAAAATTAAATGCATATATTGATTTCGAGAAAAGTGACATTTTGGCAAATTTGAATTTTCCAACCCATGATCAATATCTATTTCTCCATTTATTTCAGTATTTTTAGTTTATCTTAATAAAGTTTCACAGTTTTATCTGTAGATTTACTTCTAGGTACTTGATACTTTAATCAAGTGCCTTATTTAAGCTCTAGTTTCTTCTTGCTGCTAGTATATATAATTATTTTTGTATATTGTTCTTCCAGAGTTACTTTGCTAAATGATTATTAATTCTAATCATTTACCTGTAGATTGTGTTAAATTTCCTGCATATAATGTTACTATATCTATCAAGAATAATACAAATTTTTTTTCAAAGCACATACATTTTATTCAGTTTTGCTGTTGTTTTGATGAGTTGATGTTTTTGATTTTGATTTATTGTACCAGATAAAATCTCCAGGAAAAAATATCATATACAGCTAGTGATAATGAGCAACCTTGTCTTGCTTTGAAACTAACAGGAAAATTCTACCAAGCTTTAACATCAAACATCATTAAACATTAAGGCATGCTATAGGTGTTTATTTAATACTTTTTATCAAATAGAAGAAGTTTCATTCCACCCCGACTTTGCTGAGGTTTTTTCTTAATTTAATGAAAACAATGAATTTTAACAAAGATCTCTGTTCATCTAGTAAAATTACCATATTTTCCCATTCTGCAAATGTAATAAATCTCATTAATTTTGTTAATCAACCACATACTCCTGAAGTAAACTCTACTTGGTCACAATACGTTATCCTTTTTAATTATCGCTGTTTTAGATTTAGTAATATTTTGTTTAGGATATTTTCATCTACATTTATAGGTGATTTTGCCAATTTTATTTTCTTGTCATCTTCTTCAGATTCATTATTACAGTCATGATAACCCATACTATGAATTGTGAGACAAGTCTTTTTATTCTCTGGAAGGTTTGTGAAAAAACAGCAGTTACTTGTGTCCCAAAAGCTTGACAGAACGCAATAATTACATCATCTAGACATGATATTTGCTCTATGGAAAGTTTTTAAATTATCTTTCCAATTTTTTAAATAGTTATATAACCACTCACATTTTCCGTTTCTTTTTATGTCTATTTTGGTAAATGGTAGTTTTCTAAGAGTGTCTCCATTCCATTTGAATTTTCAGATTTTTATCATAAAATTGCTCATAATATTCTATCATCATCTTTTCTGCTACTACAGGATACGAAATAATGTCCAATTTTTAATTCCTGGTCATTATTTTTCATTATTGTTTTCCTTCATCAGTCTTGGAGGGGGAAAAAAATCTGCACAGAGAATAGAATGGAATTTCCTTGATGTAATAAAAAGTATCTAATAAAGACCTATCATGCATGGTGTTTAGTGGGTTTGTAGATATCCATTGTGTACTTCCTGATGCTGTCTTGGTTTCATCTTGTGTGTGTGAGGCATATGTCAGAAGGTTCAACACGTGGTTACAGCTGAGAGGTAGTCAGCATCAACCCCTTTCTCTTTTTCCAATTTTTCTTCACACACAACCAAACAAACCTTTTCCTTTCAAGGAAAGCAGGGGCTTACTGATAAAATAACTGCATTCACTCAAACAAGAAGGCCACTGCCCTTGCCAACTATCTGGTCCACCAGCTCATTGGGCCATGCCCTGGGGCTGTGCTATGCATGAAGCATCTGCATATATCAGGTTGCCAACCTGCAGAGACAGTGCAAGATGGGAAATGACATGTCAGATCTACATGAAGTATGTGTGGAAAATAGATGATGAACAAATCTGCTGCAAAACACTTGCTATAGTGGTTTTGTCATTATTTTCAGTGCAAGTTATAAATATATAACTATTTTACTATTTTTCATTACTTTCCAATTTACAACAAAACGTGTCGGCAATGAGTTCAGAAGAATGGAACTGTATGTTCAATGAGAAAGTAAGTACTATATATCTATCTCTGAGAAAGTTAATGATGACCATGTAACTTACAAAAAGTGCCAACATTTACCATCCACTATTAACGTAGTAGTGATATCACTGAACACTAAAAAGAAACAGATCTGAAGAATGATCAGAATCAATTCAAAAGGTAAGAAGACTGAGTTAGAAAATAATAATCTGGTACATGCAGCTGCAGAAAATGCATTTAAACAAGACCCTGTGAAGCTTATCTTTTCATTTAGAGCAAACGCCTGTTCTTCTAAATTAATTTCACTCATTTTGATTTCAGGCTTTTCTTGGGTGTCTTCAAAAAGTGAAGCAGTATCTGTGAACGTGTTAACTCCATTAGAAGCAACAGGCCCTTGCAATCCATTAAGTGATGCCAGTTTCATGGCATTTTGCAGTATTTTCAGTTATTTTAAAGAGAAAAAAAGCTAATTCCCCTAATGTTTTGATTTTCTCAGCCAGTTCAAGAAATCAGAGTAAAGCTTTTGGAAGATGATTATGTCACTGAAGAATGATCTGACATGGTTGCAAAAGCTATAGAAACTGTTTAAAATTAAATCATTAAAATATTTGCTTTAAGGTGATAATATACAAATTTTTGGTGTTGCATGGCATGGGGGTAAAAAATGGTCTGACAAGGGGTGCCTGGATGGCTCAGTGGGTTACTCTGCCTTCAGCTCAGGGTCCTGGGATCGAGCCCCACATCAGGCCTTCTGTTCAGCAGGGAGTCTGCTTCCCCCTCTCTCTCTGCCTGCCTCTTTGCCTACTTGTGATCTCTTTCTGTAAAATAAATAAATAAAATCTTTAAAAAAAAAAGGTCTCACAAAATTAATAAACAAACTGAGATTTTAGTATCTGTGTACATATATCAGTAAACTTGGCCTATTTTGTGTGTGTGTATGTGTGTATATATATATATTTGCAAACTTATTAAATAAAATTAGCTTGATTATATTTGAGTGGAAATTTAAATTAATTTAGGAAATTTGACCTGTTACTTATAATATAGTAAATAGTATATATATAATATAGAGTATACTATGTGTAATTATATAGCATATAATAATTATAATAAATATGATATATGTAATAATATATAACTATAAAATACATATTATATATGTTTACTGTTATTATACCCATTGTCATATTATGCATTATGCATTGTACTATTTCTCATATATATAAAGTAGATCAAGTTTGCTAAATTGGTATTCAAGTATTTTATAATCTTGCAAGATTTTTCAAGATTCTACATATTCCATCTATTACTGAGAAAGACATATTAAAGTGTCTTGTTCTAACTGTAAATCTGTCCATTTCTCCTGACACTTACATTACTTTTTATCTTGCAAGTTTCAGTGCTATGTTATTAGGTGAATACTATGTGGAATTGTTTATCTTCTTACTAAATTGAACATTTATCATTTTGTAAGATCCTCTGCTTCATAATGGTTTTCAACATTTCTGTAGTTTTAATATTTAGACATGTTTTAAATAACATTATGTTATTTTGTTTTTTATCCAGTTTGTCAAACTTCATTTTTACACTGAGGGACTTGGCCCATTTAGGTTAGATTAAATTAAAAGCATATTTGAATGTAAATCTACCACCTTATTATGTACTATTTGTCCTATCTATTTAATGTTCTTGTTTAACTGCTCTCTCACTTTCCTTTGGATTGAGAATTTTTTATTATTCCATTTTCCCCTCTATTGCTTTGGAGATTTTATACCCTTTTTCTATTATTTTTTGGAAATTACAACATACATTGTTGACTCACTAATGTAAGAACTATAAAAAATACGTAAATACATTTATCCCTCCTCCATTCACATTATCATTGTATATTTTAATTATATATATAATTATACTTAAATATAAAATGTTAATATTCATATATATGAATTATATCTTACATATATTCTGTAGCTATATATGTCATAGGCATATTATATATTCTACATTATTATACAGTATGCATATCATTTTAAACCTCACAAGACATTTTATTAGTATTTTATTCTGCCGATATTCATTCAGACTTACCAGATATTTGGCCTTTTGTTCCTTTTACTCTTATCTTCAGCTCTAGCTTTCTATCTCTTTCTTTTCTTCTGCTCAATTAACATTCTTTAGTATTTCCTTTACTATAGATATGCTTGTAGCAAACCACCTCAGTTTTGATCAGTTGGGAATATCTGTATTTCAAATCATTATTAAAGAATATTTTTAGTAAATAAAAAAGTAGGTAGTAGTTTAAGTTGGCTGATATTTCAACACATTAAATATATCATTTTATAGTCTTCTATTTTCCATTAATAGTTGCTCAGAAGTAAGAAAGAAGCAAGCTCAGAATCTTCTGTACCTGTTTTAAAGGAAATTTGTCTTTTTTGTTCTGACTATTTTAAGATTTAAAATATTTTCTCTCTGTCTTTGCTTTTCTGAAGTTTCATTCTGATACATCTAATTGGGAATTATTTTTTATTTATCATCCTTAGGATTTACTGGGGTTTTTGAATCTGTGTATTTCATCAGTTATAGAAAGATGGAGTGTCATAAGATAAAGATAAAAAAAATCAACAAGTGTCAAATGGGGAAAAGATTCGAATCATGCTAAAAAATCATGACTTCATAATTCTTATTTGAAATGCAACAGAAAGCCTTCAAAATATTTAAACAAAGATGTCACAAGGCAAATTGCATTTTTTAAAAGATTTTATTTATGATTTGACAGAGAGAGACAGCGAGAGAGGGAATACAAGCGCGGAGAGTGGGTGAGGGAGAAGCAGGCTTCCCGCTGAGCAGGGAGCCCAATGCAGGCAGGGCTCAATCTCAGGATCCTGGGATCATGACCTAAGCTGAAGGCAAGCACTTAAAAGTTGGGCCTTTGTCTCACTCCTTATACAAAACTCAAATCAAAATTGATTAAAGATTTAAATGTAAGATCTGAACCCATAACATTGTTAGAAGAAAACATAAGGGAAAAGCTTCTTTAGAAAAACATTTTATTCATTTGTTTAACAGAGAGAGAGAGAGAGCACAAGCAGGGAGAGTGGCAGGCAGAGGGAGAGGGAGAAGCAGGGAGCCTGAGCCTGATGTGGGGCTCAATGCGAGGCCTAACGCAGTATTCTATCCCAAGACCCTGGGATCATGACCTGAGCTGAAGGCAGACGCTTAACCTTCCAAGCCACCTTCTCTTCTCCTTTCTACTTCCTCCTTCCTCCTCCTCTTCCTTCTCCTTTTTGAAAAATCTTCTTAACATTGCTCCTGGCAACGTTTTTTTTTTTTTTTGGGGGGGGGCAACAATTTTTTTAATATGACCCCAAAGGCACAAACAAACAAACAAACAAATCAAACTAAAAAAAACTTCTTCACAGTAGAGGAAATAATCAAATGAGACAGCCTATGGAATGGGAGAAAATATTTGCAAACCATATATCTGATAAGGTGTTAAAATCCAAAATACATAAGGAACTCAACTCAATAGTAAGGAAAGAAGTAACCCAGTTTTAAAATGGTTAAATGACCTGAATAGACATTTCTCAAAAGAAGACACACAAACAGCCAAAAGATATATGAAAAGATGTTCAGCATCACTTATCATCAGGGAAAAGCAAATCAATACCACAAATCAACACTCAGCACCACCTCACATCCATTAGAATGGCTATCATCAAGAAGATAACGAGTGTTAGAGAGGATATGGAGAAAGGGAAATATTGTATACTGTGGGTAGGAATGTAAATTGGTGTAGCCACTGTGGAAAATAGTATAGAGGTTCCCCAAGAAATTAAAAACAAGTACCATATTATTCAGTGATCCCACACCTGAGCATTTATCCAAAAGAAATGAAAACAAGATCCCAAAGAGATATCTGTACCCCCACATTCATTATTCACAGGAGCCCAAATCCAAAAACAACCCAAATGTTTGGTGACAGGTGAATGGGTAAAGAAAATATCACACACACACACACATGCACACGCACACACACAGGGAGGGAGAGAAATATTATTCAGCCATGAGAAAGAAGGAAATCCTGCCATTTGCACCAACATGGGTGAACATGAAGGACATTACGCTAGGTGAAATAAGCCAGACACACAAAGAAGATGATTATATGATCTCATTTATCTATGGAATCCAAGAAAAAAAAGGTGGGAGAGGGAGGTGAACTTGTAGAAGCAGAGTGGAACAGAGGTTACCAGTGGTTAGGAATAGGAGGGATCTTGGTCAAAGGGTACAAAGTTTTTGTTATGTAGTATGAACAAGACCAGAGATCTAATGTACAGTTATGATGACTATAGCTAATAATATTGTATTAAACACTGGAAATACGCTAAAAGTAGATTTCAGGTGCTCTCATCACACACAAAAAGTAGTACCTATGAGAGGAGATGACACGTTGATTAGGTTGACCTTTAGAAGTCATTTCACTATGTATACACTTGTCAAATCATTATTTTGTACACTTTAAATGTACACAATTTCCATTTTTAAATATACATATATTTAAGATGCATTTGTTTGAGAGAGAGAGAGAGAGCGAGCACAAGTGGGAGGGGCAGAGGGGGAAGGGAGAGAGACTCTCAAGCAGATCCCACACGGAGAATGGAGCCCAACAAGGGCTTGATCTCAGACCCTGAGATCACAACCTGAACTGAAAGCAAGTGTCAGACACTCAGCCGACTGCATGACCCAGGCACTCCTATTTTAAAATATATTTTTAAAAAATATTCAGCCCTGAAAATCTGGTTCTCAGAGGACCCATCACCAATGCCCTATGCTTCTCTTCTGATTTGTCTCCTCTCTCTCATATCACAGAATTTTTATCTACCTGGATATCAGAAAAACTCACTCTGACCCATAATATATTCCTCCAAATCTATCACTTTGGGCATAAATTCTGCCTACTGATCTCAGGACTAAGGCCTCTGATGCCCAAATTCCAGATTCTTGCAACTCACAAGCCAGAAGCTTCTCTCTTGTTTTAGAACTATGCCCTAAAAACCCTCCTTGAGCTAATGAATAACCTTGAACACATGGAAGAAGGTCAAGAGTTCAAGGGAAGAAGAGGTAGGGAACACACATGTCCAATCAGTTAACATATTCCATGGAACATAGTAATATTACAGCTATCAGACTGCATTCTATAGGGCCTTAAGACATAATTATATTTTCTAAACATTATTCTTAAATTGCCACATTATTTTCTAATATGAACATGACGCACATAATTTATTCATAGAAATAAACTACACGGAAGTCAGCTGTTACGCTGTTAGGATGAATGGAGCTCTAGCCACTAAATCACTGAAACCTCCAGAAGCAAATTGTTGGAGACCTGTCAAGTCCTTTCTGAGACTCTCCGGGGCTGCCTTAAGTAAGAGTTCTCCTCTGGGGGCTCCATTCTGCGGGGAGCAAGGAGAGGGTCATGGAAAGGGCACAGGAATGGCCACCAGACTGACTTGGAGTTCAGTCCTCACCACACCATGTTCTAGTTGTGAGAAACTTAGCAAGCTACACAGTTTCTCAGAGCCTATTTCTCATGTTACCCCTAAAATGGGAGTAAACCCCCTGCCTCTCAGGGTTATTTGAGAATCGATGACATATTATGTGCAGTAGAACCCAGCAAAGGCCCAGACACAGACTAAGTACTTAGTGAATGCTGGTCTCCTGCCCTTGTCTTTCTTTGAACCAGTCCCCAAACCTCACGGAAAGGACTGCACATCTTTCACAGAAGGTACTTGGTCCATAACCACATACATACGACTATAGAAAAGGCACATTTTGTGCATGTGTTTGATGCCCTTAACTCTGTCTTCTTCAAAACAGCTTCTCTGCATCTAACCTGGCCTTCTGACCCTGCATTCCTTCACGGGGTTCCAATTGGCTCTGACCCTAAAACAACTTCCTTTTGCTTCTGAGAGTCCATAACAAAACAACATCTTCATGGACTATAATGGAGAGGCTGGCAGCAAAACGGAGAATCTAGCAGGAGACTCAGCCTGCTGCAGTCACCTGTCAGCCACACTACAGAGCACATCATGCATAATAAACAGCTGCTTTTTAGCTGGATGGAGCATGCAGAAAATATGAAACGATGGGATGCAGCTACAGACCCGTCACCGGGGAATGTGCTGGGGTGGGCCAAACGGAGGGTGCCATTGACAGGAATGCCAGAAATCAATTCAGACCAGCACACGTTTCTTTAGCAGGCCACCTCCGGGAGAAGGCGGAGCACAGAAGCCCCCCAGCCCTGCAGGGAAGACGACCAGAGTCCAGACTGCGTTCTTTTGTCAGCTGATAACACATCTACTCTCCTCTATGTGGGGATGCTACCAAATTCACTTGTCATGTGGGAAAAAAAAAAAAAAAGAAAAGAAATTATTTAGAAAGCTTATTTTTCATGTTAAATTAGCAAGGATATTTGAGGAGTCACTTCATGGCTCTACGTTATGCATATTCCTCCCCCATCCTTTCCTGAAACAGACTAAATAGTTCTTTGTGACATGATCTGTCTTGGGAGCATTTGGGACAGTGGGGAAATGGGAACTGGTTTGTCTGCCTTCAAGCCAGAAAGGGAAGATGATGTCAACTCCATAAGGCAGAAGCGAATGTGGAAGAGAATCAGAGTTTCAAACTCCTCATCTTCTGACCACCACTGCATTACTGCGTTTCCCTGAAGGACGGATGATAAAAACTGCGTCCTCTGGGGAGGTTTAAGAGTAGTAATCCCTACATTCCAGCCGGGAGAACACAAGTCATTAAGTACGTGCAAATGGCGGAAGCTGCTCCTAATATTATTTCAACCCTTTCTTTCTAGAATACAATACTTCTGTGACTTCGTTTTGTCCTTTTCCATGACGGCTTTCTGATCCACAGGATGTCACGGAATAACACACCATTGACGTCATCAAATGAAAGAGTATGTGCCTCAGACAGACTCTGTCCAGCCAAATTAAAGTTGAACATTTTACAGAAAAAGACCAAAAAAAAAAAAAAAAGAAGAAGAAGAAGCAGCAGCAAACACTTTCTCTGATGACATAAGGATTTCCCATCTTACGATTCTTTACGTTGGGTATTTTGGGTCAATTCTTGTTTCCCTGTGCAATCCAAGTAATTGCCACAATTTCCCATTTTACTTTGCCGGTATTCACACAAATTAGGCATGACATTTTACAATAATCTGCCACAGCCAGTTAAGACTGGCTGTACACACAGAGACTCTGCTTTCTGAACCAAAACTGGGACACGTGGGATGCCAATAAAACAGATGGCTTTCCATGCAATCTGTACCCCTGAATCAGGCTCTCTTCCATCAGATGAGTCTTCAAAACTGCCACTGGGATTATCTTCCAAAAACTGAAATCTTATCAGGTCGCTCCCATGCTCTAAACCTTTTGACATCTTCCTCCTTCCCTGCAGGATGAAATCTAAACTTGTTGGTCGAGCAAGCAAAGCTCCAAATAGCCTGGTGCAAGCCATTTCTTTCACCATTCGACTTCAGGAACCCTCCCGCCCAGCCATTCTGCACTTGTCAGCAAGTCTTACCATGGCTCTTCCTAGATTCCGTAACTTTGCACCTGTTATCTTTTCTGTGGAAATACTGTTCCCCTACACACACACACACACACACACACACACACACACACCCCTACTTACCCTTTAGGACAAACTCAAATGTCCCCTCTGAATATCTTTCCCAGACTCTCCCATGCAGTCAGGTATTTCTGAACTACTTATTTGTGCCTCTGTCAAAACATTCACCACATTTTCTATCACTTTATCTAGTTATGTATTTAGGTCCTCCCCTAAGATGAAGCTTACCATAATTTTAAATAAAATGCATCGAGGGATGACTCCAAATTAGAACTGTCTCCTGATTGCTGGCGTCTGTTTTTATCTAGCATTAGATATGTTCTACTGTGGTCAAGACAACCACTTGGGGGGGATGTTGTAAAGATGGTACTAGCACTGAGTGGGTAAGGGGACAGTGACCTTTAATAACTCTTTAATTACTTTAACAATTCTTCTGAGCCTGTGATGAGAAGTGTACAGGAATAGAAATAATCAGTGCCAAAAACAGTCTAGTCATTTAATCAATAACCAGCCCTTGTAAAACGAGGGTTTCCATCAAGTCTCACTGCGTAGAAAGGCAGTGTATTTACAGCTCATTCATTAGGCTGAAATCCACATTAGACATAGTTTGGGTTTAAAAGGTGTGACTGATCTATCTCTCAAAAGCTAATTATGAAGACTATCGTTCCCATTTTTGTTGGTAATTAAAAAATTTAAGAGGTGAATTTATTGGGAAGTGTGAGAAGTTAGGGTTAATTTGGATAGTGCTGATTCCCAAGAGGGCACAATGATAACAAAAAGGTTTTCTTTCCCTTCCACGGAAGTTGTCTTTGAACACAAATATTAACTGTAGGCGAAATGCTTTGGCTCAAATATTTAAACTCCTGCTGACAGTCAGAGTCAATGGTGGACTGATGTCATGCCAAAGAACATGCAGTGTGAGCCTTTAACTCTGAGTTTCTAGGACTAATTAGAACAATAATACTATGCCACAACCAGTTCAGGAGTCTATGTCAGCTCCGGGATATGATAACAATTATGTACAGTGTCCCGTCTTCAGACCTGACCTGAGAAAAAGAATAAAATACTTTGAAGAGAACTCCTGAAGAACAGAAGGGGATTCAGCCTGACTTGACTTTTCACAGACATCTAAAAAAAAAAAAAAAAAGAGAGAGAGAGAGAGATAAAAGGGTTACTGTGCCTTCAACAAGCAAATCTTTCTCATTTCTCAATTTTTATCCACTTGATTTGCAAGTTATTTTTTTTCCTCTCCTCCTGGCAGTAAAACAATAAAAACATAAGCCTCTTGTATTCAGTTTCTAGAATAATGTAATACAGTGCCAGGATCTGTTCCCAGAGCCCAAGACCCTGCACCAGGCTTGAGAGTCCCATGGGTTCTCTCTCTCTCTCCAATGTCCATGTGTGGAACTTAGGAAAGGGGCTATCAGCTGACATGGGCTTTTCTCAGCCTTGCCCAGGGTCCTCAGTGCCCTCCTCACACAGTGAGGACACTGAGGCATTTGGTTCTAAGCCAGAGTTTCCCACAAGCTTCAGTGACTTGGACTAGAACCCTGTCCTACCTTTCCCTCCTCAGGAGCTTGCATTCCATCAGTTTGTCCTGCAGGGAAGTTCAGAGTTTTTCCAGAAGCAGTCATCTAAATCAAGCCTCTGTCATCAAAACAGCATAGCCAAGAGGTAATCAGAAAATAAGTTTCTAGGAAAAGGGAGGTATCAGAGAACATTGATCACAGCATCTGATGAAAATTTTTCATCATCTCCAGACAGCCAAAATTATCAAAATAACGGGCCCATTACAAAGTTGCTCTTTCTTTTATCAGCACAGTTGAAGAAAATAACAGGCCTTGGTCCTAAGGTGTTCATTCAACTATGGAATTCAGTTCACCAGAAACTTCACAATTTGTGTTTTTTAACTGTCTCTTTCCAGAATCATCAAGAGTCATTTATTTAGTGCTGATAAAAGCAGATAAAAGTGGTTCTGAGATAAATATGACTCAAGCCAATTTACTTTAATGTCAAGTATGTTAATAATAATAGCTTTTCAAAAGTGTAAACATGGAGCACCCAAGGAGCAAGTTTAAGCAATCTTTTATCAAATAAATAACCGTGTCCTTTGGCCCACTTTTCTGCAGACACAATGGAAACCCAAACCACACGTCCAGAGAAAACAGCACAGGTCACAGTGGCATTTGTATCCCAGACCCAGCCTGTTTCACTCCCTTCTCACAACTACAGTTCGGCCTGCCCTTATCTCAGTGAAAAAAGCTAAAATAAAACCCCAAAATCAAATATTAAAACCCAACATGATTTAGAGCCACCCAATTTCTTAACACAGCTCCGTTCAATTTGATCCAGTTCTGTGTGGTTAGGAAAATTAAGCAGAAAGCATGATATTCAATCTACTTCTCAAGTATCTGGGGTGCTTTCCAGCAATCCAACATGTGTGCATGTTCTCTTTGGTGGGGAAAAATACGAAGATAGATGGCATCACCTGAAAAGCAAAAGATGTGAGCGCCTCTAAGTCCGCGGAGGCAGTTTAATCACCTGCAAGCAGTTTATCATTCAACATAATAACACAGAGCCCTAAAAAGCCTGCTCTGACACTCTCATTTGTCCTGTGATAGAGTGCTCACTGCATGGGAATTTAATATCCCCAATGCAATCAAATTTTGCAGAGCACAAAATATGCCCATCATCTGTAAGCTGGAAGGCACAATACAACCCACTTTGGTGACCAGGGAAGGGCCAGAGTCTCTTTCCCATGGGAGGTCTTAACCCCACTTTACACAGAAGACTCCTTTCTGGATGCCCAGGCCCCACGTCAGAATGCTGGACACCAGGACTTGGGCAGGTTTTTCCAAAGCTACACAGATCGTTCTGTCGTAGAGCAGCATTGAGAATCACAGGGATATGGGACTGACCTTTTAGCACCATTGCTGGTGCACGGTTTTGAAATTCTGCCCAAGGGCTGGTGAACCTACCTTCAAGAAAACTAAGATGGCCTCTGTCGTGGCCGGCATGACAAATCGACCAGGAACGTGAGGGTAAGAGGATGGTGAAAAGAAATTAAGAGACAAAGAGATGGGAGCAGGAGGAGCACCAAGGAGGATGTCCAATAGTGCCGATTTTATTCAAGGCTGTGAGGCATTATACAGCTAACAGAAACAATCATAAGAAAGTATCTATTTTTAGCTGTTTACTAAAGAGTTTGCAACATGCACAGAAAATCCTTCAAGCTTTCCCATTATCTATTTCCCAAGCCCCAATAGCAGACTTTCTAGCGCCAGATGTACTGACTTCAAGGCCACTCAAGACATAGTTTGTGTAAGCACAGCACAGTCTTACAGTGGTGTCGTCTATGGCCCGTGCAAGGACAGCAAGGACCAGCCAAGA
Organism: Mustela erminea; assembly: GCF_009829155.1. Classification (NCBI taxonomy): domain Eukaryota; kingdom Metazoa; phylum Chordata; class Mammalia; order Carnivora; family Mustelidae; genus Mustela; species Mustela erminea. The sequence goes on from NC_045623.1 coordinate 23,477,160, forward strand.
ATTTCTGACCCCGGCCAAATTGGCTCTATCTGACTAACAAAGGTGTGGGAAGTCACGTAGGCGAGCGCACAACACATAGCACAGACCCTTTCTCAGCGCTACTCGACTTTATCGACCTAAGCCTTTTGTTCGGCTATTCAGCCTTTAAAGGAGGCATAAGTCAAGGCCTGGCTTGGTCCCCGTCTCAAGCCTTACCGTGGCCTCCCACAGGCCTCCTTTGAGGAGGTTTTTGCTGTAGGTGGGTAGCCCCCCGGAAGTTCTCTGAAGGGGGTATAAAGCTGCCTGTCATAGAAACAATCAAATCTGCTGCCTGTTTTGTTCCTGATTAGCCTGGAACAAAATTTCTTGTTCCAGGCAAAATAGGTATTATTATCCTCATTTTGTAAATAAAGAAATGGAAAATCTAAGTAGTAGAATGACTTGCCCAGTTTCAGACTACTGGCTTAAAGATTGGCTGGCTCAAAGCAAGATTAAGATGTTCTACTTCTAAGCATTTAAAAATATATATTTTTTTAGATGTATTTCCTATTGTGTTATCTTCACATATGAATAAAACTTCAGGGTCAGGACAACAGGATGTCCTCTTTAAAAAAAATAAAAAAAGTAGTTTATTTTAGATCAATAATTTTCAAAGTTTGTCCCTGAATGAGTAGCGTGAGAATCACTTGGGAATTTGTTAGAAATGCAAATTCTCAGTCTTGGCCCAAACCATAACAATCAGAACCTCTGGGAGTAGGGTCAGCCCTCCAGGCAATTCTGAAAGTTTAAGAACCACTCTTTTAGACAAAAACCAAACTGTAAATCCCTTCCCCCAGATCTCGTTGAAATAGAGCCCCATAAAAATTTTTCTTATAAACCCAAAGGAAAAACCAGAGAGATGCTTCGTAGTTTTCAGAGAAGTAAACCAGTTTGATTAGTAAAGGTGGGGTCTTTTCTGGCTAGAAAATAATTATGGGACAGTTATAGGAAATAGTCCCCAAATCTCATTTGTTTTTTTTTTTAATTTTTTCAATTTATTTATTTTCAGAAAAATAGTATTCATTATTTTTTCACCACACCCAGTGCCCCATGCAATCCGTGCCCTCTATGATACCCACCACCTGGTACCCCAACCTCCCAACCCCCGCCACTTCAAACCCCTCAGATTGTTTTTCAGAGTCCATAGTCTCTCGTGATTCACCTCATTTGTTTTTTCTCTTGAAGAGAGAGGCATTTAAGTAAAAATTAAGGCAGGCAAGCAGAATCAGTTTAAAGAAAATATGTTGAATTAAAAAAAAAAAGATGATTAGGTTTTAATTATTATTAGGGTTTAATAATTACTGGGGTTTAATTAAGTCCTCAAACTAGCAGAATATGTGAAAAAAAAACTACAAAGAGATATGGGCAGGTTTACCAAAACCTGTATCCCTTTCCATTTGGGTACACAGCCAGACTCCATTCTTTAGCCTCCCTGGCAATAAACTGTGACCCCAGGACAGAGCTCTCACTACAGAATGTGAGTAGAAAGGGTGGACACTATTTCTAGCCCAGCCCATGCAAAAATCCTCCTTCAAAAGGCCCTCTTTTCTCTCCTCTCCCACTGACTGACTGGAAGCAAAAGATCCAGCAAAGGTCCCCATGGCTCTAACTGTGGAGCCACTAGATAGAGGGGTCTGAGCTTGTTGATCAGCCTCCACCACTCACCAACAGAGAAATACTATGTGAACGAGATTTCAATTCCACAGGATAAGCCAGTGAAGTTTGGGGGTCATTAGAGATAGCACTTACCATGGGCCATTTAAGGCTTTACTACAGTAATGAAAATAAATGAATATTTAGCCAAAGCAGCAACAATTTCATGCCACATTCTGAAGCCTACACATTAAAATGGTTATAGAGTGGTAGGTGCAGAATTCCTAAAGATCAAAGTTGAGCAGGGCTCTTATAGGGTCAGCCACATACACACCTGCAACTGGTTTTCTATGTGAGCCTTTCACGGTGATATAAGATCCCATTATTCCTATTTCTCAGATTGTCCCTGTAGAATTTGCCATCATGTCCACACAATGCTTAGAAGGTAGAAAAGTGATTCATGTAGGCCTAACCTTTTAAGACTAACCCCAATAATTGACCAGAAACATCACAATGGATATGTTTTCAGAAATCTTCCATTCTCTCTTCAATGCCACCTTTCATTGGGACTGCCCCCATTTCCCACAATGCCCTCTACCTATCTTCCTTCAAAATTTCACAACTCTTGTTCAATATTCATTCGCTGATTAAAAAACTCTTTATTAAAAGTCTACTGTGGGCCAAAGATATTTGTTGCTCTGGGGACAATAGTGAACATAAGAAGTTTACACAATAGTGGGGGAAATAGAGAAGTCTTTTTTTTTTTTTTTTTTTTTTTTAATTCTCTTCACCGCTTCTGACATGCACGAATCTTATTCCTTTTCTCTGGCACTTCCTTCTCCCTGCTTTACATGGTCATCCTTCCCCATCCAAAATTAAGTAATATTAAATCCAAGTCTCTGTTTTAGTCTTTCTCTCCTTCCAGTTTCTATATTCAGGCTATTATATCCACAACAATGTCTTCAACTTTCACTTACTCAAGTATGAGTCACAAGTTTGTATTTCTCAGGGACATACTTTTCTTTGATGTTCCAAGTTCATATAACCAATTATTTACTAAATATCCCTACTTGTTTATCTCAAAGGCACTTCAAGCACAATGCAACATAAAATTGAATTCATTGTCTCCAGCACCACCTCCATAGTTGTCTTGCAGTGTGACCATTATCAGTGAATGACACAAGCTTCCATTCTGGTAAGTGAAGCAGAAATCTCAGGATCATCCTTGATACTTCCCTCTCCCTCACCTCGATATTTACTCCAAAACCATGTCTTCTTGATTTGACTTCTGAAACACCTCCTGAATCCGTCTACCATACTGTATCTCCTCTACGGTGTCCTAACCCAAACTACCCACATCTCTCCCTTGAATGTGGCAGTACTTTTCCCATTTAAACCACCACTTGTCCATTCTCTAGAACGCAGAATGACCTCTTTCAAATTACAAATCTGATCAAATCATTCCACTACTGCTTAAAACTCATCAGAGGTTCTCCATCAATGCTAGGCTAATGATCCAAATGTTTATCACTGCCCACAGGATCCTCCCTTGGCCTGTATCCTACATGGCTGCCCAGCCTCCTCTCAAACCCATTCCTTCACTTTCCCTCTGCAAGTCAACCAACTGGCTTTATTTCTTGAATGGGCATGTTCCTCTCTTCTTGAAATTTGGAACACACACTTTCTTTGCTCTTAATCTTTCTACCCATCTCAGCCCTCTTTCACATCTTCTTTTACGTTTTATCACACTCTGTTGCTCTTTCTTAGGAATCTAGTGTGACCGCCATTTTGTGGTTAGTTGCCTCATTCCTAAGTGCCCCTAGAACCTCACCAACTCCACATTTATCATAGTTGAACATTTGCATGAAATTGTAGAATTCTTTCTTACTTTCTATTGCCCTCCCTAAACTACAAGGAGCCCCATGAAATCAGAAACCACATCTACTTTTGTCCTACATTTTATCCTAAGTCTCTCATTGAACAAATAGTCATGTGTCCAGTATTATTCTAGCTACTGAGGACACAGTAGCAACAAGACGGAGAAGTTTCCCTTTGCTGTGGTACTTAGAGTATAAGGAGAGGAGACAGAAAATGACAAACACTTTTTTAAAATAAGAAAAATAACAGACAGTAAGTGCGATGTAGAGAATTAAAATAGGATGATATGATAGAATGTGACTAGATGTTTACCTCAGATTGAAAAAAGACCTTTTTGGAGTGGTGAAATCGAAAATTTCAATTAAGATTCAAAAGACAAGATGAAACCAGTCATGTGAAGATCAAAAAGAACATTCTAGGCAGAGGGAACTGCAAAGGCCCTAAGATGGGAACCAACACTTGGAATGATGCCAGGACCATTATAAATGTTCAATAAATATTAATTGGCCTTTGTTACAGTAAGTGGGCAGATAAGCAGGACTCACTGAGAGGCCGCTCCCCCAGGCTTCTCTTCTTCAGGCTGTGAGAGGTGGAGGGGACAAAGGAGAAAGGGGCAGGTGACATGAATGGTTTCTGTTGTAGTTGCTATTGACTGATAGGTCCTCATGCAGCTTTCCAAAGAAGTGAGGTGTGACACATTGATTTCTGTAATTTCTATTGTGAGACAGAGATGACGGCTCCCATTGACAAGAGTGATTCAGTCACTTGCAAACAGTAAGACTCTGGCCGGGCTGAGGGAAAAGCTGCATCTGCTGTAACTATTATTATTTTGTTCAAATTACAGCTGACTCCAAGACATTGCTTTGAAGTAGGCACGGTTTAGTTAAAACGATTTTCTTGATTTAAGGTTCTCCTTTCAAAGTTAAGCTAAGTGTGTAAACATATTCATAATATCTAGGGAATACTTTGAACATAAAATAGAATTTTCAAGTCTAGAATTATCTCATATCTTCTTCCCAGCCCTTGGGTACTCTCCCAAATTGCAGTTGTCCTCGGTTATTTTTCTCTTCCTCTAACTCTGGAGTAACAATAAAACTTTACACATTGACTGATGACTAAGACATGTTCTTCCCCAGGCAGAAAAGAGGATCAAAGCAAAGTATGTTACTCAAGCCATCAGCCATTTTAAAAAGCAAATGTTTCTTCACAGGATGAACTAAAATATTTAAGGTTTAAAAAATGTGGCCTGGAAAGTCCTTTAAATTTATTCAATTACATAAATAAATTGTTCTGTTGAATAAGAGTTTTAAGACAATTGGTTTTCATATTTAAAAAAAAAAATGTGTGTGTGTGTGTGTGTGAGAGAGAGAGAGAGAGATGAAAAGGAGGAAGGACTTTGGAAACTTTCTAACGTTTTATTTAAATAAAAGATCCTGTGTACCATTCCTTTTGAAATGAAATTTTGGATGACAGAACTTGAATATGCTTCAGTTACTCTAGATCATTATCATTAATGAACTAATAATCAACCTTATGTTAACCCAATTCAACCTATTAAATGGCACTTCTTTGGGGCAAAGTTACTTATTCTCCCTGAGCCTTAGCATCTTAATCTTCAAATTGTAATCCTATTACCTTCCGCACATTTAGATGATGCCAACAGCCTCCCAAACATCACCTTCATGTGCAAGGAATATGTCTCTTTATTATGTCTTCTTTGGACAAAGGAGAATAAGACTTAGTATCTCGAAGAAAGGCAGTAGGGATCACATTTTGACAAAATCCATAACCCGGAGTCTACTGACAGGACCAGTCAGTTGTTTTCTGTGAATACAACCTAACAAGTTGTTCTCCATTGTAGCTGATCATGAGAATCACCTGGGGAGTATTTTTTCAAGTACAAATTCCCAAAGGAATCTGAGAGTCAGGTTTGAGAACTGAACTGGAGAACATATTGTAGCAACTAATACTCTAAAACATTTTTCACATGTTACCTCTTGTAAAGCTCATGACAACTATTAACTGTGTTGAAAGGGGAAGGGAATTTGGAGTTAAAAGGACTGGACTTAAGAGTTCCCACTATGTCACTTTTCAGCTGCACAAGGAACTTCACTTCTGTGATTCTCACTTACTCTACCTACAAAATGGAAATAAGTGTAGCTATATCTTCCCTACATGCCAGCTGAGCCTTTTGTGAATGTCTAAGCAATTGTAAGTATAAGGTAGAATTATTAGAAATTATAAATTATGTCCTCATTCAGAGGAGTTATGTGTCCTGAGTGTCCTTATTAAACAGTAAAGCTAAATAAAAACATGGACATCTATAGGAAAAACATATGAATATACACGTGTGTGTGTGTGTGTGTATGTGTTTATGACACAATTAGAGGTAAGCTGGACCAAATAAGACTTTAGATAACATCATATTTAACACCGCTCATTTTTTTCTCTCAAGATTTCTAACTGTTTAAATGAATTCAGATGGCATGTTAAAATATCTTAATTTTTTTTTAAGATTGTATTTTTAAGTAATTTCTATTCCCAATGTGGGGCTCCAACTCACAACCTTAAGATCAAGAGTCGTAGGCTCTACCGACTGAGCCAGCCAAGCACCACAAATTATCTCAATTTTAAATCTAAACTCTGGAAGAAAATTCATCTTCTAGAATAAGAGATAATATCTTTATATTAAATTATTTGGGGAAAAAACAAACTATTTGGAGAAACTTCTGCCATTCTTTAACTTTTTATATTGTATTGTGAACTATTCTAAGAGAGTTTATAATAAGAAATCATTACAGGATTCTTACCCTCATCTATAAAATAACTTTAATTTTTGGTTGGTCTTATTTTAATAGTTTCCATTCTTCTAAATCACCACCTAAATTAGATTTTGTAGTAAATGGAATCACTTACAAAAGAAAAGAATAAAATTAAGAAGTCATATGGTTTTTAATGCATATGCTACAGAAACTAATTTTTTCCTACGGATAGAGAATCAACTTTCACTTATGAGCTTAGATTATGGGTTATAAGACAACTGCAATGGTTATGTGAAATGAGCATATAACTATAATGCCATCTTTAAGAAGGATGTATATTACTCTTCACATAGAGAATGGACAGTGAATACTTAAGACCCCAAAGTAAAATGTTCTCTTATTTTTTTTTTAACTCTGGACATTAAAAATTAGATAACAGGTGAAAAGAACAAGGACATAAAAAGGACATGCTCTTTGAGACTTCAAGTCATCGACACAGAATGAATAAGATCCATTGGCACCTAGAAAACATCCCAGAAGCAATTAAGAGACAGTCCATTGCAAAGGTAGTCACCGTAAAATTGGATGTTGACATTGTAAGGATATTTGGAAGGTACCGCAGTGAGGTAGAAAACTGAAATAAAAGTTGGGTTTTGGGCCAATGCAGGGACTATAGAAAGGAGCGCTGGGAAAGAATATTTTGGATATGTGTATTTGAATATGTGTTTCAGCAATGTCCAATGGAAGAGATAATCTGTTTTTTTAAAAGTCCAAGTTATGGAACAAAAAAATTTCTAGAAAAAACAAAGAGATGTTTTTTGGATATGTGTTTTGGCATGTGTATTTTGGATATGTGTTTGGCATATGTGTTTCAGCAATGTCCAATGGAAGAGATAATCTTTTTTTTAAAAAGTCCAAAACATGGAACAAAAAAAATTCTAGAAAAAAACAGGGGACTTTATTAAGCTGATATGTCAATCAAAGTGATTTCTAAAGAATATCCATTCCCTTTGCTCTACATTTGAATTCCTCAAGCTCTATTTCCTTATACCATTTGGTTCCTAAGTGAATCCAGCCACACAGAAACCTCAACTATCATAGGTCAAAAATATTTCCTGTTGTAAATCAATATAAACTTTCCAAATTACAAAAAGGTCTTTTGAGAGTTTGGTTAATATCAATAAATTGCCCAAAGATTGATGAAACAGGGGATGAAGAGTACCATAGAAGTAATTATGACAAAATGCAGTTCTCAAGAAGCACCATCTCTCTGCCTCAAAAGCACACACATACAAAGCAACACACAAATATGTGAAAAGAAAGCCCTCAACTCTGGAAAGCTTTGAATTTCAGGAAATATGCCATCAAAATTAAGATTGCCAAATTCAGCAAATAAAAATACAAGATGCCCAGTTGAATTTGAATTTCAAATAAGCAACAGAAAATGATTAGTATAAATAGGTCCCCTGCAATATTTGGGACATACATGTATTAAAAAATTATTTGTTGTTTATCTGAAGTTCAATTTTACCTGGGCCTCCTTCATTTTATCTGGCAACCATACATAGAGGTCTGTGTAGTTTAGTTTCAAAAACACACTAAATATTAAATGCTATCACTTCAGATACTCAACAGGCACAACAATCATAAACCAACCATTGGTTGCATTACTGAAATCATATGCTGACCCTCTGATAGAAGGTAAACATCTAGATGATCCTGGATATGAATATTTAATTATTGTAGCTTTCATTAAATCCAAACACAAAATTTTTAAATTCTCATTCTGAAAGCCAGAGGATATGTCCTGACATCCCCCAAGAGGATCTTTGTACCACTGGGTATATTAGTCAGGATTCTCCAGGGAAACAGAATTAACAGAGGCAAGATACTTCTTTTAATGAATAAGTTCACCAGTGTGGAGTGTCAACAAGGCCAAAATCAGTAGGGCAGACCAGCAGACTAGAGACCCAGGGAAGAGCTGCAGTCAAGTCCAAAGGCTATATGCTACTAGAATTCCCTCTTTTTCTGGGGAGTTTAATGTTTTTCTATCAAGGCCTTCAGCTGTTTGAATGAGACCTGCCCACATTATGGAAGGTAATTTGCTTTACTCAAAGTCTCATGATTTAAATATTAATCTTATCTAAAAAAAAAAATCTTCACAGAAACATTTAGAAATTGTTTTGCTGAATATATCACTATTGTTACCTAGCCAAGTTGATATATAAAATTAACCATCACTCTGAGTTTGCCCTACATCATACTGTAATACACTATATACTATATTTCCCAACAGAATCAGTGACCTTAATCACCTGGCTTCTCTCCTGATGACCCAGCCTGTATACTTATTTTCAATCATCAGTGTGTCTAAGTACTACCTAAGAAGTTTGTTAAAAATGAGATACTTGAGCCCTACCTCCAAGATTCCTATATATAAAGTTTGGAGTGGGATCCACAAATTGGAATTTTTAATGAACATCCAGGAGATTATGATGCAAAAAGTTTGGGGACCAGTCTTTGAAAATATTGCCATATTGAGAATAACTCTTTACAACATGTGCTGTATGATTTTGGTTAGAGTAAGGTATGTGGCAGAGACCAAAAAATCACAATTAAGCCAATAAAACTCCATGTTCTTTACATCTATATCTGTGGGATACAGCTCTCTATTCAATTGGGCATTCCATGTGCAATAAGATTCAGTGAGAAGACAGTAGGGAGCCCTATTATTTCATCTTCTGTACTAATCCCAATCCTGTACTAACCTAACCTAAAGAGTACCACTCTGAACTAAAAATGTCAAGTAGGGCTACCCCAAGAGAGAAGGACTCAAATTGTTCTTAAGGTCTACACAAAAATCCTGAGTGATAGGAGTCATTGACTAAAACAACAAATCAAGTAAGGCACATAATATTTTTTAAAAAATATTAAATTACTGAGTTCAGGCATATTTCTATATAGCCACTCTAATCTTTAACAATATCTCATCAGCCTCATATGTGTAATATTAATACACTGAATTTCAAGCACAAAATGTAAATTTCCCAGGGTTAAAATTTTACAGCAAATGAAATTTTATGACAGAATTAGCAAGCAAAACCAACTACTGCATTTTAGAAGGTAAATATTAAATTTAATACACTGGATTAAAAGTCATCCTTTCACAAGAAGCAGTGTTTAAAAATGAGAATTAAGGGTAAATGCATGTACCAGCTAATAATGATGATGATCACATAGGCGGTGATCCTGATATCCTAAACTATTGCAATTACCCGAAAAGTTCAGCAGAGTTGTAACCCACCGTACATCCCACACCTTCATCGCATGAGTAATCTGTCTGCAGTCTTGTATTACCTACTGCTATATTTATACTTTCCTTCAGCTCAATCAGAGTCAATCTGAGAAGGCCAAGACAAAAAAAATAAGATTAAATAAGCATATTCTTAATTCAGGGACATATTTCCTGTCACCTTTTAAAAAATATCATTCATCCTCATGTCCTAGAGACATCTTTCAACATTTTTTTCCTGCAGCACGGTTGATTAAAATAAGCAATTTTCTTGATTTCATGACATTGTAATCAATAGTTCCCATTAAATATATTTTATTCCATTTCTCCACTCAATGAAAACTTTTTTATTACCAATACTGAAGACAAAATTAATACACATCTTTAAGCCACAGATATTATATCAAGCCTTTAGCCAATACAGTGAAAATTCAAGGGACGTTATTTGACAAGTAATATACTATTGACAATGATGATAGGTAGATGGGCAGATGGGTGGTAAAAGAGACAGACAGACAGGCAGGCCAGCAATAGCAGTAGGAAGGAGATATTTATTTATCCTTTATCAGTTTACTATCTACATTTTAAAAATTATCAGTCACACTATAAATATTTTAAAAATGCTATTTTATATGGGCGTAGAATATATTTTATATAATAAACATATTCATATAAAATTTATATAATAATTATAAAACACTATACCAATTTAGGGGATTTGGCAATATATAAAATATATGTGCCTGGCTTTGTGCAAATCAAAAGTACAAACCAAGGTATAAACCAAATAAACATTTTGTTGAGAGACAATTCCCTATATGTCTCTCATGTTTCTGTGAGTTTTTTCAAAGGCACTAATGGATTAAGGCCTTTGCTCCATACTATCTTTTAAGGATCTTTGTGTAGCAAACAGCTTTGGAAAAACAGAAATAGTGTCTCTCTCTGGAGCAATGGACAGATATCCTTACCGCCCATTATAAAAGATTCAGGATCCTTAAGCTCAGGGATCTTCTTTTAAAAATGTAACTTATGGACAGATGTTGGTGAGGATGCAGAAAAAGGGAAACCCTCTTACACTGTTGGTGAGAATGAAAGCTGGTGCAGCCACTCTGGAAAACAGTATGGAGGTTCCTCAAAAAGTTGAATATAGAGCTACCCTATGACCCAGCAATTGCACTACTGTGTATTTTCCAAAAATACAGATGTAGTGATCCAAAGGGGCACCTGCACCCCAATGTTTATAGCAGCGATGCCAACAATAGCCAAAATATAGAAAGAGCACAAATGTCCATCGACAGATGAATGGATAAATATATGGTGTATGTATATATGTATGTATATATATACATACATACACACAGTAGAAAATTGTGCAGCCATCAAAAGAAATGAAATATTGCCATTTGCAACAACATGGATGGATCTAGAGGGTATTATGCTAAGTGAAAGAAGTCAATCAGAGAAAGACAATTACCATATGATCTCACTGATATGTGGAATTTGAGAAACAAGGCAGAGGATCATAGGGGAAGAGAGGAAACAATGAAACAAGATGAAATCAGAGAGGGAGACAAACCATAAGAGACTCTTAATCTCAGGAAACAAACTGAGGGTTGCTGGAGGGGAGGTGGGTAGGAGGATGGGGTGGCTGGGTGATGGACTCTAGGGAGGGTATGTGCTATGGTGAGTGCTGTGAATTGTATAAGACTGATGTACCTCTGAAACAAAGAATACATTATATGTTAATAAAAAATAGAAAATAAATTAATTAAGTGCAACTTAGCTGCCACTGTGGAAAACAGTACCAAGTTTCCTCAAGAAGTTAAAAATAGAACTACCCTGTAATCCAGTGATGGCACTACTGGGTATCTACCCCCAAAATACAAAAACAGTAATTCAAAGGGATACATGCCCCACTATGTTCACAGCAGCTTTATTTATAATAGCCAGATTATGGAAGCAGCCCAACCGTCCATCCATAGATGAACAGATAAAGACGATGTGGTGTGTGCGTATGTATGTGTGTGCATGTGTATAAAACAGAATATTATTCAGCCATAAAAACAAATGAAATCTTGCCATTTGCGATAACATGGATGGAGCTAGAGAATATAATGTTAACTGAAATAAGTCAGAGAAAGACAAATACCATATGAGCTCACTCATATGTGGAATTTAAGAAACAAAACAAATAAACAAAAGGAAAAAAAGATGGATAAATTGAGAAGCATATTCTTTTTTTTTTTTAAAGATTTTATTTATTTGTTTGACACAGAGAGAGAGCATGAGCAGGGCAAGAGGCAGACAGAGAAGCAGACTGCCCGTTGAGCAGGTAGCCTGATGCAGGGCTCGATCCCAGGACCCTGGGATCATGACCTGAACTGAAGGCAGATGCCTACCTGACTGAGTTACCCAGGCTCCCCTGAGAAACAGATTCTTAATTATAGAGAACAAACTGGTGGTTACCAGAGAGGAGGGAGTGGGGGATAAGCGAAATAGACATTGGGGATTAAGAAGGGCACTTGTGATGAGCCCCAGGTGTTGTACAGAAGTACTGAATCACTATATTGTACACTTGAAACTAATATAATACTGTATGCTAACTATACTAGAATTAAAATTTAAAAAAATAAATAAAATGCAACCTAGTGCACATATAGGCATCCGTCCAGGCCCAACCACATCACTTCTGCAAGACTCGGGGACAAGTGGAACTGATGCATGTAGCCCTGTGCTACATGTTTAAGTCTGAATAAGCAAATGTCCCTTCCAAGAAAACACAGAATGAAAGGTGTTGACACCACCTCTCTGGGAGGTGAAGCCAGTCAAATCAACAAAGTAGGAAAGAGGGGAGAAAAGGTAAAAATTCTAAGACAGGAGGGAGACCAGAAGAAGTCTGACTGAGGCAAACCTGGATGAAGGGACACAAAACTCAAAAGGGAAAGCAAAGACTCTTCTGTATTCTCCTCGGAATTCTGGGTGTATCCCAAAATCTAGTAGTGACAGTATCTTAATGCACTAAACCATAATGCCCTTTGAGATGTCACTGACATAAAGAAAGGGTGTGTGTGTATGTGTATGTGTGTGTGTGTGTTTTCAGAAAAAAAAATGTCAGAGACTACATACATCAAGATGTTAATAGTAGTTATGCAAGAGTGGTGAGATGATGCATAATTTTCATTATTTTTATCTATTTATTTTCATTGTTCTCTCTCATAAACATGTAGAATTTTGACTAAGACTTTTTTTTAATTATAACTGATTTTAAGAGAGACAAAGAGAGAAAGACTACAAGAGATATTCAGACAAGGATACTCTGAAACTGCACATTTTTTTCTTGCATAGCAAGCAATAAAACATATTGTGTATTTCTGGACATTGTAAAGCTAGAAGGGATCTTAGAGGTTGATAGGTTTTCTCGCTCTCATTGGATAGATGAAGGATATCAGGCCTGGAGATGCTTAGTATTGTACCCAGTAAAGATGTGCAACAACAAAAAAAGGAAATAATTCTCTGTTGATTCTTAATCCAGTACTTTTATGAGGTGAGAGGAGAAGCAAAATCAAAACAGTTTAAGGTTCTATTGTAGCTCTAATTCATTCTGTCCAGAAATTTTTAAAAAAATAAAAAAATGTGTGTTCTTTGGCCAACAACAAAGGAATAGAGTCATCAAAGCTTGAAAGTGCAAGTTCAATCAAATTGGAGATATCTTAAATCAATGGCCAATCTCCCAGGATACACTAGAAGGATATGCAACTATTACGTGCCCCTCTTCAAACTAAACACAAGTCTCTGCACTATACCCTCTTCCTCTAGAACACCCTTCCCTGAGTGAAGCTTGCCTTATCATTGGGTCACTGATGACCTCATACTGTGCCAAGGGAGTGAAAGAAACTTATTATGGTTAAAACCTCAGCTTTTTTTCTCTGTCATATTTTAAAATACGGTTAACTGATACATAGGCAGTATTTTCCTTTGATCTCTCTCTTACACTTGAAAGTCAATCTTTAAAGAAAATTTTACAATAATATACCCTTCCAACTTGTCTCAGGTGAAATGAATGTGACAAATCGACAAAACACTTTGAGCTCCCAAGACACAAACATCAGACATCAACAGTAGTAGCCTTGCACTCCTAAACACTATCTGCTGAGCCTGGCAAGACACTGAACCATAACTTTCCTGCAACCCATCTGTATCTCCCAACTAAATACAGAAACTGAAACTAGGAACCAGTAGCTTGGGGTAGACTCAAATGCCAAAATTATTCTGCAGCGTGGGTAAGAAGAAAGGTGAGAGGTGCAAAGGGGAAGCTCTGTGAGAGCAGAGAATGTAATGAAGACGACTTTCAACATTAACTTCTTCCTTTCCCACGTACTCTAAATTGAACATCTTTCCCATAGGCCTGCAGATGGTGCCTCGAGGGGGGCTCTCACTGATCGCTGGAGAGGAAAACTGGAAGTGAAACCCACAAGCCTCGCACCTGCAGGGTCAGCTTCACGAAGAGTGCTGGCCCTTGATGGGCTCCAAAATGTGCCCCACTAAATGTCCCTCCCAACAAAGAGCACCTAGAACCTCTCCGTCTCTTTAGTTGGCCAGTTCTGAATCTTGCACCATGTTGATCCAAGGCAGTATCTTAAGTCAACCTCAATCTCTCTTCAGTAAACCTTGAGATGGATTCTTCTTGATTGACATATCTCACCCAGCAGAGGAAAGTTTAACTATTAATTTACATCTTGGTCCCCCGTTAGCATTTTTTTTTTAAATTACTTGTCACAGAATCAGCCCTCTATCCTTCTTCAGACAGATGCTGATTTTCCAATTTTTACCGTGATTGCAGTATATCAAGCAGAGAACACATACATAAGATCAGCTGGTGGTCTTATCACACATATAAGTTGCAATGTCTGCACTAGGAGCTGTAATCCCTGGTGCAGTGGAAATCTGGACACTCCTGTGAATATTAGAGAGATTAGACCACTTCGGGTACATGAAAGTTATGGAGTAGAGGTAGAATTTCCAGGGATTTCTGAAAAGAAAAAGGATCATGAGCTTGTCCCCAGTACTCGCCCTCCATTTTACGGGATAAAAAAAAACCTAGGCCCAGAGAGGTTAATCTGCTCAAATTATACAACTAAATTATAAATATTTCTATAAATAGTTCTTCAATATATATAAAGCACATTATACATTTATTAAAGCACTTAGCATTACTGAGTAATTATCATTCTAACAATTTAGAAGCTTATGCTTTAAGAAATAAGGAATGAAATTATTCATTTTGAGGAAAGCTTTGGGCTGGCAGTGAATCCAGATGACAGTTTTATACTACTTGAGAACAGCAGCTCTTTGCATGGTAGAAATAGTCTTTAATCACAAGACAAACTTGGCTCCGGGATGGAAAAGGGTTTTATTTAAATTCTAAATATCTATTGAATGCTTACCATAAGCTAATCCCCAGCACTATACTGGTGTGCCACTGAGTATGTCTGTCCTCTCTTTTTACAAAATTCTGAAAATCAAATAAGGGTTGAGAAATAACCAACTATAATATAATGCAGAATAAAGAAGTCTCCAAACAGAACTATAAGTGAGGAACATCTGGGACCCAGAACTAGCAAAATGACCAAGGAAAATATCAAGACTGTTTGTCCAACATTAGCTTTTCAGCCATAGCAAAGACATGAACATGAAAACTGGAGGGTAGAGCTGGAGATAAATTTGGGCCCTAGATGATACTGTCAAGGTGAAAATGATTAGAGGAATTCCATAAAGGTTTTCTGGAGGAGGATAGCACTCAAAGAGCAGAGTAAAGTACGGTAGGGTTTGGTGTTCAACAGAAGAGAGAATGGTTTACGCACGGTAGGGTGTCAACAAAAAGTCAAAAAAAAGTCAAAAGAAAGGAGGGGGATACAAACCAAAAGCAACATGGCTAAAACCTAGTTTAACCCATTTCATCAGTGGCTTTGATTTGATGCAGAGATAAATGGAGAATAAACCATCAGAATGAACAGAACAGAAAACTCCTGAGCAACATGGCACCCCCATCAGCTGCGGTTTTCTGAGAGCTCGCTATGTGCAGAATGTCGTGTCATTACACTAAGTCTGCAAAGCGGAGAGAAGACAGCCTTTGCCTTCGAAGAACACATAGTATAGTTAGGGCCCCAGGAAATGCCACATGAGACTGATCTTTAAAAAAATAAGAAGAAGAAGAAGTGTGCTGGGGAGAAGAGGACTAGGAATCTAGAAGCCAAACAGCAAGCAAAGGGCTATGATGAACCAAGGATGGGATGGTGGGCTTTCGGGACAGAAGGGGGTATGGAACAGTTTGCAGTAAAAGGAAAGAAAGAGCAATTTACGATGATGCTAAACAGCCGTAAAGATACTCAAATCAAGCATAATATTCTGTGGTTCATAACACCTTCACCCACACACAGTGAAACTATTTGGGCCCCAGGGATTTCCCTGGGCTGTGAAATTGCAAATAGGTCCTCAATGGGTAAAAGAATGGTTCGTTGAAAATATGTGTATGCTTAAAAGAAAAAATCCTTATTTTCACATAGACTCGCCATACCTGACCAATTATGGCCAAAGTCAGGTCCCATTTTAGAGAATAGAGAATGATGGATGCCTCTCATACAAGTGACACAATTAGCAACATATTCTGTGAAGACATTTATCTATGAACTCTGTGTTTCTGTGTTAAACCATTCAGATGTACTGCTTTTACACATGGTAACTTGCAGAGAGTACCTTATACCTAGAATGGGTTGGGAGCAGTCTCACGTTCGGAAAATGTGAAGCCTATCTCTGTTGCTTAGAAAATGCTGTAGAAATATTCATTTAAAAAGTGTTTTATTTCTGCAAATATGCATTTCACTTATGTAGTAAATAATTAATTTACTTTCTAATACAATCAAGATTCACTCATCTCCCAAACAGCTTACTGTCCTTATTGAAGAACCAAATATATCTGATGCGTTCCATTCAAGACGTATATAAAACACCTATAAGAACTTTCAAACCGCTTTTTTAAATTGTTTTTGGTTTTAGTTTTTACTCCTTAGTACCGCCCTGCTTGGCAATCAGTAAAATTATTGTGGATATCTGAGCAGAGGGGAAAGCAAACATTTGCCATCTATGGTATCTAGAATCACGGGGTTCCTGAAGAGATCCACATCCTAATCCCTCACACCTGTGAATCTGTTGCCTTACAAAGCAAAGGTGACTTTGCCAATGTATCAAGTTAAAGATCTCAAGATGGGGAGATTATCTCAGATTACCCACGTGATCCAATGTAAGGGTTCTTATAAGAGAGAAAGGAGGGTCAGAGTCAGAGAAGGAGAGATGACCACAGAAGCTAAGGTTGAGTGATAGGAGAGGGGGCAGGGCCACCAGCCAGAGAATGCCGGCATTCTCTAGGAGTTGGAGAGGTCTAGGAAACAAGAATCTTCCCTGAAGTCTCCTGACAAAACAGAGTGCTGCTACCCCATTTGTGACTTCTGACCTCCAGAGCACAATAAACTTCTGTTGTTTTAAAAGCATTAAGATCATGGTAGTTTGTTACAGCAGCAATAGGAAACTAACTCATGGTTCGTTTTGAAAGTCAAAATCCTATGTTTACTCAGCTCATCTTATTGACTGTGGGTCAAGTGTACAGAAAGTATGAGGAACTTCCCCACTAATGGAAAGGCACTGAAGACTACTGTCTGACCAGCCACAACCGTTTACAAGAAAGCTTCCTGGGACCAGATGTGTGAAGTGTAAATTAAATCTGGGGCTTTGACCGCACCACACTATAATCAACTAGCAGTGTTTAAAAGACTTTTCCTGTGGAAGGTCAGATAGTGAATAGTTTTGGTTTTGTGGGTCATACCACCTTTGTCACAATTTAATTCAGTTATAGCGCAAAAGCAGCCCTAGACAATGGAAAAATGAATGGGCTAGCTGGCTGAGTTTCAACAAAACTTTATTTATGAAATATTATTTATTTATGAAAAAGGCAGTGGGTCAGATTTGGCCAAAGCCTAACCCTAGAAGGTTACAAAGGCTTAATATCTGGGAAGAATTGGAGCTCATGGATGGAAACTTTTGCTGAAACAAAGCAAGAATGCTGGAGATGCCACACGAACATACTGGAAGAGTCTAAGACACCAGTATGAAAAAGAGTACATGGGATTCAAGGGGCATTTATCATCAAGTCTCGCCAGGGGATAAAAGAGTCTGAATTTGCATCTCAGGATCCTGTCTGTTAACGATGCATTTCTTCACCCCCCTGACCAATCCAGATCATCCCAGATTTTCTCTTAGAAAAGTGCTTTTAGCCCAAAGAATTCTTCACTCCTAGTCTCACTATGGCAAAGCTTAATTTCAACTCATAGGCAAGGCTTATAGCCAACACAGTGGGAGGTGGACACATTGCATATCTCCCTTTGTTATCTGTGTACAATTTCATCCCTGAATTTTCTACTTTGGAACATATGAAATGTTTCAACTCCAATTATCTCCACAGGAATAAGGACTTTCCCCTCCCCTTATGTTACAGTTCAAGGGAACTGCATATCCATTGTGACTGCAAAAGATTCTTTTAAAGAGGGGGAAGAAAGCTCCCTGCAATGAAAGTGTTCTCAGTAAATAATTTCTCCCCATATTTTCAGTTATTGCATTTAGTATCCTTGGCTCAAAAGCAATCACATGATGAGTTCAAGAGAAAACTGCAATGATTCTCATTTTAATTTCAGTCACTTTTCTAATGCCCTAGAGTCATTGTCCTAAAAACAGGATTCAAATGCTACTCATCTTTCTCCCCACCACTCCCTCTGCTTCCAAGTGTCCCTCTGTCATTTTCCATTCATTCTCTTGAGCAAATCAATCCTGCAGCAGGAAAGTAACATCATTTATAATGAATTCTTCTGGAAGGGTATTTATCTCACATCGAGACAATGGTAACCTTTCCAGTGGCTCCTCCATTTCTGTCCTGATGTGCCTTCTTAGAGTTTCAGTTCCTTAATAAGGTATCGAACAGGGAGCAGGATAAAAGGACAGAGAGGAGCCCTGTGTAACAGATGCACTTAAGAGTCCGAGAGACTTGCCAATGCTTAAGAGAAAAGAAATCTCAGATGTTCCAGTGCTAGCTCATTAGAATAATGTCAGGGAAAGTGCAAACTCTCAAGACTGAGTTGGGAAAGATCTGAGATTGTACCTGTATCACAAAGAAATGTTGAAAGGTTAACAGATGCCCAAGTGGTCAGTTTAGATTAAAACACAACTCTGATGACAGACATTCAATATAGAAGTCAATAGACTTGGGCTGATTGAACTAAGTAACACATAAGGACTTGAATCTTAACAAAATCCTTTTCTACCCATACAAAATTTTACATATATATGATATTTATACATACATATATATTTTATATATACATACAAGTATACATATATATGTATATGTATATATAATGATTATGCTATTTTTAAAAAAAGATTTTATTTATTTATTTGACAGAGATCACAAGTAGGCAGAGAGGCAGGCGGAGAGAGAGAGGGAAACAGGCTCCCCCGCTGAGCAGAGAGCCCGATGCCTGGGCTCGATCCCAGGACCCTGAGATCATGACCAGAGCCAAAGGCAGAGGCTTAACCCACTGAACCACCCAGGTGCCCCTGATTATGCTATTTTTTTTTTAAATCCCACACCTGTCACTTTTTAAGCTTTTTATTTATTTGAGAGAGATAAAGAACATGAGAGTGGTAAAGAGGAGGGAGAGGCAGACTCTCTGCTGAGCAGGGAGCCCAATGTGGGGCTTGATCCTAGCATCCTGAGATCATGACCTGAGCTGAAAGCAGCTGCTTAACTGACTGAGCCACCCAGGCAGCCCTCACCACACACTGATTTAGAACGGACTAAAGGAATCATCCCAAACTATTAACAGTATCTAGGGGTGATTTTTGTCACTATATGTTTCTATATTGCGTAATGTTCTTTAGTAAGTAAATACAACTTTTATAATGAAAAATCAGCCATAGTGAGATGCCTGGGTGGCTCAGTCAGTTAAGTGTCCAAATCTTGATTTCAGCTCAGGTCTTGATCTCAGCTTCTCGAATACAAGTCCTGCATTGGGCTCCATGCTGGGTATGGAGACTACTTAAAATAATAATAATAATAATAATGATTAGCATAGTAAAAACCCTCTTCATTTCTTTTCTTAATCCCCATGGATTTCATTTAATCTTCATGGCTAATGGTACTTTCATTAATCACATTATATAGAAAAAAAAAATCAAGTCTCAGAAAAGGAAATGATCCTGGGTTTCCTGGGTTCACATACACAGAGGAAGCAAAGCCAGGTCTGTCTGGCTCCGAGCTGTGTTATACAAACTCCCCTCTGAAGAGCTAGATTGAGGCCCACACACAGAAAACCAGAGGGACAAGTAGTATTCATATACAAATTGCTTACAAGCTCTGTTATTTATTTTTCTTCAACCTAACTTCGTATTTTAATTAAATAGTAGATTTGATGAATATGTTCTATGTACGTCTTATTGCTAAGGAGCTCTGAGGAAAGAAAAGAGGTCAGCATATTTTAGCAGTTCTCTTTTGAGCAATGCTGATGACAAAGGGGGAAAAAAATCAATAAAGCAAACTGTGCATTAGGAAAGAAACAACGGACTAATGGTAAATCAGAATGTCTTAAGCGGAAACCAGACAAAACTGGATCTACTTATGCCTTCCCACAGTTTTTCAAAATCCTTGTAACAAAATTCAAGGGGAAACAATACATATTGGTTTGGGTGAGAGAGAGAGAGAAGAGATTTCAACCATTTCTCATAAATTAGTGCTTGTACCAAGAACTTCACTTCTCACTTTCTACCAGCAGCCTCTGCACTGGCTCCTGGTTCAGAGAGTGCAAATGTGCTCAGCCAGGAGGAAAGAACTCTAAGCTTGCGGAAAAGCCAGGAGCAAGGTGCCAGAGAACTGACATAAGAAGCAGGACACCCAAGAAGGGCAGAGCCATCTGGGAGCTTTTGAAGAGTCCCAGGAATGTGACGGGCCTTTGAGCTGGTTGACAAAAAACTGATTTCATTTTGACTGCTGTTCAATGACACACTAACGTATGATGCCATGTGTGTGATATGATTGCCTATGGGATCTTGTATGTGATGTGAAATATGTGTGTGTGTGTGTGTGCGTGTGTGTGTGTGAGAGAGAGATTGTGTACATGTGTATGATGTAGTATATATGTGATTATGATTTGTGATTGCGTGTGCATAAATATGATGAGAATCTATGTCAGCAGCAGAAAGCAAGTCCCCATCTGCTCACCTAGGGGAATAGACTGCAGCAAGAGACCAACAAGGACCAGCAATGCACCAAAGAGCATGACAGGGCAGAGACTGGTAGGAGGAGAGGGTTCAAAAAGTTAAGCAACAGAGATTTTGATGGCAGGAACAACTCGATCTGGATTCAGAAAAAAAAAAAAAGTTCTTATGTACATTACAGTGAAATTAGAAATTGGTCTTTGCCTAGTTTGACAAACATTAAAAAGATTGATAATATCTAGTTTTGGCAAAAGTATATAACCCTTACGCATACTTTGGTGGGAGTGTCTCTAGTACATTTCTGGAGGGCCACTGGCAATATATCCTACAACGTAAATCTTGCACACAGTTTGACCCAGCAATCCCTCTCTAGGGGAATGAGATACCACAGTAATGAATATCATAAGCATGAAATATCACAGGAAATGCAGCAGTAAGTGTGGAAAGATGTAAGTGAAAACAATATTCCTTGCAGCACCATATATGATGGGGGGGGCGATGTCCATTGTTGAAGGATCTGTTAAATGAATCACAATATTGCTGTTTGAAGGAAGTGTTGTAGGTCTGTAGATAATGACCCAGAAAAATGCCCAATATAAGGTGTTAAGAGAAAGGATCACATTACAAAATTAAAAGTGTTGCATGTTCTTGTTTCAGAAAAACAGAATTATATTCAGATTTATAGAAAATATTTAGAATGAGTTATAACAGAATACTAACAGTAGGTTATGTCTGGTACGTGAGAATGTTGGTGGCGGGGGAGAATTTCATTTTCTACTTTATATGTAATCACTTTTTTCCCCAAAGAGCGTATTTATTTCTACATTTGGGGGGAAAAAAACAATAAAGATTTTGCCATTGAGGAAGAACAGAAGGAAAGAAGGGAGCTTTTTCCTATACACTATGGTAGAGCAGGCTCAGTCTTCCCATTCCTGATCTGAGACCATGGCCAGATTACTAGGCTATGCAAAAAATCAAAACGTTGGATTCTCCAGGATTTCAAAATCTGTTTTTCCCACTGATTCCTAGCCTTGTACTTCCTGTGCCACCTGTGCATCAGCAAACATTTTTGCAAACCAGAGCTGCATCCCTCGACAAGCAGGAAAAAAGTCTTTCTGCAAGAGCCCAGCTAGTGCTCCCTGATAAATGGAGAGAAAAGAAGAGCTTTGGCTGTTTAGGACCTTATGGATGGTTTAATTTGCTCCAGTAGTTAAAATGAAAGCAAAGGCTAAATATGCTCTTACAACCAAATCACCAAAAGGCATTAAGAATGCATGCTCTTCAGCATACAAATGTGCAGATCGTCTTTTTATATATAGCGAAAATGTTCACATTTCAAAGTGTACAGTAGAATAATGAAGCAGTGTCTTCCATTCAACAATGCTGTAGCTCTAACCGATCGTCTGGGGCTTTGTTTTCTGCCTCTGACTTGCTGAAATAGAGCCTTCATCATTTATTGCATGTCTGGCTTTCACAAAGTACACTACCATACCTCTCCTCTGTGCCAAAAGATGGCTTTTATTGCAGAGGAAAAGACACTTTCTGTCTTGCAAACCATAAAAGGTTTCATTTTCCATCATAATTTTCCTAAAGTTATTATGAATTTAATATTTTTGGTGGCCTAACAATTTTCCAAGTGGGTTTTTAAAATTCTTTTATTGATCTTTAATCACTGTGATTTCCTAAAACATTTATTCTCTGTCTTCTCTTCTTTACCACCACCACTTCTTATTTCTTTTATTTTTTTTAAGATTTTATTTATTTGAGATAGAGAGAGAGAGTACCAGCAGGAGTGGGGGTAGGGAGGAGGTAGAAGAAGGCTCTCCACTGAGCAAAGCGACCAGGGGAGAGTGTCCCGGGGTCCTGAGATCATGACCTGAGGCGAAGTCAGAACCCTCAACCTTAACCCACTGAGCTACCCAGGTGCCCAGACCACCACTTCCTAGTTCTTTGTGATCTATAAATATAATCCTAAATACATTAGACTCATTCTATTTAAGAGAATTTTGGGGGGCACCTGGGTGGCTCAGTGGGTTAAAGCCTCTGCCTTCAGTTCAGGTCATGATCCCAGGGTCCTGGGATGGAGCCCCACATTGGGCTCTCTGCTCAGCAGGTAGCCTGCTTCCCCCCACCCCCCACCGCCTGCTTCTCTGCCTACTTGTGATCTCTGTCTGTGAAATAAGTAAATAAAATCTTTAAAAAATTAAAATTAAAAAAATAGAAGAATTCTGGAAGAAAAACCTCTTGGAAATCTAAGAATGACATAGGCCAATTCTTTAACTTACCTGTTTTGCAAATTCTCCATTCTGAATGTGAATTCTTTTTTAAGTGATCCACATTTTCCTTTTTCTTGTTGCATATAAGTAAGCTAAAGAGAAAGAATACTTTGAGACAATTTGCAAATTCATGGCAATTGAATCAGGAACACTAATTCTCAGTTACAACAAAGGTATGCTCAGGACTATCCACAGAAATTTTTAAAAATCCTGAAAACAGATACTTTCTTTGAGGGAAAACACAAATCTATTAGCTCGTGCTAATTTCTCTGACAAGACGGTTGGTCAGCTCTATCTGGCATGCAACTTCTTTTTCTTGGGTAACACCAAAGACTTTTTTAATCTTCCCCGCATCAACACTTTGTCAATAACCTGAAGGAGGAAATGAGGAAACAGTAAAGCAAAAGTAAATAACTATGGCCTCACATACAGGGCCTGGAATTCAAGGAAACGAGCCAGAAATACAGTCCATATGGTCATCTCTCTTTGTACATGGTCAAATGACAACAGGAAAATACGTGAAGCACATATAAATAAGCAGGCAAACACCAAACAAAAATGCATTGCAAACGATTCTGAAGTAGGTCTAGCTTGGTGACTTTGACTCTTAAATGACCTTGTAGGTGGTGTGCAGCAACTTGCAGCCTCACATCTCCCTCAGTTGCTTAAAATCCTATTGTAGAAATTCAAATGCTACAGAGATTTAAGGAGAACTGGAGTCTCTTATGTTTCTAGCCCCACAGGGTAAGACTATTTTCTTTTGGTGTTCAGTGCTTTTCCACGTCACCACTTAGATATAAATATAGAAAAACATTTATCGGGTGGCTCAGTGGGTTAAGCCTCTGCCTTTGGTTCAGGTCAGGATCTTGGGGTCCTGGGATCGAGTCCCGCATTGGGCTCTCTGCTCAGCAGGGAGACTGCTTCCCCCCCCCCCCGACTACTTGTAATCTCTCTCTGTGTCTAATAAATAAATAAAAATCTTTAAAAAAAAAAAAGAAAAGAAAGAAAGAAAAACATTTATCTCCTTTTTGTATTAACAGACTTCTACAGCTTTGGTGATTGAGGTAGACTGCATTATTGTTGCCTGCCATTGGTTCCTCTCACTGAACGCATAGCATACACTGTTGCCTACTGTTCTGTGATTTGTGGTATCTCCCTATACGCCCATTGGAGATGGGTGGAAATTCACATATGCAATCGGAACTCTCGATCTGGATCTCAGGCAAGTTGGAAATAATGTGATGTGGAAATGTGGGGATTGTCATATGAATGATAGTGCTGTTCTCGGAGCCATAGAAAAGGGTCCGTATTCCATTTACTATGGCTGCATAATAAATTACCCCCCAAAATTAGCGTCTTACAAAGACAGTCAAGTTTAACGTTTTTCTCACATGGTTCTGGGATTTGACTGGACCCAGCTGGCAGTTCCCCTTCAGGCTTGCTCACATGGTTGCTGGTAGAGAGTGGCTCCTTCGCTCTTATGTCTGGTACTCAGTCTGGGAAGACCAGAACATCTGGGAATCTTCTGATATTTTTTTTTGTCCATTTGTATATCCACATGGTGTCTCCAGCATGATGGCTTCAAAGTAGCTGGACATCTTACATGACAGCTTGGGACTTCCAAGGTGCCTATTCCAAGAGAGAGCAAGTCATATACAAGCTGCATCCTCTCTATGGTGGCCTTGGCAGTCACATAGCATCACCTCTGCTCTTCACTGTTGGTCTAGGCAGCAGCCACAAGCCCCCTTGAAAACATTCAAGGGGACAGAGCACAGAGCCTACCTCTTGGTGAGAGGAACGTCTCAATTTAAGGAGCACATGGGGAGTGGGATATTTATTTAGCCATTTTTGGAGAACACAATCTACCACAGCCAGGTTTAGGAGGCCAGTAAAATGAGCTGGTAGAAATCATGTCAAAATTCTTGTGAGTTACACATTATTATTGCCATCATTAAAATGATGACTTAGTTAAAAATTTTCACGCAACCTACTGGTAAAATGTGAGATGATTAGTATTAAAACTGAGTTACAATTATGCTTTTATTTGTCACTAAGGAGAAACGTTTTGCTCATCTTTATATCACTTTAATGAGTATATTATAAGCATTTATATGAATAAATCCATTGATCCCTGCTACTCAAAGCTTTTTTTGCATAACCTTTTCACAAGACAATTACTGAAAACACGTAAAGTACAGTATAAAGAAGATTAATGGGAAGACTTTATTATAAATACATCAATAAATTGTTCATAATAAGCCTAATTTCCTCAACTTCTGTGAATAAAGATCTAAGAAAAGAAAATAAGACTATAAAAGAAGTTATTTATTCAGAAAGCTGCAAGTTTCTGGGATCTGTGCACTGCAAAAAAAGCAAAACACCCCATGAAGAATGAAAGCCCTTACGTAAGAAACTCACCAGGCAGAGAATTTTATCAGCATTTCTTTATTATTTACAACAAACTGATCTCTGTTATTCTGTTAATACAATTCAGAAAATGCAAAAGCTTTTAAAAATACTCCTGTTTTGAGTAATTAAGAACTCCTGAATTAAAATAGTAGCATAGGATTTACAATTTTATGAAGGCTTACATGTTAATCCATGGCATAATTTCTAGTTATCAGATATTTCATCAGCTACTGGTTTGTGATACAAAAGAGAGGCACTATGTACGATATTAGGTTAAAGTTTACTGATCTATATAATGAAGCATTAATAGACACGGCATGCCCTTTGCTATCAAATCTGTACAGTTCCCTGTAAAACAAAAGCGACAGAACATGCAATGTCTTAGGCTGTTCTTTTAATTAAAATTGGAAATGAAAAAAAAAAAAAAAAAAACAAACAAAAGAGCTTTCCGGTTGGATGTCAAATCCTGGTATTTGTATTTGGTATCATACAAGAACAAGATTTTCAAAGGGACTAAATATCTTTAAGTATTTCTTTAAGTACTTATTTAACTATTCATACCTGAATATTATAAACTAAACATTTCAGCTACTGGATAACAATAGCACAAATAGCAAGTTTATATAGGAATTAATTTAAGTATGTTCTAAAATCGTTATGCCAAAATTTCTGGCCCGCTTGAAAAGTTTATAAGTGCCAGAAACCAAACTCCATGTCCCTTGAAAATGGAATGTCTTGGTTCATGTAATTGAAAGACCCAGGATAAACCCTCCTGTGAATTTGGTGTCAGCAACTTGGGTGGTGCAGACGGAGTCTCCTAGTCACTGTATGTATCGAATGTTGTCTTCCTCTCACAGGGCACTCATCCAGCACCATCACTTAAAATCCTGACCCTTAGTTTAAAACAATACAGTAAGGGAGGAAAAGGGAGAAGGAGAGAGGCAGGAGAGGTAGAAGAGGAAGAGGACATAGGGAAGAGAAAAAGGAAAAGGGGACAAATGCAATCAGTGGGGCAAACTTGTGATAACTTCTGAATCTGGACGATAAGAACCCAGGGATTCATGAGAGCTTTTTCCTTGGTTTTGTAAGTTTTTCCAATTTTCTTTTTAAATTTGAGTTTTCATGTATGAAGGGCTGCTTCAGAAGGATGAGGGAATAAAACGGGAAGCACAGGATCAAGGAGACAAGATCCACACAGGAGAGGGGTGAGGTCCAAAGTTGACTATGTGCAATAGGCCAGGGGGAAAAGAGATTGGAGCAGAAGGATCTGTATTCCAAAGTGCAGAATGAAGGGGGGAAAAGGGAAGGAGTGACAGCTAACAGATGACCAGACTTGTGAAACTATTTGGGAAAAGATTCTTCAATGTATACAGCAGATCTAGTGGAGCATTCAGAAAAAATAAGAGTGGGTATATTAGGGAGCAAGGGACTGAAAAAAATAAGGCAATTCTTAATTTCAAGAAAAAAATCTTAAAAATACAAGAAAGGAAATGTAATCATAGTATAATAGTAGTTTATTCAGTAAAATATACTTACTTATATAATAATAATAATAATAAAGACTGAATTTTGACTTTACTAAAATTATGGCCATTATTCATTTTAGGAAAAAGAAAGGAAGAAATTTGGAGGCTGGTAGAAAGACAAGTCCTCAATTATCATAAGAGGAAGTCAGTAGAAAATGTCTAACGCTTAGGAATCAAGTGAAAAGAGTATATTGAAGTTAACGTCAGAAGAGAGAGCAAGAAGTGTTAAAAGCAGTCTGCTCAGGGGTAGAGAGGGATACGACAGGAGACTGCCATTTTTTATTATCTTATAACAATGTGCATACACTCTTCTGCACTGAGATTTTTTTTTAACGGGAGAAACCATTTTTTAAGTTGAAACAAAAAAGAAATAAAATTTTACATTATCTTTAAAAACATGTCCTTGAAAACGTCTAGCTCATTTTTATCATTTACCTCAGGAAAATGAGCCAATGTCTGCCTTTATAACCATAGCAAGAGGCACTGTCTCAAACACATCACCATTAAACATGCATCAGCTTGGAAAAGAAGCCATTCACTGAGAGCTTTCAATTACCCTGCCCCAAGATGGGGAACATGGGGGTCATTAATAAAGAACTTATTCTGTCACTCATCAATAGGGAAATACAAATCAAAACCACAATTAAGAGACTATCCCATGGGGCGCCTGGATGGCTCAGTGGGTTAAGCCTCTGCCTTCAGCTCAGGTCATGATCTAAGGGTCTTGTGATCGAGCCCCACATCAGGGTCTCTGCTCAGCAGGGAGCCTGCTTCCCCTCTCTCTCTCTCTCTCTGCCTCCTTCTCTGCCTATTATATGATATCTGTCTGTCACATAAGTAAATAAATAAAATCTTTAAAAAAAAACAAGAGAGAGAGACAATCCCACAACTGTCAGAATGGCTAAAATGAACAACATAGGAAATAACAGATGTTGGTGAGGATTCAGAGAAAGGGGAACTCTCTTACAGTGTTGGTGGGAATGCAAACTGGTGTAACCATCCTGGAAAACTGTATGGAGGTTCCTCAAATAGTTAAAAATAGCACTGTCGATGGCTCAGCAATTACACTACCAGAAATTTACCCAAAGAATACAAAAATGATGATTCGAAGAAGCACATCTACCCTAAGGTTTATAACAGCATCATCAACAATAGTCAAATTACGGAAAGAGTCCAAATGTCCATTGAGTGATGAAGAAATGGCACACACACACACACACACACACACACACACACACACACTGGAATATTACTCCGCTATCAAAAAGAATGAAATCTTGCCATTTACAGCAACGTGGATGGAGCTAGAGGGTATTATGCTAAGCAAAACAAGTCAGAGAAAGACAAATACCATATGATTTCACTCATATATGGAATTTAAGAAACAAAACAGAAGACAATGGGGGAAGGGAAAAAAAGAGAGAGGGAAGCAAACCATAAGAGGCTCTTAACTATAGAGAACAAACGGAGGGTTGCTGGAGGGATGGTGGTTAGAGGGTTGGGCTAAAACGGGTGATGGGTAGTAAGGAGGGCACTTGTTATGAAGAGCGCTGGGTGTTGTATACAAGTGATCAATCACTGAATTCTATTCCTGAAACCAATATTACACTATATGTTAACTAACTAGAATTTATATTAAAATTTGCAATAAAATAAAAGTTTAACAT
The DNA here is from genome assembly GCF_009829155.1 of Mustela erminea. NCBI lineage: Eukaryota > Metazoa > Chordata > Mammalia > Carnivora > Mustelidae > Mustela > Mustela erminea. Next base: position 23,505,897 of record NC_045623.1, read on the forward strand.
TTAACCAAAAACCAAAAAAAAAAAAAACCTTATTCTAATAAACTAGCCAACTTTCAGAGTGATTTTATAAATAGATTTAAATTGGGTCTTAAAGACAGAAATTAGACAGAAAGAGATTTAAATTGGGTCTTAAAGACAGAGTGTGATAATTGCAAGTATGTATTTCTGAATCCTTTTAGGGTTTTAGTAGTTATAGAATTGTGGGTTCCAAGTAAGAGTGGTAGCGTAGAGCTAAGGACAGAGAAACCACAAGATCTGTGTTTTGACACCAACTAAAGGAGCATCACTAGTGTGCACCATACATGCTGTGAAACTCAGTTTTCTGGTCTGTAATCCCCTTCAAGTTTGAAAACACTATGATTTCAGATTTGGTTCTGATGAGAAATGCCAGTGTGGTGTGAGTAGGAAGTAAAAGCCTGGTTTTTGTTTTTCCATTTTGAATTTTAGGCCCATTGTCTCATGTTGGTATTATGAATGCTCAGAACTCATAAAGAGAATATATTATATATCTATAATGAACAACTTCGGCACAAGCAAGAACAGCGCCAGAAGGATTTATCTGAAGCCAAAAGTAGCAAAATATCTTGTCCTTTAAATTCTAAGTACATTTTGACATAAAAACCCTCAAAAAAAAAAAAAGGAAAGGAAAGGAAAAAATCTAAAGGACAAGAGAAAATAATGACTTTGTGAGAAAGGCTATTTGATGAGTTGAATGGATGAGGCCAAAACATTCACTTACCAGAGTCTATCTACTTGGCCTTGTGTTGCAAGGACTCAGAAAAAAATATTACCCCATATCATGTGTATGAGATGCAGAGAAATAAAATAAGTCAATGGAACAGTGCCAGAGTTTGAAGCCATGCTGAAAATATCTCTAGGCTTTATTGGACTTCATGGTCTATTCTGAGCTACAAAAGAGTTTTCCTCATTTTTCTTGACCACTACTCTTCTAGCTTCTTGATGTATGTATAAATATATACATCCTTCTCTAAATGTATGCAAAGGTCCATTGCAGACAGACTCCTGGAGGGTATAACGGGGCATTATGAATAGAGGCAGGAGTTGTAACTAAGCAGGCAAGAAACAGCCTCCAAAAGAAATTTCCCTGTCAGCTCACTTTTCACCAGCATTACCCATAGAAGAAAGTTTTTCCTTCTCTGCTTTTTGAGTCCCAAAGTCCTTTTTAGTGTTTTTTTCTGGTTCACCTCTTACTGTTGCCTTCCTTGACTCAGATCAATCAGCATAGAAAACCACCTATAGGAAGACAGTTCCCTCTGCCCCGGAAGAGACACATCTGGCCGGTCAATCACCTATAAAACTACTGGAAATGGGGAACAGGAGGAAATCACAGAAGAGTTAGTGTTCTTTGGTTGCTTACTAAGTATCAGATATTAATTTTGGTGATAATTATGTAATATTTGTCTCATTATTCCAGAATGGTTAGGTCCTACTGCCCAAGGTCACCCACATAACAAGTGGCACACACAGCACCCAAACATGTCCCTGGTCAAGCTCCAAAAACCCTAGTGCTTAGCCCTATGCTATAGTGATTCCAAAAAAAAGTAGGGGTATGTCACTCCAATAGTCTATTTATCACACAGCACATGGTGGGGGTGCGGCAGAGGTGGAGGGAGGTAATGGCTTAAAAGAACTTCACATAGTTTTACAGAGTTCATGAGGCTCACAAGCTGGTACGTTGTGCAACCTTAGTTACTGAGTTCACAAACCTTAGCTACATAAAAATCACTGGGGAACTTGTTTGAAATAGAATTGTAGGTTCTTCTCCAAAACAACTGATCCAAACCTGGGGGAGCAGGACCTGTATAACCAGCAACTTTAACAAGCTCTACTAGTGATTCTGACACAGATGGTCCCTGTTCCACAAGTTGAGAGGAACCTTGACAGGTTATTCCTCTAATCCAGCCATTCTCAAAGTGAAGTCCCCAAACTAGCAGCACAAGCAGCATCTGGGAACTTGTCAGACATGCGAATTTTTGAACCCTACTCCAGATCTATGAAATCAGAAATTCCAGAGGTGGGGCCCAGTGATTGGTGTTTTAATAAGCCCTCAAAGTGATTCTGATGCTCATGCAACTTCTCTGCTCTAATCTGTCCCAGTCTTGACATTTTCAGGCCTATTCCACATTTCCAACACCATGGAAAGCAAGCCTCCAATACCTTCGTGATTTTATCCTGAGTATGCAACCCAAACCACAACTCCCTGGGTGACTCAGTTCCTCATCCTTGGACTGTCTAATCAACACTGTTGACTGTCTACCCAACAACCAGTCTTTTTGTCCCCCTTCTCCACAGAACCCCATTGCTGTTCAGCTATGTACTCCATTTTTACTTTCAGAGAATATCACAGATCAACCAATGTGCCAATTAGCACATGACCCAGAAAGAGCTCTTGGCCAAAATGGATTGGCATGTGATCCATTTGTCCCATCAGATTAAAGGGAATGAATTATATTCTTTGATCAAGGGTAAGGTTTTTTCTTTTCTCTGCTGCTACACATAAACAAGGAAGCAAGCAGTCTTATTGCCAACAACCACCATCTTGCTACCATAAGGGGAGTCACCATGAGGACAGCACACATACTGAAGACAGTAGAGCACAGGCCAGAAGACCTTGGGTCCTTGAAAATATCAATGAACTCCAATCTAGATTACACTGCTCTCGGGACCACCAGCTCTCCCATTTCTACATGGCTAGCTCAGTGAGTTAATGCATTTTCTTATTGTTTCAACGAGTTCAATATTCCTAGCCAAAACCAATCATTCCTCATTAAAAAATAAATGTTCTCTAAGGCCTGACCTCAGGTTGAGTCTCCTCTGGATTCTGCCCATCATCTTTTTGTCCACTGCATTCAGAATTCAGTATCTGCTGGACAAAATTCCCCAAAGTGGCTGCTTTCTTTTTTTTTTTTTTTTTCTTTTTAAGATTTTATTTATTTGACAGACAGAGATCACAAGTAGGCAGAGAAGCATGCAGAGAGAGGGGAGGAAGCAGGCTCCCTGCTGAGCAACAAGCCTGATGCCATGGGGGCTCGATCCCAGGACCCTGGGATCATGACCTGAGCCAAAGGCAAAAGCTTTAACAAGTGGCTGCTTTCTTACCTGACTTGCCTCTGCTAAGTCACTGTGCTTTTTCCTGGATCTCTCAGTCCCCCAAATTTGTACAGTACTAACGTAACTCTTCTCAAGTTTCTTATGTTCCCTAAACTGTCATCATTTTCTCTAAGATAGAACAGACTGTATCTGAAACCCAAACCCCAAATAGACATTCAAATGTCTATTATTGAAAAAATACTTGAAAGGTTATTTCCTTCAGACTATTTTTCCCCAATAAAAGAGTGATTCTATTTGAGGGTTTTAATATCTCTTTGGAAACAAGAAGTAGAGAATTATATCTTGTTCCAATTTGGGGCATTTTTCTATTTTTGGAATCCTATTACTTCGGGAATTTTGTCAGAGCAAACAGTGTATAAACCTCTCTGTTAAGGTAGCCTGACACGGGAGCCACATATAATTTGAGACGGAAAATGGGATTTTCACCAAACCTATAAAGTGGCCTTGGAAATAATTAATGTTTTGAACAATCTCAGAAACTTTGGAGAGCAACGTCAAAAAGCATTGTGTCTTCAGCTAAAATGCCCATCAGTGCTTTCAGATTAGCGTGCATAAGAAAACCATCGATGGACCTTGAGATGGACTTCTCTAGTGCTCTGTGGCTTCCTCCAGAAAGCGCTGCAACAAACCTGACTTGACCTGTAAACCCTTGTGGATTTAAGAAAAAATTTGTTTTTTAAAGACTAAAAGAATATAGGACAGAGAAATTTCCCAAACCCGTTAGAGTGCCACACTAGCCATGTTTTCTGCTTTGAGGATTACGGGCATAACCAACAATAAAGTCACATCCGTTTCCCTCAGTTATGTTTCCTTTTATCATCCCCTTTGGGAATATTCATGGCATATACACTCAGTGGGAGAAATGACCACAATTTGGGGCCTGATTTGGGGCTTTCCTGGATTCTCTATATACAATAGCATCTTGGAGACATCCTAAAATTCCAATTGCCAATGTAAATTATATGTTAACAGGATATCACACCATCTAAAAATATGCAGGAAGTTCTGTTAACTGTGAAGAGCAACATAACTAATATGTCTATCCCTTTCAAGTAAAACAGCAACTGATGTTCAGAGACATCCTGAGTCACAACAAAATTATAGATTCTTTGTGAATTACCCAGTGAAGTTGAGATTAGTTTTAGTAATAAGGGAATTTTTAAAGGAAGTAGTAAGGGCATAGACTCTAGAAGAAGACACCCTGTACAGACCTGTACCCCTGAAACAAATAATACATTATATGTTAATAAAAAAATAAAAATAAATAAAATAAAACAACAACAACAAATGAATGTCTTGGATGCTCGTCTCCAAACTCTGTGACTATGTTACCTTATGTTGCAAAAGGGGATTTGCTGGTGTGATTACATTAAAGATCTTGAAATGGAGATACTACCTTGATCATCCAGGAGGGCCTAATGCAATCACAAGGGTTCTGAAAAGAGGCAGTCCGGGGGGTCAGAGTCTGAGAAAGCTTGGTGAGGATGGAAGCAGAGGTCAGAATGGTATAGCCCCTCCAGGCAAGAAATGCAGGCAGCCTCTGGAAGTTGGGAAAGGCAAGGGAATGGATTCTTTCCCAGACATTCCAGAAGGAACAGGAACACAGGCCTACCCACCCAGTTTAATGTTCTGACCCTAGAACACTTTAAAACAATAAATTTGTGTTGTGTTATGCTACTACATTTGTGATAATTTGTCATAGTAGCAATAGGAAGGAAAGAATACATTAGACATCATCAAAGCTAAAAAAATCAATGTTAAGAAATATAAAAGGCCAAGCTACAGACTGGAATAAAATAGTTACAATGCATCTATCTAAGAAAAGGCCTGTACCCAGAATTTATAGAGAAATCTTGCAACTCAGTAACAGTAACACAAATTTAAAAATGGGCAAAAAATGTTAACCTATACTTACAAAAGAAAATACCTAATTGGTTATAAATACATGAAAAGACACCCAAAATGATTGCTTATGAGAAATGAAAATTAAGACCACAAGGACATCTTACTGCACATTGGCTGAAATTAAAAATATAATACCAACTCCTGGCAAGCATGTGGAACAACTGGAACTCCCAGACAATGCTTATAGGAATATAAAATAGCACAACCACTTTGAAAAACAGTTTGTCTATTTTTTTAATAAAGTTAAATGTATATTTGTCCGTAGCCCAAAGATTGCACACCTTGGCGCTTACGAGGGGTGGGGGGGAAGGAGCATGGAAGGGAGAAAAAGAGGGTGGAAGGGAAGAAAGAAAAAAGGGTCAGAGGGAGGGGGGGAAGGAAGGAAGGAACCATATGAGCCTAAAACTGGAAACAACCCAAATATTCATCAGTAGGTTGAACAGGCACACAAAATGTGGTAAACCTACACCATAGCATATTACTGAGCAATAGAAAGGGAACAAAGTGCTGATTTAACAGAAACATGAATGAATCTCAAAAACATGCTGAGTTTAAGAAAAAAATTCAGCCATAAAATGGTATATGTGACATAGTCCCATGTATATGAAATTTTAGAAAAAGCAAACTAATTTAAAGTGACGGAGAGATCAGTGGTGGCTTGGGGCTGGTGGAGGGGCTGAAGGATTCACGGCAGAGGGGAGGAGGGCGCTGCACGCAGGAATGGAAATGCTCTACATCATAATTGGGAGGATGGTTACACTGATATACGCATTTGTACATAAAGGATGACTTGATGAAATTGGTTTTTAGAAAGACATAGTGATTACTATGACTTTGAGAATTAGGGAAAATGAATGTAAAACATATTCTGACCAATGGACACCATAGTGAGAGCAAGACGAGCAGGGCATCGGTCTATCCAGGGGCTTCATGTGTTAGCAGCAGGACCACCGAGAGGAGTGGGATAGACCTTGGCATTCTGCTAACAGGACTGGTGGCACGGGTAGACATTCTGCTTTGTTCAGTGTCTGACAAAAATTTTCTAATGAGAATTTGTTAGGCACTTTGTGAGAAAATCAATTCTACACATTTTGGGAAAAATAGATTTTAGATAGGAAAATGTTACCCTTTATACATACATCAGAAGACTGGGGACTTGAGGGAACTACCTGTAGATAGTGTCAGCAGGAGAGAGTTTTCTGGAATTGGTTGAATAGTCATAGCTCTATAAACAAAAACAAACAAGAACGCAGTCTTTGTCAGAGCCTTGAGGATCCTCCACTTACTGTACCATTACCCCCTTTGAAAATGGACAGCCCTGGGTTGAAAAAGGCACCCTGCTGATTCTGCAGTAAGTAAATGAATAAATGTATTACTTCTTACTGGCATTTATCTGAACTGGCTCAAGGCAATGTTGGCATTGTCCCTTGCAATAACAGTGGAAGAATTTGTATTTAGGCTTTGCAGTTGTACATACACGCATTCCAAGTAATCAGAGAATCTCTTCTTAGGGATAAGGATGACCAGTTATTTCCTCGGAAGCTAAAAGAATGCATGTATATGCCTTCTTGGCCCGCTTGACCTAGCGCTAGCCAAGCACTGTTCTCTTGGACACCTGTCTGTCAAGAACCAAGGGAATGACCAAAACTCCGCAAGTATTCCTAGTGCTGTTTGTGACCAACTTCCTGCTGACCTCTTCCAACCTGCCGCTGAAGAGGAACAATGAGAGTGTATGGCTTCTTCCACAACTTGTTTCTTCACTTAATTAATAAAGGAGAGTCAGATAATGTTTAAGTTCAGAAAGAGGGATGGTTTGGGAAAGCATGGTAGACTGGATAATAGTCCCTCCAAGACATCCACACCTTAAGCTTCAGAGTCGATGAATACATTTCTTTACATGGAACACTGGACTTTGCAGATGTGATTAAGGTAAGGACCTTGAGATGAGGAGATTTTCCTGGGTTATCTGGGTGGGGCCAAATAAGACGAGGGCAGTAGAGGAAGAGTCAGAGGAGATGGGGCAGTGGAAGCCGAGGATAAAGTAGTGAGCTTTGGGGACGGAAGAAGGGGCCAAAACCCAAGGGTGGAAGCCTTCTAGTAGCAGCCACTAGAAGGTGGAACTGCAAGGAAACAGACTCTCCAAGACGATCCAGGAGAAACACGATTCTGTGGACACCTTGTTTCTCGTTCATAAGTTCCATTTTGGACTTCTACCTTCAGAACTGTAAGATTAGTAACTTGTCTTGTTTTAAACACTAAAGTTGTGGTGAGACATTACAGCAGCAATAGGAAAATAACACAGGAGATATCTTAGTGTTTTGTTTTGTTTTTTAAGATTTTATTTATTTATTTGAGAGACAGGCAGAGAGAGAGCATGGGCAGTGGGGAGGGGCAGAAGCAGGCTTCCCGCTAGGCAGGGAGCCCAATACGGGGCTGGATCCCAGGACCCTGCGATCATGACCTGAGCTTAACCAACTGAGCCACCCAGGTGTCCTTGGAGATATCCCAGGTTCTTTGAAGATTAGACAGGAGATGGGTATGTAGACTCCAAAATACAAAATGTAAAGTGCTATTGTATTCAGACTGCTTGCAACTTCTACACCTGCCACACTCTTTCCAAACTCAAAAAATTTTATCCTTCCTTTAGTGTGTCTGTGTGCATGTTTCACATATGTACAGCCCACCTCAGACTACAAATTGATGAAAAGGGAGTTAAGACACAGAGATAGAAAGTAGATATGAGGCACCTCTTTCCCATTTGCTCTCATTAGAGCTCTCCTCGCCCCAATTTGGCCACCAGAACCTCAAATGCATTTGTTCACTTCACATGGGTCAGTTATATCATGTATCCATGTATCCTTCCTTCAAAAGCAAGGTCTGCCCTGCCTTTATGTAACCGATAAGGTCTAACTTCCTACCCCCACCCAGCCCTGAGGTAACTCCTGATTCCAAGGAAACTCCTTCCTATCCATTTTCATTTCCTGAAACAGCTGGCAGGTTGGCACAAAAGCTGGCATTTCTTATGAAATAATTTTGTGTCTCATTCTAATTAGGGTGGAGAAAGGGTCCCGGAGGGCCAGTCTAGCAAGGGTAATGTGATGGCCAGTAAGACTCAAATAAATAAAGCGAGACAGCCTTAATGCAGCACCTACTACGCACCAGAAGCATTAACTAATTGGACATTTTATCCCTACATAACCCAGCAAAGTGTTATTGTCTCTTTATAGATAAAGAAGCGAAAGCACAGAGTGGTCAAGTAACTTAGTCAAAGCTGCCTAGCTAATGAAATGGCAGAGCTAAGACCTATAAACTCAGCATAGTAACTGCACAGGAATAGAGTAGAATGAAAAACTTTCACCATCCTCTTGAGTGATCTGCCTTAGGTGCCCACGGTCCCAGGGTTCGTCCCCTGTTCTTTGATGCAGAATCTCCAGCTGCCACATCATTCTAACACTTACAACTCCAATTCCATCCTCTTTTTAGGGTGCCTTTGTGTCTAGTCAACCAGAGAGCAGAAAACAGAAGTAGTCTTATTAAGCACTTCGCAATGCAGTATTTTGTAACAAATGTGAGCTCTTGTGGGTTTTCTTCTGAGCTCCTGCTCTGCTACTTTGTTAGTGCTCCCATCCAGAACAAGTCCTTGGGTAGAAAAATCACTTCTCTGTGGGACACTAAGCTTGGAAGCCCTAGAAAAACACCAGAATTCTTTCCTTGGCCCCATCAAGAGCTAAAGCCCCTTGGCCTGAATCAAGGACAACTCTCAAACAAGAGCAAGCTATTTGCAGCTCTGTGATTCCGTGATTCTGTGATTCTCTTCTCCAGGAACAGAGGCCAAGCGTAAGCCCTGGGGAAGTGGGACAAAATGAGTCTGCCTGGAAAGACCTTGAGGCCAACCAGAAATTGGCCTCCTATTTTCTTTTTATTTATCCAAGAGAGACATCAAGAGAAATATACTGCTCTTCCTAACCCCAAATTCTCAAGAGGAGGCAAAAAGAATCACAAGTAACCATTGCCTAAAAATCAATTTTGAAATAATAGCTCCACAAAATATTGAACATGCAATTTTGTATTTCTTGATAAACTGAGGTCAGAAAGTGTTACCATAATTGGCATATTGTATTTGCATCCCCAGAGACTAAATGCGTGGGGAGAGAGTGGTGGGAATTCAGGATTCTAGTTTCTGGAGCATGTTTGCTGGCGTCTCACTCTTGCTTGATTGTCATCCAGAAACCACCAGACCCATCTGCATATGTGTGTCCTGTTTTGCCTCCTAATGCTCCCTGACATGCTGTTGATTTAAGGCTAAAATCTCCCACAGTAGAGAATATCACTGGTCTCCAAAGATTCAAAAATAATGATGTGTGGAAGATACAGATGCGTCATTTATCTTCTTCTACTCTCTTCAACAGAGTATTCCCCAAAAAAAGTTTTTAAAAGCAAAGGTAAGAAAAAGGCACTTTAATACAATTACACTTTCAAAGAACTTGCCAAGAAAATATTTTCAGCTGCCAAGTCAGCAATTTTCCAAAGATATCCAAACAGAAGGAAAAGGATTAATGGAAAAGAAATTATCAGGGGAAATTTAACTATAGTTTAGAGAACAGCAGGAGGTACACAGCACATTATTACTTTTTTATTCATTACTTGCCTCCGAGACAAAAAAAAAAAAAAGAACCAAACTGACAGACAGCAGCCCAGTACTATGACCTTATGAATACCAAATATGTACAATAATAGTATCAGTCTGACCCCCTGTGCTCTGCCTCACCACATCCATTACTGCTTTCTCTAAAGCACACAGCGTCCTCCCTGATCTGCTGAGAGGGAACCAAGCATCAGGAGACAAAAAGCCCTTCCCTGGGGCTCAGGAGAGGCCTGTGGGGAGAAATAGGCCTAGATCCCTCCCCTTGGCCTAGCCCTTCACCGCCCCCCACCACCCGCCAGCCAGCCAGCCCTCAAGCCTCCATCAACAGCCTGACTCTTTTCTGACCCCCAGCCAAACAGATCCTTCTTTCCATCCGGACAATGGGAAATGCTGACCCGGCTTGTGCAATTGGTTTAATGTGACTCCTGAGTTTTCCTGAGAGATTTTAATTTCAGGAGTTAGAAGATTTATGCCTAGGGGTGATTTGATGAACTTTTTTTTATTGCAAAATATGCATGAATTTTGGTAAATTGCCATGGGAAAAATAAGAGTACTATTCTGAGTTTACATCAACTTTCAAATTATCGTAGAGTTGCTTATCCAGGTTGTGTGTTATTTATATTTTTAATTCTCCTCTCTCTTGTTGTCTACCATTTTAGCCACGTGAATGATCTCAAAACTTTCACAATAGCATTGTAAGGAATACACTTCACCATTTTCTAACAAAATACAAGTGTAGAGAGAGAAATTTAAAATCCCAATTTCTGTATCTTTTCAACAGTTTACTACAATATGTGGTAAGAAAGAAGAAGTCATTGCTATAATTAAAATTGGAGGACTGTGCTTTTTATCTCTTTTACTACTAGTCTTTCAAACAGGATTTGTTAAGAGCTGAATTTATGGAAAATATTCTGTAAAAGAATTGTATGGCTGAAAAGAAAGAAGAAAAAGATACATGGTTTGCAGCCGATGATCACATCTTATATTTGGTTAGTACAATGTTCAAAATGTTCCCACTTTGAAATCGTATTTATTCCTTCAGTAATACATATTAAATATCTACTGTGTATCAAGCTCAGAGATAGGTTCTAAATATACATTACTGCTCACTGGCCAGAATTGACTTTCATTATTTTCGGGTAAACGTCTATACTCTTACTAGCTATCATTTTACTGAGAACTTATTATTTGCTAATTAGTACTTTATTAACAATAAAGACAGTTGGCATTCATTGAGCTCATCAGAGCTGGGTGCTGTGCGTGGGAAGACAATTCTCGATGGGGTCTCTCACAGTCCTGCGCATCTTGCAAACAGAGGCCCTAAGTGCTTTTGTTCTAGACTGTCTTTTCAAGGATATTTGAATAGCAAATAGTCTTGGAAGCTACAAGAGATTGTTTCTGCCAGAGCAAAAAGAGCAGGTTTACTTCCTGCCCATCATAAAACACTGGAGTTCCCTGGGGGCACCTGGCTGGGTCAGTGGGTAGAGCATGCAACTCTTGATTTCAGGGTCATGAGCTCAAGCCCCACTTTGGACCTGAAGCTCACTATCACTATAAATGAATAAATGAATAAATAAATAAATAAATAAATATTTACCAGAGGGGGTGGGGGGAGAGAAAATAAATAAATAAATAATCGAAGTTCCCTAAGACCCAAGTTTCTCTCTGTAACAAACCCACCATGGGTACAGATATCACCTGGCCCTGGTAGCTTTGCCTTATGGGAAGCAGAGCTCAGGAAACCAGCGTAACTGCTGTGAGCCAGAGTCATTCGTCTCTGACCCAGGAGTCTTGTCTTTGGCCAGCACCTGTGAGACTGTAACAGGCTAACTTGTGAGCTTGCGAGGGAGGTAAAAACATCAGACTGTTCATAGTTCTTGACACCTCGGAATGCATTACCAAGGCTACTTCACTGAATCTTCCCAACGAACTATTCAGATTACTCCAATTTCAAAGATAAAGAAACCAAGGCTCAGAGATACTTTGGTGGGGGAAAAAAAAGCCTGCTCAAAGTTACATAGTTGGTCGCCACCTCCCACTTCACAATACTTTTGTTTATGTGGTGTGCCCTGATTCCAGCCCGAATGTAAGAGTCTGTAGGTCCTCCAGTGACAAACACCTCTGAGAGGATACACTTGAAGGCACTGGAGCAGGCAGGACTGGGAGGGAGTTCTGGGGATCTGCAAAGCCTTGAGCTTGACTTTACACTTGACAGAACAGACAAGACCAAAGTACCAAAGCAGAAGATGTTTGAGGAGAGTTATATTTTGGAAAGTGATTTTATCAAAAGAGCTGAAAATAATCAGGCTGGGCTTGGAAACAAGGGGAACCAACCTCCAAGAAGGGACACATGGAAGCACAGATATCATCAGAGAGGCTAATACTGCAGCTAGAACATTAGCTTGATGAGGACTCGAAGTACATCCACAAGCAAAATCCTCATTTCTGAGCTACTGAGAATAAGGAGACCTATTAAACTCCCAGATCTGACTCATAATGAGAAGGTGCTCTGGAGATAAACAAAGCCTATTGGCTGCCAAATCTGTTAGCCTAAAGTTTCTTTCCCATATTACTACAAGAGAGGACCCAGGTCACAAGGATCAGTCTCTTAATATCCTCGAGGAGGTGGATCTACTGACAAACAGCACAGAGGCCTGAACACTTCCAACACCAGTAGGCACTGTGTGCAGCAAGAGGAACCCCATTCCCATGAGAGAAAACAGGAATGGATCCCTCAAGATTTAAACTTCTGCCACTGGAAGACAGCTTGTCAATGAGATTGACAGCATGGTTTTTCAGCATAGTGTTTCAGTAGCAAAACAGGGATATGAAGAAAAATCAGATGCTTTGCCTCATCTCTGATGGCTTAGCCTGGCCACAACTTGAATCGTACACAGGATCCCAAATAGCATATGTGGGATGATTTGAACATTATTAAAAGAAGGAAAAAAAAAAAAACCTAATGTGACATCAGAAGGCATAGCTTGCCAGCCCCAGTCGTGCCCTGATCCAAATGCACGGACAATCCTGATTTCCACATCGGGACATTTTTTATGATCCTTTGGGGAAAATTCACAAGTGCTATTAATAGCCTTTGGCCTAGGATATATATCATGGTCAAACAGGAGAAGTTATAATTAGGAAGTGCAGTCTAAGAGGTAAAGGTCAGACAACGCTCTAAAATACTGCTTAATATACAGAGCACTGCGCAAAAGTGCTGATGCAGGAGAAATGACTATTGATTAAATCGGGTGCTTCAAATCCCTGCTAATGCCATAAAATTTAATGGATTACAAAGGGAATGCACAAACCACAAGAAAAGCTGTGGGAAGCACAGTATCAGGGCCTCTCCCAATTAAGACAAGTTCAGAAAACATACTCTGGATCTTTTTTTAAGCTAAATCTTTAAAGATGGGATAAAAATGGCATCTTTATTTATACTACCTAATGCCGTTATCCATCCCCTCCTCTTGAAGAGAATTTACTACTCACATAAGAAATCGCCCTGGAGACTGAAAGGCTGTTGTGCCTTTACTTTATGGCCAGCATAATTTGGGTTTTGAAAAGTTCAACCCAAACATCCCCACCATCCTCAACCAGACTCCCTGCTCTGTGCTGTCAGCGTACCCAACAGCAGCAATGGAGGGCCAGGTGGGGTCACCTCTTCCCCTTGCCATTCTCTGGGGTCACTCAAAGCCTCCAAGGACATGAATGGGAGGGCCTTGTTCTCTTTCAGCTTTGCTTGGTGAGGAAAAGGATTGCTCCACGGACTGCGAACAGTTTTCACAGCTCCCCTCAGAACATGGCGGAAGAGCCTGGGAAGGCAGCGTAGTTCAACTGCCACCTCACTTCCAGTCTCTGCTCCGCAGCCAGGGTCACCCATCCAAAATGAGCCTGGGTCTGTAACTTTACTTTGCCAACAAAGGTTCTTGGTTATACAAAACAGACACGACTCTGCTTACTTAATTCGAAAAGGAGGGTGCTTGGGTGGCTCAGGCAGGTAAGCGGCTGCCTTTGGCTTGGATCATAATCCCAGAGTCCTGGGATCAAGTCCCACTTCAGGCTCCCTGCTCAGTGGAGAGCCTGCTTCTTCCTTTCCCTCTGCCTGCTGCTCTGCCTACTTGCGCTCTCTATTTCTCTGTCAAATAAATAAATAAAATCTTTTTTAAAAAGGAAAAAAGAAAAGGAATGTACTGGAAGGTCCACAGAGAGCTCAGAGATTTGGTGTGCAGCCTAGAGAACCTGGTTCAGAACGCAGACATGTATCAGGGAAAGCAAAGCACTGCCAAGAAGGGGTATAAAAACATTCTGCTGAGCACTCTGCTCTAGCAGCACTTTGTATGGCAGTACCCCCCATTCACCACAACGTGTGTGGATTCAATCCCTTTTCATACTCAGCCTTAAAGGTCCCAGGCTGGAGTACCCATTTGGTAGAGGCTAGGTCACGCACCTGGCCCAGGCCAGCCTGGTACCTGTGCAATGGGACATCAGCCCATAGGAGGAAACTTCTGCCTCCAGAGACAGGAAGGGGTTTGTAGATGCCACGCAGGCACAAACTTAGTACTCTTCAATAATCTCTATTGCCCACAGCATAAAGTCATAGAAAGTGAGGCTATGTCCTAGTTTTTCTGAGACCATCTTAATTTTACATTCTTGTCCTAGAATGATTCTTGAGACTTCTTTTAAAAAAATTATTTTAGAGAGAGAGAGAAAATAAGAGACTGTGCATGCATGGGCAAGCAATTGGGGGAGGGACAGAGGAAGAGGGAGAAACCCAAGCATGCTCCACACCCAGAGTGGAGCCTGACATGGGACTCCATCTCATGACCCTGACATCATGACCTGAGCCAAAATCAAAAGTCGGACCTTTAACTGACTGAGCCGCCCAGGTACCCTGGGACTTCTTTTACTCTCAAAAGTGTCTGGGTTACATGTTCACTCTACTTATGAAGCTTTTCGTGACATGGCCCCTGCCTACCTTTCCAATTCATTTTTCACTATTCCCGGATTTGTCTTTATACTTCAGTGTGACAAAAATACTTATAATTCCCTCCTTTCAGAATGCTATTTTTACACTTTACTGCCCAGAAGTCTTTCCCGGCTTGTGTATTTTACTGAGTTATATACACTTCCCCACTCATCCTTTCCCGTTCGTATATATATCTATCCCTGTGCTTACCAGATTATGTTGTGATCATCTATCTAGGAGTCTAACTGCCACCTTAGACTGTGAAGTACTTATGAGGACCCGTGACCTCCTCATCTTTGATCCATCAGGATCTAACACAGTATCTGACCCCTGTAAAGTGACACCCTCAAAAATAACTGATGAATGACTGAGTCATACAAACTTGAAGTAAGAGATTGGTTATACAAGACAGGCAAAACAAATGTTGGTGAGGATGTGGAGGAAGGGGAACCCTCTTACACTCTTGGTGGGAAAGCAAGCTGATGCACCCACTCTGGAAAACAGTATGAAGTTCCTCAAAATGTTAAAAATAGAGCTACCCTATGACCCAGCAATTGCACTACTGGGTATTTACCCCAAAGAAACAGACATAGTGAAAAGAAGGGGCACACGCACCCCACTGTTCATAGCAGCAATGTCCACAATAGCCAAACTGTAGAAGGAGCCGAGGTGCCCTTTGAAAGATAAATGGATAAAGAAGATGCGGTTCACATATACAATGGAATATTACTCAGCCATCAGAAAGGACAAATATCCACCACTTACATCGATATGGTTGGAACTGGAAGGGATTATGCTAAGCGAAATAAGTGAAGCAGAGAAAGACAATTATCCTATGGTTTTATTCATATGTGGAACATAAGGAAGTCCTAGTGCAGAGGACCACAGGGGAAGAAAAGGAAAAGTGAATGGGAAGAAATCAGAGAGGGAGACAAACCATGAAAGACTCTGGACTCTGGGAAACAAACTGAGGTTTATAGAAGGGAGGGAAGTGGGGTGATGGGGTAGCCCAGTGATGGGTATTAAGGAGGGCATATGTGGTGATTAGCACTGGGTGTTATACAACTAATGAATCGTTGAATACTACATCAAAAACTAATGATGTACTATATGTTAGCTAATTGAACATAATTTAAAAAAAAAAAAAAGGAGGAACATATAACACCACTGTGTGAAGAAAATCCCTGAATAAAAGAACCATTTCTTCATGCTAAAAGAGAGAGAGAGAGAGACTTGTTATAAAATTACCATAGTGGGATAATAATAACAGACATGAATGAAAGTAAAACAAATTAGTGAGCCAACCACACAGGGAAAGATGGCTAGCAGTCCAAATCACAGCCTCAGAGTCATGCCTCAAATCAAACTCAGAACCCAGAGGGATTCATTCTGATGGGCAGCCTGGGGTAGAGACCAAAAGGTAGAGGAATAGTGTTTTCAGTCCAGTTGATTTGTTGGATTTTAGAGCAAGACCTACCCAGATTTGAGGTCCAGTGCCTCAAGAGTTCATGTTGAGGATTGGCCCCAGCAGGAGCCCTGGGTTGCAATCCAGAGACAGGCCAAGCATGTGGGGGATCGTGAAAGAAACCTGAGGCTTGGGAGATTCATGTAGACCCCACTCACTGCACAGAGAATGAACCCACCAGAGCAATACTCCTTCCTGATGTCCCAGCTGCATGTCAGGTCTGACTCCAGGCTCTGACCCAGAGGAAAGTCAGGTTAAAGAGCCGAAGCATCTGCCATTCGGTGAGGCTAGGAAAAACAGGCTTTCACTTGCAATTAATGGCAACCACAAGCTAGGCTTTAGATAAACATGATCTATTTGGAGGGCCCCAGGAGCATCCATATGCTTACCCTCTGAAGAAGCCAATACATATGCTTTGGCCTATTAAACTACATGTTTATCTTCCTTCAAGGCAAAAAGGAACATCTGTCAGCAGGCCCTTGCACTTCATTTCCATGGTGAATACTAAGCTTCGTCAGATGCCAAGTCAAGTCACAAAATTGGGAAGTTTACAGGCTTGGCTACAAAAGGAGCTCCACAGAACTGCCCCTACGAAGTGCAAAATGGGCCACCAGCTGTCCCTAGTGTGTGTCCTCTGTCCAGTGGTCTTTCTCTGAGCTCTATGCCCTTGTTATTCAGTTTGCACTGAACTTCTATACAAATAAGTACTTTCTCCTTCAATTCTAGCATTGTTTATTCTTGTTGAGAAAAGGCCGAGACAGAAATGGTTAAGAGACTGCAAAAGAGATACAGAAAACCTGTGGCTGCAAGATGAGCCTTGCGATGGGTTTGGAGTCAGAGAGACACATGCTCTAGCCTTAGTTCTACCACTGATCAGCAGTCCATTCTTTTTTACAATTTATTTTTCAGTGTTCCAAGACTCATTGTTTATGCACCACACTCATTGCTCCATGCAATATGTGCCCTCTTTAATACCCACCACCAGGTTCACCTAACACCCCACCTCCCCTCCAGAACCCTCAGTTTGTTTCTCAGAGTTTGGTCTCTCATGGTTCGTCTCCTCCTCCAATTTCTCCCAATTTACTTTTCCTTTCCTTCTCCTAATGTCCTCCCTGTTTCCTCATGTTCCACAAGTAAGTGAAACCATATGGTAATTGACTTTCTCTGCTTGACTTATTTCACTCAGCATAATCTCCTCCAGTCCCATCCATGTTGGGTATACAAAAGTTGGGTATTCATCCTTTCTGATGGCTGTGCAATATTCCACTGTATATATGGACCATATCTTCTTTACTGCTGAAGGGCATCTTGGCTCTTTCCACAGTTTGGCGATTGTGGACATTGCTGCTATGAACGTTGGCCTTCTTCTCACCACATCTGTATCTTTGGGGTAAATACCCAGTAGTGCAATTGCAGGGTCATAGAATATTAGCTGTCCATTTTTGAATGAGCTATGTCCCAGGACCATTATGGAACTGACTTTGCATTAGTGTCATTCTTAGCACTTAGTAAATATGCAGTAAATACTGGCTATTACATACATTGATCTTCAGGGTATACTGGGTACTGCTGGTCCCTAACCCAAGTAGCTAGAGTACTGATCCCTCTTCTGATAAGCTTTAGACTCCATGCATCTGGCTCTGTATCATCAATACGGTTTGAAATCAAGTTCCAAAGTTCAAACTTCAGTGCTTCCAGAGCCTGGAATGTCCCAACCACCAGAGGACTGAGATATAACCATAACTTAGGGTCTTCAGCTTCTGACATCTTAATAACCTTTCTGTTTTCCAGAATGTTTATTATTTAGGAGCCTAACCAAGGAAAAATAGCATCTCTGAATACCTTCCCAACTCCCAGATCCCATATGGGGAAACCATAAACTCTTACTTAAAAGAGATGGTATCTGGAGGCGTCTGCCTGGCTCAGTCAGTGGAGCGTGCAACTCCTGATCTTGGGGTTGTGAGTTTAAGCCCCATGTTGGGTGTAAAGATTACTTAAACAAATAAGGCTTTAAAAGAGAGAGAGAGAGAGATGATATCTGAGCAGAACCAAGCTGTTTTACCAGCAAAATTTTATTTGCCCTGAATGCTTTTTTTCTGCCTAGAAAATTACAGATGATTAACCTTTCCTCTAATAAATTCCAGCAAAGCTTTCCTATGGAGACCCTAGAAGTGATGCTTAGAGATATATTATAATTATTACAATCACTGCACACAAAATACAGAAATATATGCTGTGTACGAGTCTTGGTTTCCCCAATAGAAACAAAAATAGATCAGTTCAAGGAGAAGCAGAAGGCAGCAGAGAATTCTGGTATACTCTCCACGAGGACCATCTTCTTGCACAGGCCCCCAGGTCAGATCCACTCATTGAGCAAGCTTATCTAGCCACTAGCCACTCATCTAGTGGGCTCATGATGAGCCCACACTCAGGATTGTCACACACTTCTATGTCACATATCAGTCACTGGCACCTCTAGGAACTCATGGTGCTCTTCTGGTTCAGGAATCAGGAGGTTTCTGAGCATTTGATCTAGCTCTTTGGTTCTTACTTTTTGAACTTTTAAAGTTAGATATCTCTCCATACTCCTGGCCATTGCATACTAACTCAAATAGGTTAAACAAACATTAATTTTCAAAAAAAAAAAGCATCAAAAAAATGAACTTTCAGAAAAATATGTATTACATCAAGTCTGAACTACATAACCTGTATATTACTAAATTAATAAGTACATATCAAGCTATAGAAATCTACTCTTAAAATCACATTAGGTTATTATTCACACAAATATTAAAATTAACAACTTAATCCCTAATGTTTTTACATACCAAGAAGTGGGGTCTTCTCATTCCTAAAGAGGTGAGCCATTAAATCTATCTGCTTCTATTTATTAATATTAGGTATCTAGTTAGAATAACAGAAACATAAGTCTTAATCAGTAGAGATTTAAAAATATGTCCTGAGACTAAAACTGTACTTTTATATATCAGTCAATCCACTTTGGGCACCATATTTTACCTAAGCAGAAAAATCCAAGCAGGTTTGACCACAGGGAAGCCCAATCTCGATTAGCATGGGATTCACACCAATCAGCATTCCTTATGTCTTAATGTTCTAAATAACCCATACAAAAGAGTTTTATACTTCAAAATTCAGTTAGCCATTTGCCTTTAAAAAAAAAGTGGTGAAGATTTATTCCCTTTTTTAATCCATTTTTTTTCCTAGCACAGGAGGTAAATATAGTTTTAAGAAGAATAAGGTAAAGCCCAGGGGCCAGCTCTCAAATGAAGATGCCCGGCGCAAAGCTACTACTCTCCAATTTGGGTTTCTAAGCCCAGGTCATGGCATCCAGCTGTTTCACAGTGCCTTTGATCTTGTGCCATCTCTTGTTTCTTCATGAGCTCACCCTCAGGACTAACAGCTACTTTCTGTCTTAGTGAATTCCTATCTTCTAAACTGACATCCTCATTATGGCTTTTATGCTCTGGCATCCCCTCCACACTCCCCTGGCAGGTTATCCTCCCTTCTCTAGTGTTACCTTTGGTCCTGTTTCCTGTGGAGTAGATGTCCTTTCAGGTTCCTTCAACCCACTCTGGACTCCTGCAAACAGTCTTCTTAAATGTGGAGGAATCTGCAGTCTTTTCCCCTATCACCTGACTTCTGTCCTTTCCTCTTATAACATTCTGAAATAAACCAGTCTTGAAATGGAAGATGCCAGTGTGCACCACGGTAGGGGTGAAATGGCAACACAGTGGTCAAAGTGGTAGAGCTCAGAGAGGGAGATCCAAATGGATGGTCTCCTCTTTAATTTCTCCATCTCCCTGTACTTCTCGTGATACTCTTGTCAGTATCTGGGCAGTTTTCTCTTATGATTGTGCGACATTTTGGACATCAGGCAGGTCTGCCCTCTTCCTTTTAAGGAGGAACTCCGGAGACATCGTTCTGTTACAGCCTCTGTGAAGGCAGGTCCCCATGTCCTTGGAGCACTAGCCAGGTGCCAGGACAAGAAGAGTCCTGAAATTCTCTCTAAGGTTATTTATCTTTTCATTCACTATTGAAATAAAACTCTTCTTTCAACCTCACATGTAAACCTTCCTGATAACTTCAGAATAACCATGTGGTAGGGATTTAGTGATAACAATCTATTTGGAAAGGGAGTTAAAGACTGGCCTTGAAGCTATATTTGCATAGAAAGTCCATGCTTGGGGCACCTGGGTGGCTCAATGGGTTAAAGTGTCCGACTTCCGCTCAGGTCATGATCTCAGGGTCCTGGGATCGAGCCCCACATTGGGCTCTCTGCTCAGTGGGGAGCTTGCTTCCCCCTCTCTCTCTCTCTGCCTGCCTCTCTGCCTACTTGTGATCTCTCTCTCTGTCAAATAAATAAATGAAATCTTAAAAAAAAAAAAAAAAAAGAAAATAAAAGAAAAGAAAAAGAAAGTCCATGCGTTGGGTTTGGATTATATATATTTATAATAACAAGATTTTCTGTACATATAATCCACATAATACATAACATTGTTTCAATGTCCTTATCAAAGAGTGGGCAATTCATGAAGGTTATAAGGGTAAAAGGCCCCAAATCATCCTTTGACATCACTATGGCTTCATTTTTTCTATAAACACTCTCCATATACTTAGTGAAAAGTACTTTTTTAAAGATTTATTTATTTAGAGCATTTGCACACAACTGGGGGAGAGATGGAGAGGGAGAGAGAGAATTTCAAGCAGATTCCCCACTGAGCTTGGAGCCTAATGCAGGGCTCTATTCAATAACCCTGAATCAGGACCTGAGCCTAAATCAAGAGTAGGATGCACAACCAACTGAGCCACCCAAGTATCCTGTGAAAAATAATTTCTTAATCTTCCCTGCAGCCTGTGGAATTTCCTCAGGGCTGAGGGCTATAAGCCAGCTGGTGGATACCTCCACAGGGGAGCTCCTGCTGAGCCTCCATTGTTCAGTGCAATGGTTCTCAGCAAGGGTTGCTGCTCACATTCACCTGTGGATATTTAAAACCCACTAGTGCCTCGGACCATGGCCCAAACCTACTGATGTCAAAGGTTGAGGGCAGGGCACAAATATCACAACCATGTTCTGAGGTACAAACTCGGACAAGAGGTTGGAGCTAAGGAGAAAAATCAAGTTGGGATTTGAGCTGGAATCACATCTCTGAGTTTTGAGCTGGAAGTCATGACACTGCCGATGATTATTTACATAGCTTGGATTAAGTCATTAAACCCTTGAGCATGAACTTTTCTCAACAGTAAAATAAAGACACGAATGCTTGCACTACCCCGCCCCTTCTGAGGTCATCATAAGGTCCAAATGAAGGGACAGCTGTGAAAGGTCTACAGGCCTTAGAGCTCTGCAGCTCTGTACAGATGCTAGTATTAGTATTTGATGGACCCGTGCTCTCACCATCTAAGGACGTGGAAGCCCTCTTGGCCTGTGAGCTCTTTCCCCTTATCTGTGCTTGATCCGAGCTCTTTCAGTTGCAGGGAAGAGAGTCATTCAATTTACCTCAAGAAATGAGTTTGTGTATAAACATAGAAATGGAGTAGAACTAGGACTGGAACAAGAACCAAAAGTCTTGAGAAAGTAAGGCCATTCTGGGGATTATAGACATCTCTAGCATTTTCTCTAGCCGTATAAACTCTCTGGCAGAAAGTTTTTGCCAGAGTCTGTCTTCTTACTCATAACCCCACATGGATCTTCACTTACCTCATGGAATTCACTCAACCTCCTAGACCCTCTCTGCTTTCAGCTTCAGCTCTAGTTACCAACTATGCAGTGGTCTCAGCATTTTCTCTTTCAAATAGCTGAAAGATAAAACTAACATGACCAACTCCTGGGTCAGAAGTCTAATAGCCAGTTTTGGCTCAAGTGCCCACCCTTGTCCAAAGAATAGTTATAAGGTAGGCATAGATGGGGAGGAGAATAAAAGAGACAATCTGTAGAGAAAAGTCTCCTCAGTGGTGGCTACAAGCAAGGCCGGTTCACTGTGGAAGGACTGAGGGCCAGTAGGCTCTATGACTGACATCTCTCAGGTAATGTCTTTGTTCTTTTTCCCTCTGGTATAAGGCAATGAGAATAAAAATGTTCACCTTGACTGTAAGAAAAATCACAAGATTACTTTCCTGGAGCATGAGATTATAAAAGGTTATAAACTCTACCCAGGTCAGTGACTCCAGCCACAGGATATAGATATATATAAAGAGTCCAGCTTTGAACCACTTGGGTTTGTTTGGAGACCCTGAACTCCAGATGTCCATGTCCAGTGGCTTCTTCTAACTCAGGTGTGTCTCTTGGGACCCAATACTCCCGTCCTTTCTTGCCTATGCCTTCTCTACTCCCCACACTCATGGCAGTCTCAGTCTCTCCAAACTTCTTGAGCCTTTGGGGATTGTTGGTCATGGTGCATGAGTCTCACTCAAGGAGAAACACCGAATTCAAGTTTTCCTTGTTGTCTAAAGAATTTGCTTCTAATTCTCTAACTTGCACATTCTCTGGTTTCTACAAGTAACCTTCCCTTCCCCGTGGAAATAAATTCTCAGATAACCATTCCAACAAAACACTTATTTTTTTCAGGTCGCATAGAACCCTCATCAGTACTGTAATGGAAAAACAAGGCTATGTCCACCCTAACTTCACCTAAGGGTGGCTTCCTTTCCCCCATTGTCCACTCCTACAACCCATCACTTTACCAGCTATTGCTATTGTTTCGTCTACCACATGGTGGCACTGTTCTCTGACCGCTTCTTCGCCATCTCTGGATTAAAAATGAGGCTCCCATTAGAGTACTTGGATTTACAAGAGGGTTTCTCCTTCAGTCTGATTTTGGCTGAATATCTCTTTGTATCAAACCCCACAAGGCAGTCTTTTTCCTCTGTTTTTATTGTTCTCTTTTTCAGGGGCCTGGATAAGGAAATGTTTGAGAATATTTGAACCTCATCAGCCAGCATTGCACTTAAAAGTACCTACTCGCCACTGATTATGAACCAAGACCTAAGGAAAACATCCAAGTGCCTTGACTTTCTAACTTAAAACAAGTTTCCCGTCTCCTGCTAGAAGAAGTACAGCATTCTGAGGTTCGCCCTTTAATCAAATATCATTGTACCATTTTCCCCAAGAGGCCCTCACATAAATAAGACCCTGTCATTAGCTCCCATGATGCCCTCATTCCAGATCCCCACCACACCCATGACTCTCAAGTCACCCCCTCCTCTAGCATAGAGGGAGAAGAGAAGGCTTTGAGATCAGACCTGCAGCTAAATTCTAGTTCTACTCTTACTGGTTAATGACCAAACTCTCTTCCTAAGTCTTCATTTCCTCAGTTACCAAATAGGGATAACATTTGGAAAGAGAAAAGAAAAGCTGGAGGTATCACAATTCCAGACTTTGAGTTATATTACAAAGCTGTAGCAATCAAAACAGTATGATACTAGCACAAATATAGACACATAGATCAAAGAACAGAATAGAAAACCCAGAAATAACTCACAATTAAGTGGTCAATTAATCTTTGACAAAGCAGGAAAGAATATGCAATAGTGAAAAGACAGTCTCTTCAATAAGTGGTGTTGGGAAAACCGGACAGTTACACGCAAAAGAATGTAACTAGGCCACTTTCTTAAACCATACATAAAAACTAACTCAAAATGGATGAAAGACCTAAATGTGAGTCCTGAAACCATAAAAATCCTAGAAGAGAGCACAAGCAATAAATAAATAAAATAAAAATAAATAAAATGGGGGTAACAGATCTTAACTCAGGCAGTAAATGAGGCGTCATATGCAAAGCACATGACACAGTACTTGGTGTATAATGATGCCAAATAAATGCTCATTCCCATTTCTTTTCTCTTCCACAAACTCCACTTCTTTATTTTAAAATCTTTTTCCAGTCTTCAGGACCCATCAAGATAATCTACTTTCAATATATAGCTCTGTTTGCTTATATATGTTAAGAGCAATTACCAAAATGATACACAGAAAATAAGGTTTCTAACTATAGGATAATAAAAAAAAAAAAAGACAAACCTGTTGTATTCTCTTAAGATATGATTTTAATTGATTGATAAGATGAAGATTCAAAATAAAAGTGCTTGGGGCACCTGGGTGGCTCAGTGGGTTGAGCTTCTCCCTTCGACTCGGGTCATGGTCTCAGGGTCCTGGGATACAGCCCTGAATCATGCTCTCTGCTCGGCAGGGAGCCTGTTTCCCCGCCCCGCTCTGCCGCCTATCTCTGCCTACTTGTGATCTCTCTCTCTCTCTCTGTCAAATAAATAAAATCTTAAAAAAAAAAAAAAAAGTGCTTGGGACAAGCAGGGTGGCTCAGTCAGTTAAGTGTCTGCCTTCAGCTCAGGTCATGATCCCAGAGTCCTGGGATCAAGCCCCACATTGAGCTCCCTGCTCAGTGGGGAGCCTGCTTCTTCCTCTGCCCCCCCACCCGCTGCTTTTGCTCTCTCCCTCTCTCTCTCTCTCTCTCAAGTAAATAAATTTAAGAAAAAATAACAACACTTAACCAACATTAAAGTTTTTCCTCTTACCAACTGGGCTCCCGTGGTAGGAGCTCCTCCTACATGGTCATTCATCCATCCCTAGAGTACTGCATTTTCCTTTATAGTCCCAGATGTTTTGCTACCACATCTGCATTGCAGCCATCAGAGAAAGGGAAAAGTCAGCCATAACACCTTAAGGAAATATGGAAGTTCTGCAAATCATATTTCCCATATTTAAAACTCAGTCCTATCCAACCCCAAGGAGGTTAGAAGGTCAGAAAGGCTGCTATGTATCCAGCTGAAAATGCTATTGCTCTGGAGGAAAAAGAACAACCTGCAAGAAAACCAAGGTTCTGCCACAGTGCTAATCAGGAGTTTTTCTCTGCCAAAACAAATAATCAAAGTCAGAATAAGCCACATAAGCCGAAAACTGTCCAAGCTGCAAGTAATGACCCATTTATTTCAAGCAAATCTATACAGAAAATTTAACATCAGCCTAAAACACATATATAAATGACAAAGACTTTTCAGCTAAATCAAGGGAATATAGCCATATAAGAAAACATTAAACATTTCATCCTATAAAAGCACCAGCTCTTAGAGCTAGTGAGAATCTTAAAGGTGATTTAGTAAAACTTTCCACTTAATGTAAGAATTCCCTGTACAGTAATCTTGACTAACGCTATCCCATCTTTGCTTGGATGCTTTCAGGAGTGGTATGTGCAGTATGAAACTCCCACAGTCCCTGGGAGTTTGCGACAAAGGCAGAAAGAGCAAATCAGCAGGGAATAATGGTCACAACCTGCACCCAGGCACTCAGCCATGTGCAAGGCCAAGGTATAAAAAGTCCCAGAATCAGTCAAGAGTACAAAGTATGGTGGAAGGCAAGAGGTTCTCATCAGTTTGGGTCTAGCAATAAATTTGCAAAATTTATATTTATATATTTTTTTTCCTGCAACATAGTTTTGAAAGGCCCAGAGTATACAATTTTGTCACACCTCTCTATGCCTGAAGGAAGCATTGCTTTGAAGGTGTCTATGAAACATTTCAGTGGTGATTTCTAGTAAACACCCAGAAATGTGTATCTGGAGTTCAAGGAGGAGATCTGGACATATCATATTACCTGCACAGATGTTCTATTTGAAGTATTGAGAAAGAAGTGCAGAAAGATATAGAGGTAAGAGGAGTTAGGTAAAGGAACTTGCTTTTAGAGAATAAAAAGCAGAAATTTTAGAAAATGTGGAAGATGAAGTTCTTTAAATCAATTTTTTAGAGGCACTTGGGTGGCTCAGTTGGTGAAACATCTAACTCTTGGTTTGGGCTCAGGTCATGATCTCAAGGTTGTAAGATGGAGCTCCACATTGGCCTTCAAGCTTAGTGCGGAGCCTGCTTAAGATTTTCTCTCTCTCTCTGTCCCTCTGCCCCTCTTCTGTGCATACTCTCTCTAAAATAAATAAATAATTTTTTAAAAATACAACACATTTTTTAAAGGAAGGAAAGAAGGCGTGAACCTTTAGAGGAGCACTCATTATGGGGCAAGGGATTTCCCAGGTGGCAGCCAGTAAGGGTTTCTGAGGTCAGGCTTAGACCTGCATTTAGGCCACAAGAATAATTTTTAAAAGTAATTGGAGGATCTGTACCATGTGTGGGAGGGAGAGCAGCTAAAGGAAGAGAGTCCCCTCTCCAAGGCTAAGTAAACCAAGTCAATAGCAGAGGACATCAGTGACTAAGGTTACTACCTATAGAGGCATCAATATAAAAATGAGACAAGAAGATAGGATATGGAGAAGGGCAGAAACCTGGGACAACCCAACCTGAAATGACAAAGAGGCACATGCTGAAAAATGTCACAGCTGTGTCATCTGGGTTGGTCAGCTAATGTGACTTGTGACGATCAGAGTAAAATCTATGAAATGTGAAAGAATTCACTGGAAACCTCTAAAGGTTTTTGTAAAGAAAACTCGGTGAAACACTAGAATCTCTTCAGGCAAGCCATGATAATCTGAATATAAAAATGATTTTTTGTGATCATAGGCTTGGTAAGGCCTGCAATATATAGATAACAGAGAAGGGGAAAATTTCTAAGTTTTGGTGTAAATGGTGTCTCATGCTCTAGACAGAATGAGAAGGATGGAGGTCAAGAAAATTTCATTAGAAGGATCACTGTTTTTGTTAATGACCTTCAAGACAGTTGTTTAAGTAGGGTGATGAAACAGAGAGCAAATTCAAAGAAATGACAAGGTGAGTGAATACTGAGAAAGAATTCAAGAACTGACTATGTTTTCAAGAAGTTTGGCTGTGAAAAGAGAAAAGAGCTAGAATCACAGAAAACAGGCTAAGGAGGTTGGAAGAAGGGTTGGCAAAGGGAATGGACCAGGATATGAAGGGGAGACTAAAGAGAGCCAGTGTGGCAGGGCTCATTCCCTGGAACCTGGCAGATCCAAGGTTGAGACATGGCTCTGACCTTTAGGAATGAGGTAGCCCTGTGCAGGAGACTCATTCCTCTGTCAGGGTGATTAAGAAGTCAGTTACCTCAGGTAATGACTCAGCATAGCACTGTGATAAAGACAGATGTAGAGCCACAGATGGATAGTAGGAGTGGGTTATGTGCAGGGATTGACGCAGAATCAAGAGACATTAAGACCTGTTAGGAAAGAAGAGAGGGAGGCAGGGATCATTCTGTGACCCTCAAATGGGCAGGGGACAGAGAACATCTTGTATTTCCATCTCTCACTATTGAGAAAACACAAATACAATATCTACCCAAAAAACTCAGAGATTTTTTTTCTCAAAGGTTCCAGTAATAAAATGCAAATTCGTGGGGCTTAAAAAGTTGGTCATTGGTCAACAGTTGAATGGACAGAGGAAATGTGGTATATGTGATGAGAGAGCATGAGGCTGGCTGAAGACAAAGCAAAAGCTGGCACCTTGTACCGCACCCCCTCCAGCGCTGGATTCAGCTGCCTCTGCTTTTTGTAACTCCCTTATACATCCCTCCACTGATCAATGTTGACCCAAGTAGGTAGGGACAGCTCTACGCCCCTATTCAGCAGGAAGAAGTTACAGAAGATGAGACCTTCCACCTTCAACCACCTTAAAGATTTAAGGGTCAAAATTGTTCAGGGGGTAATGATGAGAGAGCATGAGGCTGGCTGAAGACAAAGCAAAAGCTGGCGCCCCTTGTACCACCCCCCCACCCCACCCCACCCCCTCCATCCGCTTCCCCTCTGTCATATGTGTAGCATCCCTCAGGCAGCCCTGACTGCCATGAACAATAAGCAAATAGTTTACTTGCAGAGCTCACAATCCTGCTAGCCAGGAGTCTCCCTTGGCTTACAAATGTCCTAAATCTCACTAACAAAGACGATTGATAGCAGGATTGTGACACCCCACCAAAAAGTCTCCCAACTATCTTAATGTTAATGGCTGGTCTGAAGACAACATTGATCCAGCTGCAAGGGCAAGGCCTCCGGCAGGCCTGGAACATCCTGGCACCTTGTAGGCCCTCTTTAGCATATGAAAACTCCACTGAAACCTCCCTTCCCCTCACCTTCCCCCAACCACAGGGTACATAACCTGCCATCCCTCACAACCCCGGGGCAGCAGCAGCTCTTCCTGCCCACGGGTCCTGTCCCCGTGTTTTAATAAACCACTATTTTGCACCAAAGATGTCTCAAGAATTCTTTCTTGGTCATCGGCTCCGGACCTCAGCCCACCGAACCTCACCTAGGTTCTAGAACTTCATCATATGCATACAATGGACTCTTATTCAGCCTTAAGAAAGAAGGAAGCTCCGACATATGGTACAGCATGGATGAGCCTTGAAAACATTATGCTCATGAAATTAGCCAAAGACAAGAGGATAAAATCACTCTGAGATTCCACTTACATGAAGTCCTTAGTATGGGCAAATTCATAGAGACAGAAAGGAGATTTAGAAGTTACCAGGGGCTGAAAAGGGAATAGGGAGTAGTTGTTTCAGAGATTTTTGTCTGGGGCAAGGGGGCCTCTGGGTGGCACAGCTGGTTAAGTATCTGCCTGCATCTCAGGTCATGATCCCAGGGTTCTGGGATCCAGCCCCAAGTTGGGCTCGCTACTCAGGGGGGTAAGCCTGCTTCTCTCCCTCCCTCTGCCGCTCCCCTTAGTTCTGCTTGATTGTTCTCTCTCTGTCTCTCTCTCTCAAATTAATAAATACAATCTTTTTAAAGAGAGAGAGAGAGAGATTCAGTCTGGGGTGTTGGAAAAGCTTTCAGTATAGTAATGATTGCACAACATTGTAAATGTAATCAATGCCACTAAACCGGACACATATAAACGGTTAGAACAGCAAGTTTTGGGTTACATGTTGGGCATTGGTTATTGTACCCCTAATCCAACCAGTTATCTCATCATAACATGAAAGAACAAGTGCATCAATGCAAACTCTCAAGAAGCTCCTGCTCAACATTGGCGAGGCCACCTCAGACTTCTGCTCAACCTCCTCCTTTCTCTCCCCACATCTACGCTCTTGGCCCTCTTTAAATCAGAGTCCCTCAGGATTTCCTCTTGTCCTCCTATTTCAACACTGCTCTGTTTCCTCCCAGCAAACACACTAAGCCTACTCTAGCATGGTTTATGAAAATACAACCAGGGCACTTAGGCAGCTCAGTGGGTTAAGCGTCTGCCTTCAACTCAGGCCACGATCCTGGAGTCCTGGGATCAGGCTCCCTGCTCAGTGGGGAATCTGCTTCTCTCTCTCTGCTTCTCTCCCTGCTCTTGCTCTCTCTCACTCTCAAATAAATAAATAAAATCTTTAAAAGAAAAAAAAAATACAACCATTCTCTTCTATCCCCATTTCTGGTGCTTCAGAGTAAAAAGAGGGATGTTCTAAGGTGGACTAGACATAGCAGTTTCTTTCTAAATAGCTTAATAATAAGAACAGCAATATAGTCCACACTATAAAAGTCAACTGTCCTGAACAAACAAGTTCTCACTAGTTTTTCTTATAAGAAATCATGTTACTCTTACATGATTTTATTGGTATATGTCACCTTTTTGCCCTCCGGTAATGTTGCGAGGATCCCTTTCATCACCTTAACACAGATGAAAGTCTTTTCTCCAGTCTAACCTGTGAATGATTCACATGGGGATTCGGGAGGGGGACAGGGAAATCAGTATGTCTATATGTAACTATCCATAACAAATCGAAGGATACAGATTGAAAATAGAGGTGCAAGAGCTAACTGTGAAGAGATGTGGGCTACTTCTTATCTTGATTTGAGCAGACTTGGAAAGAATGAATGAAGATAAATGGAAATCTGTAGTAGAAAAGAAGCTATGTGAAAGAGTGCAGGCAGCAAGGTCGCAATCATCCATTACCCCACTCTTTGGATATCACTGTTCAGCCAGCTGTGGGTCCAAAATTCTCCATCTCATCAGTAAAAAGAATCATTCCCTCTTTTTGTTTTTTGTCTGGCTTTTTAACATTAATTGAGCGTGTGTATGCAACATGTTAACAGAGGGAAAGAGTAAAATGCATTTGACAAATAGCTGCTCTGGAAGATCCAGTGGATGGCTGGCAGAAGGAGAGTAGAAGAATAACTTCTATACCACCTGATAAGTTCAGTAACAAAAAAAATATGAATAAGCACTGGGGGGAATATAAAAATGAACACGGCTCACCATGCCTGAAGACTCAAGAGATGACTTCACACAGGTGACACCAGCTTGGTGTTGAAGTATGAGTAGGAGTTTTCCAGGCACAAAAGGAAATCAGACACAGTAACCAGAAAGAATAACATTTGCAAAGGGCAGGCCTTAGAAGTATGGCATATGGAAATAACGGTAAGGAAAAGTTCAGTGCAGCAAAATGAAAGACGGTATGCAGTGCTTTGGAAAGGAATCGTTTGGCTGACAAAACCAGGAGCAGACTACAGTTTTGGATCAGTGCTGGGTCTTTATCCTGGGGAATCAAAGAGCCAGCAAAGTTCTAAGCATAACCAGTTCCATCTTCCAATAACTCTGGCAGCAGCAGAGAGTATGATCCAGAGCAGTGAGAGAAAGGTAAGATGTTGGCCCAACAGCCTAGGGGAGAAAGAGGAGCAAAGACAACACTATCTTAGAAGACTGGTGGCGCCTCTAACTAAGCCCTAAAGAGGAAAAGTTATGGAGGAAGATTGTCATGCTGTGGTTGATGAAATGACTTACCAGCAGGCAGCTAAAAGTGGGTGTCCTCAGATACAGATTACCTTAATAAAATCAAGTATGGCAGGGCGCCTGGGTGGCTCAGTGGGTTAAGCCTCTGCCTTTGGCTCAGGTCATGATCTCAGGGTCCTGGGATCGAGTCCCACATCAGGCTCTCTGCTCAGCAGGGAGGCTGCTTCCTCCTCTCTCTGCCTGCCTCTCTGCCTACTTGTGATCTCTGTCTAATAAATAAATAAGTAAATACTCTTAAAAAAAAAAAATCAAGTATGTCTCAGATGCTCCCCTGACCCACCAGTTGGTAGCTTCCAAAAACAAATGGGCTTGATTTGGCACCAATTATTTTAAGCACTATGGACATCATGACAATGCGTGTCACAAAGGATAGTGATGATGGATGATCACTAATGACTGCTACTTTCTTCTTGAAGTGTCTACAAAACATCTGCCTAATATTCTGTTTACTAATAAAAATCAATGGTCAGCTCCATCATGCATGCTTTTTAGAAATTATCTTCTCCCCTTTTGGAAAATGGATGCAACATTGTGCACCTCTAAATATTCTCATTTTGTTAGTCACTGTCACTCCTCAAAAGCAAGGAATGAGGATGGTCTAGCATCACACCTGCATGTTTTCTCACGGCTCTACGATAGTATTCATCTGAGTCTGGGATTTGACTTCATTCAAAACAACTACTTCATTTACTATCCTGACCTAGTATGACTTGTAATTTCTTCTTAATGTCACTCGCTTGGGCTTTCCAATTTTGAAATCATTTTTTGCGAATGAAGAGTATGCAAATAAAATCAGACTGGAGCAATTTTGTTTTCTCTTTGTCATTGGCAGTTAGCGTTATACCATCTGTTTCAAGCAGCAGGTCTTGGGCATTTCAGAAATATTCCTTGTTGGGGGGTTTCCAACAAGTTAAATCAAAATTGAAATGTTGCTGTCTTTAGCCTGTTGGAGTCTTGGGGCATTCTTGTCTGCAGGATTCCTAACACTGGTCTTATTGATTTATGCCACTCTTCTGTATTTGTTCTTGGCCATGTTCATGGCCTCCCTCTGTGTTTTGTGAATATGCTGCCTGTGGATCCTTTATCTGAGCTCCTGTGCGCTCCTCATTGAAGTTAGTTGTCACTGCAATGTTGGAGTTATGTTTTTTAGACTCACCTCTGCTTCTTCCAGGCAGTGTTTTTAATAATGGAATTAATACCTAACTTTTCCCTTCTCAGTTTTCAGTCCGATTTCCCCAGGTGACAATAACCTGCATCCTTGACCGCCACACACTCCAAGATGACAGAGTCATTTCCTTTTACATTCAGATGACCATCATTTACCCTCATGCTCTCTTCATTGTTGGTGATGCTTAAGCCCCAAGTAGCAAGCAGTCCATTGTATTCTCAAACCTCTGAGAGATGAAGTTACCTTCAAGACGTCAATGTTTTGGGTGCTCTGTTCCTGTCAGATTAGAGCTCTCTGTGGCAAGATGAGGATGAAGAGTTCTTACCCTCCAACAAGTCAACACCTTGTTTCCAGGCCAACTTTAACTTTCTATTGAGATCATCATCTGTGTTCCCTCTCTGGGTAAGTGTTAAATAATATCGCTACTTTTAAAAATGTTCCAAACCATTTTTTTTTAATTTATTTAGCAAATACTTATCGAGCATATGTACTGTGTTCATTTGCTAAAGCTGCCGTTCAAGTACCACAGACCAGGTGGCTTGAACAACAGAAATTTATCTTGTCAGAGTCCTGTAGGTTGCATGTCTGAGATCAAGCTGTTGGTGGTGTCGATTCCTTCTGAGGGCTGTGAACTAGGGATGTGCTCCAGGCCTCTCTCCTTGGTCTGGGCATGGCTGTCTTCCCCTTCTGTCTTCACATCATCTTTCCTCTATATGTATCTGTGTCTAGATTTCTCCTCTCGTAAGGACACCAGTCATATAGGATAAGGGCCCATCCCAATGACCCGTTTTAACTTGATGACCTCTGTAAAGACCCATATAGTCATATTCTGTGGTACCTGGAGGTTAAGATTTCAACCTATTCATTCTGGTGGGCACAATTTAGCCCATAAAAGGTACTATATATTAGGCTCCAGGAATATATTAATTAAAGCAAAAAAGTCCCGCCCTCATGGAGTTTTTTCATGCTCTGGTAGGAATTGGGGAAGGTGGGCAATAAACAGTAAATAGAGATTGTAATGTCTGATAGTGGTATTTAGAATCTAAACGGACCAGGAGATGTAGGGTGACAGAGAGCTATAGAGCTAGGAGGGCTGTCACTCTAGATGAGGACACATTGCAACAGAGACATGAATAAAATAAGGACAAACTCTGTGGTTGTATTGGATCCACACATTCCAGGTAGAGGGAATAGTCAGGACGCAGATCTGAGGCTGGAGAATGACTGGCATATTCAAGGAGCACATAGGAAGAAGTCAAGTAATAGGAAATGACATTGGCAAGGTGTGAGTTCTTGGTGGATCTGGATTTTATTCCAAACAGTGTGGGAAGCAATTTGAGGGTTACAGAAAGGGAACTGACATGAGAAAGAAAATTGTACCAAACATGAATTTTATGAGATATAATGTATAGCCCTTTCTGGGAAATCTATGCCACCCCTAATAAAAATGCTTTAATAGTTTTCTGGTGGACTTTATTGAAATTAAGAATTCCTTCTGGAAAAGGCATCACCCACCTACCTGACAGACAGGTCTTGTCAGAAGTCTGAGTCTTATAGTCTTCAATTAAACATTCATATAAAATATCTCTACCAAGAGAGAATCTTTGAATTGGCTTTTTCAGAAGCCTCTTCCCTTATGGCAAGTTTGAAATTAAACTTTGACACATGGTTGTCATCAATTTGTCTAAGAAGTTGCTTCAGCGAAGGAAATCATATTTACAGTTTTGAAGGATCACTCTGGGTACTGGATAATTCACTGTCAGGTTTCCATTTGGGTGTATAACTTCTTCTATTGTACCTCTTTCTTTTGCATATTTCATTAATTGTGCTAGTTCTTTTCAAGTCTGAATTTACTACACATATCCTCTGTCTCTAATACAGTATATTTAAATTACAAGAAGATAAATGATTATAAAGTACTTGAAATGTCAAAGCAAGCCCATTTCTGATACAAATTGACCTTTCTACAATAATCAATAAAAAGCTTTCTAAATTCTTTTTTTTATTTCCCTCTTTAAGATCATAATTAAATATATATTAAGACTCAACAACAGTTTGAAGACTGCATTACCAATCAAATAAAACTGATTATCCCTCCTCCACTTAAAAAAAAAAAAAGCAAAAGACTATGCTTTACTTATGTGATTCACATTCCCAACTTAACATTAGTATTCACTAAGTGAGTCCTAGTAAACATCAAGAAGAAATCACCCTGTCAGCAGAAGTCACTTCTTATAACATCTTATAACATATTGAATGTTTTCAGTTCCAAATTTTAGATGCAGTCTTATTAATGAAAAAGGGCAAACCCGAAGTTCTTCCATAAACTAGGGCACTACAAGGTTTTGCTCTGCATATGTATGTAAAACCTGTGAGACGGCTGCCTCATAAACGAGATACAGAAAAGGGAAGTTTTTAAAAAATCAAATCCAGACCCAGTTTCCTTCTCACCAAGATGGGCAAATACAAGATGAGCTATTCCTGGGGCAGTCTCCCTTCCCAGGCTACCTGTGGTCCTGGGAACCAGGTGGAGGCAGGTGCCTGGTTGCCATTCTTTCCTGCATTCCTCCACCAACTTTATTTTTTTTTTTAAAGATTCTATTTATTGACTTGTCACAGAGAGAGAAAGAGAGCACAAGCAGGGTGAGGAGCAGGCAAAAGAAGAAGCAGACTCCCCGCTGAGCAGGGAGCCCAAATGCAGAACTCAATCCCAGGACTCTGGGATCATGAACCAAGCCAAACACAGATGCTTAACAAACTAAACCACCCAGACACCCTCCTCCACCAACTTTATTGAAGACTAAGTATCTACTGGAAATACGAAGTTATTAGCTAGTTGAGATTTTATTTAGTTGTGGAACCCAAAGAACAAATGAGTGAGGGGCACAAGGGATGGAATAAGAAGGAAAGTCAGCAAAGAAGGGAGAAAGAGATAGAGAGGAAAAGTAAAATTTGTTTAATCAGTATGTTCACAGTAAATCACACGGGAATGATTATTTGCTTAAAGATAAAAATCACACAAACATATGCAAGTCAGAAATTATTAGTGCCACATAAAGCAACTGAGAAATTAGGGGCTTGCACTGACAGGCGGCACATATACTAAAAATTGGAACTTGGAC
This sequence comes from Mustela erminea, assembly GCF_009829155.1. Classification (NCBI taxonomy): domain Eukaryota; kingdom Metazoa; phylum Chordata; class Mammalia; order Carnivora; family Mustelidae; genus Mustela; species Mustela erminea. Next base: position 23,540,997 of record NC_045623.1, read on the forward strand.
ATTAGTAATTAATGTCACAACAGTGATGCATTTTCTTCCAAACAAAATGTACCATTTTTTGCTTAGGGATTTTAAGCTCTGTACGCAATGTTACTGGGGGTAACATCTGAACTCGATATTTCTGAGATGTTTATTTTACAATATACCAAGACTCCCTCTGTTAACAAAATTCTAAGCAAAGAACATTCTGGAAACTGCTTTTATTTCATTGGTCGATTTTTATTTGATCACCTTATTTGACAGGGAACTTTTCACAAAATCACCTTAAATTTGATACAGTCTGTTATTACAAAGATACTAATTTTGCCTTTGCTCTCTCAATCCTCAGTCAAAAATCAACAAATTAGGGATGCCTGGGTGGCTCAGTCAGTTAAGCATCTGCCTTTAGCTCAGGTCATGATCCCAGGGTCCTGGGATAGAGCCCTGCATTGGGCTCCCTGCTCAGCAGGAATCCTGTTTCTCTCTCTCCCACTACCCCTGCTTATGGTCCCTCTCTTGCTGTCTCTCTCTCTCTGTCAAATAAATAAATAAAAATCTTTAAAAAATAAATAAAATAAAAATCTACAAATTACTGTGGTTTAGAGCACCTGAGTAAACATACCATCCTCCTTGAGTTCAAACACTCTGTAAAAGTTACTATTGCGGCTTCCAAGAACCCAGGCACCCTCCCTCCATGAAACCATAATTGTGGATCTTTGGGGTTGTAAATCTACTTAAGAGTTAGGTAAAGAGGGGAAAGAAAAGATTGTTCTCCTGTATATATCAAATGCACACATATCCCCACTGAATCAGTCTGATTTCTTAGAGTATATGAGCATTGAGGCCAAAAAAAGAATCAAGTATTTTAATATTATTACAAGATATCTTTCTGAGCTAAGTTACTGGCATACAACAGGTTAACTGAAGTGTTTGGAAAGGTTCAAAATAACACTGCCAGGCTCAGCCTAGCTCAAAGGCTGAGGGTTTGGGGGTTGGGGTTTTTTTGTTTTTTGTTTTTGGGCTTGTTTTCTTTGTGGTTTTTTTTTTTTTTTTTAATTGACTAAAGAATTAGAAACTAATTATCCATTTTCAAATTTTAAGGTAATTTTAGAGATACTGAAAATAATTGCTTTATTCATGTGCTGTCAGTCACCGTAAATTTGCCAGAGCTTCAACTGTCCTGGTTCCATGTCAAAGTGGGATGCAAGCCAATTTCTGCATGAACACTCACTTATTCCCCCTTTGTTATGCTGTAGGAAGTTAAGTGGTAGATTCATTAAACTAAAATAACATTGATAAACACTTCCAAACTCATTTAAAATATCAATAAAAATCCAACAGGTATTTCTACTGGACATTGAAGTGAAAATTTAAATGCGACCCAGGTGTTCTTGTTTTATTCATGTTTATTATTTAAATGTCGCATTTATAGCCTAACTGTGGCTAACCTACACTGACTTCTGGCTTGAGAAGTTGTCACTGAGGCAACCTACAGCCCCAGGCCCCCAAAAAAGATCACTTTCTCAATTCATAAGGAACAATTGATGGTCTTGTCTCATAAAATAATGGTGAATTCAAATCCTCTTCCAAACCCATCTATCTCTAACTCTTTCCCAGCATAGTTGTCCTCAGAGAATTACAGCAACTACTAACCTCTCTGCTGCAGACAACTGAAGACACATACAAGAAAACCTGGCTCCAAGAAGCTAGCAACAATGTTGACTGAATCACCATGGTTGTACTCCCTCCCCCTGGGTCCAGAACATAAACACACACACACAGGTGATCATCACTAGGACTTATGGCACTTTTGCTCAGAGGAGCAGAAACCCAGATCTATGTCTGATTTGTTGAGCTTTGTCAAAGTCACTCACTTATCTAAACCTTAACATCTTTTTAAAACAATTTTTCAAATATCAGAACAATTATTAGGAAATATTTAAGGTACACAAAAGGTATAAAAATAGAATGTGACAGACACCTGTGAATTATCATCTAACTTTACAAATATCATTAGCACTGCATGTGAAGTTTCCCATGTATCCCTCCCAGATAGAGAAGATAACTACCATTCACACAGTTCATCTTTCATAGGCTTCATAGGTGTTTATGCTATCTAATAAATAGGTAGAAATGTTTTCTGTATTTTGAGGTTATAATACTATACCAATTCTTGGGCAACTTGGTTTTTCCCTTAAGATTGTATTTATGAATCATATATCGGTATGTGTAGTTGTAACTCATTCTTCTTCATTGTTGTACAGTATCCTGTGTTATCTTGAATTGTACCATTGTTTATTCATTCTCCTGGAGAAGAATACTGAAGTTATTTCCAATTTTTTGTTCTTAACAATGCTTCTATGAAAATGTTTGTATTTATTGCTTTGCTAAAACAGAGAATTTAAGTCAGTATTCTGACCACTTGAGGCACAAATGCGTGTTCCAGTAAATGTATCCCTCCCACCCTCAGATTTGCCCAGGTCAGAGCCCAGGTTGACCAGGGCTCTGACCTGGTCTCACTGGTCTACTCTATCCACAAGCTACCTCACCAATTAATAGCAGTGCATGCTGTGAAATAAGAACAAAATGACCTAGTCTCACACTCAGTCAAGATACTGAGGATGGAGACCAGATCTTACCATCCACGTTTACATGACTTTGTTATTTCACTACATTAGTATTACTTTACTTCTCAGGATTGTCTTGCTCAGACAAATTATTTGATTGATGATTGTAGAAACTTCCCAAAAGAATAACCAAATTTTTCTATGGAAAGCATCAGCAGACTGTGAGTGCCCTAAGATTCTTTGAATCTCCTGACTCAAAATCCTTGCCTTGGTGTTTCCATCAATCCTGGATTGTTCAATCATAATCCTTATTTAATCCCACTCAGGTTTCCACATTGAGGCACCTATCTTAAACCAAAATTCCATTTCCCAATAAATTCTGATCTTGATTTTACCATTCCAAGATACTACCAAAGTTCTGTGTTGGTATAAACAGTAAACTATGCTTTGTCTTATTGACAGGTTATATGGGTGATATTTGGGGGTTGGTATTTGCATAAAAGAGGAATTTTAACATTTTCAACATATGGTAGGACAGCAAAATATTTAGAAAGCATGGTTATTGAGTACATACCCTGGTGTGGAATGGCTGAATCTCAAGATAACTGCATTATCCATTTTACTATATATTGGCTAAACTGTATTATTGTGAGACTTGTTTTCTCTGTAAAATAAAATGGTTGGGCAAGCTGAAACTTAAATTCTTTTTTGGTCTTATAGATGTTTTCATCTTCAGATTTAGAACAGGAACCCATTCTAAGAACAAAACACATCACACTAATTGTGTATGTGTCTCTGTATGTGTATGTGTGTAGCAAAACTTCACCTACCTTATCTTATAATGTAAGGGTATTTTTAAATGACTTTAAGAAAGAAAAAGCAGAGAGAAGAAAAATTACTTGCCTAATATTTTTTAATGATCTAAGACGTGGAAAAAGAAACTAAACCCCCAAGCCTTCTCTGGACTATCCTATAAACACACCTCTTTTCATAGGTTCCATTAGTAGGATATCTATAGCAGGAATGCCAAACACATGACACATGTAGCAATGCCTACCACCCCCTTGCTGTTTGCAGACATGACAAAGCATTCACAGTACTCATTCTACAACACAGAGTCTATTTCAGAATCCTCCTCAACATGCCATTCCAGACAACCAATGCCAGTTACCTCAGTTTGGTACTCAAGATAACACCTATTTATTACTATTTGTCTCTTCTTCACTAGTCAAACAACCTGGTTTACTTTCTGTCTTCCCCAAATGCCATGCCATTTCTTCATTATCTGGATGCTCTGATAACATTCTTGGCCCATCTAGAACACTCTTTTCTCACACTTTTGTCTACTTTCCCCATGACCATTTTTGAAGTTAAATTCAAGTAGAATATTCACCATGTTTGTTCTGCAATTCCACATCATGGTGACTGTCCCACTCATGAATTCCTGTAGAATTGCAGCCAGAAGCCATCCCCAGTGATTTGCCATTCTCTGAAGAAAAACACTGAAGGAAAAAAACTGACAAAGTCTTTGGAAATATAACACAGGTTGGTCAAGAATAAAAAGGGAGTGGAATCAGGTGTCTCCTTGAGTAATTGTTTTTTGCAGTCAGGTCATCTTTTAAAAGGAAACTGTGTGGAAGTTGGTGATGACAATGAGGAGTATTAAGAGACAGGCTATTTCTACTCCCTTGGTTCTAGTTTGCAGCCTGCTTTTCAGGTATTGAAGTTGGAGTAAGGAAACGATATTAGAATTAAAACTTCTCCATAAAGATGCTTGGCAGAAAGGATCCACCTTGACTATAAAGGTGTAGGGATGATGTAGAACTAACTACCCCTACAGTGGAAAGTCCAAGACTAATAAAGATCATCAAGCCATTGTCAGATCATGCTCCATCAATCTAATTTCACCATTAGGGCAGCCAAAGCAACCAGATCGATGATTTTAAAGTCCATCTCTTTGTTGTCTTAGAAACAAAATGGCTCACCCCTGTATGGAACTGATCAATTGCTCAGCACTCAAACTGCAAATAATGCTCTGGCTGGATTGTATACCTGGCAGTTTTTGGACACAGGAGTAATTAGAATTCTAGGCAGGTTTCCTATCACAGAAGGTTAAAGAGACTTAACCACCACAAAGAATTGAGGTATTATATATATTTGAAATTATACAATTTTCTATTTTCTTGGTCCCTTCCCAAACTCACAATTGCTTTCAATAAAGTTGCCTGTTTAATTGGTTTCTCTGCAACCAGTGAGAATGCTTATTTTAATCTAGGAACTAAAGGTAATGATTACGGATACAGAATTTTAGTGACTTGTCATGTAGATACAATTTCTAAAAAAAAAGTTACACACATCCTTTTTATTTTGTTTCCTTTTGAAAAAAGCATAAACATTGTGTTAGAGGGGCTAATTTTGAGGTATTAAGCAATTTTTCTCCATCCTATATAGAAGGTCATAAATGAGGATTTGAATAAAATTCTGTTAATGAAGCAGTTGGGAAGCAAAATGAAGAAAGCAAAAGTTTTAAGGATGCTCTAAGTGCTCTTTAAAATAAAAAGGAAAGCAAAATAACTGGGGAAAGATCTCTTCCCTCCCCTAAAGCCAAGGATTAGAAGAATTATAATTAGTACATAATTATGAAGAAGAAATAACCAATGAATTCCTAAATGTGTATACCCATACTATGCCTCATTCTTCTTTTTATGTTAGAGGAGGTGACCCTCTTCCCACCAGTTCCATTTTGTGGTATCTTCACTCTCTCCTATATAAATCAATCTCTTCCTTTCAATTGGTTCTTTCCCATCAGCCATAATACATGCTCAAGATTATCCTGTCTTCAAAAAAGAATTCCCTTATCACTCTATAGCATTCAATTTCTCTGCTTCCCTTTATAGATAGTCTTTTATTTATTTGTTTGTTTTTAAGATCTTATTAATTTATTTAACAGAGAGAGAGATCACAAGTAGGCAGAGAGGCAGGCAGAGAGGGGGAGAAGCAGGCTTCCTACTGAGCAGACACTCCGATGCTGGACCCAATGCTGGGCCCTATCCCAGGACCCTGAGACCGTGACCCAAGACGAAGTCAGAGGCTTAACCCACTGAGCCACCCAGGCGCCCCTACAGATAGTCTTTTTTTTTCTTAAATTTATTTATTTATTTTAATTTTTAAATTTTTTAATAAACATGTTATGTATTCTTATCCCCAGGGGTACAGGTCTGTGAATCGCCAGGTTTACACATTTCACAGCACTCATCACAGCACACACCCTTCCCAATGTCCATAACCCCACCACCCTCTCCCATCCCCCCTCCCCCCAGCAATCCCCCCAGCAATCTCTGTTTTTTGAGATTGAGTTTTTTATGGTTTGTCTCCCTCCCAATCCCATCTTCTTTCATTTTTTCTTTTCCTACCCCCTAAATCCCCCACATTGCATCACCAATTCCTCATATCAGGGAGATCATATGATAGTTGTCTTTCTCCGATTGACTTATTTTGCTAAGTATAATACCCTCTAATTCCATCCACGTCATCGCAAATGGCAAGATTTCATTTCTTTTGATGGCTGCATAATATTCCATTTTATATATATATATACCACATCTTCATTATCCATTCATCTGTTGATGGACATCTAGGTTCTTTCCATAGTTTGGCTATTGTGGACATTGCTGCTATAAACATTCGGGTGCACATGCCCCTTGGAAGCACCATGTTTGTATCTTTAGGATATATACCCAGTAGTTTAACACAGATTTCTTAATATCAGGATCCAAATGAGATTAATCACACATTGCATTTTGTTGATCTGACTCTTAAATCTCTTTTTTTTTTTAATTTTCAGCATAACAGTATTAATTATTTTTGTACCACACCCAGTGCTCCGTGCAATCCTTGCCCTCTCTAATACCCACCACCTGGTTCCCCCAACCTCCCACCCCCTGCCACTTCAAATCCCTCAGATTGTTTTTCAGAGTCCATAGTCTCTCGTGGTTCACCTCCCATTCCAATTTCCCCCAACTCCCTTCTTTTCTCTAACTCCCCATGTCCTCCATGCTATTTGTTATGCTCCACAAATAAGTGAAACCATATGATACTTGACTCTCTCTGCTTGACTTATTTCACTCAGCATAATCTCTTCCAGTCCCGTCCATGTTGCTACGAAAGTTGGGTATTCATCCTTTCTGATGGAGGCATAATATTCCATTGTGTATATGGACCACATCTTCCTTATCCATTCAACTGTTGAAGGGCATCTTGGTTCTTTCCACAGTTTGGCAACCGTGGCCATTGCTGCTATAAACATTGGGTACAGATGGCCCTTCTTTTCACTACATACAGATAGTCTTTTAAAAGAGTTGACTAGGGACACCTGGGCGGCTCAGTTGGTTAGGCCGCTGCCTTCAGCTCAGGTCATGATCCCCGAGTGCTGGGATCAAGTCCCACATTGGGCTCCTTGCTCGGCAGGGAGTCTGCTTCTCTTGCTGCCTCTGCCTGCCTCTCTGCCTACTTGTGTGTATTCTCTCTCTCTCTCTATCTGGCAAATAAGTAAAATATTTAAAAAAATAAAACAGTTGACTAAATTCAGTTTCCACATCTCACCTCCCACTAACTAAAACTTACACCTACATGGCTTCTATGATTGACATGCCATTGAAAATGCCTTTGAGATACATGTCAATAAATCCAGAGAACATTTTTTTAGTGTCCATCTTACCAATAGCATATGTCAGTCTCTCCAACTTAAAACACTTTCTTCTTTGGAGTCTATGACACTCCACTTTCCTGGTCTTCCTTCCACGTCTTTAATCTTTCCGCCTCCTTTGCTATCTCTGTCCTTTAAAGGGCCCCACGGTAGAGATCCTTCAGACTGTGCCCTCTACCACCTTCTTTTCTTATTCTTTGTTCTCTTCTTGGGCAATTTCACCTAGACCCATGCCTTTGACTAGCATTTTCAGTGCCTTAGACTCTCAAGATCAAACCTCTTCTCTGAGCTTCCAAATAATATGTCTAATTCCCACCAGGAAATCTCCAACTGAATAGCTTGAAGGCATTTCAATCTCAATGTATACAAAACTGAACTCATGATCTGCCCCTAAAACCTGATCTTCCTCCAATGCTCTCAGTAATAGTGAATGGTGCCAAACTAGAACCCTAGCTTAAATATTTCTCAACTATGTCTACCATTTTCCTCCTCCACTACCATGCCCCTAATCTATGCAACCATCTTTTGCAAAATCTTCTGCAATGGCCTACTACCAACTGGTCCTGCTACATACTAACCCTCCTCTAGTACATTTTCCACATAGCAGCAGCCTGAGTAACATTTTTTTTTAATTTTATTTATTTATTTATTTGACAGAGATCACAAGCAGTCAGAGAGGCAGGCAGAGAGAGAGAGAGAGGAGGCAGGCTCACCACCGAACAGAGAGCCCAATGTGGGGCTCAATCCCAGTACCCTGGGATCATGACCTGAGCTAAAGGCAGAGGCTTTAACCCACTGAGCTACCCAGGCACCCCCTGAGTGACATTTTCAAAACCAAGATCTGATGATGGCAGCATCATTATAAACACTACTATTGACTTCCCACAAATCACCAACTAAAGATTTGAGTCCTGACATGGGCTTGTATTCCTGGCCCTTGCCCATCTTTTGAGCATCAAATAGTACCATCTTCTCCCTCATTTTCCAGTCTCTAACCCCACTGACATTTTGCTCAGTTCCTTGAGTTTGGCAATTATTTTCTCCCGCAGGGCTTTAGCATATGTCACTCCCTTTGCATGGAATGTTCTCACTTCCCCTTCTCACTCCTACCTCCCACCAAGTTAACAGTCTACTCATCCTTTATGCTTTAGCTAAACCATCAATTCCCCCAGAAGGTTCTTTGCCACCCCAGTCTAAGGCTCCTTTCCTCCTTCAGATAATTTAGCTATGTTTATAATTATACATCCATTAGTACAATCATTTGTGTAACCTATCTCACCCACCACCAAAAAATCCATAGGAGTAAGCTTTAGATATGCTTTTGTTCACTACTCTTTGCAAGGAACTCAGCAGAATATCCAGCACATAAAGATCACTTAATAAAGAATGTGCTTAATAAAGAAGTGTTTTTAAAGTATTTCACCTATATTTTATATTTCTGTCATTGAAAATGTGATAAAATATCCCGGAATGGCTGTTAGATGACTCACACAACTACTTTGTGTAAAGGCAGGTATCATAAATGTGGCATAAATGTTCTGGGAAACATGGGGAATAACTGAGTCCATTTATTTTAAGGCAAAGGATTGGAGAATCCACTGAACAATTCTCTAATATTCAGGGTATCCAATGAGAGAAATTACTAATAGGAATGTGCTGTGACCATAAATGTGTGGAAGAAATAAAAGGTTGTCTCTTTTTCGCATCTAATCTTCTCAATTTACAAAGTAGATGAGTTCCAGAAAGGTAAAAAAGACTTGTCCAAGTTCCTGTAATGTAGGACCCAATAACACCACTTTATTTATGTCCTTCCAGGTACCTAACATTGGGCTCAGTTCTCAGAGGGCATATGATAAAGTGTATTAATTAAAAGGAACATGTAGGTACATAATAAATATAATGCATTCAACACATATTTCTGCAGCACATTCTATTTGTCGGGTCTGGATAAGTACTACAAAACTGAAAACAAGACAAACATGATATCTTCCCTCATGGATCTTGCATTAATTAAGATAATTATAGATTGTGAGAGTTGCTATAAAATACATAAACAAGGCAAGGTGATAATGTGACAAGAGGAATACACCACAGCCACTTTGGATAGACTGGCCAGAGAAGACCTGTCCTAGGAAGCACAATGGAGGTTAGACATAAAAGATGAGAAGTGGCCAACCCAATGAAGGGGATGTGGGATAACACCAGTGGAAAGAGGTAACGGCACATGCTTACACCCTGCAGAGTACAAAAAATTATCTTCTTGAAGGCAAAAACTACAGTGTGATTGGGAAGGGGTGCTTAGTGGAAGTATCATGTGGGTTGAAGCTGAGGAAACTAATTGGAGTCAAATCAACCAAGGTTTTGAAGCCCATGGCAAAAGTTTGTACTTGTTTCAAAGAACAATGCATAGCCATAAGCTCTGAGACAGAGCTTAAAGACCTTGAATTTATCAGCCTCTATCACCATGTGTGTGAGTCAGTTTCTTATAACTAACTTCCAGCTGCCTTTAAGTTCCAAGATCTGCAGTTGGGAAGTGAGAGACCCAAAAGAGCCACTGGTATAGTGTTAATCTAAAGGTCTTTAACTGGAGACCCAGGAAGAGTTGATGCTTCAGTCTGAGTGCAAAGGCAGGAAAAAGCTGATATCCCTGCTCAAATATAATCAGGAAAAAGAAATTATCTTATTCAGTCTTCTCCTTTTATTAAGGCCTTCAGCAGACTGGATGAGGCCCACTCACACTAGGGGAGGGCAATCTGCTCTCTCTACCAATTCAAATGTTAATCTCATCCAGAAACACTTTCAGAGACACAACCAAAACAAGTTTGACCAAATATCTGTGTGCCCTATGACCCCGTCAAGTTGACACATAAACTTAACCATCACACTACTTAATTTTATAAGGCTGGCTTCTAGATGTAGGATTATGTTGTGTTGGGGGCTGTTGAATAAATGCCAGCAGTTGTGCTTGGCTATGGTGACCTTGGACTAGCTCTAAGGTTGAGCAAAGTGCTGATGAAGAATAGCAGAGGTAGGGAAAGTGTGTGAGGGTAAGAAAGAAAACACTCTAAACTGATTTTGCCCACTTACTTAAGTAAGCGAATTATTACAGAGCAAGAGGAGTTGTGAACATTTAGAAAATTCTACAAAGTAGTTTGTGAAAGTCTATAAAGCAGGATGAGCTCAAGAAAGCTTAATTGGAAGAGACTGTACACTAGGAAAGTAAAGCCGGTAGAAAGAAAATTTCATAATCTGAGAAGAATACAAAAAATCACAAGACTAAGGTTTGAAATGGTATCAAGAAGAACAAGAACCAGGGCACCTGGGTGGCTCAGTTGGTTAAGCAACTGCCTTCGGCTCTGGTCATGGTCCTGGAATCCCAGGATCAAGTTCTGCATCCAGCGACCTGTTCAGCAGGGAGTTTGCTTCTCCCTCTGACCTTCTCCCCTCTCATGCTCTCTCACTCTCTCTCTTTCTCAAGTAAATAAATAAAATCTTAAAAAGGAAGAAGAAGAAGAACAGGAACCTGAATCCAACCTGATTCAGAAAGAAATCCCTCAGTTTACTTAGCTGTAGAATGGACATAATAATATTGTGTGACTTCTAGGGTTATTATGAGGATTAAATAAACCCCATGTTTATGGCTCATGCTGCTATGTAAGCAATTTGTTTATTTATTCTGTGGGGACCATTACACTAGCTCATGCTATGGTTAATAGAAAAATTTGTGCATTAACTATTATTCTTTTGGTTGTGAGAATTGAATAATGCAAGAATAATGCAAGAATGAGCAAGTACCTGGCACAATATAAAGGTTACTTGCTTCTGCAGTACTATGCCATTTTCAAACACTGCCTGCCATCCTTTGTGCTGAAAGAGAGGGTCAACACAGAAGAAAGTTCTTGAATCAATAGGCTTCTACTATTTGTCCCAGAAAATTCTTGCCAAGGAAGATAAGGGCATTAAAGAATGTAAACCCTTGGTCCACCCATCCTAAAGTATAATTTGATCTGTACCATATTCCAAACAGATCCTCACACTGAATTTTTCCCTACCTTCAAACGGATTTCCAAGTACTATGAATCTCTGCCTCTGACGTTTCTCTTCTAAGATCCTAGACATGACCAAGCGCACATTCTCCCTATTTCAGCGAGTAATAAACTCAGCTTTGTTTGACCAATAGATCTTTTGAAGGTATCAGAAATCAACACCTATGTTCCTTCCCTATTTTATAGTGGGACTCTAGCTAAGTCAGTTACACTCTCAAAGGTTTCTAGATGCAAAACAAATCGAATAATACCACATATCTTCCTCACAAAGTCTTTAGGAGAATGAAGTGCGCTATAATTTTCTACAGCACTTTCAGTCCAAGGATCTCAAAGCGTTTTATTTCTGCCAAGTGAAATATATTACATGATTAATAGCACAGCTTCTGAAAGTGACAGAAAAAAGGATTTCACAGCTCCAAGGAGTGTGCTGTCAAACTCAGCATTGTCTGAATGCAATGACTTTATCATCCATTACATAAGAGCAATACAGTTGTTAGAAGTGGATGAAAATTGAGACCTTAAACTTGCTGCTAGTTTCCTAATTAAAAACTAAAGAATGCTTCCCAACTGCTGATTTCTTTATTTGACTTCATTAGAAAATCACACATGGATGGATTCATAATTACTCTTAAATTACAAGCACTTGTTTATTAATGTTACCAAGCTGAGGAGCAGTACAACTGTCTATGATATGTCAATTTTAAAAAGCTGTGAAGCAAACTGATACTCTGTGTTAATTATGTTGAACCTTTCACATTTGGGATTCTAAATGGTACTAATGCTTTTACAGACTTGGAACATTTTGTCTTTACCCTTCACAGGGAGCAAATAAACTACTTACTGTTCATTGCCCAACAAAATGGTAGATAAAAAACACAACAGTTAATACTATTTTTTTAAGGATCATAAACCAACTACATTAGACTCCAATAAAATCTGATTACAGAACAGATCAGAATTGGAATTTCTGTACAAGAAAGTGTTGGTTTGGGAAGTGTTCCTTTCATGATTCTTGCTGACTGTTTGTTTAAGATGCAAAGAGAAGGTTTAGAGAGTCAGAGAATTCTTTTAAAATAGGACTCCACTAAATTTCTAAATTTACCCCTATATATTAAGGTATATATAATTCAAAGGATGTAATTTGACATTCAAATAATTATACTGAATTTACTGGACAATATAGACAACAATGAGAGAAATGTGAGGTCTTCTATGAACTTGAGATAATTGCTTTATCCTTGCCAAGATTTAGTGAAACTGGATTTGTAATCACCAAAGAAGGTCCTGCAGGAAATCTGTAGTCTCAGGACCTTTTTAATTTGTGCTAATTGACTAAAACACTCATGATGAATTATAAAATTTTGTGAATTGGAGGAAGAAATAATATGATTATTAAGACTCCAAGGCAATGAATCAAGCCAAGTGTCTTCATTGTACATAGAACAATGCCCTTCAACAGTGACCAGAATGTATCCTAGCAACATAATAAGCTCTTCCCTGATAACAAAGAACATGTGATAGTTAAAGTAAATAACTGCTCATCTCTAGTTTTGTATTCTATTCCTGGTTCGGCGACTAATTTGTAGCCATGGTAAATTATAATCTACCTTCATGTCTCTAGGTCTGTTTCCCTTAAAATTAAAGGAGTTGTTGAGGGATGTTTAGCAAGAAGAACCAAGAGCTAGACTAGGTTAAGTAATATTAACTTAACTCAAATTCAAGGTCAATAAAAAAGGAAAGGAGGTAAATGTCAGAGACAGCTCAAACCTCCCCTTCCCCACTTACAACAAATTTCACAAAACATAGCTCGTTCATTTGATTGGCTCCAGAGAACAGCCTTTAAACTCTCATTGTAAGTATTGTCAAAGCTCAGCCATAGATCAAGAGTGATTTTTTTCTGTTTCTCCATTGGTCCTTTCGGATGCCTATTCCCTTCTTGCTTTCCCAGTGGGATGATTTCTGGAGCAAATCAGGGGCAAGGAAAAAGAACCTAGGAGCTTACCTGTCCATCAGAGCTCCTTTTCCCTAGGCATCTGTCCCAATCTTTTTTTTTTTTTTACTTTTTTTTTTAATTAAATTGATTTATTTATTTTCAGAAAAACAGTATTCATTATTTTTTCACCACACCCAGTGCTCCATGCAATCCGTGCCCTCTATAATACCCACCACCTGGTACCCTAACCTCCCACCCCCCCGCCACTTCAAACCCCTCAGATTGTTTTTCAGAGTCCATAGTCTCTCATGATTCACCTCCCCTTCCAATTTACCCCAACTCCCTTCTCCTCTCTAACACCCCCTGTCCTCCATGATATTTGTTATGCTCCACAAATAAGTGAAACAATATGATAATTGACTCTCTCTGCTTGACTTATTTCACTCAGCATCTGTCCCAATCTTAGTACTACCTTGCTGCAGAAGCGGAAAGGGTAAACTAGACTCTAGAAAACAGTCACCACCAATGCTTCCTCTCTCCCATACCCACTCACCCATGGATAACAGAATCTACTCCTGGGCATGCTATAGAAATATAGTATAAGGAAACATCCAGTGAATTTCTCATCTCCATTAAGAGAATGTTATTAATTCTTTAAAAAAAAAAAAGTTTATCTTTGTTCTCCTCCAGGGTACTTCTTTTTCACTACTAAAGAATCTAAGCCCAAACACTACAATGAGCCCAGGACAACTAAGCTATTAGAAGCTACTCTCAAATCTTACCAAAGGTGTCTCCTTGGTGGTCATTCTCAGCATTCCTTTCAGCAAATGAAAATGTATCTCAGAAGCAAAGTACTCATTTACAAATTAGTTCCCTTGCAGTTAATATATTGTTGCTAGGATTTAATGCTCTCATTATCTTTCATTATTTACAGCCAATGTATTAATATCCCATGAAATGTTTCCTCTGAAATGATTTTAATCTTCTTATTTAGCTTGTTCTAAACTCAACCACTTTGCAGTAATGAACCTGCTCCCCTAATTAGCTGTTCATGGGAAGCCCATACTACCCTGCGAGGAAGTTATTACTAATGTGAAATATTCAAATGGCCCTGGTGGGGAGCTAGGATGCCAGCAGGCTCAGTATTCACAGTTCCATCAATTCTTTCATAACCATGGGCTTAGATTCTCAGTAGTAATACCTTCTAATACCTTAAAACCTGCACAAAGGATTATCTACATGTCCTATAAAAGATCCTTTTACTCTGTGTCTAGGACTTCAACAATCAACACTAGAATTCATTTATTGAATAAAACAGCTCTTATTGATACACCTACCAAGAAACTATCACATTGCAGGTCAGTAGTATTCAAGCTATAGTCAGTATTTAAGCTATAGTCCCAAGGGTCTCAAAATCTTACAGGCAACAGAGGAAATTCCACAGGAAAGTTATTTCTAGCAATAGATAGAATTAAAACTCCAGTATAAACAAAAATATACAAAAAAATTAGCAGGAACTAACGGTCAGGTAAGTATACTAGATAGTTCAGAGCAGCAAGAGATCACGTGGGCTAGAAGGAGCTGGGAAACTCTTTGCAATTTAAAAAATGCTTGGGTAAAAATCTTGTTGAACAGGCAGGGGTTGAATGGTCATAGATGAAGGAGGGCATTCTGAGTAATTACAAGTTACTCATTCACTGAGTAGCCATTATGTGAGTACCAATAAACTCGGCACAATTATCTCCACTAACTCATTCATACTTCAAGACTTAGGACAAGTAGAACTTTTTTTTTTTTTTAAGATTTTATTTATTTATTTGAGAGAGAGCATAAATTGGAGGGAGTAGCAGAGGGAGAGGGAGAAGCTGACTCTCCCCTGAGCAGGGGGGAGACTCTCCCCTGATCCTGGGATCGATCCCAGGATCCTCGAATCATGACCTGAGCTGAAGGCAGATGTTTAACCGCTTAACCGACTGAGCCACCAACTGATCTTGCACCCTGGAGGTTACAGGGAAATCTGTGGGGTTCAACCACTGGGAATCTTGCAACCATCAGCACATGCAACTTAGCAGACCAAGTTCATACTTGCAGTGCCCAAGTCGTAATCCCAACCAGCAGTTCTGCTCATCTGTGGAACCCAAGCCAGGGGCACACTGACCAGGGAACTTAATGGGAGTATAGATCTGCCTCATTGGGATTTTATTTCTTTTCTTTTTTTTTTAAGATTTTATTTATTTGAGAGAGAGAACACGAAAGAGAGAGCAAGCAGGGTGGGGAGAGAAGGGGTGGGAGAAGCAGATTCCCTGCTGAGCAGGGTGCCCAATGCAGGGCTTGATCCCAGGACTCTGAGATCATGACTTGAGCCAAAGGTAGGCACTTAACAGACTGAGCCACCCAGGTGCCCCCTCATTGGGATTTTCAAACAAAGGGTTTTGCCAGCGCTAGAGCCCACTTTGCCCATGTCAGCTCATTATATAATGATAAAACAGTCAATACATCAAGAAGATATAACAATTGTAAACATTTATGCACCCAACATTGGAGCACCTAAATGCATAAAGCAAAAACTAACAGAGCTAAAAGAAGAAATAAACAGTAATACAATAAGTTAGATATTTTAATACTCACTCTCAACAATGGATAGATCATCCCAACAGAAAATCAATAAGGAAAATGTGGATTTGAATAATACTATAGACCAAATGGACCTATATAGAGAGAACATTGTATCCAATGAAAGCAGAATACATATTCTTCCCAAGTGCATATGGAACATTTTCTAGGATAGATCATATGTTAGGGCACAAAACAAATCAGAAAATTCAAGAAGATTGAAATCACACCAAGTATCTTCTCTAAACACAGTGGCATGTAACCAAAAATTAATACCAAGTGGAAAACTGGAAAACTCACAAACTCATAGAAATTTTAAAATACTCTCCTGAACAATCAAAGGATCAAAGAAGAAATTAAAGGTGAAGTTAAAAAGTTTCTTGAGGCAAATGGAAAAAAGAAACACAACATGCCAGAACTTGTGGGATGCAACAATAGCAGTTCTAAAAGAGAAGTTCCAGCAATAAGCACCTACATTCAGAGGAAAAAAGATTTCAAATAAGCAATCTAACTCTACACCTTAAGGAACCAGCAAAGAAGAACAAGCTGAGCCCAAAGTTAGCAGGCGAAAGAAAACAATAAAGATTAGAGTAGAAACAAATGAAATAAAGAACAGAAAAATAGTAGAAAAGATTAACCAAACTAAGAGGTGGTTATTTAAAAAGATAAACAAAACTGATAAACCTTTAAATTGATAATCAAGATTTAAAAACTCAACAAATTAGGCATTGAAGGAACATACCTCAATATAATAAAGGCCATATATGACAAGCCCACAACTAACATTATACTCAGTATTGAAAGGTGAAAGCATTTCCTCTTAAGATTAAGAATAAGACAAGGGTGCCCACCGTCACCATTCCTATTGAATATAGTACCAGAAGTCCTAGTCTTGCCAGTCAGGCGAGAAAAAGAAACAAAAGGTATCAGAATTGGAAAGCAGTAAAACTGTCCCTGTTTGCAGATGATATGATTTTATATATAGAAAATCCTAAAGACTCAACCAAAAAACTGTTACATCTAATCAATAAATACAGTACAATTGTAAGATACAAAATTAACCACGTGTATACACCAATAACAAATTTTCTGAAAAAAAAATAAAGAAATATATTCTACTTACAGTAGCATCAAAAATAATAAAATACTTCATAATAAATTTAACTAAGGAGGTGAAAGATTTCTACTCTGAGAACTATATGACACTGATGAAAGAAATTGAAGAATACACAAGTGGGAAGGTATCCCATGTTCATGCACTGAGAGAATTAATATCATTAAAAGGTCCATACTACCTATCAAAAGTCATCTATAGATTCAATGCCATCCCTATCAAGATTCCAATGGCATTTTTTATAGAAGTAGAATAAACTACTAAAATTTATATAGAATGATAAAAGATCCTGAATAGCCAAAGAAATCCTGAGAAAGAACAAAGCAAGAGGACCCACACTCCTGATTCCAAGTTATACTATCAAGCTAGTCATCAAAATAGTATGGTAATGACATAAAAACAGACAGGCCTGTGGAACAGAACCAAGAGTCCAAAATAAACACACGCATATAAGGTCAACTAGTATTTGTCAAAGGAGTCAAGAATACTCAATGAATAAAAGACAGTCTTTTTAAAAAATGATGCTGAAATAATAGGATATTCACATGTAAAAAAAAAAAAAATGAAACTAGACTCATGGGGAGGAGCAAGATGGCAGAGGAGTAGGAGATCTAAATTGAGTTGGGTCCCAGTAATTCAGCTGGATAGTAACCAAACCATTTTGAACACCTACAAACTCAACAGGAGATTGAAGAGAAGAAAAGCAACAATTCTATGAACAGAAAAGCGACCACTTTCTGGAAGGTAGGACATGTGGAGAAGTGAATCTGAGGTGACATACAGGAAGATAGACCATAGACCACGGTGGGAGGGGCTGGCTCCCAGCAAGTGGTAGAGCAGCAGAGTACAAAATCGTAACTTTTAGAAGTCTGCTCCACTGAAGGCTGTTGCTCCAGAAGCTAAATGGCGGGGAGGGGGAGCTCTCGTGGGGACAGTGTGGTCTCAGGACCTGCAGAGTCACAAAAAAGACCAGGGGTGTCTGAGTGTGGCAGAGCTCCCAGGTAGCAGAACGGGGAAACCAGCTATAAAGATGGAGCCAAGATGGGGGCTCTCAGCTCAGGGCTACATTAAACCATGATCCCCAGGACAGCTAGGCCGCTACTCTTCAAGCAGGACAAGTGGCAGATCCAGGGAGACTTACCATCCTCCCCCATGGGGAGTGGCGCCAGAGCGCACTGCGGGAATCTGCTGGGTTTGGAGACCAAATGGGGCCATGTGCCAGAGATAGAAATACTGAGTCACAAGCTTGGTGAACACAGAATATGGCTGAAGACCAAGGAGATGGGAAGGATTGACTGCTTTTTTCTGAAAAGGTGCATTAAGGTGTGGGACCCCAAGCTCTAAACTCCTCTAGGACCATAGATTAGGAGGTTGCCATCTTTATTCTCCTCTTCCAAAGCTGAATGGAAACTGTTCAGGGAATAAAAGCTCCTGAGAGCAAAACCAAGCACATTATTTAGCCTGGCCCCTGGCAAGAGCATTACAATTCCACCTCAGCAAAGACATTTGAGAATCACTGCAACAAGCCCCTCCTCCAGAAGATCAACAAGACCATCCAGCCAAGACCAAGTTCACCGATCAATGAAAAGTGCAGAACTTCAGAGCTATGGGAATACAGCACATAGAATTCACGGCTTTTTTCCCATTATACCTTAGTCATTCAAAGTTAATTTTTTTTAAAGATTTTATTTATTTATTTGACAGACAGAGATCACAAGTAGGCAGAGAGGCAGGCAGAGAGAGGGGAGGGGGGAAGC
This sequence comes from Mustela erminea, assembly GCF_009829155.1. Taxonomy (NCBI): domain Eukaryota; kingdom Metazoa; phylum Chordata; class Mammalia; order Carnivora; family Mustelidae; genus Mustela; species Mustela erminea. The sequence continues at coordinate 23,559,711 of NC_045623.1, forward strand.
AGGCTCCCCGCTGAGCAGAGAGCCCGATGCGGGGCTCGATCCCAGGACCCTAAGATCATGACCTGAGCTGAAGGCAGAGGCTTTAACCCACTGAGCCACACAGGCGCCCCCAAAGTTAATTTTTTTAATTTTATTTTTTTCTTATTCTAATTTTCAAACTTTTCTTCTTTCCTATTTTAACCTTTTTTTAACTATTTTATCAATACCTTTTTAAAATTTTTTTAAAATTTTCATTGTTGTAGTCATATTCTATACCTTCATGGTATTTAACCTTATTTTTTGCATCCATGTAAGTTTTTCTTTCTTTAAAATTTTGGGATACAGTTTCTTCTAACAGATAAAAATATACCCTAAATCTAGCATACGGCTTTGTTCTAGTCTCTAGCCTGATCACATTTTCTTCTTTTCCCTTCTTTTTTCAACCAACTTCTGATCTTATCAATTTCCTTTTTTAAAACCATTTTTAATTTTCACAACCAGCAAAGAGATTGAGGGAGTAATCAAAACTCTCCCAACAAACAAGAGCCCAGGGCCAGACAATTTCCCAGGGGAATGCTACCAAGGATTTAAGGAAGAATTAATACCCATTCTTCTGAAACTGTTTCAAACAATAGAAATGGAAGGAAAACTTCCAAACTCACTTTATGAGGCCAGCATCACCTTGATCCCAAAACCAGACAAAGACCCATGTAAAAGGAGAATTACAGACCAATATAGAGATAAATTCTAACCAAAATACTAGCCAATAGGATCCAACAGCACACTAAGAGGATTATTCACCACAACCAAGTGGGATTTATTCCTGGGCTGCAATGCTGATTCAACATCCACAAATCAATCAATGTGATACAATACATTAATAAAAGAAAGAACAAGAAACATATGATACTCTCAATAGATACTGAAAAAGCCTTTGACAAATTGCAGTATACTTTCTTGATCAAACTCTTCACAGTGTAGGGATAGAAGTTACCTACCTCAACATTATAAAAGCCATCCATGAAAAATACAGCAAATATCATTCTCAAAGGGGAAAAAACTGACAGCTTTTCCCCTAAGGTCAAGAACATGGCAGGGATGACCACTATCAGCACTGCTATTCAACATAGTACTAGAAGTCCTAGCCTCAGCAATCAGACAACAAAAAGAAATAAAAGGCATCCAAATTGGCAAAGAAGGAGTTAAACTCTCACTCTTTGCAGATGATATGACACTTTATGTGGAAAACCCAAAAGACTCCACTCCAAAACTCCTAGAACTCAAACAGGAATTCCGTAAAATGTCAGGATATAAAATCAATGCACAGAAAACAGCTGCATTTCTCTACACCAACAGCAAGACAGAAGGAAGAGAAATTAAGGATTCAATCCCATTTACAATTACACGTCAAAACAATAAGATACCTAACCAAAAATCTAACCAAAGAGGCAAAGAATCTGTACTCAGAAAACTATAGAATACTCATGAAAGAAACTGAGGAAAACACAAAGAAATGGAAAAATGTTCCATGCTCATGGATTGGAAGAACAAATACTACGAAAATGTCTATGCTACCTAGAGCAATCTACACATTTAATGCAACCCCTATCAAAATATCAACTTAAAAAATATATATAAACTTTTTTTGAAGAAATGGAACAAATAATCTTAAAATTTATATGGAACCAGAAAAGACCCCAAATAGTCAGAGGAACATTGAAAAAGAAAACCAAAGTTGGCAGCATTACAATTCCAGACTTCAAGCTCTATTACAAAGCTGTAATCATCAAGACAGTATGGTACTGGCACAAAAACAGACACAAACATAGATCAATGGAACAGAATAGAGAGCCCAAAAATTGACCCTCAACTCCATGGTCAACTAATCGTTGACAAAGTAGGAAAGAATGTCCAATGGAAAAAAGACAGCCTCTTCAACAAATGGTGTTGGAAAAATTGGACAGCCACATGCAGAAGAATGAAACTGGACCATTTCCTTACACCACACACAACAACAGACTCAAAATGGATGAAAGACTTCGATGTGAGACAGGAATCCATCAAAATCCTTGAGAAAAACACAGGCAGCAAATTCTTTTACCTCAGCTGCAGCAACTTCTTCCTAAAAACATTGCCAAAAGCAAGGGAAGCAAGGGCAAAAATGAACTATTGGAACGTCATCAAGATCAAAAACTTTTTCACAGCAAAGGAAACAGTCAACAAAACCAAAAGACAACCGACAGAATGGGAAAAGACATTGCAAATGACATATCAGGTAAAGGGCTAGTATCCAAAATCTATAAAGAACTTATCAAACTCAGCACCCAAAGAACAAATAATCCAATCAAGAAATGGGCAGAAGGGCGCCTGGGTGGCTCAGTGGGTTAAGCCACTGCCTTCGGCTCAGGTCATGATCTCAGGGTCCTGGGATCGAGTCCCGCATCGGGCTCTCTGCTCAGCAGGGAGCCTGCTTCCTCCTCTCTCTCTCTCTGCCTGCCTTTCTGCCTACTTGTGATCTCTGTCTGTCAAATAAATAAATAAAATCTTTAAAAAAAAAAAAAAAAAGAAATGGGCAGAAGACATAAACAGACACTTCTGCAAAGAAGACATCGAGATGGCCAAAAGACACATGAAAAAATACTCAATATCCCTCCGTGTCAGGGAGATACAAATCAAAACCACAATGAGATACCACCTCACAGCAGTGAGAATGGCGAAAATTAACAAGTCAGGAAACAACAGGTGTGGGAGAGGATGTGGAGAAAGGGGAACTCTCCTACACTGTTGGTGGGAATGCAAACTGGTGCAGCCACTCTGGAAAACAGTATGGAGGTTCCTGAAAAAGTTGAAAATAGAGCTACCCTACAACCCAGGAATCGCACTATTGGGTATTTACCCTAAAGATAAAAACGCAGTGATCCGAAGGGGCTCCTGTACCCAAATGTTTATAGCAGCAATGCCCACAATAGCCAAACTATGGAAAGAACCTAGATGTCCATCACCAGATGAATGGATAAAGATATATATGGAGATATATATATATATATATATATATATATATATATATATATATATATATGGATAAATGTGTATACACACACACACACACACATATGTATATACATAATGGAATACTATGCAGCCATCTAAAAACACAAAATTTTGTCATTTGTAACAATGTAGATGGAACTAGAGGGTATTATGGTGAGCAACATAAGTCAATTAGAGAAAGAGAACAATCACATGTTCTCTCTGATGTAAGGAATTTAAGAGGTAAGGCAGGGGGGTCGTGGAGGGGAGGGAGGGAAAAATGAAACAAGATGGGACCAGGGAGGGAGACAAACCATAAGAGACTCTTAATCTCAGGAAACAAACTGAGGGCTGCTGGGGGATGGGGGAGGAGGGATAGGATGGCTGGATTATGGACACTGGGGAGGGTATGTGCCATGGTGAGAGCTAAGAACTGTGTAAGACTGATGATTCACAGACCTGTACCCCTGAAACAAAAAATACGTTATATGTTAATTAAAAAAAAAATGAAACTAGACCCATAACTTACAACGGTCACAAAAATTAACTCAAAATGATTGAAGACTGAAATATAAAACCCGAGGCCTTGAAATATAGGAATAAAACTCTTGGACATGGGATTTGGAAATGATTCTTTTGTATATGACACCTAAAGCATAAGCAACAAAATAGAAAATTAGAAAGTGAGACTACATCAAACTGGAAAGCTTCTGCATAGGAAGCCATCAACAAAGTGAAAAGGTAACCTATGAAGTAGGAAAAAAAAAATCTGTTAATCTTCTATTTGATAAGGGGTCACTATCCAAAAAATACAAAGAACTCATACAACTCAATAGCAAGAAACCAAATAACCCAATTTAAAAAATAAGCAAGAAACCTGAGTAGATATTTCTCTGAAGAGGATGTACAAAAGGTCAACAGGTGCACGAAAAGATGCTCGGTATGAATTGTCATTAGAAAAATGCAAATCAAAACCACAATGAGATATCACCTGATGCCTGTTAGGATGGCCTCATCAAGGAGACAAAAGATAACAAGTGTTGGAGAGGATGTGGAGGAATGGGAACACTTGTACACTGTTGGTGGGAATGTAAATTGGTGCAGCCACTGTGGAAAACAGTAAGGAGAATTCTCAAAAACTTAAAAACAGAAATACCATAAAATCTAATAATTTCACTTCGGGGATTTATATCTAAAGGAAACAAAAACACTTAACTTGAAAAGATATCTGCACCCCACATTTATAACAGCATTATTTACAACAACTAAGACATAGAAACAGCCAAAGTGTCCATCGATGGATGAATATCCATCAACCATAAAACGCAAGGAAATCCTATCATTTGCAAGAACATGGCTGGATCTTGAAGACATAAGCGAAGGAAGTCAGAAGGGAAAGACAAATGCTGTATGATCTTATTTGTGAAATCTTCAGACTTGTTATTCCCAGAGGTGGAGGGTGGTGGGGGAGGGAATTGGAGGAAGGTGATCCAAACTCCCAGCTTATATGTACAAACTCACAGAAGATGAATAAGTGGGCGCATGCGTGGCTCAGTCAGTTAAGTGTCAGCACAGGTCATAACCCCAGTGTCCTGGGATAGAGCCATCAGTGGGGAGCCTGCTACTCCCTCTCCCTCTGCCTGCTGCTCCACCTGCTTGTGTGCTCTCTTTCTCCCTTGCTCTGTACTCTCTCTCTCCCAAATATTTTTTTTTTTAATCTAAAAAACAGCAGGAGGAGAAAGAGGAGGATGGGGAGGGGGAGGAGGAGGGGAGAGGGAGCTGAGGGGGGTGAGGGAGGAGGAGGAGGTGGTGGTGGTGAATAAGGACAGAGGATATGATGGACAACATGATGACCATAGCTAACAAGAAAGTTTAAGAGAGTAAATCCTAAGGATTTACTCATCACATCACAAGGATAATTTTTTTACCTTTTCTTCTTTTTCTCTTTCTTTCCTTTTTGTTGTATCTATATGAGAAGATGGGTGTTAGCTGAACCTCGTGTGGTGAACATTTCAGAATACATATAAATCAAACCATCATGTTGTAAGCCTAAACTTATACAATGGTGTATGTCAATTATTTTTCAATAAAACTGGGAAAAAACTAGATGCAAGACTCATTCCCACTCTGTCCCTCTGGCTGTGTGATCTCAAATCTGAGACTTAACTTTTCATACCTAACTCTCTATGGAATGATCTCTGTCCCTACTTCCCAGATAGCTTATGCAGTCTCTGAATACCTCTAGAGATGCCTGACACCCCAGCCCCCAAAATGTTCTTAGAACTTAGAGTAGTTCCCAAAACACTTTGTTTATGATCCCTCTCATTTAATATTTAAAACTGCCGAGAGCCCTCTCCCTTGGTGGCAGGAGTCTGTCTCAGTTGACTGAGAGAATAATGGCCAAAGCTTCTGCTGATATAGTCACTTTTTAAAATGAATTCACCTGTTACTAATTGGAGCAGCAGCCACACACAGAGTTGAAAAAAATAAAATTATCAATCTATGGGAGCCTTTGTATTTTTTAAGAGTACGGACAGTACCGATCTTGTAATAAAATAGATTAGCCACACTTTGCACTGACGTTAAGGTCCTTCCACAGATAATCAACCCTCAGACTGGGAACCACTGACTAGAGCTACTTAACTAATTAAGCAATTATTATCTTCAGAAAATTAATTTTTCCTAGTTTCCTCATTCAGTGGAATGAGATGTTAAATGCCGCTGCTGTTAGAGCAGACACAAGGAGCGTCTGGTTTGTTTGATGTAACGTAGATTACAAATGCAGAGATTCTTAACTTAACCCTCATAGCACAACTATATTCTGATAAAGGATTTGGAAGGCAGTTGCGTAAAGGACAGAACACTTGTTTGGCGTTTGCTAGTTTTCCCTTCTGAAAAGCCTCATTAAGCACAAGAAGCTGAACAGCAGAATTAAAAAGAAAAAAAAAAAAAGAAGAAGAAGAAAGAAAGAAAAAGGAAGCAAAACTGCCCTCCGAAATCCAAGGGTTCAAATGAGATTGCATACAAATTGCTGGGGTCTCTCTTCCTTCAGCCTAGCAGCTATTATTCCTATTTCTATGTGACTTGCATGGCAAACATGGGAACAGAATGCAGAGACAAAACGCCAGGACCAAGAAAGACAATAAAATTGTTGTGCATGTTTGCTTCGGCAATCTACCAGACTAGTTTCTGCCTTGCAAATTTCTTCCACATTCTGCTGTCCATCATACAGGCAGCTTTTAGGAAATGGTTTTTGGGGGGTGGGGGGAAGCCATCAGTTGTCATAGAAACAATAGCAATCTGCGCCACCTTTGTGCAAGTGGAGAGAGGCCTGGCTGCTGCTGTTGGGCCCGTTTCCAAGGACCCAGATTGAGAAACACGGCCAGCTTAAAAGGGAGCCCCTGAATTTCTGCCAAACAAGCAAACATATACCCTTCAAGTGGGCTGTCACGTATTTGCCTGGGATTGAAAGTTAATTAAAACAGAACCCTGGATGTGGGAATGCTTTGAGAAAGACATATTACTCAACCTCAGAATCCCCCGTGTGAGGTCTAACGAGGCAATTGTAACCTTGTACCCCCAGGTCATCCTGTGGGGAACAGCCAGAAGCAGGGTGTTCAGCCCTCAGCCTAATGGGATCTGTTCTCCTCAGAGCAAGATGTAATCATCTCTAAGAAACTCTAATTAAGCTGGTGATTAAGGTTAGCACTGGGAAAGGAAACGTCCCAAGGGTGAGGCCAAGCTGTCAGGGACCACACTGATGGTGTGCAAGGCCAGGTGGCTGTGGCTTTCCCGGAATTTATGGCCTCTTTAAGATGGCTGCAAAATGGCTTCCCTCATAGATCAGCAGGGTGACATGAAATAATGATCCCCAGCCTTCCACAGTAGGCTCTGGATGGCTGGCCATCCCTGGGGGCTCCCCCAACACAGAAAGAGCCCATCTGAGAACTGGGGCACAGCAACCTTAAAACTAAAAAGCTCATGTAAAAAGGTCCTGTGGGCTCATAGAGATGAAGAAATTCCTTTTAATGGAACTTCTGGAGGTGTCACCTCTGCTCTTTATGCTGTGTCTACTTGTGAGTACTCAGAGAGTATCCAAGGGTTACAGGCACAGATCGAGGCAGAACTGGAGTCTGAGGGTGTGGTGTTGAAACATGTGGGCTGTAGGTCTGTCACCAGGAGGCAGGGGCAGGGTGGGGGAATCCAAATGAAGGAGAGGAGAAACCAGAGAGCTGAGGGACAGAGGTCAGGAATCACATAGGAGCGGGAGCAGGAGGTCAGAGGGCACACACAAGCAAAGAGAAAGAGATTGCTAAAGGTTTCCATAGGCTGAGAAGATTCAAACTCCCAGAGCAGAGCAGAGAGTCCATCTGAGGCTTGATTTTGAGACATGGTCCAAATCCACCCAGAAGTTTTTCACACGCTCCTGCTAAGACAAGAATACTTTACACACCTAATTCGTTGGATTACATTTAACTGAATAGGACAGAAAATCAAAAAGGTCCCTGGCAAGAGCCAGAGGTTGGTACACCAAGGCTGCTACAGTGACTTTAAAGAAGTTAGGGACCCAGGCTCCTGTTAGTTTTCTGTTCCCCTCTAGGCTTGGGCCTTGGTCTCTTGACCCACAAGGGCCAAGAGCTGCAGCCATCACAAGCACTGCATTTCATTGCAAACAGCAGGATGGAGGAAGCAAGGTTCACTCTTCCCCTTCTACAAAGGCTTACCAGAAGTATCAACCAACACTATCAACCAACACTGTCACTGACGAGAAGCTACTCTTATGGCCACTTCTAGCTGCAAGGTATGTAGTGTGGTCTTTAGGTTTGATTCATTGCCACTCTGAATAAAGTACCAAGTAAAAGAAGAAATAGATACTTTTTATTTGTCAGAGAGACAGAGTGTACAAGCAGGGGGAGCAGCAAGCAGAGGGAGAAGCAGGCTCCCCGCTGAGCAAGGAGGACTTGATCCCAGGACTCTGTGATCATGACTTGACCAGAAGGCAGATGCTTAACTGATGCGTAACCACCCAGAGGCCCCAAGAGTAATAACTTATATAGTGATTATCATATGCCAAATTCTGTTCTAAATGCTTTAGATAAAACTCATTTAATCCTCAAGACAGCTCTATAAGGAAATATCCTGTTTCACTGAAGAGAATGGTAGCCTAAAGAGCAAGGTCCCACAGCTGGCGTGTGACACAGACAGTCTGACTGCAAGAGGACTGACTCTGAGGTCTATGCCTTTAACCCCAACACAATGCTGCACTACTACAGTCTGGGCAGGGACTACTACCACTTGGAATTTGAACTTTATTCTGAAGGCAATGAGGAAGCTTGGGAGAGCTTTAAGCCAAATGGTGAAAGGATCACACACTTTTTTAGCAAGTCACTCTAAAGGCTATATAAAGAAAGATGGAAGGGGTAAGAGGTGAGTGATGGGTCAGAACTAGGACAGCTGAGACCTGAAGACACCCAGATCTCTTTGGCTGAGTAAGTGTTAGGAGGGAACACGAACCTGGGAGTGACGACATCACGAAGCCCTGCTGCGCCCAACAAGAATGACGGGCAGCTGAACACAGCCTTGGAGGACCGAGTAACCAGGGCAGAAATGTGTATCAGGAGCATCCAGGGCTCAACTATAGCACAGCAAGGAAAAGTGGGAATTTATAGTCAAGGGGTAGGAGGGTGGCTGTGTCCTTGGGTGGAACATTATTAAGACGAAACATCAGGGGTGAGAGAGGATTCTGGCCCAACAAAAGAAACCTAATTGGATCCTTGCTGAAATCAGGCCAGGGTCATCAGACACCAATGAGGGACTTGAGTAGATATCAAGGGTGACTCGATATTGAGGGTGAGGGGCTCTGGTTAAATGACTTATGATTCTTGCTACAAATTGGACAGTGCCAAGACAGAGAAGTCCAGAAGTCAAGGCCTCATTGAAAAAGAGCTCAGAGGAGACTGAGTAGAGTTTGGTCAAGGAAAGGCTCTTCGTCAGGGGCTACCAAAACCAAAAAACGAATCAACAGAAAAAACCCTCAATAAAGTCATAATGACAAAGCAAGAACAGCTGTGGAGTACCCACGTGTCTTCTATATTTTTCTTATTATTCTAAAGTCAAGATAACAACTCTGCAGTTGCACACCATCACTTAAATAGATATTCACTGCAAACGGAAGACAATGTAGCTCTAAGGAATGAAACATCATATGAGTTCAATACATTAAATCTGTCATCACAAAACCATGCTCTAAATGATTTTGCCCTTCCTTTTCCTATCTTTCCCCCACCCTTGAAAACAGTAGAGTATTTTCCATTGGAATGTATTGTTTAGAATAGATATGTGAGCACCTCAATGTAAACTGAGAAATGATGCCTGTGTATATTCTGAAAGTGAAAAAATATGTCTCCCTTACACCTATAGGCACTTGTCTCCTAGTGCTGATCCTACAATCCCCTTTCCTGATCCCCCAAAGTAGAAGATGCCTTGAACATTTAAAAACTAATGAAGCAAAGACAAGGGGGAACCGTAAATGCATATTACTAAGTGAAAGAAACCAACCTGAAGGGGCTACATATGAGTCCAACCATAGGACACCCTGGAAAAGGCCAAACTACAGAGACAGTAAAAAGATCAGTGGTTGCCAGGGAAGGGGGAGGAGGCAGATGAAAACAGGCAGAGCACAGAGTTTTTAGGGCAGTGAAACTATTCTGTGTGATACCATAATGGTAGATACATGTTTTATTCATTTGTCCAAACTCATAAAATGTACAATGTCAAGAGAGAAATCTAAGGTAAACCATGGGCTTTGGATGATTATGATGTGTTGGGGCGTTCATTCTTGATTAAAAAAAAAAAAAATGTACCATCCTCTGAATGATGTTGGTAATGGGGAAGCTATGCATCTATGGGGGCAAAGTATGAGAAATCCCTTTACTTTCCTCTTGATGTTATTGTAAACCTAAACCTGTTCCTTAAAAAGGTCTTTAAAAAATAACAACTAATGAAATCTCATTATTTTGAATTATGCTATTTCAGAAGATGCAATCTTTTAATATGCTTTGGGATGAAATTTACAGAACACGATTGCAAAAAGGTTTTTAAACCATTTAATAGCACAAACTCTGTAATAAGCTCTGATATGTTCATTCTTTTCTTGAATTAAGTATTTCTTTGGGAGATAGCTAAGACAAATGCAAAACTCCAAGTCATCACGTGCCCATCCTCAGATTTCCTCATGTGTGACTCAGTATAAAGGGCAGATAGGGACCGGAAAAAGGAAGAGTGGAGAGGTCCTATTGTTCTTACCCTGTCACCACCCCAGTATTCAGAGCTGTGTCTGGTGACAGCCCCCCAGGTCTTTGGCTGCAAAAGCCCTTTGTGCAGGAGCTCAGGCTGTGAATGGCTCCACAGTGAGGGGCTCCCTCCAGGAAGCTGGAATAAAGGGAAAGAGGCAGGCAGGGACACAAATGCAACACCAAGGATCAAAAGGTGGTCGGAAGAGTAAAGGTGGCTGGGTCTGAATGAGGAAGTGGGAAAGCTGGGGCAATCCCTGCTCACACTTGACCGTGAACCCTGCAAAGGGCTGCAGAACAATGCGGAACCGAAATGACTGGTGCAGCCAGCAGACCTAATGCCTTTGACACCCAGAGTTTGTCAGCGTAAAACCTGATGTGTAGGAAAAAAAAAAAAAGAAAGAAAGAGAACAAAGGAAAGTCAGAATGCTCGTGTATATCAAAGGAAAGGGGCTCGAAGAAATGCTGCAAAGAAATGATTCAGCCTAAGATGCTTCCGGAATTTAGGATGCTGATGCATCCTCTGCCCTCTGCAGCTGCGACTCTGAAGTGTTGCCTTCTCTTTAACTGCCACTTTGATACCAGAGCCTTTTGAAGTCCCTTTTCATATATTTGTAATTTACTTCAGCAACAGACAGAACTTACTGTTCCGGTGTTTACTCTGTCATTGGGTTTTACCGCAAGGCAAGACAAAAGACAGGTCCATCGGCGCCCTCTCCTGGTGCTATTGGGAAGCTGTAGCAATGAGAAGGAAGGAAAGACCATTTTGCCAAGTTTTCCTGTTCCGTGCAGCAAATCTTTATTAAAGTCTGCCCCATATCTGTGGTTATCAAACTTAAGCACTCACAAGAAACGCCTGGAGGACTCATTCAAACAGAATTTCTGGGTTCCGCCCCGAGAGTTTCTGATTCAGTAATTTTGGATTTGCATTTCTAGCAAGTTCCCAGGTGATGCTGGTATGGGAGCACAGTCCCAGAACCACTGATCTATACACAGGGCACTGGGTGAGATAGCAAGGCACTTTATGAAAGTAGTGGACCTTATTCTTAAGCAGGAAGAGAGCTCAGTAACTGAAAAAGGTTTCAACTTGCTGGGGTCCCTCAAGGTATTAGGTGGTACCATCTGAATGAGAGGCAAGGTCTCAACACCCCCACATTATAATGTGCTAAGCATTAAGTACCCCGACAGGCCCTTGATGTGTGTAACAGCTGTAACTGCCACCCAGGGGAAAAAACACACCTCGGATTGGTGCTGAGATAGGCAGATTTACCACAGACTCACAAACCCTCCCTTGGGGCACATTCACCAGCCACACCCATCTGTATTCTGAAGATTTATGGCCCAAGAGCACAGTCAGGTGTGGCTGTGGTAATTTTCCCCTGCAACCCAGCTTGTGGGAGCAGGTGTGAGAAAACCAGGTCTTTGTTGCTGCTGCTGTCAACCACTTTGTGGCTCTGCATTGCCCTCGGGATCCGTTCTTTAGCAGGACTCTATCACACCTCCCAACTCCCCTTTTCTTCTCACTTTATGCTTTAGCAACTCTAAATAATTATGAGTTCTCCTCTCTCCCCATTGAACTTCGGCGCCTGTGGGCTTTCTACCTGGATGGCCAGTCCCTCAGCTTCTCGGTGACACTTCCTTCCACCACCCTTGTCTGAAGCACTCCACTTATCCACGAGGACTCAACTACCTGCCCAAGACTGAGTAGGAACCCCATGCCACAGCATTTCCACTATAGCACCCAGTGGCAGACCACAGCATCCACACACCTATGGCAATCGTGTGGTCACGGGGCCCTCCCACTAGACTCATTTAGGGCAGGAACTCTGCCCTTTCAGCTTTCACCTTCAGATCTAGCACAGTACCTAGAATATAATGGTTCACACCTAAACTAGAAGATGTGAACACAGGATCAGGATGGATCCACATAAACTGAAAGGAGTAGGAGGTGAACCCAGAGGGCATTTGAAGGCCACAAGCATCGTTCTCAACCCCCTGGCCATGCAAGAAAAGGCATGCTTCCAAACGCAGGAGGTAACCACAGGCATGTTATGCTGAATCCTGGCAATCCCAGAAAAAATCATAAATTCTTAAGTGTCATCGTTGCAGGGATTACAGAGATTTGAGAAGACACAGGTGCATGAATTGTCCCTGCTCCCAAGGTTTTTTTAGCAAATGATAGGAAATAGTACTCAGGTGTCTGGATTCATTATCTGGTGTTTACCCCACACATTGTGATAAAGACACTGGATAAGCCCCATAATGAAAGGGTGGGGCAGAAAAATAGCACTAGGGTCTCCCAACAACAGTGTTGGCGATGTCATCCATGGGGGTGTGCTGATCACAACCCCCTTCAGAAAATATCCCAGCAGCAGCTACAAGGAGTGCAGTGAGCTGACAGCTCTCCAGCAACTCCAAGCTTCACTTACTTTTGAGCGTTGCCGGTGCTCATCCCCATAAGCTCCCAGCCAAGAACACAGCACAGCAGTGGGCCTGCCTCATGGTCATTTCTGCCTAATACAGACCGGACCGCTCTGACGGCAACCTCTCTGCAAAAACTCCCAGTTGGGTTGGCTGATGGTCAGATCTCTACAGTAGTCTGAGACTTTTCCATGGCCAGTCCTGCTTCTTCTCCCTTTTATCTTTCACAGGCATTCCTCTCCACTAAACCTCTTGTACTCCTGACTTCATCTTCCCAACTACTTCATGGAGGACCCAAACAACATGTCAGCCAGAGTCAGGTGAGGTTACCAGAGGCAAGAGTGGGAACCACAGAAAGAATGGAGTCCCTGTAGCCACTGAAAGCACCAAACCCAGGGTCCAATAAGTGATCCCTCACAAGCCCATGTAGCTTCCTGGAAGAATCAGTAAGAGCATCCTCCATGCTGTTAAGGATCAAGTATGATTTTTTTAAAGAAACCCAAACGTCCAGAGCTATACATCATATGGCCTTGTTTTTCCTGCTTGAGACTCTTTCTTTGTATGTGAGGGGAATTTGGATAAAGGAGGAGCAATCAGGGGTTCTAAAAGAAAGATCCTCATTCATATTTTAAGACAAGCTCCCTCAGCTACCAACTTCACCCTACACCCAGTCTCACAGAACTATGTCCTTGACACCCAAGGAACATTTCTGGTGTGTTAAGTAAAAAACACCAACCTCTGCATCTCTGGCATAATCTTCACCCTTGTGTCATTTTCTAGCCCACTGACAGCACCAGGGCTCTGTCCCTTTTGGTGAAATGGCCTCAAAAAGCCTAGGAGAATTAAAGGATTCTCTGCCTTAATTTCAAATCTTCTCAAATGTGTATCTTCCAACATCCTAGAACCCTTTAATTTAAAAGCCAGAAGTGAGATAGGGAGAAGGAAAACAAAATAAAGAGGCTTATCATGTAGGATCATTCCCAGGTATCTCCACAACCTATCCATTAGTTGTCCCACTTCGATGACTGTGACGCAGGAGGAATGCCAAGAGTACTTCAAACATATTTTCCCACCAACCCCACCTCACAGACCTGAATGTCTTCGAGATTCTAAAGGAAAGGGGGACAGAGAGAGATCTGCCTCCAGCTGAGAATGTGCTAGGGTTGGAGTAATCCATCTCACTGAAAGGAGCTGCCCTTTGGGTGTTAATTTAAAAACTAACCACATGAACCAGCTACACTTCGTGCTTTATAGATTTCCTTAGCCCACCATTCAATATTGCAAAATAGTGTTAATGCAACTTCTTCAGCCACCCCAAGTCCCAGGTGCATGCCTATCTTGAAATGTGCCCCTACCAGCCCCTACTTGTTCATTCATTGCATCTTTAAAAGATCAACCAAAAATAATTAAAAAAAAAAAAAGTCAACCGAAGTATACCTTTTTTTAATATATACATTTTATTTATTTATTTGACAGACAGATCACAAGTAGGCAGAGAGGCAGAAAGAGAAGCAGGCTCCCTGCTGAGCAGAGAGCCCAATGCAGGGCTTGATCCCAGGACCCTGGGATCATGACCTGAGCCAAAGACAGAGGCTTAACCCCCTGAGCTCCCCTAAGTTTGCCTTTAAAATGCTGCCTTCCATTACGACCATCATTTGTTACTCCATCTGACTCTCAGAGACACATTTCTTAGTGAGAGTAAAACTAGGGACATGCAATGGACTGTAGAGTGACTCCATTTGAGCTCTTACTGTCAAAGATAGCTGAGAATCGGGCCCATTTTCTTTGCCTCCAGGCTGTTATAGAACCCTGGGAATCTGAGGGCAGCAACTTCATTTACCATCTCTAACCAGGGCCACATGTAAGCCTTCCCAACAGAGGAGAATTTATGTTTAAAAATAATTCCAGAGATAATGAATAAAAGAGATCATTTTCTTAATTATATGGGGAATAGTGGACATTTCTGCATGTAGATGACACTGCCATCAGCCGTGCTGCCCGTAGACATCCAGCCTGCCCAGGAGTGCTCACTGAGGACTGCTATCTCATCAGGGACACATTACCAAGAGATAAGTATATAATGGGGCAGAAGTCACAGAGCATTTCCCAATCTGATAAATGAATTAAGTCCACTTTCTGAAGTCATCTGGGAACATGTGTTAAGAAACTGGGAAAGGGAACATCCTTCTCTGAGCAACTATGATCAACTCTCAGAGTATTTCCTGGGAATTCACAGCCAATGAGGCCACTCACTGACCCAATTGTGCATATCAAGCCATTAACCCCAAATTGGACACTAATTTCCAGGGAATCCATCGTGCTTGAATCATTGTCACTGTAATAAGCATAAAAGAAGAGGGCAGAAGGATTTCTTCTGAAAGAAGCCTTTTTACCTAGTTCTAGAGAGTTGTTTTCTGGGCATCAGCCTGGAATAATTCTTCCAGGCTTCATGACTCGTCTCAAAAGAGGTTAATGATTCGTTACCAACTGCATTGGAAAAAAATAGTATCTCGTGAGTGCCACTGTGGCAACTGATAAAACAGAACTGGAATCCCAGGTGGATCATTTACTACATATGTATCTATGGAAAGTCTGTTTAACCACTCGAAAACTCCATTTTTTTAACCTGTAAAATGAAGGTAATACAATCTACCTTACAGGTGGTTGCAAGGATTGAATGAAATTCAGCACAGCAGTGTTAAGAGCTGCTCTTTGGCAGACTCCCTGCGTTCAAAAAGGCTTCGTACTAGCTGTGTGACTTTGGACAAGTTAACTACCCTCTCCGTTCTTCAATTTCCTAATAAAAATAACAACTACTTTTGGTATTGTTATGAGAATGAAATTAGTTAACCCAGATAAAGAGTACAGCAGTACCTGGCACAGAGTAACCACTCAAAAGTGTTCGTTATTGGGGCACCCAGGGGTGGCTCAGTCAGTTGAGCATCTGACACATGATTTCAGCTCAGGTCACGATCTCAGAGCTGTGGGATTGAGCCCTGCATCAGGCTCTGTGCTGGCGTGGAGTCTGCTTGTGATTCTCTTTCTTTCTCCCTCTTAAAAAAAAAAATCTAAAAAAAGGAATATATTTTTTTAAGTGTTCATTATTGCTATTATTGTGTATAAAGAACCAAATGTGGTGCCTGCCCTACACATTCTAGACATCCAATAAACATGAGCTCTCTCTCTCTCTGCACTATTCTTTTGGCAAAACATTACTCAGTACCTGTTATTTTTTAGTTCTCCATAAATCAGGAGAACAGCTAAGAACTGTCCCCTTATCTCCATGGACATAGGTCTCTTTGCCTCACTTCCCACTGGAAATCTTTCACACGTGACTGACCCCAAGCCCAACAAAAGTGACCTCTAAAGCTCTCCTGACAGAAAATACGGTCCCTCCAACCTACCTGACCCCAACCAAAAAATACACTCCCCCCCGTCTTGCCAACCCACCCGTCTGTGTGCTTCAAATACACATGTTTCCATAACCCAGCAAATATTTACAAAGCAAATATACCTGCCATATAGAAAGCAAGAAAAAGGACACAAAGAAGGAGCAGTCATGGACCTTGTCTCAGGAACTTAACCAGTATGGGAGAGGAGAAACAACAGGCAGAGGGTTATAGCCACCAGGAGACAGAAACAAAGCTAGTCAGAAAATACTTCAGGAAGGAAGTGGCATTGAGACTTTATCTTGATGTATAGCATTTTTAAAAAAGATTTATTTATTTATTTGAGAAAGACAGAGAGAGAGAACGTGTGAGCTGTGGGGGGGCAGAGAAAAAGAAACTCAAGCAGACTCTGTGCTCAGCACAGAGCCCGATGCAGGGCTTGATCTCACGACCCTGACATCATGACCTGAGATGAAATCAAGAGTTGCACACTCAACCGACTGTACCACCCAGGTGCACCAATGCGTAGCATTTTTAATGGCATCCATGGAAATGGAGAATTCCAAAAGGAGGGAAGAATGGGGGTAAAGGTTTAGCCAACAGAAAGTATTCAACATACACCAGGAAATGTATGTCAGCAAATCAGGCAGGAGTTGAGGATAAATAAAAAATCAACATTGGAAATAAACATTTTTTTTATTAACATATAATGTATTATTAGCCCCAGGTGTACAGGTCTGTGAATCGCCAGGTTTACACACTTCACAGCACTCACCATAGCACATATCCTCCCCAATGTCCATAACCTCACCACCCTCTCCTTACCCACCCTCCCCTGGGCAACCCTCAGTTTGTTTTGTGATATTAAGAATTTCTTATGGTTTGTCTCCCTTCCAATCCCATCTTGTTTCATTTATTCTTTTCCTACCCCCCAAACCCCCCACATTGTATCTCCACTTCCTCATATCAGGGAGATCATATGACAGTTGTCTTTCTCTGATTGACTTATTTAGCTAAGCATAATACCCTCTAGTTCCATCCATGTCATCACAAATGGCAAGATTTCATTTCTTTTGGTGGCTGCATAGTATTCCAATATATATATATATATATATATATATATATATATATATATATATATATCTCACATCTTTATCCATTCATCTGTTGATGGACATCTAGGTTCTTTCCATAGTTTGGCTATTGTGGACACTGCTGCTATAAACATTAGGGTGCACATGCCCCTTCAGATCACTACATTTGTATCTTCAGGGTAAATACCCAGTAGTGCAATTGCTGGGTGATAGGGTAGCTCTGTTTTCAACTTTTTGAGGAACCTCCATGCTGTTTTCCAGAGTGGTTGCACCAGCTTACATTCCCACCAACAGTGCAGGAGGGTTCCCCTTTCTCCGCATCCTCGCCAGCATCTGTCAGGAAATAAACATTTTTAAAGATGTTTAGGTTAGAGTTGGGAGAGCTATAAAGGAGATCTATAAAGTAAGGAGCCAATGAAAGTTTTTGGAAGGCAAGGAAGTGGAATGATTAAAGCTTGTTCTTGGATGGGAAATCAAACAACACTGTAGAGGATGAATTTTGAGAGGAGAGAGACAGGAGTTTGGATTATTACAATAACACAGGTGAGAAAATTGGCCACTGGTGTGGGTAGGGTGGGAGAATAAGGAAGATATGGGATGTGGTGTCCACAGGTCTCAACCATGGGTTGGATTTGGAGGTTAAAAAGAGAAAGACACCAAGGATGAGCCTCAGATATTGAACCCAGCTGCCCACTGGGACAAAGGAACACCATCCTCCACTGAAATAGGGAAAAAGAAGATTCTGGCTCTGGCATGAAATAGTGACTTGGATTCATCCTGCCCTTCCTTCATTTAGTCCTGCCCTTTCCACGTTCTTTCCTGAAACTGCAAATAATGGGCAGTATTTTCTCAGTTCCTTATTTACCCGAGGGATCTCTTCCTGAAAATCACAAGGCGCTGGGATCCTTGAGAAGAAAGAATGACAAAAGTAGAGACAAGCTGGGAATAAATCTTCTCTTCTTTCCTTCTTTCCAGGTTTGTGTGATGAGCTTGTCTCTTGCTCACAGGGAGAAAGGAAGGATGACAGGAGGAACTTTCCCAATAGAATGTAAATTCCATGAGGGAGGAATTTTTTTTTTTTCTGTTTTGTTCGGCAGTGCTTCTCTAGTGCATAGAGCAGTCCTTGGCAATAGTGGGAGCTCAGTCATGTTTGCTGAATGAATGATCCCTGTTTCTAGGGATATGAAGAAATAAAGAATAGAAGACCCCTCATAGCTAACTCAGGATACCCCTCCCAACCCCAGTCATGTAGTTCGTTCATTCTTTTAATGTTTTTCATCCTTGTCCAAAAAGCACCTAGAAAGAATTCCCAAAGAGCCCTGCTTTGTAGTCTCATAGTCTTGCAAAGCTCTCAGGAATTGACAATTGTGGGCAATATAACCAAGGAAAAGGCAGCTCTCTGATGAGCAGGAAGCTCAATATTTATGATATCAAGCAAATAAGGTCTGTCACTGGGGAGGGAGGCTGGATTTGGAAGAATGCAAGTGTTTGACTTATTTCTTGATTTTATTTTCTATCTGTAGGCTCATTTCATAATGTTTATCTTTTCCATTTTAGAATATGACTGGGTAGAAATTTGCCATATGGAGACTAGAATGCTATCCAGAATAATGTGAGTCTCTCTCTCTCTCTCTCTTTAGATTTATTTATTTATGTCAGAGAGAGAGTGAGAGGAGAGAGCAAGAGTGAGCAAGGAGAGAGGCAAAGGGAGAGCGGGGAGAGAGAATCTCAAGCTGATTCAGCACTGAGCATGGAGTCAGTTCCACATAGGGCTCGATCTCACAACCCTGAGATCATGACATTAGCCGAAACCAAGAGTCAGACACTTAATCAACTGAGCCACCCAGGTGCCCCAGAAGAATGTGAGTCTCTTTTAATGCTGTGAGAGGACACCTTACAACCAGTATGGGGAACTCCAAGGAGTGGATTCCTCTATAGACTCTCAAAAAAATATCACAAGGTCCAGGAGTTGATTGTGAAAAAGTGGAATCAAGGTAAAATATTTTTGAGTGTATAAAGATTGGGAAGTAAAAGGATGTTACTCAGAAGAGTAGTTTATGAGTCAGGTTGGTCTGACATCAGAAGCCCTAAACATCAGACCCACCCATCCGGACTCATTATGTTAAATTGTTTCTTATCTTCCTTTTCTGCTTCCTGAGACTTAATCATGGTTTCCTCAGTGAATATCATCAGCTGCCTAAAACTTTATAAGATAAAAGGAGGTTTTCTTTTTTGGAAGGTACTGCTCGAAGATTGCAACCGACTTCTGAACCTACAGTGTTAAGCCATGTAATGCTTAACATGAGCCACTCCTCCCTCTCTGTTCGAATTAGACTCTAAGGTCACTTACTATGTGCCTATTGCATGCAAGACACAGTGAGAATACAAATGGAGAGATGAATAAGACTTTGTCTCTTCCCTTAAGACCATCACAGTTCCTTTGTGGAGAAGTACCTACAACTGCCTCTTACATGACAGGCCACTACATGGGCTGGTGTGGAGCCACTGAAGGGTTTTCAGTAGTTAAGAGCCATGATCACCTAGATTTAGCCTTTTGCAAAGTGTCCTACTTTATCTCTGTCATGACTAAGTTCATCACTTCCAAAGAAGTGCAAGATAAAGGTATGTTCATTGTGTTCATTTTCCAGATGTTTGCTGGTGAGTCCATTCTGAGGAATCATGTGGGCACCTACTTCTACTTAAAGTCTACAGAGGACTACTCAGAGTTGAGAGCTGTAAGAGAGAGCTGGAGCTGAAGGTGAGGAAAGTAACCAAATGCAGGGGGACAAAAAGTTAATCTGGCTGAGAAAACTGGGAAGAAGAGAGGAAAATGGTCGGGGAGGGGGGAAAAGGATGGAGGGACAGAGGTGGAATCCAAGAGAAAAAGATACAAAAGAATCTAATTTAAAGGCATGAAAACATCAAGACACATCAAGATGCATGTGATAAGGCCCTGTCTGGCTTCTCCGCAAGACCTAGCACAGTGCCTTACATGTGGTATCAAATAAATATTTAGGGATAAAGGTACTAAAAAACAATCAGGTATATTTCTTTATAATCCTCACACTTGTGATTCAGACCTGTTCTCTTGAGAAAGCAAAGCTTGAACATGCTCTACTATCTGTTTCATTTCCCAGATCATCTCAACATATATTAAGTTACAACATCATACTGTATCATTTAGACACTTCTTCCTGTCCCATATAAGCCACATCTTAGTTTCCTTGCAGCGTATGATTTTAATATTGTTAATATACAAAGGAAGGCAAGAAAGTATCTCAGCACTGCAGAGTAAAATCCCATGAGGAAACCAAAAGTAAATCAAAAAAAGTTCCTTGCTGGTTTGGAATTCAAAAGCAATCCTCCTGACCTGCTCAGTCCTCTCTCCCTCAGAAGTAGGCAACTCTGATTCTCCCTCTAGTTGACTCTCTCATTTGCAGGAACAAGCTTCTCTGTCCTCCTCTGTTTCTTTTCCACTATTTCTCTTGTTCCCTGACCCCTACCTACCCCTGCCCTTCTCTTTAGCATCAGATTTCTGCATGGGAGAAAACATGAATGGGTTAGTAGCTGCCCAGTGAAGACTGCCCCCAACAGACAGGATTCTTATACCTGGGATCTCATAAGTGCTAATCCACAGGATCCCAGTGGCCCAGGTATCCATCCTCCCTTCTGTCCATGTAGCAATATGTGCCAGCGGAACTTCCTGAGGCTGCCTAAAGGGATTAAAATGTAGCAAGCACTTGAAATTTCATGGATTTTTATGAAGTTTACATGAATGCTGGCAAACAAGTTTCATGGAACTATCTAGAATTAGCAGAATATTGAAAATATCATATATCCAAATCTGAGCTCCTGAGATTCCAAACTACCACTACCTACCCACTCCCACCAAACCTGCTCTCCCCACAGACTTCATCTCAGTAGAACACAACTCCATCCTTCTGTTTACTCATCCCATGAAATTGGATTCATCTTCGATTACTCTCTTTCTCTTATACCCCACATCTGATCTCACTGGAAATTCCACTAACTCCACTTTTATTTATTTATTTATTTTAGTTTTTTAAAAGATTTTATTTATTTATTTCAGAGAGAGAAAGAGGGAAAACATGTGCCCAGGTGAGTGGGGGTGAGGGAGAGGGAGAAGCAGACTCCCCTCTGAGCAGACTCCACACTGAGCAGGGAGCCAATGCAGACCTGAGCTTCATTCCACATGACCCAAGCTGGAGGCCGATGCTTAACCAACTGAGTCATTTAGGTGCCCCCCATTGACTTCACTTTCAAAATATCTGTAGACTTAGAACTTCTCACAGTTTGCACCATTATCACAATGGTCCAAACTGTTATCACCTCCAGTCTGAATTTATTACGGCAGGCTCCTAACTGGTCTCCATCCCTCCACCCTTGCTTTCTGCCTGCACACACCTCTCCACCAGTCTAGTCTCAACACAGCAGCCAGAATGGTCCTTTTAAACATTGGTCAGATCAAATCACTCCTCTGTTCAAAATTCAGTAGGTCCTCAGGTCTCTTAGAGAAAACCAAAGTCTTTACAACAGCCCACACTATTGACATGATGTGGCCTCCCCACTCCTCTTCACCACCCTCACTCTTCTCACCCTGTGCCGGCCCCACTGGCCTCTTTGATGTCTGGAACATGCCAAACATGCCCTCATTTCCGGCCTTTACACTGACTTGTCCCTCATTCTGAAACACTCCTCCCCCTAAAATGCAGAGGGCTAACTGCCTCAGCCACTCCAGGATTGTGCTCAGATGTCATCTTCTCACACCTTCTTAAAATCCCCCCAGCACTCCCAATCCCCACACTTTCCCCATGTGACATTTTGTAACATACTATAACATTTTCTTTTTATGTTTTGGGGGTGGGGGTTGGCGGGTTTTTTTGATTTGGGTTTATTTTTCTTTTTGGTTTCTTTCCCCCTGGTAAGATGAAAGCTCTGTAAGGAAACCTAGACCAGTCTCTGAAACTTGTAGATGCTCAATCAGTATATGTTGATGAACACCTGATGTACAGGATAACCGAAGCAGTATGCTGAGCTTATTAATTTAGAAAAGATCAAGCACTGTGAAAATTCACGTGTGGTTTGGGGTTGGGTGTAATGGGTTAAAAAAAAACATATGATTTTTCAAAGTAAACTCTTCTCTTTTTTTCCTACTATCTAACTTCTAATCACCAGTCTGTGCTGATAGCAATTTATATACAGATCCTGGTGTGTTAGTTCCATAAATAAGTGCAAGCTAGTTAGTCCATCAGCTTATAGACAGATCGCTATCATACAGGGCAGAACAAAAAGGTAAGGTTCTCATTCTCAAGGACCTTACATGCAGCATGCCTGAAAAACTATTCCACTGTACTCAGATGAAAGAAATGTCACATTGCTGTTTATTTTTTTTCTCTCTCTAAATCAAATTAAATCTGCTCTACTCCCTGTGAACCAAGCTCAGGCTGAAATCTTCTGCTATGGGCCCCAAGGTCACCACTTTTAGTGTGTGGCCACCCTGACTACCCCCGTCAGTGGTCCCACTAATCCCCAGGGTGCTCTGATAGAGTGTAGCACAGTTCTGTGACACTCTTGGAGTTTTCTACCACTAACCATCCTTCCTAAATTTTTGGAAATCTCACCCTTTGTAGGGTTACCTCTTTTAAAAAAAAAAGTGTCAACCTCGAGTCCCTCCTTCTTAATGATCCTGAAACCCCAGAGGTTTGTTTGGCAGGTGGGGTGGAGGTGGAGAGTTCTTTAGGACACAAAGAATCAGACTCTAATTTATCTCTTTACCTGATATAATACATCTGGTAAGACAAAACAGCTCCAGAATGATTACAAGAGAAATGATAAAATAGAGTTTCTAAATTGAATGCATAAATTCTCAGACAATGTAAAATAAAGATTGATCCAGTGGGCTAGAATTTATCAGAGAAGTGTTCCTGGAAGAAGCAGATTTTGAATCAATCCTAGAACAGGGGGAGGAAGACTGAAACTTTCCAATAAAGGCAGAGGATTTCGTTTTTGGTGCACACTAGGGGAAAGATGGGGAGGACACCAAGTCCGGAAATAGTGAGTCACAAGCTGAGGAGAAGAGTTAGAGGATGAGGATGTAGGATAGCACACTCAGAGGGGGGATTCTTCATCATGGCAGAGCAGCAAGTCTCTGGTGTGGCAGATAGCTGGGAATCTGAGCACATTAAGCATGACTCAAGACTAGTTTAGATTCTGGGAAGAGAAAGAGGGGAATAAAAATGCACTCACAAAGCCTCAGTGAAGGATGACCCACAAAAAAGGAAGGGACCAAATACGGCAATGAAGAATCCCAAGTGTGGTATTGGGTATGTACTTCATTCCAACTGAAGCATAAATTTCCTACCGTATTGCATTTCCCGGAGCTACTTCAGTCACTGGGCTCATCAAATCCAATTTCTCCTCTTGGTGGTAAAAAATGTGAAGCCACAGAGACTCGCTAACATAGAGAAACTTGAGGTTGTCTATCCTTGTTCTCTGAGATGGTGCTCAACTTTGTAGCACTTCCATCTACCTGAAGAGCTCGAAACCCTTACAAAGACCCAGAGCATTCATGTCACAGAGAGCATACTTCTAGCAAAAAGGAAGAGCTTTTAACAAACAACAGGAATGCTGTCCCCTTCCATAGTTTCAAAGCTACTTTCACTATGACTTCCAGTTTGTGGTATATACTGGGTACCAGCTGCTAGCACTCAGGCATACATCTTCCACTGTTACTAAGATTTGTCGAATCTTTATCCTTTCAGGTAGGTGATGGTGTGAAATAGCTAAAGTGCTTTAGTTCGAGCTCTAGTGACTCAAGTGTGTGATCAGACTGGAGACAATGCCATTTTTATTTAAGTAAATAGATTGATTTCCTCATGCCATTCCTTCTGGAGCCTCCAGAGAGCTGTTGATGTCTTCCTATAGGGGCATGGGGTTGTTTCCACAGTCCCTACCGTCAGCAAGCTTACATTTTAAGGCAGTACATCCTCAAGAGAACATGTTTAATAGCCACAAAAAGTGAAATACCATGATGTGTAAGAAGACAGCAAGCCATTAATTTGATTTGAGGGATAGGGAAAGGGTTCACAGGAAAAGGAGTGTTTTTGCTGGTGGCTAGGGGATGAATAGAATCAATAAGCAAAGAAAGAATGAAAAAAACATTCCAAACTCAGTAAGAATAACAAGAGTCACAGCCATGTGAAAGTGCAGGGTGAGTTCAAGCAATAGTAAACAGTTCTGCGGTTAGAGCGACGGGCACTTGGGAGATGGCAGTGGAAGATGAAACCAGATGATGGAGGACTGTAAATGTCAGACTTGGGATTACAGGAGACCCAGAAGAGCACGTTCAGTCATGTCTGGAACAATGAAAGGCTTGCTGGAATAAATGGGTACCTTCCTGAGATGAGTTCTTTGAAGGACTGCGCTCACTGCAACGCTCAAGCCCCAGGGCCGTTGAAACACGAATCAGTCCTCCTTACTTGATAATCATATCTGATATGACTATGTCTCAGTAGAGGAAAAATAAGCAGTGATTAGGTAAGAAATCAGGCTTCAGAGCACGAAATGAGTCATCCGCAGACCCACAACTGAGGAGGAGATTCGGTCCTGCTGGGCTGTATGTCTTATGAGGTTAAGGAGTATAAAGATAAACTCTGCCAGGACGCCCCCTTGAGAAAAATCTGTTTCTTCCTCAGAGTAATGACAGAGGTCTCTCCTGGAGTCAGGAGTCCCAGTAGATGAGGTGGCAAGAATGGAGGTGCACAGACTGAGTTTGGGAAGAGCCCAGTGTAGTAAAGTACTGAGGCACGAGTCCGAGAAATAGAGCAGGAAGTTGAGTTTGTTCTCTAGCACTGAGATGAGATGCAAGTGATGAGGGTACTGGAGGGAGATGGCAGCTGGCTCAGCCGAGGGGCACCCACGATGTACCCCGAGGGCTCAGGATAGAGCACCCCTAGATGCACAATTCATTCTGAATGTCACCAGCTCATGGCCTAAGGCTACCAAAATTATTCCTGTGAGAAGTGCCCCCCCCTCAAGAGTGGCTCTCAAACTTGGGATATACCAGAATGATCTGGAAGGTTTGTCAAAACACAGATTTCTTGGCCCCACCCCCAGAGTTTCTGATTCAGTAAGTGTGGGATAATCTGAGGAATTTCATTTTCTAAGAATTCCCATTAGTGCTGATGCTCTAGTCTGAGAACGACTGATCTAGAACTTGATGGGCCAGAGCACTCAGGTAAAGCTCTCAGTAGCTGAACCTAAGAGGAACTGGAAAAGGTAGGATTTGATCAATTCTTTCTTGAACTACCTGAAGGGGTTTTGTATGCTCAGGAGGCTGATAACTGTCAAAAGAGAAACAACTGAGTGACAATGCAATAAAAAGAAGAAATAGGAAGGCTGGTTTAAAGGACTTCAAGAAGGAATCTGGCCATTTGCCCAGAATGCTGGAGGAGGAAGGAACTGCATCACCGGCGGGTCACTGATAGCTACTGCTCTCTGTCACCTAGAATCATCTCTGGAGCTTTCCAAAAAACACGAGGCCCTGGGCCCCATGCCCAGGTAAATTAAATCAGAATCTTCGCAGGTAGGGCTCCGACCCTAGAAGTTTCTGAAAACTCCAGATGATTCTAATAGCAGTTAGGACTAAGAGCCACCAGTCTAAGGAAAATCTGATCCAGTTTAAAGGGGAAACAAAAACCTTATAGGGGATCTATGGAATGAGGAGTCCATCTCCAGTTAACTTAACACCTGGCAAAATTTCCTTTTTTTTTTTTTTTTTTGCAAGATTTCTAACCTGACCAATTCTCATACTCTTATTCTATCCTTCCCAGATGTTCAAATCCCTTTTACTGTTGATATGCCCAGTACCTGAGCAGTTTCTTTGCTGTGCTCCCCCACCGTTTGCTAACTGTGGATCACCATGATCGTTTATGGCAGCCAAATAGCATACAGCTGAAAACACTGACCAAGGTGTTCTCCTCAAGTCTGTTTCCTCCCATCTCTCAGAGGCCGGACACAGAGAGCAGGTTCAAATGGCATTTGTCTCCACAGAGCCACAAGTCCATGAATCATTTTTTATGAAATCAAAATGTAGGTTTAAGAGTCATGAAATGCCCTAGTGGAAAGGAAGATTTATAGATAAGCTAGTCAAATATTTTATAGATAAATAATCTCAGTACAGTGAAATTTCAATTAAATTCCAACAAATAAAATAGATTTTAAAAGAAGCACTGTGGGACAGTGTGTATGTTGTTATTTGTGTTAATAAAAGGAAGGCAGAAAAAAATAATAGAAAAAAAATAAAGTAAAAGGAAGGCAATGGGGCAATGGTGGGGAAGGAGGAGGCTACCTTTAGAACGACAGACCAGAAATGGTGACAATGGTTTCCTTTTATGTGGAGATTTGGAGACAAGTTAGTAAAGAGACTTTTCACTACATACTGTCTTGCACCCTTTGAATTCTGAAACATGGACATGGATCACCTATTTCAAATTAAATTTTTTAGTAATTAATTTTTTGTAGCAGAGCGCTTCTATTTGAAGCAGGCTGGACTTCACTTCACTTTGCCACCTCTCCCCCTTAGCCTAAATCCCTCCCCAGACAAAGACCTATTAGAATTTCTAATCCTATGAAGTTCCTCAGAGGATGCCTCTATGGGATCTGGCTGGAGACCTACTGAACTTTTCAACCCTACATTTCTTAGCAGCCAGAACTGATGCTTGGAGAGGCCAAATAACTGGCTCGAAGTCACACAACAAAGGAATCTAAATCTCCTGATCCTTTCCTTTTTTCTCCTGATTCTTTTTTCCATGCCTTCTCAGGTATGTAGTCCCTTCTATGTAGCGTCTTAGATACTCACTGAGCCTCTGCAACTATGCCAAAGAAATACCATTATACACGCACACATCAGCGGCAGAGGAAATGTATTGACCAGACACCAAATAAATACCAAACCTTCACTATCACAGTAGTGATATGACAATAATCCTCCCCATTTGTGAGACTTCACGTTATTAACAACCACATAATATAAAGGATTATGTCGTTTATTTGGGTATTTTGTAACATGAGTCACAAGACAAACATTTGGAAGATAAAAGCGCCATATATAGAAAGCAACTTCACTGTTTTTGTTGATGCTGGCACAGCCCCAATGACCACTAGGTGGCAGTAGTGTCCTAACAACGTAGAGCAGTAGGTCTAGCGCTCTAAGTGAAACTGCATTCATATCTCACAGCTGACCCACCTGGCTATGCGGCCTTGAGACCCAGAGAGAATTACTAGTAGAAATTCCAAACAATTCTCCACTCTCCTGATAAACTGTGTCCTCTTTTGTAACAACCAAGAATGCTTCAGCTGATGTCACAAAGCAGGCTCAAACCAGCAGCCCTTAGGCAGAACCTGGTCAGCAGCCATGTGTTTGCCTTGGTCAGTGTTTGGTTTTGTTGTTTTGTCTTCATCCAAAATGAGTTTAGGTGGAGCAGGTTATCTCCACTTTGCCAGATCTCCCACCATCCTTTAATGTCTTATTAAAGATATATAAAACTCCCCCATATTTTTGGATGGCCCCTGAAGCCATGTGAGTTTGGGATCTCTGCTAAGATGTCCTTCTTAAATAAACAATTAATTCCACATTTGCAATCTAACTGGTCTACTCAACTATTTTGTGCTGCCTCACATCCTTCTTTTCTTATGTCATCTCTCTGTCTGCAGTGTTCTTTTCCGCAGCATGTCTTTTTTTTCAATTGTTCTCATTCTTGAAGGCCCAGATTAAAGGTCACCTTCTTCTTTTTTCCCAAACAAGTATGGATTAGAAAAAAGTATTGTACAGAATATCTTTTTAAATATATATTTTTTATATAAGTATAAGAAAAATTAAACCTATTGCCTCCTTAATACGCTAAGAGGATATATTGTGGGGTTCAGTATAAGCTCTGGAATCAGATACCCCTAACAAGCTGGAGTGACTGAGCAAGTTACTTCACCTACTAATATTAAGATAATAATAGCACCTACTTAAGAAGATTTGGGGTTTTTTTTTGAATTTTTAGTTTGAAATAACTTTAGAATTATGAAAAAGTTGCAAAAATTGTTTGGAGTTTCTACACATCCTTTACCCAGCTTCTCCTGAGGTTAATATCTTACATAAACATAGTCCAAAGATCAAAACCAAGAATTGACATTGGTGCAATACTGTTAACTAAATCTACAGACCTTACTTGAATTTCACCAGTTTTCCAGATATGGCATTGGGCCCCTCTCCATGAATCGTATCTGAAGGTATGTGATATCAATACGTCTATTGATGAGGTTAACTTTGATAGCCTGGATTAGGTGGTGTGCGGGGGGCTTTTCCACTCTAAATTTACTATTCTTCCTTTTGTAATTAATAAACTTGTTGTAGGGAGATACTGTGAGACTATGTGAATATCCTGTTTCTCATCATACTGTCACCCACTAATTATAGCATCCATCAGTGGTTCTTATCTGCAACAATTATTACTACAGTGTTTGCCCAATGGCAGTCTTCTATTTCTCTCATTCTTTCTGCATATGTTAAGTGGAATTCTACCACAAGGAAAAACTGTTTCTCCCTGTGCCCCACTTATTTATCTGGGGGGTGGGGGGGGGCAGGATGAGAATGAAATGAAGTAAGACCGCAAAATTCAGTAAGTGTGAGCCACTCCTAATGTTATTTTGAGACAACGTGAAAGCTCTATGATTAATATGGCCATTTTCTGGTTGGGAATGAGTACTTCTAAAATGTTTAAGGATATTCCAAAATAGGGATGCCTGGGTGGCTCAGTCCCTTGAGGGTCTGGCTTCTAATCCGGTCATGGTCCCAGAGTCCTGGGATCGAGTCCTGCATAGGGCTCCCTGCTCAGTGGGGAGTCTCCTTCTCCTCCTGCAGGCTCCTCCCCCTGCCTGTGCCCTCTCTTTCTCTCTCTGACAAATAAATAACTTTTTTTAAGGATATTCCAAAATAGTCTACTGTATTCGACTGCGAGGTGCTGCAACAAAATACCACAGACTGGAAGACTTACCCAACAGAAAGTGAGTTCCTCACAGTTCTGGAGGCTGGAAGTCTAAGACCAAGGAGTCAGCACGTTTGGCTGTTTCCCAGGCCTCTCTCTTTGGCTTGCAGATGGCCGCCTTCTCCCTGCGTCCTTCCCTCTGTGTGCATCCCCCCGTGGTCTCTTTCTGTGTCCAAGGTTCCTCTTCTTGGAAGAACACTAGTCAGATCGGATTATGACCCTCCCTGAGTGTCTTGTTTTCACTTAATCACCTCCTGAAAAAGCTTCTGTCTCCGATTACGGGCGCGTTCCGAGGTGCTGGCGTTAGGGCTTCGACATATAAATCGCGTGGGGAACACAGTTCAGCCCGTAATATTTACTTCCTTCCTCCAAAGGACAATTGTGACGAAACAACTTTACCTGTGCGCGTGCTTTCAGAACTGGAAAGCCCAGAACGAACGTAGAGCGTGACGCAGCCGTCCCCGCGGCTACGTCACCTCGGCTACGACACAGCGGCTACGTCACCGCGCACACGCCTCACGCACAAATCGCTTCCGCGTCCTCACACAAGGTCACGGGCACTGGCTGTGACCATCCTTTCATGGCGGTCTCAGAACCCTGGAAGGCGAACTGCAGCCCAGCTGCCTCTGCCTTGATTGGCAGCCACAATGAGTGTGTTTTGGGTTTTTTGTCATCCTGGGGCTTGGGGCTTCTAGCGGCTCCCTTCGGGCCGTGCCAGCGACCTTGACAGAGGCCCAAGGCATCTCCTTGCCTCGGAGAGGAAGGCTGGCCGCGAGCCTGCCAGCACAGCGCCCGAGGTCTCCATCCACCAGCTGCATCGCCTTGGGCGAGGCCCTTCCCCGCTGCACTCCGTCTCAGTCCCGCAGCTGAGAAAAAGGGATAACCACCCTCACACGCCAGCAAGGACGATGAATGGGTTAATCTTGACAGAGCCTTTGGAGAACGCAAAATGGACACATTCCTATTCATGGCTTTCGAGAACCAGCATCAGACGAAACACCTGCTAGGAAGCTAATCCTTTCATATGATGTTTTCTTGAAGGAGGCAGTTTGCCGATTTTAATAAATCTTAGCCTCCCAGAAGTGGGAAAAGGGCACACACGTTACTCTGTCTGTGAAAGTGAAAAATGGGGGAAAGAACTCTTCCCACTGAAGGTTTTGCTTATCGGAGGCTAACAGAGGCCAGCAGAAGCTGCGACCCTGGTCTGCCCTGCCTGCCTTGGATAAGGGAAGAGAACCAGAGAATGCCCCCCCAGGGCTGCTAGGGCTGTTATTTTTTCAGCCTCTGACATCCTCGCCCTCCACAGCCTCCACACACTCTGAGAGTGTGGGAGGAGGAATGGATATAGAGAACTGCTGCCTCCACCAGCTTGCCAAGCTCACCAGGATAACAGTAGCCATTCCTTGCTTAAAAATCATGCTTTGAAGCTATTCAGAATTACGAGTACTTTGACAGCCTGAGAAAAGTCTTTTTTTTTTTTTTTCAAACTGGCCACTTCCGGAACATACCAAGGGAGTCTCTCTGTAGGAATAGTCTCTGTTTACTGTATTGTATTCCCTCTTTGCAAAAATTAATCTCTCTACCTGTGACTTATCCCCTTTGAGCACCTATACAGTTTTGTGGGAAACGCTATCTCCCTGGCATTTCCTTATCTTTGTCGCCCCACTGCCAGGTAATTATCACTTCACGTGCAGCAGCAGCCTTCTAGAATCTCCCCCTAAATCATCCTACATACTCCCCATCTAGCTTTGCCTGTATCTCTCCTTCCTCTCCCCCTAGTCAAATCCTAAAATTAAAACAAAGTCTTTCCAATCTCACCTATATTCCGTATCCCCTATGATGTCCCTTGTAGCTAATGTGGCTTCTGACTAGACAGAAAGAGAGAATGTTTGCACGCACAACAGGCTCACAAGGAGAAAGGAGGACATCAGAGGCTGCCCTACAAAATTGTGAAGTGAGCACATGGCCCTGTTTGGAGAACTCCATATAATTCAGTAAACTGGGACCTAAGGAGCAAGAAAGAGCTGGGGTGGGTACATGACGCCAGATCACAGAGTCCCAGGCCCCATATGGAGTTTGGACTTGATCAAGAGACAGTGGGAGAGGCACCTGGGTGGCTCAGAGGGTTAAGCCTCTGCCTTCAGCTCAGGTCATGATCTCAGGGTCCTGGGATCGAGCCCTGCATCGGGCTCTCTGCTCAGCTGGGATCCTGCTTCCCCCCCTCCTCTCTGCCTGGCTCTTTGCCTACTTGTGATCTCTCTCTGTGTGTCAAGTAAATAATTAAAATCTCAAAAAAAAAAAAAAAAGAGAGAGACAGTGGGAGCCTTTGAAGGTTTTAAGGAAGGAAGTACCACATACAAATTTATGTATTGGAAAGATTTCTCTGCAGGAGTGGAGAATGCATGGCAGGGAACAGCTAGCAGCAGGGAGATCAGTCAGAGAAGCTATTGCAATAATCCGAAGTTGACGACAGCAAGGAAGGAGATGTGATGGTAGCTTAGGTAACGTTCCTCAGGGTGTTGTACTTGAACCAGGGCCACTGTCTGGACCAATGTCAGTCTTCTGACTATTTTTGGTGATTCACTATGAGATAAGGACTGTGTGCCAGAAAGTAAACCCAAGGCCATGCTGTGCTTCCTTCATCAAGAAAGCCTTATTGTAGCGGGGGGGGGGGAAGTGTCCATTGAACTAGAAGTGTGTTTAGTGAGGTAGTTGTTTGACATTTTCCATTCTGACCTGAGTGCCTTATCTTTGTGGAGCTGAAACAAACAGTTCGCAGACCAACACCATGAGTGGTGCTGACCCAAAGTACGTTCTGACCTAGTGACAGTTTGGATCAAAGTGAAAAAGTTCAGTCATGATGCACTAGGAAAGGGTGAAAGACAATATACACTTACAAGAAAAACTAGTAACTCAAGGTGCGGAAGGGATGAGACACTGAAAGAGTGATACATGAACTCAATCTCTGAGGGCTCCAATCGAGAAGCTGGATACTAGGATAGAAGGACTGAGGGCTTTTGAGTAAAGCAGAACCGAGTTCAAATCCCAACTCCATGACATACTATGTAACATTATGTTAGTTAGCTCACCTCTCTGAGCCTCTTTCCCTGTCTGTAGAATAGAGGAATTCCTACCTGCCTCACAAGAGATGTTTCCATGATAGAGCATGTGCCAGGGATTTGTAAACATCCCAGAGATCTGGTGTTGGCAGGATTTCTTTTTCCTTAACACCTGCAGTTTTTGGTCACACCACCTGGAAGAATGAAGAGGTAGACCAGATGATGAGTGGTAGGCAGCAAAGCAAGGTTTATTGAGTGATACTGAGCGAGAGCCCAAAGCTCCCAAAGAGGGAGAGGATGGATGCGAGGGATTGCCTTCGCTTCTAAGTCTAGGGGATTTTATGAGAATGTTGGTGGGCTATTTTAATCGGATTAAGCCTCCAGGTGCCTGTCGCTCAATTAGGTTGTTGCCCACGCGCTCATCTACCTATCAGGTAGTTGTCCCCATGGGAAAGGGTGGCAGGGCTCCTTCCAGGGTGGTGTTTCATAGCCTCAGGGATTTAGGGAGCTGTGGCTGCTGTTACCCTATGGCGAAGCCAGCTGCAGGCCACCAGATCCAGCTCTTTGGTTAAATATCCCACTGGCTGTTGAGCTGGCCTCTGGGTCTGCGTTACAATGCCAAGGCCATTTCCTTTCTTTCTGGCACATACAAGTTACAAGCCTCCCAGTAGGAAGACTTAAAGCTGGAGCACTGAGTAAAGCCCGGAATAACAGGATGGGGTCTTTTTCCTTTGAAGGGTCGTTTTCCTCTTAGAACGGGAACCCCTTGTCCCTGCCTGCCTTTCTTCTGACTATCATCCATCATTGGCACATAATATGCACTTGTGAATATGCATTGAGGATCATAAAAGTAAAGCAGAAATGTTTACAAAAAAAAAGAGAGAGAGAGAGAGAGGGAGAGTAGTGTGAATAAAGACAAAGTTGAGAGTATATAGGTATTAGCCTCTCCAGAAGAGCAAACTCTGTAAAAAGATAGTAAAACGCAGAGATCTGTCCCAGCAGAGTTGTAAAATCTTCTATTCTACTGCCATTCCTTCCTCAGACTTTTCTTCCTACCTCTAGCTCCAGTCCCATATTCTATAGCCCAGCTTTTGAGTCATCCTAAGGGTCCATATCCAACCTCCAGTCCTGTCTCATAACAGGGTTCTGTCTTGGTGCCTATTTTAGTACTATTTCAACCCTGTTCATGTTGAAGATACCTACCCAGTGCTCAAGCCCCTCTACTAGACCATCTGGGCTGCTCCTATCAGTCCCCTCCCACAGAGATTCCCAGACTCCGCCATGGCTATTGCCATGTGCTTGAGAACACACAGAAGCCCACTGCCTCTTCCCTTGGACCCCTTTACCATTTGCCTGCAGGACTCCGATACAATACTTCCACTGCCCTTGGGCACCAAACTTGGCAGTCAGATGAAAACTATCCCAGTAGCTGATGTGTTGGGCATTCCCCCATCCCATGTTAACTGCCTTGCCTGGAGTATAAAAATCCAGCTCCAGAACCTAGCCCTCACTACACATACATGAGGTGGGGGTTGGGGGGGACAGTACTTTACATTTCTATGGCAATTTACGACTTAACAAAGCTGTTTCACCTTATCTCATTTGACCCACACGCCAACTCAAGACAAAAAAAAAGAATCAGTTCCCCTATTTTACAGATAGGGCAAGTGACTTCCAAGCCCAGGAGGAAGAGGCTTCCAGGCCTGCAGGACTTTGCATGCTAACACCAAAACAGCCCTGGGTGAACTGAGATAGTTAATCGCCCTGGGTCCCTGAGCTAGTAAGTGACAGAGCTGGGATTTGAACCCAGTGCATAGAGCCCAGTACTGTAGTAGCTGCATTTAAAAAATATTTGTTAAATGAATGATGTCCATTCTGTCTGCTTTCCATTGCATCATGTACCTCTCATAAACAGCATCCCCTGTAGACTAATGCATACAGGTCTTATTTGCCATCTTTCTTCCAGAAATGGCAATCAGAAGAAAAGGTAGGGCGGAAGCACTAATTTGCATGAGAAAAACATCTTTGCATTAACTCCCATGTAGGAATAAAAACCGATAGTAATAATTTCAACAAAGGAATTAATTAAGCAGAGTCTGTGATTATCTTAATAAGAGCTTGAAATCAAAAGTGATTGTGAATGGGCCACTAACCCAATCAATATACACACTCTGCCCCAGAATAATCAGAGCCGATTGCATATATGAATATTCAGTACATGTAAATTTTAAATCCTAGAATCAGATAATAACAGAGGCTTGTAAGAGACATGAAGTGTATCTCTAAAGTCAAGCCTAGCCTCACCGAAACCATCTTGGAAAAGATGACAATCTGTGCTCCTTTTAAAGAGAGGCCCAAGAGCTTCTTCAGGTGACACTTTTAACATTTAATCATCAAGGAAGGATGAGAGAGAGTGAGGGGATTTATGGAGGGTAGCTACCTAACTCAACATGGAAAAATCTTTCCTTTTCCCTTCATACATCAAGTAGCTCTCTGTCCCTCAGTAGCAAAAAACAAGAGAGAGAGAGAGAGGGAGATAAGCATTGTTACCCTAGGAGAGTCTGTGGTTGCATACTGTTTCTAGTGGTGACAATTAGGGAGAAGAGGGCAACGGTTTCCATGGCATCAACAAAAAGGTATCAAAATATGGCCCCTCTAGGACCAACACTAGTGTGGGACTTTGTGCAAATCACAAAAACTTAGTTCCTCCAGGGGGACCAGTTAGAACAAGGTGTCCCATCCTCAGAGCTGTCACTGACCCTCTCTACTGGGGCACAGCTAGTTGAGACAGGGCCCAGTGGCAGCCGGAGGAACTTACCCACTGCCAGACTCTTGGGTGGAGCCCAAGTCACCACCCATTCAAGTCTCTGCCAGTTCAGGCTCCCCTCTGTCACCTAGGATAACTACTGTCCTCCAGGACTATATCCAGCCTTTTTTTTTTTTTTCACCTATTTCTTTCATTCATGTATATCACCTTTTGGGATAAGTAATTCCCAAGACTCAGTCACATTATAGGACCTCCCTTGTATGCGCCCAGCGTTTACTTTTTTCACCACTTTACAATCTTTATATGCACTAAAAACCTTCTGAATATCCCTTATTCATTCACCAAGCATTTATGAGATACCTATAATATCTCAGGCACAGTACTGAAATCAACAGTGGAACAGTTACGAGGGGCAGGAATTCTTGAGGCCTTAACCATTCCTGGAAGAGAGGACAGTATCACACAGTCAAGACAAAATGCCCAGATAACTACAAATTAGTTCAGAAGGGCTGCAGGCAGGAAGTCTTTAGGAGTTGGCAGACATGAACCTGGATAATTCGGTACTTTTCCAGGAAGTCTTCGCTGACTGATCCCTAGAAAAGCAATAGCTTCTATCTTCTCTCCTTGAATAAACATAAGGCAGTCAAGCTTCCTACCCTCCCTTTCCCATTTTCCAATGCCCAATGCTTTTCCACCTTCCCTGTTTGCATTTTCTTTTCCATCTGTCTTCTGTATATACCTATAAATTAATCCACATTAGTGTTTTCTGCCAGTAACCACTGGGAAGGGTGGAGTTGTCAGCGTTTCCTGTGACCCAGGAAGAAGAGAAAACAGAGGTTATCAGTTCTGGGCTATATCAAGCCACTGTGTGTTTCCTCAGAAGCCTGGTTAACCTATCTTACTGTAACATCAAATACCTGTCTCTGCTAAGTATACCCTGTTAACAGAGAGAAGAGAATCCCTTATACTCCCAAAGATGCTTTCCAGTGGCAGAAAGGGAGCTAAGAAGAGGACTGGCTTAATTCAGCCTGGGTTAAGAGCAATACAAACAACAGGAAGGGAGAGAGGTTGAGAAAGGCAACAAAGAAGGGGAAAGACGCCCTATGGGAAGTGCTTCTTTCTGGCTTTGAGCACCGTCATGGGCATGACAGTCAAGTACCTGCTCCACCCACAGGCTCAGCAAGAATGTCTTGCCCCGGCCCTAACTGCCAACCTCAGCCAGTTAGGATAGGAATAGGATCTCATCCAAGGGCTGTCAACCCACAGGCTGGACAGTGACCTGTGATGCAGCTCAGAACAGGGACAACAGTGATGATAATAACAGCTGGAATGCATTGCAGGTTTACAGTGTGTCCAGAAGATAGGTTATCTCATTTAAACCTCACAACATAGTTATGAGGTAGATACTATTATTAGCTCCCTTTTACAGAGACAGAACATATTTCAAGAGGTTTTATAAATCTCCCAGGATCAGAAGATTAAGTCAAATCCTGGTCCATCTGATTCCAGAACCAAGCTCTTGCTCACCTTTCAGTATTGCCTTTCATTCACTTTTTTATGTATTCAACAAATACTACTGAGTGTTCACTGTTAACCAAATACTGTGATAAGTGCAGAGGTACAATAGAGGCCAAGAATAAAAATGTCCCTGAGGGCACCTGGGTGGCAGAGTCTTGGTTTTGTTTTGTTTTTGCAATTGCACTGCTGAATACTCACCCCCCAAAATACAAGAACATTAACTCAAAGAGATATGTACACCCTTATGTTTATAGCAGCATTACTTACCATAGCCAAGACATGGAAGCAACCCAAGATTCCATTGATTAATGAATGGATAAAGAATGTGTGATATATATAATGGGATATTATTCAGCCATAAAAAAGGAATGAAATCTCGCCATTCACAACACCATGGATGGAGCTAGAGTATTATGCTAAGTGAAACAAATCAGAGAAAGACGAATACCATATGATTTCATTCATATGTGGAAATTAAGAAACAAACAACAACAACAAAAAACACGGGGTGCCTGGGTGGCTCAGTGGGTTAAGCCGCTGCCTTCGGCTCAGGTCATGATCTCAGGGTCCTGGGATCGAGTCCTGCATCGGGCTCTCTGCTCAGCAGGGAGCCTGCTTCCCTCTCTCTCTCTCTGCCTGCCTCTCTGCCTACTTGTGATCTCTGTCTGTCAAATAAATAAATAAAATCTTAAAAACAACAACAACAACAACAAAAAACACACAAAGGGAAAAAATAAGAGAGAGAGAAACAAAACAAGAAACAGACTCTTAATTATAGAGGACAAATTGATGGTTACCAGAGGGGTGGGGTGGTGGGTATGGGCTAAAAAGGTGATGGGGATTAAGGAGTGCACTTGTCATGATGAGCACAGGGTAATTAATATATGGAAGTGTTGGATTACTATGTTGTACACCTCAAACTGATATAAAATGTATGTTATCTAACTGGAATTAAAATAAAAATTTTAAGAAAAGAGAGAATGGGAGCATGAAGTAATAGTTAATACTTAGAAGCATAGATTCCAGAAATAGCATGCCTGGCTTCAAATCCCTGACTTGCTGCTTGCTAGAGTTAAAAAAGGGACAACAGGCCTCAATGGAGTCACTTGGGCTAAGCCCAGGTCACCAAATCAAGACTTAACACTGAACTTAATGACACTTTCAACATCTCCCAGTAGTAGAATCTTAGAACAGCTAATCTGGAATTTCCTGGTCAGTACTGAGGTAATCTGCCTGATAGATCTCTACCTTCTCCTAAAGGAAGATGACCTTGCCACAAACAGTCCATTCTTTGTTAATGACCTCCTTGTCCAATGTTACTCAGTCATCAAAAAGAATGAAATCTTGCCATTCGCAACAACATAGATGGAGCTAGAGTGTATTATGCTAAGTGAAATAGGTCAGAGAAAGACAAATACCATATGATTTCACTCATATGTGGCACTTAAGAAACAGAACAGATGAACATATGGGAGGGAGAGGGAAACAAACCATAAGAGACTCTTAAAGATAGAGAAAAAACTGGGAATTGATGGGTATGGGATGAGCTGAATGGGCCAGGAGAGTACTTGTTATGATGAGCACTGGGTGTTGTATATAAGTGATAACTGAAACCAATATTGCACTATATACATTAACTAACTAGGATTTAAATGAAATTTTGAAAAGAAAAACAAATAGATAAAATTAAATAGGTTAACTTTTATTTTTTAACAGATATGATGGCAGCAGTGGGATCCAAAAGAGACTTTCAACAGCTTTGGAGACAGGAAACACAGACATTGTACCCATGGACCCTTTGAGTTCTCTGTCTTTCTCACTGTTTCTGAGGGCCATAGGTTAGTTCCTCTGGGTTTGCAGTTCCACTCTCCAGCATCACACTGCTGATTTAATTGGCTTTCCAGTCCAGGGCTTAGCAGGTGAGCTTGAACTAGCAAAGAGTTCCACCTGGAACTTGAGACCCTTCACATGATTCAGTCTCTAGTTCTGCATTTGTTTGGAATCCCCATTTGTTAGAACCTGCTGGTTCAGTCCTTTCCCCAGTCCCTGGTTCAGTGTTGGAAATTGCTGGTGATACACACAAGGCTTTCTACTAGTCAGTCTGCAGTAATATCTGTGGTTACTGCTGAGATGTTAATGGGAACGTGTTTATCTCTCTTGTTTTGTATAAGTAAAGGCTATTTTTTTAAAATTAACATATAATGTATTATTTGCTCCAGGGGTACAGGTCTGTGAATCATCAGTCTTACACACGTCACACCACTCATCATAGCACATACCCTCCCCAATGTTCATAACCCAACCACCCTCTCCCTACCTCCCTACCCCCGGCAACCCTTAGTTTGTTTTGTGAGATTAAGAGTCTCTTATGGTTTGTCTCCCTCCTGATCCCATCTTGTTTCATTTTTTTCCTTCCCTACCCCCCAAACTCTCCACTCTGCCTCTCAAATTCCTTATATCAGGGAGATCATATGATAATTGTCTTTCTCTGATTGACTTATTTCACTCAGCATAATACCCTCTAATTCCATCCATGTCATTGCAAATGGCAAGATTTCATTTCTTTTGGTGGCTGCATAGTATTCCATTGTATATATATATACCACATCTTCTTTATCCCTTCGTCTGTTGATAGACATCTAGGTTCTTTCCATAGTTTGGCTATAATAGACATTGCTGCTATAAACATTCAGGTGCACAAGCTCGGTAAAGGCTATTGTTAAAGGGAATCTTGGAAGCCAAAAGCCACAAATTGGTGGGCACAGATCAAACACTTAGAGGCTATTAGAGCACTCACCACCCAACTCTAAGACTCCTGTGTTAGGATAAGTTGGTCACAGAATAGGTTAGATTGACACTAGGTCACCCAACAACTTCAAGAAATTTCCATGCAGTGAGGTACAGTGTAAAACACCGCACAATCCCCAGCCCAGTGGCACATCCCTCTTGGGAATTAGCTTGGCTCCAGAAGACCCAAAGGCTTAGCTAAAAAAAATCGGATCCTTAAATTCCAAAGAGTTGAGCATGCTACTTTCCATCACACCTGCTTATTTTATGTCTAAGAACTATGATCCTGGAAGCTATAAATATCTACAAAAGTGGCAAAATCTTATTAAATTTGTGTACTAAAAACTTGGCTTATTGTCAGGTTAGGGGCCCCAGTAAATGGATGAAAGAAATGTGGTCACACACCCCCATTTGCAGGTAGATATGTGTGCACAGAAATGTGGGTCAAACTCCAATCCTGGCTTTTTAAGGATCCTACCAAACCACTGCCAGCCCTCAGGGAAATTACAGCCTGGAATGACAATGGTCATTATGGAGAACATTTCAGTTAGATAAGATTATTCATTTAAGCAGTACACTTTAAAGCAAGGGCTCCCAAATCAAGCAGAATGGGATGGGATACAGAAGTTTCCAAAAGGCTTCAAGACTCCGAGCATCTCCATTGAAAAAGTCATTACAAAAAGCTAATGAAAAAATTAAAGACATAAACGGTCCCTGAAACAGAAGACGGTAGGATGGATACAACTCCTACTCCTTCTATTTTTCTTTGTTCAGGCACTCATTTCTAGCAACCCTCTGTCTGAATTGTCTTTCCACTCTGAAGAGACTACATGGCCATTAACAAAAGCTTACCAAGTTACTTAGAGGCACCTCCATAGCTACCCTTGAAGGAGACCCCCGTATGGGCCCCTCCCAGGGCTGATGGAATTCTGAGGGGTCTCCTGCTAAATAGCCAAGGGAAGCTAAAATGAAAATTAATAAAAATCCTCACCAAGTCCTGGTACTTAGGTCCTAAGCTTACTTAGGCTTACACTCTTCACTTCAAACCCCACTCTGACCCTATGGATGGGACCCAGGGAACACTTCCTTTGTGGAAGGATTTACTAAAATATTCCAAAGCCAAGTTCTAAATCCAGAACATAGAAATCTTTTGATTTCCATCTTAGTTGGAAATCTTCTGATAGAAAAAGCAAATTGACAAAAATGTGATGGGATGATTGGATGGCAGATCAGTCCCTTGATGTCATTTGGGCACAACCCAATTCTTTGACAAATTAAAAGCAACTTTCTTTATTTTACAGTCTGTAAAACCAGAAATGTGGCTCCAGAAACTATTTAAAGTCTACCTACCTTTTTATTAATCCCCAAACCTCCTTATTCATCTTAAAAGACTTGTAAAGTACTATAAAAAGCCTGGCCTTCAGGAACAGAAGTCCTTCTTAGAAAAACTTATATTCTGTCCCTTTGCTTTTGAGATGTAAATGTTCTACCTGATCATCTCCCAGAACTCTTTTTTTTCAATCTCCCAGAACCCTTATCTAGGCTCTCTCTTTGACAAAGAAAGAAGGAAAGAAAGAAAGAAAGAAAGAAAGAAAGAAAGAAAGAAAGAAAGAAAGAAAGAAAGAAAAAAGAAAGAAAGATAGATAGATAGGAAGAAAGAAAAAGGGAGGGAGGGGGAAGGAAGAAAAGGAAATTGAAACTTCAAGGAAGTAATTCTTAACAAAGGGAAAAAAAAGGTGGAGAATATTTAAAAGTAGATGAATAAAAAGTTGTGTTTTCTCCACAAATGTTAGTAAAATTCTGTAACCATCAAAGCAGGCAAACTTAAGTTATTCCATCTACCAAAACACAATTTGGATTCAACATATATTACAACTAGTGACTTTTGTATTATTGTACCTTATTCATGGATGACTGAAATTTAATTATGGATTTTAAGGTCTTTTTCTGCATCTATCTGTATGTTTATGCATGTGTGTGTGTGTCTATGTCTGTGATATATATGTGTATGTGTTATATATACATAAATGCTGTTATATACATAAACAATTGTGTTTACATATATGTTTAAAAATATATGCTGCATTCCCAACAGCCATAATTGTAAGGGCCTATTTAGCCAGAGCGGCCCTACCTCGGTTGAACAACCATTTTGTTGTTTATGCAGTAAAACTTAAATTGACCCTGCTCCCACCCCCCCCACCCCCCCACCCCCCCACCCCCGAACTTATTTAAAAGCAAATTCAGGAAAACAGCCCAGGTAACAAAGCCCAAATACAAGGGTGGGTCAGGTCTGTAGAGATAACAGCCTGAATGCAGGGATGAGTCGGGTCAGGTGGAGACATCCAATCAGTAGAGCCCACATACTGTCTCCCTAGCTACAGAGTAGTGTGGGCCCCGCCTTTTGGGCGTCAATTCTCACCAAGGTGATAAGCTAGTTCAAATGTCTACTATAGGGTAAATTGTAATTCAATTGGTCACTTATGTGTGACCTAGCATGACTGTGCAGCTTTCTCTGTGTGTTACAATCTCATTTGCCACCTGTGTGTGGCCAGGCCCAACCACATGGTCTTTGCTCTATAAAAGTTAGTCTGTGAGGCAGGGAGGGGTCCCACTCTCTGTAAGAGGCATGGCTCCCCACCAGTCAGTTTGATTCTCGATGCTTGGCACGAAAAAAAGCTTTGCTTGACCTTCGCTTTGTATCAGTCTCACTCCTTTAATCACGGACCATTACTGGGGGACCCGACATTGGGGACCCAACATAATTAGTCTTCCATTCCTGAAGGGACATTTGGGTGGTGTATCACATTGTCTACCATAGGAGTGCTCTTGAAAACAATATGTGTGAGGAAGGAAGAAGGGGAAGCATGAGTAGGCAGAGGGAGAATTTGAACTGTGATACAGTTGCTAACAGAGTCTTCCTC
Organism: Mustela erminea; assembly: GCF_009829155.1. Lineage (NCBI taxonomy): Eukaryota > Metazoa > Chordata > Mammalia > Carnivora > Mustelidae > Mustela > Mustela erminea. The sequence goes on from NC_045623.1 coordinate 23,602,027, forward strand.
CAGTTTTATAGGGAACTCTGGAACTGGCATGGCCCTTCAGAGTTGTCCTGAACAGAGGCCTTTGTACCCTTGCTTCAACTAGCATTAAATGAACACAGTTCTTGGGGAAAGGGTCGAATCTTGACCAGAGGACAATACTCAATGAGGGAATCGACTGTGAGCTGCCAACAGACAACAGTGCAACTGGATGAATGAGTGCCTTAGTCCCAGAGGGAACAGCTGGGTGTTAGACCATAATCTCCAGTAGGAGTGATCAGTATATAGATGACAAAGTTGGCCATGGGCATGGATGGGATCACTGGGGATAAAATGCAGAAAGTAAAGAGAATAGAACCCAGGACCTAGTCCTAAATCTATTAGAAGCCAGAGAGGGAGGACTGGTAAAGAGAGGATAAAAGAGAAGCCAGAATTGTGGTGTCTAAATGGGGTGTGTCCAATTGGCTGGGGGCCCCCCAAATGTGGGGTGACAATGGGATGGAAGTCAATGGTGAGGGAGATGAAAAAATTCTGAGGCAGAGCAAAGGAGATAGAAATTTATTGAATACACCACAAGGGAGGAGTGGGCAAGACAGGAGAGAAGACACTGTCTGCAAGGAGGCAGTGGGTGGGGGCTGTTTTTAAAGGGAGAAGAGGAGGCGGTATGGCTACATGTAGCATCTTACCTTTTTTGGTGACTGTGCCTAGTTATAAGTAGCACATTGGTTAGTGAGGGCCTATGGATATTTTGAAGCGAGTCACCTGCTGGGCCTGTCAGTCAGGTGGTCTCTGTAGGCCTTTTCTGCATTCCATTTCTCAAGACTGATTGCCTGAAAGCAGCCTCTACGAGAATGGCAGAAGAAAACCCGGGTGAGCAAGGTGTCACTGAAATCAGGGATTAAGGATAGAATCGTTCCCCATGGGGAATGATGCAGAGAGGCTGACAAGAATAAGACACAGCCTGCCCATTGTCTTGTCAACATAAAAGTCCTTGGTAACTTTGACCAAAGCTATTTTAGTGGCTGGTGGAGAGAGAGAGGCCAGATCAGGGTGTGATGAATGATGAAATGAAGTTCAGCAAGTGTAGACAACCCATGAACAAAACTTTTTTGAGATTTACTTAAAAGGGAACATAAAAACATGGGGGAGTAGTACCTGGAGGTAGGGAAGGGCTCGAACCTAGGATTTTGCGTCTGTTGTAGTTGTGCTCGCTTTTCAATCTGATAACTACTAGAATATGTTCGCACATGGAGGGAAGTTGTGGATGACGCTGGAGAAAAGATAAGAGAAGGACAAGGGTCAGTGTCTAAAAAGCAGAAGCAATGGGTCCCAAGGCAGAATGGGTGCGACTAGCTTTTGGTAAGAGCAGGACCACGAGGAAAGAAGATGGGGAAAGATGTGGGCAGAATTATTGATTTGGTGGTAGCAGAATAAATAAATTCCCAAAGATGCCCTTTATTTTCTCAATGCAATATAATTGCCTTGATTGAGTAGGTAAATAACTGCTTGTGCACAGCAGTTCTGTTCCCACCCTAAAATATAATGGCCCCAGGCTCTGCTTCTCACATTAAACAGGAAGAGAAAAACAAGGTGTGGCTTTGCAGAACTAACAGCCGCTGGCATATGTTGCTTTGGTTCTTTGCCTTCTTTTATCTTCCACTTACAGTCAGGGGTGCCAACTTTCAGACTAGTAACAGAGGGTGGAGCTAAAGGTCAAAAGGTGATAAGATTTCAATCTGAACTCACTGGAGTGATCAGCTGTGCTTCCTCATTATAATTAGGAAATCCTGGAGTGACCTAGCCAGCAAGAACGCATCTGGGGAGACAGAAAGGGACAGAGGGAAAGGAGAAGGAAGAGTCATGTTGCAAGGAAGGGAGAGGCTCATATCTCTTCTCTGGGTCATTTCTTTAGTTCATATCTTTGCATATATTCATTTAAATGTGTGCACATTTGATCTCTGCTGTACCTCTTCCCTTTGAAGCTCTGTTGTTTTTATATTCTCTTCCCTGACTGGAGGGGATTTTATTGCATTTGTACATTAAGGTCTGTTGATTTCCAGACACAGTCAAGATAATCAACATTATATCTTGCTATATTATAAAGCATACAAATATTAGTGGTAAAACAGATAAAATAAAACAACAAAAGTTATTTATTGGCATATAAATATAGTCCCAACATATTGTTTAATAACAAATGTAGGTTTTTAAAAGTGTAGATCAGGGGCGCCTGGGTGGCTCAGTGGGTTAAAGCCTCTGCCTTCAGCTCAGGTCATGATCCCAGGGTCTTGGGATCAAGCCCCGCATCGGGCTCTCTGCTCAGCAGGGGGCCTGCTTCTCTTCCTCTCTCTCTGCCTGCCTCTCTGCCTACTTGTGATCTCTCTGTCGAATAAATAAATAAAATATTTTTTTAAAAAAAGTGTAGATCAATAAGTAGATATGTATTCAAAGATACATATATGATTATATATGTACTTATATATATGTATATGTGTTATATATATATATATATATATATATATATATATACCTTTAAATGCCTGATATTTATTAAGTGATTATTATATGCCAGCTATAATGTTAGCTCTGGGTTTTAAAAATAAAAGTGATATTTTAATTTAAAAATTTCAGGGACGCCTGGGTGGCTCAGTTGGTTAAGCAGCTGCCTTCGGCTCAGGTCATGATCCCAGCGTCCTGGGATCAAGTCCTGCATCGGGCTCCTTGCTCGGCAGGAGCCTGCTTCTCCCTCTGCCTTTGCCTGCCATTCTGTCTGCCTGTACTCGCTCTCTCTCCCTCTCTCTCTGACAAATAAATAAATAAAATCTTTAAAAAAAAAAAATTTCATCAGTAGTTATTTATTTTTCTATATGCACTACTTTTATAAAATTTTAAAGTCAAGGGGTGCCTGGGTGGCTCAGAGGGTTAAGCCTTTGCCTTCGGCTCGGGTCATGATCTCAGGGTCTTGGGATTGAGCCCCGAATCGGGCTTTCTGCTCAGCGGGGAGCCTGCTTCCTCCTGTCTCTCTGACTGCCTCTCTGCCTACTTGTGATCTCTGTCTGTCAAATAGATAAATGAAATCTTTTTTAAAAAAAAAAAACAAAAACCTTTTTAAAGTCAATTTTAGAGCTACTATCAGGTCCCTGCTAAACCCTGTCATTTACATACAGATTCCATAATTCCTCCTCCCATGTGCAACCTATAATTGTATCAGATATGAGGTTGGAGAATTCTTTCTTCTGCTCTCCTCTGACTTTTCTCTGCTCTTTGTAACATTTGCTGGGTCCAAGTTTGGAATGTCTTGTAGAGCGGAGTATCTTCTGGGCTCTGTAAATCACTAATAACAAATTTCATGTGTTAAGCAACATTAGCTTAATCTAATTTCTATTCTCTTCTCGAAGAAGCTCTCTGATTTTTTTTTCTTCAAGATTTTATTTATTTATCAGAGAGAGAGAGGGGGAGAGAGCGAGCACAGGCAGACAGAATGGCAGGCAGAGGCAGAAGGAGAAGCAGGCTCCTTGCAGAGCAAGGAGCCCAATGTGGGACTTGATCCCAGGACGCTGGGATCATGACCTGAGCCGAAGGCAGCTGCTTAACCAACTGAGCCACCCAGGCGTCCCAGCTCTCTGATTTTTGTAAAGCCTATGCATGGGTCCCCATTACTTCAGTGTTTGTGGCTTTGACTGAATGCCAGAAGCAGTTCCATCCTGTGACTGCCTTCTTGCTATTTATCAGAAAAAGGGCAGTAAGTGCCTCCTCACACCCTTAACAGTCTCATTTTTCACTCTATCTCTGTTGCATCTTTTCATACAATGAGAAAGAAAACTTGACTCTTCCTCATAAAGTCTGGGCACAAGAAGAGAGATGATAAATATGTGCTCAGATGAACTAGCTGTATTTTTGTATCAGATGTCCGTCATGTTCCAATCAGGAAAACTTATGCTGGAAACCAAATAACCAAGTGCCTTTTAACACTAGTCTCTGTGTTCTAAACATTTTGTTCCCTCTTAAAGAGTTTGCTTGCCTCCTAATTGTGATAGCCAAATGACAGAATTAAGCCTGCTGATAATGACAGGCATATTGTTAAAAATTGCTGGAAATCTTTTTCCCTATTTCTCTCTCTTGAGGTTGGAACTTATCTGAATATTGGCATCCCACATTTCCTATTAAACTTCCCTATTTCCTTTGGAGATCACAACTGAAAGAGCTGGCAAAACCTCTCATAGGTGTTATTTTAAATAGTAGCAGGGGTGGGTGGGGGGTGGTGTGATAAAGAGATAGTAGGACCATTCCTTATTCCTATTAGAAAAGAATGGGCTTGGGGCGCCTGGGTGGCTCAGTGGGTTAAAGCCTCTGCCTTCGGCTCAGGTCATGATCCCAGGGTCCTGGGATAGAGCCCCGCATCGGGCTCTCTGCTCAACAGGGAGTCTGCTTCTTCCTCTCTGCCTGCCTCTCTGCCTACTTGTGATCTCTGTCAAATAATAAATAAAATCTTTAAAAAAAAAAAAAAAAAGAATGGGCCAGAGAACCACTAGAATCATGTTTCCTGGTTTGTCCTGCAGGCTTTTTGACCACCCTATTGGCCAGTCTTCTTTACACTGTGCTACTTTGTCATAGTTTCCAGGGAGTATTTTCCTGAATGATTATGCTTATTTTACTTATAGGAAAAAGTCTAAGACTTTCATAAGTCTAAACTGTTCTTTTTGGAAGCTACTCCTTGAATAAGACCCTAATTTGAATTAAAAAGAAGGAAAAGTAAAAGTATAAGAAAACACACTTAGAGGCTAAATTATTGTTTTAATTCCTAGCTTGTGTCTGCTATGCGTCCTGTTTGGTTGGTTGGTTGGTTGGTTCCTTCATTTATTTATTTATTTATTTAGAGAGTACATGCTCAAGCAGAGAGGGGAGGGATAGAGGGAGAGGAAGAGAGAGAATCTTAAGCAGGTTCCATGCCCAGCATGGAGCCCACACAGGGCTCAGTCTCTGAACCCTGAGATCATAACTTGAGCCAAAATCAAGAGCTGGATCCTTAACCAACTGAGACACCAAGTGCCCCTCCCTGTTTATTTCTAATTATTTTTTCCCTGCATTTATCTGGATTTGATTACCACCACCCCCAGCCCCTCACCCCACCCCCCCACTCCCCCCACAGCTAATTTGTGTTTCCTTTAATCCAAATGCCTACTTTGGTTAAGGGTGGGGCTGAGCTTAGTAAAGAAGGCTGAATGGTAAGCCTAAGTCTTGGTCACAATTAGAAACATGATGTTGAATGCATTGCCATTCCAAGTGGATTGATGACCTCTTCTTTGTGAGGATCAGCATATTCACTGTATAAGGTAGGAAAAAGATTTTTCTCTACTCTTCTAGATTTTTTTGGCTAATCTATGAATTAAATTGACATAGGACAGATTAATGGGAGAAAAACAGATTTAATTATGTTTGTAAGGGAGCCCTCTAAAATATATGAGAACCAAGGACAAGTCAGTCATTTGAAGCTTATGTGGTGCCATCCTGAGTTAAGAAATGGATAGGGTCCTGGGGCTTCAAAGGAGAGAAGATGATTCAGAAGACAATTGGAATTAGATCTTTGCCCTGACATAGATAGGTCTTGTCAGACAAAAAGTTATCTTTGCTAATAGCTCTCTTTCTAGACCAGGTCCCCTATCTAAATTAGTTAAGGGAAAAGTGAAAATTTTTCTTGAATCTGCTGGATCTTGATTGCCTTTAGCTGCAAGCAATCCACATGCCAAAGTGGCATATTTCAGGGTCATGTATTTTGCTCCTCCTCAGTCTCACCTTTGGAACTTCCCCAAGAAGTTTCACAGTCCAGAAGTTGAGTTGGTAGATTGCTTAACTTTAATGAACCAGTCTCTTAGTACTGCGAATAGGGCAGTTCAGTGAAACAGCTGTGTTTTATTTCAGGATACAGTGATGCAAGTGGGCTCATTGTAGGCCTATATTGAAACCAATCTGATGTTTAATAAGAGACATTTATATGGAAACAAAAGAAAAACAATGGCTAATGATTGAAGCAGATTATAGTCACAATTTCTGAGTTCTGAAGGCAGCCAGTTGAGAAAATTTCTCGATGTCCAGCTTGAAGTATCTTCAGATGGAGTGAGGGCAGGCAGTGACAATAGGATAAATTTTCCTGATTTGAATATCTCCGGTGATCTTTCTAAGTGGCCCTTACAGCAACAGGCATGAAGATCACCTATACATGAGCTGTTGGGTTGATTTCTCTGAAGTTTACTTCAAGTTGTACAACTTAGCTTGTAGGGCCTTAGTAAAAGGGAACTTTAGTTCTCAATGACTACAAGTTAGAAAGGTGAGAGAAAATTGGAAGTGTTAGTTTGAAGAGTTATAGCCAAATATTGGAGAAAAATAGAAGAATTCAAGATCTGTTCTAGTTTATAGGTAGAAAACTAAAGCTCAAAGCAATTAATGACACTAGAATCTGAAGACCACAGGTATTTATTATAGTTTCTACTAGAACAGAATTTTTTTTGTAGTTACCTCTATTTCTATTAAAGAAAACCACAATAAGACCAATTTTTTGACAAATTCAGTCAGTTTCAATAGATTTGGCCATATCATTCATACAAGTGCAGGAAGAATAGTGATTAACCATATAGGCTTTTAAAATCTACTTTGCTAGAAATTTTTCATAAGGAATCTCAGGTTCCAAATTTTTAAAAGCCTCTTGAGGCTAGAAAGCCAACTTGCTATCAAAAGTTTGCCTGCAAAACCGATAGATTTGGTTTAATTGGGTTAATTCCTCTCTTCTGGAGGTCCCCAAGATACCCTGAGGTTCTTGTGCCTGCCAGAAAGTGATCTTCCTTACTCACCTGGTAAGACTGCCAACAGCCCTATAAACAAGGCAGACCAATTTTTCCAAAGGGGTTTATTGGCTCCATAAAGTTAACCTTAGTTTCTTAAAACTGTTTGGTCATTTGAGTTTATCACATCATCCTCAAATATGACATTATAGTCAAAGCCTTGGTAATATAACCAATATTTCCAATTGTGTCTTATTACAAGAGCAAATTCTTATTGAACTTGCACAAATAAGTATATCACCATGAAAATATAAGAATACTCACATTTTTCAAACTCTAGAGGGATCAGATAGAAAATGTAATTATTTCATCTTTGTCAACAAAGGTGAATCTTACCAAGTCATTAATAGCTTAACAGAACAAAGAAAAAGGTTTCCTTAAATCTGGAAAAATGGGACATATGGAGCCAGCATTGTTTCGATCAAAAAGTCATAAAATTTTAATTATCCTACTCAGTGCATTCAGTTCCATGTAATTAATATTTGTTCTTCTTGAATCAGGTTTTTCCATTAGTTTTGGAAATTTCTACCTCGCTCAGTTTTATGATCTTCATGTTATCAGAAACCTGTACTTGTCAAAAGTCCTTTCCTTATATGTCCTTGAAGATGAAGTATGTTTGCAAGAACAGTTTTGCAAAGCATCAGAGTAAAACAATAACTGTGAATGACAAAAGTCTCAGCATGCTCATTATTAAAGATCTGATTAAAGTTTCTTATGATGGAAGTGACAAAGAAATTTGATTGTTTCTGTGACATGCAACATTTTCATGTAATGGCTAAAATTATGACTGATAACATTATACCAGGACATATCAGAATTTTAAGAATTTACTAGAATAGTTATACTAATAACATTTACCCATACAATATAAGCTAAAAAGGTTTGTCATCACCACTTATTTGACAATGTTTCCCCAGTAATTTAATATACTTGGTAAACCAAATTAGTGTACCCTTTCTCTTTTATAAGACAGAACTTAGTTTGAGGTTAAAGAAGCCCAGCAACAGTGGTGTCTGGGTGGCTCAGTCATTAAGCATCTGCCTTCAGCTTGGGTCATGATCCTAGGGTCCTGGGTTTGACCCCCACATCAGGCTCCCTGCTCAGCCAAGAGCCTGCTTCTCCTTCTGCCTGCCACTCCCCCTTTTTGTGCATGCTCTCCCTCTCTCTCTCTGTCAAATAACTAACTAAATAAATAAATATCTTTAAAAACAACAACAACAATTTCATTTAGAATATGATTTGGGAAGATTGTCAAAAATATCAGAAGGTTTGGACATGTGACCAAATAGGATCACAGATCATACTCAATTACCTATTTAACCAAACTGACAAAAGATTTTAAGGCAAATACAAAAAGTTACATAGTTGTGAGCAAAATGAGTCAAAGACCTTATAAAGCACTGAAAATTATTTTGATAAAACAAAGAATATTTATTTTCTAGGCAGACTACCTAAAAGCTAAAGACCCATCCCCACCGCCCCCCAAAAAAGGTAAAGACAAAATTTCCACAGCACATGAAAGAAAATTAAGTTTTAGTTATGTAAGTACACTATTGATTTTAAAACTTTATTTTATAACCCTTAAATGATAAGGACAACTGCTTTCAAGTCTTCAAATAATTGAATTGTAGCCTAAATGACATCATAGGTGGATCCACTCACCCAACTACATTATTTTCATTTTCCCTTTTTTTAATATATCAGGGATGTTGGAATATTTTAATAAATTCTATTACAAATGTTTTAGAAGGTTTTTCCTTTCCTCTGGGTACATTTAGCTTCATTTTAGCCTCAGGGGGAGGACCTAAAAAAAATTCGTCCTTTTAAACATCTTACCAGTCTTCAGCAGGGACAAAAAGTATTTCTGGCAGCCTTGAACAACCCCCCTTGGATGTAAGAGGGTTCCCCAAAGATGGTGCATAGGATATTGACATTCCAAGGTCCAGAGTCACTCCCAAAGATAACCCAAAGGGAAAATCAACAATGTGCGTGTCCCAAGCCAAGTTCTTAGGACACAACAATAGATAAGCAAGAAGGCCAAATTATGGAAACAGTCCAAATGTCCATCAATTGATGATTGGATAAAGAAGATGTGATGCACACACACACACACACACACACACACACACACACACGCGCGGGAATATTACTCGGTATAAAAAAGAACGAAATCTTGACGTTTGCAAGGATGTGGAACTAGAGAGTATTATGCTAAGTGTAATAAGTCAGTCAAAGAAAGACAAATTTAAGGATTTAATTTAAGCAATTTAAAGAAACAGAATAAATGAGTATAGCAGAAAATAAATGAGCATAGCAGAAAAAAATAGGCAAACCAAGAAACAGACTTTTAAGTATAGAGAACAAACTGATGATTACCAGAGGGGAGTTGGGTGAGTTAAATAGGTGATGGGGATTAGGAACACTTGTAATAGGCACAGGTATTGTAGGTGTTGAATGACTAAATTGTACATCCAAAACTAATATGACACTCTGTGTTAACTAATTGGAATTTAAATAAAAACTTAAAAAAAAAAAAAAAGTAGGCGAGGGGCACCTGGGCGGCTCAGTGGGTTAAAGTCTCTGCCTTCAGCTCAGGTCATGATCCCGGGGTCCTGGGATTGAGCCCCGAATCGGGCTCCCTCCTCAGCGAGGAGCCTGCTTCTCCCCCCACCCCACCCCACCCTCCACCCTGCCGCCTGCTGCTTTGCTTCTTGTGATCTCTATCAAATAAATAAATAAATAAAATCTTTAAAAAAAAAAAAAAGTAGGCCATAGCTATCCCAGGGAGGGAAAGAATCAATAGTCAATAGGTTTGGAGTTATAAAGAAAGAAAAAATGTGAAATTTTATTTTTTGCTTTCCAGTGGCCATGAGTTCCTTGGTGGCAAAGGATGAAGCTGGCAAAGCCTAACTATAGAGCTCAACAAAATGAGTCCCACCGCCTGTCCCAGGTGCTTCTGCCCAACTCACTTTCCGACTTTCAGTATTTTTACAAGTAACTTGTATACTCTGGGCCTGGTGATCAGGCTGAACTGCTCTCTGTAAATCTTGAAGGGAAATGAAAATAAAAACAGGTAGATGGGGCCATATTTTGAAAAGGTGAATTTACTTTGGATTGAATTTTTGTTCTAATTTCCATTCTATAATCTTCTTAAGGGAGTCCCTAAAGTTAGCCATTACATCTTTTTGTATTCTCTTTTTATTTTTGTCTTTTCATATGTACCAATAAGACAGTTTGTTCAGGATGAAAGCTCTCTAAATTCTTATTTCTTTCAAATATAGCCAGTTCAAAGGATGCATCATCTGGCCATTGATGAGTAGGATCTTATATTGATACCAGTAGCAATTCAAACCAATAAACCTTTTTATGGCTTTCCCATGGATGTAAGAGGCATCCCTAAGAAGTGTGGGGGGAAAAAAAGAAGAAAAAGCAGTTCTTGGGGTGCCTGGGTGGCTCAGTGAGTTAAAGCCTTCCGCTCAGGTCAGGATCCCAGGGTCCTGGGATCGAGCCCCACATTGGGCTCTCTGCTCAGTGGGGAGCCTGCTCTCCACCCCTGCCTGCCTCTCTGTCTACTTGTGATCTCTTGATCTCTTGTCTGTCAAATAAAGAAATAAAATCTTCAAAAAAAAAAAAAAAAAAGCAGTTCTCACGAGATACAGAAAGTTCACTCCTAAAGTTAGCCCAAGAAAGATCAAGCTGCAAATGGGGTACAACTCAGATTTCTATTGCCCCAAATTAGTGACGACTATTGGAATGTTGAGATAACAGAGACCCCTTAAGGACTGGGACCCTTATGACAAACTCCCCTGAGAGCTGGTGCAGTTGTACAAAGAGAACCCTGCTTATCAGATCCACAGTGTACTCAGTTATCCACCAGATGCATGTGTCCTCCAATTGGTGGACCAGAGAAAATATTCTCACTGGTCATAAAGCCAAGCTCTCAAAACAAAAAACAACATGAAAGGGAAACCTCATCTGGTTTTTTTATATGCACATTAACAGCTCTAGCTAAGCCATGGGTCTCTTGGAGCCAAACTAATACCTAGAAAGATATGCTTCTGGGTTGAGGATTGTGTGGTATTTTTTTAATTTTTTTTTAAGATTTTATTTATTTATTTGACAGACAGAGATCACAAGTAGGCAGAGAGATGAGGAAGCAGGCTCCCTGCTGAGCAGAGAGCCAACACAGGGCTTGATCCCAGGACCCTGAGACCATGACCTGAGCCAAAAGCAGAGGCTTTAACCCACTGAGCCACCCAGGCGCCCTATATGGTATTTTTTACAGAGTACATTGTTGCACAGAAATTTTCTTGAGGTTGGCAAGTGGTCTAATGTCAGTCTAATTTGTCCCATAACCAGCTTATCCTAACACAGAGTCTTTGGCTTAGGTGGAGAGTGCTCTGATAGCTTTTATGAGCTCGACCCACTCCTACAAACTTCATGGTGTTGGGTTCTTTTCTTTTTTTTTTAAGATTTCATTTATTTATTTGACACAGACAGAGTGAAAGGGAGAGCACGACTAAGGGGAGTGGCAGGCAGAGGGAGAGGGAGAAGCAGGCTTCCTGCTGAGCAGGAGACCACAGGACCCTAGGATCATGACCTGAGCCAAAGGCTGATGCTCAACCAATCTCGTCACCCAAGTACCTCTCTCTCGTTTCTATTTATTTATTTATTTATTTATTTATTTATTTATTTGACAGACAGAGATCACAAATAGGCAGAGAGGCAGGCAAAGGGGGCGAGGGGGAAGCAGGCTCCCTGCTGAGCAGAGAGCCCAATGTGGGTATCAATCCCAGGACTCTGAGATCATGACCTGAGCCAAAGGCAGAGGCTTAACCCACTGAGCCACCCAGGCACCCCTCCCCACCAAGCCCCTCTCTTGACAGGATCTTAAGAATAAATCCTCTCAGTCAGATACATGCACAACCATTTGTCACCTCAGGCTAGATGTCAAGAACAGCTCTAAATGCTTGAGGGCTACTTGTACATGCTGTTCTTCATGGGACTTATGAACTAAATGACATGAACATGAAACAAACACATAGGTACAGATGTCATGTGATTCAGTGATAGTCCTGTTTATAAAAATCATTTCCTTAAATTGACCAATTAATAAATATTACACATTGAAATTGGTCTTTACTAACATCTCGTGCCCATCAATAATTGTGGTATCACGGTGCGCTTCATTTCCTCCCAGTGCCTCTGATATCACTAGTAGTGAAGTTTTCTGAAGGGTCACACCAGTTTGAGGACAAAAAAAATCTTATATTTCAAAATAACTGAGAAATTTGAGGAACTAATCTTGGCTTATTCCAAGCCATAAAGGATCTGGCCCTCCCACCCCCACTTCCTCTAAAACAGGAATCTGTGAAGATCTTTCTTTGTTCTAAAAAAGAAGAGCCTTGGGAGAGGGTTTGGGAGAAGGAGAATGGGGTTATGGACATTGGGGGGGGTGTGCTTTGGTGAGTGCTATGGAGTGTGTGGACCTGGCGATTCATGGACCTGTACCCCCGGGGATAAAAATATATGTTTATTAAAAAAAAAATTTAAAAAAAAAAAAAGAAGAAGAGCCTTGTAGGTATCCTCCCCCTTGTCCCTTAAGGACAAACCAATCAAGGAAATCAGAAGGAAAAGGAGAACATCAGCAGGAGAGGAAAGAGATTAAATATGCTTTAGTTTTAATATATAGTCTTTTTAAAAACTCTTTTTTCCCCTCTCTTTCCTAGTTCTTAAAATGTCAGTCACTTAACTACTCTGAATCATCATTTTGATTTGATACCAAAACCTACCTTGATTCAAGAGGCTAGTGAGCAGTAACTCACAACAACTAACTATACATTCTTTAGGTAGAATTCATCTTCTCATACCCAAAGTCATATTTTTTTTTTTTTCTAGAGTGAATGCTCCATCAGGTTTTCTCATTGAACCACCCATTATTACCTTTTAGCCAACCTCAGAGAATAAAAAATATACCGTCATAGCTCCACACATCACCCCCAAATGCTACAATGGCACAATTATAAGCGGTGAATGAATTGACCATCCAAGAATGGAGCCAAAAGCAAAGTTCAAAGGACTCTGTTTATGATGGGCGGGATTTTAGACATGAGGACTTTATTTTCAGTGACTTAATGGAGCAGAGCACTGTGAGCAAGGATGCAAGAAACCAAGTAAGAGAAAAAGAGGAAAATAGGAAGAACAGAGGAAATAAAGAGGAATGGCAAAAAACACTAAAAAAAAATAATAAAAATGGGAAGTAAAATATAATCTTAAAAACTAATAATCACCCAAACAGAAATGGGAAAAATAATTTGACCTACAAGAACAAAACAGAAGAATGGAAGAGGAAGTGGTTAAATTAGCGCAGAGAAAAAGCTGCAACCAAAATAATATGGACATCTCCACTGTTAGCAATTTTGAGTAGCTAAAATCTGTGAGCTTCTTTCCATTTCCTAACTTGTACTGCCCTCTTTACCAACACAAAGATCAAAATAAGCAGTCATCAGACCATTAGTCAGCACTTTCAGTAGAATTGCATCCAAGATTAATCATCTCTGAAAAGGAGTTCCCCATTATTCCCTTCAAAGTAATGGTTTTTAAGACTAGTCATCATATGACGATGTTTGAGTTCCATATTCAGTGTTCCTGATCTTTACACAAAAGTCTAAACTATTGTTTAGAATAGTGTGCCTTAGTGGAATGGGTTTAGAGGCCAATGAAACCTAGGTTCAAGTGCTAGGTGTGCCAATTACTGGTTCTGTAGCCAAGAACAAAATTATTTTTAATTCTCTGGACTTCAGTTTCTTCCTCTATAAAATGAAGATTTTTAAGAATTAAATAAAAAAGCCAATATAAAAAGACCTTTCACACCTCTACCATGTAATAGGGGCTCAGTAAATTAGAGCAATGATTATCATCCCCTCGAAGAATAAATGTTCACATATATAGAAGGACAAAAGGGAAAGATCTAGAATAAGAGCTAGGGTGACAGGGGCTGTAATTGCGTACATATGGAGGAACAGAAGAGAGTGACATGTGTTTGTGTGTATGCATATGTATGTGTGCCCAGTGTGGGAGCAAAGTTCAAGCGTGGGATCAAAGAGAAAAAGAAACCCAATAGTGAAAAAAAGATAAGAGGAAGAAGAAGGGAGACCCCATCAGGCAGAAGAAGATAAGTTTGACTGAAAAGCATGTAATCTGTCACTGATACCCAATCAATGCATAGTAGGGCAACTTCCCAGGACTACCTACATCAGTGCAGTCCAGTCACATGGGCAGGTAGAGAACCATAACACTAATAAACAAAGACTTTCTTGAAGGCAACAGCCATGTCCTATAACGGTGGTAAATTTCTAAAGTACTTTTTGCTTTTTGTCTTCTTGAGCAGAAATCTTTGTATTAGTCTGCCTTAGGTAGAGATCTGTCCAAAAGGAAGATTTAACTTTTTTACAGAGCAAGAAAAAGAACAATGTTCTGCTTCTGTCATTCTAAAAAATCAGGTGAGGCAAGCTTCTTGAAAAGGGATTTGCTGGACTCCTTTGTGAGACCCTAGTATTTTAACAACCAATCATGGAAGCTTCAGATCAGAGAGGTCTACCACAATAAGGTTACCAAAAACAAAAACAAAACCCGTTTATTACTAAGATTTAGCCAGATAAGTCAGGAAGAAGAAATGATGGAAAGAAGGATCTGCTCTTTGTTAGTATGGGGAATTGTGGGATGTGAAAAGAGCAAGGTAGAAGTGGAACTGGGGGGTGGGGTAGGGATGTGAAATGAAGGGAAAGGTACACTAGGAAAGCAAGGTTACCTTCAACGGTAGAGCAGGGGTCATTTGAAGATGCCTCCCCACAGACTGTGGAATAAGGTAGCCCCCTTTTGTGTCATGCTCCATACAAACCTAGGGGTCCAGCCTGCCCTGAGGCAGTGTGGTAGGGTCAGACAGGAATGTAGAGAGAAGCCAGAAATCAAGCCTCTGTGCTGCTGGTCAGAGGTAGGTGAGGCAGAGGCTGGAGAGGCCAGCCAGACTTCAAAGGGTTCTCCAGCACCGGGGGAAACTGAAATGAGGGCATGTCAAACAGAGCACACTACAGACTTTGACCAGCCAAGAGATCAACCACAAGTCACACCCATCCAGTTTTCAGCTATAAACACCCACAGGGCCTGCAGCACCCAGAGGAAAAGGGACAACAGTCTAGGGCCAAGGCAAGCAGGGAGCTCTGCCTGAAGACACCAACCCCTCCCACCACCACGAGGTTGCATAAGCCTCAACCCTTCCCCCATGTGCCAGACATGCTGGGGAGGAAGAGACCAGTCATCTGAGAGGCTGAGCATTTTTAGCTAAGGCAAGCAGAATAGTACCCAATTGGATTAAACTATTGAATGGGAGTACATTTTAAACCAGTGTTTAGTTAATGGTATTCCTTCCTCTATCCAGAAAGCAAGGTCTTAGAGAAGAAGCCACAACAGTATAGACTAAATAAAGCTCATTTTTTGCGCACCCAAGTTGTAATGTGGGTTACATTTCGCAACGCCATTACACATTCTTTCTTTGGTCTCATGTGAAAAGGCAACCTAAGCACAATATGTAGTTGTTGACTGGCAGAACTGCCAAAGGACCGAATTCTTTGAAAGAACAAAAATTTTCTTTCTATGTGGTCCGGCCTTAGTGGGGAGGCTCAAGTGATAGGGAAGCAGGGAAAACGAAGAAAGGGAACTGGCTGTGGGCAAGGATTTTGTCTATTTTGTTCACTGCCATGTTGGCCGTACTGGAGCATACTAGCAGCTCCACAAATCTGGGTCAAGTGAATGAACATTTACACTCAACTTGGGCTGTCTTGCAGCAGACGTTGTCAACGTGACCTGATTTAATTCTCACAACAGCCTATGAAGTTGGTACAATTGTCGCTCTTTGATAGATTACAAAAATGAGTTCAGGAAAGTTGAGCAACTTCTTCAGCCACACACCTGAGAAGCGTGGGATGGGAGCAGAATTCCAACACAGGCCAAACGGACTACTTCGACT
Organism: Mustela erminea; assembly: GCF_009829155.1. NCBI lineage: Eukaryota > Metazoa > Chordata > Mammalia > Carnivora > Mustelidae > Mustela > Mustela erminea. The sequence goes on from NC_045623.1 coordinate 23,617,864, forward strand.
TCTCGAAGTATTGCCTCCTCTGAAGGGAAATAGCTTCATAAAGGATAACTTCCAGGGAGGTCTCTGCCCTCTGTTTGATATTACAAGAGAGATCCTGATGTTCACCACCATGACCTGACTCCCACTGAAGAAGCCATTCTTCTTCGGCTGCCGTGATCGCAATGCCAGAGTAGTGGGGCTCCTGGGCCTGTTGCTGTATCTAAGTTGAAATGCTAATAGGAAAGTTATCTGGGTAAAAAGAAATCACAGGGAAGTAGAAGGAGTTGTGTGGGAAACCGAAATGCAATCCTAGAAAATGGAAAGGAAAGAAGAAAGGGAAATCATGACCGTAATCAGTACTTTAACTGAAATAAGCATTTTTAAACGTCAAAAGAACCCTTGAGCTTTGTGTAATCAAAATAAACAAAACAAAAAACAAAAAAAAAAGCACAGGCTAAATTGCATAAAATAAACCCTTTCTTGGGTTTCCAGTGACGTTACAAACCACAAGAGGCTCTACCATCTATTTAAATTACAGCATGAGTTTTTACTCTCTGGTGGGTTGTTTGGTCAAACACCGGCATCTAAGCATCTAATTAACATTTACCACGCCTTCCTGCTTTGATCTGCTGCTCCCTCTGAATTCAACAGACTTGTTCAAGGGGTTGCAGAAGCAAAATCATTGTCATTTCAAAGACTTGCCTTCCATTTATGCCAGTTATAAAAATTAGCAAAGGGCCAATGGCCTAAGGGTCTAAAGAAACTCTGGCTGGATCTAACAGAAATAAAGCTGGAGGCAAAAAAAAAGGAAATATTACCAGCAACACAAATTTTTCACTTTCGTTGCTCTTGCTAATATGACTATGATTTTCAAATACCACAAGGAAAGGAGAAATTATGACAAGTCAGGAGCAACTCACTTATCTCTGAAATGAGACAGCTGGATACATGAATCTCTAAGATCCTGTCCAACTCAGTGGCTCTCCAAATCTGGGGAAGCCTGAGGAAGTTCTCCTGGCTTCACTATGTCATGAAAAAGCAAAGCCCAGCTTCACTGGTCCCTGGCTCTGTGGCAGGGGGGAAGTCATTTGGCCCCATTAACTTCTAAGATTCCTCCTCCTCAGGGAACAGTTGGTGATGCACAGTTCACAGGATTGTTTTGTATCGCTGCTGAAAAAGTGGGGATGTCAGACTTGCTCAGAACTTTCAATTTTTAAGGAATTTTACAAAGGGAGTACAAAGTGGGGAACTAGCATTTGGGAAGAGCCTAGAAGGCAGCATCTGATGCACAGGACTGATTGTCTCGAAATGTTATTTTGTTGTCCAACACGGCATCTTTCAGAAAGGTTGAGATGCTACTATTTTAGAACCCATCATCACCATGCAGTGGAAACCCAGGAGCTGGAGACCTCCCATTCAGATATGGGGCAGACTCCAATGATCAGACATGCCAATTTGAAAGATTGCCTAATGCTCAGTCCCAGAATACAGGCTGGCCTGTTCTCCCACTCGACCCAGGGCGCTCACACCTCAGGCCACCAAAAGGAGACCACTCTGAAGTGGGACTGACTTAGCGCCTATGGTGGACCTCAGGTACTAGGAGCCCTGAGGTCGCGTATGGCTACTCTCCAGTTACATTTGGCCTGGGTAAGATTTTTTTGAAATTGAATTAGTTACTGGTATTTAAAAATCAGTATATCACACATCAGAATCCATATTTTCCGCTCCTCATGGAACACCTAAGTCCACTGGGCTCACATATGTAGTTGCAGGGGCAGGAGGAGGGTGTCCATTGAGACGGACATCTAGTCTTAGGTTCACCACGTTGCTACCCAGCCCACTTCACTCTGGTACGTTCTCTGCTCTGTGCCTAGAGGCATTTCGATGCAATTCCCGATTCAGAACATCTAAGCAGACGGCCCTCAACTGCCACGATGCAATTGCCCAAGGCTGGAAGTGGCTGCTTGGGCATCTAGCTGATAGAGCGAGAGACCGATTTGAGGCAGGCCTGAAATCCAAATGATAGAAGAACACCCCACAGTTCAGTGGTGTGGCAGACAGGCTGCAGAGCCTTCTAATACTGACAAGGAATCGGGTCCAGGCCAGAAGCATTGCTTTAATACTGCAAGCGTGTTTTGGACTGTTCAAAATGTTATTTTGTAAGATAGCATGTTCATTAACCCACAATATATGGAGACATTTCCACAATTATCAAGGATCAGTGCAGCGCCCTTAAAGCTGAATCCATTTCAGCTTCACTAAAATAAATGCTTTCCATACCCTACAATTCTCTTCAATAAAAATAAACCCAGTTCCTCGGAAAATAAAATAAATCACAGAGATCCTGATCTTAGCGGAGCTTAACAGATGGATCCTTATTTTCCCAAAGCCCAGACTTGGCTCTTTTCAGTGGAATTACTTTTTGTTTCTCTGTGCGGTTTCCCGATATATGATGGTTGTCAGCCTGAATGCCAGTCCCCAGATCAGGTCCTACTTGTGGGAAAGAGCTCTGTGCGCTTAGACTCTTATGTTAGTTCATCCCATTAAAGAGCTTATGCTTTGTTATCCTTTCCTGAACCTTGGCAGGGCCTCTTCATTCTCTTACAAGTTAAGTGAAAAGCAAAACTCTGCACTGGGCTGTTAATGATTCCTAGTGAGAGCCATGAAATGTGAATGGTGTTTCGTCCTGAGATTATTCAAGTAGGCGGCCACAAATCCCAGGGAGAGCGTGTCAGTCTAAAAACGTGGAAAAACATCGTTGCACCCCCAATTTCTGCCCCTCCTTAAATTTACCAAAGAAGGAATTTGGGAAAGGGAAATGAAGCTGCCAACTATTTTGCTGTAGGGTGTTACAGCCTCTAAAATAAGAGTTAATGCTATGGATTGGCTCCAAGTTACAGAAAAGTTCATGAAGTGACATATAAAGAATGTGGACAGTTTATAACACAGAGAAACTATAGTAATCGCTGATGTCTAAGACTCCTTTTGTATGGAAAACAAATTGCTCTTTTTCCTCTTTTTCCTTCAGATAGATGGAAATGAGAGTAGGGAAGAAGTAAAACTGCTTTCAGCAATAAGAAAATGTTGTAATTACTTTGCTCCAAATAGAAGTTTCCTACCAGTTACCAGCACATTCTTAATTGATAATGAAATGCAAAGTCTCCAGTGAACTTACTGTGGTAACACAGACACACAATTCCATGTGAGTCAAAATTCTGCAAACCACCTAATAACATCATCCACAATGCCAGGCTCAACCCTGGCATGACGAAAGGCAGCTGCGGTGGTCTGAAAACTATCTTCTCTGGGGAGGAAATCATAGCATTCGATAACTGCGTGGTTTTTCAGCGAAACGCCTCTTTGGTGTGCTTTTCTTTCCCTTCTGTGTTTATGTAATTCCGGCAAATTCTCCACAGGCATCTCTGATCCATTAGGCAAAAATTACGTGTAAATAATTGTTTCTTATAAGAGACTCTGACAAAATCATATAGTACTTCCCAAAAGCCAACTGTCCATAAATCAAGAAAGGTTCACAACACAAAATTTTATAACATAAAGAAAAATAATTTGTCCATTCCTTAAATTAAAAATAGTTTAGTTTTCAACGTTGAGCATTATTTTGAATTAACGCCTTCAGTCTGAAGTTTTACTTTGGAGAAGAACTAGTTAATTCATTCCTTTTCTGAGAAGACAAACAAAAGATTGAGCAATTTTTTTTTTTCTCTAGTGGAACTCTGATGTGTATTTAGGCAGCCAGCATCCCACACTAGCAATCCTCTAATAGTTAGCTGCTAGGAACATTTGGGTATTAACACATACACTTTAAAAATATGCTCTAGTTCCTTGATTAGTATTTAACCAAGACTTTCTGAGAATATCCAACACTGGCCTTTCTGCAAATTGAATAGAAAATCCAGATGAACATAGAAAGATACTAAATAAACAGTCCTAGAAATCAAAATTTCCTTATCTGCAGGCCACATAGACCTCAACCCAGCTCCTGCCTTAACAGTACCCCTTTAAGGAAAGAAAGTATAATCCAGATATTTCCTTTAACTTTACCCTTGGTAACAAGCTCAGTAACTAAACTGGCTTGTACTAAATTCCTTGGAAAATGAACAGAGAGCAGAAATCCATTTGATACAGATCACCCACAGATGTTTAAATTATGTAAATGTATTTCAATTTTTGCTACTTGGGGCTACAATTCAAAATAACCAATTATGAAAAAAAAAAGACACTGGATGTATATAATTTTTTTTTTAAAAAAGGAAAAATTTAAAAATTAATATGTAAGATGAGAGAACGTATGTGAAGCTTGTCTAAACCTTATGTTATTAGTCGGGGTCTTTTTGCCCTTTTAAATCAGGAGGTCCTTGTGGGTATGTCTTCTAAATTCCTTATAATTTGGCAACTTTTTCTGTTGCGCTTTATAGAGTATTTTAATTGAGCTGGGGGAAAAAAGAAAGGTTGGCATAAAACATTCAGAGAATTGATGCAAAGGTTTTTTTGGATTGAACAATCTAGGTAAGTCTTTGGTATCCTAATTCACTTTGCACGTGTGCGTGGGAATATGAAAATCTGTGTTTTTCTAAATACCACCCTGACTAGCATCTAGACAAGGAAGAGAAACCAAGAACTATTTCTGCAGGTGGCCACATGAAGATCGCCGAAGCAGAACAGCATGTGAGAGCTAACCACTATTTCTGGGGCCACAGGAGGCTGGGTGAGTGAAGACTCTCCAGGCATATGATAGTTAATGTCTTTATAAGTCTTCTCCTATTTTAGAACATAACTTTACTGGTGATTTAAATTTGTTTTTCTCTGAAGTGTCTAGACAGGCACAAGAGAAAGTCTGAAATTGGAAATAAATATGCTTTCCTTTGTGCAAAAAAAAAAAAACCCATGAAACCACTGGTTCTGCCCCCAGAAGACCTTTGAGGGGTAGATCCGGTAATGGTTAGTGGGCATCTGAGCTAGTGGCATTCTCCTGGATCCACCCTATATGAAAGGCCCTTGAATGTGAGACACGTAGCTCTGGTTCAGGGAGATTGGTGTTTAAGACTGGGGTGCAGAGTTCTTGGGCTGCTGGGAGTGAGAAAGGGCTCCCTAGCAGAAGGAGTCACTGAGACATACAGCACCCAAAAAGGCCTTTCTCTAACCCTGTAGCTGATTTTTAATCGCTCACCATTAGATGGATTTGCTCAGAATGATATTGATAATGTAGGATGTGTCGTGTTTCCTCTAGAGTTGTACATTTTGGTCCTTCTCTTTTGTCCAAGTTAAATAAAGGACACCACCTAAGATTTATTCAAATGTAGGCTTCATTTGCTCATTTCAACCAAGTGGCTCCACCCAAGAGAGTTCAGAGCAGTGTTCTAAAAAGAAAAACACAAATTAAGGTGAGACAGAAACTAAAAACATGAATGCTTGAATTTCACATGGGTCCTCGAACTTGAAAATTTTAATACAAACACTCTTATTTCCAACAGCATCCAAAAACATAAAGGACTTGTCTCCATTCCAAATCTAAAAGTTAATGCCCCATTATCTAATTTTAAGTTATTTAGAGATATTGGTTAAATAATAGCTGCTAACATGAACCATATTTGCTAAATAAAATTATTTTACATTGCTTAACAACTCAGTATATTAAGGGATTGTAACAGCAGTGGCAAACTCAGGTTCCCTGGACCCCAAAGAGAAGGAGCCAGTGAAGCACTAGGGCTGGAGAAGGGAATCCTAGAAACTCTGGGAAGGCGGGGAATTTTTTAATGGTTTGCCTGATAGACATAGCACACCGCCTAGGGCAAGCATTCTTGCAGAATGCAATGGGTGGATGTACCCATCAAGAGGGGTGGGAGCAGGAAGACTGGGCCACACAAGGCTTCCTCAGTAGGGTTGTTCTTTCTGCCCTGGTATCACAAAGCTGCAGAAAAGCAGACCAGTAATGGGATCAGAACTCTAGGGAAGTAGATAAGCAATCAGCTTCCCCTCTGGGTCATCCCTGGTATCACTGCCCCTTTCCTGTTCCCATTCTCCCTGTATCCAATCAGCCTGACCAAGGACCACTGCAGCACCTGAAGCACTTTGCCTCAACCCGGCAACTCCCGGAGACGGCTGAAGGAAGAAATCCTCCCACAGGGCTGAGCACAGGCAGTTTGTTTAAGCTATGACAAGCGTATAAAGGCATCAAGAACGTGAGCTTGTCTTCCGTGTCTCTGTGCATGACTTCTAACAATGCAGTACTTGCACCTGCGGTGAGCGTTATTATCTCACTGGATGCCTTTTATAGGTTTGGTCACATAATAAGAAACGATTTGGCACCCTCCAGTCTGAAAGTCACCAATACTAATATGTGTCAGTGCCCATGTGTAAAAGCCCATTCTTCATAAGGTTACTTACAGTACATTATGTATTCCTAAGACTGAAACCAGAATGTCAATAGACTTTTATTGTGACAGTTTCATTACAATCCTAGACTCTTCCAAGATACAGAAATTCTTCAGGGATTACAAATACCAATACTAAGCCAAATTCTCATCCTATAGAAGCAAAGAGAATATCATTGGGTCACAATTATTTAGCATTTTAATGTTTTGGTTCTAGGACTTAGCAGAATGCTAAAAGAGCAAATGCTCCTTCTGTGGAACACTTTGGAACTTTTGCCATGTTCTATTGAACTCTTTGGAACCTCATTTCATAACTTCACAGAGAATGTCCCATATCACCCTCATATTCAAATGGAAGTCTGCCATCCTGATTTTTTTTTTTTTACAGTTCATATGCCTTAATATGGTTGGATAAGTTTAGACAAATGCATACACCCAAGTAAATAACATCCTAAAAATAAAGATACAGAACATTGCTAACAATCTGTAAACTTCCTTCATGTTCCTTTCTAGTTTATCCTCTCTGCAAGGCTACCACTCTTCTGATTTCCATCATCATAGTTCAGTTTTGCCTGCTCTTAAATTTCACATAAATGCAATCAGGCAGTATGTTCTCTTTCGTAGCTGGCTTCTTCTGCTCAATAGAATGATTTTGAGATTTATGCAAATTATTGCAAGTATCAGTAGTAGTTCCCTTTTAAATTTCTGAATAGTATTCTGTTGTATGAATTTACCACGATGTGTTTATCCATTGTTAACACAGGATCTGGTTGGGCACATAATGGTACTCCAGTAAAAGAAAATGTAGCAATTCTTGTTTATTCAAATACACAATCCACACATGGTTTTGCTGATAATTATACTCAGAGCTAAATCTAATTTTTAATCCTTCAATCCTCAAAGGGATGAAAAAGAGAGCATGAGAAAAATAGGAACCACTTCTAAGGAGAAAGCACAAGGAGTAAGAGATCGGATGTATTAGGTGAAATATCTTCAACATGAACCAAATTTGCTCTTTGTCCTGGTTCTTGTCAAGGACTGTGAGAAGACTGAATTTAATGCAGGTCTAACCCTCCTTCAGTGTTATCTTCCTCTTATCTCTCCTAGGTCTTTTGACCACTAGTTAAAAATTCTTTTTCTTTGCAAACAATCTAAAGGCTTTTGGTGATTCAGGTAGACCTTGCTTGCCTGGGCATTCTTGAAGATGACTCTAGTTCCAATCAGTGTGGCAGTGCAGGCAGTGGTATGTGTAAAAAAATATTTTGAGTCCCTTTCTTTGGACCATGTAAAGACATCAAAAAAGCAGGAAGGTTGGGGGAAATGATGTAATCTATTATGATTTCTCATCATCAAGAACTTAACTGTGTCCACAGGGAAAGAATACTATAATAGGTCCTATAAAAGTTTCTTTTGGTTGTGATTTCTCTATCAAGATGTTTTAAAACTATTTAGAGAAAACACAGACAAATCTAGTTTGATCTAGTTAGTTAAGAAACAAACGAGATCCATCTAGTTTGATTTTATTAGTTAAGTGTCTGCAGGAAACATCATTTCAGCTGAGTATGGAACCAGCAATATTAAAGAAAAGAATGAACATTACACAGATAGCACAGAAAATCATTATTGCCAATAATGTAGGTAAATAAGAGTTCCTAGTGAGAAATTAATTTTTGAACCAATGACTACAAGTTCAATTTAACAGTTCTGTGTTAAGTATTATGTCTTGCTTCTCAATTGAATATGGGGCTGCTAATATTTATAATTACTTGAACTTCAAGTCCTCACTTGGTAGGATTTCCCCAATAGAGCAAATCATCTTTCTGAAGTTGTTATTTCAGAGTAGTAACTCCCAAACCAAGCTGTATTTGTAATTACCTGGAAAATGTGAGAGGTCTCAGTGATATACTGGATAGAAGCATGAAGAGTCAAAATCATTCAAAAAGTACAGTATGGGTTAGAAGTACTACAAAGTATTATATTGGGCACATCCTTATCATAGGCAGTGTCCACTGCAGAAATTAATCCAATTTGAAAAGAAGCTAAAATCTTCATAAGACTTTTTACATTGGGAGAACCTTAAAGATGCCATAAGTCACAGTCAAAGCACTGATATAAAATAAAATCCAGTCTCTAATCAACATATATGCAAAATTTCTATTACTATAAATTTTGGAATTTCTAATATCACTAGATCAACTTTTATTAAAGAATTTAATTTTTCTACTTATAATGAGGCTAAAAAGCAAGAGCAAACACTTGTCTTATGTAAGATATATATTGAAATGTTCTGTAGAATTGTAATCACATTTAATGTTGGGAATAAAGTATTCTTTTTAAAGATTTATTTTATTTATTTGAGACAGAGAGAGTATGCAAGGGGATTGGGGCAGAGGGAGAGGGTCTCAAGCAGACTCTGTGATAAGCCTAAAGTCTCACACATGGCTTGATCTCAGGACCACAAGATCATGACCTGAGCTGAAACCAAGAGTCTGACGCTCAACCAACTGAGTCACCCAGGTGCCCTGGAAATTAAGTATTATTGAATGTCGATTTGTAACTTTCCTGAATATTTATGAGTCAGAGGCATTTCAACAAGCATATGTCAGGCATTGCTCCGATTGCCTGTTTTACTCCTCTTATAGAATGCTACCTATGTCTTTTAATCAGAGCTTTATGGATATTTGTCTTAGTATAAAAATATAGCTACTGAGGTTTTTTTTTCATACTCAATTCTCAGGATACACTAAATTAAAACCAGATATTTGTGTTGAGATAAAACCAAGGATTTCTTTATGTTAGCCATTACTTCTTGGCCAGAGGTAGGACTCTATCCCACACCTGCCCAGGAAAACTATAGTCCATGACTAGCTAGCTCTCTTGAAATAACATGCATGGTCTGGAATTTCCAGGAAGAATGCACATTCCATGATTGGATAGTGTCCTCACAGGTGGGCAAGTGAGGCTGTCCTCTCTGTCACTCATTGTCATGAGCTCCCCAACCTCCACCAAGGTCAGCTGCCCTACCTCATCTTCCCCATGTTGTATGAGTCACTGCTGTGCTTATAAAGATAAAACCAAGAGTAGGAACACTTATCTTCCATAGAAACACAAAATGGATAGGCTTTTCCATTATGCTTGACTGTAATGAAAGCTCTAGGAAGTGAGTGCAGCATGAACTCATTCCTTCCGCCCCAGCAGACAGATGGATAGAGACATTCCAGTTTGTTTCCAGTCTTTTGTCTTCAGAGCATTTTTGGCATTTCCTTCAGGAAACTGGAGGTTGTGACCTAAGGTTTCCTTAGTTAACACACTTCTGTTTCCCACAGTTAACCTTACCCAGAAATGACAACTACTCTGTTAGGTGAGGTTTATCTTCATGTCCCAACTGTGTCCTGTGCATATTCAATGACAGTTGAAAGCGCAAATTCTGAAAGTAATAATATGACTAAAAGAGCCAAACACACCAAAATCCTTTGAATTAATCCCCAGTGAAGAGGACAATAATGTTGAAACAAGAATAAACTATTAAAGTAACTCTGTGATGCTTACAAAGTGCCCTTGCTCTCATTGTATAGTCGGAGAAAGTAATGGTTAAGATGTTAAAACTTTTAGATAGTATTAATTGAAAGTTTTCAGGTATGAGATATATACTGTTCCACCAAGGTTCTGCAACTTGCTACTTCATTGATACCGTATAGTCCCATATTGTTCAAAGGATTGTCTGGGCGAAGCCAAGATAGTGTCCTGAAAAAAATTAAGTGATTTAATATATTATCTCCCATATCCCTATCCCCATTTCTCCAGCATGTTGGTGGAAAGCCAAGAATGCAAGCTTTTGTTGATGGGTTTGCAATGACCATTGAGTTTCATAATTTAAATTAGATATACAACCACACTGTTGTAAATATATATTTTTAAAATCCATATTTTAGGACAAGACTTATTATATATAATTTACTTTGGCCTGAATACAATTTAAAACTCCAATAATTACATTTACTAGTCAATGTGGTATTTAGAAGTTGGTGGTTTTCATCGTGTTTTTTACTACTCTTCAATGTTAACTTATTGAAGTTTCTCTTCCTGAAAAAGATAGAGTGGTTTTTAACCAACCACATTTTTTTTTCACACCCTAGTTTATCAAGGTAAAATTCTTTAAAGGGTAATAGAAATTTGCCCATAACTTTGATTCTAAAGAGTCACATAGTCAAACAGAATCTTAATAATTATTTTTTTAAAAATGCTCTTCACAGAGGAATCTTTAAAAAAAATCAGTTTATTAATGTTTAAAAGTTGATAAAGCTATGTGCAAAATGATCCACAAAAGTCAGAAACCTATTAAATACTATTTTTTTAAAAGACATTTCTCAGTTTAATTGCACTGAAAACCATACTAAAGAGACAGCAATATATTTTTATTTTTTGTAACATTTATACATATCTTTAATTGACTATTTAATGAACAGCTGTACTGAAAAACTTCTGGTATTCCCTATCAGTTAAAGTAATGCTTTAATGGCACAAGAGGGTTGTATTTTCTTAGGAAATACACGTTCAACGGTGTTAACACAAGTTAAGAAAAATCTGATAAAATGCTGAAACAAATACATTCAAAAATCACAGAAAGTACTTTTAACACAACAAAATACAACCATCCTGTTGGTTGCACTAATTCACAAAACACTCTGAAATAAACATCAACAAAAGTGCCAAAGACAGATGTATTTGTTAGATTCATTTAGAAATCTCTCTTGGTTTACAGTCACCCCACCCCACCCCTAGTCAGTTTTCACCTGGGTTTGCTAGTTTGTTTCTCCTATGACACAAAGGATTCTGCCCGATACCATTTAGATAAATTGGACTGCCTTATGCAGATTTCAGCCACAATGGATAACCACACTGTAACATATTTACTTGTAAAATTGTTAAAAGAGAAAAAAATCCAAGTGACTTTAACCAAATTCCAAAACTGATCCAGCTTACATGGAAACTTTGGCCTCAGAAAATAAAATTGCTTTACACCTCCAAACCATCTCCATTCCTCACAGTTTACCTCCTGGACACAGCCTACCTGCTACAGACCATCAAGATACCGACCATGCCACAACCCCAGCTCTGATGAAGGCCAGGTAGTTCGAATATAAAGTAACAGAATTTTGAGGAGGGGCATGAAGGGGAAGGGAGGGTAGGATATGCAGAGCATACCCAGAGAAGCAGAAGTGCACACAATCACTTGGGCTGAAAAGTAAGGTAAAAGAAAACATCTCCTCAAAGCTCCCCACAGATGCTTTCACACTGGGACCTTAGTCTTCGAGGAGGGGCCAAATGAACCCTTCAGGAGCTTGACGATGCTAGACCTTTGGCTCAGTGCAAAATCAAAGCTCCAGGGCAGGCCCGGCTGGGCGGTGGGGGTAGGAAATAGATTCCAGGCCAGGACCTGATCTCCACCCTTCCCAGTGCATTGTTCACAGGAACTAACCCGCCAACACCCCTGCACCACCAGGCTGCTCTTACTCTGCCCGTCCTCCCTCTGGCTCCCAGCAGCTCCTCCCTGGCAGCAGTTGAGACAGAGATTTTTTTTTTTTTTCCAAACACTGGCTGGTGGGTCACCACACAAGAACTCTCTCCAAGGGTCGGCAGCGCTCCGTTTAGGAGGAAGAGTTGACATTTCCAGAGGACATAATGGTCTCTGGGTTGTCCCCATCGTCCTTCTGCGGGTGGGAGGAGTTGTCCGACTTACTGCGGCTGAATTCCATGCCGGCAATGATGGGTCGCTTGAATTTGCCTGCAGAGTCCCCGCTGGGGCACTTGCAGCAGGACAGGATCCGGATGAAGGCCCGGCGCATCTCCTTGTTGGTCAGGGTATAAATGATGGGGTTGGTGCCCGAGTTGAGCACGGCCAGCACCAGGAAGTACTCAGCTCTGAAGAGAATGTCGCAGGTCTTAACCTTGCAGCCCACGTCCAGCAGGAGAAGGATGAAGAGGGGCGCCCAGCAGGCGATGAAGACGCTCAGGACGATGATCACGGTCTTGAGCAGCGCCAGCGACTTCTCTGAGCTGCGGCTGGCCTTCGACATGTTCTTGCGGAAGGTCAGGCGGCGGCTCCGAGTCCTAACCAAGGAGTAGATCCGGCAGTAGAGGATGACGATGGCCAGCAGGAGCAGAGTGAACACCGTGGTGCAGAAGAGGATATAGTGCTTGTGGTAGAGCGGCAGGACGGTGGAGCAGTTGTAGAGCGCGCTGATGCAGTTCCAGCCCATGATGGGCAGGCCGCCCAGGATGAGGGAGATGACCCAGCAGGCGCTGATCAGCAGGAAGGAGCGGAAGCTGTTACTCCCGTTGTGGAGTTTCATTTTCAGCATCGTGATATAGCGCTCGATGGCGATGGCGAGGAGGCTGAACACGGAGGCAGACAGGGCCACAAACATACTCCCTTCCCGCAGAAACCACTGGGCGGGGGTGAGCTTGTAGGTGGTGGCACCAGACAAGAGCAGGTTGGCTGTGTAGGCCACTCCTGCCAACAGATCTGAGAGGGCCAGGTTGCCAATAAAGTAGTACATAGGTCGGTGGAACTTCTTGGTTTTCCAAATGGTCAGCAAGACAAAGATGTTCTCTAGGATGATACAACAGCAGATGAGAATGAAGACCACCGAGCTCAGTTTAATGCCATTCTCCTTGTCCGCGCTGATGTTCAGCTTTCCTGTGTAGTTATAATGCCGGACGATGATGTCATAGTTGACATAGTCGGAGACAGGACTGCGGAGGGCCTTCACCAGCGGGATGCTGGTAGACCCCATGGTGCACGGTGTCTCCAGGAATCCGGGGGAGGCGCTTCTCCAGAAGAACGCTAGAGGGCGAGGCCGAGCGAGCCTTCACTTGATGCGGGGGATGGTGGTTCCGTCGGAGAGATCCCGGCGTTTTTGCTTTTCCTTGGTTGGAGAGGCCCTCGGAAACCGCAGCTTTAAACAAGTCACAAAGAGGAGAGCGTCAGGGAACAAGCCACAGTACACTGGCATAATTCATTCTAACTAAGGCACTGCTCCAGTTTTGTCTGGATTTGTTTTAAGGAAACTTGGAGAAAGTGCAAAGACTGGGATTTAAAAAAAAAAAAAAACAAAAAACCAAATTCACATTTCTTGCCAAATAAAGGGGAGAGGAAGTAAGGGGAAGGGAGGGAGAAAAAATAAAATTTACCCAAATTGAAAACTCCCAACTGAACAAGACGAAAACTCTCTTGTGCCACACCAAAATGGAAATGGAAAAACAAGAGAAGCGAGCCCCATTTGTAACACCTCTCCGGGCCTCTCACTACCCCACCTCTAACCTCCTTCAAGTCTCCAGCTTGGAGGTTCTCTGAAGCATTGGCCCGCTCGCCAGCCGGTTCACCACCAGCTCTTGGTCTCTCCTTCGAAGAGACCCAACCGCTAATACGAAGGTGGAGACGCACACCACCTCTGCTTTCTACCACCACACAGCTGAAAGAGCTGAGAACCACCACCTAATCCCCTTGCAACACATTAGATTTGCACGAAAAATCATTTGACAGAGTAAGTCATTCTTTGGGCTCTATTAATAACTCTCTAGGAACAGGTGTGCTCAGGGTCCGAGGGGTGTGGGCAGCCAAGCCCGCCCAGGCCTTTCGGTAAACAGGAAAGCTTACGCTTCTGTGAAGCAACTGCTTTTTTCTTAATTTCTTCTTCTAGTTTTTTTTTTTTTCCTTGTAAACCAGTGCAAGAAAATATTAAGGTATTCAGTGAAAAACATTCATAAGAGATTGCAACAAATCCCAGGAATTTAGTACAGTCATTGATTGTATAAGGAGTATGTTTAATTACTATGGGTTTGGCCAAAACACACATGGGCACACAGACAAAATAGAGAAGTTAATACTACTAATGATAACGATACATGCCACTACATTCCTAATTCCAAGTTCAGAGCTTCTGTCCGGAAACATAAATGTAGGGCTGGTGCATTGCTGAACTACAGCCGGCCGTTTCATTTACTGCCCTCCCCCCAACATGTTGCCTCCTCTCTTAGAACTAGAAAGTGTGGAGAGAATGAAACGGCACTGGTTAGCAGAAGTCTGCTTGTAATGTTTCAAGATAACGCAGCAATGTGAAAGAAGTGGAGTAACAGAAACAGCCGTAACAGGGAGAGCAGAGGCTGCTCGCGCCTAGACGCTGTGCATTTTCTTCCACCTAATTCCGCACCCTGCTCGCCGCCAGTGCAACTTTAAGCCCTTACCTCCCCACCCCCATATTCTTTGTCTATAGGATTTCCAAATATAAGCGCCTTCCCTCCCTCTGCGACCAACCGCAGGTTTCACTATCCCCCATCCCTGGTCGGGTTTACAGTTGGACTTAACCCTTTTCCAAACTTCGTAAACCACAAGTGCCCCAAGAACAATCCGATTGGGTTGGGCTCCTTAGTAGCCCAGGGATGAATGTTTCCAGCGCCCAGTATGGATGTTTCAAAAGTTGGTCTTTCCCTCCCTCCCCGTTCCGATTTTAAAAATTCCTTTCTAACACTGAAGACCTCCTGCAGCGGGAATCCCCCGCGCCCTCGACCGGCGCTGGCAAGGCGCGCAGTCCCCTACCTCGCTCAGGCAGGACGAAGTTGCGTTGGGAGAGCTCCGGGTCTCCACTGCGCGCTCGGCATCTTGTTGCTGCCCGGGACTGACTGCGACGCTCTCCAAACTTACTCGAGTCGGGGTCCCCTCCCTCCGCAGCCGCACACTCCAATGGCCAGCACTGCTCGCCGCGGCCCACGCCGGCCCGTTAGCTGAAGTCGCCGAGCGCCCCGCTGAGGCTGGGTGGCTTCTCTAGGAAGAGGCGGGGAGGGGTTAATATCTCAACCCCCACGCCCTCAGCCAGTGGCTGGGGGCCTCCGGATCTCGGCTGCAGAGACTCGCTGTCCAGGAAAGATCTGGGGCAGAAGCGCGGACACACACACACACACACACACACTCCTCCCCCACAGGCAACCGAAAAAAAAAAAAAAAAGAAAGAAAGAAAAGAAAACAGAGAAGGGACGGAGGCTGGTGCCCCCTGGATTCTGATGTATAAATCACGGCCCTTGCCCTGCTGTCCGCCACTCTCGGAGACCGTTCTCCCGAGTCTTACAAAAGAGAGGAGGTGGGGAGCCTTTGGAAACTTTTCTCCTGAGAAGTCTTAGGACGCAGAGGACAGCCCGGGGTCTCGCAGCGCACCTCTCTGGTCCCCTACACGCTGGAGTCCTTGGTTGGATCGGAGTCCGGGGACTTAGGACGGGGCCCCCGCGGCCGCTTCTGCGCGGGCAGGGAAAACAGGGGCCGAGGCCCGAGAACCCCCGCCGCTCTCTGGGGAGGAGAAACTGGCAGGGCGCTGCAAGAGACACGGAGGAGATATGCAGCAGCCTAGAAGGGAGAATGGCCCCGGGGGTTCCTTTACTTCCCCCCACCCCCCATCTCGCTGCTGCCCTGAAACTTGCGGTCTGAGGGACAGAAGGTGGCTTTCCCGGGACTCGCGGTGAGATGGGCCAGCCCTGGGGAGACGCTGGGTAAGGGTTTCCCTCATTCAACTGGGCGCAAGGTCAGCCTTGTGTCACAGATTCTGGCCAGTCGTGTTCCTTTGGGGAGATGGGCAGCTGCTGGGCGTGAGAGTTTTAAAAAGCTTGGGCAGCTAAAGAACTTCCAAAACGGAGAAGCCGCTGCACCCAACCAGCTTAGTCTGAGGCCGGTGCCCTTCTCTCCCCTTCTACTCAGGAAAACTCAAAGGCCCCAAAACCTCAGTGCTCCCAACACGCCTACTCTTTTCTTTCGCTTAGATTCTACTTAAGACCGTGAGAGTACAGTCGGCCTTGGTCAGCTCCGCCTAAATGACAAACTCAGAGCACTTCTGCCCTGCCCTGCTGCGACACTGAAGATTTCCACTCAGTCCCTGGTCGCATGGGCTTCCCATCCTGGCAGATGTGAACGCAAAACTTCTCCGTGTGCAGTTTCAATTGACAGACACACCCTGTACCTGAATGACTCAGAAGGAGTCTAAATGAATAAACAGACCCCTGGCTTCTGGGATCTTATGAGTTTGCGAAAGAAGAAATCAAACGACAGTTAAAATCAAGTTCACAGCTGCCTGAAAGTCTTCATCAACGAGTTGCACCCCGCACATAGCCACAAATTCAACAACAGTACATGCATACAGCATAGAAACTAAGATAACCGTCCTCTAGATTCTAGGGCTCTGGTTGGGTTTGAGAACTTACTTAAAAGAAGAGATATGTGGAGTGCCTGGGTGGCTCAGTCGTTAAGTGTCTGACTTAGGCTCAGGTCATGATCCCAGGGCCCTGAGATCCAGCCCCTCCTGGGGCCCCCTGCTTAGGCGAAGCCTACTTCTCCCTCTCCCACTCCCCCTGCTTGTATTCCCTCTCTCACTCTCTCCCCCGCTAAGTAAATAAATAAAATCTTTAAAAAAAAAAAAAAAAGGAGAAGTATGTTGAGTCTACCCTGTACAACATAAGGTAAAATCCACCCCAACCACTAATTTATGAGTTAAGGGAAAAGAATTAAAGTGAATTGCACACCCAAACTCTATCTATCATGATAGATATCTAATTGTTGGTCATTTTATTGATGAGAGAAATGTCACTCAGCTTTACTCACTAGATATCCCAGCTAGTATATGGTGGAGCTAGGTTCTACAACTTAATGCCATGTATCCCAGATGTCATGGCTCCCAGTTCAAACACCTTCAGTCAATAAATAGTTAAGTAACTGAAGTGTTGGGGCACCTGGGTGGCTCAGTGGGTTAAGCCGCTGCCTTCGGTCATGATCTCAGGGTTCTGGGATCGAGTCCCGCATTGGCCTCTCTGCTCAGCAGGGGGCCTGCTTCCCTTCCTCTCTCTCTGCCTGCCTCTCTGCCTATTTGTAATTTCTCTCTGTCAAATAAATAAATAAAATCTAAAAAAAAATTATTAAATATTACATTATTTAGCAAGACAAATTTATTTCTGCTTTTACCACCTTTAAAATCATTTAGACTTTTTTTTAAAGAGTGTATTTTTTTTAGATTGATTTATTTATTTGTGGGAGAGAGAGAGCACAGTACATTTGTTATAGTTCATGGATGTCTACTGACATATCATTATCATCTACAGTCCATAGTTTATGTTATGGTTCACTCTTGGTGTTGTACATTCTTTGGGTTTGGACAAATGTATAATGACATGTAGCCATGATTATGGTATCATGCAGAGTATTTTCACTGCCCTAAAAAATCCTCTGTGTTCTGCCTATTTATGCCTCCCCTCCCCTATGAATGTCTTTTTTAAAACCACTGATTTCTTGACTATATATTTCCCGACCCAGTGTATACAAATGTATAGTAATGAACATACTTTAAAACTTCTCATTATCTACCTGTAACATCTAATGTAAGGTTGTATATTTGGGTAGCAGATTCTAAGTATTACACATGTAAACTCTTTTAATTCTTCCAATGATTCTACAAGTTAGGAATGATTATTACCCTAATTTTACAAATAAGGAAACTGAGTCCCAGGCATATTATATTAAGTAACTTGGTTAACGTGGTCTGTGACCATAGATTGGCTATAGGCTCTTAGCCACATGTCCAAACCACTACAATAAACCTCAAACATGTCAAAGAATGACATGGGGAAAATCAGTCTTTTTCTTGCGAATACTGCTGGTGAGGACATCGATTCAGTATTACTCCAGTGTTTTAAAGAGCCCAGATATTGCAGGTGATTATTTAGAAATGTCCACCCTTAGTACACACCTCTAAGATGTAACATGTAGATGACCAGTCGGGCAAAATTTTAAAGTAGACAGAACTATTTGCAGCAATGGCTTCCTTGCCAATTCCAAGTCTCTGGTTCCCACACATATCTCTTCCCATTGCTCTCAGGAGAGGCCCTAGAATTGCATCCTCAAACTATCTCCTGGCTCTCAGCCCAGCTCCCTTTTCCGCTGCTGCCTGGAAAGCCAGCCCGATGTTTTACCTTACTTCTCCCGGCGGTGAGGTTACCATCAGATGCCCAGTTCACAGTGAGGTTGCACCATTCCACATTTCTCATTTCAAAGCAACTTTACTGTTCTTTATGCATGCTTTACAATCTCTTTGTAAGTGTTGCCAGAGAAAATACCATGTCACATTTGGGACGTATACTAAAAAAAAATTATCTGTCATTACTCTGCAACTCAGATTGAACTGAGCGAGCTGTATGTTTTGTTTGCTAAGTCTGGCAATTCTAATCTCTTTCCTAAATGCTCCAGGTACTTTCCACCACCACCCCCAATCCCCTTTAAAGATCCAGCCCTCCCCTCCCTCATCTATTCCTAGGAGAGCAAATAGCCTCCTATTAGTGGAGAGAACAGTGTCACTGAGATTCCTCTCCTCTAAGTTAACAGCAGCTTCACCCACCCTTACTTCCTGCCCATGGCTTTACTCCTAACCAAGGCAAACCCTTGCCCCATCACCGTGCAAAATCCCCCACCACACTTTTGAAGATATGGCTCTATTACTCCTTCTCTGTCTTGTACTTTCAATTCTTGGCCTCTGATGATTCTTTATCTTCAACTTACATTAATATGTGTTTATTTCTGTTCCCAAAAACTCACTGTCTTCTCCTCATACTAACTAGGTCCCTACATAAACCTCTCTTCTCTTGTTTGCCACCACTCAGAACTATGTAGCAGGACATGACAGCCTTGGCTTCATCCATCATTCTGCCAGTTCCCAGATGGGTAACTTTGGGCAAGTTCTTTAACTTCCTTGAGCCTCAGTTTCCTAAATGCTCTCTTTCTCCACAAGTGTTCCAGAATTATACAATAATGTATCTTGATTTTCCAAGTCCTCTCCTGGACGTATAATGGGCCCTGTATAGTCTGAGAAATTATCTGAAATTATTTCTCTGATAACTTCATTTTCTCTATTTCCCTATTCTCTCTTTCTGAAACTCCTACTGTTCAAATTATAGACTGTGCAGGAAGTTTTTATAATAAATATTCCTCATATTTATTTTCCATTTCCTATATCTTAATCTTTTTTCTGACTTCTGGGAGATTTCTCAACTTTATCTTTTGACTCCTCAGTTACTATTTCCTTTTGTGTTATCAGACTTCTGAGTCTAAATTCTCTCTTCTCTCTCTCTCCCTCTTTCTCTCTCTCTCTCTTTTTTTCCTGACTCTTTCACTGTTACAGAACGCTGTCTCTGTTTCAGGGATCCCATATCTTTACTTACCTCCAAGAATATTAGAATGCTATTGTTGTTGTCAAAATTTTCTCCTTTTTTTTTTTTTCTTTATCATTTTCTTTTACCATTTGTTTTGATCTTGGTTCTTTGAGTCAGTGGCTTTCTCAATTGCCAGGTGATCTCTGGCTGTCCATTTCTGTTTCAGACAGGGCTGGAAACTAACTAAAACTCCTTGTAGGGGGTTTGTCAGCGGAAGGGTGCTAGGTAATCAGGCTATGTTCTTTTATTGGAGGGCCCCCAAATACCAATATTTATAGATCTCTAATCCTGGACTGGTCAATTTTGTCAGCAAGGAATTCTAAAATCTCTTGTCTTCCTTCTATTATTTTCTGAAGTGAATCAAGAAAGGTAGGGGAGAGAAGGAGAAAGAATCTGATCATTCAGTGTTTCAATTTGAACTGAATCACAGTGATGGGGACCTCCATGCACAGATGTCCCTGTGTCCAAATACCCTCTGAGATTGTCCATTTAGAAAATAAACCTCCAGTCTTCTGCTGAAACGGGGACTGGCCCTTGTCCTGTCGTATAGGTTGGAGACAGAGGGCTGTAGATTGGCTGCTAATCTTAATTTGATTTAAAAAAAAGGCATTTTATTCAAAAACCAGAAAGGAAAAAGAGTGGAAAGTAAAATCTTGGAAAAAATGTGTATAACAGGGTTAGAAAGAGGTGGGGTTGGTGGTGTGTGAAGCATCATTTGTCTGCTACAGTCGATGCTTCACCTTTAATCCTCTTGTTTTCAGACTGGCATTTACCACCACGTCAGAAACACCTGGAGCCTCCTTTTCCTGATCCTATTTGAGAATCTTTAGTGTGATGTTCACTCATTTCTGGATCCTCCACTTCTAGTTCAGGTTTCAACTTTCTCTGGTCTGACATGCCATTTACACACAAAAATTTGTTTTCCAAAATTTCATTGCTTTTGTCGGAGGTAAATTAACCTTGAAGCTAAATGTAGCTTAAACTTTAGAATTTCATTTCCAAGGTCCTGGAAAGAGTCCTAACAATATGTCTACGTGATTATACAAATATCAAAAGTAAGGAATTTTAAAAATGACTGGCTAAGCTTGCTGTCTCTTTCCATTAGGAAATCTCTACTATTCCATGTCCCTGTGTATACGGGCTGGTTTGGGAGTTGATGTGGGCATTTTGGGATCTGAACAAGGGGAACTTGAGCTTGGGCTACATTTAGATTGAATTTAGAAGGATCTGTGAGTGAGATTCCAGTTGCTTCCATATTATTTCCAGCCACCCTAGTGTAGAAATTACTTTCAAGACTATTTCTACACCATGGCTACTCAGGCTGTCATGAAATAAACATGTAGGACCAGTGTCATGTGAGTCTGAGCCAGAATCTAGTCTGGGCAAAGTTATTCCAGGGATGACATGTGTAAACTGTAATTGGGGAATTTGATTCTCATTGACACCCAGTTAAAACAGAAGTTCTCCTCTCTTCAGAATATATTTGATGACTCAGAATATATCATTACTAAACATGCCGTATGTTTTTTCCACTCTTGATGGAATTCACACAAAAAAGATCGATCAGAATTTGTATATTTGTCTCGTATTTGTAGGGTGTAACTATCGCAATTTGGAAATAAGTTTAGGATAATTTCGATAGAGTATGGGAGAAATTACAGACTTCTTATTTGGATATACTCATAAAGGATACTTTATTTTGTCATCTATATATCATTTAACAAGGATTGAGAGCAAATCCATTCTAAAGATCATTGAAATGTGTAATAAAAACAATAAAATGAGCAACTAAATCAATAGGAATTATTCCGATGCTGGGAAAAAAGTTGTACCAAAAACCCTTCAGATCATACCAAGAACACAATTAGACAAGTATAATACATACAAGAGGACAAGTACCAACATCGCCATTCCATTAAAGGAAGATACATGTTTTGCATAGTCCATATAATAAAGGGGAATGAATTATAAGAACCAGGAAAAGATAAATTTCCTGCTGATTTGACCCACAAAACAACTGACACAGTGAAAGGATCTTAATCTCAATTCAAGTGTATTTATAATTAGATCAAAAGAAAAAAATGTTTTGAGATTCTACAGCTTGCATATGAAAAAAAAAGTCATAGCAATTTTCCTAAATTTGGCAACAGTCCTGAAATCTCACATGTTACCGATAATGAATTTCGGGGTTTTATTTTTGTTTTGTTTTTTTAGACAGAGAGAGAGCACAAGAGCAGAAGGGCAGAGAAAGCAGAGAGGATCTTAAGCAGTCTCCACACTCAGTGCGGAGCCTGAGCCTGAGATCTTGATCTAGGCCAAAATCAAGAGTGTGATGCTTAACTGACTGAGCCACCCAGGTGCCCCACCAATAATGAATTTTGAAGCTGAAAGAAAGTTTTCTAAACCAATAACAAAACATTTCTTTTGATTAAGCATACTAGAACGAAGACTAAATTATCTCTCTGTTCACTCTAAAGAAAATGATATTTTAACATTTTATCCTGTGAAGTCGAAATCAAAGGGTAGATAGCCAAAGATAAAAGAAAAAAAGCATTATAAAATGTTTTTGGCTATTACTAAAAATACTGTGATTTTTATAATTTCATGATATTTGTTAGCTTTTAAAATTAGTGCTTTGTTGTGATGTCTTTTCTTGTTCTAAATTCATTTTCATACCTACCTTTCTAAATGAGGACCCTCTGTCTCCAATTGTGTAAGTTCCTACCTGACTCTCTTTCTTTCTTCCATTTTCTTTGTCCTTATAAGTTGATTTATTGCATTTAGGGGTTTGGGAGGGGAGAAAATGTTTGCAAATCTCCATATTTTGACAGAAATGTTCATTCATGGTTTTTTTAAAATAGTAATTTTTATTAATTCAATATGTGCACAGTATTTAAATGAAAATTTCTATAAAAGTTATTAAGTAAAAAATAGTTTCTCCTCCAATTTTTGCTTCCCCGTGGAACTACTTTTACCTCTTTCACTTTTCCTTTGCATATTTGCCTCTATGTTTTTTAATAATGTGCTTATATTGGCTTTTAGATTATTTTCAATGTTAAATATTATATATTGAATTTGTTCTTCGGGAATTAGGATTTAGCTCCTTTACCTATACTGTACCCCCATGGTTTCCTATTTTCCAGAGATTAAATTTAATTTTTTATATTATTATAAATATGCAGATTTTACTCACAGTTTAGCCATGTGTGTCCAAATCTACTTTTATGTAAATCTTTTGGTTTTCCCTAGACTTAAATATTGTCTTTCGTTGTTTGCTTGGTTTCCTATGTACTCATTACTAATCCATTCCCACACTCTCAGAACATTCAAACACAACAAAAAATGCATCATATTCATGGGAACATCACTCCTGAGTCCTCTGTCCCCCTCTCTAGCCAAATTGCTGCAAGGTTGTTGTCCTAGGAGTCATGGGGGGGGCTCCCTTCATATCTCTCCTGTTCTGAGCCTCAATTCCTAGATCTCCTCCATTGTCCATTTATGCCTTCATGTTGATGGAATTTCCAGATTAAGGGCACAAGGAAGAGAAATTCCTTCAGAAATTGAATATATACAAATGTCTTCATCCTGTCTTAACTCTTTAGTCATAGCTTGGCTGAGTAGGGAAATCTAGGTTGAAAGTTATCTTCCTGTCATGTTTTTAAGGCATTGTTCCATGTCTTCCATCACATAGTGCTGCTAAGAATTTGTCATGTCATTGCCATTCCCCATCCTTTATGTATAAACTGTCTTAATTGATTTGTTTGTGTCCCACTCCGTGTGCCCTTCTTACAGTATAACAACTTATACTCCCCATCAAGGGTGGGGTCTATTTGCCTCCAGTTGGACCTGGAAGACCTTTGTAAGCAGGCTGAAGTACAGAGGATGCTGAGTAACTTCCAAGGCTAGGTCATTAAAGATGATATGACTTCTTCTGGCCCTTTTTCTTTTTGGCTTTAAGTACTCACACCATAATGCAGACACTATATGGAAAGACAGAGAGAAATACCCAGGGTGCCATTCGTCCTTTGTGAAGACTTTTGACACTCACACAAACAGACAATGGAAAAGCTTTGTGTATGAACAGGGCTTATTAGCTGGCAGACATCACTGAAAGATGATCTGGCTGAGTCATTTCATTGGTGGACCCCTAAATATTTAGGTTATTTCTCCTGGGAATGCTCATACATCCAGAAAAAAAAATTTCTATTCTTCTTCCCAGAAGATACAAACTTGGCTGCAGCATCTGGGAGAAGACAATGAGAATGAAGCTAGGGTATCTCACCTTTCAGCATAGGGATTTCCACTTACCCTTCCTGTCTTCACTGTGGGGTTGCACCATCAAAGTCATTCTGTGCACCCTCTCTACCCCCACTTGTCTTCCTTAGTGGGAGAGTTTCGGTCCCTTGGGGACAGGGCTGGGGACAGGGCTGGGAAGGTCATGGTGAGACAGCATGAGAGGGTAAGGATGAGTCTAACTGCTTCTATAGCAGACCTTCTGTTTTCATCTTCACTCTCAACCCTGCTTTCAGAGTTACCTAAAATCCCCAATTTCTGGGCCTTTCTGGGGTTCTGTAGAGCAACTCTGCTTGCTTCTGGGCTTCCCCCACTGTTGCATTAGTTTTCGGTTTTCTTGGTTTTAATAAGAAAATTAGCACTCATCCCTCTTCTTTTCTGTTGCCAAAATTGTGTTGCTGTTATCTCTTATCTTTTCTTTCTCTTTGCTTATGTCCAAAGCAAAGGAAAGCAAAACCAAACCAAACAAAAAAAAACCCTTTACTATTATGTCAGTGGACTGTAGGAGTGGAGGGAAGTGAAAGTGTTCAATTTACCAGCTCTGAACAGAGGTTATTTACATTCTCTTAAACCCATGCTTCTGAAACCATTCTTGTAAGCCTGCCCTTTCTAAGGACACCAATGACTCCCTAATCAACACAGTCAAAAGCTTCTCATGAACCCTCACTTAGGGGAACTTAGTGTCACACGGACACCGTTGACCACCCTCTGCTGAGACGCTTCAGCCTGTGCTTCTGTGGCGATGCTTTCTCACGTTCTCCTCTGACTCAGATAGCTCTGTCCCAGTGCTCTTAGCAGCTGGCTTCTCTTTTTCCATATTCTCTTAAATAGCTTTACCCCAAGAATACTAAATAATTATATAACCTGTATTATGTGCCAGGCATGGTACTAAATAAGCTTTTTTTTTTTTTTTTTTTTTTTTTTTTTTAGTGAACTGTGGTCAGGTAGCTTGCCTGGGCTGCCTCTGATCCTTTGTGCTATACATTGACCCCAAGTTATCAAGCCTCTGACTAGAGCTTGCCAGAAGGAGTCACCTTAGGAGAACAAGAGACCTAGTGGCAAGGATTTTATTTATTTGTTTATTTATTTATTATTTATTATTTTTTAAAGATTTGATTTATTTGACAGAGGAAGACACAGCAAGAGAGGGAACACAGGCAGGGGGAGTGTGAGATGGAGAAGCAGGCATCCCCCTGAGCAGGGAGCCCAATGCAGGGCTCGATCCCAGGACTCCAGAGATCATGATCTGAGTCAAAGGCAGATGCTTAACAACTGAGACACCCAGGTGCCCTAACATTTTCTATACAATTAATTCAACCCCTCAACACTCTACATGAGAGGTACTATTAAACAACCCATTTTACAGATGGAGAAACTGAGACACAGAAACCTTAAGTAAGCTGTTCAAAGTCCCAGCTTTTTCTCATTGTGTGTATTGCCTCTTCATTTTTTTTCATATTGCCTCTTCAAATGCTACATCCTCAGTCTTCCTTCTTATCCATTTGCACTTTCTTTGCTTTTGTCATTTACTTCTAGGGCTTTATCTATCACATACATGCAGACAACTCTGAACCATACACCTCTATTCCCACCTTTCTCCTAAGCTCCAAACTCAATATCTAAATATTTATTGGAAACCTCCATTTGTGTGTCTCACAAGCACCTCAAGATTAATGTAACTGTGGCCCAACCATGTCATTCTGACCATTCTCTTCCCAGGACAATTGGACCTGCTCCCTGGGTATGTATCAGTGAATGGCATCAACATTCACCTCATCACATGAGCTACAACATTGCAGACTCCATTCTGAATGCCTCCTCACCAAATGTGAAATTTGCTGCCAAGACTGTTGTCCTCCAAAGGGCCTTCTGAATTCATTTCCTCATTATCCTCACATGCCCTTGTGAGGTTCTTACCTCCCCCCCCCCATTTATAACAGTTTCCTCCTCAGAGGTCTCAGCTCTGAGCCTCCATCCCCCTTCAGAGCTGCTTTTCTAAATGCCTGAGATCTATTCATTCTACTTACTTAAGGATGACAGGTAGTCTCCATGAGAGGGAAGGGGTTCCTTACATTACCAAAATATAATGGGATTTCTTAAAAAAAAAAAAATCTCTCATATACATTTAGAGATCAATAAACACATACCAAGAGAAATTAAAAGCTGTATAATGTTCCAAACCACTGATGATTAAGTACCAATCAGAAACTAAGATAAAACCATTCTGAGACTATAGCAATAAAAATGTATGCACATTTATTTATTCATCTTTGCTTGAAAAAATAAAGACAATTAGGTATTTTTTCATTGAAAAATTCCAGAGGCACCATTTGTTGCCTTTGTCTGTAGCTTGTTCTCCTGTAGCCAGTCACTTTAATCTCTCCTCATTCCATAATTTCAACTGCACAAAGGATGCTAGTTAGCCCAGTGTTTTGGGGGTATCCAGGGACAGACCAAGTTTTTGTGTGTCTGTCTTAAGTCAATCCATCTTTATCCCTCTTATTTTGAGAAAAATCTGCTTAGCAAGTTTTGCATGAAGATGCAAATTTCGTTGACATAAATGGCTAGTATTATAGTCCAAATTTGTTAATATCAACATTGTAAAATCACCTAAGTCTTTATCACCAGGAAAAAGCCAAATGAGATTGCTGAGACATTAAAATTAGAAAGTATTTAAAAAGCAATTTCATCCTAATTTCTTTAAAATTCCCTGGCTTATAAAAAAAAAAAAATCCCCTGGCTTATAAAAAAAGGTATTGTTCTGGAGATGGCCTTTGCTGAATGAAAGAAAAAACCAACTCTCATAGAGGTGAGGTACATGAACTCAAGTGCTTGAGGGACCCCAACATGTTTACTCAGAGGTAAGTACTGGGATTAGTAAACTTTGTCTTCAGAGGTTATTTTGCCCTTGGCCCATTCTCATTCTCTTTGTTTGTATTTTTTTTTCCTATCTTTTTTTCTGTGGTGGGAGAACTGATCATTGAACAGAGAGGCCAAAGGATAAACAGATAAAAGGGACTTATTTGTTTCCACAATTCAGTCAAGGATCTCCAGCCACTGAAGTTTTGTCTCTATCCCTAAATTTAAACGGCTGCAATCTGAGGAATTTTGGAAGGTTACATAGTAACTACTCTCTTGCCTATTCAGCATAAAAGGAACACTACTACTTTAAGTAATAGAAAGGAATACTAGTACTTTATGTAATAGAAAGGAAAAGAACAGAAGGTTGTTATTTAAATCTACTCATAAATAAATGTGTGTCAATCCCTCAACTCTGGGCCTTTGCGCTTGCCATTCTTTCCATCTGGAATGTTCCTATTAACCTCAACTAACTCCCACCCTCAATTCATTTGGGTTTTAGAGTGAAGGTCCTGTCCTCTGAGAGGCTGGCCATGACCCTGTCTAAAAATGCACACATTATCTCTGCTCTCTATCTCCTTAGACCTACTTCATTTGTCTTTACAGCACTTAAATTGTTGCCTAGCACATGATTAGTTTGTGATGGGTTTGTCTTCTACCAGAGTGCAAACTCTGGAAGTGAATTGCTTTGTGTAGCCCAGAAGAGTCTCCATGACAGTAGTCTATCAAATATTTGTTATATGGGGGTGCCTGGTGGCTCAGTTAGTTGGGCGGCTGCCTTTGGCTCAGGTCATGATCCTGGAGTCCTGGGATCAAGTCCTGCATCGGGCTCCCAGTTCTATGGGGAGTCTGCTTCTCCCTCAGACCTCCCCTCTCATGCTCTCTCTCCACTCTTTCTCTCCCTCAAAAACATAAATAAAATCTTTTTTAAAAATTTAAGTGAATGAATTAAAATCACAAAAAAATTAGTGATATTTCTTTCTCCTTATACACCAAATGCCTTTTTTTAAATTTAGAAAGTGAATATTCTCCCATTGAAAGAAAAAAATTGTCACTGAAAGTCAAAACCTCTAAAGCATCTAAACCTCTGAAAGCATCAAAACCTCTAAACCTCTAAAGTAAAATCTAGAACTTTCTTAAAAGTGTTTATGGACATCCTCAAACTACACCTCACACAGACATTGTTTCATCCTTAGAAGAGGGGGTATCTGTTAAATTACAATGGAATTATTAAATTCAGTCAATTCAATGAAAGAAATCAGCAAAACTAGTTGTCTGCCATAGAATAAAGAAGACAACTAATTGCTTGGTTATAGTCGTTACCATCAACTTGACTTCTGGTAAGAGCATTGGATAAATATGAACAACCCAGTGGCTCAAAGATGACTTTCTTCTGGGTTCTTCCCATTTCTTTTCATAACTTATCTCCCTGTAAAGAAGATTTATTTACACGTTAATCAAATACACAAATATCCAATACTGCATATATGCTAATGCTCAGGGTATAAAATCTCTGGCCTTTACATGCTCAGTCTGGCAAGGATGACTAAAAGGAGCAAATCTGTACCATACGATGTAGTATATCATGTAATCCCCTTGTGACTCTACATCCCCGCTGAGCTTGTGTTCTTAGGAACCCAGGTGTTGAGAGTGTTTCTTCTGGCAGATAACTACTAGAGGAAGAACTTTGTGTACCTGAGCCTGGGCTATCTGAAACTTGGGCTCAAAATCATCAAAACCTCTGTAAGAGGTGGAAATGGAGTTGGAAAAACTCATACCAAAACTGCAAGCAATTTTCTGGAGAATTTGACACTAAGACACTCAGTTTTATCTTTTATTCTTAAAAAAAGTGGGGACGGGGAGGCTACAGTTATGCAAATAAAAAGTAAAAAATATCCAATGAGGACAGGTCACTTTTGAGAAACTATGGCATTTGAGAGTGAAACTTTTATTTCCACAGAGCAAAAGCAAACAAAAAATAACCTGCTTAATATCCCCAGTTGACTACCTCAGACATCTCACACAACTTAACTACAGTGGAACTCGTGATTTCCCCTTCCAAAAACCCCTGTGCACCACAGTCACCCCCCTCTCTCCCATCTTCCATTTCTCAGTAAATAGTATCACTAGTCACCCTGGGGGCATCCTGAATTGTCCCTTCCTTTAATAGCAGATTCAACCCCTCAGCAAACTCTGTTAGTCCTATCACCAAAACACATCTGAAACTGCCCACCTCTCCCTTTTTTCACTGTAATGCTTATGTTCCAGTTACTACCATCTCTCACTGAATTACCATGGTGGCTCCTTCCACTCCCACTCCTGCTCACCTCCACCTCCCTGAGCTTGTTCTCAGCTCAGGAACAAGAAGGAGCTTCCCTTACCCCAAACTCTTTAACATAGTAGTTTCGTTTTCTTTCTATTTAATAAAAATTTTTTTTTTGGAGCAGTTTTAGGTTCACAACAAAATTTAGTGGAAGGTAGAAGGAGTTCTCATATACCACCTATCCCTGTATATGCACAACTTCTCCACGATCAGCAGCTCCCACCACTGTGGTACATTTGTTAAAATCCCTGAACTTACACAGACACATCATAGTCATCCAAAGTCCACAGTTTACATGAAGGTTCATTTTCGGTGCTGTACATTCTATGGTTTTGACAAATGTATGATGGTATATATCCACCATTATAGTATCATATAAAATAATTTCACTGCCCTGAAAGTTGTCTGTGCTCTGCCTCTTAACCCCTCCCTCCCTACTGTAACAACCACTAGATTTTTTTTCATTGTTAAATATTTTTTTTAAATTTCTTTTCAGCATAACAGTATTCATTGTTTTTGCACCACACCCAGTGCTCCATGCAATACGTGCCCTCCTCAATACTCACCACCTTGTTCCCCCAACCTCCCACCCCCCAACCCCTTCAAGACCCTCAGGTTGTTTTTCAGAGTCCATAGTCTCTCATGGTTCACCTCCCCTTCCAGTTTACCCCAACTCCCTTCTCCTCTCTAACACCCCTTGTCCTCCATGTTATTTGTTATGCTCCACAAATAAGTGAAACCATATGATAATTGATTCTCTCTGCTTGACTTATTTCACTCAGCATAATCTCTTCCAGTCCCGTCCATGTTGCTACAAAAGTTGGGTATTCATCCTTTCTGATGGAGGCATCATACTCCTGAGTGTATACGGACCACATCTTCCTTATCCATTCGTCTGTTGAAGGGCATCTTTGACAACCACTAGTTTTTGATGGCTTCTATAATTTCGCCTTTTCCAGAAAGTACTATAGTTGGAATCAGATAATACTGCAGCCTTTTCAGATGGGCTTTTTTCACTCACTAATACTCGTTTTGGTCCCTTCTCATCTTTTCTGGGCTTGATAGCTCATTTATTTTCAGCGCTGAATAATATTCCATTGTCTAGATGTACCACAGTTTATTTATTCATTCACCTACTGAAGGACATCCTGGTTGCTTCCCCAAGTTTTGGTAACTGCAAATAAAGCTGTTATAAACATCCATGGGCAGGTTCTTGTGTGGATACAACAATTCGTTTGGATAGATACCAAGGAGCACAATCGCTGGGTCACCTGGTGAGAGTATATTTGGTTTTGTCAGAAACTGCCAAACTGTGTTCCAAAGAGTCATCTTTCATTCCCACCGGCAGTGAACGAGAATTCCCGTTATTCCACGGCCTCACCGGTACTTGAACTGTCAGTGTTTTGGATTTTGGTCATTCTACTAGGGTAGTGGTATCTCACTGTTGTTCTAATTTGTAATTCCCCAATGATGTATGTTTTTGAGTAGCCTTTCACAAGTTTATTTGCCTTCTGCATGTCTTCTTTGGCAAGGTGTCTGTTCCTGTCTTTGGCCCATATTTTAACTGAGTTGTTCATTTTCTTATTATTGAGTTTTAAGAGTTCAAGGTATCATTAAGCACAAGTTGAGCAAAGAAGTGATTGCAACTTCTAGCCCATAGCTTTACAATCGTTGCATTAGAACAATACACATTACATTAGAACAATATTAGTCTGTTCCACTAGAACAATATTAGAACATTAGAACAATACTAGTCTGTTCCAAATGACATCTGTCAGTCTTTCCAGTACTAGAATTCATTCACAAGAACAGAATTCATATATAAAGAGTAATTTTTTTAGAGGTGGGAGGGGCAGAGGGAGAGGGAGAGGGAAAATCTTAAGCAGGCTCCACGCCCAGCATGGAGCCTAATGTGGAGCTTGATCTCACAATTCTGTGATCATGACCTGAGCTGAAATCAAGAGTGTGACATCTTCCTGGGATTGTGTCCCACATCCGGCTCCTTGCTTAACAGGGAGCCTGCTTCTCTCTCTGCCTCTGCTTGCCACTCTGCCTACTTGTATTCTTATTCTCTAACAAATAAATAAATAAATAAATAAATAAAATCTTTAAAAATGAAAAAGAGAGTGCAACACTTAACCTACTAAGCCACTCAGGAGCCCCTAAAGAGTAATTTTTATATATTCAGCTAGTAATTACGTAACATAAAACAATTTATGCTGGCTTTCTTTCTTTCTTTCTCTCTTTTTTTAGGGATTTTATTTATTTATTTATTTGACAGAAAGAGCAGGGGCAGTGGTAGGCAGAGGGAGACAGCGAGGGAGAAGCAGTCTCCCTGCTGAGCAGAGAACGGATGTGGGGCTCAATTCCAGGACCCAGAACCCTGGGATAGTGACCTCAGCAGAAGGCAGATGCTTAACACACTGAGCCACCCATGTGCCCCTTATTATTGCTTTCTGGCCTATGAAATGACCATGGCTATAACAAAAAGTCAGATAATCTTCTTTTTTTTTCCTTTGAAATAGATAGTCTATAGAGAAGAAAATTATTCCCAATCTTAATGCTATTTTTAGATCTCATGAGCCTCCTAGAAAACAATGAATGGAGTACCAGCCAGCCCTTTGTTAATTATGTAAGAAACAGGGCCCAGCTACTACTAAGGTGGTATTTTTGCCTATGGAGACGGAAAGGGAAACTAGTTAGTGGAGTATAATTTTCTTCTCTATTTTACTCTCTAATACCCTTTATACTTTCCTTAAACATGTGAATGCATAATCCTCAACAAGTTAACCGATCTTTGGAATGTGGCTACCACTGACTTTTATTTTTAATAAGGATTAAAATTAAGTGGGTATTATATTAAAACGCAGTTCTAAGGAAACTTTTAACGTTTTATTAAACGTTGTAAGTAAACTTTTAAACTATGAACTTGAGAAGTTAGAGGCTCAGCGAGCTACCGCTCTTGGAATTGTTCTTGGAATAGGGAGTGGGAACGGATTCCAATGAGGCTCAAATCATGTAGGAATTCTGCAAATAGCTAAGAATATAGTCCTAAGGTCCATGAACTTTTTTAAAGCCATCTTTAGTTGAACTCATAGAAATAGAGGACAGAGTGGTGGTTACCAGGGCCTCCGAGCTAGAGAGAAGTGGGGAGATGTTGCTGAAGATGAAAACTCACAATCAAAAAATAAATGACTCTGAAAAACAATCTGAGGGTTTTGAAGGGACGGGGGGTGGGAGGTTGGGGTACCAGGTGGTGGGTATTATAGAGGGCACGGATTGCATGGAGCACGGGGTGTGGTGCAAAAATAATGAATACTGTTATGCTGGAAATAAAAATTAAAAAAAAAAATAATAAAAAATAAAAAAAAAAAAATGAGTTTTGGCAATCTAATGAACAGCATTGTGATTACAGTCAACAAAACTGTGTCATAAATTTTGAAGCTGCTAAGAGATTTGATCTTAATGTTCTCACCGCAAAAGAGAGATAACTGTGAAGTGATGTAAGTGTTAGGTAACCCTTTGTTGGTAATCATACTTCAATATATAAATGTGTCAAATCAGTATGCTATACACCTTAATCATACATAATCTTATGTATCAATTACATCTCAGTTTTAAAAAGCTTTTTAAATAGATAGCTTATATCTATTTTTATAAAAGTTATAAAAATATCTTGAATAAGGAAATATTACGCTAATGCTTCAATTTAGCAGCATTCTAAATAACTTAAAATATGTTTCTATAATTTGGGGGATAGGGATAGATTGACTTATAGTAAAATAATTTGTTCATTCATCCTCCAATCATCAAATCTTTACTTGAAACAAAACATGTGGCAGGTCCAGTTCAAGGTACTTGGGATAAAGCAGAAAAAGATCCCTGCCCTGTGGAGATTGTCTTCTAGTAAGAGAGGCATCCAACTAACCATCAATATCATAACAAGCAAAATATGAAGTATTAAACCATTCAAATTATTTATTGAGCACCTACTAGAAGCCCAGCAGTAAACAAAACAGGTAAAGATCTCTATCTCTGTGCAGTTTACCTTCTGTCATGGAGAGATAGGTAACAAGCATAATAAATACATTAATTAAATGGTGTGTTAGAAAGAGTTAAAACTAGTAAGTCTTAATCCAAAACAGAATAGTTGAAATAGATCTTTTTTCCCTCCAAAAGTTTCAGTTTCTGCATAGTCTAAAAGCAAAAACTGTCCACTTTTTAAAGAAATATTTTGCAAACCAACAAATTTGTCCTGTCATAAAATCTATTTTGTTAATGGTAGGTACACTCAACAGTCCAATATCCTTATTCCAAAAATGTATATCGAATGCCCATTTAGCACAGAAGCAGGCAACAAACATACAGACACAATGCCTGTCATCATGGGCAAATACTTTATATCCATTCCAGGATTTCATGGAGAAGAAGTGGATCTGAAAAACACATGCACCTCTGTAGCACATGTACCCTAAAGTTTATAACTACTCTTTAAAGGCTTATTTTTAAAATAAAATCAAATTAAATTTAAAATGCTTATTTTGAAAATAATAAATAAGTAAATATTTGTTATTTATTTGTTTGTTTGTTTGTTTGTGTTTGTTTTGTCAACCAGAAATTTCCCAAAATCCAAACCATTGCCAGTTAGGAGCAATGGAGAAAGCATAACAGTCTGATGTTAGGTGACAAGGAAACCTTTGTTGCTCCTTAACCAAGATGTATTAATTGAATTATGGGGCAAGGTGTTCAAGGAAGCTGTCCCCAAATACATACCTCTCAGGGGTGGGGAGTCTGGGTGAAGAAATTGTAGTTTCTACAAGAATTTATAAGAACTGCATCTTAATGCCTCCTTATATGAACCCTAGGCTCATGTAATATTCTTAATGTCCCAATGTCCAAATTATGGAAACTATTTTAAGAAAGAAAAGATATCATATCCAATACCTTAATATGTCATAAAGTGCTCTGAAGACTTTTATGGTAGAATCTGTTCTTTTTCCTGACCTAGAGTCTCTTCCCCCTTTCTTCTGGTTCTAGCACTCCACTTTTCCTTTGGCAAATAAACCCCGCTTTATTCCACATGCCAGGACTGCCAATCAAGTGACCCAACTCCCTCGGCCAAGCAATGTGCCTGGGACTTGAGCCAGGCCAGACTGATTCTCCTGGGATTTGAATCCTGAGCAGGGTGACTCAAGGTCAGAAAACATTTATAGCCAAGACTTTCTGATGGGGGAACCCTGAAGAAGTAGTCCATTCACTCCTGTCATCTGGATGCCCAAGCTTAACTGAACTTCCCCCATATATCCTTCCAATAAAATTCCTTTTACTTAAATATGCCTGAGTTGACTTCTGTTGCTTATAACCAAGGAATTTTAATATACCTACCCACATAAATAGATTGGAGAATGTAATAGAAAAAGTCATTGCTCCTTGAAAAAGAAATTTGCTGAAAATGGCAAAAATGAGAATTGATTTTATTTTTCCTTAAGTGTCATCCAGGAATTTATGCCTCAGGGCACAAATTAGTTTAGGTATACATGCAATAATCATGACTTTTCTTAATGTATTGAGAAAAATTGTATTCTTATAAAAAGCATTATTTTAAAGATTTATTTACTTATTTACAGAGAGAGAGAGAGAGAGAGAGAACATGATCAAGAGTGGCAGAGGGAGAAGAATAGAGACTCTAAAGCAGACCCTGCACTGAGTACAGAGCCCGACATGGGACTCAATTCCAGGATCCTGAGATCATGACTTGAGCCTAAACCAAAAGTAGGACGCTTGACTGACTGTGCCACCCAGGTGCCCCTAAAAACATTATTTTAAAAAGGAATTACAGGGGCGCCTGGGTAGCTCAGTGGGTTAAGCTGCTGCCTTCAGCTCAGGTCATGATCTCAGGGTCCTGGAATTGAGCCCCGCATCAGGCTTTTTGCTCAGCGGGGAGCCTGCTTCCCATCCCCCCCAACCCTGTTTCTCTGCCCACTTGTTATCTCTCTCTGTGTCAAATAAATAAATAAAATCTTTAAAATAAAATTAAAAAAGAAAAATTATAAATAGGCTTACCTTTCTATGTAAAACTGTTCAAGTTCAAATACATTTTGTCATGAATGTAGACTCCCACCTCCAAAATGAGATCTTTATAGCAAAAATAAAATGAGTCACTGTAATAGCTGTATGTGGGACCAATGGCTGTAGTTTCTTCATTAAAAAATGCATACATGTATATATGCATGTGTAGAGAGACACACATATACAAACATATTTACAAAAACAGTATCTACCTATTTTACATTTAGGCACCCATTCCTTGAGGATAGAGAGCTCAATTATGATTGGATATCCTTCCATTCTATTGGCTATTCAGCCTTCTGCACATTTCCTAATTTATAAAGGGAAAGCAAACTACATCCAAGCGCACTTATTCAATATAACCTTGATCTGACTTCTAATTTTTAAATTTCTAGGCTCGTATGATATTTAGATAAATGAGGAAAGCTTTGCAAACCTCAGAATATAGTACATAGTACTGATGGTGAAAATATGATCAAATAATAATAACACTAACTTGATGACCTATATCTCTAAGGATAGTGCATTATAATTTTCAAAACTTTTCTGCTTACTGTACCCATCAGGTTCCAAGCAAGAAATTGAAAGTACTCAGAAGGTTCAGTTGGGAGACTTTAATGAAGAGACTGCTTACAGAGGTTGTACACAGGTTGTACACGAAAGCAAACCAGGCATGGGCTAAGGGATGGAAACAGTGTTATCAGAACTCCATGAAATGAAAAGCCAAAGAAGAGAGGTCATCCAACTGCTGCCAAAGATGTGGAACACAAACAGGGAATGAAGGCAGCAGCATTATCTTGCTTCCCCTTTCTTCCCAACTTCTGTTCTACTGTCAAAGCCAATCAAAAGTCAGATGGCAAGGAAGTCCTGGCAATGCAGTTAGTAGGAGACATCAAATCCTTCGGGCACAGAAAAGGCAGACAAGGGGGCAAATGCATCTGGTGGAAATTGGAGAATAACCAGCCACATACATTAACTCAGAATAAAACCGGCTCAGAGAGATTAAGTGCCTGATTAAATTTACACAGGTCATAATCCCTGATCAGAGACTTAACAAGTTTCCAGACCCTCCAAAGCCAGTGTTCTTTCCAAAATGCTTTAGTTAGTAGCTTAGTTGCTCATGACTAAGGAGGACTGTGTTGTTTGCATCAAAAATAATATTTTGGTTCAAACTGAGCTACCTCAGTGAGGAACCCTAAGGAGGTCCTTTGTTGCATATCTACCAGGAGAATTAGGGCTCACAAAGCAGATCGTCTGATGAATCCAGTGAACACAGCAGTGATGACTGTCTTGTTTTAGTGAGGTCACTGGAGATACGGGGAGTCATGAGCAGTAGAGCAGAGAGAGGAAGCAAAGAGGGGGATCCTAAGGCTGTCAGGGAGGAGCATCACGGTGGGGGCAAGAGCCTGGCCACAGCAGTCAGCCAGCCTCAGTCCGAATCCACTCTCTCACTATCTAGGTGGTTCGGAATTAATCTGCACCTCCATTCACTCATCTCTTATTGGGGTTTAAATACCTACTTCACTGAATCGATATGAGGACTAAAATAATGCTTATAAAGTGCTTGGCATGATGCTTGACAGAGTAGCTCTAATTAACGGTTGTATCTACCATGCATAGGGCTCTTGATGGGCCGCTGCTGTTCATAAAACAGACGTAGAATGATTCTTAATAGCCCTCGTTGTATGGATATGGAGATCGAGTCTCAGAGAATGATTTGCCGCAGATCACAGAGCTCACACCGGCGCTGAGATCTGAATTTAAGAGCCCATGCTTCGACTTAATGGCATAGTTTCCGACAAGAC
Organism: Mustela erminea; assembly: GCF_009829155.1. Taxonomy (NCBI): domain Eukaryota; kingdom Metazoa; phylum Chordata; class Mammalia; order Carnivora; family Mustelidae; genus Mustela; species Mustela erminea. The sequence continues at coordinate 23,654,820 of NC_045623.1, forward strand.
AGGGTTCCCTGGTTTTCCTGGTGGGTTTCAAATCAGAAACTTTGAAAGTTTTCTTGAATTTTTTTTTAATTTTTCCAGGTTGGTGTAATGTGAGGAACATGAATGACACAGCCTTTCCTGGTTATTGCTCTCATCAATTTGTTGGGTCCATTGTTGACATTTCAGGGATAGCTCCAGCAATGTTACTGTTTTTTAAATCAAGCCCAACGTGCCCTTGAGGAATATGCCTTTCACCGGGGGATAATTGGTTTGGAATCCCTGCGCCATTATTTATCATCACGTGGAGGTGATTTGCAAGGAATATGGCTTTGATGCTTGAGGATTGGCTTTGCGCCAAGAAGTCATTGTTGGGGATTCTGGCTGTTTGATGTTAAGATGCAATCTGCTGAGAAGTGAAGCTGGCAGGGCCTATTAATAGGAGTTCAAACACAGTGTCACCAGCTTAACTGTGAGGGCTGGGACAGAGAGCCTGCATAACGATTCTAAGAGAGCCAGAGGTGTCGTTGGACGGGGCAGTGTGACCTCAACACCATGATAAGAACCCACAAAGGCATCTGAAACATGCCTGCCGTCCTCTCCACACTCACTCTCACACAAATTCACTCTTTGGGGCACTGACATCGCGTGGGATGCCACAATTAGGTGTCTGTCTTTCCCGGAGGAAAGAGCTCCTTAGAGGCAGGGATTATGTCATTAATTCAAAAAGCATTCACTGAGTGTCTCTTGCCACTGCCAGGCATTGTATGAGGAGCCAGGAGCCGTATTCATCTTTGTACCCAGCTCCTCATCCAGAGGCTAGCACATGGCAGGCATTCAGGGAGTGTTACCGTAAAATATTGCAGGGGCTAAACACAAGCACTGTCCCATGAATGTGTCGTGTCTTTCAAACTTTGCTGTAATACCCAAGCTTTCTGAACCAGGAAAACCAACTTGTGGCAAATAGGACTATTTAATACTTTCCAATTTGTCTTATGGTTAAGGGCTAAAGAATGTCAGTTGATTAAATATTTGGTTATTTAAGACTAAAGTCCATAATGGATTGTATCAATTAAAAAATAAACCCAGGGGCGCCTGGGTGGCTCAGTGGGTTAAGCCGCTGCCTTCGGCTCAGGTCACGATCTCAGGGTCCTGGGATCGAGTCCCGCATCGGGCTCTCTGCTCAGCAGGGAGCCTGCTTCCTTCTCTCTCTCTCTCTGCCTGCCTCTCAGTGTACTTGTAATTTCTCTCTGCCAAATAAATAAATAAAATCTTTAAAAAAAATAAAAAAAAATAAAAAAAATAAAATAAAAAATAAACCCATATCTAAACAAAACATAAATCATGCCTTGATATTGTCTAAAAGGCAATGTGTATCTCACAGCTACCATTAAGGGGATTAGGAGCTGGGATTAACAAATGTGTTCCCTCTTACTGATATTATTTTTTACAGTGAACTAATGATACATAATTATGAGACCCCTGGACTATAGTCAATCATTTAAAAATCATAAAAAAGAACCCTGTATTAATGAAATGCTGTTTGTGAAAGCAACAGAAACTAAGTCTGACTAAATAAAACATACAAGAAATTCATTTGAAAGATAATGATAAACCATCAACAAAAGCAACCTATGAAATAGGAAAAAATATTTGCAAATCATACATCGATCAGGGGTCAATATCCAAAATATATAAAGAACTGTACAACTCAACAGCAAAAGAAGAAAAAAATCTGATTTAAAGATGGGCAGAAGATCTGAGTAGACATTTTCCCAAAGAAGACATATCGATGGCCAACAGATACATGGGAAGATTCTCAACATAACTAATCATCAGGGAAATGTAAATCAAAACTCATTGAGATATCACCTCACATGTGCCAGAATGGCCATTATAGAAAAATCCAAGAAATAATCAGAATTTTTTTTAAAGATTTTATTGATTTATTTGAGAAAGAGAGAGAGAGAACACAGAAGTAGAAGCAGGTGCCCCACTGAGCAGGGAGCCCAACATGGGGTTCTATCCCAGGACCCTGGGATCATGACCTGAGCCAAAGGCAGACACTTAACTGAATCATTCAGGCACCCCTATGCTTCCATTTTTAAAAATCAGGGAAAATAAAGAAAGAAAGATAATAAGGAGCTCTTAAAAAGGAAGGTTGGAAGCCCAGACTAGGAAAGAGATGGCAGGAATCAAGGGGTATTGGGCAGCAGGAAGCCCAGGTGGGGTTGTGCCACAGGAACAGTACGGGTATGCTGCCACTGGCTGACCTTGTAGCATGAAGAATGTCTGCATTGTCTGTGACATGGAGGTGGAGCCCACATTGACTGAGCTAAGGCCACAGAACCACAGCCTAGATGACAGGGCATGGGCGGGGGGAAGATCTGGCCCCCTGAGCTTCTATAGCAAGAATTTCAGCTCTGCCTCCCAGAAACCCTATCCATTGGGAGAATCATAAAAGGGAATGTCCAGGGACACCTGGGTGGCTCAGTTGGTTGAGCAAATGCCTTCGGCTAAGGATACCCAGGGTCCTGGGATCAAGCCCCACATTGGGCTCCCTGCTCAGCAGGGAGTTTGCTTCTCCCTCTACCTCTGCCCCTGCTCCTGCTCTCTCTCTCTCTTATACTCTGATGTGTGCATGCACGCTCTCTCTTTAATAAATAAATAAAATACTTTTTTAAAAAGACAATGTCTAGAAAGAAGTTACTGCAGCTGATGTTGAAGAAGATACTACCTATGTTCCCCTCTAGGATTTTGATGGATTCTTGTCTCACGTTGAGGTCTTTCATCCATTTTGAGTTCACCTTTGTGTATGAGATAAGGGAATGGTCCATTTTTATTCTTTTATACATACCTGTCCAATTTTCCCAGCACCACTTTTTGAAAAGACTGTCTTTTTTCCACTGGATATTTTTTCCTGATATGTCTAAAATTAGTTGACCATAGAGTTGAGGGTCCATTTCTGGAGTCTCTATTCTACTCCATTGGTCTAAGTGTCTGTTTTTATGCCAATACTTATGCTGTCTTGATTATCACAGCTTTGTAATATAGCTTGAAGTCAGGCAAGAGGATGCCCCAGCTTTGTTTTTCTTTCTCATCCTTCCCTTGGTGATTCAGTGTCTTTTCTGGTTCCACAAAAATTTTAGATTTCTTTTGTTCCAGCTCTTTGAAAAAATGACAATGATATTTTAATAGGAATGGTATTGAAAGGGTAAATAGCTCTGGGGAGGATAGACATTTTAGCAATGTTTATTCTTCCAATCCATGAGCATGGGAATATTTTTTCATCTTTTTGTGTCTTCCTCAATTTCTTTCATAAGTGTTCTGTAGTTTCTAGAGTATAGATCCTTTATCTCTTTAGTTAGGTTTATTCCTAGGTATCTTGTGCTTTTTGTTGCTATTGTGAATGGAATTGATTCCTTAATTTCTCTTTTATTGTTGGTGTATAGAAAAGCACCTGATTTCTGTGCATTGATTTTGTATCCTGCCATATTACTGAATTGCTGTACAAGTTCTAGTAATTTTGGGATTGAGACCTTTTGAGTTTTCAACATAAAGTATGTCATCTGTGAAGAGGGAGAGTTTGATTCTTCTTTGTCAATTTGATTGTCTTTTATTTCTCTCTTGTTGTCTGATTGCTGAGGTTAGGACTTCTAGTACTATGTTGAACAATAATGGTGAGAGTGGGCATCATTGTTGTGTTCCTGATCTTAAGGGAAAAGCTCTCAGTTTTTCCCCCATTGAGAATGATATTCGCTGTGGGCTTTTCACAGATGTTTTTTCTGATATTGAGTAGTGTTCCCTATATCCTTATACTCTGAAGCGTTTTAATCAGGAATGGATGTTGTATTTTGTCAAAAGCTTTTTCAGTATCACTTGGGAGGATCATGTGGTTCTTGTCTTTTCTTTTATTGATGTGCTCTACCATGCTGATTGATTTGCCAATGTTGAACCACACTTGCATCCCAGGCATAAAACTCACTTGCTCATGGTGAATAATCCTTTTAAGGTACTGTTCGATCCTATCAGCTAGGATCTTGTTGAGTATTTTGGCATCCATGTTCATCAGGGATATAGGTCTGTAATTCTCCTTTTTTTTTTTTAAGATTTTATTTATTTGACACAAAGAGAGAGAGATAGATCACAAGTAGGCAGAGAGGCAGGCAGGGAGAGAGAGGAAGAAGCAGGCTCCCTGCCAAGCACAGAGCCCAATACAGGGCTCGATCCCAGGACCCTGGGATCATGACCTGAGCCGAAGGCAGAGTCTTTAATTCACGGAACCACCCAGGTGCCCCTGTAATTCTCCTTTTTTGATGGGGTCTTTGCCTGGTTTTGGGATCAAGGTAATGCTGGCCTCATAGAAGGAGTTTAGAAGTTTTCCTTCTGTTTCTATTTTTTGGAACAGTTTCAGTCAAATAGGTGTTATTTCTTCTTTAAATGTTTGGTAGACTTCCCCTAGAAAGCCATCTGGCCCTGGACTTTTGTTTTTTGGGAGGTTTTTGATCACTGCTTCAATTTCGTTCCTGGTTATTGGTCTGTTTGGATTGTCTATTTCTTTGTGTTTCAGTCTTGATAGTTTGTGGAGCATAAGCAATAGCACAGAGGACAACAGGGAAAGGGAGGGAAATCTAAAGGGGGAGAAATCAGAGAGGGAGATGAACCATGTGAAACTATGGACCCCAAGAAGCAATCTGGGGGTTTCAGAGGGGATGGCGGTAGGGAGAGAGGGTAACAGGGTGATGGGTATTGAGGAGGGCACATGCTGTGATGAGCACTGGCTGTTATACCTAACTAATGAATCACTGAACACTGCATCAAGGATAATTATGTACTATACAGTGGCTAACTGAACATAATAAAAATAAATAAATAAGTAAAACTATTTATAGTGATAAGAAAAGCAATGTCCATTATAGAAATTGAGTGATTTTATTTTATTTACTTAAATTCAATTTAATTAACATATATTGTATTGTTAGTTTCAGAGGTAGAATTTAGTGATTCATAAGTTGCATATAACACCCAGTGCTCATGCCATCAAATGCTTCCTCAATGCCCCTCACACAGTAACCCCATCCCCTACCCACCTCCTCTCTAGCAACCCTCAGTTTGTTTCCTATAAAAACTGAGTGATCTTAAAACAAACCCAAATTATATTGTTTGTGATGATATCTTGTGATAAAAAATAAATATACAAAATATAATGCAATAGTATGAAAATAGATAAGTCAATAAGGTTGAATAATGCCTACCCACCCCCCAGCAACAGAAGATATCCACATTCTAATCCTCAAAACTTCTAAATAAGCTACCTATATGGCAAAAGGGACTTTGCCCATGTGATTAAGTTAAGGATTGAGATGGAGAGATAACCTGGATTACCTGAATGGGTAAATGTAATCAGAGTCCTTGTAAGAAAGAGCAGAGGGACTAAAGTCAGTCCAAAGATATGTGATGGTGGAAGCAGAAGGATGGAGACATGTAAGTAAGGGGTCACAAGCCAAGGAATGCCAGAAGCCTTTAGAAGCAAGAAAAGGCAGGAAATAGATTGTCCCTTAGAGTGTTCAGAAGAAGCTAATCCCAGAGTACCTAGCTGGCTCAGTGGCTACAGAATACAACTCTTGATCTCAGGGTTGTAAGTTCAAGTCCCACGTTGGTTTATAGGGATTACTTTAAATTGAAAGGAAGGAAGGAGGGAAGGAAGGAAGGAAAAGAAAGAAAGAAAGAAAGAAAGAAAGATAGATAGATAGATAGATAGATAGATAGATACCATTCCTGCTGACACGTTTGACATCTTGACTTTAAGTCTGTAAGATCTAATTTTGGCCTTCTGACCTACAGAGCTGTAAGAGAAGAAATTGTGCTGTTATAAGCTGCTAAGTTTCTGGTAATTTGTTATAGCAGCCGTAGGAAGCTAACACAATGGATAAAGAGGAAATCTGAGCCATTTAAACTTTCTAGTAAAAACACAGAATTCCAGGTAAATAGGAGATTCCAGAAAATGGAAAATAGAATAAAAAGACATCTCATGTTCACTAACTGCGGTTCTTCATTATAGTCAATGCAGCTGTGGCTTACTTTAGTTTGTTCTACCAGCCAAATTCTTTTTTTTTACCAGACAAATTCTTGGACAATGGTACCAACATGGTGGTATTTGGCTACAATTCCAAAAACCCCTCTGTTCCTATGACCTATGAGTATGCCTACATGCATAAAAGAAACAAGGTCTATTACCAAACGTAATGTGAGGACAAAAATTGAAAAAGATACTATTGTACTATAATTAATTGTCACCTGGCTTTGATAAGCCTTCTAATAGCATTAAATTTCTTTTACAGAGGTTAAGTTTATAGAATGTTCTACTTTGAGCATGTAGGAGAAACAAAGCAAGAAGAGTAAATATGAGGTACCTGGGTGGCTCAGTGGGTTAAAGCCTCTGCCTTCGGCTCAGGTCATGATCTCAGGGTCTTGGGATCAAGCCCTGCATTGGGCTCTCTGCTCAGCGAGGAGTCTGCTTCCCCCTGCCACTCTCTCTGCCTGCCTCTTTGCCTACTTGTGATCTCTCTCTGTGTCAAATAAATAAATAGAATCTTTAAAAAAAAAAATAAGAAGAGCAAATACTCAAACTTCATATATCTTTTAAAAACTCAGTAAGTCATAGAAATTAATGACTGATCATTAAAAGAGATATGAACATTTTAAAATACATTTTTGAGTATTTGTAGCTTAGAACAAGTTCTATCATTAAAGCTATTTTGAAGGAAGAAGATTTGTAATAATTTTTTCCCTTTCCCGCCCTTAATAATCATTAAAAATGGTTTTCGTCCATAAGAAGTCCTAGTCATACTATGATACCAAATCTCCCTATCCTTATCCAGATCTCCTCTCAAATAGAAACTAATAATTCTAATATTTACCCAGCATGTTATCAAAGCCCTGTATCAAAAACAGTTAGGTCTCTGAAGGTAAAACATATCTCTGGCTGCCAGTTCCCTTCCGTCATTTGTCCATGGGTCTGGATTCCATGTTAGGATGTCCAAATTGCTTTTGCCACCTATGGTAGCTGACTTCAGAGCAAACACTTAAAGACTTAATCCTCTTCTGTGGTGGAGTGACAGTAGAGGGTTTCATTCTTGAAAAGTCATTTAAAAAGCTAAATACAATGAAATACAATATTCTGTTATATAGAGATTTTTTTAAAATTTTTTTAAAAATTTTTTATTTTTTATAAACATATATTTTTATCCCCAGGGGTACAGGTCTGTGAATCACCAGGTTTACACACTTCACAGCACTCACCAAAGCACATACCCTCCCCAATGTCCATAATCCAACCCCCTTCTCCCAAACCCCCTCCCCCCTACATAGAGATTTTTTTTAAAAAAGGCATATTGTCACAGAGATATATTATATAAAGTGAAACAATACTTAGCACTTTTGAAAGAAAGCTCATGGATGGGAAATAGTCTTCATTTTATATTAATGAATTTGTTTTCGAGTAAAAACTAATCCTTCATTTTCCATAATGGGTAGGTGAGATGAAGCAGCTTTTTGTTGCTATTTAGTAAGTTTAACAATCCCATGACCTCTTTTTTTGGGAAACCCATTGGACATCTGATTCAAAGATATAAAAAAAATTGATTTAAGTTACATTTGATTAATCAAGTCGCATAAAACTCTTTGAGTTATATAGTGGCTCCTTCATTTTCCATAATGGGTAGGTGAGATGAAGCAGCTTTTTGTTGCTATTTAGTAAGTTTAACAATCCCATGACCTCTGTTTTTGGGAAACCCGTTGGACATCTGATTCAAAGATATAAAAAAAATTGATTTAAGTTACATTTGATTAACCAAGTCACATAAAACTCTTTGAGTTATATAGTGGCTTTGGTAGTCAAAGCCTAGTGTTATTCTCCCCAAATTGTAACATTTAAAAAAATTTTTTTTAAATATCTTATTTATTTATTTGAAGAAGAGAGAGAGTGAGAGAGAGCATGAGAGGAGAGAAGGTCAGAGGGAGAAGCAGACTCCCCATGGAGCTGGGAGCCTGAGAAGGGACTCGATCCAGAAACTCTGGGATTATGACCTGAGCTGAAGGCAGGCATCCAACCAACTGAGCCACCCAGGTGCCTCAAATTGTAACATTTTTTAAAGTACCTAATCATGTCACTGATAAAAGTCACAGTTTACAAAGAAAAAAAACAATTATTCTCATTTCCCTGAGCAGGACTTCATTCATAATATTTTGACTTTTAGTGAATCTTGGAAGCAATAGTTTAGTTCATAGAATTATTATACATTGATATATTTTAATGAAATATAAATGATTACCTTCTGTGGTAGTGAAGTTAACAATTTATATTTCCATGTGATTCAACAGACCTGAAAGCCCTAGAATTATGAGAAACGTCTAGGTATGCTCCTTCCTGCTTCCCGGAGTTGAGAGTTGAGACTCACACTTGTGCCAGAATCAATCAACTGGGACAGGCAGTATATAGTAGGAGGATCGATCCCATTGCGGAGTGAGGCCTGGAACTGAGACTTCCCAGGACCAGCGTGTGTTCTGGCAGACCTGGAAGTAGGGCTGGGCATGGGGAGCCTCTGAGTTTCAGCATTTCCTGCATCCATGTACTTGTGACTTGTTACCCTTGTCTACTCTTGGAGAGTAGACAAGGATATCCTTGTCTGTATCCTTGTCTACTCTCCATCCTTGTCTAACCACCAAGACCTGGGGTTCGATCCTGAGCACCAACTTTGCAGTTACCTATCCTGTCAGTCCTATATTTTTTGGCTATTGGGGTACATCAGGAATTTCCAGAGATACATGATACTACCAAACTCTCTGACCTTTAGCACTGTCTTCCACCTCATCTTCCTTTAGAAGCATGACCTAACAGGTCTGCAGAAGACCTATTTTAAGTAGTACAACTTTATATATTGTTCAATCTGGGTGTTGGGAACTGAATTCTGTTCCCCTGAAATTCATATGTTGAAGTCCTAACCCCTATTAAAATATAGCTGTTTTGGGAGATAGGGCCTTTAGCAAGGAGATTAAGTTAAAGTGAGGCCATTAGCATAGGTCTTAATCTAATCTGATCGCTGTCCTTAAAAGATTAGGGATGCCTGGGTGGCTCAGTCAGTTAACCCTCCACTCTTGGTTTCAACTAAGGTAATGGTATCAGGCTCTGTGCTCAGCGGGGAGTCTGCTTGAGAATTTCCTCTTTCCCACTCCTGCCCTTTCCCTCACTTGTCCTCTCTTTAAAATAAAAGAAGAGCAGCAACCAGACAACAAAGAGAAATAAAAGGTATCCATATTGGCAATGAAGAAGTCTAACTCTCTCGCTTCGCAGATGACATGATTCTTTATATGGAAAACCCAAAAAAACTCCACCCCCAAACTACTAGAACTCATACAACAATTCAGCAACATGGCAGGATACAAAGTCAATGTACAGAAATCAGTGGCTTTCTTATACACTAACAATGAAAATACAGAAAGGGAAATTAGAGAATTGATTTCATTTGCTATAGCACCAAGAACCATAAGATACCTGGGAGTAAAACTAACCAAAGAGGTAAAGGATCTGTACTCAAGGAACTACAGAACACTCATGAAAGAAATTGAAGAAGACACAAAAAGATGGAAGACCATTCCATGCTCTTGGATTGGAAGAATAAACATTGTTAAAATGTCTAAACTGCCTAGAGCAATCTATACTTTTAATGCTGTTCTGATCAAAATTCCACCTGTATTTTTCAATAATAAGCTGGAGCAAATAATCCATAAATTTGTATGGAATCAGAAGAGACCCCAAATCACTAAGGAAATGTTGAAAAACAAAAATAAAACTGGGGGCATCACGTTACCTGATTTCAAGCTTTACTACAAAGCTGTGATCACCAAGACAGCATGGTACTGGCATAAAAACAGACACATAGACCAGTGGAACAGAGTAGAGAGCCCAGATATGGACCCTCAACTCTATAGTCAAATAATCTTCGACAAAACAGGAAAAAATATACAGTGGAAAAAAGACAGTCTCTTCAATAAATGGTGCTAGGAAAACTGGACAGCTATATGTAGAAGAATGAAACTTGACCATTCTCTTACACCGTACACAAAGATAAACTCAAAATGGATAAATGACCTCAACGTGAAACAAGAATCCATCAGAATCCTAGAGGAGAATATAAGCAGTAACCTCTTCGATATCAGCCACAGCAACTTCTTTCAAGTATGTCTCCAAAGACAAAGAAAACAAAAATGAAAATGAACTTTTGGGACTTCATCAAAATCAAAAGCTTCTGCACAGCAAAGGAAACAGTCAACAAAACAAAGAGGCAACCCATGGAATGGGAGAAGATATTTGCAAATGACAGTACAGACAAAAGGTTGATATCCAGGATCTATAAAGAACTTCTCAAACTCAACACACACAAAACAGATAATCATATCAAAAAATGGGCAGAAGATATGAACAGACACTTCTCCAATGAAGACATACAAATGGCTATCAGACACATGAAAAAATGTTCATCATTACTAGCCATCAGGGAGATTCAAATTAAAACCACATTGAGATACAACCTTACACCACTTAGAATGGCCAAAATTAGCAAGACAGGAAACAACGTGTGTTGGAGGGGATGTGGAGAAAGGGGAAACCTCTTATACTGTTGGTGGGAATGCAAGTTGGTGCAGCCATTTTGGAGAACAGTGTGGAGATTCCTCAAGAAATTAAAAAGAGAGATTCCCTATGACCCTGCAATTGCATTACTGGGTATTTATCCCAAAGATACAGATGTAGTGAAAAGAAGGGCCATCTGTACCCCAATGTTTATAGCAGCAATGGCCACGGTCGCCAAACTGTGGAAAGAACCAAGATGCCCTTCAATGGATGAATAGATAAGGAAGATGTGGTCCATATACACTATGGAATATTATGCCTCCATCAGAAAGGATGAATACCCAACTTTTGTAGCAACATGGATGGGACTAGAAGAGATTATGTGGAGTGAAATAAGTCAAGCAGAGAGAGTCAATTATCATATGGTTTCACTTATTTGTGAAGCATAAAAAATAGCATGGAGGACAAGGGGAGATGGAGAGGAGAAGGGAGTTGAGGAATTGGAATTGGAATTGGAATTGGAATTGGAATTGGAATTGGAAGTGGAGGTGAACCATGAGAGACTATGGACTCTGAAAAACAATCTGAGGGTTTTGAAGGGGCGGGGGTGGGAGGTTGGGGGAACCAGGTGGTGGATATTGGAGGGGGCACAGATTGCATAGAGCACTGGGTGTGGTGCAAAAACAATGAATACTGTTACACTGAAAATAAATAAATAAAAGAAGAGGCGATTAGGATGAAGGGCAAGACACCAAGCATGCACCCCCACAGAGAAAAGTCCATATGAGGATACAGCAAGAAGGTGGCCATCTATAAACCAAGGAGAGAGGCTTCAAGAGAAACCAAATCTGCCAACACCTTAATCTTGGACTTTGAGTCTCCAGAACTGTGAGAAAATAAACTCTGTTGTTTAAGCCACCCAGTCAGTAGTATGTTATAGCGGCTCTAGCAAACTTATATGCTGCGAAACTTTTGAGAATGACCAAAGGGTTGCTATCAGTAAATATGAGAGACAACAAGTGAAAATGGGATTGTTCTGGAAAAATCAGGATCATTAATCAAACTAATGCTAAGCTTTAGGATAACTTGCCCCAAGGAGAGGATGGGGGAAAGAAAGGGAAGCTGTTCCACGCTGAGGGAACTCTTGAGCATCAAACAACCTGGGTGTGTTTAAAAAATGTTATTAAGATTTTTATTTTTGAAAGACCAGTCTGGCAACATGTTACAGAGGGTTAAGTAAAGAGGGAGACTGAAGCAGAAGGCTACTGCAAGGGCATTGGGAAAAGACAACAAGAGCCTGCCTGAATTCAGGGAGTTATAGTGGAACAAGTGCAAGGAATATGGTGAAAGTAGAACCAATATGGGCTGGTCACTGAGTATATGTAGGGGGACAAGGGATGTCCATAAAACTAGTTTGGGGAGCGCTCAGCTGGCCCAGTCAGTGGAGCACATGACTCTTGATCTTGGGGTTGTGAGTTCAAGCCGCATGTTGGGTGGAAAGATTACTTAAAAATAAAGTCTTTTCTTCCTTTCTTTTTTTTTTTTTTCTTTTTTATCAAAACGGTGGTTTATTAAAGCACAGAGACAGGACCTGTGGGCAGAAGAAGCTGCTGCGCTGGGGTCTTGAGGAATGCCCAATTATATACTCAGGATTTGGGGTTAGTAGGAAAAGGGAGGTTTCAAAAGAACTTTTCTGTGCTAAAGAGGACCTACAAGGTATCAGAGGCCTTGCCATTGTCTAAAAATAAAATCTTTAAAAAAAAAAGCAAAAACAGAAAAGAAAAGAAATTTGGACTTGGGTTACTTAGTCAATGGAGATGCCATTTACTGAAATAAGAAATAGAGAAAGGTCCAGTTTGGAGAAGGTTTTTCTAAAATAGTTAATGGTGGCCCTTGGTATATAATTATTAGATTCTGACTGTAGACTATAGAATATAACAAAGTTAGGGGTGACTAAATTAGTTTTTGAAATATCTGTTTAAAAATGGAATAAATCTCCAACTCTTTTTTGAAAAAATCAATTTAAATAACCAGTAAAATAATGTATCAATGATGGCTTTATAGTGCTCAAAATTACTTCTAGGCCGTAACAATAACTTCTATATTTAAACACCTCATATTATTACTTATTGATAAACTATGAGAACACCTCACCTCACTGGGGATGCAAACTATTCATGTTCAGTGCACTGTCTGGCCAGATCAGGTTTTGGCTATGTGGATGGTAGGAAGATTTGGTCAGTCAACCCCGAAACCAGTTGTTCACTTGCTTCCTGGGTAATCAGTCACTGTGATCTTCCCTTTTTTATGCCTCATCAGCGTCCCAGTAACTTTATCAATGGGAGTCATTGATTCATTCAATAAATAAATGTGATAAGCCTGCCTGCTACCTGGAAGATACTGATGGGTCTGGGTTACAAAATTGGAGATATCCTCAAAATTGGAGAACAACTCAAGTTGTTCAGCTTCTCAAGGGGGAACAAGTAAGGAAATTGAAGTTTCTGGGTAGTATGGCAATTGCTTAGTAGAATTGTGCACAGGGAGCTCTATCAAATCCTCAGACTAGAACTGGGGTCATCCCTCACTACCTAGGCTTACCACATCTTCATGGTTTAAAGGATCAGCTCATAAAGACCATGTTGCTTACTGGAAAGAGAATGATAAAGTGCAAAGTTGATTAATTAAGAAGAAATCATAGAGACACATTATTAATAAAGACATGGAGCTAAACACAAGGAGAATTAAAAATAGAAAAGTTTCAAGTGATTTCTCCTGGGAAACGAATGGTGGTGGGGAGGGCTGGAGCAGAGGATCAGGGCTTTTCATGATATCTCTTTCCATTTACTTTTCTATCATATACATTCATTGGATAAAAAGAAAATAACAAGACCGTTTAGCTCTTTTCCTTCAGACCTTTCTTTGGCTTCCACATCTAACCCCCCCGTGGTTGGAATGGGAAGCACACTGACCCAGAAGTTCCCCGGTCAGTTGTGCACAATTCCATTCATTTCCACATATATTTGCTGCCTGCTTGCTGTTTGCCAGGCATGAGGGAAATGGTGATGGGCAAGAGGGACATGGTCTTTGTTCCCATAGAGCTTGTACTTGTTGCAAAAGTGAATATAAACAACTCATTGTTTACGTTTGGTCTCCTCTCCCTCTACTTACACAGCTGGTAGTAGTCCAATGACTATCATGCAGTCCTCAGAAGCATGTGAGCAGTTAGGGAGACTTGAGTCCAGGGATAGAGCACCTACCTACAGTGGAGGAGAAACCAAGAGATATAGTCACAAATGCTAAATTATTTAACAGGACTATGCACAGATAACAGCTTCCTGCCTCAGTGGATGGGATCATGGACAGTAGAGTGGGGCCTTCAAGGGTGTGAACTCTGGAGCCAGACTTCCAAGTCAGAATTCCAGTTCTTCACTTCCTAGCTGGAAGTAGACCCTAGGTACGTTACCAAACCTTGACAGGGCTGCAGTTCTCCATCTCTAAGAAGATGATGATAATAGTAGCTATCTCCTGGTTGTAAGAATTTACTTACCCAAAATATCCGAGTGGCTGCCAGAGTATACTCATATGTAAAGTGGTTTTAAATTTAGAATTCAACATTCTTATCACAGAGCATATGATAATTCATCATTAATGAACATAACTATTTATTCATATAGGGACATGAATGCACAGAGACAGATCTGGGGAGATCCACATGATGTGGGGTGCTGACAGTAATTCCCTCTTTGAAGAACTAGATTAGAGATGGTCAAGAAGCCTTTAGCATTTTACCAAGTATTTCATGGTGAAAATGAAATAAAAACAAGACTGTGGCTGCATGGAAAGCTGAGTACCCAGAGCTGAGACATTTTTCTTTGACCCATGTCCCAGAAGGCCTTTTTAAGGACTATAGATTGAAAGCACTCTGTACCTCAAACCATGAGTCACATAAACCAATGATTCTTCCATGGAATGTGTGTGGGAGGTGGGGTAGATTTCCTTTAAAAACACAGATTTTAAGTGGCTCCATCACTTTCAATAGCTCCTGGCTGCACACACAGTACTTGGTAAACTTCTTAGTTTGGCATTGAAAAGACTCAGAGAGTTGGGTCCCTCTCAATAGTATTTTTCACTGTTTCTCAAAATAAGTCCAGGCTGATCTACTCACTGTTTCCCCAAATTTCTTTTTAGTCCCATGTCTGCACCTTCACTGGCACTGTTTTCCTTACCTAGAGTCTTCCTCTTCTCTCTGCTGCTCTAGTCTACTAAACACCTAATGCTTAATTAAGTGAAGTGCCATCTTCTCTGTGAAGTTTTATTATTTAGTTTTATTATTTAGTTTTATTTCTCTGACATTTATTTTGGGGTTACTTACTTTACACTTAGATGTTATCTGCTAATGTTTGGTATTATACTTTCTTTGGACTATAAGCGTCACAAGGCAAAAAATTTTATTTGAAAAGCATCTAGCATAATATCATTTCTCAAATTGAATTTTTTTTAAAGATTTTATTTACTTATTTGACAGAGAGAGAGATCACAAGTAGGCAGAGAGGCAGGCAGAGAAAGAGGGGGAAGAAGGCTTCCCACCGAACAGAGAGCCCGATGCGGGGCTCCATCCCAGGACCCTGAAGTCATGACCTAAGCCGAAGGCAGAGGCTTTACCCACTGAGCCCCCAAATCGAAGTATTTTGTTTTAAGTAGACTCCATACCCAGTGTGTAGCCCAACGCAGGGCTTGAACTCACGACCCTGATCAAGACTTGAGCTGAGATCAAGAGTCAAGTGCTCAACTGACTGAGCCACCCAGGGGCCCTCAAACTGAAGTATTTTTAAATTGAGGTATCTAAGCATATAATTTGATGAACATCAAAAAACATATATACCTGTCTAAGCACTGCCATCCCATTCAGGAAGGAGAGATCTTCTACCATGGTATTTTGCACCAAGTAAGGGCTCAGTAGACACTTGGCTTGGCACAGGGAGGAGAAGGCAGGACCAGGAGGATGAATCTTGAGATTGAGGCCTGTCTAAATGGGTTGGATCATATAAGGTCAGATGAAGTGAAGAGTCAAATACTGAAGGTGGGATAGGGGGTGGCAGGGACAAGGGGCCAGGGGCAGGATTTAGTAAGCCTGAGCAGATTTGGGATGGTGCAATCACGTACTATGCAGGCGAAGTTCAGAGACCGGTGGGCAGCTGTGAAGGCGGGGGTGCTGGGGTGACCGTGCCAAAGGCAGCATGACTTCTCTAGCTGGGAGAATTTGCCCTCTTAGAAACTCTAGGAACTGAAGGCTTGCTCCTGAATCTGAAGTGATGAGATTTTTGAGAGTTTCTCATTAAAAATATTTGGTGGGATGCCTGGGTGGCTCAGTTGGTTGAGCGGCTACCTTCGGCTCAGTCATGATCCCAGGTCCCGGGCTCCTTCCTCAACGGGGAGCCTGCTTCTCCCTCTGCCTCTGCCGGCCTTTCCGTCTGCCTGTGCTCACTCTCTCTGACAAATAAATAAATTAAATCTTTTAAAAAAAATGTTTAAAAAAATAAAAATAATATTTGCTCATTGACCAACCGGCTGCTGATAAAAGCAAGATCTTGGTTGACATGGATGTTTTGCACTGCTATATTAATGAAACACCCCACTCAATTCCCCCCATGGGAGCTGCATCTGACTAAGAATGTATGAAAAGGCTGATAGACTGATCCAAGCTGAATGTTTCTCTAACACGAAGCTAGATTGCTTCTACCTTATATTTAAACAGAGTTGTCCTTTGTCAGGTATCAGAAGGCTTGGAGTGCTTTCTGAATGCCTTTGTCTGTCTGTGTATGGGGCATCTTGATTGAATGTGTTCTGAGCAGAGTTCTTGTTCCCTTCTCTCCTGTCCAGTCTCCTCCACATTATTAAATGTCACACAGCTGTTCACACCAAAGTTCTAAAAAGTTCAAGGAGTCTTCTTTGATTCTTGTCCTTTCTTTCGTACTTAACATCAGAGCCATCAAGATCTGCCAGCTACACCTTCAAGACGTATCCTGACTTCGTGTTGCATACAGGTTAAGCTGGTAAAGCTTGGAGTGAGATCGCCAGGGTTTGACGCTTGGCTCTAACACTTACTAGCAGTGTGATGCTGAACAAGTGCTTCGGGATTCTCATATGTAAAACGGAGGTAACAATACCATAGGGCTATATGTAGAAATAATGTTAACACATATAAAGTACTTGCAGTGAAGCCCAGATGTTGTAGGTGTGCAATTAAGGTTAATTCTACCTCTCCGATCTACCATCTTAATCCAACCCCATCTTCTCTTCCCTGGATTACAGAAACTATTGGCCTCTACCCAGTTTCCCTGCTTTTATTTTCACCCATCTTTGGTCTACACAGCTACCAAAGTGAACTCTAAATCAATATAAATTGGATCAAGTCACTAATCTCTACAAAACGTTCCAATAGTTTCCCAGCCTTGAAGGAAATCTGAAGTCTTCACTGTGGTCAACGAGGTATGAGCTGGCCTGACTTCTGCTGGTAAGTCATTATCTACAACTAACTCTTTGCGCTGGCTTCATTTCTTTTTTCCCTTTCTACTGGTTCTTAGATATGCTAGTCTTCCCTTTTTTTTTTTCTTTTTTTTGGCAGCGGGGGGTGGGGGGGCATTGGAAAGGGGCACAGGGAGGGGGAGAGAGAGAATATCAAGCAGGCTCCATGCCCAGCACAGAGCCTGACTCCAGGCTTGATCTCACAACCCTGAGATCATGACCTGAGCCAAAATGGAGTCGGATGCTTAACCGACTGAGCCTGGCGGATGCTTAACCGACTGAGCCATCCAGGTGCCTCATGCAAGTCTTTCCTGGTGCAGAACTTTGTACTTCCCAGTAACGCTTTTCAGCAGGCCATTTGCAGTAAGAGGTCCTCACTTTATGCATCACCTCTACGTAAAGAAGTCTGTCCAAATCACCCCTGCTCCCCTTTACCCATTTTATACTTCTTCCTTAGTTTTTATTGATACCTGAAAATACACTAAAATTTAAATTTTTCCTTGTGTATGAGCTGCTTCCCTTACTCAGCATCAGCTTTCATAGTCTATCCGGTTCATCAGCATGTCCCTGTGGCTAAAACCGTAACTAAACATCACAGACACTCAATTAATATTCGTTGAGTGAATGAATGGGTTAATTTTCATATCTTTTCATATTCTCAATCCACCTATCTCTGCTCCAAAT
Source organism: Mustela erminea (assembly GCF_009829155.1). Taxonomy (NCBI): domain Eukaryota; kingdom Metazoa; phylum Chordata; class Mammalia; order Carnivora; family Mustelidae; genus Mustela; species Mustela erminea. The sequence continues at coordinate 23,672,635 of NC_045623.1, forward strand.
TAAACACCACAGAGAGCATCTAGCTCAATGCTCTCATTAATGGAGGAGAAACCTATCAACCAAGGTGAAGGTTGTCTTGGGACTACCTCCTATTCCTGTCCCAGCATGCTTTGGTATATCATGCTGCCAGTCACCTTCTTCCATCCAAACTCTATGGTGCCTTGGTGCTACTGACAACATGCAATAACCCAGCACAGGTAACTAAAGGATATTCAAAGGACTTCCTCTCTTACGTCCTATCTCTCTAAGGTTTCTCCATCCCCTCTCTTCTTTTCTCCTTCTACCTTTCTTTCAGCTAGTCATCTGAGTTCCCTTCTTGGCCTGCCTTTTCCACTGTTCCCCTGGGTAGTAAAGTCCATTGTTGTGATTTCAAATACCATTGACTTGCCAATGGATCTATCCCTTCAGTCCAGATTTCTCTTGTCATCTCCAACTCATACTTCTAACTGCTTACTAGGCATCTCATCTAGATGCCCCAACTCCTCCCAGATGTCACACACTCACTATTTCCAAAGCAGACTTTATTCCCCATCAAAATAGCTTTTCCTTCACTGCTCTCTATCCAATGAATGGAAACAGATTACTCAACCTGGCAACCTCCTCACTTTCTGCTCCTTTCAATCTTAAGGGCATGTTGATTCTACCCAAAAAATTATTGCATCTATTTCTCTCATTCCTACTGCTAATGCTTTAGTTGTACCTATCATCTTCTCTTATATGGATTACTGTAACAATCACTTAATTAAGTACTTTTCAAAATGTGGTTTGTGACCCTTAGTGAGGCATCAAATCAATGTACTGGGCCATAACAAGTTTTTAATAAAATCTTAAGCTTACTCGTCTATACAATCCAGAAATTAGCAAGATCAAACTAGTAGCAACACAGAAACATTTACTGACATGACCACCTCCTCCTCCTCCTCCCCTTCTTCTTCTTCTTCTTTTGATAAATGTCAAAATACTCAAAATATTTTCAATGAGCACAAAGAAACATCTAACAAAGAAAGCCAGTCTCTGCTCTGATACACCTACCTTGAGTAGAGAAATGTTGTATGTAAATAGAAATTAGTGGATAGCATTATTAAATTCAGTGGTAATTTATTTTTATTATGACTTATACACCCAACATGTTTATGAAAGACAGTTTGTTTCTCCTCAGTGCTGCTCTTCAGCAACACTCCTCATGTCCCCTGCTCCTTTGCTCCTCGGAATAAATCCTTTCCCCTTAACTTTTTCACTCACTGTGAAATTTTTTCCAATGTCAACAATTCCAATGACCATGCCCCGCCTCAGCTCTTTCCTCTTCCTCAAGGAAACTCTGACTTTGGACAGGGGTCATCCCTTGCCTCTCTATCATTAGCTCAACAGGCTTAATGTTCTAGTCCTTGAAAGCAATGAGCTTAGGGTATAGCTTCCATGACTGGCCAGTGAAGGATGACAAGGAGTCTCCAGTGTTGACCTGGTTTAAGATAAAACAGATAAACTTGATGTTCCTTAAGCTACCCAGTCCTTTAGTGTTGTATTGTGACCTCCATATCTTACTTAGTTGCTTTCTTTGTTGCAGCCAAGCCCTAAGAGGACAGCAACTTGGGGGGAGGGGTTTCACCACTGTAACTCAAAGGCTTTTCTAGGTCTACTCCTCCACAAAATTTGCATTTCTTTTTTTTTAATAATTATTTTTATTAACATATAATGTATTATTTGCCCTAGGGGTACAGGTCTGTGGATCATCAGGCTTATACTCTTCATAGCACTCACCATATCACATACCCTCCCCAATGTCCATAACCCAACCAGCCTCTCCATACCCCCTTCCCCCTTGTTTTGTGAGATTAAGAGTCTCTTATGGTTTGTCTCCCTCCCGATCCCATCTTATTTCATTTTTTCCTTCCCTACCCCCCAAGCCCCCCACTCTGCCTCTCAAATTCCTCATATCAGGGAGATCATATGATAATTGTCTTTCTCTGATTGACTTATTTCACTCAGCATAATACCCTCTGGTTCCATCCACATTGTCGCAAATGAAAGATTTCATTTCTTTTGATGGCTGCATAGTATTTCCTCATATATATCATCATATATGATATATATTCCATATATATTCCATATATATTCCATCCATATATATATATACATATATATATATATACATATATATATATATATATATATCACATCTTCTTTATCCATTCATCTGTTGATGGACATCTAGGTTTTTCCATAGTTTGGCTATTGTGGACATTGCTGCTATAAACATAAATATTCAGGTGCACGTACCACCCCTTGGATTACTACATTTGTATCTTTAGGGTAAATACCCAGTAGTTCAATTGCTGGGTCATAGGGTACCTATATTTTCAACTTTTTGAGGAACCCCCATGCTGTTTTCCACAGTGGCTGCACCAACTTGCGATCCCACCAACAGTGTAGGAGGGTTCCCCTTTCTCCACATCCTTTCCAACACCTGTCGTTTCCTGACTTGTTGATTTTAGCCATTCTAACTAGTGTGAGGTGGTATCTCATTGTGGTTTTGATTTGTATTTCCCTGATGCCGAGTGATATGGAGCACTTTTTCATGTGTCTATTGGCCACCTGGATGTCTTCTTTGCAGAAATGTCTGTTCATGTCCTCTGCCCAATTCTTGATTGGATTATTTGTTCTTTGGGTATTGAGTTTGATAAGTTCTTTATAGATTTTGGATACTAGCCCTTTATCTGATATGTCATTTGCAAATATCTTCTCCCATTCTGTCAGTTGTCTTTTGGTTTTGTTCACTGTTGCCTTTGCTGTGCAAAAGCTTTTTATCTTGATGAAGTCCCAATAGTTCATTTTTACCCTTCCTTCCCTTGCCTTTAGCGATGTTTCTAGGGTGAGGTTGAAGAGGTTGCTGCCTGTGATCTCCTCAAGGATTTTGATGGATTCCTGCCTCACATTGAGGTCTTTCATCCATTTTGAGTCTATTGTTGTGTGTGGTGTAAGGAAATGGTCCAGTTTCATTCCTCTGCATGTGGCTGTCCAATTTTCCCAACACCATTTGTTGAACAGACTGTCTTTTTTCCATTGGACATTTTTTCCTGCTTTGTCGAAGATTAGTTGACCATAGAGTTGAGGGTCTATTTCTGGGCTCTTTATTCTGTTCCATTGATCTATGTGTCTGTTTTTGAGACAGTACCATACTGTCTTGATGATTTCAGCTTTGTAATAGAGCTTGAAGTCTCGAATTGTGATGCTGCCAACTTTGGTTTTCTTTTTCAATATTCCTCTGGCTATTCAGGGTCTTCTCTGGTTCCATATAAATTTTAGGATTATTTATTCCATTTCTTTGAAAAAATGGATGGTATTTCGATAGGGATTGCATTAAATGTGTAGATTGCTTTAGGTAGCATAGACATTTTCACAATATTTGTTCTTCCAATCCATGAGCATGGAACATTTTTCCATTTCTGTGTGTTTTCCTCGATTTCTTTCATAAGTACTTTATAGTTTTCTGAGTACAGATTATTTGCCTCTTTGCTTAGGCTTCTTCTTAGGTATCTTCTGGTTTTGGGTGCAATTGTAAAAGAGATCAGCTCCTTAATTTCTCTTTCTTCTACCTTGTTGGTGTATATAAGTGTAACAGATTTCTGTGCATTGATTTTATATTCTGACACTTTACTGAACTCCTGTATGAGTTCTAGAAGTTTTGGAGTGGATTCTTTTGAGTTTCCCACATAAAGTATCATATCATCTGCAAAGAGTGAGAGTTTGACTTCTTCTTTGTCGATTTGGACGCCTTTTATTTCTTTTTGTTGTCTGGTTGCTGAGGCTAGGACTTCTAGTACTATGTTGAATAACACTGGTGATAGTGGACATCCCTGCCATGTTCCTGACCTTAGGGGAAAAGCTCTCAGTTTTTCCCCATTGAGAATGATATTCACTGTGGGTTTTTCATAGATGGCTTTGATGGTATTGAGGTATGTACCCACTATCCCTACACTGTGAAGAGTTTTGATCAAGAAAGGATGCTGTACTTTGTCAAATGCTTTTTCAGCATCTATTGAGAGTATCGTATGTTTCTTGTTCTTTCTTTTATTAATGTATTGTATCACATTGATTGATTAAAATTTGCATTTCTGACCATCTGTTTTTGTTATCTGCTTTGTGGCCTCAGAGAAAACAGCCTTCCACTTGTCTCATTTTCTTTCTGTCCAGCAGAGGACCAGGCAAACCAGCGACTCCAGCAAAGGTCCTGACTTCCTGTGGCAGGGGACCCTTTCATGTCTCCAGATCCACTGGCCCGCTGGTAGCTGGGCCCATGCAGCCCAGTAGGCTGGGCCCATGCAGGCCCGTAGCCACGCAGGAACAGTGTCAGCTCCCCAGGGCCCAGTGAAACCACTGAGTCAGGGACCAAAACCAGATGAGGCGACTGAGACCGTGAAAACACTGCACCCTTCCCGCACAGGCCTGCGGTCTACCTGAGGTCACTTATTCCTTGCACCCCGACCACTTCCTCAGGCCCACTGCCCAGCCCCCCATAACCAGAATTTTTTACAAAGTGAAATAGAGGGTGCCTGGGTGGCTCGGTGGTTGGGCCGCTGCCTTCGGCTCGGGTCATGATCTCGGGGTCCTGGGATCGAGTCCCGCATCGGGCTCTCTGCTCAGCAGGAAGCCTGCTTCCTCCTCTCTCTCTCTCTGCCTGCCTCTCTGCCTACTTGTGATTTCTCTCTGTCAAATAAATAAATAAAATCTTTAAAAAAAAAAAAAAAAAAAAAAAAAAAAACAAAGTGAAATAGAACAGAATGGAGCAGAGCCCATGAAGTAAAGTCAACTTTTTTTTTTTTAAGATTTTATTTATTTATTTGACAGAGAGGGAGAGATAACGACAGTAGGAACACAAGCAGGGGGAGTGGGAGAGGGAAAGCAGGCCTCCTGCAAAGCAGGGAGCCTAATTCGAGGCTAGATCCCAGGAGCCTGGGATCATGACCTGAGCTGAAGGCAGTCACTCAATGACTGAGCCACCCAGGCACCCCAGTCAACTGTTTTTTATAGTTATATGTGTTCAGGGTTTACAGTGTAACATTGTGGATCATGGCCAAAACATTTGAAAGGTACTATTTTAACTTGTTATTCTGTCTCTATTTTTGTCCCCCTCATATTCACTTTCTGCCCTAGGAATGACCTTTCTAAAAAGTGAGTGTGATATAAGGACTCTCTAAGCACTGCATACCCAGTCAGGCAAAGTCTGGCATTCCCTGGCAGTGTGATAACCAGAGAGCTGCGTCAACACTGACCCTCCCTCTCCTCATTTTTTTTTTTTTATTTCCAGCATAACAGTATTCATTATTTTTGCACCACACCCAGTGCTCCATGCAATCCGTGCCCTCTATAATACCCACCACCTGGTACCCCAACCTCCCACCCCCCATCCCTTCAAAACCCTCAGATTGTTTTTCAGAGTCCATAGTCTCTCATGGTTCACCTCCCCTTCCAATTTCCGCCAACTCCCTTCTCCACTCTAAGTCCCCATGTCCTCCATGCTATTTGTTATGCTCCACAAATAAGTGAAACCATATGATAATTGACTCTCTCTGCTTGACTTATTTCACTCAGCATAATCTCTTCCAGTCCCGTCCATGTTGCTACAAAAGTTGGGTATTCATCCTTTCTGATGGAGGCATAATACTCTATCCCCAGGGGTACAGGTCTGTGAATCACCAGGTTTACACACTTCACAGCACTCACCAAAGCACATACCCTCCCCAATGTCCATAATCCCACCCCCTTCTCCCAAACCCCCTCCCCCCAGCAACCCTCAGTTTGTTTTGTGAGATTAAAAGTCACTTATGGTTTGTCTCCCTCCCAATCCCATCTTGTTTCATTGATTCTTCTCCTACCCACTTAAGCCCCCATGTTGCATCACCACTTCCTCATATCAGGGAGATCATATGATAGTTGTCTTTCTCTGCTTGACTTATTTCGCTAAGCATGATACGCTCTAGTTCCATCCATGTTGTCGCAAATGGCAAGATTTCATTTCTTTTGATGGCTGCATAGTATTCCATTGTGTATATATACCACATCTTCTTGATCAATTCATCTGTTGATGGACATCTAGGTTCTTTCCATAGTTTGGCTATTGTGGACATTGCTGCTATAAACATTCGGGTGCATGTGCCCCTTTGGATCACTACGTTTGTATCCTTAGGGTAAATACCCAATAGTGCAATTGCTGGGTCATAGGGCAGTTCTATTTTCAACATTTTGAGGAACCTCCATGCTGTTTTCCAGAGTGGCTGCACCAGCTTGCATTCCCACCAACAGTGTAGGAGGGTTCCCCTTTCTCCGCATCCTCGCCAGCATCTGTCATTTCCTGACTTGTTGATTTTAGCCATTCTGACTGGTGTGAGGTGATATCTCATTGTGGTTTTGATTTGTATTTCCCTGATGCCGAGTGATATGGAGCACTTTTTCATGTGTCTGTTGGCCATCTGGATGTCTTCTTTGCAGAAATGTCTGTTCATGTCCTCTGCCCATTTCTTGATTGGATTATTTGTTCTTTGGGTGTTGAGTTTGCTAAGTTCTTTATAGATTCTGGACACTAGTCCTTTATCTGATATGTCATTTGCAAATATCTTCTCCCGTTCTGTCAGTTGTCTTTTGATTTTGTTAACTGTTTCCTTTGCTGTGCAAAAGCTTTTGATCTTGATGAAATCCCAATAGTTCATTTTTGCCCTTGTTTCCCTTGCCTTTTGCGTTGTTCCTAGGAAGATGTTGCTGCGGCAGAGGTCAAAGAGGTTGCTGCCTGTGTTCTCCTCAAGGATTTTGATGGATTCCTTTCGCACATTGAGGTCCTTCATCCATTTTGAGTCTATTTTCATGTGTGGTGTAAGGAAATGGTCCAATTTCATTTTTCTGCATGTGGCTGTCCAATTTTCCCAGCACCATTTATTGAAGAGGCTGTCTTTTTGCCATTGGACATTCTTTCCTGCTTTGTCGAAGATTAGTTGACCATAGAGTTGAGGGTCTATTTCTGGGCTCTCTATTCTGTTCCATTGATCTAGGTGTCTGTTTTTGTGCCAGTACCATGCTGTCTTGATGACGACAGCTTTGTAATAGAGCTTGAAGTCCGGAATTGTGATGCCACCAACGTTGGCTTTCTTTTTCAATATCCCTTTGGCTATTCGAGGTCTTTTCTGGTTCCATATAAATTTTAGCATTATTTGTTCCATTTCTTTGAAAAAGATGGATGGTACTTTGATAGGAATTGCATTAAATGTGTAGATTGCTTTAGGTAGCATAGACATTTTCACAATATTTATTCTTCCAATCCAGGAGCATGGAACATTTTTCCATTTCTCTGTGTCTTCCTCAATTTCTTTCATGAGTACTTTATAGTTTTCTGAGTATAGATTCTGTGTCTCTTTGGTTAGGTTTATTCCTAGGTATCTTATGGTTTTGGGTGCAATTGTAAATGGGATTGACTCCTTAATTTCTCTTTCTTCTGTCTTGCTGTTGGTGTAGAGAAATGCAACTGATTTCTGTGCATTGATTTTATATCCTGACACTTTACTGAATTCCTGTATAAGTTCTAGCAGTTTTGGAGTGGAGTCTTTTGGGTTTTCCACGTATAGTATCATATCATCTGCGAAGAGTGATAATTTGACTTCTTCTTTGCCGATTTGGATGCCTTTAATTTCCTTTTGTTGTCTGATTGCTGAGGCTAGGACCTCTAGTACTATGTTGAATAGCAGTGGTGATAATGGACATCCCTGCCGTGTTCCTGACCTTAGCGGAAAAGCTTTCAGTTTTTCTCCATTAAGAATGATATTTGCGGTGGGTTTTTCATAGATGGCTTTGATGATATTGAGGTATGTGCCCTCTATCCCTACACTTTGAAGAGTTTTGATCAGGAAGGGATGCTGTACTTTGTCAAATGCTTTTTCAGCATCTATTGAGAGTATCATATGGTTCTTGTTCTTTCTTTTATTGATGTGTTGTATCACATTGACTGATTTGCGGATGTTGAACCAACCTTGCAGCCCTGGAATAAATCCCACTTGGTCGTGGTGAATAATCTTTTTAATGTACTGTTGAATCCTATTGGCTAGTATTTTGTTGAGTATTTTCGCATCTGTGTTCATCAAGGATATCGGTCTATAGCTCTCTTTTTTGGTGGGATCCTTGTCTGGTTTTGGGATCAAGGTGATGCTGGCCTCATAAAATGAGTTTGGAAGTTTTCCTTCCATTTCTATTTTTTGGAACAGTTTCAGGAGAATAGGAATTAGTTCTTCTTTAAATGTTTGGTAGAATTCCCCCGGGAAGCCGTCTGGCCCTGGGCTTTTGTTTGTTTGGAGATTTTTAATGACTGTTTCAATCTCCTTACTGGTTATGGGTCTGTTCAGGCTTTCTATTTCTTCCTGGTTCAGTTGTGGTAGTTTATATGTTTCTAGGAATGCATCCATTTCTTCCAGATTGTCAAATTTATTGGCGTAGAGTTGCTCATAGTATGTTCTTATAATAGTTTGTATTTCTTTGGTGTTAGTTGTGATCTCTCCTCTTTCATTCATGATTTTATTTATTTGGGTCCTTTCTCTTTTCTTTTTGATAAGTCGGGCCAGGGGTTTATCAATTTTATTAATTCTTTCAAAGAACCAGCTCCTAGTTTCGTTGATTTGTTCTATTGTTTTTTTGGTTTCTATTTCATTGATTTCTGCTCTGATCTTTATGATTTCTCTCCTCCTGTTGGGCTTAGGGTTTCTTTCTTGCTCTTTCTCCAGCTCCTTTAGGTGTAGGGTTAGGTTGTGTACCTGAGACCTTTCTTGTTTCTTGAGAAAGGCTTGTACCGCTATATATTTTCCTCTCAGGACTGCCTTTGTTGTGTCCCACAGATTTTGAACCGTTGTATTTTCATTATCATTTGTTTCCATGATTTTTTTCAATTCTTCTTTAATTTCCCGGTTGACCCATTCATTCTTTAGAAGGATGCTGTTTAGTCTCCATGTATGTGTGTTCTTTCCAAACTTCCTTTTGTGGTTGAGTTCTAGCTTTAGAGCATTGTGGTCTGAAAATATGCAGGGAATGATCCCAATCTTTTGATACCGGTTGAGTCCTGATTTAGGACCGAGGATGTGATCTATTCTGGAGAATGTTCCATGTGCACTAGAGAAGAATGTGTATTCTGTTGCTTTGGGATGAAATATTCTGAAAATATCTGTGCTGTCCATCTGGTCCAGTGTGTCGTTTAAGGCCTTTATTTCCTTGCTGATCTTTTGCTTGGATGATCTGTCCATTTCAGTGAGGGGAGTGTTAAAGTCCCCTACTATTATTGTATTATTGTTGATGTGTTTCTTTGATTTTGTTATTAACTGGTTTATATAGTTGGCTGCTCCCACGTTGGGGGCATAGATATTTAAAATTGTTAAATCTTCTTGTTGGACAGACCCTTTGAGTATGATATAGTGTCCTTCCTCATCTCTTATTATAGTCTTTGGCTTAAAATCTAATTGATCTGATATAAGGATTGCCACTCCTGCTTTCTTCTGATGTCCATTAGCATGGTAAATTCTTTTCCACCCCCTCACTTTAAATCTGGAGGTGTCTTCGGGCTTAAAATGAGTTTCTTGGAGGCAACATATAGATGGGTTTTGTTTTTTTATCCATTCTGATACCCTGTGTCTTTTGACAGGGGCATTTAGCCCATTAACATTCAGGGTAACTATTGAGAGATATGAATTTAGTGCCATTGTATTGCCTGTAAGGTGACTGTTACTGTATATGGTCTCTGTTCCTTTCTGATCTACCACTTGTAGGCTCTCTCTTTGCTTAGAGGACCCCTTTCAATATTTCCTGTAGAGCTGGTTTGGTATTTGCAAATTCTTTCAGTTTTTGTTTGTCCTGGAAGCTTTTAATCTCTCCTTCTATTTTCAATGATAGCCTAGCTGGATATAGTATTCTTGGCTGCATGTTTTTCTCGTTTAGTGCTCTGAAAATATCATGCCAGCTCTTTCTGGCCTGCCAGGTCTCTGTGGATAAGTCAGCTGCCAATCTAATATTTTTACCATTGTATGTTACAGACTTCTTTTCCCGGGCTGCTTTCAGGATTTTCTCTTTGTCACTGAGACTTGTAAATTTTACTATTAGGTGACAGGGTGTGGGCCTATTCTTATTTATTTTGAGGGGCGTTCTCTGAACCTCCTGAATTTTGATGCTCGTTCCCTTTGCCATATTGGGGAAATTCTCCCCAATAATTCTCTCCAGTATACCTTCTGCTCCCCTCTCTCTTTCTTCTTCTTCTGGAATCCCAATTATTCTAATGTTGTTTCGTCTTATGGTGTCACTTATCTCTCGAATTCTCCCCTCGTGGTCCAGTAGCTGTTTGTCCCTCTTTTGCTCAGCTTCTTTATTCTCTGTCATTTGGTCTTCTATATCACTAATTCTTTCTTCTGCCTCATTTATCCTAGCAGTGAGAGCCTCCATTTTTGATTGCACTTCATTAATAGCTTTTTTGATTTCAACTTGGTTAGATTTTAGTTCTTTTATTTCTCCAGAAAGGGATTTTATATCTCTCGAGAGGGTTTCTCTAATATCTTCCATGCCTTTTTCGAGCCCGGCTAGAACCTTGAGAATTGTCATTCTGAACTCTAGATCTGACATATTACCAATGTCTGTATTGATTAGGTCCCTAGCCTTCGGTACTGCCTCTTGTTCTTTTTTTTGTGTTGAATTTTTCCGTCTTGTCATTTTGTCCAGATAAGAGTATATGAAGGGGCAAGTAAAATACTAAAAGGGTGGCAACAACCCCAGGAAAAATGCTTTAACCAAATTAGAAGAGATCCAAAATCGTGAGGGGGGAGAAAGGGGATAAAAAGAGGTTCAAAAAGGAAGAAAGAAAAAAAAGAAAAAAGAAAAAAAAAAAAAAGGAAAACACCTAAGAAAAATGTAAAAAAGAAAAAATATATATATTAGATAAACTAGTAAAAAATCGTTAAAAAAGAAAAAGGTAACAGTTAAAAAAAAAAAAATTTTACCCGAAGGCGAGGAAAAAAAAAAACAAAAAATGAAAAAGAAAAAAATTAAATTAACTGCAAGACTAAAAAAAAAATCACAGGGAAAAAGCCATGAGTTCCTTGTTTGGCTTTCTCCTCCTCTGGAATTCTGCTGCTCTCCTTGGTATTGAAACCGCACTCCTTGGTAGGTGAACTTGGTCTCGGCTGGATTTCTTGTTGATCTTCTGGGGGAGGGGCCTGTTGTAGTGATTCTCAAGTGTCTCTGCCCCAGGCGGAATGACACCGCCCTTACCCGGGGCCGGGATGAGTAATCTGCTCGGTTTGCTTTCAGGAGCTTTTGTTCCCTGAGCGCTTTCCATAGAGTTCCGGAGGACGGGAATACAAATGGCAGCCTCCTTGTCTCCGGCCCGGAGGAGCCGAGAGCCCAGGGCCGCACTCCTCAGTGCGCCCTCAGAGAACAGCGCCCAGTTACTCCCGTCTGCCTGACCTCCGGCCACGCTCCAAGCTCACCGAGCCTGCGACCGGTTCAAGGTAACACCGAGCTGTGAGCTTACTGTCAGCTCTGTCTCTGTAGCCGGCTTTCCCGTTCCAATACCCGCAAGGTCTGCGACACTCAGACACCCCTGATCCTTCTGTGACCCTGCGGGACCTGAGGCCATGCTGACCCCGCGTGGGCTTCGCCCCGGGTAGCCTCTGGAGCGATGTCCCTCAGCGGAACAGACTTTTAAAAGTCCTGATTTTGTGCGCCGTTGCTCCGCCGCTTGCCGGGAGCCGGCCCCTCCCCCCGGGGTCTATCTTCCCGTCGCTTTGGATTCACTTCTCCGCCGGTCCTACCTTTCAGAAAGTGGTTGTTTTTCTGTTTCCAGAATTGCTGTTCTTCTTCTCTTCGATCTGCCGATGGATTTTCAGGTGTTTGCAATCTTTAGATAAGCTATCTAGCTGATCTCCGGCTAGCTGAAGCAGTCTCAGCCTGCTACTTCTCCGCCATCTTGACTCCTCCTCCCCTCTCCTCATTTTTAATAGCTTTGTGAATTCAAGGCTGCGGGCCAGCCCCATGCCAGTCATTTATCCCTAACCTGTGCAATAAGCCCAAGGTACTTATTATTAACCTCATTTTGTTGAACAAACTGAAGCTCAGAGAAGCAAAGAAATTAAAGCTCAGTTCAGGTTGCTACTACCTTGCTGAGCAAAGAGTTCATTTCTAGATCCCTTCATGCTCTTCCCAGTGAGCATGGACATCTACCCATTTGTAATCCCGTGGCAGCTTCTACTGACTCCTCACACATTCATTTAGCCCAATCAGTTCAGTATTTATTAAGCATCAATTAAGCACACAGCACTGAGTTGGGGACTAGAGGGGAAAGAAAAGAGTAAACCTCCATCTGTTCTTCTGGAATGTACATTTAACTTGGAGAGGAAACACTGATAGATACTGAACAGCAGTGAGTTTGCTGGTGGTGCTGAGCACCTGAAGCATAAGGGAAATTTAAAAATTATACCAGGTGCCATTCTATTATAAATCTAAGTGGTACTTAATGAAAGAAATCATCTTATATTTTATAAATGCCTAAAGGATCCAGAGTATGAATATAATTTAGGGAAGGGCTCTACATGGATATAAATGAGTGTAAGTTACTCTTTTTAAGTTCAGCGGAAGACATCCTACTCCAGAGACTATGATTATTGGAATAATATAGTCTCTTGCACTTTATTATTTTTTTAAAGATTTTATTTATTTATTTGACAAAGATCATGAGTAGGCAGAGAGGCAGGTGGAGGGCGGGGGGGGGGCGGAGGAGAGGAGGAAGCAGGCTCCCCACTGAGCAGAGCTCCATGCAACCTCCATCCCAGGACCCTGAGATCATGACCTGAGCTGAAGGCAGAGGCTTAACCCACTGAGCCACCCAGGCACCCCGTCTCTTGCACTTCAACAGTAAACCACATATATTTGTGCTTGATTTAATTATCAGCATTTTTTTTTTAAATAATTTGGGTCTGCTTTGCATTTAAGAACTAATGGGGAAGAGTCTTTTAAAGACCACTCTTTAAAGGGCTCACAGGAAGCTGCCTACTTAGTCACTCATCAGGACAAGCCTCGCCCTTCCACATTTTGTTTACTCTCTCTGCTGTCCCTATTTATTGTTTCCAATTGATTTTCCACTCCTCTAGTGAGCACCATGTTCCAAGCAAAGCGGGGAAATTCGGTTTATAGACATGTTACTGACTTAAGAGCTTTTTTATCAGGAGTTCTTTACCATGGATAAGATGGACCGGCAGGATGGAAAAGATAAAGTAGGAGAACTGAATGCTGAGAATGTGGATTTGCAGTTGCCCTTCTGCAGCCCAACCCTGTAGTGTGAAGGAGACAGGAAGAGCTACAGTATGCCCTAGGACCTTTGCAGTAGTTGATAGGAAAGAGAGCTACACTGGATTTGTCTTTGAAGTATTAAAAAAAAAAAAAACTGACATGAGCTATATCATTACCTTGGTTTAACGCTTACTCAAAAATTATACTACGCTGTTATCATTTCCTGAAACTAAACTGTCTTGTATCTTAGCTACAACCTATGAGAAAACCTGAAGAGGAAATCCCAGGAAGAATTAAGTTTTCAATTTTCTTTCTTTTAATTTCTTTGCTTGTAAATAAAATTAGCATTAAAGCCTCTAGAACAAAATCAGGACTACTCATATCCTCTTTAGGTCAGCTAAATGACATATATGTTTATCCAGAAACCAAAAGTTCTTTTCACTTTTACTATTTTTTTTCCATGCTGGACCTTCAAAGGATACCACGATATCTCTCAAATAGATGAGAATTTGCATGTAGGGACATATTCCCAGAGGTAACATGATAAATGGGGATGTCTTGTTAACAATGCAAAGGGTTAAAAGTTAAATTTTAATTCTCTGAAAAGTTACCAGATCCATGACAAAATATCCAGAAAAGATCTTTAAAAATATTGTCACAAGTATGAAAACCAGACAAAACATTTGACAAGAAACAAGACAACTTGAGCTATAACACGTACAAAACTCCCAGCTGCCACAATATTCCTAGCCAGCACGAGATAAGAGGATTCCATTCTTGTGATGTATGGGAGTTAATATGTATAAAAGAAAACAATGGCTTATGCTTAGTGACAATACAGTATGAAAATTTACACATCACATCATACTTGACAGGAAGATAATATGGATCATGTTTAATCTGCTGTGAACTTACTATAAGGTAGAAGTATGAGGCTTGGTGGGAATGTGAAGTAAAAGTAATCCTCTCATAGGCTGTGATGGTTAAACTTGCAAAATAATAAACCAGGAACTAAGAAATAGAAAATAGATACCTTCTCTTTTCCAAAACAATGTAAAAAGTTCCAGGCTATGCAGAATAGAAGAAAAGATTAGAATATAAAGAAAGGTACACACGTTAGAAAAGCAAAGTAATAGACTACAAAAGTTCCAATCAGGTTGAACCGTACACTTTCCTGAAAGTGACAACATTGGTTTCTCAGGTATGCCAAAGTCAAGTGACAGGGTATCAGAGAAGGTGCAATCACAGAGCAGAAAGCTTGGTTTCATTCAGTTGGTTTCATTCCCTCATTCACACTGAGGGCTTCCTATGCCTACGTCACTGTGCTTTATGTAAAACGGTCTTTTAAAGGTTGAAAGTTGTGGTTTTGTGACCCACTCTATGGTTTGTGTTTTTGTATGCACAAATGGTGCTGAGGTTTGAATCCAAGGGTTGGTTGTTTTTTAAGATTTTATTTTATTCATTAGAGAGAGAGAGAGCATGAGCAGGGGGAGGAGCAGAGGCAGAGGGAGAAGCAGATGCCCCTCTGAGCAAGGAGACTGATGTGGGGCTCGATCCCAGTACCCTGGGATCATGACCTGAGCCAAAGGCAGATGCTTAACTGACTGAGCCACCCAGATGCCCCAGCCAAGGGCATTTTTTTTAACTATTTTTAATTTTAATCCTTCTTAGAGGGTACAGAAAATGAAAATGGTATGGTGAAGCAATTACTGAACTAACCTGAGCTAAAAGTGATGTATGGAAGAAGAAAGTGTAGTGTTGTTTGTATCCAAATGTGTCAGTGAGTGTACATGCATCATGTACATGTGAATTTGTTGAGGGGGAGGCCTCCAGTTGCACTGAGCTTACTAGAGAAATTCAGCAGACCACCTCATAATATAATATAATCACTATATTCGACGCCTGAAACTAATATTACACTGTATATTAACCAGGTAGAATTTAAACAGAAACTTGGAGGGAAGAAAATTTCAAAGGACCATGGTTTTGGTAACTAGCAGGGCTTCAGTCTAAGGCCTAATGAATCATTAGACTTAAAAAGTTGAGCATCTCTTTCCCTGTGAATATTTACAGTGGGGATGGTAGGTATCATATAGTTAAATACAAAGTTTAAAAATGTGTAACAAGCTTATTCACGTATAAAGCATTATGTGAATATATTACACTTAGTTCTCTACATAATTGCGGGAGAAGCCAGACTAAAAGAAGTACATGCTGAGTGGTGACAGTTGATATCCAATTCTAGACAATGCAAAGTAATCTCTAATGAAAGAAAGTGGATGGGGGGGTGCTCCCTGGGGAGAGGGGCGGGAAGTGGGAGTGGTGGAGAGGATCACAAAGAGACACAAAGAAACTTTTGGGATGCTTGATTGTGATGATGGTTTCACAGAGGAATAGATAGGCTAAAACTTCAAAATTGAATACTTTAAACACCCCTAGGTTTTTGTATGTCAATTATACCTCAGTAAAACTTTGTTTAAAAAATTCGATCATGACTGTCAAGTTATTCCTGCCCAAATGAACTATGAAAGTATAACTATATATTACACACATCTGGGGATTAAGGTGAAAAATAAAAACAAGAAAAAGAACCACAGAGCTATGATTGGCAGGACAGGTCTTTCTTTTAATGCTGTATATGGAGTTCATATCCCCAGTGACTTATCACTTTAAACCTTTCCAGAAACAGTGAACAGTTTGATTTCGTTACCAAAGAACTAGTAACTTTCCAAGTCCTGGGGTAATGCTATGTTCTCTCTCAAGGAGCTAATACTACATAATGCCGCATAGGATTGTAGCTGCATAACGATTTAGTAGCTTTTATAGATAAAGGCAGATAAAAGCAACAATTCAAGGATAGGAAAGATAGTTTGGTACCTTTATTTTATGGCTTATATCTAAAAAAGGGAAAAGCTTATTGGAATAGAGGAGTTGGTGTTCGGAACACTCCTGTCATCCGTTGTGTACTGCGGTCAAAGTGGTATTTCAAAACTGCAGATGGGATAATGACGTTCCTGCCTAAAATCCTGCAGTGGCTTCCTCCCTGCCACTGCCTTTAGGAGAAGTACTTAGCATGGTTTACCAGGTGCTTCAGGATTTGACTCTGGCCCACCTTTCCAGCCTCAGTTCATCTCTCAGTCTCCCACTCAATCCGCAGTCGTTCTGAAAGCCTGTCAGTACCTTCACTCATCAAAGCCTTTACAAGTTGTAATGCAGTTTGGGTTCTCCAGGAAGCAGCCCTGTGCAGAGTTTAGTGCTCAGGATGTTTATTAGGGAGTGCCCTTGAAATCAACACCCAGGGAAGGGAGGGGGCGGAAGCAGGATTGGGAAAGGGAGAAATCAAGCTGTGAGGCAAGCCTGAAAACCTCAGCCAATTGTGCGGGGTGCTGTGCAACTGAAATAGCCTCTCTGAGTGGCCCCTGTGTACGTGACCTTGAGCGGGGGCATCTCTCTGCAGCTGATGCAATGCCCAAAGGGGCTGCCAGCGCGGGCCACTGCCAGAGGCAGCAAATCCTTTCTTTCTTTCTCTCTTTTTTTTTTTTTTTAAAGGATTTTATTTATTTATTTGACAGACAGAGATCACAAGCAGGCAGAGAAGCAGGCTGGGGCAAGGTGGGGTGCGGGATGCGGGGGTGGGGGAAGCAGGCTCCCTGCTGAGCAGAGAGCCCCCATGCAGGGCTCCATCCCAGGACCTCTCCCCAGAAAGCAGAGGCTTAACCCACTGAGCCACCCAGGCACCCCAGACACCTTTCTTAAAGGAGGATCTGTGTGGGGCATTTGCATGCTCACCTCTCCTAGGTATTTACCTTGCAGGAAGCTCTCTTCTTCAGTTCAGCCTAGGGAACTTCCACTGGTCCTTCAGTGAGACTTTTGTTGGTCTCAATGAAGTCCTCATTTTTTTTTTTTTTTAAGATTTATTTATTTATTTATCTGTGAGAAGGAGAGAGCAGAGAGAACATGAGAGGGAGAAGGGGTGTGGGAAGGGCAGAGGGGGAGGGGGAAGCAGACTCTCTGCTGAGCAGGAGCCTGATGTGGAGGTAGATCCCAAGACCCTGAGATCATGACCTGAGCCAAAGGCAGACGCTTAACTGACTGAGCCACCCAGCCGCCCCTAGTCCTCTCTTCTTCAGAGAGCCCTTCCCAAATTCCTGAATCACCTCAAACTTTCCACATTTCTCTAGTACCATCCTTGTCATAATTCTTATCACACTTAATTGTGATTAACCAATGATAACTCCAAGAGGACTGATTGATGAGGACAGAGATAACACCCCTGATCCTCAATGCCTAGCACAGTGTTAGCACATAGCAGGTACTCAGTACTTGCTGACTAAGTGAATGAATCCAAGGCCGAGAGAGCACTGCAAAGGAGCAAACACATTGTTTGCCAACACCTCTAATATACTGACACGTTGCAGCATGGTGCTGAGACAGAGATCTCCTTCAGGTTCTATCCTCACACTGCCCACCCCATCAGTCCCGGGCTGATCACATTCCAGCTGTGTGATGTTGGACAAGTTAATTAAACTCTCTGAGCCTCAATTTCTTTACCAATAATAATAATAGCAACAATAATATATTCCCCCTGAGGCTGTTGGAAGGATTCAATGATGTAATCTGTGTGAAGGTTTATCATAGCTCCTGGAATATAGTAAAGTATCAGCAAAAGCTAGTTATAATCGCCATCTTTAAGTTCTTAATATACCTTAAAAAAATTAAGAAAAGTGTTTTTATATTTGCTATTACAATGCATCAAAATATTGGAAAAATTAGAACTTTATTGATTTCCCTATACTTGCTTTATGGTTTAGGATTAGTTTTTATTTTGTTTTATCTATAGGGGTTGGAGAATAGCACTATCCTCTCATTTACTTAGGGTCTTCTAAGGTTTTAAATAAGTCCTATTCCTGTCCTCCCCTCACACAACCTAGGCACCTAATTCCTCTTACTGACCATCTTGTACCTTACAAATGATGGATGTGGGTGTGTGTGTGTGTGAGAGAGAGAGAGAGAGAGAGAGAGGGAAACATGCCTTTGCTTATGTCTGAAATGTCTTTTCCTACCTTAGAAGATTTCTGTTTCAGTATGAATTTACTCCTCAGCTCAAAAAACACCCACTGAAAGGGCACCTGGGTGGCTCAGTGGGTTAAAGCCTCTGCCTTTGGCTCAAGTCATGATCCCAGGGTCCTGGGATGGAGCCCCGCATCGCATCGGGCTCTCTGCTCAGCAGGGAGCCTGCTTCCCCCTCTCTCTCTGCCTGCCTCTCTGCCTACTTGTGATCTCTGTCTGTCAAATGAATGAATAAAATCTTTAAAAAAAAAAAAAAAAACACCCACTGAACAAAGTCTTCCCTAACTTCTCCCATACTATTTCTGTGTTTATAGGAGGAAAAGCTTGTACAGGTAGACAGCCACAAAACCATTTATACACCTGGACTGTTGTTTTAACTTCCCCTGCATCACATCTCCCCACTAGACTATGAGCTTCTTGATGGTAGATCTTCTTCATCGTTGGTGTCTGGCACATTCAGACACTCAATGTGTGTTGAGTTAATTTGAATTAAAGGAAAAACATCAGCTCTCTTCAGAAAGACACAAATGATAAAGAGGTTTAGGTAATCTGTGAGATGCTCAAAAAACAACAGAGGATTTAAAAAGCAAGAAGTCAGATTTTTCTTTTTAATTGAAACATAATACTCACATAAACAAAAGTTAGATATTAATTATTAACATACTACACCATGAATAATCACAAAATATACATTTGACCTGTGACCAAGTTAAGAAGTAGAACATTTAGAAGACCCTCTTGTGCCCCCTCAAGCATCGATCCTTATAGAGCATTTTCTTTTATGTCAGAAAGCTTATCTGAGCCCTTAGAGGTTGAATGTTTCCCCTAATAAAGAATTTAAATAATTAATTTTCCCATATAAATATTTATTTATTTATTTATTTATTTATTTATTTATTTATGGAAATCACTTATGGGAAGTAAATAACTGCCCTACCCTGCTTTCTTTATGGGTTGCTATGGCAACAGGATGTCCGTCACTTACCTCCATCCTTTCACTGATCTGTACTTTCACATTCTCTCATCCTATAAAGAAATACACTAAACAGCCCACTTCTATGCCTTTCTGACTCATTTCTGGGGAGTTCTACTTCCTCTTTTGTCCCCTTTTACTGTGTTCTCTGTCCCCATGTGCCCCTAATTGAAACTCTTCACCCAGAGAACTGTGAATCATCTGACCTCTCTTTTTTCTAACTCCACCACCATTTATTATATGCTTTAAGAAATCTCCAACAGGAATTGAAGTTTTCATGAGTACTTAAAATAAGATCTGAATTTGAATTCTTAATTTAATCCAGCACATAAAGATTAAGAGAACACAATATATGAAGATGGGTCAATGACATAGTAGAAAAGATGATGAATTTAGAGAAAATGATTTGTACTTTTCTGAGGGTGAGGCGTAAGAACATGAAGAGACTGAAACCACTAGAAACCTCAAAAGGGTTAATAGTAAGAGTTGTTCTCAAGACACATATGCCTCAGTGATATAAAAAACACTACTACAGAAAGCTTCAAGAGGTACAATTAACTGAAAATGTTATTTATTAGTCAGCTAGAAGAAAGAAAATTAATAATCAGAAGAACAGACTACTTCTCTGGAAATGTCTCATTTCTTTATGTGTCATTGCATGTTAGCCTTTTAAAATTATTATTCTCAACGGTTCTTTCTATTTCTTGTCAGCCTTATGTCATTTAAAGAATTGGTATTTACTGAGATTTACGATTACAAGACCTCGCATGCTAGGAATCAAAGTGGCTTCTCTTAAATTGTAATGAGATGTCTCTCATTATACTCTTTAAGACATTTTAAAAAGTTTCACTGGTATAGATATTTGAGCTATCTTTAAATACTAGGTCAAATAACTGACCTGGGACATTCAGTGCTAAAGATACATGGTGACTACAATTAGGAAGGATAAATTCTGGGATATGATAGCACTCACATAATTTCACAATAGTTCAGTCAAAGTGTCTTCAATAACTTATTCCTCCCATGTGAAAAAAAAAGGGGGGTGATATTTACAAAATCTCATCTAATTACAAAAATCCCACCTAAAATAGAAACCTTTCTACTTTGTCTATTCATATAAGTATACGTTTCTCTGAGAGATTTTGAGAACTTCAGGAAAGAACATGTGTCTTATTCATCACCCATAGCACCCAGAATGATGCCTAAAATGTAGGTGTTTCAAGACTCCTAACCTAAAAATCTCAAAGTCAGCTTCAGGACCTTTCCCTCGCTAACTACTTCCAACAGTCACAAAATTTTTATCTCCAAAAAGCAATGTCTTTGAAATCTCATCTTCTTCACCATCCCTAATTCTATGCTAAAGTCTATGCCCTCAAGGTCAATTACATTGACCCAATGCTTCTTTTCTCTATCTTTCCTAATCTATCTTCCTCATCACCCCCAAAGAACTTTCTAAACTACAAGGGAAAAAGGAAATTTTTCAGGTGTCAACTGTGTTAAGTACCATATCAAGCATTTCAAGAACATTATCTCTTTAATACCCACAGATGCAGCAGAGTTGTATTGCTATGGTATTTCTACTTGAAGAAATTAAGGGAGATTAAGTAATTTATTCTAGAAAATATGGTTTTTAGGTACTAGAGCTGGTGTTTAAACTTTCCTCTTCCTGACCCTAGCTGTTCTCACTCTCTTACTGGTCATGTTATATTCTTGCATTAAAAATCGCCACTGGAAAGAGCTTTTACTACCGGATCCTACTTATAGAATAAAATAGAAACTCTTTGACTTAAGGTATAAAGAAAAAAAAATCCTCCCCAATACAACTCAACTCACATTTCAAGTTTCCTATACGTCTACTCCTGTAGTGTGTAAGAAGCTCTAGTAGGTCTGAACTTCTCACAATTCCTCATACTTCCAGACCCTTCCCCAACTCTGTGCCTTTGTATGTTTCTGTCTGGAATGATCTTCTCATCTTTGCCAGGCACATTCAACCTTCAAGACTCAACTCATGTACACATCAATTGTTTAGAGATTTCCTTGACATTCAGGCAGCTGTTTGCTCTATCCTCTTGATCACATGAATATAAAAATACTCCACATCATATTACAATCCTTAGAGAGACCTTGTATTTCTGACTCTCACTGTCAGATCTTCATAGCTATAGGCCGTGTGTTTGTTCAAGCTGGCATCCATCTTCGTGCAGGCTGCTATAACAAAAATACCAAAGACTGGGTGGCATAAACAACGGAAACCTATTTCTCACATTTCCAGAGACAGAAATGTCCAAGGTCAAGGGGCCAGATAATTTGGTTGCTAGTGAGCACCTTCTTCCTGTTTTGCTGTGTCTTCGCATGCCTGAGAGAGGGCACTAATCCCATTCATGAGGGCTGCACCCTCATGACCTATTAACTTCTAAAAGTTCCACCTCCTGGGTGCCTAGGTGGCTCAGTGGGTTAAAGCCTCTGCCTTTGACTCAGGTCATGAACCCAGGGTCCTGGGATCGAGTCCCTTATCAGGCTCTCTGCTCAGTGGGGAGCCTGCTTCCCCCTCTCTCTCTGCCTACCTCTCTGCCTACTTGTGATCTCTCTCTGTCAAATAAATAAAATCTCAAAAAAAAAAAAAAAAGAAGTTCCACCTCCAAATACCACCGTAACAGGGGTTAGGCTTCAACTAATGAAGCTGAGAGTGGGAGGAACTCAATATTTTGCCTATATCGGTATCTCTAACACATGGTTTAAGATTTTTGCTGAAGAATGGGAGGATTAAATAAGAGTAATGGGAAAAAAAAAATGTTCCTGACTTTCATTTCTAAATCTCCAGGAAGCAGCTTAGAAACAAGTTGGTTTGTGAAAGCAAATCTGCTTAGTTTTCAAAATGTGATTGTTTCAGTAGGCATTCTGTAAACTCATTAAGAAGACGACACCATTAGCAAAGAATAAAAACTATTAAATCTAAATAAACAATGCCACAGTAACAGCAGCTAACATTTATTGCTCAATTACTACAAAATTGTTCTATTTGCTTCCATGAGCAAACTCATTTCATCCTCACAACCACCCTATTAAGTAATTATTACTTGAAACGGAGTAAACTGAGGCACTGAAGTTTTCCTTGTGAATACATGAGGCTAGTAAACGGCACAACTGAACCTACATAGTCTGGTTGGAGAGCCGTGTACTGATCTTCCCCAGTTGATGAATAAATAGCCACGGTACGAAACAGATGTCAGAGAGAGAGAGACTTTTCAAAAGATTAAAATTTTCCATCTCAGTTCTTAGGGGAAAGAATCAAATGAGAAAGACCTATGTACAAATAATTGGTAACGCTATTTAAGACTAAGCTAGGGGGTGCCTGTGTGAGCAGTCAGTTAAGCCTCTGACTCTTGGTTTCAGCTCAGGTCATGATCTTGAGTCATGAGATCCAGCCCCACTCCAGCTTTGCACTCATCAGGGAGACTGCTTTCTCCCTCACACTCTTCCCCCCCCCCCACTCATTCTCTCTCTCTTTCTAAAATAAATAAATAAATCAAAAAAAAAAAAAAAAAGTCTAAGCTAGGCCAGGAAAATCTATAATGTTTCTATAGAGTGTGGTTAAGGAAGGCAAGTATTCAAATTATAAGAATTAAATTGAAAGAATATCACATAAACACAGATTTATCAAGGGAGATTTTACACACACGCATCTAACACTGCAGTAAAGTCTTCAGGGATACGAGAGGACTGTAAAATATGATTCCTGCCCCAAAGAACGAACACTGTTGTTGCACAAAGATGTGACCGTCATACACAAAGCAATTAGATAATAGATAATAAACTCTTAAATTTTGTGGTACAGGTAATAACTGCAATTATAGAATAACAAATGTACGTTAAATAGTCAAGTTATTTATTTTTAAAGGTAATTTTGAAAATTAAACTGGGAATTCTTTTTCTCAAATGCTTCCCAAATCATCCCCTCAACAGAAATTTTATAAAATATAATTGTTACTCTTATAAAATTCCATAAAAATGAAGCTTAAGAGACAAAGAACAAAACTGAAATACACAGTTCTAGATTGAATTTTGATTTAAAAGAAAAAAAACACAACAAGCTTTGTTTCATGGTATGAGTAAAATGGAATAGCATTAGGAAAACTGCCTCAGGAAGTCAGAACACAATATAAATCAGTCAAACTTTCCATACCTTTCTAGTTGCAGGAAATCTTAAAATATCACTCCATTCTGCCTGTGTGCACAGCAAAGGCAATGTTTTTTAAGGCATTCAAAATATTTTGTAAGGTAGAGATTTTGTATTTTATCAAATTAAAGTAACAACTTACACGTTAACCTTATTTATAATGTCATTTCAAGGAAGAGGAGTACACTCTGAAAGACATAGGAAGTCTTACCAAAATAGAATGAAAAGGAATTTAACTAAAATAAAGGCATAAAAGAAAACAAGATCTTTTCAAGCCACTCAGGATGAAAAGGTTTTAAGCTCACTGAAATGATAATTAACTACACAATCAGAACCACATAGATTTGCCAGTGTGCTGCTGATGTGGAGGGGAAGAGGGTTTTAGAGACCCAAGGACTTCAAGACAGACTGGGAAAATCAAAGGCAGCCTTGAGAATGTGATAAATGATACCTTGGCCAAAAATATTCTGGAACTTAGTTCTTGTCTGAGAAGTCCAGAGTTGTTCAGATTTAATTAGCTGGCAGGCAGATAGTTTGGAATTACTTGGTTAATTAGGCATGTCCAAGGTCAGTGCAGTTATTAGGTCCTTAACCTCCTGAGAAACCTTGCTAAAATAATTTAATGTCTTTGATTAGACCTCTAGGATTTCATCTTATTTGTCACCTTAATTATTAAGGTCTTACCTTCACATATTATTTTATACTTGAATATTCATTGTCATTATTTTTAATTTTTTATAGGGATATATATAGTTATTTTTCTATATTGTATACATTTATCCTCCAAATAAATTATAGGATGGCTACCATCAATTTCTTCCTTCCCTGTATCTACTCCCTTGAATCTGGGCTGGTCTATGACATCTTTGCCTAAGAGAATACGGTGAAACTGGTGCTACATGACTTCCAACACTAATTCCCAGGTCTTGAAGCCTCTTCTTGAATCTCTTGGAATGCTTGCTCTTTAGGTTGTCATGCTGTATGAAGCAGAAGTCAGAAATGTAGACTGGCCACATGGAAAGAAGGAAGAGAAATGCCCCTGGGTCCGCAGCTCTTGTAGATATCCCAGCCCAGGAGCAAGTCACTTGAGTTTCCAAGAAGCTTTCTGATGATTCCTGGCTCAGCTGACCCCAACTGAGAAGGGTTCAGCTTTGTCTGTTAATCCCCAGAGCAGTGAAACATAGTAATAAATTATTGTTTTCTGCTGCTAAACTTTGAGGTGGTCTGTTAGCACTGCAATAAATAAGTGGGGTGTGCAATTAACATTTACAGACAGATCTAGTAATTCTTTATTCATCCGTAATGGTATAAAATTCACACCACACTGTCATTCTTAAATGTAACTAATTCTACATCTCTATCGTATGTTTAACTGGATGATACCATCATACTCTACTTATTTCACTGGGCCTCGAAATAAGTTGTTATATTTTGTTGAAATTTGTAAGGGCTATAAAATAAGACAATAAAAGTGATATATAGGGGCGACTGGGTGGCTCAGTGGGGTTAAAGCCTCTGCCTTCAGCTCAGGTCATGATTCCAGGGTCCTGGGATCGAGCCTTGCATTGGGTTCTCGGTTTAGCGGGGAGCCTGCTTCCCTTCCTCTCTCTCTGCCTGCCTGTGCATTCACTCAGCTTTAAAAAAAAAAAGAAAAAAAAAGTGATATATACATGAATATACTTCAGAAGTTTACACTAATG
The DNA here is from genome assembly GCF_009829155.1 of Mustela erminea. Lineage (NCBI taxonomy): Eukaryota > Metazoa > Chordata > Mammalia > Carnivora > Mustelidae > Mustela > Mustela erminea. The sequence continues at coordinate 23,697,848 of NC_045623.1, forward strand.
AAAAATGGTTATATATTCTTTTTATAAATAGATTTTTTTTAATTTTATTTATTTATTTGAGAGAAAGAGAAAGCATGAGAAGTGGAGGGGCAGGGGGAGCCTGACACGGGACTCAATCCCTGGACTCCAGGATCATGACTGGAGCCAAGGGCAGTCGCTTAACCAATTGAGCCACCCAGGGACCCCTAGACTTTATTTTTTAGAGCGGTTTTAGGTTGACAGAAAAACTGAGTGGAAGGTACAGAGCATGGCCATATACTCCCACATATTTGCAGAATTCTCCCTTATCGACATCTGCTCCACACTGGTGCCTTTGTCGTAATGGATGAACGTTTATTAACACATCATTATCGCTCAAATCCATAGTTTATGATCATTCTGGTGTTATATGATTTATGGGTTTGACAAATGTACAATAATGACATGTATCCCCGAGTAAGGTATGCAGGATGGTTTCACCACCCTAAAAATCCTCTGTACTCCGTCTATTTATCCCCACCTTCCTTCTAGCCCTCAGCAACCCCTGATCTTCTTCTTCTTTTTTTTTTTTTAATTAAAGATTTCATTTATTTCATTAAAGAGTGAGGGGAATCCCTGATGAGGCACTCAATGCCAGGATCCTCAGGATCTCTGAGCCACGCAGGCACCCAACCCCTGATCTTCTTTCTGTCTCTATACTTTGGCCTCTTCCAGAATGTCATACAGCTAGAATCATACAGTAGTCTTTTCACATTGGCTTCTTTCACTTAAAATATGCATGTAGGATTCTTCCATGTCTCCTCATGACTTGATTTCTTATTCTCATTGAAAGAATACTCTGTCATGTTTCCTTATCTCTGACTCACTTCTTAAATCCTTTCACAGTTAGTTTCTGTTCTCACTCCTCCATGGAACCCCATGTTCTTAAAGGTCACCAACGAGGGGTGCCTGGACGGCTCAGTTGGGTAAGCAGCTATCTTTGACTCAGATCATGATCCCAGGGTTCTGGGATAGAGTTCTATATGGGGTTCCCTGCTCAGTAGAGAGCCTGCTTCTCCCTCTGCCTCTCCCTCTGCGGCTGCTCTGCCTACTTGTGCATGCTCTCTCTCTCTCTCTCAAATAAATAAATAAATAAAATCTTTAATAATAATAATAAAGAAAGGTCACCAAAGATTTCCTAGAAAATCCAGCCTTTTCTGCAGCATTAAACAGTGTTGTCCATGATCCCCTTAAATTCTTGACTATGGCTTTATGAAACTGGTATTTTCCTTCTCTTCGATCTTTCAGTTCTCCTTCCTTTTGAATCACCATCTTACACAGTCTTCATGGGTAGGGACTCCCCAAAAGTCTGCCCTTGGCTGTGGCTGTACTTCCCATTATCACCTCAGCATCTCTTTCTCTCATACTCATATTATCTTCCATGTAAAAATACCTAAGAATAATCTTTGATAGTTTCTCTTGCTTCTCACATTCAGCCAGTTACCAAAACCTCTCAGTTGCATTTTCTTTTAAGATTTTATTTATTTATTTGACAGAAATCACAAGTAGGCAGAGAGGCAGGCAGAGAGAGAGAGGGGGGGGGAAGCAGGCTCCCTGCTAAGCAGAAAGCCCAATGCGGGACTCAATCTCAGGACCCTGGGACCATGACGCAAGCCGAAGGCAGAGGCTTCAACCCACTGAGCCACCCAGATGCCCGACCTCAATTGCATTTTGCAATTGTTCCTTCTTTTCATTTCTTCAATCTCTCCTCTAGTTGAGGACCTCATTAACTCCTATTTAGATAATGGCAATAGAATTATAGCCACTATATCTCTGCCTTAAGCCTATTTCCTTCTAGCTCATTTTATTCAGTCCTGCTAGATTAATTTTCCTGGATTCCTTTGCTGATTAATGCCTACTTCAGTGTCATTTGATGTATAAATGTATATCTGGGATGATTGTGAAAGCTTTCCTTTTAATACATAATTATGAATAACATAACTAGAAAAAATAGTTAAATTAACATCTGAAGAAAATGTATCAGATTAAATAAAAAGACATCATATTCAATAAATTGAATATCAGGAGAGGGTAAATTAGATGATACAAAGAAAAGTAATATATCTCTTCTGAGCCAAAAAATATTTATAAAATTTTGAATTATAATGCAAGGCAGAATAATAGATATACAATAATTATTATGTTTATAATAGTTCTTATGTACTGGCATTTTATCTTAATAATTTTGTTATTTTATTCCATTTAGGCCATGAATGTTTTATGAAAATGTCCTCCTTGCTATTATTCATATCCTGACAGAATGTTCTACAAAACAAAATTTTTTTCCTTCAAAATGTCCTCAAAATTTGTAGGAAAAGCTACAAAGTAATGCATAATATAAATAAGTTATCTTTGAGCCCAAAGAAAGTAGGTATATTTTAAAAAAAAAAGCAGGTATAAAAAAAGAGAAGTTGAAAAATTAGAGATACATCAATATTCAAAATCCATTTATAAATTTTTAAGTATATGACTAATTCTAGTTTGAGTATAGGAGGCTACAAATTTAAATTAAAACTTTGCCAAAAATTTATCGTTTTCCGATAGTTCATGAAGACTGTTAGAGATTTTTTCCAAATAGAAGTGCTAGGTACAAAGTTCCTTCTAGGAAACATACCAGTGGAAAGCCTTGTTTCCTTAATTTTATTTGGTCTTAACAAAGGGTAATGAGGGGATTAAATGTGTTACTTCAGCTTCATGTGCATCAGATATCTTGGAATGAAGAACCGACTAGCAGTAAGTTTTAATGGACAGTATGGTATCTCAAGGATGAATTCACTTGTACTTCTGCTTTACTTGCTTGCTGAGAGATTCCTGGGTCTCAGTCAACCAATGACATAGTGAGTTGGGCTGAAAGAGTACTAATGGAATGGAAAACCAGCAAAGAAAAACATGACCCAGCTGTCATCGACACTGAAACAAACATTGTGATCTGTTGTCATCTTGGCATCACTGCTTTCCCATTTATGATCCATGCATCTCAGAGGAAACATAGAACCATAGTTCCCCACATCCTCCTCCCCAGATGGTTCCAGGTCAGGGTTGGCCAGGAACAGGCACTTAACGTGACATTGGAAAGGGAAAGAGCAGAAGCTATTATTCAAGCAGGGCGGTGACAGATGTGTGGGCTGACTGTAGACATGGGGCTCACAGCAGCTTCAGAATGAGTTCCAGCAAATTACCCTCTTTGGTTCCATCGACAATTGAGATGGCCAGTGGGAGCTGCTTGAAAATTACCTGTTTTAGTGCTGCACGTTTATGTAGCTGGTAGAGCTTCCTAGAGATGGAGAGAAAGAGAGGTTCCCTAGAATGTTCATGGAGCCAACCACCGTGGCAATGCAAACCGAGATTATTGGGCACAGCTTCCCTGTCTTTAATCTCCTAACTCTTCTAAAGGTTGTGGAAGTCACTAATTTCCATATTAAAACTTTATATTTCATCTACATACAGTAGATTTTGTGCTTTATATGAATTTTATTTAATACAATGTGCAGGTCGTGACGCATTGTTGACACTGTTTCGATAGGGTCTTCAAAAAGTACCATGCATTGTAATATAGTAATAGAATTATAATCTGAAACCAACAAAACATACTCCATATGAGAAATTTTTAAACTACCTTGTCATACACTCATACAATGTTTTTAAACAAGATGGAGTAGGAGCTATAATGTTTAACAAGGGTGTTTGAACAAAAGAAAGCTTTAAAAACTTTCCATATAAAAATACTAATGTAGCAGGCCTTACAGAACTAAAAATATTGGCTGCTTTCAGAGAAAGTAACTCCTTTGCAAGACTCTCCTAAAGAAATAACCAAGCTGATATGCTTCAAGAACAGAAAAGTTTCTTAGGTAATAAGTGTTAAATATTCTCCTATTATTTCTATTGCAGACATAAACTCTAACTTTCTAGATTCTATTGTAAAGGGCTTTCTGGACACTTTGCATCATTTGAGAATGCCCATTTCACTATATCCTTGCCTATACAGATATATGTATATATATATTTTTTTTTTTGCTTTTTAGCTAGTAAGAGTTCTATAGCATTTTTTTAAAGATTTTATTTTTTTATTTATTTGACAAACAGAGGTCACAAGTAGGCAGAGAGGCAGGCAGAGAGAGAGGAGGAAGCAGACTCCCCGATGAGCAGAGAGCCTGATGCGGGGCTCAATCCCAGGACCCTGGGATCATGACCCGAGCCGAAGGCAGAGGCTTTAACCCAGTGAGCCACCCAGATGCCCCTCAATAGCATTTTAAAGAAAGTTGTTTCTTTTGGCCTTTGATTTATCTGGCATTTATAATATTAGTCTTATCTGGGTAAGAAAACACAAATCTAAAAACCAGGAAACATGATATTATTCTTGGTTCTCTTGTGGATTTTTCAACCTGGCCAAATATTTGTGTTTTTGGTTAAAAAAAGAAATTAAAAAAAAAAAAAAGGATTGTTTGCCTTGACACCTCTTTTTTTTTTTTTTTTTCCTTTTTTTATTTTAGTAACCTCTATGGCTCAAACATACAACCCTGAGATCAAGAGTCCCAAACTCTACCAACGGGGCACCCCAGCCCTCACTCTTCTTTCTCAAAGTAGCAACATTTGAAAAATAAGAACAGAGGAAAGTCAATACATTTAAATATGTTAACTTAAAAGCAAATTTTCACTGGATTATTTTTATTTGTTGGGTCACCCTAGGCCCTGGGCAGGGACAAGGCCTGGAGACTGACTGGAGGCCTCCCCCTCTGGTGGGGACACAGACTAGCAAGCAGGTGCCAGTGGAGCTCCCTGGGTTTGTCCAAAGCCCTGGGGCCACAGGTATTTCAGAAGCAGTGCTCTTTGTGGAGTTTAGAAGGGTGAAAGTATGCATATAATGTTTAATACATAAAACCCCGAGAGAGCCTACAGCAGCCTCCCATAAACAAATAAGAATATTTCTGCAGTAAAACATAACGTTATAAATAGCTTCATGTCAGTGCAGATCAGATTTTGCTGCCAAATAAGACTTGGCATTAATCAGAAAATAAACTTCTGGTTTTCAGAACTTCAAATAAAGGACTGTGGACCTGCAAAATGGCATGCTATGCTCTAGAATAAAGGCAAGAACAGAGTACTATGGGAATGTGTAGGTATGGTACCCAACCCAGGCTGGCAGGGGGCAGGTGCATTGGTGGAGAGAATGTATAAATTGGCTCATAAGTACCAATGAAATAACAAGATCTTTTGTGTTATTGTTCCAGAGAGTTGTGAGGGAAATTGAGGAAGAGATTATTGCCTAATAATGAACTCTGAGAGATTGCTTTTGAGTTTTCTTACTTTATTGTTGTGTTACAAACTGTCAGATACTTCCTATTGTTGTGTTACAAGGTTAACAATGAAAACATTATTGTCTGGTCTATTCAATTCTCCTACTGATAGAAAAAATATTGCAAACAACGTATTAAATAGCAATGTCTTCATTTAAACACTCAATTATTCCTTCCATATCTAGGCCATAGTTCAAAGTTTTTATACTTTCTTACTCTTCAGTGGGTCTCTCTGGCCCCAGCCAGGCTCTCCCCTACCCCACCGTACAGTTGATTATCTCACTCTCATGCCTGAAAACTTGAAGAACTTTTTGTTGGAAAAAATTTTCTCTCTCATTCTATCTCAGATATTACATATATATGACACACACATATAGGATAGATACAAATTTATTTATTTACACACACACACACACACACACACACACACACTATAGACCAGAAGTGAGACACACAAACTTGGGTAAGAGTACAAGTACTGGTGGGGCACCTGGGTGGCTCAGTGGGTTAAGCCTCTGCCTTCAGCTCAGGTCATGATACCAGGAGCCTGGGATCAAGCTCCGCATTGGGCTCTCTGCGCAGTGGGGAGCCTGCTTCCCTCCCTCTCTCTCCCTGCCTCTCTGCTACTTGTGATCTCTGTCAACTAAGTAAATAAAACCTTTAAAAAAAAAAAAAAAAAAGAACACAAGTTCTAGGAATCCTTATCAGGATTGCAAACTGGATGGTAAAAGTGTAGGAGGGGCAAACAGGACAAAGGCCCAAGCTCAAGAGGGAGAGACAAAGCAACATGATCCAGGTGAACCAAGAACTTTTTGTTAAACGGGCCCCTCAGAGCTGAAGTGTAGGGAGAGCAGATCCAAAACTAGAATCCTCTTCACCTGTGCTTAGAATATCTCAAAGTGTGAAATATTCACGTATGAGGAGCCATTTCTAAAATCTGTTTTCTGGAGTATTTTTAACATTCCTTTTTTTCCAATCTTACTTGCACAAATTATTTGCACTATTTTTCAAGGGGGTTTTATTAAAAAAGGCAAATCCAGGCCCTGAACAAGTTAGTTATACATTAATCAATCAAAAGTATTCATTGAGAATCTATTCAAATTGACCAGCATGTAAGAGAAATCCTGAGGGAAATTGTTAGAAAAAAAAGTTAGGAAAATTTGAGCAATATGGTTTTATTATATTGTCTAATCAGTTCATTGGATGCAAAAATTATTTTTTAAAAATCATTGAAACCCCTAAAACAGCTTCATGGATGTACCTTTAAAATATTTAAAAGCTTTAAGGCATTCTTGGGTTTCTACACTGCAATGTATTTAAAATTCAGAATTCAAAAAAATAAAAAATAAAATTCAGAATTCAAAACAACAGCATTCATTTTTCCTAGTTGGGACAAAGCAAAGGCACAGAATACTAAAACCTCAAAGTTGGTCATTTGAATTATGACTATGCAAACTAGAGGAGCTTGGCTAAACATAAAAAAATGCAAAGTCTGTTCCATTTCTTGTTCCTTACCTCAAACTCCAATCTGTGGGCAGGGACAGAAAGAAGGCATGTGATGCCTGTTTCCCATATTATTTGCTTACACACCAAAAGATGATGGACCCAAATTCTATTAGAGTCTCTTTAACTGCCTCCCATCTCTTAGGTAAGATGTTCACCTAACTGGGAATTTATTTCAGTGACAATTAAAGAAAAAGTCTGTTCCAAATGAAACCTAATTTTCCTAAGGTAAGGTTGATATCAACCCTGGATTGTGAGTATATGGGGGAGGGGAAGGCGAGCAAAAGGAGAAATTAAATTCCTTCTTCGTGCAAACACAGACTGTACTCTCTGAAATAGCTTTGTTTTTGAAGACTGCAATAGTCCTGCAAGATAGGTTTATTTTAAATTTTTTATTTTTTATAAACATATAATATATTTTTATCCCCAGGGGTACAGGTCTGTGAATCGCCAGGTTTACACACTTCACAGCACTCACCATAGCACATACCCTCCCCAATGTCCATAACCCCACCCCACTTTCCCAACCCCCCTTCCCCCAGCAACCCTCAGTTTGTTTTGTGAGATTAAGAGTCACTTATGCTTTGTCTCCCTCCCAATCCCATCTTGTTTCACTTATTCTTCTCCTACCCCCTTAACCCCCCATGTTGCATCACCACTTCCTCATATCAGGGAGATCATATGATAGTTGTCTTTCTCCGCGTGACTTATTTCGCTAAGCATGATACCCTCTAGTTCCATCCACGTCATCACAAATGGCAAGATTGCATTTCTTTTGATGGCTGCATAGTATTCCATTGTTCCATGTATTCCATGTGGTATTCCATATATACCATGTCTTCTTTATCCATTCATCTGTTGATGGACATCTAGGTTCTTTCCATAGTTTGGCTAGTGTAGACATTACCACTATAAACATTCGGGTACACGTGCCCCTTCGGATCACTACGTTTGTATTTTTAGGGTAAATACCCAGTAGTGCAATTGCTGGGTCATAGGGTACCTCTATTTTCAACATTTTGAGGAACCTCCATGTTGTTTTCCAGAGTGGTTGCACCAGCTTGCATTCCCACCAACAGTGTAGGAGGGTTCCCCTTTCTCCGCATCCTCGCCAGCATCTGTCATTTCCTGACTTGTTCATTTTAGCCATTCTGACTGGTGTGAGGTGATATCTCATTGTGGTTTTGATTTGTATTTCCCTGATGCCAAGTGATATGGAGCACTTTTTCATGTGCCCGTTGGCCATATGGATGTCTTTGCAGAAATGTCTGTTCATGTCTTCTGCCCACTTCTTGATTGGATTATTTGTTCTTTGGGTGTTGAGTTTGCTAAGATCTTTATAGATTTTGGACACTAGCCCTTTATCTGATATGTCATTTGCAAATATCTTCTCCCATTCTGTCAGTTGTCTTTTGGTTTTGTTAACTGTTTCCTCTGCTGTGCGAAAGCTTTTGATCTTGATCATTTTTGCCCTTGCTTCCCTTGTCTTTGGTGACGTTCCTAGTAAGATGTTGCTGTGGCTGAGGTCGAAGAGGTTGCTGCCTGTATTCTCTTCAAGGATTTTGATGGATTCCTTTCTCACATTGAGGTCCTTCATCCATTTTGAGTCTATTTTCATGTGTGTTGTAAGGAAATGGTCCAATTTCATTCTTCTGCATGTGGCTATCCTATTTTCCCAACACCATTTATTGAAGAGGCTGTCTTTTTTCCATTGGACATTCTTTCCTGCTTTGTCGAAGATTAGTTGACCATAGAGTTAAGGGTCTATTTCTGGGCTCTCTATTCTGTTCCATTGACCTATGTGTCTGTTTTTGTGCCAGTACCGTGCTGTCTTGATGATGACAGCTTTGTAATAGAGCTTGAAGTCCGGAATTGTGATGCTACCAACTTTGGCTTTCTTTTTCAATATTCCTTTGGCTATTCGAGATCTTTTCTGGTTCCATATAAATTTTAGGATTATTTGTTCCATTTCTTTGAAAAAGATGGATGGTACTTTGATAGGAATTGCATTAAATGTGTAGATTGCTTTAGGTAGCATAGACATTTTCACAATATTTATTCTTCTAATTCAGGAGCATGGAACATTTTTCCATTTCTTTGTGTATTCCTCAATTTCTTTCATGAGTACTTTATAGTTTTCTAAGTATAGATTCTTTGCCTCTTTGGCTAGGTTTATTCCTAGGTATCTTACGGTTTTGAGTGCAATTGTAAATGGGATTGACTCCTTAATTTCTCTTTCTTCTGTCTTGCTATTGGTGTAGAGAAATGCAACTGATTTCTGTGCATTGTATATCCTGACACTTTACTGAATTCCTATACAAGTTCTAGCAGTTTTGGAGTAGAGTCTTTTGGGTTTTCCACATATAGTATCATACCATCTGCAAAGAGTGATAGTTTGACTTCTTCTTTGCCGATTTGGATGCCTTTAATTTCCTTTTGTTGTCTGATTGCTGAGGCTAGGACTTCTATACTATGTTGAATAATGGTGGTGATAATAAACATCCCTGCTGTGTTCCTGATCTTAGCGGAAAAGTTTTCAGTTTTTCTCCATTGAGAATGATATTTGTGGCAGGTTTTTCATAGATGGCTTTGATGATATTGAGGTATGTGCCCTCTATCCCTACACTTTGAAGAGTTTTGATCAGGAAGGGATGCTGTACTTTGTCAAATGCTTTTTCAGCATCTATTGAGAGTATCATATGGTTCTTGTTCTTTCTTTTATTAATGTGTTGTATCACATTGATTGATTTGCAGATGTTGAACCAACCTTGCAGCCCTGGAATAAATCCCACTTGGTCGTGGTGAATAATCCTTTTAATGTACTGTTGAATCCTACTGGCTAGTATTTTGGTGAGAATTTTCACATCTGTGTTCATCAAGGATATTGGACTGTAGTTCTCTTTTTTGGTGGGATCCTTGTCTGGTTTTGTAATCAAGGTGATGCTGGCCTCATAAAATGAGTTTGGAAGTTTTCCTTCCGTTTCTATTTTTTGGAACAGTTTCAGGAGAATAGGAATTAGTTCTTCTTTAAGAACTAATAGTATGTTTGGGGCGCCTGGGTGGCTCAGTGGGTTAAGCCGCTGCCTTCGGCTCGAGACATGATCTCAGAGTCCTGGGATCGAGCCCTGCATCGGGCTCTCTGCTCAGCGGGGGTTCTGCTTCCTCCTCTCTCTCTACCTGCCTCTCTGCCTGCTTGTGATCTCTGTCAAATAAATAAATAAAATCTTTAAAAAAAAAAAGAACTAATAGTATGTTCTTATAATTGTTTGTATTTCTTTGGTGTTAGTTGTGATCTCTCCTCTTTCATTCATGATTTTATTTATTTGGGTCCTTTCTCTTTTCTTTTTGATAAGTCCGGCCAGGGGTTTATCAATCTTATTAATTCTTTCAAAGAATCATCTCCTAGTTTCGTTGATTTGTTCTATTGTGGTTTTTTTTTGTTTCTATTTCATTGATTTCTGCTCTGATCTTTATGATTTCTCTTCTCCTGCTGGGTTTAGGGTTTCTTTCTTGTTCTTTCTCCAGCTCCTTTAGGTGTAGGGTTAGGTTGTGTACTTGAGACCTTTCTTGTTTCTTGAGAAAGGCTTGTACCACTATGTATTTTCCTGTCAGGACTGCCTTTGTTGTGTCCCACAGATTTTGAACCATTGTGTTTTCATTATCATTTGTTTCCATGAATTTTTTCAATTCTTCTTTAATTTCCTGGTTGACCCATTCATTCTTTAGAAGGATGCTGTTTAATCTCTATGTATTTGAGTTCTTTCCAAATTTCCTCTTGTGATTGAGTTCTAGCTTCAGAGCATTATCGTCTGAAAATATGCAGGGAATGATCCCAATCTTTTGATACCAGTTGAGGCCTGATTTAGGACCGAGGATGTGATCTATTCTGGAGAATGTTCTATGTGCACTAGAGAAGAATGTGTATTCTGTTGCTTTGGGATGAAATGTTCTGAATATATCTGTGATGTCCATCTGGTCCAGTGTGTCATTTAAGGCCTTTATTTCCTTGTTGATCTTTTGCTTGGATGATCTGTCCATTTCAGTGAGGGGAGTGTTAAAGTCCCTACTATTATTGTATTATTATTGTGTGTTTCTTTGATTTTGTTATTAATTGGTTTATATAGTTGGCTGCTCCCACGTTGGGGGCATAGATATTTAAAATTGTTAGATCTTCTTGTTGGACAGATCCTTTGAGTATGATATAGTGTCCTTCCTCATCTCTTATTATAGTTTTTGGCTTAAAATCTAATGGATCTGATGTAAGGATTGCCACTCCTGCTTTCTTCTGATGTCCATTAGCATGGTAAATTCTTTTCCACCCCCTCACTTTAAATCTGGAGGTGTCTTCGGGTCTAAAATGAGTTTCTTGTAGGCAACATATGGGTGGGTTTTGTTTTTTTATCCATTCTGATACCCTGTGTCTTTTGATTGGGGCATTTAGCCCATTAACATTCAAGGTAACTATTGAGAGATATGAATTTAGTGCCATTGTATTGCCTGTAAGGTGACTGCTACTGTATATTGTCTCCGTTCCTTTCTGATGTACTACTTGTAGGCTGTCTCTTTGCTTAGAGGACCCCTTTCAATATTTCCTGTAGGGCTGGTTTGGTGTTTGCAAATTCTTTCAGTTTTTGTTTGTCCTGGAAGCTTTTTATCTCTCTTTCTATTTTCAATGATAGCCTAGCTGGATATAGTATTCTTGGCTGCATGTTTTTCTCGTTTAGTGCTCTGAATATATCATGCCAGCTCTTTCTGGCCTGCCAGGTCTCTGTGGATAAGTCTGCTGCCAATCTAATATTTTTACCATTGTATGTTACAGACTTCTTTTCCTGGGCTGCTTTCAGGATTTTCTCTTTGTCACTAAGACTTGTAAATTTTACTATTAGGTGACAGGGTGTGGACCTACTCTTATTGATTTTTGAGGGGGTTTCTCTGCACCTCCTGGATGTTGATGCTTATTCTCTTTGCCATATTAGGGAAATTCTCTCCAATAATTCTCTCCAATATACCTTCTGCTCCCCTCTCTCTTTCTTCTTCTTCTGGAATCCCAATTATTCTAGTGTTGTTTCATCTTATGGTGTCACTTATCTCTCAAATTCTCCCCTCATGGTCCAGTAGCTGTTTGTCCCTCTTTTGCTCAGCTTCTTTATTCTCTGTCATTTGGTCTTCTATATCGCTAATTCTTTCTTCTACCTCATTTATCCTAGCAGTGAGAGCCTCCATTTTTTATTGAACCTCATTAATAGCTTTTTTTATTTCAACTTGGTTAGATTTTAGTTCTTTTATTTCTCCAGAGAGGGCTTTTATATCTCCCAAGAGGGTTTCTCTAGTATCTTCCATGCTTTTTTGAGTCCAGCTAGAACCTTGAGAATCGTCATTCTGAACTCTAGATCTGACATATTACCTATGTCTGTATTGATTCGGTCCCTAGCCTTTGGTACTGCCTCTTGTTCTTTTTTTGTGGTGAATTTTTCTGCCTTGTCATTTTGTCCAGATAAGAGTATATGAAGGAGCAAGTAAAATACTAAAAGGGTGGCAAAGACCCTAGGAAAATATGCTTTAACCAAACCTGAAGAGATCCCAAATCATGGCGGGGAGAAAGGGGATAAAAAGAGGTTCAGAAAAAAAAAAAGAAAGAAAGAAACAATTAAAATAAAGAAAATGAATAAAGAAAAAATATAATATATATATATTAGATAAACTAATTAAAAAATGTTAAAAAAAAGGTAAAAGTTAAAAAAAATTTAGCAGAAGAAGAGAAAAAAATTGAAAAAGAAAAAAAATTAAATTAACTACAAGACTAAAGAATCATGGGGAGAAAGCCATGAGTTCCGTTCTTTGCTTTCACCTCCTCTGGAATTCCGCTGCTCTCCTTGGTATTGAAACTGCACTCCTTGGTAGGTAAACTTAGTCTGGCTGGATTTCTTGTTGATCTTCTGGGGGAGGGGCCTGTTGTAGTGATACTCAAGTGTCTTTGCCCCAGGCGGAATTGCACCGTCCTTACCAGGGGCCGAGCTGAGTAATCAGCTCGGGTTTGCTTTCAGGAGCTTTTGTCCCCTGAACGCTTTCTGTAGAGTTCTGGAGGATGGGAATGAAAATGGCGGCCTCCTGATCTCCAGCCCGGAGGAGCCGAGAGCCCGGGGCCCCACTCCTCAGTGCGCCCTCAGAGAACAGCGCCCAATTACTCCCGTCTCCGTGGCCTCTGGCCAGGCTCCTAGCTCACTGAGCCTGCGACCAGTTCAAGGTAACCCCGAGCTAAGAGCTCACTCTTCGGCTCTGTCTCTGTAGCCAGCTTCCCCATTCTGATACCTTCAAGTTCTGCGACACTCAGACACCCCCGATTCTTCTGTGACCCTGCAGGACCTGAGGCCATGCTGACCCCACATGGGCTTCACCCCAGTTTAGCCTCTGGAGCGATGTCCCTCAGCGGAAGAGACATTAAAAAGTCCTGGTTTTGTGCTCCGTTGCTCCAACGCTTGCCGGGAGCCGGCCCCTCCCCCCAGGGTCTATCTTCCCGTCGCTTTGGATTCACTTCTCCGTCAGTCCTACCTTTCAGACAGTGGTTGATTTCCTGTTACTAGAATTGCTGTTCTTCTCTTCGATCTGCCGTTGGATTTGGAGGTGTTTGCAATCTTTAGATAAGCTATCTAGCTGATCTCCTGCTACCTGAAGTAGACTCAGCCTGCTACTTCTCGGCCATCTTGACTCCTCCCCGCAAGATAGGTTTTTTAAAAATTAGGAAAATAAGGCTCAGAGGTGGAACTGCATAGAAGACCCAGCTTCTAGGAGACCCAGTCAAACCGAAATTCAGATTCCTTGCTGCTTGCCGCATGTGCTTTCCAGACCATATCTGACAGGAAATGCATTTTCTGCAATGCGTTCGTGCATTCCTTCAAACGAATATTTAGTAAGTAGTGTTTGAGACTTTATATAGTAGTACCTGCCAAGTGTCAGGCACCGTGCAGGAACACAGGAGGGAACGAGTCATACAAAAATCCCCAATATCAAGGAGTACATTTATGCGGAGAAGAGAGAGAAGAAATAAAAGAAATAAGCAAAATATCTAAGAAACCAGATGGTGGAAGTACCATGAAGAAAACTAGAGCATGAAGGGACCAAAGGTACAAAGCAAAGGGAGACTGTAGATTTCACTGGGTTGGTCAGAAGAACCACACCGACAATGAGCATTTGAACAAAATCTTGAAGGAGATGAGATACTGATACGTGGATATCCATGGGAGAGCATTCTGGGGAGGGAAACAAGAGCCAAACCACCACGTGAGAGTGTGTCTAGCACGTTCAGACAAAAGCGACGGGGGCGGTGTGGCTGGGGCAGAGCGGAGAAGTCAGAGTATATAGGAGAGGATGCCGGGCCTGTCTGGCTTCCACTCTACATGAAGTAGGAAGCCATTGGAGAGTTTCGAGGAGAAGAGTGACAGGTTGTGGATTACATTACCATTTCATGTTGGCCACTCTTTGAGAATAGTCTGGAAGTGCCCCTGTAGAAGCAAGAGAACAAAATTCAACCAAATAAATTTTAAAGATCTTAGTGGTTTTGTTCAACAATTCATGAATGAGGTAGCATACCATCTAGCAAATAAAAAGGAACTCTGAGGGGCGCCTGGGTAGCTCGGTTGGTTAAGGGTCTGACTTTGGCTCAGGTCATGATCTCAGGGTCCTGCGATCGAATCCCACATCTGGCTCTCTGCTCAGCAGGGACCCTGCTGATCGTCTCCCTTTGCTCCTCCAGGCCACTCCTGCTCTCTCTCAAATAAAAAGATAAAAAATCTTAAAAAAAAAACAAAAACCCACACCAATAAGCTCTTATGGGGTGTCTGGGTGACTCAGTTGGTTAAGCGATGGTCTCTTGGCTTCGACTCAGGTCCTGATCTTAGGGTTGTGCCATCACACCCCTCCTCAGGCCTCAGGCTCAGGCGAGGTCTGCTTAAGATTCCCTTCCCTCTCCTTCCATGCTCTCTCTCTCTCAAATACATATGTAATTTTTTTTTTTTTTTTCTAAAGGAGCTCTAAGGAGCTGTACAAAGTGGAAGATAATTATAGGCAGAAAGAGGCAGGACAAGAAAACTTCGAGCAAAGAGTGGATTGCTTCAGGCAAAGTCTCACCTTCAGACAATGACCTCACTAGCACTGACCAGGTAATTCCAGGTTGACTGGCCTAAGTTTCCGTTCCTGGGAGAGGTTGAAACTATAATTAAGATAGGTAGTAAGTCTTGGTTTGGGGACACGGGCTTAGTACAAGTAACTCCATTCTGGACCTATGATGTCTTTTTTTTAACAGAAGAAAGAATGCAGAACAGTAGACCAGGGTCTCCCTCATTGTTATTCAAGGTATTCTTAATCGCTGGCAGGCAGGAGAATCTCTGAAAGAACTGAACAGGGATGTTCATCAGGGGAGCCATCAGCCCCCTCACAGCGGGTCACCCACCATCTGCGTCACCCTTTTCAGTATAAAATGGCTGGATAAACCAATTGCAACAATATTGCTAAACAGAACAGCACTTGGAAAGAGATTGAGCCTGATGAGCATTAATGGAAAAAAAGAGGACTAAGGTATGTCTGTAAACCTAATAAAGCAAATACAAGGAAAGAGAATAGCTTTTTTTCCCTTACCTGATCATCTATTTGTATGAAAAGCAGTGGTATTTACCCCCTCTGCAGAGAAAGATTTGGGGACAGACAAATTTCATAATACCCTATAGGCCCACTCCCTTGCCACACCCTCCATTTAATTTTTTTAAAAAGATTTTATTTATTTATTTGACAGACAGAGATCACATGTTGGCAGAGAGGCAGGCAGAGAGAGAGAGAGAGAGAGAGAGAGAGAGGGAAGCAGGCTCCCTGCTGAGCAGAGAGCCCGATGCGGGGCTTGATCCCAGGACCCTGAGATCATGACCTGAGCTGAAGGCAGAGGCTTTCATCCTCTGAGCCACCCAGGCACCCCCCTCCATTTAATTTTGACTACTATTTTCATTTACCCTTAGGGTCCACTCTTGAACACTCTGGCTTGGGCCCAGTGGGATAAGACAAAGGTAACATCAAACTGAATCGTGATAGAATGCCACATAGCTCTCAAGAAAAACCGTATCCTGACGGTCTCTATTCTGACAGCCTGAGCTTTATAATTCTGTTATAGCTTCATCCAGGACTGATAGAAGAAAGCATTAAAGTATCAAATAGACCTTGATTAGAAACTACTGAAGAAAATATCTTCATGGTTTTTGTGTGTGGTACAGGGGAACAAGACCACTGCAATTCAATATGATGAACACATATTAAGAGAAGAAAACTTGAAGAGCTAAGTAACAAATAATAATAAATAAGAAAGTGATCTTACAAATTAGGTAATATAGGTGAAATCATTTTGGGAGTTTTAAAGAGTTTTAGAGACACAAGCTGGTGTTATCAGGTAAAGAAAATCAGGGGATGTCATGGTAACAGCACAGAATCTATTGGCCAGGCATTTACTTTTAGTATTATGGGAATAAAGACTTCACGGTGAAAATATTTGCATTTCTAAAGCACTTCTCATTCTTTTAAAAAAGCTGTATATGTACAAGGAAAGAAATTAAAATATTACAATATTATAAACTGTGCATTGTATCTGACTGCTAGGCCCTCAACTCTTTTCCTCAAAGACAACCAGTTTCTAGTTTCTTCTGTAGCCTTCCATATCTATCTGTCTGTCTATCGATCGATCATCTATCTATCTATTCATTCATATTTCTTACCTATATCTCTGGAATAAAAACAATTGGTTGTCACCTGACAGCTTTTCTTTACTCTTTCACATTTTGTGGGTTTTGGTATAGTCATCACACCTTATACTGAAAAATAAGTGGCATTCATTTTTTTTTCTCTGAAAATATTCAAGCAATTGGTACATATGTGAACATTTAAGTTGCAGCTTTGTCTTCAAAAGCCCACTTTACAATTTACCAAGGCAATCTGCCTGACCCTGTTAGAGGTCAGAACTTTAGGATCAGTGCCTGTCCTGACAAAATCCTTAAATGTTTGCTGCTCAGGATTCCTGTACTCACTGCATTCAGTGGGAATTCCAAACATGCTGAGAAAGCAGCGCTGATTCATTTAACCATGGGCTTTGGAGGGAGGCTGCTTTCCTGAATACTTCCCAAAGAAGTTATGTTAGGTGACTGTCCTCTGATTCCTGAGTCTTTCTTCTTTATGGAGTCTGTTAAGTATTTTGTGAATCTAGGGAACATTTCAATACAAAACAAATACTTAGCTAGAGGAGGAGAAGGAAAAAAATGTTTTAAAATTTACTTTTATTTAAATTCTATTAATTAACATACAATGTATTATTATGTATGTATGATACATAAAATGTATCACAGGTAGAGTTCAGAGATGCATCAGCTGCACAGAACACCCAGTGCTCACTCCATCACGTGCCCTCCTTAGTGCCCACCACCTGTCGCCCCATCCCCCACCCCCCTCCCCTGGAAAAATTAAGTTCCTATATCCTTTGAATATGAAGCTTCACTTGAGGCACAGAAGCCCACTGCATTACGTTTACCATTTCCTTTCTTCACTGGGTGCCATGAACATGTTTCCCCGACTTATGCAGATGCTCCAGCACATACAGATCTGGCCAGGAGCTTTTTCATACCTTTTTGCCAGCTGCAGAAACTTGGGTGACTCAGGGCCTTCCCTCTGACTAATGGTCAGTAGTCTCCTAAAGTGTGTTTATTTTTTTAACAATAAACTGATTAGCTTCTGAAGTCTTTGGAAAGGATGAAAGGCGACCTGTTAGAGACTAGGGGAGGTAGGAAAGGAATCCTTGAAAAAATAAAGATCCGCCATATTTATGTTATCGATTTTATAATTTAATGTGAGAAAGGACAAAACGCAACTATTAGGAATAGTTAAAATAACAGATTACATTTACACATAGCTGAGGTATTTCAGGAAAGTGTGCACAGAGCCCTCTGACACAGGACTTCCTCTCACTCCAACGTCCCCACTACCCCCCCTTCCTAAAACAAGAAGCTCATTGACCTCATTTGTTTCTGAAATGGCTATTTCTTAAAAAATGAAGCTTTTGCTCTGAATCCTTTTTGCCACATGATGAAAATACAACTGCCAGTGTACAAAAAGTTTCCCAAAATATTCATATAGGCTGTTTGGGACCAGGCAGATAAAACAATAGCCAATTGAATTTTCCCCTTTTCACCTAATTGTTTTGGTGGTGGAAAGACCTAAGCAAAGCTTGGCTGAGCACCAATCATTCATTCTCTACAGCTACTCTTCAAGATTTCATGCTGCAGAGTGTGCTGGAATAAAGAAGTTCAAACTGACATTAGAATTAATGGTACTAATGATAGCATTTTCTCTGGAGAAAAGGATTTCTGGGATTCTATAAACTTGGAAGAGAAAGAACTGAACATATGGGATGAAATGGAGTTTATCAGGTACATACGGGATGAAAACAGATCACGGACTCAAACAAATATAAAACAATATACGCTTACTTAAATTAAGGGAAAGAGAGAAAGAAAAAACACAGTCATACCTGAATTAAGACCTCTGCTTCTTGATGCTCCTAAATCCAACCCTTACTGAGATATGCTACAGAACTCAAAAACTGGCCAGCTTCTGCTTTGCTCTAAACCGAAGACAGTGTACCATGTAGGGAAAAGGCTCGTAATTCCTGTTTCCTTTCTTTTCTAGAGTACAGCTTATTGCTTTTCACCGCTCGGGAGAAAAAAGTACCAGATTTGTGGGGGCTTTTTCCCTCTCACCTCATCCCTAGACCCAGATGAAGCTTTTATCCTCATCCCTTTAGCCTTTCAATTCATTTCAAGGCACTGGGTTGGTGCTGATGAGAATGGGACCAACATTTTAAAAAGAGATTAATTATGCCGAGGAATGTCCGCTGTAAATACTGCAAGAACACTGAGCCAACCTGCCAGTGTCTATTGCTATTTACAGGAAACTGTACAAAACATAGTACTGGAACAGAAGGGAATAGGGCATGTGCCATACGCTCTGAAGATGCAGAAAAAATTCAACGTAAAATGAATTAAGGACCCACCGAAGAAAATCGAGATTAAGACGTTCAAATACATATGCGCTTCACGCACACACACACACACCCCAAATGAGCAAATAAAAATCCTTAAAACTTAGTCCAAAAACAATGTAAAACCCTATTGTGGTAATTTCAGGGCTCTATTCTTCTACAAGATAGATAGCAAGCTAGATGCTCTGTTCATAACAGCAAAGACAATTGTTCCAAAGACCTAGTCACTAAATGCTTTAAAAAAATAAATAAATAAAACTGAAAATAATTACATCAGCATATGGACTCTGGAAAATTTCTTCTACCGTAATAAGTTCAGATGGACGTTTCCTGTTTCACGTTTCTAGTACACGTTGTCTTTTAGACAATAACAGTGTGAAACAATAGTTTGGCATGAGTTCAATGCATACTAAGAAATGCCCCGGCCCTTGACGGCTGGGATGAGTCAGCCTCAAATGGCAGAGAATAAGATTTAAGAAGTTGACACATCTCGGACTTCAGTCGTTCATGTTTCTTGACCAATAAAGGGCTCTTAAATTTAACACTTGCATTTTTACAGCCAGCATTTACTCTTGTGTCTTCATAACCTGGATTTATTTCTTTTTTAAGATTTATTGATTTGAATGACTGGGAGAACACAAAAAGCCAAGGGAGGGGCAGAGGGAGAAGGAGAAGCAGGCTCCCTGCTGAACAAGGAACCTGATGTGGAGCTCGATCCCAGGACCCTGAGATCATGACCTGAGCCGAAGGCAGATGCTCAACCAACTGAGCCACCCAGGCATCCCCATAACCTGGCTTAAAAAAAAAAAAAAATAGTAAGGCAAAACTGCAATCCTGAAAAAAGAACGTGTTGCCAGTTCCTCTTAAGTTGTTAACCGGCATTAGCCTTTGCTTCCACTACTCAGCATCCTGCTCCTACTCTGAGCAGAGCGTCCAAGTATAAATGAGCTTCCCTGCCCCTCATCAAACTTGGCAAACCCCTGGCCATCCTTACCCCCTCAATGGGCCTTCCTACTACTTTGAACTTCATGAGACAAAGACAGCCAGTCCCAGGACCCTCTTAAACTTGGTAGTTCACACATTCATCTTCTCTGACGCCAGACCATGCCGCCAGCACGTGTTGGCATCGAAACAACCCAGACCAACTTACAGTATTTGGGTCAGTCATTTCCAATGGCCTGCTTCACCTCCAAGCTTCTGCCACTCAGCTAAGAAAGTAGATGAAGAGAACATTCTGAAATTGGCCACAGTGTGCAGAGGACTCAACAGTGGGACCAGCCTTAGGCAGGGCAGAATGCGAGAAGAGAAGTTGCAAAGAGCAGCAATGGGACAGGCAATGGAGGGCTGCCCTTCAGCCAGGGCTGGAAAATAGCAAGGAGAGAGGACCAGAAGTCATCCTTGACCAACCGTTCTCTTTCACTTTCTAGATACAACCAATTGCCAATTGCTCCTTGTTTTTTAATTTACTCCGAAGGGTAAAGAGATCTGCTGTTTTCATTTCCTCCAATGATAGTTTTATTTACTTAAAAATCATAAATGATATGTGTCTGTTTTCAAATTTTAAGACAATAAAGAAAGACAGAGAAAGCATAAAAATCGTCTCCCAATCTACCATCTAGGAATAGACAGTTTTAATATTTTGTCAAAAAGCCTCACAGATATTGCTGTGTACACACAGGCACATTCCTGCACACGTGTGCAGATAATTTTACAGAAAGTGAGGCATGTTACACAAGGAGTTTGCTAATCTTTTGTTTTCACTTACTAGTGGGTCATGGTGTCTATTTCCATTAACATGGATACATACAATCATTGTTAGTGGTCGCATAATATTCCATTGAGGGGATAGGTCATAATTTATTTAATAAATTTTCCTTTGAAGGAAATTATTTTTTCAATTTTACCTGTTACTGACAGCACTAATGCTAACACCTTGAATACACATGTGTGCTCTTATATGACCTTCTTTACTAATCTGATAATAAAAAATAGCTCTCATCTTTTTATTTCTATTTTTTGATCTTTGGTGAGGTTTTAACCTTTTGCAGACTATTTATATTCTTTGAAGATTGCTGTGTGCGTGTGTGTGTGAGATTCATTTTCTTTTTATTTTTAATGCTTTATTTATTTATTTGAGATAGAGAGAACATAAAAAGGGAGAGGGCCAAAGGCAGCAGAGCAGGGAGCCTGATCTGGAGCTGGATCCCAGGACTCTAGGATCATGACCTGAGCCAAAGGCAGCTGCTTAATCAGCTGAGCCACCCAGTCATCCTCCATTTTCCTGTTAGAACGCTTTCTCTTATGGAGTCATGGTGTCTTTGTATATTAGGGAGATCAACCCTTTCATCATTCATAAACGTGCCACCTATTTTTTTCCATTTTATTCTTTGCCTTTCAAACTTAACTTTATAACATCTTTTGCTGAAGCACTTAATTTTTACATAGTTCCATTTATCAGTAATTTAGTTTTTGGTTTAGCCCTACCAGTTTCATCTCCTGACATTCCTACCAGCACTGATCAGATCCTTTGTCGTCTTTCCCTCAGATAACTAGAGAGTTTGAACTGACCTCCCCACTCTCTGTCTCCTGGAATCTACACGCCACACAGCTGTTGGAGTGGGCTTTTCTTTTCTTTCTTTCTTTTTTTTTTTTTTAAAGATTTTTATTTATTCATTTGACAGAGAGATCACCAGTAGGCAGAGTGGCCTGGTCACTATTCTGCCTAAGACCATTCAGGGGTGTGTGTCTCAAACTTGCTATTGATATAATCCTCCAAGGAGTCAATGAAATGACAATGAACCACAGCAAATATTCCCAGAACATATTTATTTGAGAAGATTTTTCAGAAATAAGCAAGTATTTTTATTTTAAGAGGAACACAAATATTTGATGGAGCAGGATTCAAAATTCAAATGAATTTTTTTTAAAAAATAAACCAGAAGATTTAAAAGGAATATCAGAGTTTAAATGGCAATGGCTCAAAGGCACTGGGTACAGAGGACAAGTGTTCACCTCCTTCACCTTTGTGGCAAGGGAGCGTCTCACATTCACCAAACTCCTACTGCCTTTTCCTTCCAGGACATAGATTTCCCCCACCTCCCTTGAAGGCATATGCGACTTGGTGATTGGATTCCGGCCAGTGGAATGTGGGAGAAATTAGGATGCTCATATGATTTCTTGTCCAAATCAGGACACCGCTCAGGGTGGAAGAGGACGGTATGAACTGTTGTCCTGGGAATTCAGGCATAAATAGGAGCATGTGGTCACAGCAGGGAGAGAGGAAGTGTGCCACCAAAGGGTGGGTCCAGGTCTAACTTCTCCCGCTTGGGCTCCAGCCTGCGACTCAATGCCCTGGCTAGAACCAGGGGGCGGAAGGCCCGCGCTCACTGTTTCTGGGAGTGAGAACTCCACTTCAGCATTTCAGACCCTTGTTGGTGACAGCCGTTCTTATCCTGCTAGGACAACGTGGAGCGCAGGGGTTCCCGTGGTTGGCCTCTCCCAGCCCTCCAGCCTTACCTTTCATCTCTCTCCAGCTGGAAGGTAAGCTCTAACAAACTGAAGGCTCTCGCTCATACATTTTTAAACATCTGTTGAGGTGTCCGTCTCTCCCACTAGACAGAGAACACCTTGACGGCAGCAGGAGCAGCAGCAGCAGCAGATTTCAGTGACTATCTGTTGGATGAGGAACTATTTAGCCACATGGTTAGTAAAGCTTCCAACAGTGGCTATTTCATGTCCAGAAACAAAACTATCAGAGTTACAATGACATGGAAGTTCTTCTATCTGCGAAGACACGTTCAAACACAAGATTTTAGAAAAATGAGCCATACGTTTTTGTAGCCCCCAAATATGAGTGCAAAAATGTTCTGCCTCTTAGCTTTCACCATTGCTTTATCTTCGTCTCACTCCCATCCCAAACACACACACAAGAGCACAGGCACATGCACACATGTGCACACACACACACGCACACATTTGCATACTTCCTAGGGGAATATTCGACTTAATTAACAAGAGTAGAATAAGTTTGAAGGAAAAGAAAGCATTAGGATTTTAAGTTCAGATCCTAATGCTGGCCGGTAATCCCTACACCAAAGCCCCTGTGGGGCTTTACCACTCCTGCTTCCCAAGATGATTAAGAGTGGATGTATAATTGACAATGATGTACAGTCGAGCATGTTATCAACTCAAGAAAGGGGCTTTGCCTGCATGATTTAATTAACATTAATGGTAGTTAAGCTGCACACACAGAGCATAATGTTCTCTTTGCTCTGAGAAAAAGGAGGGCTTTCACTACCTAGATTATGAAATATCGATTAATTCATATATGCTCAAACATCCATCTAAAAATGGAATCATTCAAGCTGTCAGTCCTTCCCCCTCACCTGCATATAAAAACATAATTGCAGTCCTGAGAAGAACAGGAGTGATGAGGGAATGGAAATGAGGAAGGAGGGTAAGAGCAGAGAAAGGAAAACACAGCAAAGGAACTATGTTAAGCTCCACCCGTGGACAGACACACAACACCCACCCACACCCACACCCACACACACACACACACCACACTCTACTAATTAATGCAGCTTTGCTTTCATGCCAAATATTAACAAAACATTAATGAGAGAGAAATCTCATTAATCCATTTCCCAGTTCATCAATTATGCATCAATGCCAAGTTTTTGTTGGCCTGATATAAGATAATCCTGTTCCGATAATGATCTCGTGCTGCATATTACACAACAGCTAAGGAGCTTTCCTGACTCTTTGGGGTGGTATTCGGGATCTACTCGATTCACATGTTGTATATGTTTGTGTCCCCTATTAAGTATTCGGTGATTAAGAGATGTGTGTCCTTTAAACTGCCTGTGACTATTTCTTACCTAATACTTCATCCGTCTTTGTCACAGACACATTAGAAATTCTGTTCAGCTAGAAAAAAAAGTGACACAACATTGTGAATGTACTTACTGCCACTGAACTGTACCCTTAAGATGATTAAAATGATAAATTTAATGTGATGTATATTTTACCACAATAATATATATTTTTTAAAAAAACAAGGGAGAGAGGAGCCTGGGTGGCTCAGTCGTTAAGCATCTGCCTTCGGCTCAAGTCATGATCCCTGGGTCCTGGGATCGAGCCCCACATGGGGCTCCCTGCTCAGCGGGAAGCCTGCTTTTCCCTCTCTCACTCCCCCTGCTTGTGTGCCCTCTCTTGCTGTCTCTCTCTGTGTCAAATAAATAACTAAAATCTTAAAAAAAAAAAAAGCAAGGGAGAATAACTGTAGATTTTTGAGAATGTTAAATTATAGGGGGACTATAAATGTAAAAAAAAATAGGAGTTTTACAACAACAAACAATCTCAAAAAACCTAAGAATGTGTTTTCTTCCATGCAGAGAAAATAATATGAGATGAACGTCAGAGCCCAGACAAGCTCAAATGTGCTGTTTGCAAAGAGATTTTGGAAAAGCAAGGATGCCTGAACGGCCTCAACAACAAATATTAACTGGGCATCTGTAAGATTTCTAGCACCATACTAGTTAGCCTGGAGTTACTTATATTCAATAAGTCTCATCTTCTAACGTCTTATTCTCTGTATTCCCAGCTCATTTCTTTATCAGTGACTGGATGTCATCACTACATCTGACCAAGTACAAGTAAAGGTTAAAAGGTTTACCAGACTTGGAGTTGTGAGTAGATAGAAGGTAGGGGCTTCTTCCACTAATGGATGGGGTTATCCTTTCTATGGTGATTAAGTTTCACTTTTGAGGAGGGTTTCAGATCAATAAAGTGCCACATACTTACTAAATACTACAGTGTCACACTTCCTGTGGGTTCACAGTAAATGCTGCTAACTCATTAAATTTTCCCAACATTTTAATCAAGATCTCCAGGTTTAAATGTCATCAAATTCTGTCGTCAAGGTGTCAACTGATTGACCCTGGAGTCTGGAAAAGAATTTTCTACTCAATACCGCACAACTGAGTTTACTGCCCCAGTGTTATACAGCATCAATCCAGGGGCATCTGGGTGGCTCAGTTGGTTACGTGTCTGCCTTCGGTTCAGGTCAGATCAGGGTCCTGGGATTGATCCCACATGAGGCTGCTTGCTCACCAGGGAGACTTCTTCTCCCTCTGACTGCTGCTCTCCCTGCTTGTACTCGCTCTCTGACAGATAGATAAATCGATCAATCAGTCTTAAAAAAAAACATATAGCATCAATCTGAAGCAAGATTCTGGCCAGTAAATCACAATGAGTTTGGTAAGAAAGAAAAAATAGAAAAAGATACAGTAAAGTCTCTGTTAAGAATTCTTTGACTCTTCTGGTTTTTCACCACAGAAATATTGTTAATTTATATTTTTATCAAAAGAAAGTTGTACAAGTGTTGGAGAGGATGTGGAGAAAGGGGAACCCTCTTAAACTGTTGGTGGGAATGCAAGATATTGCAGCCACTTTGGAAAACAGTGTGGAGATTCCTTAAGAAATTTAAAATAGATGGAGATGCAATGTGGGGGGTTAGGGGAGTAGGAGAAGAATAAATGAAACAAGATGGGATCGGGAGGAGACAAACCATAAGTGACTCTTAATCTCACAAAACAAACTGAGGGTTGCTGGGGGTGGGGAGTCAGGAGAGAGGGGGGTGGGTTATGGACCTTGGGGAGGGTATGTGTTATGGTGAGTGCTGTGAAGTGTGTAAACCTGGCGATTCACAGACCTGTACCCCTGGGGATAAAAATACATTATATGTTTGTAAAAAAATAAAAAATTTTTAAAAAATGAAATTAAAAATAGAGCTTCCCTATGACCCTACAATTGCACTACTGGGTATTTACACCAAAGATACAGATGTAGTGAAAAGAAGGGTCATATGTACCCCAGTGTTCATAGCAGCAATGGCCACAATTGCCAAACTGGGGAAAGACCCAAGATGCCCTTCAACAGACGAATGGATAAAGAAGATATGATCCATATATACAATGAAATATTATGCCTCCATTATAAAGGATGAACATCCAACTTTCGTATCAACAAGAATGGGACTGGAGGACATTATGCTGAGTGAAATAAGTCAAGCAGAGAGGCAATTATCGTATGGTTTCACTTACTTGTGGAACATAAGGAATAACACAGAGGACATTAGGAAAGGAAAGGAAAGGAAAAGTGAATTAGGGTAAATTGGAGGGGGAGAAAAACCATGAGAGACTATGGACCCTGAGAAACAAACTGAGGGTTTTGGAAGGAAGAGGGTGGGGAGTTGGGTGAGCCTGGTGGTGGGTATTATGGAGGGCACGTATTGCATGGAACACTGGGTGTGGTGTGTAAACAATGAGTCTTGGAACATTGAAAATATTTAAAAATAAAATTTTAAAAAATTTAGAAAAGGGTGTCTGGATGGCTCAGTGAGTTAAGCCTCTGCCTTCAGCTCAGGTCATGATCCCAGGGTCCTGGGATCGAGTCCCACATTGGATTCTTTGCTCAGTGGAGAGCCTGCTTCCCCCTCTCTCTCTGCCTCTGCCTGCCTCTCTGCCTACTTGTGATTTCTTTCCCTGTGTGTCAAATAAATAAATAAAATCTTTTTTAAAAACTTAGAAAAGCAAAAAAAAAAAAAAAAGAAGAAGAAGAAAAAAGAAAAGAAAGAAAGTTGTACACAACTGGATGTTAAATCCTTCTAGTCACTTCTCCTTAAACTTCCTTAATGTAAAGTGTTAGTTTTATCTACTGTTTTACTGAACAACTTGATTCATTTAAAGTCTCATCTGTGTGTGCACAAATTTATCCCGTCTGTCTTCTCCAGTGAGGGCTTTTGTCTGTGATCAGTCCAACCTGCAAGAGACCAAGGAAGAAGACAGGAGGGCCTCTTCTTCAGCACTGTACCACACATGGAATGAGAGAGAAAGCACTAAGGATTATTTTAGGAGCGACTGCTGAGAGAAGTACCACTCAGTGTCCAAATTCTCATCAAAGCAAGGGGGAGCCTACTGAGGTTGGCGAAATCCTTGCTGGAGAACCAAGCCGTCAGAGAACAAGAAACAGCAGCAGGTCCAAATGGGTGGGCTGCATTTTTGTATGTTTCTTAGCATCGTGCTCTGTAAGCAGATCCAATTTGTCTGACCAAGAGGTTTGGGACAGATGACATTCAAATACCCTCAACTAGTGGATCAACTAATATTTGTGTCACAATTTTGTTTCCCAAGAAGTGTCACATGTATCATCCCAAATGACCCTTCAATCAATCCTGTGAGGTAGATATTTATTTTTTTTAAAGATTTTATTCATCCATTAGAAAGACAGAGAGAGCGTGAGTGGGGAGGGTATCAGAGGGAGAGGAACAGAGGGAGAAGCAGGCTCCTCGCTGAGCAGGAAACCTATGCAAGTCTCGATCCCAGGACCGTGAGATCATGATCTGAGTCAAATGCAGACACTTAACGTACTGAGCCACCCAGGCCACCCTGGGAGGTAGATATTAATATTATCCACCTTTTACAGATGAAGATAAGAATGAAGACTATCATTCCACCATAGAAACACCATCTGGAGCTTCCCCTTCACTGAGTCACCTAGAAATTACCATGACTCTGATTAGATGCATGTTGGAAGGGCCAAGTCTATGCATATGTTGCCTGCTGACCACCCATTGACTGGCTAGTCAGAGAAGTAGCAGTGATAGGGCTGCCTTTGGGCTGAGAGGACAGTGAGATTTGGGAAGTCTTGGAGAAACTTTTAAGCTCTCAGTTCCTCACTTAGAAGGTCCTAGAAGGAAGGCAGTGGGAAGTAGTGGCCAAGTATGAAACCTCATGAAGTTGTCCACTGATCAATCTCCAATTTTTAAATTAAAGATGACCAAGTGATTTGGGACCTATGACTCAGAAGCAATGGAAAGAGTTTAATTAAATTCTCATTTAAACAAACAAAAAGCCCTCTTTTCAGAGTTATCTACTTATGTACATGAATAAGGCTTCTTAGAATATGCAACTACAAAAATAAAACTAGAAGTTTATTGACGCTAAACCTGTCTCATTCCAGCAATAAGCAACAACTATTCATGAATAGATACATGAACTAATCATAAAATAAAATAAAAGCCCCCAAAGGGAAAAAAGGTAGAATCTAAAATTCACCTCACATCCATTTCACTGAGATGTATCTCTAATAAAATTATGTTTACTTTGAAGTCAAATACTATAAATTTTTTTAAAGATTTTATTTATTTATGTGACAGAGATCACAAGTAGGCAGAGAGGCAGGCAGAGAGAGAGAGAGAGAGAGAGAGAGAGAAGGAAGCAGGCTCCCTGATGAGCAGAGAGCCCGATGTAGGACTTGATCCCAGGACCCTGGAATCATGACCTGAGCTGAAGGCAGAGGCTTTAACCCACTGAGCCACCCAGGCACCCCAAATACTATAAATTTTTTGATCAATGGTGTATTAATAATCATTGTAATGGTGACTCATTTCAGAAAAATTTTGAGCCTCATGGTTACATAAAATATTTTTAATTTTAAATATCAATTTATATAAATATTTTTGTTGAAGTAAAACATCATAGGGTCATAAATGAAAGATAATCAAGCATAAATAGATATTATATTAGAATAAAATTCCATGGATGAAGTGGAATGAATCCGTAAGATAAGGGGGAAAGTGACATAAATACCTGTAAACAAAGATTAATGATTTACTTTTTTAAAGGGATGGTGGAGCATTAAATTGCTACAGTATTTAGATCCCATTAGTTACTATTAAAAAAGCAAAATAGGAGATTTATTTTCCAATAGAATATTTACAATATGAAGAAAATTACTTCATCTGCATCTATTTGTACTTACAATAAAAATTTTCAGCTGTAACAACGTGCAAGAGGGGCACAAACATTTTCAAAATGCTATTAATCTCTATGTGAACTGGAAAGTTTAAAGACCACTATGCCACTAGACATATACCTAAGGAATGCAGATATTTCTAAAATCTACTGTGGGAGGCAGAAGATCTACCCAAAGAATAGAGACTCCTAGCTATTCCCTATTAAAGAAAACATAAGCTATTGAATTATTTGTTTCTCAGTAACTCAATGTCTCTTACAATTGTCTGCCTGGTTTTTCTATGTATACATTTTAAAACCTACTGACCAGCTCCTTGGGTATATCAGGAGGAAACAAGAATGTAAAAAACTGATGTAAAAACAACTTTGTGATCTGTAGTGATAAACCATGCTATGGTAAATAACATTTCTCTTACATAATAAAGGAATACACGTACCCATGATCACATAATCCTTCACCCCTAACCTAACTCACCTGGACTTCATGTGGGATTATATTAGTTTTCCAAGAGTTGCTCCCAGTGACTCATCAGGAAGTTACGTACCCCCATGGAATGGCATACACGTAAATAAGAAGGCTGACATTGTACACAGGAACAAAACACATTGAACAGGAAATGACAATCTCTGTACAAGTTTTAATCTATCTCTGGGGTAAAGTGACAATCAACCACGAACATTAATACAGAACTGAATTTTGATGAAAACTCAGAGGGAAAAGTCTTTAAAACAACTTTGTTGGGGCCATTAGAACATGGAGTTCCATTACTAAAGTGTTCGGAGAAAGCTTTACAATCTTTAAACACATTGAAACTCTCTAGTGTAAAACTCTCTAGGCTAAATTATGGGAAAAGCCAGTGTCGTATCAGCCCCAAACAATCGTCCAGCATCAGAATGAAAAGAAGGAAATGTTGTTCTGAATAGCTTGCCAAGGCTAAAGAAAAGTAGAACAGTTGCCGAAGACGGATTGGTTGTGAGGAGCAGACTAAAAGGATGCATTCTAATTTGTGTTTGCCACTTCGATTTTGAAATAGGTCATTCTCTTTAAACTTAGGGTAAATATAGCTGCATTAGAGAAAAACAGAGAGGGGAAGAGAAAGACAGAGGGAGGGATGAGAAAGGACTTAACAGGTGAC
The DNA here is from genome assembly GCF_009829155.1 of Mustela erminea. Taxonomy (NCBI): domain Eukaryota; kingdom Metazoa; phylum Chordata; class Mammalia; order Carnivora; family Mustelidae; genus Mustela; species Mustela erminea. The sequence goes on from NC_045623.1 coordinate 23,727,678, forward strand.
AGTGAGAAAAGCATTTTAATTTTTAGGTTTCTCTCAATCAATACATCCCATAACCCATTATAGACGTACGAATGCTGTTTTCCCTTTTTTAATTCTTGGTGCGAGATAAAGATTAGGTTCAGTGTAAAAATAGTACATCTGGATAGTCCCAGAGTAAACAAGTGATTGACAATGTATGTGTTATGTATTCTTCAGTAACCTAATTAACCTTCGCTTTGAACAGCTTGCCTGCTTGAGTATCCAATGGAAGAATTTGTAAACAAATTACTTGACAATTTAACATAAGGTGTGGTTCCCAGACTTTTGAGGTATAATAATTTTTAAATTTATAATAAGGGAAATTTTTTAAAAACCCCACAAACTTAAAAGGAAAGACTATACTAAATCTCCATATATCCATCATACAAATTTATCAACTCATGACCAGTATTATGTCATCTGTACCTCACCTACTCATCTGTACCTCATCTGGCTTATTGTGATGCAAGTTCAAGATATGAAATGATTTTTGTCTTTGATATGAAACATTTGAGGGTGCTCCCCTATCACATCACAGTGGTTGAATTTCTAAGAGCATTCAGTTATGAAAATTGACATATATATATATATGGATTATTGCCCACCCTACTCCTACCCCCACTTCTTTGCTGATTCTGTGCTCCCACTCCCCATCCCAGCGGTCAGCAGCCCATAGCGGGGAAACTGGCGTATTGAAAATAGCTGGGAAGGTCACTTCGAAATGGGGTTATTTATTTGCACCATTACACATACTCACAACACAAATACAGCTAATATTTCTTGATGTCTTGGGAACATACTTGTCATTTCAGGTTTGCAAGCAAATTATAGAAGATAGTATTAGAATTCCTAACAGAACTGTTTTCCTCTTCACCCGCTAAACTGAGCATTTCTCTGCTAACACAGAACAAAAAACTAACACAGGCCACTGCTTTCTAAAAGTTGTTCCCCCAACAGCTGTTTAGGGGCCTTTATGACATTGACATTACCTATGAAAAAAGTCCAGATCTTTGTGGCCTGGAAATCCTTGCACAATACAGCTTAAGAGTTGGCATCCTTGTTGGCAGTCTCCCCAAGAAGCTAAGGAACAAATGAGCAGACTGTGTTCACACACTTGGAAATGACAATTCCACACAAGAAGCCTTGGTACACTCTGTACATTTCCTTTGTACAAAAGACTCATATTCAGTGCTATGAAGCCAGAATTCCTCTTACACATGAAATTCACTTTTGTAGGAAGAAAAAAAAAAAAAAGGAAAAAAGTTTCTCTTTTTTCTGTATAAGAGGGATAATTTCTTTAGTTTTCTTAGTAAAGGGAACAAAAGCAAATCTTTCCTGATTTCTGCTTAGTGCACACATGCAGTACTGATTAATGTTAATGTGATTCAAATATTTTAAACATAGTATTCCGTATTTAGTGATTATAAATATCATTCAGAAAGCTTAATCCAGGTCGATTTCAACTCCCCAAAATTTGTGTTTCAGTGAACGGAATTATTTCCACTAAATCATATTTAACCCTAATATTAGCTATATAAAGAGAAAAAAATTAAAGTAGCGTTCCATTTACACTTTGCTAGACAAAAGCAATCAACTCAAAAGGAATTCTTTCCTAGTTTCATGTAATATTCTGTTTTGTAATTTTAAATATCTGAACAAAATGTCATCATTTGAATATTCCAATTTTGGCTTTATTTTTCTAAACATGTCCGTCACAGAGCTGAACAAATAGAATACAAAAGATAACGAAGTCTTGCTTACATAGGACAATGTTTTTCTAAAACATAGTTCAAACGTGAAAGAAGGCAATCTAGTTTTCAACCAGGGAAATTACTATCTGCTTCATATGTACCGTATTAATTAGATTATACCCAAATCCTAGTAGTTTGCATAATTGTATTTAATTTGCCAGAGGGGTCAAATTATAGCACTGGGCTTTACTAAGAGGTAATGCTGTTTAGTCAGCAAAAGCATATCACATTCTAAAGAAACTGAGATGCATCTTTTAGAATAATAAAATGTAGTCTTCTTTTCAGAGTTGCAGTATGAATAGAACCCCCTCCCCAGAAATGCACCTGGCTAAACATTCAAATGCATGAAATATGGATAAACAGTAATTAGATTATTTATTACAGCCCTTTCCAGTTTTCCTGTGAATTCAATTCCTCAAATGTATTTGGTGCTCATCTAGCTAAACTATCATTAAAATATGAAATTTCAAACACTAAGCTTTTTTCCATTACTCCTTATACTTCTATCTCGTGGGATTAATATGTTTTCTCTATATTAAGTAATTCTTTTCACTCCTCACTTCCACCCCTCAGAAACAGAGTACTCCATTATAAACACACTTGCTATATTAAGGGAAAAAAGAAAGCAACTGAGGAAGAACTTTTGAAACTTGCTTATAATGGAGAAAGGAGGATCACCAAAACTGTAAGAAAAAATAAACTTGCTGTATAAGAATATCAGGATGTTTTGTAAAACAATGTTCTTCTAGAATTTATTTATTTATTTATATTTATTTTTAAAGATTTCATTTTTCTTCATTTGACAGAGAGAGACACAGCGAGGGAGGGAACACAAGCTGGGGGAGTGTGAGAGGGAGAAGCAGGCTCCTCACTGAGCAAGGAGCCTGATGCAGGGCTCAATCCCAGGACCCTGAGATCATGACCAGAGCAGAAGGCAGACGCTTAAGAACTGAGCCACCCAGGCAACCCCTTCCAGAATGTATTGAATGTTACTTTGCCCTTAGACCAACAGTGCCCGAGCAGACTTTGTGATCCTGGTGTTCAATGACTGTGGCCTACTCTGAGCTACGTGGTCTTCCACCAGCCACCCAGAAAATCAAGTTGGTTATAAAGAGCCAGGTCTACTGTTTGGCCCAGTTTGGGATTAGATATCAGCTGAAGTAACCCCCGCTCTAAAGCAATGATATATTCAGATGTAGATTATCATCAGAATCACTCAAGGCATCTTTGACAAAATACATATTTCCAGAAAACCAGCTCAGGCTTATTAAATTGTAATCTCAGAGGAGGAGGTTGCCATGGCGGTGGGGGGAGGCAGAAGTTAGAGATCAGATTCTTTTTTTAAATGTTTCCCAGAAGACTTCTTTCTTTCTTTTTTTTTTTTTTTTGGATTTTATTCATTTACCTCAGAGAAAGAGTGAGAGTCAGAGAGAGCACAGAGGGAGAGGGAGAAGCAGGCTCCCCTCTGAACAGAGAGCCCAACATGGGGCCCGATTCCAGGACCCTGAGATCATGACCTGAGCCAAAAGCAGATGCTTAACTGACTGAGTGACCCAGGCGCCCCCCCCCCGCCAGAGGATTTTTAAAAAACAGCTTTATTAGATATAATTTGCGTACAATTCAGCCTTATCAAGAATACAATTCAGTGGTTTTTTAGTATAGTCACACACACATGCAGTCCTCGCCACTCTCAGGCTTAGACCCTTTCTAATCACCTCACAGAGAACCCCATACTCTTTAGCTACTATACTAAAGTGAGGGATTCGAGTTCAAATCACAGCTCTGAGGGCGCCTGGGTGTCTCAGTGGTTAAAGCCTCTGCCTTCCACTCAGGTCATGATTCCAGGGTCCTGGGATCAAGTCCCACATCCGTCTCTCTGTTCAGCAGGGAGCCTGCCTCCCCCACTCTCTCTGCCTGCCTCTCTGCTTACTTGTGATCTCTGTCTGTCAAATAAATAAATAAAATCTTCAAATCACAGCTTTGTCACTTACTAGCTGTATGATTGTGAGCAAGTCACTTCATCTCATTTCCCTCATCTGTAAAACTGGTTTAATAATAGCATCTGCCTCAGGGGTTGATATGAAGATTAAATAAGTTATAACATGCATAAAGTACTTAAGACAATATCTGGCACATAGTAAGCAGCAGATAAGTATTATAACAATGATAAGAAGGTTCTTTTTATATTATAATCACATGCCCCCTAAAAGTGAGTAAAAAGGAAATTGCAGAATCACTTGGTCCACCTTTGGGTGTTCAGAATAGTCTGAGATTCTTTTATAAATTTAATAGAACTTTGTGTGGAGAAGTACCATTATGAGGCACTTACTATTAGAAGTGTATTGTATTCTCGGATTGCATGGAGCACTGGGTGTGGTGAAAAAATAATGAATACTGTTTTTCTGAAAATAAATAAATTAATTTATTTAAAAAAAAGAAGTGTATTGTATTCTCAAGTATGTTATGACAAATAAAAAGTTGAGAATCTTCCTCTGTCCTGATAACATGGAGAAGGGATTGCAGTGGAGAGACTGAAAGTGGGAGCTGAGTGAGTAGATTCCTACAATAGCCCAGGAACTTAAATCAATAACCCAGATAGAAATGGAAAATGACCACCAGTAAGTCTGACTTTGAAATATCTGGAGTAAATAATATCTTCATTGGAGGCTCCCCAAAAGTAACTTTGAGCCCCTAGAGAGGCCTGGAACTAGCCCATTCCACTGGTAAGGAATCCCAAAATTTGGAGTAGAGTCTCCAGTCAAGCTATATACTTCTGGAGACTCACTGTAATTCAATTTAAATATCTAAGACAGTTTGTAGGATCCAAAGATCTGGCCAGAGGTCCAGAAGCCTCCAGAAGCTGTTATGCCGGTTGATGTAGTGCACCAATAAGGGGAGTCCAACAGAACCTCTAGCAACAGAAAACATTTCCAGTAAGCCATGCTTCATGATGAAGGCTTTCTTCAAATGGTTTTAGTTATGAACTGTAAATCAGTAAGCATGCAATTTGAAGAGCTGTAAATCATCTATAGGGAAAATGTTTGGAAAGACATTTTACTGAAACAAAACAAAACAAAACACATAAAGTACAGCTCTCTGCTAGAACATGATTCTGTGTCCCCATCCATGTGCTCCCTTATGTTTGGTAGGCAGAATAATGCCTGACCCTTTACCCCCTAAAATGACCACATCCTAATCTCCGAATTTGTAACTATGTTGACTTACACAGCAAAAGGGATTTGCAGATGTGGTTGAAGTTATAGACCTTGAGTTTGGAGATTGTTCATCCAGATAACCTTGGATAAACCAGGTGGACCCAGTCTAGTCAGAAATCTTCCAGCTGTGATCAGAGACAGGAACAACAAAGACTTCACCCACCATCGCCAGTTTTTAAAATGGAGGAAGACGGCCATGAGCCAAAGAATATAGTAGCCTCTAAAAGTCAAGAGTGGCCCTCCGTTTACAGCTAAGAAGAAAATGGGGCTTCAGTCCTTCAACCACGTGGAATCAATTCTGTCAACACTGGAATGAGGAAGGAAGTGGAAACTGCCAAAGCACCAAGAGAAAGGAATATAAACCTGAGGAATCCTTGATTTTAACCTGGTGAGACCCCTACTGGACTTCTGACCTACAGGAGCATAAGATAAAAACTTTGTGAGGGCACCTGGGTGGCTCAGTCATTAAGCGGCTGCCTTTGGCTCAGGTCATGATTCCAGGGTCCTGGGATGGCGCCCCACATTGGGCTCCCTGCTTAGCGGGAAGCCTGCTTCTCCCTCTCACACTCCCCGGCTTGTGTTCCCTCTCTCACTGTGTCTCTCTCTTAAATAAATAAATAAAATCTTTAAAAAAAAAAAAAAAAAAAAGAGAGAGAGAGGAAAACTTTGCATTGTAAAAAAACAAAACAAAAAAAAACCCCCAAAAACTTTGCATTGGATTAAACCAGTACATTTTTCAATAGAAAAACTAACATTTCACATTACTAAATTTTGGTATAAAAATTATTTCCAGTGGGCTGTGGAAACATAAAAAATGTGAATGAAAAGTATTTTCTTTTTATTTTTTAAAAGATTTTATTTATTTACTTTAGAGAGAGCACACACACGTAAGTGGGAGATGGGGCGGAAAAGAGAATCTCAGAGTCCCCAGTAAGTGTGGAGCCAGAGGAATCTCAATCCCATAACCCTGAGATCATGGCCAGAGCTGAAACCAAGAGTCAGAGGCTTAAGTGACTGAGCCACCTAGGCACGCCTAAAAATAGTTATTTTCAATTAAATATTAATCTGTTATTGGTACTAAGTGTGACTCCATTTCATTTTCATTAGCTTATGGGACTACGGGGAGCTTTTAACTGTCATGAAGAGGTTCCTCTTATTTCATGGACACTCATAGGATGCAGGCATACGCGTTTCTTCTGATTGTTAGGTTAACTAAAATTAACTACACAAATACCCAAATGTTTGAGAAATAGTTTGTAACTAAAAGGATTCATTAGGACAGGGATTCTTGTGCTATTACATAGCTACAACATGCATAACCTTAAACAACAACACTGATACATCGATGACCTTATTCAAAACGGTGACATGACTAGAACATCAAAGGCAAACAAGGGCACTCAGCAAAGTGAAGAAAGTAATATTTCGGGGCACATATGGAGAAATTGATTTTAAAAACCATGCTTGGGAACTTCATAGGATTTTAACTTTTTACTATACACATTGGCAGTTCCTACTGATCTTCCTTTCTAGGATCTCACACCCCTACTGATGACGCCTTATACAATGAAACTTAAGATCCTATCCATGTTTGGCTGATAAAGAGTAACAAACTTGATTTTAAGTAGATAGCCTATCACTCCAAGATTAGATTTGGATTTTCTTTCATAAAGGATTTCCTTGAAATAATATGTGTTGCAACAAAATTTGAACGATAAGGCTCATTCAGTTCCATAATACCCAGCGTTACAATTCCCGTATTTAATACAGTTGACATTCCAGATAGAATTCTGTCCATTTTTAATACATATTCTATCATGGATTAGATCTCTGCTTAAGCTTATTATCTGATCATAGTTTCCATTATAATCTGCCTGTGTACGTCCCCACAGACTGCTATGCCTGGCTTTCCTTCGCTTATTCTCAGATGAAGATGGGCAGTGCAGAGCCATGAATGAATTGCATAATTGGATAAGGTAATCTGTCCTGCCTCCAGGCTGCTCTGTCCCCTACCAAGCGTCTGCTGCCTTTTTGCCCTGCAACTCTCCTCCCCCATGAAAACAGGAATGAGTGTGATATCATCTTTTCTAGCTGAGACTGATTCAGATGTTTGTATTTCTAAGCTTCTTATCTCTAATTGTGGAATGAAAGGATTTATCAACAGTTAAAGTGATTTTTTCTTTCCCTTTAGGCAAAACAGTTTGTGGAAGCACAATGCTGGGCTCAATGTTAACCCTGAAGGCAAAACAATTTTAGTTAGCGTAGAGTGCAGTGTGTGTTGGGGGAGGAGGAAGTTGTAGTGAGAGAGGTTGTGTGGAGAAAGATGATGAGGTATCAGAAAGAACACCAGGCTATGTAAGAACCCTTATTCTATGTCTTCTCTCCTTTTCAACCTTTCATTCTTTGGCTCAAGAGTCTCAAATTTTGGAGTTCTGGGGTCTGTTCATTTCTCAAAAGCAGAGCCTGATGCATGAATTAAGTGATTAACTTTGTATGGGAGCTGCAATCCCAGGGCAGTGAGAGTGAGGAACAAAGAAGTTTAAGTGTGAGAAGGGTAAGTAAGGAACACAAGGTCCCCAGGCCAGTCACTACTTCATAGTAAGTTTTCATCTGCTCAGCCACACTGGAAACTATGCCTGAGAATGGACAGGAGGGTAAGAAAAGAGAGAATTGATCAATTTGACTCCCTCTGAGCTCCTGGCTTCCACTGGTTTAGGATCCTATACTTCTGGATATAACATCTAACTGAACAGGAAGCCAAATTCCACGCCCTGTGTTGAAGTGTTTCATCTGAGCCCATAAGTGAGAGAAGCAGCCAGAGACTCTGGACATATGGCTGGTTGCTGGCTACACAGTGATAACCAAAGGGAAAGGCCAATATTCTTGGACAAGCAATTAGTTCGCTCCACACAGCAGCATCATGTGAGGCATAGAGTAGGTATCCCATAGAAGCTTTCAAGGAGGAGTTGATGGCTTAGAATACAAGGCCAGCAAGGCCAGTGGCATCCAAGGGGGGGTACAAGCTATGTCTTACATGTTTTTTCTATTTAATGAAGCTTATAAGTTCTTTCAGAATGGGACTATGTATTTTCATCTTTGACTCCTCTGTAATGATACTACATGCTGAACTTAGGTGAGACTGACCTCAAGGGGTACTATAATTCTAAACATAGCTAGGAGGAAAGAGCAAAGAAGCAGGATTGAGCGAGACAGGAGACACTCAGCAGTTTAAACTGGAGTTAGTAAAGAACCCTGTTGGACTAGAGCGTGATCAAAGACAGAGCTAAGGGGGTCTAATTTTCCTGGGCTATGGTAACAATGGAGATACTAAGAATCAGGTGGTAGCACATCCCGGCTCCACTGGAAGTGCGTGATAATGTAGCATCCCAGCCAGTAGTTGAAGATGTAGGAGACAAGACCCAGTTCCCAGGAGCAGAGCACAAGGTACTAAAGATCCAGCCATTGGTTAAGTGTCCATAGTCATTTCAGTTCTAGGCAGGGCATCGGAATTTTTACAAAAGGGGGACACCAAGACAAGAGGCCTCATAACTGGGCTATATAAACACGGCAGGGTTTTTATAGATGGATGACATTATCAATAGTATTTGTATTAATACCAATAATTTGTAGTCAGTATGGATTATGTATACTATTTCCCTATATTACTTAATTTTCCCAACAGCTCTCTTAGGTAGACACTTTCATTATTTCCTTCTTACAGATGAAGAAACGAAGAGACAGGAAAGTTAAATAACTTATCCATGGTCACACAGCTTATAAATAAAGGGAATAAGATCTAACCCCAGAGGAGTCTGTCTCAGAGCATAGACCTCAAGCACCATTGAAAATATTAAATTAAATAAAGCTCGCAAAGTGCTTAACCGAGTTTCAGTCATATAGTAAGCACTCAGTGAATACTATCAATTGTCAATTATTATTGTTATTATTAGTTGTATTTAATAGGAGAAGTACTATTAGCTGTAGTGGTAGTAGTCAGCAAGTCACTAGTGGTGGGAACTATCCTTAACCATAGGGCCTGAGAGTCAGGTGTGAGGGAGAAGTCCAGATAAAGGGACACACAATGTAGATAGAACACTGCCCTGTTAACAAATGGAATTAAGAGGTAACATAGTGGGGCACCTGGGTGGCTCAGTGGGTTAAGCCTCTGCCTTCGGCTCAGGTCATGATCTCAGGGTCCTGGGTTCGAGTCCCACATCGGGCTCTCTGCTCAGCGGGGAGCCTGCTTCCTCCTCTCTCTCTGCCTGACTCTCTGCCTACCTATCTATGATCTCTCTCTCTGTCAAATAAATTAAAAAAAAAAAGAGGTAACATAGGATAGAAGCTAAAACCATGGACTTTAGAACTACAAAGGCCTATGTTCTGTTATTGATTAGCAGCAAGACCTTGGGGAAATTACTCAAGAGATGTGAGCTTCAAATAACTCAAAACTGTACCTGGCAGAGTGCACAGCATATAGTAATAATTCAAGAAAAGCTTGTAGAATAAACTCACTTCTTCATTTCCATGCTTTCCACTCAAGAAAAAAAAAACAAAAACAAACAACAAAAAACCAGGGGAGCCCGACTGGCTCAGTCTGTTCAGCATGCAGCTCTTGATCTTGGGGTTGTGAGTTCAAGCCCCATGTTGGGCATACAGCTTGCCCCAAATCAATCAATCAATCAATCAATCACTACCGTTAAGCAAGCAATAAACCACTACAGTCTCTTAAAAACAAACAAACAAAAACAAAAACAAAAAAACCCAAACCAAACCAAATCACTACACAGTTGCTATTTAAACTTCTAAATACCAAAGCAAATTCATGCCATAGAGTGTAGCCACTTTTTCAACGAATATAATTTGTCACCCCTACCCACCTAATACTTCAGTAGCCTCCTAATCTGTGCCCCCAAACCCCCAAACTGTAGCACAACCAAAGAAAAATTTATGATGTGCTGTTCCTCTCATCCTGATTCTGCGTTGCTACAGCAGACATACTCGTGTTATTCATTTATCTGAAGTCATTGTGATTTGACAAGCAGGAGGAAAATTTAAAAGAGTGCATATTTATCCCCCCAAAACAGATCAGTTTTAAAGAAACTAGTTCTCATTTTAACTATACTGCAGTTATACATGGAAATAAACATATATTAAAAGGAATGGGTCTTTCATTAGTCATCTTTCATTAGTAACCTTTCATTAGTAACTCTTTCATTAGTAACATTTCACTATAAATTTGAATTTCATTTCCTGGAACTCAAAGAAAAGAATGCTTTAATTCAGGAAGAGAGGAAAAGACAGAGAGAGGAGAGAAGCGAGGGGGGTGGGGACAGGAAGGAAAAGAACATGACTGCCACCTCTCGCTCGCTTCTCTAGAAATGAGAAAATGGCCAGAAACCCTGGCACTCGCTTGCCAAAGGGTCACACAGACAGTCTGAGTTTTGTTTTTACTTCCATGACCTTTGATGGGTCTCAGTGCAGTCAGACCAGCTTTGCATATATATACTGACACTATGGAAACCACACAGATAAGCTTTGGGTTTGTGTGCTGTATTTACTTTGGCACTTAACAATCATATACATATTTTCCTGTTAGAGCTCCCCAAGGCTTTGTGCTGATCTTGAGACACTTTTCTCTTTGATTCAGCTTTTGAATTTCATCGTAATTACTTCAGAAATGTATGTATTTTAAAACTGTTTGTTTTTGTCGCTTAACGATAGTTCTGTTTTGTTTTGGAGTGCATTGTAAGAATGCTTGCTTTAGCAGAAGTAGGAAGGATTCTGTTCAAACTGGGAAATACATACTCTCCCCCTGAACTTCTAGAAGGATCCAAATAAAGGAATCCTAGTTTCTGGAGGAACAGAGACTTCCTTAAGGTCGCCTTCTCAGTTAAAGACCCAGGAGTTTCAGAGTGTTCTTTGACATCGACTGTCTTTGAGAACTGGCCCCTTCTACCCTTCTGGCAAAATATCACTGGCTTCAGTTAGTTCACACCCCCTTGTCTCATTGAGGACAAAGTCTACACTCTTGGAACTCTACAGGAAGACATGTTAAGAATGATAATTTTTATTAATCTGAGAAATATGTTCTAATTTTTTTCAAAGATTTTATTTATTTATTTGACAGACAGAAATCACAAGTAGGCAGAGAGGCAGGCAGAGAGAGGGGGAAGCAGGCTCCTTGCCAAGAAGAGAGCCTGATGCGGGGCTTGATCCCAGGCCCTGGGATCATGACCTGAGCAGAAGGCAGAGGCTTTAACGCACTGAGCCACCCAGGTGCCCCTATATTCTAATTTTTAAATTGTGGTTTGCTATGGACTGCATGTTTATGTCCCCCAAAATTCATTTGCTAAAGCCTAAATCCCCACTGTTGCGGCATTGGGAAGTGGGACCTTTGGAAGGTAATTTGGTCCTGAGGTGGGAGCCCTCATACTGTGTTCATATGAGAAGAGACAGGAGAAAGATGATTTTTCTCTTAGCAACGTGAGGATGCAGCAAGAAGGCAGCTGGTCTACAAGCCAAAAAGTGGGACTTTACCAGACGCCAAAGGTGCTGGCCCCTTGACTTTCGTTGTCCTCGTGTCTAAGAACCTGGAGAAATAAATTTTTATTTATTTATTTATTTTTCTTTTCTTTTTTTTTTCCTTTTAGAAACTATGGTTTTTTTTTAATTAAATTTATTTATTTTCAGCATAACAGTATTCATTATTTTTTCACCACACCCAGTGCTCCATGCAATCCGTGCCCTCTATAATACCCACCACCTGGTACCCCAACCTCCCACCCCCCGCTACTTCAAACCCCTCAGATTGTTTTTCAGAGTCCATAGTCTCTCATGGTTCACCTCCCCTTCCAATTTCCCCCAATTCCCTTCTCCTCTCTAACTCCCCATGTCCTCCATGCTATTTGTTATGCTCCACAAATAAGTGAAACAATATGATAATTTACTCTCTCTGCTTGACTGATTTCACTCAGCATAATCTCTTCCAGTCCTGTTCATGTTGCTACAAAAAATGGGTATTCATCCTTTCTGATGGAGGCATAATACTCCATAGTGTATATGGACCACATTTTCCTTATCCATTCGTCCGTTGAAGGGCATCTTGGTTCTTTCCATAGTTTGGCGACCGTGGCCATTGCTGCTATAAACATTGGGTACAGATGGCCCTTCTTTTCACTACATCTGTATCTTTGGGGTAAATACCCAGGAGTGCAATTGCGGGGTCATAGGGAAGCTCTATTTTTAATTTCTTGAGGAATCTCCACACTGTTCTCCAAAGAGGCTGCACCAACTTGCATTCCCACCAACAGTGTAAGAGGGTTCCCCTTTCTCCACCTCCCCTCCAACACATGTTGTTTCCTATCTTGTTAATTTTGGCCATTCTAACTGGTGTAAGGTGATATCTCAATGTGGTTTTAATTTGAATCTCCCTGAGGGATAGTGATGATGAATATTTTTTCAGTGTCTGATAGCCATTTGTATGTCTTCATTGGAGAAGTGTCTGTTCATATCTTCTGCCCATTTTTTTTTTATATGATTGTCTGTTTTGTGTGTGTTGAGTTTGAGGAGTTCATTATAGATCCTGGATATCAACCTTTTGTCTGTACTGTCATTTGCAAATATCTTCTCCCATTCCGTGGGTTGCCTCTTCGTTTTCTTGACTGTTTCCTTTGCTGTGCAGAAGCTTTTGATCTTGATGAAGTCCCAAAAGTTCATTTTCGCTTTTGTTTCCTTTGCCTTTGGAGACATACTTGAAAGAAGTTGCTGTGGCTGATATCGAAGAGATTACTGCCTATGTTCTCCTCTAGGATTCTGATGGATTCCTGTCTCACGTTGAGGTCTTTTATCCATTTTGAGTTTATCTTTGTGTATGGTGTAAGAGAATCGTCGAGTTTTATTCTTCTACATATAGCTGTCCGGTTTTCCCAGCACCATTTATTGAAGAGACTGTCTTTTTTCCGCTGTATATTTTTTCCTGTTATGTCGAAGATTAATTGACCATAGAGTTGAGGGTCCATATCTAAGCTCTCTACTCTGTTCCACTGGTCTATGTGTCTGTTTTGGGGCCAGTACCATGCTGTCTTGGTGATCACAGCTTTGTAATAAAGCTTGAAATCAGGTAACATGATGCCTCCAGTTTTATTTTTGTTTTTCAACATTTCCTTAGCGATTTGGGGTCTCTTCTGATTCCATACAAATTTTTGGATTATTTGCTCCAGCTCTTTGAAGAATACCGGTGAAATTTTGATCAGAATGGCATTAAAAGTATAGATTGCTCTAGGCAGTATAGATATTTTAACAATGTTTATTCTTCCGATCCAAGAGCATGGAATGGTCTTCCATCTTTTTATGTCTTCTTCAATTTCCTTCATGAGTGTTCTGTAGTTCCTCAAGTACAGATCCTTTACCTCTTTGGTTAGGTTTATTCCCAGGTGTCTTATGGTTCTTGGTGCTATAGTAAATGGAATCGATTCTCTAATTTCCCTTTCTGTATTTTCATTGTTAGTGTATAAGAAAGCCACTGATTTCTGCACATTGACTTTGTATGCTGTCACGTTGCTGAATTGCTGTATGAGTTCTAGTAGTTTGGGGGTGGAATTTTTATTTTTTAAACCATCCAGTCAATGTTCTGTTTATTATAGCAGCCTGAGTTGAATAAGATATTGGTAAAATATACATAACAAAATTAACTGTTTTAACCATTTTTTTTTAATTTTTTATTTTTTATGAACATATATTTTTATCCCCAGGGGTACAGGTCTGTGAATCACCAGGTTTACACACTTCACAGCACTCACCAAAGCACATACCGTCCCCAATGTCCATAATCCCACCCCCTTCTCCCAACCATTTTTTTTAAAAAAGATTTTATTTGTTTACTTGACAGACAGAGATCACAAGTAGGCAGAGAGGCAGGCAGAGAGAGAGGAGGAATCAGGCTCCCCGCTGAGCAGAGAGCCCAATGAGGAGCTCGATCCCAGGACCCTGGGATCATGACCTGAACCAAAGGCAGAGGCTTTAACCCACTGAGCCACCCAGGCATCCCTGTTTTAACCATTTTTAAGGGTACCATTCGGTGGCATTAAATGTATCCATATTATTGTGCAACCATCAGTGCTACCCATCTCCAGAACTTTTTCATCATCCTAAACTGAGACTGTGCCCATCATATAATCATTCATTATTCCTTTCTTTCATCCCTGGCAACCACCATGCTACTACTTCCTGCCTCTATGAATAGGACTACTCCAGGTACCTCATATATAAGTGGAATCATACAAGACTTGTCCTTCTGTACCTGACTTATTTCACTTAACACAATGCCCTCAAGCTTCTTCCATGTTGTACCATGTGTCAGAATTTCATTCTTTTTGAAAACTGAATAACATTTCATGATGCTCATATGCAATATATATTGTGTATATATACCACATACATATATATCTATATATATTCTAATACACATACATATTCACACACATATACAGATATATATACCATTTGTGAATGAACAATGTCAAAGGACATTTGGGGTGTTTCCACATTTTGGCTTTTGTGAATAATGCCACTATGAGCATGGGTGTACAAATATCTGTTCTAGTGCCTGCTTTCAAGTTTTTATATACAGGCCTAGAAGTGGAACTGTTATATCCTATGGTAATTCTAAGTTTCATTTGTTGGAACTGCCATAATATTTCCCACAGTTGTTAGTTACATCTAACAGTGCAGAAGGGGTCCAATTTTCCTACATTTTTGCCAACACTTGCTATTTTCTGTTTTGCTTTGTTTTGTTGATAGCCATCCTAGTGGATGTGAAGTAGTATCTCCTCGTCATACTCTGACTTTTGAATAAAATAAAGGGTATGGTTTAAATTTGCAGATGTTCTTACAAAAGATTTGAACTCACCACTGACAATTTTATAGCAAAGAGTATTTTATTTTATTTTTATTTTTTTAAAGATTTTATTTATTTGTTTGACACAGAGGGAGAGAGATTACAAGTAGGCAGAGAGGCAGGTGGGGGGGCGGGGGGTAGGCGGGGGAAGCAGGCTCCCTGCCGAGCAGAAAACCCAATGCAGGGCTCAGCTCTGTTCCAGGACCCTGAGATCATGACCTGAGCTGAAGGCAGAGGCTCAACCCATTGAGCCACCCAGGCAGGGTAGATGAATATGGGAAATCGGCTTGAGGAGTTACTTTTGTAAGATGTACAGGACTTCATGCCTAATTGGATTGGAAGAGGAAAGACACAGAATCTTTTTCATGTTTCTAACTCAGGCAGTTGATAGATGGTCATGCTATTTACCAAGATATGGAAAACAGGGGTGAGAGGGACTGCTCTGGGGAGAGGGAATTATGATAAAATATGCTGCATGTCCAAGTGGACATGTTCAGTATGCACCCAAGTCTAGCAAACTGGAGAGAGCTGAGGGAGACAAAGAGATTTCGGAATTATCAGTTTATGGTGATGCCATCAGCTTGGAGAGCTCATCAATACACGGGCTGAGAAGACACAGCACAGGACAGATCAGTGGGATGCACCAGTAGTTGAGTGTGGGCAGAGACAAAGTAAGAAGAGATGATTCTAGAGTGAGGAGAAATGGTTCCACGGAAACCAGCACCCGCCCCCCTCCACCAAAAAAAAGATTTTAGCCCAAAGTGTCAAAGCCGCAGACAGATTAGATAAATAAGTAATGAAAACTGCCTTCTGGATTTGGCACCTAAGGGCTAGAGATAACATTCATCGAGCAGTTGCTGTAGAGAGGTGGGGGCAGAAGCCTATGGGGGTGGGAAGTAAGTACAGAAAGCAAATGAAACACAGTCTTTCAAGAAGCCTGGGAGTGAGTAGGAGAAATTCAGGGTGGCAGCTTAAGAAATGCCTTTTTTTTTTTTTTTTTTTTTTTTTTTTTTAGCTGAGAAAGACTTGAGCTTGTTTACAGGCTGAAGGGGAAGAGCTAAAAGGAAAAGGAGGCTGAAGGCACAGGAAAGAAAAGAGATGGCTGATGGATGCTGGTCCTGAAGGAGGTGGGAGGGAATGAGAGCCCCAGTACAGGTAGCTGGATTAGGGTTTTGAAATCTCTCCTTTTGGAACAGGAAAAAGAGGCTAAGTTACAGCATATGCAGATACATTTTTAGAAGTGGGGGGAAGGGCAGGAAGTTCAGAGCATTCATGCGTGATATAGCCTTTATGAAATAGGAAGTAAAGTCATGTACTAAGAAAGGGTGGTATTTTAGAAAATAAATATGGTAGAATAGTGTAATATATGTTGAATGAGGTAAGAATTAAAAGGAAGAAGGAAACTAACATAAGAGTCTAGGCATGAGGTTATATGGGACTTGGGCAGAGTGCCGGCAATGATGTGGGAAAAGTGAGATGGACATCATGCTTTCTCCCCCTCATATGCTTCTGAAAGTTGGAAGGATTACTTTTCTTCTGATGAACAAATCCCCATGGACAATGCCCATGCCAAGGGAAATGCTGTATGACACCACATTTAAAACATCCAGAGCTGGAACCAAGCACCCTTGGAGCAGTAAGACTCTCTGAAGACAAGTTGTTAGACTGCAGAGATTAGTACCAACATTAACTCATTCCACCTACTGCAATCTTGGGGCTGTTTGTCTTAGCACCGTCTCTCCCTCTCTCTCTCCTGTCTCTCTCTCCATTTTTAAAAATTGTGGTACAAATGCCTCCATCAGAAAGGATGAATACCCAACTTTTGTAGCAATATGGACGGGACTGGAAGAGATTATGCTGAGTGAAATAAGTCAAGCAGAGAGAGTCAATTATCATATGGTTTCACTTATTTGTGGAGCATAACAAATAGCATGGAGGACATGGGGACTTAGAGTGGAGAAGGGAGTTGGGGGAAATTGGAAGGGGAGGTGAACCATGAGAGACTATGGACTCTGAAAAACAATCTGAGGGTTTTGAAGGGACGGGGGGTGGGAGGTTGGGGTACCAGGTGGTGGGTATTATAGAGGGCACGGATTGCATGGAGCACGGGGTGTGGTGCAAAAATAATGAATACTGTTATGCTGGAAATAAAAAATAAATAAATAAAAAAAAATAAAAACACAGATGGAAAAAAAAATTGTGGTACAATATACCTATCATAAAATTTACCTTCTAAAAAATTTTAAGTGTGCAATCCAGGGGCATTAAGTACATTCACATCATTGTGCAACCAATAACACTATCCAACTTCAGAACTTTTTCATCGTTCTCATTAAACACTAATTCCCCTCCCCCCACTCCCCCTGGCCCCTGGTAACCACTATTCCACTTCCTGTTTCTGTGAATTGAACTAATCTGGATACCTTATATAAGCAGAATCATATAGCATTTGTCCTTTTTATCTGGCGTCTTTCACTTGGCATAATGTTTTCAAAGTTTATCCATGTTGTACCATACATCAGGATTTCCTTCCTTTTTAAGGCTGGATATATAAATACACACACATACATACATATGCACATAAAATATTCCATTATATTTTGTGTTATATTACATTATGTTTATTATATTATATATTATATTATTATATATACACACAGTGTCATCTTATTTGTATATCCATTCATCCATCAAAGAATAATTAAGTTGTTTCCATTTTTTGGCTATTATGAATAATGCTGCTAAGAACGTGAATGTACAAATATTTGTTCTAGTCCCTGCTTTCAATTCTTTTGGATATATATCTAGAATTAGAATTGCTGGATCATATGGAAATTCTACATTTAATTTTTTGAGTCACCACCACACTGTAACAGCAGTTACACCATATTATATTCCCACCAGCAATGCATAGGGTTCCAATTCATTTACATCTTTGCCAACACTTTTTATTTTCTGTTGGTTTGTTTTTAATAATAGCCACTCTAATGGGTGTAAAATGGTATCTCATTATGGTTTTGATTTGCATTTCCGTAATGACTAGTGGTGTTGAGCACTTTTTCATGTGTTTATAAGCCATTTGTACATTTTCTCTGGGGAAATGTTTATTCAGATAAAAAAAAATTGCCCATTTTGAAACAAAAAAAATTGGGTTTTTTGTTGATAAGTTATAGGAGTTCTTTATATATTCTGGATATTAATCCCTTATCAGATATAATTTGCAAATACTTTCTCATTCTGTGAGTTGCCTTTTCACTGTCTTGATTGTGTCCTATGATGCACAAAGTTATAAATAGTTCACTTTTGGCTCCAGTTAATACAAGGTGGTGTACTAAAAAAAGAAAGCTTCCTTTTGACAGGTTGTGAGAGGCAGCCCCTGACATGAAGTTCCAGACGGCTGGCCGGACTTGCCTCCACCCTCTTGTCCCTGGGGTAGCTGCCTCACATGGGGTTCTTGCAAGAGTTCCCCTTGCAAGGCTTTTTGGGGGTAGCTCTATGGCCCTCAGGATAAAAGCCTCTATGATCCATTTGGTTGCTATGCACCCAATTTTAATGACTTTTAAATACCTTGATGCCTATAGCACTAGAAATATTTCCCTATTTAAAATAAAAATTAAGTTTAAAAATAAAAAATAAAAAGAGAAGTTCTCTGAAGTAAATTTGAAACAAAACCTCTAGTTACCATGAATACCTTCATGATATTGAATTAAAGAAAATTTGTGCTGAAAAGACACTGATCATCTTTGTAAAAATTTCTATAAATATGGAATATTTTTTCATCATTCATTCATTCATTCATTCATATACTCAATGAATATTTATTGAGCCTATATTTTGCCAGGTCTTACTTGTCATAAGCCGTTGGCAGAAGAACCACATTAATGATCTCCTTTTTAGGAAACAGTTATTCTTCAGTCAACATGACCCAAATTATCTGTCCCACGCTCCTGGTGCCTCCAGACTCTGACTTCTTGGATCTTCTTGTTCTGGCAATAGCATATGATAGGCTGAGGAGAACAATGGCCAAGAATCAAAATAGCCTAACTAGTTTCCATCACGATAAGTCCTGAAGAGGAACCTTTGTTATTGCTCCTGCTTTCCAGAAATACTGATACTCAACATGCACTGAAAATCAAGGAAAGAAAACTACCTTATATTTTTCACCCTGGGAAATGTCTGACTTGAATACATGATCCTGCAAGAGGACACCCCATTGGACAGGAAGTATGCTCCTTCTTGCCACAATATCAAGAAAGTCACATAAAAATCTGGATGTCCAGCTTCTCTTGAAAAAGTAGAAGGTCTGGCAACCCTCCACCCATGTTCTCACCTGTCAAGAAATGGAGAGCTAGGGAATAGTTGTCCTTTGTAGACAAAGTATTCACTAGTCCCTGCTATTTCCTACTTCCTTTTCTTTTTCTTTCTTTCTTTTTTTTTTTAAACTGGATGACCATTTATCCATTCATTCATGTTGATTATCCACTCTAGAGGAGTCATTGTGTTAAACATTAGGGATTATTAAGCATTGTAATTGTACAATTTTTTCCAGGCTTTTTGGGAATGGATGAAGCAGAAAACAGATCTGGCTGACCCTGGTCAGGAAAACTAAACTGGTTCTAAATTCAGCCTTCTTTAACAGAATGATAAGCATTTCAGAGGGAAAGATTAGGCCCTATCTGGTTGAGCACTGATCGTTAAGTTGGGATAGGAATACGAAGAGGAAGACAGAATGTTATGGTTCCTGTGAAATCCTCCCATTTGGAATAGGCTTCCCAGACAAGTGGATATACAGATCCAGTTTCCAGAGAGAAAGGACCAGCAAGTAAAAACATTAGGGTTCTAAACAAGTAAGAGCTGGTTTTGGTCATGGTGGTGGCAGCAGTGATGGGCAATACACTTACAGGTGGGGCTGAACCCAGAGCTGGTTGCTCCACTGGTAAAGAGTAAGCCTAGAAACTGAGCAGAGCTGACTCTGCAAACTGGAGGCTCTTGGTTCTTACATCTGAGCAAGGTAAGAGAAGGCATAACCGATTTAATAGACTTGTATAATTATGAACTATGAAATATTACAGAGAAGAGAGCTCCCCCTAACCTCCTGGAGTCAAGAGGTTTTTCAGAGGTGATATTTTAACCATTTTAATCTTCAAGGATCAGGTCAGAGTTTCACAGATTGAGATGAGGATCAAGGAAGAGTTATCCAACAAACACGCAATTCACCACCAACTGAGGGCAATATGCTGGGTATAGAAAGAGGCATTAAAAAAAAAAGGAGAATGCATAAATCGGTACCAACTTTCAAGTAACATAGTCTTGTGGGGAGAAAAATATACAGCAATACTTAGAATAAATTAAAATTCGTGTAACATAAGTATTAATATACTTATATATAAAAGTATATTAACATAACATATAAAATAACATAAATATTAATATAAAATAGAAAGACAACACAAAAGCAAGAGGAAAGAACTCTTCTAGTAGGAATAGGGAGAGGATCACACAGGAGGTTTAAGTTGGGTCCTGACAGATGTGGAGGTGTTCACCAGGCAGACCGTGCAGGCATTCCAAGCTAAAGATACAGCGTGTGATGGAGCATTGGACCTTGAAAGCACATTTCAGAGAGTTGTCAACCATGCATTATTGCCAAAGAACAAGGTAAGAAGAATGAAGCAGTGAAGATAAGGTTGTAGAAGGATGAGGGCTGGCAGGTTGGAAAAATGCTAAGCAGTCTGCTGTGCCTGGAGTGGAAGGTGCGTAGCCAAGAATGGCTGTTGCTGATGTTACAAAGATAGTAGAGAATGGATTGTGAAGGCTGACATGTGTTATGGAGCTGTGGTTTTTAAACTTTTTAAGAAGTATAGTCCCCTTTAAGTATAGCTTATTTGAGGACCCACTCCCAGAAACTATGGAGGATCACAAATATCCTGAAGTCTGCAGATTGCTTTCCCAGGGGTTCTCAGGTCTCAATGAAGAATCCTTGCTTTGAAGAGGTGTTTCCAAACCTTTTAGGTAAAGGTGCAAATGAAAACCGGTAATATTTGAATATACTGGGGCCACCACAAAAGAAAGTGCTTGGGGTTTGAGGCAATGAATTGGAGATATAGCTATGCCCTTCCACCCAGGCATCCTGAAGGCTAGAGTTATCTTGTCCCACCAGTAACTCGTGTGGTGAGCAATGAACCACTCACTGTGGGTTTCCGAGTAGAAGAATAAAATGATCAGTTCTGCATTTTAAAAGATAACGCTAGGGGCCCCTGGGTGCCTCAGTCGGTTGGGCATCCAACTCTTGATTTTGGCTCAGGTCATGATCTCAAGGTCCTGGGATCAGCCCCATGTTGGGCTCTACACCTCCACACGCCGCAGGGATCTGCTTGAGGATCTCTCTCCCTTTCTCCCTGCCCCTACCCCTACCTGAGCACACACACTCTCTCTTTCTCTCTTAAATAAATAAGTCTTTAAAAAATAAAAATAGGGTGTGGCGCCTGGGTGGCTCAGTGGGTTAAAGCCTCTGCCTTCAGCTCAGGTCATGATCCCAGGGTCCTGGGATCGAGCCCCACATCGGGCTCTCTACTCGGCGGGGAGCCTGCTTCCTCCTCTCTCTGCCTGCCTCTCTGCCTACTTGTGATCTCTCTCTGTCAAATAAATAAATAAAATCTTTAAAAAAAAATTAAAAAATTTAAAAAAAAATAAAAATAAAAATAGGGTGCCCAGGTGGTTCAGTGAGTTAACGCTCCGCCTTCAGCTCAGGTCATGATCCCAGGATGCTGGGATCAAGTCCCACCTTGGTCTCCCTGCTCCACGAGGAGTCTGCTTCTCCCTCTGTCCCTCCTTCCACTTCTTTTCTCAATCTCTCAATCTCTTTCGCTCTCTCTCTCAAATAATAAATAAATAAACTCTTTTAAATAAAAATAAATAAATAAAAGTAAAACAATAAAAAGATGACTCTAGCAGCAAGGTAGAGAGCAGAGGCATTCTGATCAGTTACGGGTTTTCCTGAAAGAGCAAGGGAAGCAGCTGTAGAAGCCCGTCATATACCATTGGTGGAGAGGAGTCTAGAGACTTTAAAAGACAAAACCAAAAGGGCCAGTGCCAGTGATGGCTTCAGAATTTCCACACAGAAGGAACGTATGGGTATCCGTTGGGTTAGAGAAAAGGAATAAGGAACTTGCAGGACCACAAAACACGCTTATATGGATTGTTTACTGCACAGGTGAAGTCTTACTGGTGCGTGCAAAATAATTTACCTGAAGCTCACGTTGTTTTAAGAAAATCAGAGGTAAGCATGATAAAAATCAGTTAAGTCTTCTATTAACATAGATGCATCAGAAGCTTGTAGCTTTGTGAAGGGCAACTTGATGAACAATAATATTGTTTAAAATGTTGCAAACTTAATAAAGAGTCTGATAGATTTCCATTTTAGATATTTTATGTCTTATAAATCCTTCTTAATACTGGCTGATAAATATAAGGTTTTTTTTTTCCTCCCTACATCATCATATTTTAGCTTTATCTGATCAAAAGGGTGGGGTTCATCATCCACAATAACCACTAAGCCACCCAAGAAGAAGCAACATGGCATGTAGAAATCATTCAGGTGTGCAGTAGTGAGTATAAATCGAGTAAATTATATTCCGTGCTCTTGTACTTGATACTGTGGATTTTAATAATCTAGTTTAAAATGTGGTTAAAAATGTGTCCACCAAGTTCTGCTCCTGCATTATTATTTTTACTTGTCACTATGAGGGTAACATAGGTGCGATTTTTTTTTTCTAAATAAAACTATTGAGGGGATTTCCTACTTCTTTTCTCCTTTACTCTTCTTTTTTTTTTTTTTTTTTTAATTTGTTTATTGAGAGAGAAAGAAAAAGGGCACAAGCAGGGGGAACATGAGAAGTAGACTCCCCCCTGAGCAGGAAGCCCCATGCCGGACTGGATCCTAAGATCCTGAGATCATGACCTGAGCAGAAGACAGAGGCTTAACTGTCTGAGCCACCCAGGTGACCCTCTGCTTTACTCTTTAACACAAAAGTTTAGAGATTTTTTTTTTCCCCCCACAAGTGATTACTCGGGTACTTTGAATTTTTAAACCGATTTTCTTTTTCTACAGAAATCAAAATATTGCCAGATTTCCTTGAACTCTGACAGTTGAGAGCTCAGGGGGACCCTCAGAGGAACGGAGTGCAGCTTAGGAAGGGAAGGACTGACCACACCGCTCCACAAGCCTGCACTCTGCAGTTATCTCCTGTAGGCAGCTGGGGGACGTTTGGGGCACAATTCTTTTGAAGACTACAAAACACATGCTGAAGTCAGATGCATGGAAGGTAAGGCTGTCCACGTCAACCAAAAGAATGAGTATGAGCTACTCTATATCTCACTAGGAGCGAAAAAAGCAAGGCAGGAAAACAGAGTGGTGTCAGAGAGATTCCCACCCGCCTTTTACTGCCGGAAGGAAACCCAACCCTCAGAGACGCAGAGAGGAAAGTGGCGCTGGATGGATTCTCCTGCACAGAGTGCCCACACATACATTCAGAAAGCGAATTTGCATAGGTATACAGTGCCCTGCGTGCAGCACTTCCGCCTCTTATAAAAGCTATGATGAGGCTGTGCTTCTCCGCCAAACTAATTGTGGCTGCTCTACAGGGGACCGAAGAGAGAGGGGTCCCCAAACAGAAGGAAGTATGACACTGCTTCCCTAAGAAGGCAAATGACAGAACAACTATGATAATATTGCCTACAATCGTATGTTATCAAAAAGGGAGGGGGCTCTTGAAAATCTATAGTCTTTAAAATCTAATACGCAGGGTGCCTGGATGGCTCAGTCCTTTGCCTCAGGTCATGACCCCGGGGTCCTGGGATGGAGCCCCCAGTAGGACTCCCTGCTCTTGGGGAAGCCTGCTTCTCCCTCTCTCACCCACCCCCTGCTTGTGTTCTCGCTCTCGCTGTCTCTCTCTTTGTCAAATAAACAGATAGATGGATAGATAGGTAGATAAATAATTTCTAATATTGATCTAATTATCACTTCCAGCCCCTGGATTTTCCAAATTTGCCAATTTTATGCCATGGTTTAAAACAAATTTTTATTAAGGTATCTGAGCTCAGTCCAAAAATGATTTTATCTAGGCTTTAGGATAAGATTAACTTCTGTCAGAAATTGTTGGTGTTGGTGATATAGTAAATCTCCTATACAGATTTTCTTGGTAGCAGTGAGATATATTCATAACCAGGGAGTTTATAACTAGTAATAGTAAAAGCTGTCAATGTATCACAACCAAATTGTAATTTCACTGCAGTGGGAACTCAAGCTCCGTTTTCCTCCTATTTTCTGGTCCTATTTGCAGCATGACCTGTGAAGATCAGCCATCACAGCCAGTAATACCATTAAAGATCTGATTTTTGTTGTTAAGGAGAAGTAAAAGGGGGGCCTGGGTGGCTCAGTCGATTAAGTGTCTGATTCTTGACTTCAGCTCAGGTCGTGATCTCAGGGTTATGGGATCAGGCTCTGTGCTGAGCAGAGAGTCTACTTAGGATTCTCTCTCTCCTTCTTCCCCTGCCCCTCCCTCTCTCTCTCTCTCAAATAATAAATAAATAAATAAATCTTTAAAAGGAGAAATAAAATTTAATTTCCTTAAGTGGTAAGTGCACATGTCTAAAATCTTCATATGGGAGATTTATGTACTAAAGTATTTAAAGCAATATTGTAATTATTTTATTATAAAAATAGAGACCTAGAAATATAGTATGTGATATGTACAATTTGAGTTTTATCTTTTTCCTGACTAACCAAGAATTTTCTATTACATATTTCACTAAGAAAGTCAGGATATTTCACTTTTTTTTTTTTAAAGATTTTATTTATTTGACAGACAGAGATCACAAGTAGGCAGAGAGGCAGGCAGAGAGAGGGGGAAGCAGGCTCCCCGCTGAGCAGAGAGCCCGATGTGGGGCTCGATCCCAGGACCCTGAGATCATGACCTGAGCCAAAGGCAGAGGCTTTAACCCACTGAGCCACCCAGGCGCCCCAGGATATTTCACTTTTTAAAAGATTTTTAAACTACTATTATTATTAAGTAATCTCTACACCCAACATGGGGCTCAAACTTATGACCCTGAGATCGAGAGTCATGTACTCTACCAACTGAGCCAGCCAGGTGCCCCAGGATATTTTAATTTTATTTGAATATGACAAATATGATCCTGGGTTAACCTTGGTTAAGATTATCATGTGTTAAATAACTCCAGAGTATATAACTGTGGAGAGAATTAGGGGGAAAATGACCATGAGGAAGTCTGAAATATTAGTGCAGACTGGGATAACCCTGGTATTTAAGCTTTTTCTTTTTTCTTTTAAGGAGAGAGAGAGAGAGAGAGAGCACATGCAAGCCAAGTGGCTTATAGGGGAGGGAGAAACAGAAGAAGAGAGAAGAGAGGGAATCTCAAGCAGGCTTCACATCCTGCGTGGAGCCCAACACAGGGCATGACCTCACCACCCTTAGATCATGTCCTGAGCCGAAATGAAGAGCTGATGTTTAACCAACTGAGCCAGAGCCACCCAGGCGCCCTTGATAGAAACTTGAAAAACTTGAATCCCATGTGTTTTTTACCACAACATTTGGGAAATAAATTGTTCTGATTGAGTGAATATTCTAGTTTACTGAAAATAAGAAAACTTTTTGTTTTGACCTAGGTGGTGGGAAACTTAGCTAAAATATGTGAGTTTACAGTCTTCCCTGAGGAGGAAGAATACAACAGCCATGAGTACATGACTGGATCTTACAGCGCTAAGGGTCTTACTTTTCCCCTTTATCATTCATTTGACAAATACTTGCTGAAAATCTATTATATGCCAGGTACTCTGCTGGGCAAAAGCTCTGCTCGGTGGACATTATACATGCTATAAAAGAGGCATAGACACAGAGTTCAGAGTGTAGAGATTCCAAGTTGTACCTTGGAAACTGCTCTTAAAAATTCCTATCAGCTTGGTTTTGGTAACACTGAGATTTTGCCTAGAAGTGTGCAACATCTTTTTGCTGCGTCCTCTTAAAATAAAATCTGCTTAAGTGAAATTTCTGGTGAATCACATTTTTACTGCAGGACAAGGTAATCCTATAATGCTTTTACTACAATGTTATGGGAACCAGAGCTTGTTTACTTGTGTATTACTGGCAGAAACGCACAGGGTGCCCAGTAGTCCTTTCTCACGGTCCACACGAAGAGGCCCTCTCCTGTTAGAAAGGATAGGCAGCGGGATGTAGAAACAGTATGGCCCCAGAAGAAGTAAGACAAACCTGACCATTTGACTCTGGGGTAAGTCCTTCACGGTAGCCTTAGTGCCCTTATTTGGAAAATGGAATAATATTGTCTGACCTAATGTTATTCTGAATATTTGAGAAGATAATTTATTCAACAAATATTCAGCAAGTGCTTTATCCTGAGAGCAGTGGAGAATCTCTAAAAGGTCTTAAGCAGAAAAATCAAGATAATTAGATTTGAACTCTGGAAATCACTCCGGCTGCAGTATGAAGAATGAAGGTGAGGCAAGATTAGAGGGAGGGAAACCAATTAGGAATGTATTATTATTCAGAAATGCGTGTAGCCTTCATTGAAGTAGAGACAGTGAGGATGAAGAGAAGTTAATGGGTGTGAGCATCATTAAGAAATTAAAGGTAAAGCACAGGGAATACAGTCAAAGGTATTATAACAGCACTGTGTGGTGACAGATGGGAGCTCCGCATAATATAGAGTTGTCTAATCACTATGTTGTCCACCTGAAACTAGTGTAACATCGTGGGTCAACTATACTCAAGAAAAAAAAATTTTAAGAAAGCAGTATCAAGAAGACATGCTACATGTGGATGGTAGGAGTGTAAGTACAAAGGCACATCTAAGTGGATATCTTGGATATCTTGGATCTCTGAGTGGATGGAGGTGACATTAACTAGAAGAGGAGACATTAGGAACACAGCAGGTTGTGGGAAGAATGACAAACTCTGTCCTGGATAGGTAACGTCTTCTGTGGGGTGCCCAAGTAGTGATAGACATCATGAGGTTGGAAATATGGATCTGGAGATAATGCTGGAGAACGTGCTGAGTAGAAGTTCAGTCACCAGTGACCTTTACTGAACAGACCTCCCAGATGGCTAAGCATATCCCTGCTTCCCCCACTGGCCTGCAAAATCCCGCCTCTTACGGACTACGAGCTGCTCATCATAATGCAGCATAAGTCATTCATCCTGTGGAACATTTCACTACTACTGGCACCACCTGAATGGCCTGTCTAGATTCTGTCTCAGTCTCTCAGCTTTCCAAATGCCATTCAAAAAGATTCAAAAAGAAATCACTCTGCTGTTTCATTTTCAGTGGACTATAGATTAGTTTTCCACTCTGGTTTCTGAGAACTTCAAGCTTCTGAACCTGTTTTCAAGATGTGCTCAAAGTACCGTACATACTCTACCTCACTCTGGCTTTCCACACAGCCACTGAGGGCACCATGTTGGAATCGTCACATAGACAGACATCATAATGGGGAAGAGCATTCATGCGGAGAAAACACAAGCAGCCCTGAGAAGACCAGTGGGCATTCCAGACCAATGTGAGTGATGGGGAGCCGAGGGGACAGTGCTGTGATGTGACACTGGGGACGCAGGCAGGCATCTGATCACGCTGGGAACATGCAAAGGTCCAGAGGTGAGAAATCACTTATTCAGGGAACGGAAGTTTCAGTAATTCAGGGAACAAAGAGGTGAGACTGCAGAAGCATTTTCAAGAAGAGGTTTGGATCACAAGGGCCTTATGAACCACATGAGGAAGTGTGGACTTTATCCTGACAGCAATGGGAAATTATTGAAGTTTTACATGAGGGAGATTTGCAGTTCAGAAAGACCACCTGGGTTCTCAGGAGGTGGATGATGGGATGGGCGGCGGCAGCCCAGAGGCTGTTACAAAACGCCGGGGGACATAGGTGGCCGAAGTTATGCCAGGGAACCAGGGAAAAAAGAAGCAATGCATTCAAGAACTCCTAGAGAGGAATAATTTGCAGCCTGGTGAATATCTGGATGTGGGGGAGTTAAGGAAGGCAGAGAGCATGACTGTCCCCCAAGTTTCTGGTGTGGGCAACCCATGGCATGATTCTACTGTGTCCCTCTTTCTTCCAGAGAGCTGCCTGAGGGTGGTGGCCATCGCTCTACTTCCCTCCACAGCGGTGACTGTGGAGACTTAAGTTCCCAGTCAGTGGATATTAAGTTGATACTGAAGAAAACCCACGCTCACTGTGGCTGCTACTGATGAAAGAAGTTCTGCCCTAAGGAGTCGAGGACAAGCAGAAGCCTAGCAGGGAGGTTAGCAGCAACCACGGTGCTCTGCAGGGACACCATTCGGGGCCTCCTCCATACTGATATCCCCCAGAGGTATCTCATTTTTAAGGAAAGAGCACCAAGGGGGCCAAACCTGATTCCTTAAGAATTTAAGTTCCCTATTCCTTCTGCTAAAGCTTAACAGATAGTGTCACAATCTCTTTAAAGTGATCATAAAGTATATTCCTTTTATCACACAACTGTAAAATTCGACAAATCAGGTTACCATGTAGCAATACCTGTACTCACCAATTCTAAGATTTGATTTATTGACACCCCAAGCATTTCTAATTCTCCATACACTTGACCACTAGCAGGAACCACAACTTTCTGTTTAACAAGTATTTTAAAAACTATGTGGCTTACCACAGCACCTTGAAGAGGTGCCTTTTTTTTCTATTATTATACTAAAGCCTATCATCTGATATACTCAGAACATACCAGAACTTTTTTTTAATGTAAAATACTTTTAAATTCAGTTACCCTGAAGCTCTTGCTTTTAGTTTGAGAGTAATTCTGCTTCAGACAGGATGTACTTCATTTGAGGAGGAGAAAAAAAAAAGCATAAAGGAACTTCCAAGAGTTTATTTCTCTGAAACCATTTTAAGAAGTAATAAAGATTCATTGCTTTTTTCCTGAGAACTGAGAATAGTTTTTAGTAAATGCCATAAAGAAAATGTGCATAATTTTATGAAAACACAGTATTTTAGGCCGTATCAGTTAATAGTTGATGGTATTTGAACATTTTTAGTGAGGAATAAAAACACCTAGGGGAATTTTAAGTGAACCAAGAAATGGAAACAAGTTGATTAAATTAGGTTGTAGATTTTCTTTTCTTCCATTTCTAAAACACTTATGTACAGTGTTAAGTATCTGATAGGTGCCTAACCAATATATATATATTTTTTTACTAAAGTCCTGTTTTTTTCAATTTTAGAAGGTAGCATATTTTTGTTTAATTTTTGTATTGCAACTTCAATTTACAGGTCTGATACTTGTTTATAAACACAACCAAGGTTTTCCTTTAATCAATCAACACCATCAAGAGTCCTCCTTGCACAAAAACATTTTAAGGGACGCAAAATAAATGTTATTTGTTTCCTTTTATTTATTTGAGAGAGACCATTTGAGAGAGAGAATGAGTAAGGGGAGGGGCAGGGAGAGGAACAGAGGAAAAGGCAGAGAGAGAAGCAGACTCCCTGCTGAACAGGGAGCCTGATGTGGGGCTTGATCCCAGGACCCAGGGATCATGACCTGAGCTGAAGGCACTTAACTGACTGACCCATCCGGGTGTCCCACAAAATAAATGTTTTTAAGGAGAGAGCCCCATTGGAATGCAGTCTTTTGTTTTTGTATTCACTTGTGGGAGAAAAACTATGAAAAACCCATTTTATTCCAATATATGTATTTTATTTATTTACTTATTTGTTCATTTGTTTATGCACTTATTTTTAGGAAGAATGATATTAGTGATATTGAAACCAGAGAAAGAAAGGTTTTCTTCTGTGTGTGTCATGTTTCCAGCTTTTTATTAAATAAAAATGATATTATGAAGATTGTGCACATTGCATGTTCCTATTTCACTAACAGAGATGGTCAATACATAACAAGTGAACCTGGTCATTATTAGTGTTTTTTGTACTTTAAGCATCTTCTCTATATGATCTACTTTGATTATTCTTTTTTTTCATTCTGGGACTACAAAACAAAAAACCCTGAAGCATTTTATTTCCACTGACAGCAAATATGTCACTTTTAGGATCTTTTTACTTTTTATCACTGCCGAGTTACATTAGAATAGAAAATTTGACATTTGCTGGATGTAATACTTAGTTATCCTTAATTTTAAACATCAAAAATTAAAGTTCTTTCTTTATTTGGAAAGGACACCCTTCTGAGTGCTCAGTAACTATGAGTAGATTTAAATATAATATGGAATTTATATCTATTATACCAGTTGGCATTGTGTCCAAAGGATCTGATATTAGAAAATAAGTGTTTTGTTATAAAGAAATAACTGATAAAAAAAAAAAAAGAAAAGAAAAGAAATAGCTGATAGGGGGTGCCTGGGTGGCTCATGATCCCAGGGTCCTGTGATCAAGCCCCAGGTCAGACTCCCTGCTCAACGGGGAAATTGTTTCTCCCTTTCCCTCTGCTGTTCCCTCCACTTGTCCTTTCTATCTCTCTCTCTCTCTAAGAAATAAATAAAAACTTTTTAAAATACATATCTTATTTTTTTATTTGTCAGAGAGAGAGAGCAGCAGGCAGAGGGATAAGCAGGCCCCCAGCTGAGCAAGGAGCACAATGTGGGACTCAACCCCAGGATCCTGGGATCATGACCTGAATCAAAGGCAGACCCTTAACTGACAGACCCATCCAGGCATCCCAATAAGGAAGGAAAGAAGGAAGGAAGGAAGGAAGGAAGGAAGGAAGGAAGGAAGGAAGGAAGGAGAAAGAAAGAAATCAAGCAAGCTAGCTGATAGTTAAGATGATTTCTCCCATTTTCGTCTTCATCATTAGAGTATATGTTAAAGTGCCTTACATTAATATTTACCCTTTTTAATAGAGTACTTTCTCTATAACCTTTGATTTCTCTAATACATAGCAGAGCCTAAATACCTATCTACCAGTTAGCTAGATAGGACTACCTAACTATATATAGGACTATATATATATAGGACTCTCTGGGCTGAAAAGGAGGTTTAACTTGGTGACCTTCCCTAATATTCCACAATCACAACGACAATGATGATAAGGTTGTCCTATGTTATCTACTTTACTCTCCTAACATTACTCTGAAATTGAGGAGTACACTTATTCTCATCTTATAGCTGGAGAAAAGAGCCATAACTTTTCCTAAGTCATATAGCTGTTCTCTGTAGATTTGGAATCTAAACCTCAGTCTTGGTCTTTCCTTACAGAATAAACAAAGTGGCTTATAAACAACTTGTCTTTCTGTTTTTCTGAACCTTTTTAGATGACTCCTTGCTTCCTAAACTCCTGCAGATCCTTCTGAGAAGTTGCTAGCAATTCTCATATGCTGACAGAGGTATGAAGTTGAGCTAATCGCGGGGTTTAGGTGAATCATCAAAGCAAGCCAGTGAGAACATGTAAAAAATAAATTGGAATCTTCAACTTAAAATCTGCATGGTTAACCATTCAAGTAAATGATTGACCACATTTATTAGCGATCACAGGCTTAAATCCTCATGACAGTTAACATCACATATTTTTTTGATAAAACAACATTATATTTTGGAGTTCTTTACCACAAATTTGAAATTGAAACATGTGGGGTGCCAGGGTGGCTCAGTCAGTTAGGCATCTGCCTTTGGTTCAGGTCATGATCTCAGGATCCTGGGATCGAGCCAGCCCGGTGTCAGGCTCCCTGCTCAGTGGGGTGTCTGCTTCTCCCTCTGCCTCTGTCTCATGCTCCATCTCTCTCTCTCTCTTTCAAATAAATAAGTAAAACCTTAAAAAAAAAAAAGAAAGAAAGAAATTGTAACTCATAAAAATGGGATTTCCAGGATCAAATGAGCTGTAGCGGCATCAAAACACATTGCACGATGCTAGTTAAATGAAGTTTTGGCATCATTTTACAAATATAAATTATTTAAGAAACTGAAAGTTCTTTGTAGTCAAATGCATTATCTTTCAAAACTTAAAGATTATAGCAAAATAACAGTGTTACTCTTTTATAAAAAGAACTTTCTTTGTGAAGAGTTAGTTGTTTTATTAGTTAGTTAGTTGTTATATTGGAAATGGTCTAGTTCACAGTAAAATCTCAGTAAGTATTTGTTGAATGAATAAATACATGAGTCTCAAGTTCTAGAAAGAAGTCTGAAATTTAGAAATAGATTAAGGGCCACAACTAAAAAGGAGGGAGCTAAATTTATGCCAAATGGGTGAAAGACAAGTATATAGAAGAGAAGTTCTCAAGAATGCACATAGATAAGAAGTATGAATTTGGATAAGAGATAAAATTATTTTGATGATGTCATGTCACTTATAATTGGAGTTTAATAAGGTAGTCAGTACCAAAGAAATATATAAAGGTCAATAACTCTCAGACACAGAAAATAATTTGGAAAATGTAAAGGAAATTATGTCATAGATAATAAAATGAATGAAAATAATTTCACAAAAATATATAGTACTTACATGAAAAAAATTATAAATATCCACTTAGAGACATAAAAAAAGATTTAAATAATGGAGAGCTAATCCCAAATTAGATGATAAACTTAACAGTCAAGGTTCCAATAGCCCACTTTGTACCTATTAGAATGGCCCAAATCCAAAATACCAACAGCACCAGATGCTGACAAAAATGTGGTACAACAGAAGCTCTCAGTCATTGCTGGTGCGAATGAGAAATGGTACAACCACTTTGGAAGAGTGTTTTGCAGTTTCTCACAAAATGAAACATAGTCTTATCATATGATCCAGCAACTGTGCTCCGTGGTATTCATCCAAAGGAACTGAAAACTTACATCCACACAGGGGCACCTGGCTGGTTTAGTTGGTAAGGCATGTGACTCTTGATCTTGGGGTCATGAGTTTGAGCCCCACATTGAGAATGGAGATTACTTAAAAATAAAAACATATTCACACAAAAGCCTAGACATAGATATTTATGGCAGTTTTATTTGTAAGTGTTAAAACATAGTAACAATGAAGATATCTCTTAGTAGGTGAATGGATAAATAAACTGTTATATCTTAGATAATGGAATACTATTCATTGCCAAAAGGAAATGAGTTATCAAGCCATAAAAAGACACAGAGGAACCTTAAATGCATATTACTAAGTCAAAGAAGTCAATCCGAAAAGGCTATGTACTGTATGATTCCAACTGTAGGACATTCTGGGAAAGGCAAACCTATACAGTCAGAAGCCAAATGTATAATACCAAGAGTGAACAATGTACACTCCAATGTATGATACCAAGAGTGAAACCTAGGGCGCCTGGGTGGCTCAGTGGGTTAAAGCCTCTGCCTTCGGCTCAGGTCATGATCCCAGGGTCCTGGGATCGAGTCCCGCATCAGGCTCCCTTCTCAGCAGGGAGCCTGCTTCCTCCTCTCTCTCTTTGCCTGCCTCTCTGCCTACTTGTGATCTCTGTCTGTCATATAAGTAAATAAAAATCTTTAAAAAAAAAAAAAGAAAGAAAGAGTGAAACCTAATGTGAACTATGTACTTAGGTGATAATCATGCCTCAGTGACGGTTCATTCATTATAACAAATATGCCACTGTGGTGCTAGATGATGGGATGGTTGTGTGAGAGTGTGTGTGTGTGTGTGTGTGTGTGTGTGTGTGTGTGTTGGGGGAGATCATGGAGTACATGGAACTCTACACTTTCTACTCATTTTTGCCATGAACCTAAAAGTGCTCTAGAAAAATTAAGTCTATTAAAAGAATTATAAAAGCTTTAACAAGGAACTTGAATGAAGATTATAATATATATCTTGTATAATAAAAGTACAAAAATTTCCAGGAAAATTCTGCAAAGGAAGTGTTTTGGGAATGAAGAATTGAGCAGAGAACTGGTCCTGCAAAATATCAAAGCATAATGTAAAGCTATGTTACATAAAACCGTGCATGGTATTAACATAGGAAGAGCCAGATGGAACTCTGGAAAAGAACAGGAGGTCCAGAAAAGGACTCACATTAATATAAGAATACAGAACATGATGAAAGGAAGCATTTGAAATCAGAGCAAAATCAATTTATCATTTAAATACTGTGGTGAGTGACCTGCCAGTTGGAAAAAAACGAAGCTGATTACTACCTGATTTTTTAGACCAACTGTAAATGGATCAAAAAATATTTATACATTATTGTAAAAACACACAACATAAAATTTACGATTTTAAAGTATATAATTCATAATGTTGTAGAACCATCTGGTTCCAGAACATTTTTATCACCCCAAAAAGAAAACTCTGTACCCATTAAGCACTCATTCCCCTCCTTCAAGCCCCTGGCAATCACTAATCTGCTTTCTGAGCCTATGGATTTGCCACACACATTTCTTTGGGTATGTGTGGTGTGTGTTATCTTTTCATTTTTTTAAAATCTAAACTCAATTAATTAACATATAATGTATTATTAGTTTCAGAGGTAGAGGTCAGTGATTCATCAGACTTATATAATACCCAGTACTCATTGTATCACGTGTCCTCCTTAATGTCCATCACCCAGTTACCCCATCCCCCCACCTCCCCCCCCCCAGCAACTCTCAGTTTGTTTCCTATAGTTAAGTCTCTTACAGTTTGTCTTCCTCTCTGATTTCATCTTGTTTTATTTTTTCCACTCTTCCCTTATGATCCTCTGTTTTGTTTCTTAATTTCCACATACCTGTGAGATCATATAATTGTCTTTCTATGATTGATTTATTTCACTCAGCATAATACCCTCCAATTCCATCCACATCAATGTAGATGGTAAGATTTCATCCTTTTGATGGCAGAGTAATATTCTTCTGTGTGTGTGTGTGTGTGTGTGTGTGTGTGTGTGTATAGACTCATCCATCAATGGACATTTAGGTTCTTTCCATAGTTTGGCTATTGTGGACATTGCTGTTGTAAACACTGAGGTGCATGTGCCCCTTCGCATTATTACATTTGTATCTGGGGTAAATACCTAGTAGTGCAATTGCTGGGTCATAGGGTAACTGTATTTTCAACTTTTTTAGGAACCTCCATACGGTTTTTCAGAGTTGCATTCCCACCAACAGTGTAGGAGGGTTTCCCCTTCTCCATGTTCCAGCCAACATCTGTCATTTCCTGACCTGTTAATTTTAGCCATTCTGACTGGTGTGAGGTGCTATCTCACTGTGGTTTTGATTTGTATTTCCCTGACACTGAGGGATGTTGAGCACTTTTTCATGTATCTGTTGGCCATTTGGATGTCTTCTTTGCAGAAATGTCTGTTCATATCTTCTGCCCATTTCTTCACTGGATTATTCGTTCTTTGAATGTTCAGTTTGATAAGTTCTTTATAGATTTGGATATTAGCTCTTTATCTGATATGTCATTTGCAAATATCCTCTCCCATTTTGTCACTTGTCTTTTGGTTTTGTCAACTGTTTCCTTTGCTGTGCAAAAGCTTTTTATCTTGATGAATAGTTTATTTTTGCCTTTGTTTCCCTTGCCTTTGGAGACACGTCTAGCAAGAAGTTGCTGTGGCCAAGGTCAAAGAAGTTGCTGCCTGTGATCTCAAGGATTTTGATGGATTCCTGTCTCACATTGAGGTCTTTCATCAATTTTGAGTCTGTTTTTGTGTGTGGTATAAGGAAATGGTCCAGTTTCATTCCTTTGCATGTGGCTGTCCAATTTTCCCAACACCATTTGTTGAAGAGACTGTCTTTTTTCCATTGGATATCCTTTCCTCCTTTGTTGGAGATTGGTTGACCATAGAGTTGACGGTCCATTTCTGGGTTCTCTATTATGTTCCATTGATCTATGCATCTGTTTTTGTGCTAGTACCATGCCGTCTTGATGATTACAGCTTTGTGATAGAGCTTGATGTCCGGAATTGTGATGCCACCAATTTTGGTTCTCTTTTTCAACATCCCTTTAGCTATTCAAGGTCTTCTCTGGTTCCATACAAATTTTAGGATTATTTATTCCAGCTCTGTGAAGAAAAGTTGATGGTATTTTGATAGGGATTGCTTTGAATGTATACATTGCTCTAGGTATCATAGATATTTTAATAATATTTGTTCTTCCCATCCATGAGCATGGAACATTTTTTCATTTCTTTGTGTCTTCCTCAATTTCTTTCATGAGTGTTCTAAAATTTTCTGAGTACAGATCCTTGGCCTCTTTAGTTAGGTTTATTCTAGGTATCTTATGGTTTTGGGTGCAATAGTAAATGAGATCAACTCTTTAATTTCTTTCTTCTGTCTTATTGTTAGCATATAGAAATGCAACTGATTTCTGTGCACTGATTTTATATCCTATCACTTTGCTGAATTCCTGTATGAGACCTAGCAATTCTGGGGGGGAGTTTTTAGGTTTTCCACATAGAGTATCATGTCATCTGTGAAGAGTGAGAGTTTGACTTCTTCTTTGCCAATTAAAAGATGCCTTTTATTTCCTTAGCCTGATTGCTAAGGCTAAGACTTCTAGTATTACATTGAACAGCAGTAGTAAGAGTGGACATCCCTGCTATGATCCTGACCTTAGGGGAAAACGTCTCAGTTTTTCTCTGTCAAGAATGATACTTATTGTGGGCTTTTCTATATGGTTTTTATGATATTGAAGAATATTCCATCTATCCCTACACTATGAAGAGTTGTAATAAGAAAGGATGCTGTACTTTGTCAAATGCTTTTTCTGCATCTATTGAGAGGATCATATGGTCTCATTAATGAGATCATATTAATGTAACATATCACACTGATTTCAGATGTTGAACCACTCTTGAAGCTCAGGAATAAATCCCACTTGGTCATGGTGTGTAATCCTTTTAATGTACTGTTGGGTTCTATGGGCTAGTATCTTGGTGAGAATTTTTGCATCCATTTTTATCAGGGATATTGGTCTGTAATTCTCCTTTTTTGAGGGGTTTTCATCTGGTTTGGGGATCAAGGTAATGTTGGCCTTATAGAAAATAGTTTGGAAGTTTGCCTTCCATTTCTATTTTTTGAAACAGCCTCAGAAGAATAGGTACTAATCATTCTTTAGATGTTTGGTAGAATTCCCCTGAGAAGCCATCCACCCTGGGCTCTTGTTTGTTGGGAGATTTTTGATTACTACTTCAATTTCCTTACTGGTTATGGGTCTGTTCAGGTTTTCTATTGCTTCCTGATTCAGTTTAGGTAGTTTATATGTCGCTAGGAATGCATCCATTTCTTCCAGATTGCCTAATTTTTCATACATATTTGCTCATAATATGTTCTTATAATTGTATTTCTTCTCTATTGGTTATGATCTCTCCACTTTCATTCATGGTTTTATTTATTTGGATTCTTTCTCTCTCTTTTTTTCTCCAAAATCTGGCCAGGGGTCTATTGATCTTATTAATTCTTTCAAAGAACAACCTCCTAGTTTCATTGACTTGTTCTACTGGTTTTTGCTGTTGTTGTTGTTGTTTGTCTGTTTGTTTCTATTTCATTGATTTCTGCTCTAATCTTTATTAATTCTCTTCTTCTGATAGGTTTAGGCTTTATTTGCTATTCTTTCTCCAGCTCCTTTAGGTGTAGGGTTAAGTTGCATATTTTAGACCTCTCCTGTTTCTTGAAAAAGGCTTGTATTGCTATATACTTCCCTCCTAAGACTGCTTCTGCTGCATTTCAAAGATTTTGAACACTTGCGTTTTCATTTTCATTTGTTTCTGTGATTTTTTTTTAATTCTTTCTTAATTTCCTGGTTGACCTATTCATCTATAGTAGGATGCTCTTTAGCCTCCATGTATTTGAGTTCTATCCAAATTTCCTCTTGTGATTAAGTTGAACTTTCAAAGCATTGTGGTCTGAAAATATGCAGGGAATGATCCCAATCTTTTGGTACCAGTTGAGACCTGATTTGTGGTCCAGAATGTGATCTATTCTGGAGAACGTTCCATGTGCACTCAAGAAGAATATGTATTCTGTTGCCATAGGATGGAATATTCTGAATATATCTATGAAGTCCATCTGGTCCAGTGTCATTCATAGCCCTTGTTTCCTTGTTGGTCTTCTTAGATGATCTGTCTCTTCCAGTGAGGGGGGTGTTAAAGTCCCTACTATTATTGCATTATTGGTTGTTTCTTTAATTCTGTTATTACCTGGTTTATATAATTGGCTGCTCCCATGTTAAGGGCATAAATATATACAACTGTTAGATCTTCTTGTTGGATAGACCCTTTAATTATGATATAGTGTCTTTCCTTATCTTTTATTACAGTCTTTGGTTTAAAATCTAATTTGTCTGATATAAGGATTGCTGCCCCAGGTTTCTTTTGATGTTCATTAGCATGATAAATTGTTTTCCACCCCCTCACTTTCAATCTGGAGGTGTCTTTAGGTCTCAAATCAGTCTCTTGCTGATAGATTATTGATACGTCTAGTTTTTTTGTCCAATCTGACACTTTGTGTCTTTTGATTGGGGCATTTGAATTACATCCTTGCTGGATAAAATATTCTTGGCTGCATATTTTTCTCATTAACATCCTTAATATATCATGCCAGTCCTTTCTGGCCTGCCAGGACTCTGTGGATAGGTCTTCTTCCAGTGTAATGTTTCTACCCTTGCAGTTTACAGACCTTTTGTCCTAAGCTGTTTTGGGGATTTTCTCTTTGTCTTTGAGATTTTCAAGTTTCACTATTATATGTTGCGGTCTTGACCTATTTTTATTGATTTAGAGGGTAGTTCTCTGTGCCTCCTGGACTTGAATGCCTGTTTTCTTCCCCAGAATAAGAAAGTTCTCTCCTATAATTTGCTTCAATATACCTTCTGCCTCTCCATCTCTCTCTTCTCTTCTTCTGGGATCCCAACTATTCTAATATTGTTTTGCTTTATGGTACAACTTATCTTTCAAATTCTCCCCCGTAATCTAATAGTTATCTATTTTTTTCAGCTTCTTTATTCTCCATCATTTTGTCTCCTATATCACCAGCTCTCTTTTCTGCCTCATTTATAGAAAAGTTGTGAGGATAAAAAGAATTCAAAGAACATTCATACACTATTCATCCAGATTCACTTATTTTTAACATTTTACCCCATTTGTTATGAAATCAGATTATGGACCTAGGTTTTTCCATTCCCCAGTTCACTATAACAAAAAAGATAGTTTAAGGAACACAGTCCAATGATGATGATGATGATGATGATGACAATGATGATGACACCAGTGATTGCTTCTGAGCAATCAATATCATGGGTCAAGTGTTGTGCCAGATAATTTACATAGTTTTATCCTTTAACAATCCTTTAAGGGTTTCTAAATAAGGAAGCTGACATTAAGAGAATGTAAGTAGCTTGCCCAAAGTCACAATTTTAATAAGTGTCAGAGCCAGAATTAAAGGAAAGGAATTAAAGGGAAGCCAGAATTAAAGCCATGTTTTTTTCCCTATAATGGCTGAATTACCTCTCAATAAAATAGAAATAGAAGGAAATGTCAATAAAATATGTACCTTGAAAGAAAAATTGATTTCTAGCAGTAAGAAGTTTAGTGTATCCAGATGAATAACATAATTCAAATGTAAGAAGCACAACTCATTTCTTTCATACAATTCTGCCAAAACTCTCCATGCTTGTACTTGAGCTTCCAGCAACTCTGTCCAGTAATTTGTCTTCCAGGCCAATGTATCAAATAAAGATCTAAAAGCAATACAAAATCACTTTTGCATCAGTAAAGGGCTCTCAACTAGGAAAAAAAAAAAAGAAAGAAAAGAAAAAAAAGAAAGAAATTATCCTACCCTGCATGCATGTAAGAAGATTACATATATACATTCCTCATTTCTCTGTAAAAGCTAATCCAAGCTTCATTACTGTCAAGCTTGTGAACATTTACATAAACGATAAGTTTGTTATCACTTATTACTGGATTCAGCAGATTACATGCAAAATGTGCAAAGACAAGATTAAAAAATCTTTGATCTTTTAATCAAAATAGTAAACAATATTAATTCATTTTGGCAAGTATGATACATATACTTTATTATAATACTATTTTGCATTTGAGATTACCACACTACAATAATTGCTCTTCATTAATGAAGGTCTGTTGCTATGTAATTTCACTGTGGCTCTAGGTAATAACACCCTTTCTAGAGAATTAGTTAAATTTGCTGTGAAGTTATTTTATAAAATAATCATATTCCTTATAAAATATAAATTTTACCATCATGGTATTTAATTCTGTACAGCTCATGGACAAAAATATCACTGAGAACTAAGTAGATGGGAAGAGTGAATAATCATCAGACAGAATAAGAAATAAGATTCTAATTCAAAAGCCTAGTATATTTCTGTCAGTATTGATTTTGTGAAGCCAAAAAAAAAAAAAAATGCCCACATCTAATTGCTGCTCCTCTCTAATAATGGAAATAGATGTAGACATAAATAATTATAACACAAGAAGGATGCACATTAATGTAAAGAGAAAGGAAATGGCATGCTAATTATTTCTAGAAGGATCCTGGAAGACTTCATGGAAATGATATAGGAATTCATCTTTGAAGAATGGGTAAGATTAGGGAGTAGTGGAGGAAAGGAGAGAGGGGGGTAGAGTCTTGAATGCCAGTCTAAATGGTGGATCTTTATTCTCAATAAATAGAAAGTACAGGGTTTTGAACTCAAGAGTAATATGATCACAGCTATGAGGAATACTCTGAGGGTACTGAGAAAAGGACAGAAGATTAGGAGAAAATTATGGGCCACACAAAGTTATTTCAGTCATTAGTATGTCTGTCTGTCTGTTGCCCAGAGAGTTGTCATAGGCTTCTCCAGCCAGTCACCATGTTTTCCATAACTATGTTCTCCAAACTACACATATTTAACAAGTATGCTGCTGAGTGCATAGAAGAAAGGGAATGAGTTCTTGTCTGTGGCCATGGTGGTGGGAATGAAATGAAAGAGACACTAAAACAAAGGAGGTGGCATGGCAAAAAGATGTCCGCTGGTTAGAGGCAGATGCTCAGGGAGACAAAAGAGTAAAGTCATTACTCAATTTACCCCAGTAAAAATTTACTGAACATTTATCATATACCAGAAGTGTGTTATATGTTAAATATACAAATGCAAATTAATATCTGGTCTTTACTATCTATTTAAGGAAATAGATAATAATATAGATAAATAATATAATATGGAATAATATATGAGTATATACATATACATGCAATAATGTGTGTAGAAAGTTCACAAATAGTAAAGAAAGAAGGAACCTATCTTGTCTAAGGAAAGTGAGGGAAGACTCCATTGAAAAAAGATGGTGGAGTAGGACTTTGAAGAATAATGAGGAGTTTTCAAGGAAAGCAGGTGCAGTGGGCCACCTCACAGAGAGGAATTAACGTTGGTAAGTACGTGGAGGTCTTAGAAGTCTTTGTGTGTGTACGTGTTTTGGAATTACAAAAAGCATAAACTGCAAGAGGCAAGAACTGGGAATTAAGAGGAAATGAGAATGAGGACAGAGAGCTAGGTAGGGGATAAAAAGCTCTGTATTGCAAGCTAAAGAGTGTGAACTTTACTGTGTGTTGATGGGAGTCGGTGAAGGTCTTTCAGCTGCATAGTAACTGGTAGATTTATCTACCCTTTAGGTGAGAAGCAAGTTCATGAAAGCTTGATGAGTAGATGGGTCACAGGGGAGGTGGGGGGCAGATAGAACGGTAATGGTAAAGAGATTGCTGCAACAGGTCAGACGAAAGAGAATGAAATCCTACTAAGACAATAAAAGAGAAAGACTAAATAGAAGAAAATAAAGAGATATTAACTGATAAAACTGCACAGGTTCAGTGACATGGGATGTGAAACAATCAAGACCCAGGTGTTTTGATTGAATCACTTAAGTTGAAAGCTGTGCCACAAAATAAAGATAGGTAGATTTGGGATAGGCAGATTTGGAAGCATCCATGGCATATGCAGAGGCAGGTTTCTAATGGACAATCAAATTTATGTCCACAACTTGGGAGAAATGTTAGCACTCACATTCACATTTCACATCAACTAATGGTGACATTATTAATTGAGATACGGAAGACAGGTAGAGATACACAACATTCCATAACCTGGAATGCAAATTATAATTTGGGGCTTTTGATGGTTGACTTTGATTAGCTGGTGGGATAAACATATGGATATGTCCATAAGGAGTTTAGAAGTCTGGTGCGTCCATGCAATGGAATACTATGCAGCCCTTTAAAAGATTAGCTAGTTCCATAAACATCAATTAGGAAAGATACTCATGATTTGTTATAAAAAGAAAATACCAGTTGTAGGACAATATATAACATGATCCGACTTTTATAACAAAATATATATGTAAATACATACATGTATAAATATATTACTATATGCACATATACGTAAATATAAACACACACATATATACATAGAGAATAAATGTATGAGAGGAGGGAAAGACAGCTAAATTTTTACTGGCTAGCCTATTGTATTCTTTATATTGTTACAATGGACATTCTTTTTTTCTTTTTTTTTTTTTTTTGGTAGTTCTTTTTAGGGTTAAAAAATTGCAGGAAAAAACACAATTGTAGGAAAGAAATAAGGTTGTTAAGTGAGAGTACAGAAGGAGGAAAGCAAAGGGCCAAAGACAGGAATCTGAGAAATGCACAAAGCACAGATAGAATTTTAGAGGCAGAGAGGGAAGAAGAGGATGGAAAGATAATCTGAGAGCTATCAGGAGAAGAGGTCGTTGGTGCAGAAGGCTTTGGAAAAAAAGTGGATCAAATGATGACCTCAGAGTGGCAAATGGGGTAGGGGGACGGGCCAGTTCTGATGAAGCAGTTTCTGGAGAGCAGGGTCAGACTGCATTTGGTGGAAGCATGAGATTACAAGGCGGGTAAAGAAGCAGTGCAGTTAGTTACCAGGGAAAGTGTGTCAGGCAAAGGGAAAATCTGTTTTTATTTGTAATCAAAGGCTGGAGAACCAGCATTCTGATAAAGGTCAAAAACACAAAAGGAAGGGGGAGTAACTGAGTTATTTCATCACATATATTTAAATTTCCTGCAAAAAGGCATTAATACTGGGGAACTTGCATGGCTCAGTTGGTTAAGCGTCTACCTTCAGCTCAGGTCATGATCCCAGGATCCCCGAAGGGCCCTGCTGTCTGGCTCCCTGCTCAGCAGGAAGTCTGCTCCTCCCCCTGCTCGTGCTCTCTCTCTCTCTCACTCACTTTCTCTCTCTCAAATAAACAAATAACATCTAAAAAAATTTAGAAAAGAAAAAGGAATGAATACTCTATGCACGTTTGTTTATATTTGATTTCAAAACCAAGTATTGTTTTTTTTTTTTACCTTTTACCTTTACATCTGACTACAACAAATCACATGGGGGGCTTTTACAACAAATTTTTAATTCCCAACGTTGCCATTTTTCAGACAAAAACAGGAACCGGAAAGAAGTGGCTGGGCAGGCTGTCTATGGTGTGACGCACACTGCTGGCCCAGACACCTAGAGTAGATGTTTGGTTCTCATGATGTGCGGTCTTCTAACGCTGGATCAAACAAACCTAATTGTTCAAAGTGACAGTAAGTGTTAGAATAAACCACAACAACTAAATCCGTTGGCGGTAAGAGAACTCCACCCAAAGGTTGTTTCAAAAATACACTCTGTGAACACTGCTATTGCATGTTTCATAGACCTCTCCGGTCTAGGAGTTAGACTATTTTTCTGCAAGTTGTTCATATCTCGACTTCACATACACAGACGCACATAGGAGAACAATGAAAACAGCCCCTTAAACATATATTCGTTTGGGGATTGTGCAAGACAAATTTGAGTCGCCAGACAGTTTCCTTCCTCATCATCCATCAGAAACTTATCAACATTGGCGTGTGGTTAGAAAAGGCATGTTCATTTTTAAATTCTAGTTGCTGACAGCCTGAAAAGGGGAAAGCCTGGAAGGTACATATCCTAGGTGAGATGCCAGAGCAGGCGAGAAAAAAAAAAAAAAATTCTAAATCTAACAGCGCATGCCCGGCTAGCTCAGTCGTTAGAGCATGAGACTCTTAAATCTAACAGCGCATGATTTTTAAAGATTATCTGTGAAGCTAAGATTATTTACCATTTGGGACGATATATAATGCTGGTAGGAGGTTGACTATATTTAAGACAAAGCTATTCTATCAAATTTCGTCCCCCCAATAAACCAGCCTTCCTTCACAAACTTTGAATTTTAAAAAAATGAGATAAGAACTAAAATTCCTGATGAACATCTTCTGCAGTAGTGTGACATCCTGGTTGGAGTTCAGAGAGGTAACTGTATAAAGAAATAAGAAAAGAAAGAAACAAAGAAGGTTGAAAGAGTAGGGCAGGTTCTGGAAAACTTTGCATGAAATATTTAGCATTTTGGGATTCTGTCAGGCGCAAGGTGTCACCTTTAAG
The DNA here is from genome assembly GCF_009829155.1 of Mustela erminea. Taxonomy (NCBI): domain Eukaryota; kingdom Metazoa; phylum Chordata; class Mammalia; order Carnivora; family Mustelidae; genus Mustela; species Mustela erminea. The sequence goes on from NC_045623.1 coordinate 23,771,956, forward strand.
ATTGTACACCCTCTCCTCTGTTACCATTAGACCTGTGCATGTTTATTTTGACATTTTTTAAAGTTTTATTTATTTAAGTAATCTCTCTACACCCAATGCAGGGTTCAACCTCATGACCCTGAGATCAAGAGTCACATCCTCTCCCCAATGAGTCAGCCAGATGCCCCTTTATTTTGACACATTTGTTCTATATTTTATAATTGTCTTTCACGGAACCATCTCTCCTTCCCAGATTATGAGCAATCGGAAGAGCAGGGAAAACGTCTTTGTTTTAAAATCTCTTTATTGCAGAGCCTAGCATAGTGATCAAGCTCAGTAGGTGCGCAAAGGTGAACAGGAGGATGCTTGCATGAGTGCACACGTGTTGTACCTGCTCACAAGGCTATGAAAAGTGGGCTTTAAGACAAACAGAAGTTACCAGATCAAATTGTCGGGTTTGACAATTTGTCGGTTTAACAATCAAATTGTCGGTTTGACAAAAGAAGAGTTTCATTTCTTTTCATTTCTCTTTTCCTGGAAATTAGGCTGATATTCATTGTGGCATTGTTTAAAATGCCCCCCTCTATCTGTAGGCCAACCCCCAAAAGCAACGTAGACCATGAGGGCCAACTCTGAGGCATGGTCCAGGGGTAAAAAGCTGATGCGGGGGTACCGTCTCTTGGAATAGCAGAGAAGAAATAGAATAAACTTGCGGAAAGAGACTTAAACAAAGTGGAGCCAAACGGTTGTTAGATCTTCCCAGCAAGTCCTGGGCACCCATGTGCCCATCACCATTTTGTATTTTAAAGCAATTAACACCAATGTTTATACAGTAAGTTCCTTCTAGTCTCATGAGAGAGCTGGGGAGAGAAAGACAGGCTAGGAGCTGAGATGGTGACCAACAGTGGGACCATTTCAGGTATAGTGGCCTGGGAAGGCCTCCCCAAGGATGGGTTACACCCAGAGGATGAGAGGAAGCTGCTGTACAAAGTGTAGAGAAGTGCATCCTGGTTTTATCAACTACAAACTGTGGGACTTTGGGCAATTTGCTTAACCTTTCTGTGTTTTTGGTTCCTTATCTATAAAATGTGGAGCATGGTAGTAGATAGCCCATCCTCCTGCTGTGAGGATTAAATGTATGGATATACCGAGGGCACTGAGAACCGTGCCTGGCACACGTGGCATGTCATAGAATCATTCTTACCATTCAAAAAGAGGGAGCAGCAGGTGCAAAGCCTGAGGCAGTTAAGACCTTCGGCAAATTAATTATACTGAAAGAACATTCTAGAAGCTACAGCAGAGTGGACAGAGGCCAGTGGCATGAGATTGAGGCTGAAAACAGAGACGGGGCAGAATGTGCAGGGCCTTGCAGTTCATAGTAAAGAGTTTTGTATTTTCTGTTGCTGTTTCTGAGTGACGCAGGAAGCCACTGATGAAGTTAAGCAGGAGACTGGTGTTAGTGCATTTATGTTTTAAGATGATCACTTCACCTGCTGTGTGGAGAGCAGATTGGAGCCAAACAAGAGGAGAGACAGAGTGACAGGCCAGGAGGGTGTTGTACCTCGGGATGGGAGAGGGTGATGGCCCGGATTGAGAGGCAAGGAAGGAAAAGAAGAGAAGAGAGTGGTTTCAAGATGTATTTTGGAGATAGATTTGGCAATAGGCATGAATTGATTGTGTTTGGGAAAACCGAAAAAAGAGGAGAGATCAGAACAGTGCTGCTGCGGACGTTTGTGAGGTATCTTCAGGGGGTAAGAGTGCCTCGCTGACCCATTTATAGCCCCTGGAGCTGTAAATCCAGAACATAGCCAGCTCACAAAGTCCTGTCCTCTGCCATGGTCTACATGCGTGTGTGAGGGGTGCTTTTTTCTGATTTTCACAAAGACTAGAAGCAGTCCTACCCTTTAATTCTGGCTTGGGTAACTAGGTAAAATAGTATTGCCACGGACAGAAATGAGGGCGCTAGGATTGAGGTGAGACACATTTTAGAGGAAAAAAAAAATCAAGCGTTTGGGCTGTGTTAACATCGGAAGGACTCTGAGACACCTGCATAGCGATCTCGGGTTGATAGTTGGGTGCCTAATACTGATTTTCTACACATCGGCCTTGTTATTTTCCAATCACTTCTCTGTAGATGCTTTTGAAGTTTCCCTCAACACAATCACTATTTATAAATAATGGCAATTTTATTAATTCTTCTCTAATCCTTACTGACCATGCTCAAACCTCCAGAAGAAGGTTGATTACAAGGGGTGATGCTGATCATCCTTGCCTTATTCCAGATCTCAAAGATAAAGCTTCTAGTGAATCTCCGTTAAGTATAATTATTAATTGTTTCTTTGTAGAACTCCTTATCAGATTATTGAAGATCCTTTCTACTCCTAGTTAGCTAAGATCTCTTTAATCATAAAACGATAATAAATTTATCAAATGCTTTTTTTGCATCTGTTGAGATAATCATGTTTTCTCTCATAATTTTTCTTTTTTCCTCATGATTTTCATTTCCCATAATACCATTGGATTTTGGTCACACAGTTATTCGGCCTCATGAAACAAGCAACTCACTTTCTATCCTTTGACATGGTTCCTGTTGGAATAGATCTATCTCTTCCTTAAATTTTTGATAGAATTCATTGGTTAAGTTATCTGGACCTGGACTTTACTTTGTGGAAAAGATTTGAATATGGATTCATTTTTCTGCAAGAGTTATGACTCTTTAAATTTTTCTATTTTTTCTCTTTACTTTTAGTAAATTGTGTTTTCCTAGGCATTTGTTCATTCGATCTAAATTTTCAAGTTTATTGCTGAAGGTGCTTAATAATATTAATAATAGACTTTTCTTATCTCTTTAGAAACCTCCATTTGTTATTTGTGTCTTCTTTCTTTTTTTCTTGGTCAGTCTAGTCAGAAGTTTATCCCAAAGAACCAGCTTTGGGGAGTGACTGATAATAGTGTAGGATTTCCTTCTGGGTTGATGATAGTGTTTTGAAATTAAATACTGGTGATGGTTGTATAACTCTGTGAATTTACTGAAACCTACCAAACTGTACGTGTTAAAAGGATGAATTGTATGCATGTACACTATATATAATAGTTACTTAAAACATATCCATATATGTTTTAAGTATATCTATATGCTTAAATATATATTACATACATACTTATATATATAGTGACCTGTATATCCTGTACAAGTATCAGTGAAGTTTATAATATTAGCCTAAACCAAGGCTTCCATTAAAATTGCTTGACTTGGTTTTTGTACACTGTTATGTTCGTTATAGCACATAATTGTTAACAAATTAACCACGTGAATAATATTGCCAAGAAGATAAGAATCACTAATATATGACTTCTTTAAAATCTTCAGACTTTATGGGGTGCCTAGGGCGGCTCAGTTGGTTAAGCAACTGCCTTTGGCTCAGGTCATGATCTCACAATTGAGCAGGGAGTCTGCTGCTCCATCTCCCTTTCCTTCTGCCCTTCCACTAGAGCTCTCTCTTTCAAATAAATAAATAAAACCTTTTTTAAAAAATCTGCAAGTTTTAAATAATAACCATAGTCTCCAGAGAATTCTTGTACATGTTCTGACCATAGAGACCAAACCAATCTAAGGAAAGTAGGTCAGAGAACACAATCCAATTCAAACTTGGCACAAGATGATGTAATGTTTTTTTTCTTCACATAATCATGATGTTCTAATCATTCTATGATTCTGACCTTTAAGTCAGTGGGTAGTCTATTATTACTTGGTGGCTGCTGAATCCAGAGTCAACATTTTGGAAGCTAAAGAATGCCCATCTCTTCTTTCAAAATCTTTTGGCTTATTACATGCTGAGTCCAGCTAAAAACTCTTGCCAGAGTTTAGTTATTCCATGCATATGAACTAAACAACAAACAACACAATTAGCAGAGGATGAAAAAATAAAGAATACACTTATTTTCTCTAACATATTAAAGATGCTAAAATCACATTAAATACATTAAGGCATTTAAAAGGAAATTCCCATGAAACATATTATAGTCTTAAGAAATTCTAGATCAGATTTTCTTATTTCTCAAAATATGTTATTCTGTTTTCTACAGATAATAGACAAAAATTTTTAATAAAATTGGAAAACTTAAATTTTTAGAAATTCAAGTGACAGAGTATCTTCTCTGCCTACAGGCTACTGATAAGACATATTCCCTGCTTCTAAAAGAGATATAACCCATAAACTTAAAAGGAAAAGGAAAGAAAATTCTCTATGGTTCTAACTCAATACCTCTTGCAAAAGTGCATGAGTGTGTCCTTTTTGTTTTTTATTTTATTATTATTATTTTTTTTAAAGATCTTATTTACTTATTTGTCAGAGAAAGGGAGAGAGAGCACACAAGCAGGCAGAGTGGCAGGCAGAGGCAGAGAGAGAAGCAGGCTCCCTGCCAAGCAAGGACCCCCATACAGGACTTTATCCCAGGACCCAGGGATCATGACCTGAGCTGAAGGCGTGGCTTAACCGACTGAGCCACCCAGTCGTCCTTTGTTTTTTATTTTTGTAAGAATAGAATGAAGCAGCTTCCTCTCTGAAAAGAGTAATTATTCATTTATATTGGTACTATATAAAGTGTTCAAGTTATTTTCTAATAAATTGTTAGTTTTTCTAGGGTCTTTATCACCCCTCTATCATGTCCAAAATTTTTTTCTTAACAAAATAATTCAGAAATCAGAAAATACAAAGAGATGGTTAGAGGTACATATTAGAACACTTAAAAAAAATGATTTGAAGTCTTGACTCTTAACTCTAAACTAATATAATTGCCCCTTTACTGAGGAATATGTAGTTTCTATATAGTAATTTATTTTGGTATGGTAATAAATTCCCTCTGTCTATGAGAATGGAAAGAATTAAGTTCAAATGACTTAGTATTGTATGTGTATATCGAGGAAGGGAAACAAAAATGACAAATACAATTTTAGATTCAGTAAACCATGTTCCTTAAATAACCTTTGCTGTGAAAGGTTAAAATATTGTGGGAAAATGGAAGTGTGGTTTATTAAATATACATTCTTGAACTTCAAGGCATCTATGCCTTCATGTGTTCAATGATGCATAAGAAACTTTAAAATCATACTCAAAAGAAAATCTTTATGACTCATAACAGACAAGAAAGTTATATATGTTTTATAAAGAATTCCTGCAAAATAATAAAGAAGCATAAGTCAATAATAGAACAATGGGTTTGGGTATGAACAGACAATTCACCAAAGAAGTATAAATACATAATAAACGTATGAAAAGATGCTGAGCTTCACCAGCTACAACAGATCAGTTAAAATAAATATATTTTTTCTACTCAAATTAGAAAAATGTGAAAGATTGATATCAGCAACTGCTGGACAGGTGAGGAGCATGGAGAAGTAAGCTCTCTTTTATACTGTTAGTGGAAATATAAATTTATATAAACTTTTGGAGAATAATGTAGTTTTCCTACTAAAATCTGAAAAGTACATATCCTATTACCAAGTAATCTCACTTCCAGGAATCCATCCTATAGACAATTGTTACACGATATTGTAAAAATAAAATAGAGGATGGTCATTATAGTATTATCAGTAACATGAAAAATTTAGGAACAACTTAAATATCTACTGATAAATTGAAAAATAAAGGTATAGACATAAAATCATTGCAGCATCTAAAAAAAAAAAAAAAAAAAGAACTGACAGACAGGTTTTCCAATGTATTGACAATGTTGTTTTTCTAAACCCAAGTAGTAGACGTAGGGATGTGCACTATGCATATATTTACATACATACATAGTTGGACATGTTTTTACATGTATCTGAATTCTCACAAAAAATGAAAAGGAACGAATGAGGATAAAACTATATTAATTAATCTAGTAAAATATATATAATATATTAAGAAAAAACACAATAGACCATAAAGACCATTATGAGTGGCATAAACTCAATTTTATGGGGAAAAAGTAGTATGTATGCATATTTAAGGACTATGCTTCTATAGTACATAAATAGAACAAGGAGGATATGTAGCAAACCTCTGGAGAATAGGATTATAAGAATAGGATTATAATTATAAGGATGTTTATGGGAGGAATGGAGTGGCATTGGAGAACTTTCACAACTTTTCTAAAATATTTTTGATTATATATATATATATATATATATATATATGTATATATATTTACTTCTATGCATGTTTCAAATAGCCAAAAAAAAAAAAAAAGAAAAGAAAAAGAAAAGAAAGTTTGTCCAGGACAATTGGAGAAAGCAAAACAATGAGACCAAATATGGACATGATCCAGTAAATATTTATCCAGCTGTAGAAAGTTAATTATTCAGTTAACGGATAACAATCAGGTATTTTTTTAAGCACAAAATGAAAAAATTATCCTATGTACCTGGTAAGGGATAGTTTGTAGAAAAATTTAAGACACTGTGGTTATATCTACGTTTCTCACATTGTGGTTAGGAAAATTATCCACTACCATTGGCCCATTTTTTTTTAATACAAATTTTGTGGTAATAAAATTCATCTAGAAATCACAATACATTGAAATTTTTTCCAAATAGTAACAAAAGCAGACATTTGTTCAGTGCTAATTAAGTTCTGGGCATGATTCAAAGTGCCTTACATGTATTCATTTATTTAATTATTATAACCAATTGTTAAAATCATGTCTATTTTACAGATGAAGAAAATGAGGTATAGAGAGGTTAAGTAACTTGCCAAAGTTCACAACTTGTAAGTAGTGAGGCCAGGATTCAGACCCAAGCACTTTGATTCTAATATTTCCACCATTCTAAGTATTTCAGGTAAAACCTAGCATTTATTTTAAATGGTGTAGTGTTATATTAAAGTATGTTTTGTGTCTACAAGGCACATGAAAGCAGTTTTGAAAAATATAAAATGCTGTAAAATGGAAAGTATTATGATTGCAAAACTTTAATTTTTCCCTCCCTCCCCATAACTAAAAGATGTTTTACACTACAGTGGATTACACGGGATGTTACACTTATTGAGACAGTTTGTTTTTGAAAGAAATAATATATGATTTTGAGAAACCGATCAAAACTAACTGCTTCTTAATTACTTGTGTAGAGTAAATATTAATTGCCCCAGCAATTATTTTTATACATTCCAATGCCAAGGAACTATGGAGCAAGTTGTCATGATTTATTTGTTAAGATTTATTCTGTGATAGTAGATAAAACTGGGAGTAAGTGGACCATGTGATCCTTGTTTTCCAGCAAACTTAAATACGGTTTAGAAGATGGAAGGCTTTTCAAGAAATTCTAGAGAACAGTAACAATGTATGTAAGGATTAGAGTGAATGTCAAAGGTATATAAGAAATACATAATAGTACAAAAAAAGAAAAGAAAAGAAATATATAACAGTCCAGAAAAGGTAGATATGAAATTGTTGAGGTATGAAATGAAGGAATTTTTATGTCTAATGTGGAACTGAAATTTGGTCTGCAAGGGAGTGAAAGAATCAAGAAGCCATGAAAGAGGGTACTTTACTTTTGGTTTTGACAAAATAAATATAGTTATGATGTTATTTTACTTACTTTCTTGGGACTGCTGGAAAATCACTATAATTATGGAAATACGAAGAACTCTCTTACATTCCTCAGTGAAGGTTGCTAGTCTTTTTTTTTTTTTTTAAGATTTTATTTATTGGGCACCTGCGTGGCTCAGTTAGTTAGGCGACTGTCTTCGGCTCAGGTCATGATCCCAGAGTCTTGGGATCAAGTCCCATATTGGGCTCCTGGCTCCGTGTGGGGTCTGCTTCTCCCTCTGACCTTCTCCCCCTCAAGCTCCATCTCAAATAAATAAATAAAATCTTTTTTAAAAAGAGAGAGATTTTATTTATTTATTTGACAGAGAGATCACAAGTAGGCAGAGAGGCAGGCATAGAGAGAGGGGGAAGCAGGCTTCCTGCTGAGCAGAAAGCCCGATGTGGGGCTTGAGCCCAGAACCCTGAGATCATGACCTGAGCTGAAGAAAGAGGCTTAACCCACTAAGCCACCCAGACACCCCAGGTTGCTAGTTTTTTTAAAACAAATCATGTGATAATGTTTGGGGGGAAAAAAAAAAAAACTGTTCTTTTTCTTTAATCCAAGCCAATTAAATTATGAGAAACCCTTCCTTTGTAATCCTTTTTTTGTTAATTACTAATAATTAATTATTGCTTCCCTGACTTTAGTTAGACAAACCCAAACAAATGCATGGATAGCTGATTCCTCATTATTGTATATACACCTTACTAGTAAGAAACATAAAGGTCATTGGTCAAAACTATCTTTGACTTTGACTTTTATTTCAAAGCTTCACCATATTCAGGTTCTCATGGCATGGAAATATGAAAACAAAACACCAAGAATCGGGACTCTCAAGTGAATAGTGGGATGTGGAAAAAGAGCAGGGGACTATAGTGAGTCAACATCTCCCAATTCCTTAAAACGCAAATGTCTGTACCGGGAAAGATCATCTAAATAAAATACTTCATGCTGTAGAAGGGGAAAGGAAGTTGCACGAGAATTAGCTATTCAGGAAAGGTCAAGTTAGAGACAACTTTAATGATGGAACTGCAAGGAAGTGGTTTAAGATTATTTCCTTTAAAAAAAAGTCAGAGCAACTAATTTTATTATCTTTAATGAGCTCCCTGGGCCTTATCTAATGTTTTCTCAGAAATCCTCTTGTAAACACTAAAATTTACAGAGGTTCTTAAAAGAACTCCCACTCTTCCCACTATATGGAGGAAAAAGACTCTGTCATCCTGAGGGGAGGGGAGGAAGGCCAGTGGGTAGGTACCAGTGCCAACAGACTGAGAGCTTGTCCCAAAATAAATGCCTGGAAAAAACCCAAACTTTCAGTCATCAATATTCCGTCCCTATTCCACACAAGCAAAAAGGAACAAAATACACAGTAAAGAAAGCAGACAAATCAAAAGAGAAGCTATCAGAGACTCCCCAAAATGGTTTCTTTTTAAAGTGGGTTAGAGAAAAAGGTCAAGGTTGTCCTGATTAAGACTACAGCAACAGCAGTATGGAGCAGCAACCAAAACAATCAAAGGTAGCAGAGGAGAATATTGTTTTCTAAGGCTGTCCATATCTGGGTCCCTCAGGAAACTGAATAATATTGAAATTTGAGCACTGGAGCATGACCACAAATGCAAATTGCATACTAAAATTTTCAAGCTTGAAATTTTAAAATTAGTTTTTGAAATTAATTAATTCAGTTAATTTTTAATTAAATTAGAACACTTAAATCAGCAATCGGGCTTTTTCCTGCGTGTGAATTTTTCAATTAGGTTTATACTGTTTCGGTCAATGAACAGATGCTTGATTTTTTTGAGGACTGGAAATAATACATTATTATGCAAAGGCTAGATCAAGAGTATAGGTAACAATTAGTACTACTGTTTCCTTGAACCCAGCATGTTTGAAGTTGCATGTATTCTTTGTCCACTTTTCTTTTTTTTTTTTTTTAAGATTTTATTTATTTATTTGACAGAACGAGATCACAAGTAGGCAGAGAGTCAGGCAGAGAGAGGAGGGGAAGCAGGCTCCCCACTGAGCAGAGAGTCCGATGTGGGGCTCAATCCCAGGACCCCAGGATCATGACCTGAGCCAAAAGCACTGAGCCACCCAGGCGCCCCTTTTGTCCACTTTTCTTTCCAATATCTCCTCCTTCCCAGAGGGAGAGAGAAACATTACTTTACTCATAAACAATAAAGACTTCTTCAGGGCTCGAGCTCTTCTCCCACTTGTACAGATGAATATGTGTCTACAATGAAGATGGAAAAACAATTTATCAAATTTTTATTTGATTAATAAAATGTGTGTGACTATATGATGAGGCTTAAAGAGGTTAGAGAACAATATGATAAAAAGCATAAAGAAGAAGAACCCAGGAAATTAGTCCACGGGCTAGTTTTATTACCAGGTACAGATGACACTGTCTTAAATTAGCTTCAGTTTTGTCCTTTATGAACCTACTTTAAGAGTGGTTGTGAGAAGCTAGATGAGGTTAATATCTTAAAACAAACACAGAACTGTATAGAAAAGCAGGCTATTATTATTCTATCTTACTACATGTCATTAGCAGTAAAGAAAGTCTCAAGAAAAGCGCTGCCCTAGAATCTGAATTGAAAATACACTGACCCTTTTTATCTATAAGTAAGTTGTAATGCTACATATCGTTTCTTTGGTAAAATGCTATTGGTAGGGGCTAGTTAATTGTGGCAAGTAAGCTTACAGGGACTTTTTTAAAATTTCAGATTCAGGGGCGCCTGGGTGGCTCAGTGGGTTAAGCCTCTGCCTTCAGCTCAGGTCATGATCTCAGGGTTCTGGGATCGAGCCCCGCATCGGGATCTCTGCTCAGCACGAAGCCTGCTTCCCCCTCTCTCTCTGTCTGCCTCTCTGCCTACTTGTGATCTCTCTCCCTCTCTCTGTCAAATAAAATCTTTAATAAAAATAAAATAAATAAAATAAAATTTCAGATTCATTATCTCTATTAACTAAATTAGGTGTGGCGTCAAGTGAAAGAAACAATAGTTTAATAAAGAATGAAATCCTATTTTTTGTCTCATAGAAATGTCCAGGAGGCAGTTCATGACTTAGGAGGTAACCCATGCTGCCCAAAAACCCAGCACCCATTCATCTCCCTGTTTTGTCCTATCAGGCTTCAAGCTCACAGTCCAAGATGGCAGCACTACATTCCAGAGGAGCAGAACAGGGAGAAAGAGAGAAAGCCGGAGTGAGAGGGCATACAACCTGCTGTCTCCTGAGAAACACTCATGAAAACTGCCGCAAGACACTTCCGTTCGCATGCTGTTGACGATGTCTGGTTGCAAGTTGGAAATAAGAGTATCCATGGTGAATGGTCACAGATCTAAGATCCTACCACCATGGGAATAACTATGAGAGTTAACTAGCTATCTCTGCCATTTATCATTTTATTTAATGTTTTAGTTTAGAAAGAGAGTGGAGAGAAAAATATGTCAAAAAAGTGAAGTAAAGCCACTTTGGGGTTGTATATCGTTATCTTTTTAATGCTGAAAATTAGTAAGCTCCAACAACATAAAAGATTTAAAACGCTGGCTATTTTTATCATTATGTGATTATTATGCCTGTACTTACAAATATCTTAAATGCTCATTTCTCTGACTTCACATTGACCTAAACTATACTACACAAAGCTAAAAATAATGGGGCACCTGGGTGACCCAGTCAGTTGAGCGTCTGACTTCGGCTCAGGTCATGGTGTCGGAGTCCCAGGATCGAGTCCCACATCGGGCTCTCTGCTCAGCTGGGAGCCTGCTTCTCCCTCTGCCTTTCACCCTGTTATGTGCTCTCAAATAAATAAATAAATATAATCTGGGGCACCTGGGTTAAAGCCTCTGCCTTTGGCTCCGGTCATGATCTCAGGGTCCTGGGATTGAGCCGCACATCGGGCTCTCTGCTCAGCAGGGAGCCTGCTTCCTCCTGCCTCTCTGCCTGCCTCTCTGCCTGCTTGTGGTCTCTGTCTGTCAAATAAATAAAATCCTTTTAATAAATAAATAAATAAAACCTAAAAAAAAGAACCCAAAACCTAAAAATAATATAATCATAAATAATGAGTCCCCTAGCATGTAAAGCAGATAAAGGAACCCCCAAGGGGAGGCAGTATGAAAACATGGCAGGAACACAGGCTTTGTGAAGAAAGTCTTGGAACAGAAGCCTCCCATTCACTGACTCATTCATTCACAGCATCTACTGCTGTTACCGGAGTATGTTTCAGGTAGTACGTGTTATTCATGGAATTTACAATTTATTTAGGAAAACAGAAATAAGACCTATAATTTTACAAATACTAACTTAAATTGAAAGTGTGATAAGTAATTCAAAGTAGGAGTATAGGGTACTGTGAACATCTTAAAGTAAGATCTAGCAATTAAACAGAACTGGAGAATTTTTTTTTTTTTTTAGAACTGGAGAATTTATTAGTTGAAAGCTCTTTAATAACTTAAAAGTTTAGATACACTATAAAGTGGAAAAAAAGAAAATGCAAAATAGTATGAGTTGTATGATTCAATTTCATTTAAAAGGTCTCACCCAGAATATTATTACATGTAAGCAGATCCATAAAAAATTATAGGACACATGCAGGGGCACCTGGGTGGCTCAGTCATTAAGCGGCTGCCTTCAGCTCAGGTCATGATCCCAGGGTCCTGAGATGGAGCCCCATGCTGGGCTCCCTGCTCAATGGGGAGCCTGCTTCTCCCTCTGCTTGCTGCTCCCCCCACTCATGCCCTCTCCTCTCTCTTTCTCCCTCTGACAAATAAATAAAAAAGTTTTAAAAATCTTTTAAAAAATACATTTAAAACAAAATTAGCAACACGAAACTGACTGCAACATCAGTCTGGCATTCAGACATTGATGAAGATCCAGTAAATTCTCAGCGAAATCTTTAATCACATTGGTAGAAAAACATATTAACACATAATATACACATACATAAAATATTCTCTAGTAAAACAAAGAATGTATTGAAATATATTAACCAGTTTATTTATTTAATAGTACAAGTTCAGGGGCGCCTGGGTGGCTCAGTGGGTTAAAGCCTCTGCCTTCGGCTCAGGTCATGATCCCAGGGTCCTGGGATAGAGCCCCGCATGGGGCTCTCTGCTCTGCAGGGAGCCTGCTAACTCCTCTCTCTCTCTCTGCCTGCCTCTCTGCCTACTTGTGATCTCTGTCTGTCAAATAAATAAATAAAATCTTTTTAAAAAAATAGTACAAGTTCAAAATTTGGTATCTATCTTTAAAGATAATTATATTTTCCCATTTACAGGACAGGGAGAATAAATCCTGATTTTCCCTAGTTTTCAGGAATACTGAAGGAACTAAAGTAAAGATGATTTTGGCTCTCACAAATGCAAATACAGATGTTGAGAATTTATTATGAACAAAACACCATGCTTTTGGAAAAATATTGATAAGAAAGAGTTTACCAACTCAACAAATATATATTGGATACCTATTTTGTAGCAGGTCTTGTGCGATGCTCTGCGGATTCCAAAATGAAAAGGACGTAGATTCTGCCTTGAAAATATTTTTGAATTAGTGGTGGAGACAGACCTATAAATAAGTTTTGAAATAAACTATTAAAAGTTTTGAAATAAACTATTAAAAAAATCAAATAACCACAGGTAATTTTTATTATTTTTTAAATTTTTTTGAAGATTTTATTTTGAAATAAAATTGTTTTGAAATAAACTATTAAAAAAAGTTTTGAAATAAACTATTAAAAAATCAAATAACCACAGGTAATTTTTATTATTTTTAAATTTTTTTGAAGATTTTATTTATTTATTTGATTCAGAGAGAAAGAGTGCTCAAGCAGGGGGAGCAGCAGGCAGAGGGAGAATTCCTGCTGAACAAGGAGCCAGATGTGGGACTCGATCCCAGGACCCTGGGATTATGACCTGAACTGAAGGCAGAGGGCTAACTGACTGAGCCACCCAGGTACCCAGCCATAGGTAATTTTTAGATCTATACATAATTCTAACATTCTAGCTCCTGCACATGCTTTCATAGGCTGGCACAGAGCCATACACTTTACCATCAGGGAAAGAAACCATGGCCAAGAGCTTAAGTGGCTTCTCTTGTTGCAAAAATGCAAAAAATACAGAAAAATGAATTTTTCTGTATTTTCTGTAAAATTTTTCTGTATCTTCTGAATTTTCTGTAAAAAAGAGAAGGACACACTTTGCTCAAATATCTATCATACTTAGAAAATTCGGTGGCAACTTTTTAGAAAGTCACCATCCAGGTTTTACGGAATGATCCTGAACTGTGAGATAATTGAGCTGACCATGTAAACCATTATGGAAAAAGTCCTTCTCATATCTCAAATAAGTTCTGCTTTTCTCTTTTTGTCAGTTTTTCTAGTGGTGACTGTGGTAACAAAGGAAAGCCTTAGATCCACAGTGATAAGATAGAGTGGTTATTTTTCTTGACAGCCAGCATGGACATTCACTCTGAGAATTCACTAATAAGCATTTTCATTATCCACGTAATGAAGCTCCTTTGTAACGGTGCTTGGAGACAGAACTATCTCTCACTGAGACATCCAGTCATTCATCCCACCAACACTTTTCTGTCATCTAGAATGTGCCAACTAATTGCTGCACCGTGGACAATAAGAGGTAAGGAAGGCATAGTCCAGGCCTTTGAATTCACACAGAAGCTTACTGTATAGGTAACAAATTTCTTATAATTTGGCATTCTGCCGTTAACGGAATTAACTGTACATTCTTAACCATGTATCTTCATTTCTCCATTTAATAAATATGTAGGGAGCTCCCTCTAAGTACCAAAACCTGTTCTACCTAAGATAGTTGTAAAAACAGACACAACCTCTGCTCTGAAAGAGTACATAGTCTGTATGGGGAAGACTGAGACAGACGTGGTTAGTTTCCCACACAATTTCCATTCTCCCTTCTTCTGCTTTAAAAGAAACCCGATTCTTGTCTACGGAGCAATATGTCCAGTTCCAGACAATGGATCACGATTCGTCTAAGCCCGTGATTCCCAAAACGTGTGCCTCGTCTCCAAGAGTAACAAAGTAAACTCACTGGGGGTCTCGGCTAGTTTGATTGTCAAGAGAAGCAGTGCAACTCAACATCTCTTGGACTACTAGCTTAGGATATTCAACCACTACATTCCTTTAGACTATGCCGTTTCATTGCAAAGCTGGATTTTCAGTGGTTGCTGTGATTTAAAAAACTAACAGACACATAGGGCCATAAAAAGCGTGAAGAACAACAAAGAGCACCTTCCAATGTGATTCCAATGTTAACGAAGTTGCAGATTGCCTGACAGGTGTATCTATCCCATTGTAACATGTGGATATTTAAACATAGAGGTATTACTTTATTTCCATTGATGTGTCTAATCTGTTTAAATGACCATTAAGTTGTAAAAGGAAACTTCATTTATTTCTTTTGGCACCATGAGAAAATTACTGAGACCCCAAGGGAGCTGTGTACCAAGAAAGTCTGGGGATCCTTTGGTCAAAGCCAATCATGTTTTTTTCAATCCTGTTTCCTGCTTCCCTAGCTTCCTTACATCAAAAGGTGGTCATGTGACCCAATTCCGGGCTAAGCAGAAATGCAGGTGAAGTGAGAGAGGAAGGACAGTGCTGAGAGGGCATTTGCTTTCCAGATAAAAGGGGACAACGGCAACATCGGCTGGTTGTCCTTCAAGAGTCCAGTTCCTTTAGTGATACAATCCTGCAGGTTACGGGTACAGACCACATATTCCAGGCTACTTTCCAGCTACATGTGACAAA
The DNA here is from genome assembly GCF_009829155.1 of Mustela erminea. NCBI lineage: Eukaryota > Metazoa > Chordata > Mammalia > Carnivora > Mustelidae > Mustela > Mustela erminea. The sequence continues at coordinate 23,787,279 of NC_045623.1, forward strand.
GGGGCTAAGCTCTGACTGAAGGTACATTAAACAATTATCCTCAGGTGCACGTAGATAATAGCATTCTGAAATAAGAACGTTTGGCCTCCTTATTTCTAATCCACTGTTTTTTCTGTCTACTGTACTCATCGAGGCCTTAGAATTCTCTGCTATAATTCTGTATGTTATCTCTGATATGTTAATATGATGAAGTCTTTTTGCTATATTGTTTGTTCAAAATAACAAGATAAATTCACATTTTTATAAATGCATAGATCATAGCATTTGGGTTACTAAGTACAATTTAGTTAGTGAATCAGCTAAGTTTCTTAACCTGTACAGCTAAGAACTAGACCCTAACTCATGCATGTAGGTTCCCTCTAGCAGGTCACATGGGAGTTGGACAGCTCCAATGGCTAGAACTATCTGCAAGGCACAGCTTAGCCATTGCTCTGTGAATTAGGATTTCTCTCAGTCAGGGGTGGGAAGATGAAACAGTGATTGCTTTTTATTCTACAGAATGCAGGGAGTTCTAATTTTAGCTTATGTGAAGTAGCTGAAGTAAACATGACTTACAGAGACATAAAGACAAATGGACATGTACAGACAGACGTGAATCACAAGATTATAAAAGAGCAGACAAATTCATTAAAAGATTAGCAAGAGCTCAGACATGAACGCTGAGACCATTGACTTTGTAACTAGGTCATTGAGAGTTTTGTGAGAAAGCGTCTAGAGGGATTTCAAAACATAATAAAATTCTGTTTCTTTAAAAACATACAATTAGTCAATCAGAGAAAGACAATTATCGTATGATCTCTCTGATATGAGGAATTTGAGAGGAAGGGCGGGAGGTTGTGGGGGGTAGGGAAGGAAAAAAATGAAACAAGATGGGGTCAGGAGGGAGACAAACCATAAGAGACTCTTAATCTCACAAAACAAACTGAGGGTTGCTGGGGGAGAGGGTGGTTGGGTGATGAACATTGGGAAGGGTATGTGCGCTGGTAAGTGCTGTGACATGTGTAAGTCTGATGATTCACAGACCTGTACCCCTGGGCAAATAATATATTATATGTAAATAAAAATAATTTTTAAAACATACAACTATTTCTTTTACCATCTGCAATGCTCAGATTCACACCACATACAAAATTATTTAATTTCTCAAGGTATAAAAAAAAATGATTGAATTCTAAAAAAGAAAATAATGATAGTGACTGAAGATATCTCCAAAGCATACCTGATGTGGGAAACAAAGGCAGAAGAAGTTATTCAATTCCCTTACTACCTAGAGCCCACTGACAAGTCCTTGAAACAGGCAGAGTGACATTCCCCTAGGGGCTCCACTGCCTCCACCTTAATACTCTTCGAAGGGCAAAAGGCAATCCTAGCCTGACCGCCTCTCCCACCCTCAGCCGGGATCCTGAGAGTCTACTTTGACATATAAAAATTCCTTTGGAAACTTCCTATAGCTCTAAACCCTCCAAGATATGTGCTGGCAGTCATCCCCAAGAATATGGTCCACTGATATACATCTGAGGGGTCTCATGCTAAGGTTTTATCAAACAGTAATAATGACCTTTCCCAACAACAGCTAGCCCCTAAGATCCTGGAAACCTTGCTTCCAAAATTCCTTAGAGACTTACGCTATCCCTGACCCCCTCCCAACTTGCAAGTATATAATGGACCACTCTTCACAACCCCGGAGCAGCAGCTCTTCCTTGCCCACAGGTCCTGTCCCACTTTGCTTTAATAAACTACCATTTTACACCAAAGATGTCTCAAGAATTCTTTCTTGGTCATCAGCTCTGGACTCTACCCCATTGAACCTCACCTATATTCTATTTTTCTTAAAAACATATAACTATTTTTTTACCATCTGCCATGCTCAGATTCATACCACATACAAATTATTTAATTCCTCAAGATATTAAAAAAAAACAATGATTGAATTCCTAAAAAAAAGTGATAGTGATTGAATATATCTCCAAAGCATAGTTAATGTCCCACCTACTCCAGGTCATCTACAAGACCTGAGACAGAACTATAGAGTACCTGCAAAGCCATGGTCACTGAGCTACAATATTGTGGTCACCCAGGGATCCTTATGTTTCATGGCACTGTCCTTGATGGCTTCTCCTATATCTTTTGGCTGTGCCAATGTGATGAGTACTGCCTTCTTTCAGTGCATATACTGTGGCTTCATCGGACTAACCACCCTTAGGAAGAATGTAGGAGAACAAAAAAGAGGAAGAGAATAATCACCAGCATTTTAGAAGGGGTGTGCTTTTAATATTATTTTCCACAAAATTTGGGTCCCTAATATCAAGTGTGGATGACTTCTTTGTGTAATTAAAACTTCTTAAAACAATATGAGGTTGAAAATGAATGGTGAGTTTATCTAACATCTAACTGAAGAAACAGAGACATCCTGCCTGTATCTATGTAGGATAAACATATAAAGAACATATACTTCTGGCCCAATGAGGCCAACGTAGGAGAAATATAAAGGTGCATTAAAAAGGAAGACTTTAAGCAAAAAGTAGCTCATTTGTTTAGGTTATAATAGTCTTAATGACTCATTTCTGAAAATGGCTTAGGGCATGTGTGTTCATTCTCCCAAGGATGAAGCAATCCCACCAGAAAAGAAAAAATGAAGAAAAGTTCAGTAACCAGCAAGAGTATTAAGCTGGAAATCTGACCTACTGAATCCTAATTTTCTGCACTGTCTTTAGTTCTCATTCTCTTTCCAGTCCTATGAATGAGCCTAGATACACGAACACTTCCTGTTTTGAGAGGGGACTCCAGAAAATGGCCTCATTTGTTAATTAAAACATCTATTTTGAACCATGTAATAATTCTTAGATGCCTGTCTTTGTGCTTTCTAAACTGTGGCAATCAGTATTTGCCAAATGACATACAAGATAAATTCAGGAAAAAGATGGAGGAAAAAAAAACCATTTAATGATCAAAGAAGAAATAAATATAGCAGCAAAGACTTCTTTACTCATAAGTATACTTACCTTGTAAGTATTGGCCCATATCATTAATAATAATATAATTATTAACTAGTATCCAGGCTACCTATAATTCAGTGTATAACAGTAAGACAATTATATAAATAACTATAAAATATAGGAAGTGAGAATATATTACAAGGTTTAATGGGAAATGAGATATGGGACTCACCAAACAAAAGGTTCTCCTCTTGAACTCCTATTATCATCCTTTTTCTTCAAACTAATTAGAGTCTCCAGGCACTGTTTCTTCAACATTCCCCCCCAGCCCCCACCGTTCCTGTCTATCTTCATTTTTTACTTTATTCAGTTCCAATCCATTTTAGGTCCTCTGGATTATCAGTCCATGTTTTGTTAATATTTCAACTTCCCCTGTCCCATTGTTCATGTTACATCCCATCTGGCTGCCCATACTGGTTTTCTCTCCGTTCTTCATATGGGCTATGTTCATTTCCACCTCAGGGCCATTGCATATATTGTTCCCTATGCCTAAAGCACTCTTTCTTGTCCCCAAATTCCTTTAACCACTGCTACACTTCACCTAGCTAAGACCGCCTCATTCTCCAGATCTCTGTCTATGCTCGGCATCAGAAAAGCCATGTTTGATTCCCAGCCTAAGTTGTACCCTTTTAAACATGTTGTACAAATCCTTGTTTAAACCCACAAGTGAAATTAGCTATCAAGTCTTCTTTTTTGCTAAATTATAACCTCTGCATTGTCAGGGGGGCAATTCTGTCTTAGCCATTGTTAAATCCCCAGCGCTAGTTTATCATTTGATACATGTTTGGCATAAATATTTGTTCCATACAAATAAATGAAAGGAGAAAGAGACTCTAGAAACCCAGCTGAGATGATCAAGGAAAGATATATGGGGAAGGAGGTTTGCGAGATAGACTTTGACACATAGAGAGACGCAGTGGAAAGAGTTGGTGTTGAGGCTTGGAACGAGAGAGTGGGTGCTCAGAGAAGAGTGGACAGTTCATTTTGTAGAGTGTGAGTTACCTAAGAGAGTAGGAAATATTAGGCTGGAAAGGAAGGTCAACTTAATATGGTAGGGGAAGACCTGACTTAAAAATCAATACTTAATTTCATAGTTGATAAACAGACAAGGAAGGAGTATGGTTCACAGGCTAAGTGAAAGGGGAAAGTGAGTAGGAAACTTGTTCATGATCTCAGTGATAGTCCAGGCAAGAAATAATAAACAACTGAGCTGCTGACTGAAAGAAATAGATGGAAAAGAAAACCATGGTGATAGAAAGAATTATATGTTTAAGGTGGATTGTGTGGTGAAAGATTAAAATATTTAACTAAAATATTTAGAGGAGACAAGGAAAAGAGATAAGCCAGTGTGCTTCCTGAGGTTTCTGTGAGAATAACTGGAAACACGGTGAATCCAGGAAAGTTGGGATAATCTGGCTTTAGGGATAGTGAGGGGAGGAAAGTGATGAGTTAATTTTGTAAAATTATTGAGCTAGATTTCTTAAAAAATCATCTAGAATGAACTATTTTTAGGGTGTACACTGTGATCAATGGCTGAAGGTTAATGTAGAATTTCTGCTCTAATGAGATTTTATATTTATATTTCTGGTAATTCCCTTAGTCACTTCATAAGCTTTGGTACTAGGGGAGGGGGTATTGCTTCAAGTAACAGGATAAACACAGTGTGTCTTTTTGGAGAAATAATTGTACAGAAAATGTAAGACAATAAACCACCAACCAACTTAATCCCATTCCCCAACTTAAAAGAATTTTTTATCTTAGAAATACATTGTGGACGGGAATACAAGATCCACATGGATTTTTAGACACTCTCAAAATCAAAAAAATGTCATGCTTGGCAAGCTGCTTTAGGGTCTACATTCCTTGTCCCAATCTCTGCACCCCTCAGCTGGAGTTTATTTTGCTAAGTTGCCAACATAGTTTGCCCACATTCATACAGTTGGTAACTGGTAGAGTAAGAATTTTAAACCACATCTCCATAGAGCCTACTCTTACACTTATTTCATTAAATTAAATACATACTATTTATATATGCTATTCAGCTAATATCATATTTAGCATCACTAAACAAGTAAATGACAACATAAAGCCAAATACTGGCAGCTGGTATTTTTCAATTATGAACTTGCTGGGTCTCTGAGAATGCAATCAGAGAGCCAAGTGATTTTTCACGGTGCTTGGGGCAGAGTGAAGAAGGAATCATCAGAAGAATTAGCGTGGTGTTTCCTAGTTCACTGATGATGAATCAGTTGGGTATGTTAAACATTCTTTTAAGGCTCAATCCATCCATCCTCCAAACTTTTAAAACAATGAACTGACATCACCTTCCTATTCAAAACCTTGAAAACACAGTTTAGAAACTCCTTCACAATCTATGCCTAATCATCCTTCAACAACGAATCCCCATACAATTAGCCCCAAATACCCTAGATTTGAAACCAGGAGTTAATACAACTAAAAGCGTGCCTGAAAAGGTAACCTTTAGCTTAAGACTTCAAGAGTAAGTAAATAAATGTTGGTCAGATGAAGGGGTGGGGGCACAGGGTTGGGAGGTAGAGAGTATTTGGCAGCAACAGGCAGAAACTGTATCATGGAAGAAAGGGGGACAGGCCCACTGAAGAAGGCTGGGAAACTGTGAAGGGTTGTGAGCAACGAGTGACATGCTCAGATCTATTTGCACTTAAGAAAACTCACTGTAGTGCTGTGAAGTGTGTAAACCTGGCAATTCACAGACCTGTACCCCTGGGGCTAATAATACATTATATGTTTATTAAAAATTTAAAAAAAGAAAGAAAGAAAGAAAACTCACTGTAGGAGCACCTGAGGGGCTCGGTGAGCTGAGCATCTGACTCTTGATCTCAGCTCTGGTCTTGATCCCAGGGTCATGAGTTCGAGCCCCACATTGGGCTCCATGTGTAGAGCCTACTTAAAAAATTACCAAAGACACCACTGGAAATGTTATTGACACACATGAGACCATCGCCGCTACCTCCAAATATACATGTTCCACTGATGTAGAACAACATGTTTGATAGGTAAATGTGGAAACTGATTAATGGATTTACCTAACAAAACCGTAGTTTTAAATTACATCAGATATTAACATACAGTTATTAAACAGAAAGGCTTTCCTCTTAAAGCCTCAAGTTGCATGTTAGTGTGCTTTTATAAACTTTAGTAACCATAATAAGCAAATAACTTCGGAGCCCTATATTTCTAAAATATTGTTCAATGTGTGAAATATGATATTATAGCATTCCCAAACCACTTTATAATCTTTTTAAGAAATGCTTATTTAAATACCCAAATATGATCAATGAATACAGAATTACATAATCGCCAAGAGAAGTTGCTAGAGTTTTCATAATGGTCTCTTGGTTTTTCCTCTGCTGATATTGGCGCCAAAGAAATTAGTTATAACTATTGTTTCTCTGTGGCTGAAGAGACATTTCCAAGTACAGAATGAATGGAGTTCATTCAGAGGCCTCGCAAATGGGCTGTGGCCCCTTTTTATGCATGATGGGCCTCAGCAAGGATATTTAGAAGAAAACCAAATTTACTTTTTAACGCATTGACAAGGTCCCCACATTTTAAAGGAGTTCCACACAGTGGATTTACTCAGGTTTCTCTTTTATCATCATGATTTCTACAGAAGAATATTAACGATGCCAGACAGTCTTCCATTCAGGGAAAATAGCTAAATTTTCTGTTTTAATAACAGGGTAAATCATATGTTGTTTAAAACCTAAATTACAGAGGACGTAGGAATTTCCAATAGATTAAGCTTGACACAATGACATGAAATAATAACATTTGAGAGAAAAGAAAAAAAGAAAGAAAGAGTCTGGTGGGGAGAGTAAGTCCTAGTGGTGAAAAAGTCATGCATCTTTCCAAAAACCTTTTTTTTTTTTTTTTTGTGGTTACTATTGTTCCTGAATACATCAGAGCTGCACGCATGTATTTTTTTTGAACTGATTTTTTTTTTTTTTTTTTTTTTTTGAAGGCAAGATGAGACTCTACAGTTGGGAGAGTAAGAGGTTGTAACCCACTTCCTCCACACCCTCTTGATACTTACCATCCACCCTTTGTGTGGTCTTTGGCTTATTCAGTATCCTGTCTCATTATGACTGGACTGTAAAGAGTCAAATAACTGTCAGCAACAATATAGTATCAAATTGAAAGTCTCATTTTTTAAAAATGTATCCATTTTGTCAATTTACCTTTTCTTTTTTCCTGTTTAAACCACAGAACCACCTTCTGCCAAGTTCACAGCTGGCAAAGTAACAGAGAAGTAAACTGTAGTCCAATGCTCTGGTTTTAGAACAACAACACGGTCCAAAGATTTTCATATGAGAGAAAGTCACTTCCAGTTATTTGACCCATGAGATCAATATTTAAAGGTTCACTAGTACTTTTCCCTATCTTAGCAAGGGAATTAATTTATTCTTTGGTTGGCCCAAGGGCAGATCTCTCCTTCTCAAAGTAATCTGTGGTTTGGCCTACAAAAGGACACACAGAAGCCCAATGAAAGGGGAGTAACGAGGTAGAAAGAACACGGGTTCTTGGCATCAGCTCGCACTTCAGCCTGCATTTCTGCCAACGCAGACTGGGGTGAGACGGAGGGCTGCATCCAGCGGTTGGCCAAGGAACCCATCTCCTCCACACCGCCCTGAGCATCGGGGGCGCTATAACGCTCCTTCACATCACATCCTTGGGAAGCACTTGTGAGAAACTCTTCTTAATGGAGATATTCATGATTAAAGAACAATCCTGAGACTGATCATTCTGAGAGAGAAAAACATCTAAGTCGAGTGATATCATCTCTGACGTAAACCCTGATAAAGACAAGACAGCTCCTCTGCAAAAGAAGACACACACTCTTTAAGGGTTAAAAGCAGCAGAGAGATAATTACTGATTAATCCTTTCATAGTTTCATTAAGCAAATATTTAAGTTACCACCTATCCCGAGCTGCATTTTTATTAGCAAAATATTGTGTAATGGCTCTGCAGGTACTCTAAACATTTTATTATATAACAATATAACATGATTACAGTGGAAATAACAGTACTATGGATCTTACTACGTTGTGGGGAGGATAAAGTGGGTTAATAGGTATGAAGGGCTCATAAGCCATATTTCCAGTGCCTTATAACTGCTCAGCAAATGGTCACTGTTATTATTGCTGTTATAGGAGCTCTTCATGTGAAGCTTCATTTCTTGGTCCAGCTAGAAACACCTATTCATGGAGATACTAGCGGCTAAACAGGAATTCTAAGTTTAAGCAGGATCTGGAAAAAAAAAGAGAAATTTTTGATCCAGAGGTATTTATAAGGTTTTGAAGCACCCCAAGACTCAGGTTTTCTGTAGTTTCTATAAATCCTGAAGTTTCTGAAGAGATAAGCACTTTTAAGAAGTTAGGCTTTCACTTTGGAAAACAGTGTGGAGATTCCTTAAGAAATTAAAAACAGAGCTACCCTATGATCCTGTAATTGCACTACTGGGTATTTACCCCAAAGATATAGATGTAGTGAAAAGAAGGGCCATCTGTATCCTAGTGTTCATAGCAGCAATGGTCACAGTCGCCAAATTGTGGAAAGAATCAAGATGCCCTTCAACGGACGAATGGATAAAGAAGATGTGGTCCATATATACAATGGAGTATTATTCCTCCATTAGAAAGGATGAATATCCAACATTTCTACCAACATGGACAGGACTGGAGAAGATTATGCTGAGTAAAATAAGTCGGGCAGAGAAAGTCAATTATCACATGGTTTCACTTACTTGTGGAACATAAGGAATAACACATAGGACATGGGTGAAGGAGAGGAGAAGTGAGTTGGGGGAAATCAGAGGGGAAGACGAACCAAGAGAAACTGTGGACTCTGAGAAACCAACTGAGGGTTCTGGAGAGGAAGGGAGTGGGGGGTTGGGAGGGCCTGGTGGTGGGTATTAAGGAGGGCACGTATTGCATGGAGCACTGGGTGTGGTGCATAAACAATGAATCTTAAAACACTGGAAAAATAAAATTAAATTAAAAAAAAAAAAAGAAGTTAGGCTTTCACATTAAATGAGGGAATTTTAATCTTGGTTCCATAACTTAAACTCTCTATATTTTAGTTTTCCCCTGTGTAAATGGAACTAATAACTCTACCTACCTCTCAGAGCCATGGTGAGGATTAAAGAAGACTATATGGGTAAATGCTTCAGGCAGTGCAGGGAACTTAAGAAGTGCTAAACAGATCTTAAATCACTACCATCCTCATTATCACCAAAGGGTGGGATAGGCAAATGGGATTTATGTCTCATGGCCTGAGATTATCTTTGATTTTCTATTCTCTTTGGTGGGAAATTCTAATTTCAATTATTCTGTAGCTGAACATTCCAAAATACAAGGTCATTACTAATCTTCCTGTTTATGAACTGGGGGGCTATATTAGAACACAGTGGCTGCAAGGAAAATAATGACGTATCGGTAGACCAAAGACAAGGAGAAGAACCCAGCAGGAAATGAAGCCCAACCTTGTTCATTCCTCAGAGACCACAGGCCAGGCTTGGCCTCATCTTTGCTTTTCTCTGTCAGTGCCTTTGGTTTTTCCTGCTTCCTCAGCAAGGCTCCAGTCTTGGTCTATATGACTTTTAAGCCCCAAATCACTCATCCATTTGTCTGGGGTGTTTTGTCTCAAAATTCACATTCTTGAGAGAGAAGCTTGGTATCTTAGTCTGCCCTTGGGAAGATCCCTATAGTAACACTTGGTTTTGTTCTGTTTGTCTCTCTTCCTATGGCTCTTAATTTCCAATTTCTGAATTTAAAACAAAACAAAACAAAACAAAGAAACTCTTTCCTAACTATACGATTGGACTCTTCAATCAAGTTGGTTTAAACATATTCTTTGGATTTTGAATCTTGAGTGGAGGTGCCTGGGGCAAAGTGTTCCTGAGCTCCCGATCTGGAGTCCTCAGAATTGCCCAGGTTTCTCACCTCCCTGAAGCTGGCTTGTTCAGAGCTACCTTCAAATCTGTGAGCTACTCTAGTAGTTCTCGGTTTTAAAGGGGGTCTCTGTTTCTTACGCACTTTTCTGTTTTTGTTTTTGTTTTTTAAGAACTGAAAGATCTTCCATGGCTGAGTTCTCTCAGGGGGATCTAATTAGCCTCGGTAAGTTAGGGACTTGAATAAGCCAAATTAAGTCAGAGGAGACTGCAGGTGTAGCAGGCAATTTGGCATACGCATCACAGGGAAAAATGGGTTATAACAGAAGAGTCACATTTGTATCAATATCTACCATAGCCCCAGCAGGGTATAAAAAAACCTCATTTAACTAAACTCTATGTAAGTCAATAAGCATTCCCTAAATAAGAATTCAGGGGATATGTACATGTACAGCTAAGTCTTTGCTCTCAAGGAATGCCTTGTCTGAGGTGAAGAATATATGCAGACATATATAATTGCAATACAGGGAAGGCATCCTGACTATTCTGCTAAATTAAAATAAGAATACAGAGAAAAGAACTGCTAACTTGGGCTATGGGATTAGCCAAACAGATTAGGCTGTTAAGAGACTCAAACATCCTCTTGCAAGCCACGGATAGGAAGAAGAGAAGTATTCCTTTGCAGGAGCTATGGTTCTTTAATATGTAAAGTAATAGACCAAAGGAAGAGGATTCCCCAGGCTTGTAGGCACTTGGGAGGTTTTACTGCTTTCCTCCTCTTGACCTCACTTAGGCACATGTCTAAGTCAAGGTCTATAGTGTCGGAACTTCTTTCTTCCCAACAAAGTGCTTCTCTCTCCTCTCTAACCCTAACCCTGGGTTGGAAGGAATTTTTGCAATCCATGGCCCTATTTCCCCACCAAGGCTGCTCCCTAGGCCCAAGTTACCTCACCAAGGAGAAAATCTGAATTTATGATTCCCACGCCTTTGAAGGGGAGGTAAATAAATCAAGTTTCTCAGATCTTAAATGTGCTATCTCAGCACAAATTCTAACCACAAAGTTATCCCCCAACCAGACTGAGTTTATCCATCGCATCCAGGATGAGTCCTGGATATCGGTATAAACTCTGACTCCCGCCCTTCCCTTCTACACCAGCCCTGCAGGACTGCGATTCTGCCCTGGATGGAGCTCTTTTCACCTGAGAACTGATTTTCCTAATTCTTAGCCATCGTTTCTCTGGTTTATGATTCCGGAGTCTGGGCCGTGTATTCTAAACCCTAGTCCAATGAGCAATTCTTTTAGAACCCAAACTGATACCCTCCATTCTTCAGAGCTGCAGAAGACAAACTTTTTCTAACAAGGGCCGGGCAGTAAATATCCTGCGCTTTGAGGGCCAGACATCCTCTGTCACAAGCACTCAGTCTGCCATTGAAGCACACAGATAACACCTGAATAAATGGGTCGGGGCTGTGTTCTAATAAAACTTGTACAGAAAGAGGTGCTGATTTGGCCTCTGACTGTCATTTGCAGACTTCCTGCTCTTAAGCATCATTACCTATGCATTCAGGATTCCTTAATACCATGTTCCATCTGTTGGAGAGATAGATCCCCTCTTATCTTTCTCAATCCCTCCTCTATTTGCAAAGGTCTAGGATAACTTACCCCATAGTTACAACACCCAAGATGTTCATACACTTTACTTCGGTTCCTAGGACATCCCAGAGGCCCACAATTATTATTTGTGTGTCCCTCATCTTTCCCTCTAGAGTCAAGATAAAAAAAGAGAAGCCAGAAATGGAATGGAATGGGAACTGAAAATAACTCAAAAAACCTTAAAAAAGAAAAAAAAAAGTAACTGGTCCTTAATTCTGGTACGACAGGAAGGAAGAAAAGTAACAATCTATTATATCAATTATATTCTGCAGGGAGCAGATATGTAGGTCAAAAGTAAGGAAAATTGGTTGGGTTACTCTCTAGAAAGTGACAAGGGAACTGAGGTTCATAAAAACTAAATGAAAGGGGCACCTGGGTGGCTCAGTGGGTTAAAGCCTCTGCCTTCAGCTCAGGTCATGATCCCAGGGTCCTTGGATCGAGCCCCGCATCCGGTTCTCTGCTCAGCGGGGAGCCTGCTTCCCCCGCTCCCCCCACCACCGCCTGCTGCTCTGCCTACTTGTGATCTCTATCTGTCGAATAAATAAATAAAATCTTTAAAAAAAAAAAAAAACTAAGTGAGAATTCCACATAGATATATCATGGAATTGCTCGTTATGCCTACCCTGAAGTAACGGAAGGGGAGGGATTGCAATATCCCAGACTGGAAGTCTGAATAGATCTTCTGAGGAAAGTTGTTAAATAGAGTGATTTTAAAAATATAGTGGGCTTGGGTGCCTGGGTGGCTCAGTGGGTTAAGCCTCTGCCTTCAGCTCAGGTCATGATCTCAGGGTCCTGGGATCGAGTCCCGCATCAGGCTCTCTGCTCGGCAGGAGGCCTTCTTCCTCCTCTCTCTCTGACAGCCTCTCTGCCTACTTGTGATCTCTCTCTGTCAAATAAATAAATAAAAATCTTTAAAAAAAATAAAAATAAAAATATAGTGGGCTTATAGGATTCTGTAAGTGGCCTAAAAATACATACAACAACAGTAACAACTGCCATTTAGTTAAATGCCACTGTAGTGGATGTTTTTCTGATTTTGCCATCCAACGTCCATTCTCCTTTCTCCTGATAACACTCCCTATATTTTCCTCTGGGGAACCACGCTTCCTGTGCTTTTGGTCCTTGTGCTTTGAATGCTGCTGAAGTTGTCCCTGACTCAAGAGTTGGGTGTGTGATCTAGGTCTGGACAATCAGAATACTGAATTTTCCTGGACTACGATTTTTTCAGGGATGGAAATATGCGAGAGTTGGTTTCATCAAAGTGAGGCCGGGACATTTGGGGGTGTTTCTGAGTAGAACTGATCTTTTTTGTTCTGTTAGGCTGGAAACCTACAAGATGTAAATTATAGAGTTGGTAGGAGTTGGCATTGGGAAAGAACTTTCATAATAAAACAAATATCAAGAAAAGCAAACCAGAGAAATGCAGGGAGAAAAAGCCCGAGACTAGAGTTGAATGCATAATATTTTAGTAATGAAACCAAATTTTTAAAATTCTACTTTTTAAAATTCTAACCAATTTTCTTTTTTTTTCTTTTTTTTTCTTTTTCTCCCCCCATTCCTCCCTTTATTTTTCCCTCCCTCCCTCTCTCTCCATTCTTTCCTTCCTTTTCCTTTTTGGCTGCAACTAAGTGTGCTAATACAGTCTGTATTATGTTAGTATATATACATTTTCTTTAACTGACAAAACAATCTCACGGTGACCATAATTATTCTTATCTTCAGGTCAGTCACCTCAAGAATTGCATGGTATGCCTGTGGCCATGCACCTAATATGCCTCTAATCTAAGACTCAGTCTCAGGGCAAGCTGCCTCCATTGCAGATGGTTCTCAGGGGACAGAGCTCCTAAGGGACCAAGCCTTAAGGCAGCAACTCACATGTACCCATAATTCAGGGGCCATATCTGTATTAGAGGCATGATGATAACACATTGCTCTGGCCTGTGATGTGAAAATAAATGATTTACTTTTCAAAACGTGGTGATCCCTTGACCAGGCCACAGGTGACTTTTAGAATATCGATGAAACGATTGTTACAGACAAGTCATTTATAAAAGGTGTTTCTTTAAAGCAAATTGCACTTTCCACTTTGAGCCTAATGTCAGATGTATGTCCAAAATAAAACTTTTAAACTCATCCATTCTACAACAGACATTGAGAGACGTTGAGACATTTAGAGCATTCTAGGCACTAGTCTAGCAATGGAGTAATGGTACTGGGATGCCCACAACAAAAGTATGGGAGAGAAAGGGCATCTTAAATTAATAAGGCATTTGTGTTCCCAGCATCTGCCTGAAGTGGCCGCATCCTAAGAGTCTGGCAATGTAACCCTCTCCCAGACATGTGAAACTTCATAGAGAACCACTCTTTTCACACAAAGCATAAGAGTCTGAGATGCAGGGAGCACCTGGTGGCTCAGTCGGTCAAGCAGTGACTCCTGATTTCAGCTCAGGTCATGATCACAGGGTCCTGGGGTTGAGCCCTGAGTCAGGTCTGAGCTGTGCTCCGTGCTCAGTGGGGAGTCTGCTTGAGGATTCTCTCTCACCCTCCTTTTGTCCCTCCCCTTGCTCACCCTCTCTCACTAAAACAAACAAATCTTAAAAAAAAAAAAAAAAAAAAAAAGTCTGAGATGCAGTGCTGAACAAACCTCTCTGTGCTTCAGTTTCCTCATCTGTAAAACAGGGATGCTCATAAAAGCACTATGTAATTTGTACCCCAGCATCTCCTAAGTTCCTCAATAAATGAACTACTGACTTCCTTCCTACTTTTAAGGTTTAAGTATTTATAGATTTTTCATAGAATATAATTAATTTTTTTGCTCTCTCTTTCTCTCTCTCTCTCACACACACACATGCTACATAAATCCCCTTCAGAAATGAAGAAATTGTAATACATGCCCACAATTGTAATTAAAGTTAAATACTATTTTGTCAGGAAACAACTAAAGATTATTACTCTATAGTACTGAATAAGGAAATATATCAAGATAGTTTTCATTATAATATATATATATATTTTTTTTAAAAGATTCTATTTATTTATTTGACAGAGAGAGAGAGAGAGAGATCACAAGTAGGCAGACAGGCCGGCAGAGAGAGAAGGGGAAGCAAGGTCCCTGCTGAGCAGAGAGCCCGATGCCAGGCTCGATCCCAGGACCCTGAGATCATGACCCGAGCCGAAGGCAGAGGCTTAACCCACTGAGCCACCCAGGCGCCCCTAAAAATATATTCTTTTAAAATACCTCCCTTCTCTAATTTTCTATTAACACTGACATAGCCAAGTGGCTTATATAAATTGTAACAACATGGAGGCCAATTATGTTGAACCATCTAATGCATGGTTACTTCAGAGCACTGATATGATTCTCATTTAAATACTGCTATATTTTGTACACACATTCTGTCTTTACATCTATTTAGAAGACAGGGAGTAGGCTGATGCAATAGGAAAATTTTTCAAATAAGTTTGGAAATCAGAGAAGCTTCCCTTTACTCCTTTCACCATAATATATTAGGATAGGTCATTGGAATCTAGCTCAAACAAATCAAAAGTCTCCTAGTGTTTTTGAATTGCAAACACCAAAATGTGGCTCAGTCAGTTAAGCGTCTGCCTTCAGCTCAGGTCATGATCCTAGCGTCCTAGATTGGAGCCCCGCATGGGGCTCCCTGCTCAGCAAGGAGCCTGCCTCTCCCCCTCCTCCCTGCTCATGCTCTCTCTTGCTATCTCTCTCTCTCTCTCTCAAATAAATAAATTACAATCTTTAAAAAAAAAAAGACCAAAATGTCTAAATTGTCATCTCATCAGCAGATAGCTGAGACAACAAGCGCACACTTCCTTCTTTTCTCCAGCTTTACTGAGGTGTGATCGATAAATAAAAATTGTATATATTTCGGTTGTACAACATGATTTTTTTAAGGTAAACAATGTGATGATTTCATATAATATACATTGTGAAACAGTTGTAGTAATCATGACACTTAACACATCTATCACCTCACATAGTCGCCTTTGTGGTATGTGCAGCGAGAATGCTTTAAGATCTACTTTCTCAGCAAATCAAGTATATAACATGGTATCATTGACTATATTCACCATGATGTTAGAGCTCACAGCACGGTTGGAGTCGAGGACCAAACCAGGCCCTGACCTGTGTCTCCTTTAAAGTCCGGACACCTTGACAAGGGGTTAAGGACGGGAAAGTTGAGTAGCACTGAGAAAAGGTCTGTGCTGTGTGTCATGCGCTCTCCTACGTGACTTCCCACACCCTCTCCCTACAGAAGGGAACAATGTGGTGAGGGTCATGAGTTCTTAGTTGGTCCTTGTTGTTCCTGTACCTCCCATAACCCACTCCCTGGTTGTCTTGCTAATGGCTTTAGCCAGACTACCTGGCATCACAAGGTTTGCTTTTAGTTGATGTAAACTTGTTTTAGAAACTTGCGGTCATCTGACTAGGTACTGATGTATTTTCTTTCTATTGTGGTCTGCCTTATAAATGCTTGTAAGATGTGGAATAAAATCGGCACTGTTGGACATCCTCCTCAGTGTCCCTCCTGCCCCCATCTCTTTGTCTCTTAATTTCTTTTCACCATCCTCTTACCCTCACGTTTCCTGGTCTATTTGTTGCGCGGGCCACGACACCATTATGTACAACTGATCCCCAGAACTAACTCATCTTATAACTGGAAGTTTATACCTTTGGCCAACATATCCCCAATTCCCCGAGTCCCTGGCAACCACCATTCTATTCTCTGGTTCTACAAGATTGACTTTTTTTTAGACTCCATGTATAAGTGAGTACAGCATTTATTTTTCTGCACCTGGTTTATCTCGTTTAGCATAATGCCCTCAAGGCTTATCCATGTTTTTGCAATATGGCCGAATAATATTTCAATATATAGTATATTTGTAATATATGTATGTGTCTATGCATATATGTATTTTATATATTATATTTTCTTTATCCATTTATTTGTTGATGGACACTTAAGTTGTTTCCATATCTTGGTTATGGAAACAACCAAGTGAACATGATAGTGCAGATATCGCTTTGAGAAACTGATTTCATTTCCTTTCGATTTAAACCTAGATGTGGAATTGTGGATCATATGGTTGCTCTATTTTTAATTTTTTGAGGAAGATCCAAGCTATTTTCCATAATGGCTGCACCAACTTACTGTCTCCGTGAACAGCGCACAGGGCTCCCTTTTTTCCACATCCTTACCAATACTCATCTCTTGTCCTTTTGATAATAGCTATCCTGGGACACCTGTGAGGGGCTATCTCATCATGGTTTTGATTTGTTTTACCCTGATGATTAGTGATATTGAGCAACTTTTCACATACCTGTTAGTCATTTGTATGTCTTCTTTGGGAAAATGTCTATTCAGGTCTTTTGCCCACTTTTAAATTGAGTTTTTCAGTTTTTTGTTTTTGTTTTGTTTTTGTTTTTGTTTTTTTGCTATAGAGAGTTGTATGAGTTCCTTCAGTATTTTGAATATCCACCCTTTATTAGATATATGATTTGCAAATTTTTTTCCCATTTTTATACGTTGCCTTTTTCATTTTTTGATTATTTGCTTTATAGAAGCTTTTTATTTTGATGTAGTCTCAATTGTTTATTTTTACTTTGTTGTTGTGCTTTCTGTGTCATATATATAAAAAAAAAAAAATCATCATCCAGACCAATGCCAACAAATTTTTTCCCTGTGTTTTCTTCTAGTTTTCCCTATGTTTTATGGCTTCAGGTGTTACAGGTAAGTTTTCATCCATATTAAGCTGATTTTTGTAGAAGGTCCAATTTCATTCTTTTGCACTAAATATACATTTCTTTTAGTGCCCATACAATACTGAATGAAACCATGTGGTGGAATAGTTAAGGAACAAGAACACTGGTGCAAGACAGCTTTGGGTTCAGATTCGGGTTCTACATGAGGTTCTTAGATTAAATGCATTTTTGTGTGTAAAGTACTTTGCATGGCTACTGGCATTTCATAAGCACATGCATATGTATAGTAATGTTAGATTTACAAAATAAAAAGCCTCACAGAAAAGCTTTCACTGATAAAAGAAATATTAAAAGTAAAAACCACTACATATCTTTGAGGTTTCTTTTCTAGTAGCATACTAAAAAAAAAAAACCATAAAAATCAAATTCTTAATATAGCTTTATGAATTAAGCATTATATCACTTGGGCATATACAAAGGACCAGTTAAATGCCAGGGAGATGCTGTACTAATAGAGAATAATTTTTTTGGATGAGAAATAGTTTATTAAGGGAACTCACAGACAGAAGTGTGCCTTGGGTAGCCATGAGACAAAAAGGTTTCCACAACCCCATGACCCTTAAGATGTGTTATGTGTTATAGACCTAGAGGCTGGGAGTACATGCTGGGGTACCACACAAGAGGAGAATATTTCAGAACAGATGCGTGCCACAGTCATATATCCAGGGCAGGTCAAGGACATTATGCACTGAGGGCATACTTAAGGGTGTGGTTAAACAAAGGGGAAGTATTTTGGGGATTGCTGTGATCAAGAAGAGCTGAAGTCACAGAATGGTCCTCAAGGAGGATTTGTCCAATGGTGGCTCAGTAGGTTGGGCATCTGCCTTCAGCTCAAGTCATGATCTCAGGATCCTGGGATCGAGCCCTGCATTGGGAATCCCCGCTCAGCAGGGAGTCTGCTTCTCCCCTACCGTTCCCCTTCCAAATGCTGATACACACGCTTTCTCAAATGAAATCTTAAGAACAAAAACAAAAGCAGGAGAATTTGTCCAAGATGGTGCATTAGTCTGGTTCATTCAAGGAATATTGTCCTTTGGTGAAAATGAAGAGAGACTTTGAATCCCTCTGTTGCCACTGGGTCTTCTATCTTCATTCCCCAGTGAAGATTGATGAAAATGTTACTTTATTAAGGCCAGCACGTATGTGATAGTTGAGAATTCAGTGACCTTCAATGATGTGCCTGTGGACTTCACCAAAGAGGAACAGACTTTACTACACCATCAGAGAAACCTATACAGAGATATGATCTGGAGAGACATGGTTTCATTTCACAGATACATACACTTAAACCTCGAGTAATTTGATTTTCCTTTGTAAAGGCAATAAAATTAATGAGATTATGCAGCTGCTTTACCCCATGCACACATAACAGGAACCTGACATACAGAAGAGCATTCTCTGGCTCACTTCAGCTCCTCTTAGATGAACCAGAAGCGCAAATGTTCAGGCTCTGCCCTCAGGACCCTATATTGTGCAGGCAGCACCTAAAGCAGAATCTCTGAAAAGGGGCACTAACAAGTACTTATCATGGGACATATCCCAGGCCACCAACCTGCAAAGCTGAGGGTGAATTCTGTTTGAACGATGCCCTGTGTAAACCAAGATCATTTCAGAGCAGCTTAGGGATGTAAGTGGATAGAGCCATCTCCATCCCTATGGAGATCAGGCTATTTTGGTTCATATCAATTAATCAATCAGGGTTCATATTAATTAATCAAAATATTAATTAGTATTGGAGAATAATTCTTATATTACTTTGTAAATATTTTAACTATATTTAACTATGTTGTCCAACATCTTATTGTTGGATGTGTAGTGATGTGAAATGCTACCTTGTATGTTGTTGTACACTTGATTTACTTAGTACAAAATTTGGGGTCATTTGTTACTTTTTATGTTTTTCTCTACTGGACAGTGAGCTGAGCACTTAGTTAGCTTTAGTTACACAATTACAAGATCTTTTTCATCACACAACTATTCTTTTAAAATTGAATGTGGAAGTACAAATGTCCAGAATGAAGACAGCTGTTCAAACAATAAGAACTCTATGTATCAGGACAGTTGCTGTTTTTATCCCCCAAATCCTTAACACAAGTGTTGGGTTTATTAAAAAAAAATTTTGGAGGAAAAAGACATAATAAACAAAAAAAGAGATAAGACGGAGAGAGTAGTAAAAGCAACAAGTTTCAATTTATTCCATGCACAAGCATCAAGGAATAGTCAATGAAAAGTTCACCAAAAAGTATGGGGGATGGTCCACTGCTTTGGAGGTATTTTGATACCACATAATAATACCAAATCGAGATATTCATTATACCTAGCTAAGTCCAAGGCATGGCTCCAAAGTGTTACTAAGAATGATCTGGCACACTTACAAAACCTGAAGAATCAACTTAATTTACAAATTATTACACTATGAGTTATTTCAGGGCAAAGTCTAACTTACTCATCCTGGTTTTGCCAGTACCTCATACAAACTGGGTAGCGATTAAATGGAGGAACACCACCAACTGAAGATCTGCACCTACAGGAAGAAAGGCCCTACTGTACTCAAATGGCACTGTCCCATAGGCTGAAATCAAAGGCCAGATGATCAAAGGCTGTGGTTCTCCATTAGGGTAGATGTTACCCCCAGAAGACAACTGGCCATGTGTAGAGCCATTTTTGACTGTCACAACTGTGGGGATGGTGTTATCTGGAGGGCAGAGGGCAGAGATGCTGCCAAATATCCTACTGGGCCCAGGACAGGCCCCCACAACAAAGAATTATCTGGCCCACAATGTCAATAGTGCTAAGGTTAAGAATCCCTGACGTAAAACTTTACTGACTATTCGCAGTAGCATCAATCATCCAGAGCAGACCCCATTAAACCCTACCTTGTTTCATTAAACGGTCTCATTCTACAATTCACTACTCATTTTCTGAAAAAGTAAAGCTGCTGAAATGGATGGTAATGTGGGAGTAGAATGAAAAGGCTTCTACTTTCTCTCAGCTAGTGGGCAGTTTTTCATACAGTTTTGTGTTTCTCCCTACGGGTGATTTCTGGGAACCGGGGGTGAACATGAATGACAAGGGCATGCTTGCACATCAGCTGTTGGTTTCTCCTCGAAAATATACTGACTCTCGTTAGTATATGGAAGGGCTAGCTTGGTGCTCAACATTGGCATAAGAATACTGAAATAGAAAAGGTAAACGCAATAATGATAAAGAAGATAGTTAACATTTTTTGAGTGCTTTCAATCAGCCAGGTACCATACTATGCATTTTACATGTGTTTTCATTTAAACGGTGAGCTCTACCAATTTCAGAAATGGGGGGTTCCAGAGAGAATATTATTTTCTCATTTGCATAAAAATTGCCTTATAATTTCTCTTTGACATGTCCCTTTCCTCCCCTAGACCGAGATCACCTGGAGGATTGGGTCTTCACTGTAAACCCAAGGACCTGACACTACCACAAAACAGCGCATTCCTTACAAGTTTGTCACATGAACAAGGGTACCACTGCTCGGTACGACATAAATCTGGAGAAACTAACTGAAACCCTCCAGAGTCAGTGAAAGGAGGTTGTCACAAGCCCAGTCTGTGAACTCCTCCGTGATGAGGGTATCTCGTTTGTCTTTGAGTTCACCGTGAACTTGAAGTCACTGGATAAGATTCTAGCGTATAATAGGCACTTGGAATATCCTGAATTGAATTGATCTGGAGATGGTAACTATTTTCCGAAGTTCTTCCAACATGGGGAAATGGGATCCACTCCTTTACTCGGATCTTGACTCAGCAAATACGGTTACTCCTGTTTTCACATGTGCTTGTTTACGGCTCTTGGGTGGTTCCTGCTTTTTACACGTTCAGCTCTGATAATAACAATTAATGGCACTCAGACAAGGGCAAAGGGAGGAAGTATTTCACTTGGGCAATTTCTTCACGCAGCTGTATTTTTGTCATTGTGAGCTGCAGAGTGTTTATGTAAGTGAAGGCAAACACTCCTTTCTGAGTCTAACACAGAACTCTCCAGCAGCCTAACAAGATTGCTGCCTTATGTGGGAAGCCATCCTGTGGTGGATACTGTGGGAAAGGGAGGAAGAAAAGAAGTAGAAACAAATTGAATGTGCTGAGGCAGAAACTAAATGTCTATTTTGGGCATATCCCACCATCAATCTTACCCTCCTGGTGTTTTATCAACAGAGACAAGAAGGACATGTCTTCTGTTTCCAGCCACTCAAAAAAGCATTCATTACACTGCAAAAATCAAGCACATTGGCAGAACAACAACTAGAAAGTATTTGGGGTTCTTTTGTTTTAGAAAAGATGGTTTTGGGGGTTTTTTTTCCCAATCTCTTTGTGAACTGATGTTTATGAAATGCTCTCATAGACATGCTTATCTGTCATCAATGGCCCCTAGAAAGAGGAGTTTCTGCCCTCTGAGTTTTTGTATTGCAGGGCATAAGGGGGAGTAGAAAAGGTCATACTCCTTCCTCTAAAATGTCATAACCCAAAATAATTATAAATAAATGTTTATGGTAACCAGGGAAAATGGACAGTAGTTCTGATCCCAGCGAACTGAATGGAGAATATATGCCCTCCAAGCACAGAGCGGGTAAGGAAACATTAAAATAGAACACCTTTGGGCACCTGGGTGGCTCAGTGGATAAAGCCTCTGCCTTCGGCTCAAGTCATGATCCCAGGGTCTTGGGATCGAGTCCCTCATTGGGCTCTTTGCTCAGCAGGGAGCCTGCTTCCCTTCCTCTCTCTCTGCCTGCCTCTCTGCCTGTTTGTGATCTGTCAAATACATGAATAAAATATTTAAAAACAAAAAACAAAAGGGGTGCCTGGGTGGCTCAGTGGGTTAAGGCCTCTACCTTTGGCTCAGGTCATGATCCCAGGGTCCTGGGATCGAGTCCCCTATCAGGCTCTCTGCTCGGCAGGGAGCTGGCTTCCTCCTCTCTCTCTGCCTACTTGTGATCTCTCTCTCAAATAAATAAATAAAATCTTTAAAAACAAAAAAATAAATAAATAATTAAATAGAATAAACTAGAACACCCTCCAGCCTCCCTCAACACAACTGCTGCATTTTGTTGGTTCTGAGATGAGAAAATGAGATTATCTTTTGGATCCTCTCTGATCACTTCCTGTTGGTCTCCAACAACAGCAGATCCCTTCTCAGTTCTCATTCCTCCTCAAGGAATGGAAAGATCCCACCATGGGCCGCCAGAGAGCCGAGACACAGGCACAGCACTTGGAAACCCTCCTTGTTTTCTTCCTGTTCGTTTTCACTGGCAGAACTTTTTTCCTTGCCCAAAGCAGAGCTGCAAATGAAAGCAGCTGCCCAAAGTGGAGGAAGTTCAAAGACCAGACAAGAAAGAGAAAGGAGGTGGGGGCCAAATGAGGAAAAGAACTGAGGACAGCAAGAAGATTCTTGGCAGCTCTGCCTCGTACAAAAGTCTAAAACAGAAAACATACGGGGGACAGATGGACTGGTGGCAGCGGTGGGCAAAGTGATGAACCCATAGGCTTTCAAGTTACAACTGAACATTGTATTTCGCATGGACTTGCAAACTTTTAATGCTCTCAGGGCAAGAAATATTTCAAAATATCCTCCTCTGAGCTTCTGGTGGCCACTTTTCGGGTCCCCGTAATATATTCATTCATTCATGCTTCTGAATTGTGCTACAGATGAAAACTTATTTATAATTATGGCATTAATTTCTCCTTTTAATTTCATTACTTAGGGATTATGGAGAAAATATAGGTGTGGTTATTTTGGAATCTGATTTCAAAAGGTCCATTTAGAGGAATTAGTGTATCTCTAACATTTATTTTTTAACTACAAGGTTCTAGTGCTTTATTAGATATTAATATTTAATCCTGAAATTATTATAAAAGGATTACAGTTAGAATGTTCCAATTAGTTACTTTCTTTTGAAAACTTAAAAGAAATAAAATAAATACAACTTATGAGACCTTTCGGAATACATTTTAAAAACACATTTAAAGAATAAAGAAACACCCTACTGTATTTTAGGATTTATAAAATTTTTTGCAATTAATCTTATATAGCTATGATTCAATGTTAATAATATATGAATTCTAGCATATTGGAATTCCAAAACAGATTGGGAAACTCAATGGACTGCAAATTCTGGGAGGAGACTTGTTTGAATATATTCACAAGTACAAGCATCTACTTTTTTGGCACAAACATTTTCTATTGCTTCTTTTAAAAATATATTTACAAAGCAAGGATAACTGTGAAGTAGGACCTGCAAATGTTTGATCTATGTAGAAATTTCAGGAACGTAGCTGCAGAACAGTAAACACTTTCTACAGACTGACTGCCAAATCTACAAGTCTTTTCTTTCAGTCAACACTTTCCCACCATCGTGAGAACCATTTCTCATTAACAACCAAATTGTTTTCAGATGCTGTGCTATAAGGGGTTTCCTTAGAAACCATTTGGTAAAAGACTGTGGCTTTCTTCCATAGAATCTCAAGCAGTGAAAAGGCAGATTTTCTGGCATAAATCAAACCCAATTTCTAGGGTTCACTAAACCCTTTCTCCTCAAAATAATGTTTTGTGACTTGATCTTAGCAGTTAATAGTACATGCAGGAGAGCTGGTGTGAACCAGTTTTGAATGAATTTTATTTTATTTCTTTTGTCATTTGGTTGAAATCACTTCCAGGGCTTGTTATACCTTGATGACGGTTTAACTGCACAACGGATGGACAATATAGTTCATCTTATTGTATATCAAAATCTGTACGTTTTTTCCCACCAACTCTGCCCAGGTGAATTAATCTTTTTTATTGATAGGATACTACCATCTGTTCCAACTTCAGAGTTGTTCTTTCTTACGAATACACTTAAAAAAAAAAAAAAAGAAGTTGGGCAACAAGGAAGTTTCTAATACAAATATATACCAATAATGTTTTAGGGAATTTCTAGGTGCATACAAACTCATAAGAAATACAGTGAAAAGAAACATTTGTATCAATAATTATGTCTCAAGTGTAGACTTGGAAGAATACCTTAAATGGAAATCTAAAATTATTACTGACATGGGTTCATGATTTTCCATAACTCCGTACCTTTTGCACACATTGTTCTTTTGGCCAGCAATGTGCATCTGCCTCCCATACAAATCTTATTCCTTACTCAGACTCTCCTCAACCATCTCCTCATTCATTCATTCAGTAATTTTTTACTGAAAAACTACTATATGCTAGATGCTGGAGAGAACAAGACAATGCCCCTTCCTCATGGAGCTGATGGTTGAATCTGAATTGGTCATCCTTCCCTAACTTCAGATAGAGTTAACATCAGCCATTAACAAGTATCTAAGAACACTTACTAAGTACTCATTCTAGACACTTGCTGTATCATATTGCAATTGTTTATTTGCAAATCTACTTCGCCTATTTAACTATGAGCTCTTTGAGAAAAGAGCCTTTACATATTTTTGTACTCCCAATACCTAGCACGATTTTTGGAACACCATAGAAAAAAGGTAAATATTTTATTGAATAAATGACTAAAGTAAACTAAAATATTCTAGCTAATAAAACATGCTTTGTTGGGGCACCTGGGTGGCTCAGTGGGTTGGGACCTCTGCTTTTGGCTCAGGTCATGATTCCAGGGTCCTGGGCTCGAGCCCCAGGTCTGGCTCTCTGCTCAGTGGGGAGCCTACTTCCCCCCCCCCATCTCTCTCTGCCTGCCTCTCTGCCTACTTGACGTCTCTCTCTCTGTGTCAAATAAACAAATAAGAAACATGCTTTCTTCTACTTGACAACCAACAGTAACATACCATAGGTTTATAAAAGTATTGGTCTTGATTTGCTAAAATCTTCAGCCAATCGTTTTAGAGAAGTGAAAGATGAAAATCTGAAAAATGGAAAAACTGCTCTAAGAAGTTGGGCAACTCGAGATCTTGCCATATTACCAGGCAAATCTTTCCCAAGATTGACTTAATAAGCTTATAAGATGATCCACCTAAGTTCAAAAAATAATTCAAGATAGAATTTGTTCTCTTAATTAGATGACATAAGTCTTGTGGCAATTTGGTTTGAGGGCATTTGAATTAAAAAATTCAGCAATTTGTTTCCACAGGCATCTCATTGGTAGTAAATGCCCCAAATCCCTACTTTAACCTCTAAGGCCCTTTAAGATCTAGCACCCAGCCCCCCTCTCCAACCTCATCTCCTACCACTCCCCCTTATCCACATGCTCCTACCAGACTAACTCCTTGCTGTTCCTTAATAGCCAAGCTATTTTGCCTCAGCAACTTGGCACTTGCTTCTCCACTGTCTGGAAAGCTCTTCCTCACATACCCTGAAATCTCACTTCCTTCCTGCAGGTTTTTGCTCAAATGTCACTTTTTCAGTAGGGCTTTCTTTGACATCACATCTCAAACAACAGGCCTACCCTCTCTGCACTCCCAAGTCCCCTTACTCTGCTTTAATTTCTTCATAATATTTACCACCACATAACATACTACATATTTACTCCTTTTTTTTCTTTTGGTCAGTCTTCCTTAGTGAAATGTAAACACTACAGGGGCGCCTGGGTGGCTCAGTGGGTTCAAGCCTCTGCCTTCAGTTCAGGTCATGATCCCAGGGTCCTGGGATCAAGCCCTACATCGGGCTCTCAGCTTGTTGGGAAGCCTGCTTCCTCCTCTCTCTGCCTGTCTCTCTGCCTACTTGTGATCTCTGTCTGTCCAATAAATAAATAAAATATTTTTTAAAAATGTAAACACTACAAAGCTAGGCATTTTGACTATAGCCTTAGTGATTAGCAATATGCCTTACACATAGACGATAGCCTATAAATATTTATTGGATGAACGGATTTGATTAACCTATCAAAACTGGTGTCTTCACTGTTAACTCCCTCCATTGTACTGTGTTAATAACTGTGGACTACAAATGTGGTAAGAGAGACCTCCTGAATTTGTGGATTTTAGAATTTACTGTTTTGATCTGATATGCACCCTGAAACTGATTCAGATGCCCAAACATACGAAGCACAATGGCACTGCTGAGTTTTTGCCCCCCAGATCTTCTTGCCTCAAAATCACTACACTGGAAAACCCAGTATCGTGAACACCAACAGACTGATAATCATTTCCTACCTCTCTATCTGAAAATGGGGATGGAAGTAGGGATGTCAACCCTCCCATAAAGTAGTTTTAATCTAGTTGGGAACCCCAAATTGAAAGTACCATTTTCTCTACTGCAAAATTCTTATAAGAAAGTTTCAAGCATATCTAATTATTTCTAAGTGGAAAGAAAAAGCTTTAAATTAGGAAACTAATTTCATTGACTACTGAGGGATCTTTTCCCATTATAAAACCATTTATGGAAATGAATCAGTAGTTGTAGTGTATTTAGTCAAAGTCATCAAATGCAAGAAAAGATTAATTATCATCAAGCTGTCAAGTAAAAAAATATCAAACTTTCTAAGACATTGAAGATGCATTTAAAAAGTCAACTGTCCACGTGTTCTAAATAAAATCACATAATTACCTTTCTTTCCTTATCTCTGATAATTATCTAATGCCTGTAAATTTCCCTGTAAAATATTAACGTATTTAGCTAAAAGTAACCAATTATATGATTTGGGTTTATAGCAGATATTATCTTATAGTAGATTCTTCCAGAGGTGTAATAAAAAGCATAAAGGGCCTACTTCAAATTTATGATAAATAAAATTGGGAATATTCTATTAAGTAATTCTCCTAACAGTTATTAAGCTATCCCTTACCTATTATTATCCAGTTACTACCTTAGTTCTACTGATTTCTCTAAAAATTTTTCATAGCACTTTAGCTTCTTAAGCAAACATACACAGACATGTATGTATATGTACGCATGTACACATGTACACACAGAAAGAAATCTTAGTCAGACCCTACTTTTCAGCTTTACCTATGACATCATACAACATTTCACTCAAGCTATTTGGTTTTCTTTCCTGGTCCCCGAATTTTTTTTAAGTGGCAGAGTATTTTACTTTGCCATCTAGTATTGCTTTTAATTTGAAACTGGCCTGGCATTCTCCCTCAGTACTCATTAATACACTTCAGGAACTCAGCTCTCACATACATTACAGCTGAAAATATTGAGACCATTAAACTTGGATTAGGTTAACAGCAGATATGTTGACCCTTCAGCAACAAGGGCTAGAGGTACAGGGGAGAGGTCTGGACTGGGACAGTGGTAGGATGACCAATTCATTCTGCTCTAGTTGGGATTTTCCCAGTCTGGCACTGTAATGTCTCAGTAATCCCCTCAGTCCTAGGCAAGCCAAGACAGCTGGTCACCCTCATGGATGACAAGCTGAAGGAAACTGAACGGACAGGAGTTAGCGCAGTCCAGTAAGCTACTTCGAAAGGAATAGTAAGTGTGGATGTGGCTGTGAGAAGGGTCAGGCCAATGGAATCTACTTCAGTTGGTGAGGCAGGAACAGTGAGGCCTGTAGACAGACAGCAAGAACTGGAATCTAATAATCTGGTATTGGGTTAGTGTGACCTCATGGTATTTACAGAACATAAAATACAAAGCCTGTGTAGGAAAGCTAGCCTAGGCTCTGATAATCTGGTAATATTGATGGTAGTGAAATGCTCCCTGACCTGCTAGGAATGAGTTTGCTATTGGAGAACTTCCAATTGTATCTGCCAAATCAATGGAATACAGACATGGATGAAATTAAGACTCAAATGAGCAAGGGTTACATAGCTAGGAAGAGGCACAGCTAAAATTTAAACTTAGATCTTTCTGTCCCCAGGTCTGCTGCTTAGGCATTTGAATAAAAGTTATAATATACATTTTATTCATAGAAATCCATTTTCTTATAGTAGTTGTGTCCATGTTAATCTCTGTTTTCTGGATTGCTAAATTCTATGAGGGTAAAGATTAGTCTTCATTTATCTTTGTATCCTTTAATTAGCAAAATACTCAGAAAAGAATAAACTTTTGATAAATGTGGTTAAATTAGGTAAAATTAAATGAGAGCACATTCCCACATGTCACCTTTACTCTTATTGGGTGTTTTTGCTTGCCTCATGGACTGTCCCTCAAATTCTATTCAACTGTCAAAGTCCAACTTAAGTTCTAGAATCTTTAATTGAGGTCTTAGGGACCTCTCCCTTTTCTGAACTCTACTCCAGCATTTTATATTTTCATGTATTTGATTCTTATTATTCTCAAAGGTGTCACTAGCTCATTTGTACCTTTCACTCTTATGCTTACAGTAGACAGCCAATCAACTCTGGTTACTTGAAATCCAGAAGAAAAAGTCTGTCAATAAATCTGTTCTTTTAATCAACAATTCAAAACAGGAATGAACATTCAAAACAGGAAAAGAATTCTAAACTTCCTAACAGCAGCCAGACATTACTATAGTCTGGGTGTTGCTATTTAGTGTACAAAAGAATTCCTTTCGTCCTTTATGAGGAACTTAGCTTTACCACATCTGAAACATGGAGACTCAGTATCTTGATAAGGTTGTTTTAAAAACGAAGAAATCATTTCCTTGTGAAAAAACATTCTCAGCATTTTCTAAAAGAGAAAAATATTATTATACATTTTGTATCAATGCTGCTAAAAATGGAATATTTGCAATAAAAAATAATAAAAGTCCAATTACTGTGGAGGAGCTACATTGCAATAAACCTAGTTGTTAAAGTCACATTTATAGCCTCATTATTTCTATGTGATCAACTGAGGGAAACAGATGAGACAACAAACATAGGAGAATTATACCACTTACTAAGTAGAAAAGTAAAAATAATACTTTCTACCTTTTGAATCTTTTGCTTACATATTTTTGTTTCATAATCATCAAGATTCAGTATTACAAAAGGCTGGATTTTTTCCCCTCAACCCAAATCTTTAGCAAATCCATTTTTTTTCTCTGGGGCTGGGCAACTTAGTTTATATAATTGACTTTTGGCAGCATCAGGTAACTATGAGGTGGAGTCATACCAAAACGTGTTTCCTGATTCCCGTTTTTAGTACCTAAAAAAAAGTATATGTTTTCCAGTTCATGATTATAGTTTTGAGTGAATACTTCCAGAAGTTCATAATTTATCTATGATATAGAATGATCATGCACTTAAAACACTGGTGGTAAAATGGGAGATTGAGTTACTATGAAGCTAAGGAAGCACAAACTCCAAGGATCCTTTGCACAGTCCCCTTCCAAGGCATCAAGACAGACTCCAACAATGAATTTAATGATCATACACCTTTATACAATTTTTGAAGTAAAATATATGAATTACAATTTGTTAAGACCAATGTTTCCCTTCATTAATGACTTCTTCAGCACCTTTCCTCATGTTAGGTGTGTCAGAGTGGCCACATGCAACTTGGGATCCAGCTAAGAGGATATTGGCTTAGGAATATATGTAGCTTGGATTTAGTGAGATAGGCTCATATAGGCCACAGGGTTTTATGTATAAATAGATTAAAACTATCCAAGCAAGTTCAAGACTGGGTTCTAGCAATACTCCATCACTCTGTGAACTGATTCATTCCTAAGCATAACATATGATGAGTCCAGAGATCATCTTATGGTATGAATGTTTCACATGATGCCTGGTACTGGGAGTATGTAGCTAAGTCCAAAAGACATTTGAGAGAAGTTTTCTCAAATTAGACAACAATATTAAAAATTTAGAAGAATGGGGGTGCCTAGGTAGCTCAGTCTGTTAAGTGTCTGACTCTTAATTTCAGTTCAGATCATGATCTCAGAGCTGTGGGATTGAGCCCTGCACTGGGCCCAGTGCTGGGCCTGCTTGAGATCCTCTCCCTCCACTGTCCCCCTGAACAAATAAATAAATAAAATAAATCTTAAAAAATTTTAGAAGAACATTATTCATACCAAGTTTAACAGGGAGTTGTAAAATAAAAAAAAAAAAAAAAAAAAAAACAAAACAAAAACAAAAAAACTCTTCTTCTAAAAATAATAAAAAATAGGACTTCTAATTCTACTCATGGAAGATTATGCCTTCCCACTGCAGCCAACTAAAAAAAAATGGGACAGAATATGAGAAATGTGGCTTTCAAATGCTGCACAAAAGGCAGTGCAGAATTGTGATCTCTGAAAGGAGGATCATGAATTAGTAGTAGTGCTAAGCTATTTCCAGAATAGATGCCTATAAAAACGAGGTTTAAAGGCAAGCCTTGAAAGGATAAAGCCAATGTACTTAACTACACACTGGAACAAGTCCAATAGTCTCTAAAGAAATGCAACAAAATCCAGTAGCCGACCATAAAATCCAGTACTCAACAGTAAAACTGACAAGGGCTAGCATCTTTAAAAGTATTAGGCATGCAAAGGAGTGAGAGATTATTACCCATAATCAGCAGAAAAATTAATCAGTTAGAAACATAGCCACAGATCAGGAGAAAATATTTACAAAAGACATATCAGATGGAAGACCGTTATCCAAAATGTACAAAGAACTCTTCAAACTCAACAATAAGAACACAAACAATCCAATTTTATAATTGGCTAAACATCTAAATAGGTACCTTGTTAAACAAAATAGATTTCAAATAAACATGTGAAAAGATGTTCCACATGATATGTTATCAGGAAAATGCAAATTAAAACAATGAGATACCACTATATACCTATGAGAATGAGAATGGCTGAAACACAGAACACTGACAACATCAAATGTTGGTAAGAAAGTGGAGCAACAGGAACTCTCATTCATTGCTGGTAGAAACACAAAATGATATAGCCACTCTGAAAGACAATCTGAAGTTTTCTTACAAAACTAAATGTACTCTTAGCATATGATCAGCAGTTGTGCTTCTTGGTATTTTACCCAATGGAATGAAAACTTACATCTACAAAGAAATCCTGCCCACAAATGATTATTACAGATTTATTCATGATTACCCAAACTTGGAAGCAACCAAGGAGTGCTTCAGTAGGTGAATGGATAAACAAACTGTGATATACCCAGACAGCAGAATGAATTTTTCAGCCCTTAAAAGATATGAGTAATCAAGCCATGAAAAAATATGGAAAGATGCCAATTACTCAGTGAAAGAAACCAATCTGAAACAACTATGTACTGCATGATTCCAACTATATGACCTCCCAGAAAAGCAAAACTATGGAGATGATAAAAACATAGTTGCCAGGAGTTAGGGTTTAGGGAGGCATGAATAGGCAGAGCACAGAATCCACCCTTAATGGTGATACATGTCATTATACATTTGTCCAAACCTAAACAATGTATAACCCCAAGAATGTACCTTAATGTAAACTATGGACTCTGAGTAATAATGATGTGCCAGTGTAGGCTCACTGATTATAAAAAATGTACCACTTTAGTGGGGGATGTTGCTAATGGGGAGGCTATCCATGTGTGGGGGACATGAGGTATGTGGGAAATCTCTCTACCTTCCACTCAGTTTTTCTGTGAATCTAAAACTGCTTTAAAAAGTAAAATCCAGGGGCACCTGGGTGGCTCAGTGGGTTAAAGCCCATGTCCTCAACTCAGGTCATGATCCCAGGGTCCTGGGATCAAGCCCCGCATCAGGCTCACTGCTCAACAGGGAACCTGCTTCCCCCCTCTCCCTCTGTCTGCTTCTCTGCCTACTTGTGATCTCTGTCACTCAAATAAATAAATAAAATCTTAAAAAAAAAACTAAAAAAAATTTTAAAAAGTAAAATCCATTTCAGAAAAACAATTAAATCTAAACAAACAAACAGAGTATCAGTAACCTGTGGGACAATATCAAGCAATATAAGTAGTATATAATCATAATCTTAGAAGGAAGGTGTGGGACACAAAAATATTTGAAGAAATAATGACTGAAATGTGCCCAAATTTGATGAAACTATAAGCCAATAGATCCAAGAATCTCAGTAAGTTCAAGTAAAAGAAACATAAAGAAAATCAAACTAAGGTACATCACAGTCAAATTGCTGAAAACCAGTGATAAAAAGAAAATCTTAAATGCTCAGCAGAAAAGGACACATTGTATTCAGAGGGACAAAGAGAGTAAATTTCTTATCAGAAGCCATTCAAACCAGAAGACAATGGAAAGACCAATATAAAGTATGAAAGAGACTGTCGACATATAATTCTAAATCCAGCAAAAACATATTTTAAAAATGAAACATAGTTTTTTTTTTTTAAGTGAACAAAAACAGAGAGAATTAATCACTAGTAGGCTGGTACAAAACTAATTGTAAGGAAGGCCTTCAGATAGAGAAAAATGATAACAGATAGAAATTTGGAACTACATCATGAAATGATGAGTGCCAGAAATGGCAAATATATGGACAAATATAAAAGACAATTTAACTCACTTTTAATCTCTTCAAAAGGTAATTGTTTGCTTATATTTATAGTAATATAATAAAGTTTATACGACATATAGAATTAAAATGTATCACAATAAGGTTATAAAAGGTAAGGAGGAATGTTATTGTATTATTTGGAGGTAGACTGTGATAAGTTAAAGATATATACTAAAAAACTTAAAAGAACAACTAAAAAAATCAAATGAAACCAGCCAATTAGTGGAGGCTAAAGAATTAATAATTTTTTAAAAGCAAAAAAAAAAAAAGAAAAAGAAGGAAAATTAGATAGGATAAATACAAAATAAATAGTAGGATGGTAGATATAAACTAAGTAGCATTAATAATTACATTAAAAGTAATGATTTAAACACTAACATAGATGTCAGACTGGCTTTTTTTTTTTTTAAAGGATCTAGCTATGTGCTGTCTACAAGAAATTCACTTTAAATATATAGATAGAAATAGAGATAGAGATAGGCTAAAAGTAAAAGGATGGAAAAATATATACTCTGAAAATACTACTCAAAAGAAAGGTGTAAGAGCTACCTTACTAGTAAGGACATTGAATCAGTAATCAAAAAGCTCTCAACAGGGGCACCTGGGTGGCTCAGTGGGTTAAAGCCTCTGCTTTCAGCTTAGGTCATGATCCCAGGGCCCTGGGATCGAGCCTGCATTGGGCTCTCTGCTCAGCAGGGAGCCTGCTTCCTCCTCTCTCTCTGCCTGCTTGTGATCTCTGTCTGTCAAATAAATAAATAAAATCTAAAAAAAAAAAAAAAAAAAAGCTCTCAACAAAGAAAATTCCAGAACCAGATGGCTTCACTTGTGAACTCTATCAACCATTTATAGAATAATTAATACCAATCTTTCTCAAATTCCTCCCTAAAACTGAAGAGGAAGGAACACTTCCAAACTCATTTTACCAGCCCAGCATGACCCTCATACCCAAATCAGACAATGATACAAGAAAAGAAAATTCTAGGCCAATATCCCTGATAAACATAAGGGTAAAAATCCTCAATAGAACATTAGCAAACTGAATTAAAGAACATGTTAAAAGGATCCTATACCATAATCAAGTGGGTTTTATTCCAGGGATGCAAGGAAGCTTCAACATTCTCAAATCAATCAATGTGATACACCACATTAACAAAATGGAGGATAAAGACCATATGATCATTCATATGGTTCTATTCAGTAGATATAGAACAACTATTTGACAAAATTAAACATCCAGTCATGATAAAAAAAAAAAAATCTCAACAAAGTGGTTATAGAGGGAGCTTACCTCAACATAATAAAGGCCATATATGACAAGTTTATAGCTAACATCACACTTAATGTTGGAAGCTTTTCCTCTGAGATTAGGAACAAGACAAGGATGCCTATTCCCACCACTTTTATTCAGCACAGTACTGGAAGTCCTAGCCAGAGCAACTAGACAATAAAAAGAAATAAAAAGCATCCAAATCAGAAAGGAAGATGTAAAATTGTCTCTATTTGGGCGCCTGGGTGGCTCAGTGGGTTAAGCCGCTGCCTTCGGCTCAGGTCATGATCTCAGGGTCCTGGGATCGAGTCCCGCATCGGGCTCTCTGCTCAGCTTCCCTCTCTCTCTCTCTCTGCCTGCCTCTCTGCCTACTTGTGAACTCTGTCTGTCAAATAAACAAATAAAATCTTTAAAAAAAAATTGTCTCTATTTGCAGGTGACATGATATTATATATAGAAAACCCTAATGACTCCACCAAAAGCTGTTAAAACTTATAAACAAATAAAGAAAAATTGCAGAAAATATAATCCATACAAAAAATCAGTTTTGTTTCTATACAAAAATAATAAACTATAAGAAAGAGAAATTAAGGAAACAATCATATTTATAATGGCATTACGATGAATAAAATACCTATAAATAAATTTATCCAAAGAGATAAAAGACCTATATTCTGAGAACTATAAGACTTGATGAAAAGGAATCACAAAAACACAAATAAATGAAAGATATTCTTTGCTCATGGCTGAAAAAAATTAATATCATTAAAATGTCCATACCACTCAAAGTAATCTACATATTCAATGCAATCCCTATCAAAATTTCAATTTTTTACAGAAATAGAACAAACAATCCTAAAATTCATATGGAACCACAAAGGACCCCAAATAACCAAACCAATCTAGAGAAAGAAGAACAGAGCTGGAAACATCACACTTCCAGATTTCAAACTGTTTTACAAAGCCATCATAATCAAAGCAGTATGGTATTACCATAAAAGCAGACACATAGATTAATGGAACAGAATAGAAACTTCAGAAGTGAACTCATGTGTAGAGGGCCAATTAATTAACTACAAAAGAGTTAAGGATATACAATGGGGAAGGGATAGTCTTTTCAATAAATGAAAACCAGACAGTCACATGTAAAAGAATAAAACTTGACACCTATACAAAAAATAAATAATCCAATTAAGAAATGGCTAGAAGACATGAATATACACTTTTCCAGAGAAGACATCCAGATGACTAACAGACACATGAAAAGATGCTCAACATCACTCATCATCAGGGAAATACAAATCAAAACCACCATGATACCACCTCACACCTGTCAGAATGGCTAAAATTAACAACACAGGAAACGAATATTGTTGGTAATATGGAGAAAGGGGAACCCTCTTACACTATTGGTGGGAAGACAAACTGGTGCAACCACTCTGGAGAACACTATGGAAGTTTCTCAAAAAAGTTAAAAATAGAACTACCTTACCATCCAGCAATTGTACTACTAGGTATTTACCAAAGGTTACAAAAATACAGATTTGAAGGAGTATATGCATCTGATGTTTATAGCAGCATTTTGAACAATACTTAAACTATGGAGAGAGCCCAAATGTTCATTGACTGATGAATGGATAAAGAAGGTATGGGTGTGTGTGTGTGTGTGTGTGTGTGTGTGTGTGTGTGTGATGGAATATTACTCAGCCATCAAGAAGAATGAACTCTTGCCATTTGCAACAACATGGATGGAGCTACAGTGTATTATGTTAGCAAAATAAATTAAAGAAAGACAAATATCATATGATTTCATACTACCTCATATGCGGTACTAAGAAACAAAACAGATAAACATATGGGAATGGAGGAAAAAGGGAAAACCAAGAGAGAGAGAGGGAAACCAACCATAAGAGACTCTTAACAATAGAGAGAAAAAACTGAGTGTTGATGGTGGGAAGTGGGTGGGGAATGAGCTAGATGAGTGATGGGTATTAGGAGAGCATTTGTTGTGATGAGCACTGGGTGTTGTATGTATGGGATGAATCTGAATTCTACTCCTGAAACTGGTATTTCACTGTATGTTAACTAACTATAATTCAAATAAAAACAAAAAACATGGAATTCATAGAAGGGAGAATAGTTCTTGGGGAATCAAGATTTGGGAAATGATCTTCTTGAAGCACAGACCAAGACCTTGAGTGGTGGAAAGATGTGCTAAGCAAAGCTTGGAGGGTGAGGTGACATGAACTAAGCAGTGGAGAATATCTATGATTTAGACACTGGTGAGGAAAGAGTGCTCCAGGAGGAGGTAACTGCTAGAACAGAAGTAAGGGGGAGCAAGGTGAGAGCAATCATAGGGAAATCTAGAGCAGCAATTCTCTGTTGCCAAGTAGGGGAGGCCAATATCAATGCATTTCTAGTCTTTGTGTCTCAGAGAAGAAATTTCATGAAATATATTTTCAATATACCCCTTTTTGATGTACTGAAATTGTAGACACCTTGAAAGATAACTATGAGATTGTTAAAGCCAAGGCAAGTAAAGGAGTACATTATGTTTCCTATTCTGTACCTTATACTTATTTCTAAGGCATCTATTACTTTGGGCTATTAATAACAGAAGCTATAAAGCTATAATAAAACCAGTACGAAGGAACAATAGCAACTGTACACCTATATTACACCATACACAAAAATCAACTCAAAATGCATTAACGACTTGCCTGTAAGACCTGAAACTTTGTAAAACAGTCCTTCAAGAAGAAAACATGCCTCCTGACACTGGTCTCGGGAATTATTTTTTAGATTTGACACAAAAAGCAAAGACAAAGAAAAAAATAGATGAATAGGGCTATATCAAACTAAAAATTTCTGCACAGCAAAGGAAACCATCAACCAAAATGAGAAGGCAACCTACAGATGGGGAAAAATATTTGCAAATCATATATCTTCTAAGGAGTTAATATACAATCTGTATAAAAAACTTGTACAACTCAATAGCAAACAATATGATCTAAGAATGGGCAGAGGAATTGAACAGACATTTTTTCCAAAGAAGACATACAAATAGCTGCTAAGTATACGAAAAGGTTCTCAAAATCACTAATCATCAGGGAAATGCAAATCAAAACCACAGTGAGCCATCATCTCACACCTGTTAGAGTGGCTGTCATCAAAAAGAAGAGATAGCAAGTGTTGGCAAGACTGTGGAGAAAAAGTCAGAGGGGAGGTGGGTAGGGGAATGGGCAAGTGGGCAAAGGGGAGTGGAAGATACAGGCTTCCAGTTATGGAACAAATAAGTCATCAGAAGCAAAGGCATAGCATAGAGAATACAGTCAATGATACTGTAATAGCATTGTATGGTGACGGATGGTAACTACACTTGTGGTGAACATAGCATAAGGTATAGAAATGTTGAATCACTGTGTTGTACACCTGAAACTAATATAACATAGTGTGTCAACTACACTAAAAAAGAGAAAGTGCAGAAAAAGAAACCCTTTTGCATTTTTGGTGGGAATGTAAATTGGTGCAGCCACTATGGAAAACTACATGGGAAAAAAACCCTAAAAATAAAATCCAACATTCCTATTTCCGGGTATATACGCAAAGAAAATGAAAAAAGGATCCCAAAGAGATCTCTGCACTATCATGTTCATTGCAGCATTAATCCAAGAGCCAAGATATGGAAACAGCCTGAGTCTCCATCCATAAATGAATAGATAAAGAAGATATGGTATGTATGTACAATGGAGTATTATTCCGTCGTAAGAAAAAAAGAGATTCCTGCCATTTGAGACAGCATGGATACACCGTGAGGGCATTATACTATGTGATCAAGATAGAGGAATACAAATACTGCATGGATTCACTTACATGTGGAATCTTATGGAAAAAAAGTCAAAGTCATCTAAGTAGAGATAGAAAAGTGGTTGCTGGGGATAGAGGCTGGGGGAAATAGGTAGAGGCTGGAAAATGGAACTCACTTTCAGCTGTAAGATAAATGAAGTCTGAGGATCAAATATATAACATGGTGACTGTAGTTGATAACACTGTAAAACAAAACTGAAATTTCCTAAGAAAGGGGAACTTAAATTTTCTCACCAAAAAAATATCTAAAAGAGAAATGCTTGATGTGATGGATGTGTTAATTACCTAGATGGTGAAATCACTTCACAATGTATATGTACGCCAATGCACATTTTAAATATCTTAAAATTTTATGCCTATGATACCTCAATAAAGCTGAAATTTAAAAATTATTATAGGCTAATACACAAAAATGCATGTAATCTTTTTATTTTTTTTTAAAGATTTTATTTATTTATATGACAGAGAGATCACAAGTAGGCAGAGCAGCAGGCAGAGAGAGAGGGGGAAGTAGGCTCCCTGCTGAGCAGAAAGCCCAATGCGGGGCTCGATTCCAGGACCCTGAAATCATGACCTGAGCTGAAGGTACAGGTTTAACCCACCTGGCCACCCAGGCACCCCTCTTTTTATTTTTTTAAAGATTTTTTTTTATGTATTTGACAGAGAGAGAAAGCACAGCAGTGGGAGCAGAGGCAGAGGGAGAAGCAGGCTCCTCCCCGAGCGAGAAGCCTAATATGGGACACGATCCCAGGATTCTGGGACCATGACCTGAGCTGAAGGCAGAGGCTTAACAACTGAGCCACCCAGGCACCCCAACATGTAATCTTTTTAGAAAAGAGCCTGCTATAAAGGATCCACTGGGTAACCTGCTGCTCTCTCCTGAGCGGTCATTTCTTTATCTGATAAAAACCACAAACAGATGGCCTTAAAGGTCCCCACAACTCTAAATACCAATGTTTATGAGCCATAATACAATTAAGTATAAACCATATGTTATCTCGAGATATTGTATTCTGTTAAATTTTTATTTAAATCTATTG
The DNA here is from genome assembly GCF_009829155.1 of Mustela erminea. Lineage (NCBI taxonomy): Eukaryota > Metazoa > Chordata > Mammalia > Carnivora > Mustelidae > Mustela > Mustela erminea. Next base: position 23,826,145 of record NC_045623.1, read on the forward strand.
TTATTAACAAAATCCAATAGTGTAAACAGTGTAAAAATATTCTAATGAGAAATAGTGTTTTATTCAATTCTAGTCACCAAAAAAAAAAAAGAAAACAAAACAAAAAGCTGGGAAAATTTGTACAATAAGAAGTTAGAAAGGAAATTTCTACAAATAAATGCACACTGTGAATACATTTGGTCTCCAAAGATGTTTATTTATTCATTGATTTGCATAAAGGAATAAAACCAAATCAAGATTCACAGTCTTTTTAATATCAGGAAACTTCATTTATTTAAGCTCTCTCCCTCTCTTAGAGGATTCCCCCAAAAGGTGATGTCACATTGAATCCAACCATGTAGACGAAAAACCCAAAATAACACTTTAACATCATCAAAGCTTTGAACACCACGTGCCATCACAGACATACACCTCTCGTTCTTGGCCAGGATCGAACCCCATGGACACCTTTATTAAAATAACCAGGTTTTTTTAGGGTGCTTACTCTTAATATAAGGTTCCAATTCTGGCGTACCTAAAAAGAGAATCTCTGTTAGAAAACTAGAAAACACAATTTGAATTCAAACTTGTTGGTAACATTCAATTTTAATTATAGGCGATTGTTTTAGGATTTGCTTGGAAAACAAAAAAGAATCTCTTTGAGAAGTATGTAACTGACATCTTCAATGTGAAATCAGACAGAACAAAAAACAATGTAACACAGTGGATACTATTTTAAAGAATGTATGATTAATAACAGTCATTTGTTTCTCAGTCTGTTACTGCAACTGCAAAATAGTCTGTCCTCTTATCTTAGAGGAACAGTCGTCCTGTCTCCCTTCCAGCTAACGCCCCACCACTGTATTGATGACCTTCCCTAAAAATTGCACTGAAGCTTTAGACCTATATCTGTATCTGTGTATCTTCATTTCCAGATCTACCTCTGTTTCTCTGTAATATATCACCACATCTATCTTTCTCAAGGCAGTTTTTGCCTCAAATTGCACTCCTATTTTTCTTTTACTAAGAAATTTCCAGGGAGGGGAAAAAGCTGTTTCCACGTTAAGTGCTCACTAACTCGTTTCTCAGGGCTTTGCCGTGTAGCTTCCTCCTCACTACATCTCTCAGGGAACTAAAATCCTTTATACTGGGTTGAATAGTATCCCTTCCCCCTCAAATTTATGCCCCCCAGAACCTGCCAGTGGAACTGTATTCGAAAATGGGTCTTTGCAGATGTAACCAAGTTATGATGAGACCATAGTAGAATAGAGTGGGTCTTAATCCAATGGCTGATGTCTTCATAAGAAGAGGGAAATTTGAACACAGAGACACAAAGGAGTCAGAAATTAAAATGATGCAGTTGTAAGTGAAGGAATGTCAAGGCCTGCCAGTAACCACCAGAAACCAGAAGAGGCGAGGAAGCCTTCTTCCTTAGAGCCTCAGGAGGGAGCACAGCTCTGCTGACACCTTGATTTTGGGCTTCCGTCCTACAAAACAGTGACCAAGTAAGTTTCTCTTAAGTTGAGCCGCCCAGTTTGTGGAATGTTGTTACTCGGAAACTAATACACCCTCCTAATCGCAAAATCCAATTGTCCCTTCCTATTCCTCATTTCCCTTGGTTTAAGGAAGGCTTAGCTGTACCTTTTATAGTAAAATTCCTTCACTATTTAAAAGCTCATTATCATCCTCATGAGCTCCTTTCTCTCCTTTTTTATCTTTTTGCGGGCTTTTTCTCCAAAACTCTGTCCTTTTCATTCCTTCTTCTCTAGGCCACTCCTGCTCTCATGATTTCAACTACTGCATCAATATAGGTGCTTCCAAACCAAAATCTTCAACTCTGACCTATCTTTAGAGCTTTAAATCCTATGTTTTCAACAACAGTGATTTTAAAATTCTGTACTTTGTTTTATTTTGTTTTTTACAGGCAGTGTTCTAGTAAAAGTGCATAGCCAGTTATATGTGCTAAGCACTTTACATAGACTAACTTGCTAATATTCACAACTACCTAATGAAGCCATTACTATTATTATACACTTATAGTAGCCATTACTATCATTGAGATGAGAGAGCTGTATGAGGCACTGAGTGGTTACATAACTTGTCCAAGACCCTGCAGTAAGTTGTGGAGCTGGGGTACAGACCTACACAATTCACACCAGGCAGTGACTCTTAAGCATCCAGGCAACTCGGACTTCTTTGAGAATTTGCCAAAAACTGTACTCATTCTCCACTGGAAAATTGTTTCCCATAAAATTTTAGAGAGTTCAGGTATCTCTTAGAAGTCCACTTATGGGGGGCTCCTGGGTGGCTCAGTTGGTTGATTTTGGCTTGGATCCTGACCTCAGGGTTGTCAGATAAAGCCCCATATCGGGCTCCATCCTGAGTGTGGAGCCTGCTTGAGATTCTCTCTCTCCTTCTCCCTCTGCCTCTCCCCCAACCACTTGCTCTCTCTCTCTTTAAAAAAAAAAAAAAAAAAAGAGGGGTGCCTAGGTCGCTCGGTCGTTGAGCATCTGCCTTCGGCTCAGGTCATGATCCCAGAGTTCTGGGATCGAGTCCCACACTGGGCTCTCTGCTCATAAGGAAGCCTGCTTCTCCCTCTCCTACTCCCCCTGCTTGTGTTCCCTCTCTCACTTTGTCTCTCTCTGTCAAATAAATATATAAAATCTTAAAAAAAAAAAAAAAAAAGAAGTCCACTGGGATGCCTGGGTGGCTCAGTTGGTTAAGCAGCTGCCTTCGGCTCAGGTAATGATCCCAGCGTCCTGGGATCAAGTCCCACATCAGGCTCCTTGCTCAGCATGGAGCCTGCTTCTCCCTCTGCCTCTGCCTGCCACTCTATCTGCCTATGCTCACTCTCTCTGTCAAATAAATAAATAAAATATTTTAAAAAAAATAAAAAGAAGTCCACTTATGGATCTCAAGCTAAGAACACCTGTATTGGAAAAAACTGAATTATCACAAACATACTGGGAATAAGAAAAAATAACTGGATTCAACAGTCTAATTGGGTTCATTAATTTGATCCCCCAGGAAAGAGCAAATTAGTAGATCTTTATCGTAAAGAAAATGGTGAACATCATGCTTATTAATGAATGACTCCCAGTCTAAAAGACAAAAACGTGCAAACAAATAATTACAATAAAATGCCATGGTTATGGAAGGAGTCAAGATGGTGGAGAAGTAGCAGGCTGAGACTACTTCAGCTAGCAGGAGATCAGCTAGATAGCTTATCTAAAGATTGCAAACACCTCCAAATCCAACAGGAGATCAAAGAGAAGAAGAACAGCAATTCTAGAAACAGAAAATCAACCACCTTCTGAAAGGCAGGACTGGTGGAGAAGTGAATCCAAAGCGATGGGAAGATAGACCCCAGGGGGAGGGGCCAGCTCCCGGCAAGTGGCGGAGCAACAGAGCACAAAATCAGGACTTTTAAAAGTCTGTTCCACTGAAGGACATTGCTCCAGAGGCTAAACTGGGGTGAAGCCGATGCGGGGTCAGCATGGCCTCAGGTCCCGCAGGGTCACAGAAGGATCGGGGTGTCTGAGTGTTGCAGAGCTTGCAAGTATTAGAACGGGGAAGCCAGCTACAGAGACAGAGCCGACAGTGAGCTTTCAGCTCCGGGTTACCTTGAGCCGGGTTACCCAGGCTGGGTGAGCTCGGAGCGTGCCTGGAGGCCAGGGAGACGGGAGTAATTGGATGCTATTCTCTGAGGGCGCACTAAGGATTGGGGCCCAAGGCTCTCGGCTCCTCCGGGCTGGAGACTGGGAGGCCGCCATTTTCCTTCCCATCCTCCAGAACTCTATGGAAAGCATTCAGGGAACAAAAACTCCTGAAAGCAAACCCCAGCTGATTACTCAGCCCGGCCCCTGGTAAGGGCGGTGCAATTCCGCCTGGGGCAAAGACACTTTGAGAATCACTACACCAGACCCCTCCCCAGAAGATCAACAAGAAATCCAGCCGAGACTAAGTTCACCTACCAAGGAGTGCGGTTTCAATACCAGGGACAGCACCAGAATTCCAGAGGAGGAGAAAGCAAAGCACGGAACTCATGGCTTTCTCCCCATGATTCTGTAGTCTTGCAGTTAATTTAATTTTTTGTTCAATTTTTTTTCTTCTTCTGCTAAATTATTTTTAACTTTTGCCCCCCTTTTTAACGTTTTTTAACTAGTTTATCTAATATATATATATTTTTTCTTTTTTTATTTTTTTCTTTATTCATTTTCTTTTTTTTTTTTAATTTTTTTTTTTTCTGAACCTCTTTTTATCCCCTTTCTCCCCCCCAAGATTTGGGATCTCTTCTGATTTGGTTAAAGCATATTTTCCTGAGGTCTTTGCCATCCTTTTAATATTTTACATGCTCCTTCATATACTCTTATCTGGACAAAATGACAAAGTGGAAAATTCACCACAAAAAAAAGAACAAGAGACAGTACCAAAGGCTAAGGACCTAATCAATACAGAAATTGGTAATACATCAGATCTAGAGTTCAGAATGACAATTCTCAACGTTCTAGCGGACTCGAAAAAAGCATGGAAGATATTAGAGAAACCCTCTTGGGAGATATAAAAGCCCTCTCTGGAGAAATAAAAGAACTAAAATCTAACCAAGTTGAAATAAAAAAAGCCATTAATGAGGTGCAATCAAAAATGGAGGCTCTCATTGCTAGGATAAATGAGGCAGAAGAAAGAATTAGTGATATAGAAGACCAAATGACAGAGAATAAAGAAGCTGACCAAAAGAGGGACAAACAGCTACTGGGCCACGAGGGGAGAATTTGAGAGATAAGTGACACCATAAGACGAAACAACATTAGAATAATTGGGATTCCAGAAGAACAAGAAAGAGAGAGGGGAGCAGAAGGTATATTGGAGAGAATGTCCCTAATACGGCAAAGGGAACAAGCATCAACATCCAGAAGGTGCAGAGAACCCCCATCAAAATCAATAAGAATAGGCCCACACCCAGTCACCTAATAGTAAAATTTACAAGTCTTAGTGACAAAGAGAAAATCCTGAAAGCAGCCCGGGAAACATACAATGTAACATATAGCCTGTAACATACAATGGTAAAAATATTAGATTGGCAGCAGACATATCCACAGAGACCTGGCAGGCCAGAAAGAGCTGGCATAATATATTGAGAGCACTAAATGAGAAAAACATGCAGCCAAGGATACTATATCCAGCAAGGCTATCATCAAAAATAGAAGGACAGATAAAAAGCTTCCAGGACAAACAAAAACTGAAAGAATTTGCAAACACCAAACCAGCTCTACAGGAAATATTGAAAGGGGTCCTCTAAGCAAAGAGAAAGCCTAAAAGTAGTAGATCAGAAAGGAATAGAGACAATATACAGTTAACAGTCACCTTACAGGCAATACAATGGCACTAAATTCATATCTCTCAATAGTTACCTTGAATGTTAATGGGCTAAATGCCACAATCAAAAGACACAGGGTATCAGAATGGATAAAAAAACAAAACCCATCTATATGTTGCCTACAAGAAACTCATTTTAGACCCAAAGACACCACCAGATTTAAAGTGAGGGGGTGGAAAAGAATTTACCATGCTAATGGACATCAATCCTTATATCAGATCCATTAGATTTTAAGCCAAAAACTATAATAAGAGATGAGGAAGGACACTATATCATACTCAAAGGATCTGTCCAACAAGAAGATCTAACAATTTTAAATATCTATGCCCCCAACGTGGGAGCAGCCAACTATATAAACCAATTAATAACAAAATCAAAGAAACACATCAACAATAATACAATAATAGTAGGGACTTTAACACTCCCCTCACTGAAATGGACAGATCATCCAAGCAAAAGATCAACAAGGAAATAAAATGACACACTGGACCAGATGGACATCACAGATATATTCAGAACATTTCATCCCAAAGCAACAGAACACATTCTTCTCTAGTGCACATGGAACATTCTCCAGAATAGATCACATCCAAGGTCCTAAATCAGGCCTCAACCGGTATCAAAAGATTGGGATCATTCCCTGCATATTTTCAGACCACAATGCTCTGAAGCTAGAACTCAATCACAAGAGGAAATTTGGAAAGAACTCAAATACATAGAGACTAAACAGCATCCTTCTAAAGAATGAATGGGTCAACCAGGAAATTAAAGAAGAATTGAAAAAATTCATGGAAACAAATGATAATGAAAACACAATGGTTCAAAATCCGTGGGACACAACAAAGGCAGTCCTGACAGGAAAATACATAGTGGTACAAGCCTTTTTCAAGAAACAAGAAAGGTCTCAAGTACACAACCTGACCCTACACCTAAAGGAGCTGGAGAAAGAACAAGAAAGAAACCCTAAACCCAGCAGGAGAAGAGAAATCATAAAGATCAGAGCAGAAATCAATGAAATAGAAACCAAAAAAACAATAGAACAAATCAATGAAACTAGGAGCTGGTTCTTTGAAAGAATTAATAAGATTGATAAACCCCTGGCCAGACTTATCAAAAAGAAAAGAGAAAGGACCCAAATAAATAAAATCATGAATGAAAGAGGAGAGATCACAACTAACACCAAGGAAATACAATGATAAGAACATACTATGAGCAACTTTACGCCAACAAATTTGACAATCTGGAAGAAATGGATGCATTCCTAGAGACATATAAACTACCACGACTGAACCAGGAAGAAATAGAAAGCCTGAACAGGACCCATAACCAGTAAGGAGATTGAAACAGTCATCAAAAATCTCCAAACAAACAAAAGCCCAGGGCCAGATGGCTTCCCAGGGAAATTCTACCAAACATTTAAAGAAGAACTAATTCGTATTCTCCTGAAATTGTTCCAAAAAATAGAATGGAAGGAAAACTTCCAAACTCATTTTATGAGGCCAGCATCACCTTGATCCCAAAACCAGACAAGGATCCCATCAAAAAAGAGAGCTATAGACCAATATCCTTGATGAACACAGATGCGAAAATTCTCACCAATATACTAGCCAATAGGATTCAACAGTACATTAAAAGGATTATTCACCACGACCAAGTGGGATTTATTCCAGGGCTGCAAGGTTGGATCAACATCTGCAAATCAATCAATGTGATACAACACATCAATAAAAGAAAGAACAAGAACCACATGACACTCTCAATAGATGCTGAAAAAGCATTTGACAAAGTACAGCATCCCTTCCTGATCAAAACTCTTCAAAGTGTAGGGATAGAGGGCACATACCTCAATATTATCAAAGCCATCTATGAAAAACCCGCCACAAATATCATTCTCAATGGAGAAAAACTGAAAGCTTTTCCGCTAAGATCAGGAACACAGCAGGGATGTTTATTATCACCACCGTTATTCAACATAGTACTAGAAGTCCTAGCCTCAGCAATCAGAAAACAAAAGGAAATTAAAGGCATCCAAATCAGCAAAGAAGAAGTCAAACTATCACTCTTCTCAGATGATATGATACTATATGTGGAAAACCCAAAAGACTCCACTCCAAAACTGCTAGAATGTGTACAGAAATCCAGTGAAATGTCAGGATATAAAATCAATGCACAGAAATCAGTTGCATTTCTCTACACCAACAAGACAGAAGAAAGAGAAATTAAGGAGTCAATCCCATTTACAACTGCACCCAAAACCATAAGATACCTAAGAATAAACCTAGCCAAAGAGGCAAAGAATCTATACTCAGAAAACTACAAAGTACTCATGAAAGAAATTGAGGAAGACACAACGAAATTGAAAAATGTTCCATGCTCCTGGATTGAAAGAATAATATATCGTGAAAATGTCTATGCTACCTAAAGCAATCTACACATTTAACGCAATTCCTATAAAAATACCATCCATTTTTTTCAAAGAAATGGAACAAACATTCCTAAAATGTATATGGAACCAGAAAAGACCTCAAATAGCCAAAGGAATATTGAAAAAGAAAGCCAAAGTTGGTGGCATCACATTTCCGGACTTCAAGCTCTATTATAAAGCTGACATCATCAAGACAGCATGGTACTGGCACAAAAACAGTCACATAGATCAATGGAACAGAATAGAGAGCCCAGAAATAGACTTTCAACTCTATGGTCAACTAATCTTCGACAAAGCAGGAAAGAATGTCCAATGGAAAAAAGACAGCCTCTTCAATAAATGGTGTTGGGAAAATTGGACAGCCACATGCAGAAAAATGAAATGGGACCAGTTCCTTACACCACACACGAAAATAGACTCAAAATGGATGAAGGACCTCGATGTGAGAAAAGAATCCATCAGAATCCTTGAAGAGAACACAGGCAGCAACTCTTCGACCTCAGCCACAGCAACATCTTCCTAGGAACATCGCCAAAGGCAAGGGAAGCAAGGGCAAAAATGAACTATTGGGATTTCATCAAGATCAAAAGCTTTTGCATAGCAAAGGAAACAGTTAACAAAATCAAAAGACAACTGACAGAATGGGAGAAGATATTTGCAAATGACATATCAGATAAAGGACTAGTGTCCAAAGTCTATAAAGAACTTAGCAAACTCAACACCCAAAGAACAAATAATCCAATCAAGAAATGGGCAGAGGACATGAACAGACATTTCTGCAAAGAAGACATCCAGATGGCCAACAAACACATGAAAAAGTGCTCCATATCACTCGGCCTCAGGGAAATACAAATCAAAACCACAATGAGATATCACCTCACACCAGTCAGAATGGTTAAAATGAACAAGTCAGGAAATGACAGATGCTGGCGAGGATGTGGAGAAAGGGGAACCCTCCTACACTGTTGGTGGGAATGCAAGCTGGTGCAAGCACTCTGGAAAACAGCATGGAGTTTCCTTAAAATGTTGAAAACAGAACTGCCCTATGACCCAGCAATTGCACTACTGGGTATTTACCCTAAAGATACAAACATAGTGATCCGAAGGGGCACGTGCACCCGAATGTTTATAGCAGCAATGTCCACAATAGCCAAACTATGGAAAGAACCTAGATGTCCATCAACAGATGAATGGATCAAGAAGATGTGGTATATATACACAATGGAATACTATGCAGCCATCAAAAGAAATGAAATCTTGCCATTTGCGACAACATGGATGGAACTAGAGCGTATCATGCTTAGTGAAATAAGTCAAGCGGAGAAAGACAACTATCATATGATCTCCGATATGAGGAAGTGGTGATGCAACATGGGGGCTTAAGTGGGTAGGAGAAGAATCAATGAAACAAGATGGGATTGGGAGGGAGACAAACCATAAGTGACTCTTAATCTCACAAAACAAACTGAGGGTTGCTGGGTGGATTGGGGTTGGGAGAAGTGGGGGTGGTTATGGACATTGGGGAGCGTATGTGCTATGGTGAGTGCTGTGAAGTGTGTAAACCTGGTAATTCACAGACCTGTATCCCTGGGGATAAAAATATATGTTTAGAAAAATAAAAAAAAATTAAAAATGTATATCAGCAAAAAAAAAAAATTCCATGGTTATGACAAGAACAATAGCCTTTGTAGATCTGTGGAGAATAATATAAAAGGATGGTGTTGAACAAGATCAGATTTTAAAAATCATTTTAATTAGGTTAAAAAAATCCATGCAGGAGATGATTGAAGAGACTGTAACCTAACGCAGTGGAAATAATCTTTCTCAATGAGCAGAAAGGAATAGATTCAAGGGTGACCAATGAGAAAAACTGTCCAAGTAAGGGGCTAATTAGACACACAAGACGACAGAGAGAGGGGAATCAAAGACAAGTCTGAGCTAAATACGGTGATTGGGTAAAGAGAAGCCATCAAATGAGACAGGAAATAAGAGAAGGGAATTGAGGTGAGGAGAAAAAAATTCCATTTGGACATGACGGGTTTAAGATTAGATTCAGGTGTCAATGTAGAGATGTCTAGTAGCTAGAACACAATGAAGAGTTCAGAAAAGAGATGGGGTAAATATTCTGGAATCAAAGATATATTACAGATACAGATGAAGAAATGAAATGAATGAATTATTCAAAGTATGATGAATAAATAGCAAAGGGATATGTAATCCATCAGAGTTCCACAGAGAAACCAAATAGGAGATATGTGTCTGTGTGTCTGTGTGCATGTTTAAAGAGATTTATTTCAAGGATTGGCTCACATGATTATGGGGGCTTGTCATTCTGAAATCTAAAGGGCACATAAGTCTGAAATTCTTAGGATGGGCTGACCAGCAGGCTAGAAACTCAGAAACTCATGCAGAGGTGGATGAGACAGTCTTGAGGCAGATTTTCTTTTTCTCCAGAAAACCCGTTTTTGTTCTTAAGGTCTTCCAACATTGGATGAGGCCTGCGCACCTTATCTTCTTAAAGTGAACTGATTGTCCATGTTAAACAACATCTAGTAAATACTTTGTATTAGTGCTTGATTAAGTAACTGGATACTATAGCCTAGCCAAGTTCACACATACAACAAACCATCACAGGAGTGAAGACAGCACCCAACAGTCGATGGGAAAATGAAAGTATAATGACAAGTAGTTAGAGAGGTAGAGAACTTGAAGACAGGGATCACAGAAACTAAAAATAAAAGATAATCAAGAAGATGATCAAAAGTGTCAAGCACTATGCAGGAGTCACACATGAGATAACAGCTGAAATCTGTTCCTCAACTTTAACACCTGGTAGTTAATTGTGACCCAATGACATCTATTTTGATGGAGTTTGGGGGAAGGGGAGAAGATTGCAGCGGATTGAAAAGTGAAAGGGAGTTGAGGAAGTAAAAGCTTCATTGCAACATATTAGTAGGAATAATAATTACAATGTTCAAAAAAGCATTTTCCCTTTCTTCAGCTGGAGCCTCCCCATCACCAAATTATTTGGGTCTTCCCCAAGACTAGAACTAGTCCCTGAGGGACCACCCCAGTAACAGGTGCAGTCATGGCTGTTTAGATGCCAAGCATTATGGAACTTAGCTTCATGTCACGGATGACAAAGTAGACATCACAATGGAAGTACTGATAATATTTTTAAGAGACATAAGAGAATCCCTAAAACGTCCTAATTTCTTTTTATTTTTTTTGTGGAAAGAAATGCAAATATATTCACTAATAAATATTACTTTAAAAAATCATGAGTAATATATATAATTTTCTGGTATCAGAAGAGATTCCACCAACTGTTACATGTCCAGTTTTATTAAATGGTCATACTTAAAGTTTAGGTGACTACAGACAAGCACACTTAATAAAAAGGGTATTTATAAGAAATGGGTGCATAGAATCATTTCATCATGATAGTTAAGTAGAACTTAGGTTGATATTTATCTGGGTTAAGTCTTTGTCCCAAATAAAGTCAAGGAAAGGTATTACTTGAAATGAAAAGGCCTTCTAAAATATTTGAATTTTACAATTGGTAGAAATTTGTTTGACATATAATCATAATACTTATTTGATAAAATAATAATCTTTTTAAAAAAGATTTTATTTATTTATTTGACAGAGATTACAAGTAGGCAGAGAGACAGGCAAATAGAGAGGAGGAAGCAGGCTCCCCGCTGAGCAGAGAGCCCAATGCAGGGACCCTGAGGACCCTGAGACCATGACCTGAGCCTAAGACAGCAGCTTAACCCACTGAGCCACCCAGGTGCCCCAAGATAAAATAATAATCTTAATGCATGTTTCTTAACCAAAAATACATATACAAATTATCTGGGCCTCCTCAAGTCTAAAACCACTCTCTGAAGAGCTTCTCAGCATTCAGCATTCAGGAGAAAGACCATTGGATCTACGAATTAAAATCAAAATTCTACAAAATATTTCTTTTTTAACACTGGTATTGGAGTAGAGGTCCTATACTTAATTTATAGACTAATCATGATACATAGTTTTATTGTTAATGAAGACTTTACCTAATTCATTAATATTCTACAGACCCAATACATTCAAAAACTTTGATAAATGAGCTGCCTCTCCTATTTCCCATTTAAAAGTAAAAGATAAAAGGCTAAATAAAATAAAATTACTGGAAAAAGAAGAGAAATATTTTTTAAAGGCGACAGTAAAAACAAATTATCCAGAAGCACAACAAAGGACAAGGCAAGTGCCCCTGTAATAAAGAACAGGACACCACACAAGTGAAAAGTTGGAAAGATGACATAGGAATGGTTTTTTTTTTTTCATTATTCAAAACAAATTTTATTATAAAATTTTAAATTCCATTTATCACCCAGTGCTCATTCCAACCAGTGCCACTCCTTAATCTCTGTCATCCATTTCACCCATCCCCCACCCCCACCCTCTGCTAACCATCAGTTTGTTCTCTATAGTTAAGAATCTGTTTCTTGGTCTCTTTTCCCTTTGGTTGTTTCCTTTGTTTCTTAAATTTCACATATTAGTGATATCATATGGTATTTGTCTTTATCTGACTGACTTATTTCACTTAGCATTATACTCTCTAATTCCATCCATGTCATTGCAAATGGCAAGATTTCACTTTTTTATGGCTGAGTAATATTCCTCTGTGTGTGTGTGTGTGTGTGTGTGTGTGTGTGTGTCACATTTTCTTTTTTCATTTATCTATCAATGGACACTTGGGCTGTTTCCATATTTCAGCTATGGTAAATAAGCAATAGGCAGGGTGCATGTATTCCTTTGAATTAGTGTTTTTGTATTTGGGGGGTAAATATCCAGCAGAACAATTACTGGGTCATAAGGTAATTCTTTTTTTTTTTTTAAGATTTTATTTATTAATTTATGTTAGAGAGAGAGCAAGTGCAAGCGGGGGGAGCAGAGGGAGAGGGACAAGCAGACTCTGTGCTGAGCATAAAATCTGATGCAGGGTTTGATCCCATGACACTGAGATCACAACCTGAACCAAAATCAAATCAGATGCCCAAATGACTGAGAGACACAGGCACCTAATAAGGTAGTTCTATTTTTAACTTTTTGAGGATCCTCTATATCGTTTTCCAGAGTGGCTGCACCAGTTTACATTCCTGCCAATAGTGCAAGAGTTCATAGTTCTCCACAACCTTGCCAAAATTTGTTGTCTCCTGTATTTTGATTTTAGCCATTCCGACAAGAGTGAGATGATATCTCATTGTAGTTTTGATTTGTATTTCCCTGATGATGACTGATGTTGAGCATCTTTTCATGTGTCTATCAGTCATCTGTATGTCTTCTTTGGAAAAATGTCTATTCATATCTTCTGTCCATTTTTTAATTGGATTATTTGGGTTTTTTCGGTGTTGTATCAGTTCTTTATTTATTTTGAATACTAATTCTTTATGGGATATGTCAGGTGCAAATATCTGACACAGGAAAGACTTCTTATTTTTTTTTTTAAAGATTTTATTTATTTACTTGACAGAGAGAGAGACAGCATAAGTAGGGGGGTGGCAGGCAGAGGGAGGGGGGAAAAGCAGGCTCCCCACAGGGCAGGAGGCTCAATATGAGGCTCAATCCCAGGACTCTGGGATCATGACTTGAGCTAAAGGCAGATGCTTAACTGACTGAGTTACCCCGGCATCCCCCCACTTTTTAAAAGTAGGCTCTATGCCCAGTGTGGAGCCCAATGTGAGACTTGAACTCACAACCCTGAGATCAAGACTTGAGTTGAGATCAGTGACCAACTCTTGATCTCAGGGTCATGAGTTCAAGTGCTGAGCTCAGATCAAGAGTCAGTTGCTCATAAGAGACTCTTAATGTCACAACACAAACTGAGTGGGGCCGGGGGTAGGGGGGTAGGGAGAGGGTGGTGGAGTTATGGACACTGGGGAGGCTAAGTGCTATGGTGAGTGCTGTGAAGTGTGTAAACCTAGCGATTCACAGACCTGTACCCCGGGGCTGATAATACATTATATGTTTATTTAAAAAAAAAAAAAAAGAGTCAGTTGCTTAACCAATTGAGCCACTCAAGTGCCCCTTAGGAAGGGCTTCTTAATCATAGCTAAAAGTGCCTAAAGATTTCACTATCATAGAAACTCAGACTTGACCTCGAGAGAGGAATGTACAATTTGTTTTTACTGCAGGCCCATGCATGGGCAGGGAACATGAACTGTTCTTCCTCCGATTCTTCTCCTTGTCCTCTGCAGGCTCAGTCTTAACCCCAAATTCTCAGTTATTATCAGTTCCTCCACATTAAACAGATGTGTTTATATGAAAGCTTTTAGTGTGTGGATGGACACACACACACACACACACACACACGCAAAACCACCAAAAAAACACTTTTTTTTTACCAAGCAGAATTGACTATTATTTTTTAATCTTTTCTACCTGTAGTGGGTCACATATTACTGAATGTGTATCATGTGCAAAATACCATGATACATATGGTGGAAAGAGGGAAGAGTGGTTTACCAGGGTGAAAAACTAAAATACACTTCTTCTCCTTAAGATATTTTAATTTATTTTTGTTCCTTTTGCTTGAATTCAACGAGACTTAAAATGCGCTTGGTATTGGAAGTTAAAGAGAAAATTAAGACATTCATCAAGTCCTCTGACTTTCAAGGATTCACACCTAACTTAACGTCTGTTTGTTGATCTAATACAAGGGAATAGTCTTAGCATATTGAATTGAGGACCCATAGATAACACTGTGGTTTAAAGCTTTGGAATCAAGCTTTAAATTGGGAATTGGCAGCCCCCAATCCCAGATCTAAACATTCTGAATTTTGTTTTCCTCATTTATAAGATTGGCCGTATTAAATATATCTCAATTACATGAGAAAACTTATTTCAAAGCATCTTGTATGATTCCTAGGATATGGCAGAAGATTTTTAAAAGATAGTGATTATTATTAAAATATATAATCCTATTCTCTGATTTAGTAGATAAAAACCCTGAGACCCCAAAAGACTATCTAAAGCGACTAAGCAGATCTGCTATGTCTAAAACTAGTGACCAAATTAGGACTAAACCCCAGAATGACTTGACTGTGAGAACCAGACTTTACTCTGAGAACTAAGCATTTCCAGAAGGTGTGCTAAGTGTTCACATATGTTACAATAGTCGAAGCATTCGAAAATTTTAATCAGATGACACTACTTTTACTAATTAACATGCCACAATTTTCTTTACTGCTTTTTCAAGAACTGCACAATCATGATTCTTTTGCTTTTCACTATAATATAGGGTGTTTTTTTTAATTTTTTGAAGCTAAATTTATAGGAAAGTACACCTGTTTCAATATGCTTTCAGTTAGTTGCCTTTGATTTACTTCCTCTTTTGGCCTTTCTCTGCTTCTCTCCTCTGCTGTACTTTACTACAATACAGGGACACAGTACGCTGCCCTGCTTTTGAGGACTGCATTACACTAACCTTCCCTCTTCCCCTTGGCCCTTCTCCATGTCAGTATTGATGATTCACACTGGTAGAACTATTACTGAACTACTGATTAATGGCCAGCCCTTGGCTTTCATAGCATTCACAGGGGCCACATGAGCTAGAGATTACTCAGAGGCCTAGAAGAAGAGAAACCTGAAGGGGTGGCCACATAGTCAGGATGTTGGGCCTCTACTGGAGTGACCCATCCACTGGACTAGTATATTTTATTTTTTTTTAATATTTTATTTATTTATTTGACACACAGAAATCACAAGTAGGCAGAGAGGCAGGCAGAGAGAGAGAGGAGGAAGCAGGCTTCCTGCAGAGCAGAGAGCCTGATGCGGGACTTGATCCCAGGACCCTGAGATCATGACCTGAGCCGAAAGCAGAGGCTTAATCCACTGAGCCACCCAGGCACCCCGGACTAGTATATTTTAGACTGAAAATCTTTTTTTTTAAAGATTTTATTTATTTATTTGACAGAGATCACAAGCAGGCAGAGAGGCAGGCAGAGAGAGAGGAGGTAGCAGGCACCCTGCTGAGCAGAGAGCCCAATGTGGGGCTCGATCCCAGGACCCTGGGATCATGACCTGAGCTGAAGGCAGAGGCTTTAACCCACTGAGCCACCCAGGTGCCCCTAGACTGAAAATCTTAACCATGCTGCTCACCATCCCTTTCTCGATAACCTCTGAAGCAGTGGGGGCTATGGAAGAATCTTAGATCTTGGAGTCTGTTGAACTAATTTCAGTTTTGGTTTCCACTACTTTCTACCTTTGTGTCTTTGATTAAGGTCCCTGGCCTTACTAAATATTAACACACTCTTCTATAAAATAGGCCTTATCCCTATCACTGGGATTGTGGCCAGAGGTAGCTGACACAATGAACATAAAACATAACTCACAGCAAGTTCCTAGAAAGATTTTGACTAGATAGTTAGATGCTGATCTTTTTTTCTATCTAATCTGCTATTCATTCTTTTTTATTACACATTAAAGAAAGGTATTTTATTTATGATGAAGGTATATTGGATAGACTATGACTGGGTTACTGATAAGTTATTTTTAGATAAGTGCCTTTCCATTAAGAAAAGAAATTATATATAGGTCCCACCACAAAACAAAAAATGTCACTTTGAAAGGGGCGCCTGGGTGGCTCAGTGGGTTAAAGCCTCTGCCTTTGGCTCAGGTAATGATCCCAGGGTCCTGGGATTGAGCCCCGAATCGGGAATCTCTGCTCAGCAGGGAGCCTGCTTCCTCCTCTCTCTCTCTCTGCCTGCTTCTCTGCCTACTTGTCATCTCTGTCAAATAAATAAGTAAAATCTTTCTTAAAAAAAAGTCACTTTGAAAAATAATGCATAATGTATATACAGAGGTATTAGTAATTGAAGTGTTAAATAAAAAAATTGCTTGGGTTAGTTCTAGAGATGTTTTCATTGTAAATTATGGGTGTGTTAGGTTTTTGTTTTGTTTAGTAAATTTATATACAGTGAAATACTCAGATTTTACATGTCAAATTAAATAGGTTTTGACAAATATATACACCCAGGTAGCCAACAACCAATTAAGATACCACCCCAGAAGTTTCCCTAGAGCACATTTCCAGTCCAACCCTCATAGTCTCGTATCACCTATGACAGTTCCCACAGATTTATTTTGCCTCTTTTAAAATTCCATATGAACGGGATCAAGCGGTATGTATTCCTTTGTGTCTGGCTTCTTTTGGTCAATGTTTCTGATACTCACCTATCTCACTGTATGTACCAGCAGTTCATTTTTGAATTGCTTATAGTGTAGTATTCCATTGTATGACTGTAACACAATTATAAAAATTCATTCTCCTTTTGATGGGCACTAGGGCTCTTTCCAGTATGAGACTTTGATGGATAGAACTGCTTCAAAAATTCTTGTACGAGTCCTTTTGTGGGCATATGCATTCATTTCTCTTGGATAAATACTAGGAGTCGAATGGGTGGGTCATAGCATATGTGCACATTTAACCACAAACAGGCCTCCAAAGTCCCCTCACCACTTCACACTCTACTGGCAACCTAAGAGCATCCAGACGCTCCACATTGTTGCCAATATTTGTCAACATTTTTTACTTCTAGCCATTCTAATAGGGATAAAGTGGAATCTCACTATTAACATGAGTTTTCATTTCTCTAATGACATTTTGTAACTTCCTGTGTTTACTAGCCATTAATAAATCTTGTGTGAAGAGTCATTCAAGACATTTTTTATTGAGTTTTCTTCTTTTTGAGTAGTAGTGTGAAATAATGAGAAATATATATGTTGGTTACTGGCCCCAATTCCTGACACAGAGCTCCTAAAACTCTTATAAAATAGGGATGCTAGGAGAGTATTTTGTTTTAACATTTAGTTAAATGTTTGACCTGGCTTCCTGGCTTCATCCCAAATGTTTGACCTGGTTTCCTGACACAGACCTCCTAAGACCTTCAAAGTTTCTTGAATGACAGGGGCATCTAACACTGAGATCCTAAATCCCTTGGAATTTCATGAGTGATGGGAACATCTTTTGTTCTAATGAGGTGACACTTGGTGGACTCCTGGATGGGGGCTAGTCACCAGAAAGATAGCCATGATTAGAAGCTTGGAACATTCAGTCCTACCCCTCCACCCAGGTCTGGAGAGGAGACAGGGGCTGAAAATGGAGTTAATAATCAATCATGTCTATGTGAGGAAGCTTGCATAGAAATTCCAACAGTTCAAGCTTTGGGGAGTTTTCAGGTTGTTGAACGCATCTATGTGCCAGGAGAGTAGCACACCCTAGTTCCACAGGGATAGATGTTCTTGCACTTGGGACCTTTCTGGATCTCAACCCATGTATCTCATTGTCTAGGTACTCATGTGTAAACTTTATCGTATCTTTCACTACACAACACACCAGTAAACATAAATGTTTCAAATGTTTCCCTGGATTCTGTGAGCTGTTCTAGCAGATGACTGAATCCAAGGAAGTTGCAGCTAAACTGGGCAGAAGTTGTGAGTAACCTGGTATGATATTATGATTTAACAAGAAATATATTTGGTCTTCATCCACTTTTCCTGGCATATAGCTCCTAAAACCTTGTAACTTCCTATACAGTAGTCCCCTCCCATCCGTGGTTTTTCTTTCCATAGTGTCATTTATCCGTATCCAGACCTCTGTCTGGAAGCAGATGATCCATCTTCTGACATGCTGTCAGGTCAACAGTAGCCCAATGCTACATCACAGGCCTATGTCATTCACCTCACTTCATCTCATAACCCAGGCATTTTATCATTTGACACACAAGAAGAAGGGTGAGCACAGTACAATAAAACATCTTGAGAGACAGACCACATTCACATAACTTATATTACAGTATATCGTTATAATTGTTCTATTGTTGTTGTTAGTCTCGTACTGTGCCTCATTTATAAATCAAACTTTACCACAGGTATGCATGTATAGGAAAAAACACACTACATATAAGGTTCAGTACTATCTGCAGTTTCAGGCATCCATTGGGAGTATTGGAACATTTCCCCTCCTGATGGGGGGCGGTGTCAGGGAACTACTGTATAAGACCAAGGGGTCATCTTTTGTTATACGACTTGCGCTTTAGTCATCAGTTCCTGAAATTCATGCTGTAAAGACATAAAGGTAAAAGGATTGTCCTGTCATTCACAAGCCCCTTCCAACCATACCAGAGTTCATGTTTAAGAGCTAACTTTGTAAATCCAAAAGGATGAGGGCTAGGATCTCTTGCCAGGGGGAGCTTCCTATCTCCAGAAGAGGGGCTGGAGGTTGAATCAGTCATAGTGACCAGTGATTTCATCAATCATGACTATGTAACGGAGCCTACATAAAAACCCCAAAGTAGATGCTTCAGAGAGTTCCCAGGTTGGTGAATACCTGGAGATGATAAGAGGTAAAAGCCCAGACAGTGTGGAAGCTCTATGTCCCTACCCTTGGATGGTGCCCTATGCATCACTTCCATCTGGCCATTCCTGAACTATTACCTTTTATAATAAACCAACAATCTAGTAAGTAAAATGTTTCTCTGAGTTCTGTAAGCTGCTCTAGCAAAGCAATAGAACCCAAATACAAGGTGGTGGGAACCTACCTACAGTTAGTTGGTCAGAAGCACAGGTAATAACCTGGACTTGGAATTGGCAGGTGAGCTGGGGACAGTCTTTTGAGACTGAGCCCTTAATCTGTGAGATCTGACACCATTTCCAGGTAGATAGTGTCAGAACAGAGTTAAATTATAGGACAGTCGGTGGATATCCACTGAGAACTGGAGAACTGCTTGGTGTGGGGAAAAACATACACCATACCTGGGGACCTACTACTTGTGAATGGCCTTTAAAATGGGGGGCAGTCTTGTGGGACTGAGCCCTTAACCTGTGGAATTTGTGCTAACTCTGGTTAGTGTCAGAACTGAGCTGAATTGTAGGACACTCAGCTGCTATTGGGAGAACTGGTTCCTATGGGAAAACCCCACACATCTGATGTCTGAAATAGGGTGATAGCAGTGCAAGAGTAAAGGAGAAATAAGCAGTTTGCCTTAAAAGAAAGATTTAATTATTTATTCAGATACAAGGCAATTTTGAATATTTTCTCTCAATTTGTAACTTGAGTTTTCTTAATGATGTCTATGACCAGCAGAACTTTAAATTATGATGAAATTTCAATTTATAAATTGCTTTTAAAATATTCTTTGTGCCTTTTATAATTATTTTCTTTAAAAATATTTTCTTGATTCTTCAGTTTCAAAAAGTTAACTGTTAATGAACAATATATTTCAATTTTAAAGATAGTAAAGTTCAGTAAAATATTGTCTCTTACAGTTTGCACTGTTCCATTGTTTTAAGATTTAAACACAAATTCATGGGGCTCCTGCGTGGCTCAGTCATTAAGTGTCTGCCTTTGGCTCAGGTCATGATTTCAGTCCTGGGATCGAGCCCCCCATGGGGGTCCCTGTTCAGTAGGAAACCTGCTTCTCCCTCTCCTACTCCCCCCATTTGTGTTCCCTCTCTTGCTGTGTCTCTGTCAAATAAATAAATAAAAACACACACACAAATTCAGAGTGGTCACATAGAGTGTCAGAACTGAAGGAATTTAAGTTCTATTTTTTTTGCCTCTATTTTACTTATTTTTAAATACTTACTCATTTAAGTAATCTCTACACCCAGGATGGGGTGCAAAATCACAACCCTGAGATCAAGAGTCACACACTCCTCTGAGTGAGCCAGCCACAGGCTCCTTCTTTTGCCTTTAAATTACTGTCTTATCAATTATTTCAAACCTACCATTCTAACAAAAGACTGTGCTGTCCCATGTGGGTTTGAGATATGAGGTACACTTGAAGAAAACTCAAATGATTTCTAGCCGTTATGAATCCTGAAATTTTTTCCATAAGGAGCCAGACAGTAAATGCTTGATGTTTCACAGGCCATGCATGGTCTCTATCGCAATGACTCAATTCAGCCGTGCTCATGTGAAAACCACAGACTATATGTAAACGAATAAGCATGGCCATATGCCAATAAAACTTTGCTTTGGGACACTAAAGTCGAATTTCACATATCCTCTTCACGTCATTCAATACTGTCCTTCTCTTGACTTTTTTCAACCATTTAAAAATGTGAAAACCATTCTTAGCTCACATGCTGTACAAAACAGGCAGCAGGCAGATTTAGGTATGTAGTTTATTGACCCCCTAGTCAAGGGAATGTCTAATTGTTAATATTCCTTGCTGTCCCCCCTTGTAGCAGGTTTGCATGTAGTTCACCTTTTGAGTAGAGATCTCTTTACAACAGAGTCTCTTAGGCTGGCCAGCTTTGGTAGGCTGAAGTCTGTCTCCCACCCTTGGTACCCTGCATTGTGGAAATGGGGCTCAGGGTCCGAATGCTTTCGCACAAATCCCTACGGCGAAAGGCAGCTTGAGTGCTACTTGTTCTCTCTGGATCTGAATTTACATTACTTTTGACCTCTGAATTTTTAAAATTTCTTGCCAGCTCAGTTAAACATTTTACCCATCATTGATTGCAGTTTTGAATAGGAGGGATAGAAGATTTTGCTTCTGCAGAAACAGAGATCCTCTAATCACAAATCATTTTTATTCACACTGGCTAAAAGCACTGTGTCATTTTACCCTCTTTCCTTACTTTATAATTTTTTTTAAAGTTTTGGAGGCTAAAGTCCTAGGAAGACTTTTAGATTTCTTCTTAGGAGTTATACTTCACTCCAGGCTAGCATCTCTTAATAAGAGTGTCAATATTGGTACAATAAATGTAATATTGTTCGACAATATTTGGTACCTGTAAATGTAGTTAGAAACTTTAACCAAAATTTAATTACAGTTTATAAACAAATCCTGGATCTATTATTAAGTGGTAAATAGAATTTTATTTATTTATTATTAAGTGGCAAATAGAATTTTAAGTTAAGTCAGTAAGGCATACCAACCAAATGGAAAAATAACATTTCTAAGTAATGTAGATTACTTTGTCTAGTCAATCTAACTTAAAAAGTGTAAGACCCTCATGAGATTTCAGGGGCCATCAGTTTTATAAGGATTACTCAGGTTTCATTGTTTATATGCTCTGAACTGTCCACATTAGTGCAATTGCTGAAACATATTCTCTAAATGAAGTTGGTATAACCTAATTCAGAAGTATATCCAGATTCTCATAAAATAACAGATCTTGACAAATGAAAATTTATGCTGCCAATTCAGTTTTTAAGTGTCATTCAATCTGTATGTGAATTCCAAATTCCTTGCCCCCCTCCTTTTTTGGTGAGAACATTAAAGTTTATTGTCTTAGCAAATTTCAATTATACAATTCAGTATTTTTAACTATGGTCACCATGCTGTATATTAGATCCCTAGACTCAATCTTATACCTGAAAGTTTGTACCCTTTTATGGACTCTCTATTAGTCACCCCAATCCCCTGTCAGCCCCTGGCAACCACTATTTTAGTGTTTCTACGAGTTTTCTTTTTTTCTATTGAACACATGCAGTATTTGTCTTTCTGTCTAGCTTCTTTCACTTAATACAATGTCCTCAAGCTCTATCCATGTTGTTGTAAATGGCAGAATTTCCTTCCTTCCTGTGGCTGAATAACATTCCACTACATATGTGTGTGTGTATATCACATCTTCTTTATCCATTTATCCATTGATGGACACTTGGGTTGTTTCCATATCTTGGCTTCTGGAAATAATGCTGCAATGACATAGAAGGACAAATACCTCTTCAATATCCTGCTTTCATTTCCTTTGGACCACGGCCCTTTCTTGATATGATTAAAACAAATTCTGGACTAACAACATAATTCAGGTTTCATACACACGTCAGTTTTGGTAGCCAGGCTTATTTTATTTTAGATGGCCTAAGGTTGTTGGATTAAAAATGTGGCTGACATTTGTCTCTGTACTGTGAGCTAGCTACCCTTTAAATCCCTGGAATTTCCCCAGTGATAGAAGTGTCTTTGTTAGTCATGGTGGGCTCCAAGAGAGTTTCTGTTAATGAGATGAATCAGGATAAGGGCTGGACAAGCCAGAAAGACCAATCATGTGATTAGAGGGTTGGGACTTTTGAGCCACATAATATCAGCTCAACCAAGAGATCAATATCATCTCTTGAAGGAGAGTAGGGACAGAGAATGAATTGAACCTCATGGACAGTGATTCAATCATGCTTATGTAGTGACTCCCCAGTGAAAATTCTGGACACTGAAGCACAGATGAGCTCCCCTGGTTAGCAATATTCTATATGCTCTGTCATATATCAAAGTATGGGGGGTTGGGGGAGAAAATTCTGACTTAATGGGGAGAGGACATGGAAACTTCTTATTTGGGGCCTTCCCAGACTTCACTCTAAGTGTATCTTCTTTTGGCTGGTTCTGACGTGTATCTTTTTAGATAAAATAAAACTATAATCTAAATATAGTGCTTTCCTGAGTTCTGTGAGTTGTTCTAGTGGATGATCAAGTCCTAGGGAGTCATGAGAACCTCCCAAATTTGTAACCGGTTGGTCAAAAGTGAGGGTAGCCATAGGAATTCTCAAGTTTGCAGCTGGTATCTGAAATGAGGGTAGTCTTGTGAAGCACTGTACCCTTACCCCATGAAGTCTGACCTAATTCTATCTAGATAGCTAGTATCAGAAGTTAGATGCACTACAAAGGCTGGCTTTTCTATATTTACTGGCACATATATTCCTGAGCTACTTTCTGTCTTTAAGTTTTTTGGTTCACATAGGAGTTGTGATCATTTTTAAAAAGTAAGCCTATTTTGGATTATACAATTTCTTTAAAAGCATTGTAATGGTAGTGAATATTTCTTTTTTTAAAAATTTTGTTTATTTATTTGACAGAAAGAGACACAGTGAGAGAGGGAAGTGGGGGAGTCGGAGAGGGAGAAGCAGGCTTCCTGCTGAGGAGGGAACCTGAAGTGGGGCTCAATCCCAGGATCCTGGATTCATGACCGGAGATCATGACCTGTGATCATGACTGAGCCACCCAAGTGCCCCAATAGTGAATATTCTGAATATTCTGAAGTAATCAGAAATCAGATATATTTTTATCCAACAAATTTTTATTAAATATATTCCATACGTACATTCTAGTTAGGAGGGTACGAAGATAAAATATATAATTTCTGCTGCCGGGGCGCTTACAGTCTAGGGATAACTCAGATAAACCACTATAGTAGAATTAATCAGTGCCATAAAAGAAAAAAGAAATAATAAATACAGCATGTCAAATGAGTAGATTAAAAAGAGAAGCAAGAAGCTTGGAAGAAGTGACCTCAAGACTTCAGTGTGAAAGCTGAGCAGGGAATAGCTAGGAGAAAGAGCCTGGAAGGGGAGAAGAGGGAAGCATGGAAGGCGGGGAGTGGCATGCTCCCTGGGGCTGAGACAAAGTCAAACTGTGTATAGGCGGTAAGAGCTGTGGTTAGAGAGAAACACAGGGCCAGTACGTAAGACGCTCATGTACACTGTGCAAAGAAGTTTGGATTTTATCTTGAATCTGGAGGGGAAGCATAGAAGAATTTCAAGCAGGAGGATAAATTCGTAAGAGATGTGTTTCAGAAAAAAAAAAATTTGGAGCAGTGTTATGAATGGATTATATGTCAGATGAGACTGGAATCAGTCTTGGGAAGTGATGAAGTAATTCTGGAGGAAAACAGTAAGGCGTTGGAATTAGGATAGAAAGAAAGGAATTAGAACCAAGAGACATAAGAAGATAAAATTGTATTGGATTCAAATGAATTTGAAGGGATAAGCACTGGGGAGACATCAGGGTTTGGTTTCAATGGTGCTTCTTTTTACTAAAGGGAATTCTGGAAGAAATGCATCTATGGTGGGAAAGAGTAGAGTTCAATTTTCGCATTTTGAGATGCTGTAGATCAACTAAGTATAGCAGACATGCAGTTGAATGGAGGAGAAGGTAGCTTGGAAGAGAAATTGCAAGTGAAAATACAGATATGAGAGTCATAACTTTAAAAGTGATTTTGGAGCCACAGGAGCAAATAAGATCATTAAGTAGGAGTCTGTAAAGAAAGAGTTAAGACTAAGAAAGAAATCCCGAGAACACCAATATCTGAAGAGGAGATGGAATTAGAATACAGAGGAATTCAAGAGAAAATCGTTTCTGCATCTAGTAGCAGATTATTCCCCAGTTTAGTAACATGCAGGTCGTTAGCGACCATGGCAAGAGTAGTTTCACTGAAACAGGGATGGAAGTCAGGCAAAATGGATTAAGAAAATAGAGGGGACAAGGAATCTGAGATGCCCTCTGGTAATATTTTCAGTACGCTTGTGTGTGAAAGGAAGGAAAAGTACAGGGAAATAGCAAGATGGGGGCAACAATCAGAGGAAAGCTGTTCTGATTATTCTTAAGATGTATACATTCTCATACGCTAAAGGGAAAAAGCAAGCAGGGAGAGAAAAGCTGAAATTATGAGAAAGGATAACAGATGAAGCAGGGTCTCTGTGAACGTGGGAGAAGAGATTCAAAGAAATTCAGGCAAAGGGTAAAGGAATATATGTTTATCAAACAAGATGAGGAATACTTTATTCTGAGTAGGGGAGAAAGAAACAATGGTAGGGAAAGCACTACAAAGAGAAAATTTAAGTTACACTCAAAGATAAATTATTTATAGGACAGAGAATTCAGGGACTATAGAATTCCAACTAATTAACCTGATAATCTTTGAAAATGATACACAAGTAACAATTTATGTACATTCTCTACAGAGGAATACCATACAAAATATCAAGGCCAAAGAATAAGAAGTATTTCCATGCCATGTTTCCTTTTCCTCGGATGCCAGGAATTAGCGATGGAAATGAATACCTAAGTGGAGATTCCTGTTTCTGCTGAGTACCCAGAAAGCATGACCATACTGCAGAGGGGTATTTACAGCATTTTAAACTAGTAATTACCGTTCATTTTTCTATGAAAACAGTTTCATTAAAACTACCCACAAAAATTGACTGAATTCATCCTCTAACTAAAATTTTACAATAGAACTTTGGCAGTTTGCATAAAGAAAAAAAAAAAAGCCACACTGAAGTGATGATGTTAAGTACTGCGCTAGAATCCTCTCAAGTTGAGTGACTCATTCCTGCATACCAACCTCACTGGGCACCTGATTCACATTTATGCCTCTGCAAAGTAAAATTACTTCATGTGATGGGCCCTCAAGATTGCTTGCAAATTAGAAAATCAAATCCAAAATATCAAGTATCTATTTCATTCATTTAATCAAAAAAAAAATAAAATAACTATGTCCCAGTTGCAAAAATGAAGAGAACACAGCCTCTGCCTTCCAGGAGTACAGACTCTATCAGTGGACCTGAAAACAATGAACTACTGGAAGAAGGTATATGCTACTACGTGTAGGAATGAGAACATGAAAAAGGCAGTGCTTCAGGCTGAAGATAAGAAAGGTTTCCGGGAACACAGAATATATAAACTGACTCTTGACAATGAAGAGGAGTCTACCTGGAGGATGGCTGTAGGGGTTCTCAAGAGAGTGGGTACAGCAGCAAAATGGCAACAGCAAGAAAAACCCGAGTTCTAGAAAGTGGGTTTAGCAAGGCTGCAGTAAAGGTATAGAATAGGAGAATGGAACAAGGATTGCTAAAATAGGAAAAATCTAAATTAGAAATTCTGTAACTTATTCTAAGGAATTTGGACTTTTATATGTAGATATGGCAGAAGGACTGAGGAATTTTAAAGAGATTACTATGAAATTTCTTGTTAGAGAGCACACTATTGCAGTGTAAATGATGGTTCGGAACAGTACTTGAGAGAGGGAGACCAGTTACTCCAAGTGCCTGTGAGAAAGGACAAAAGCTAGGATTAAAGCTTGAGCAGTCGACATGGAGAGTACTGGAAAGATTTACGAGTTACTTAGGAGCTAAAACTAACAAGACATGAAGAAAAATTAATTAGGGGATAAGAGAGAGCATTCTTACTGTTAGTGTATTGCTAAGAAGCTGGCATTCTGGGTAACCTGGAAACTCTAGTCTGTAAGGACTGAAGTCCACCGGCAGTGTTGTTCCATCTGCAACAAGCTAGGATCCCTGGACAATACCCCATCAAAACAATCACCCCAGACTGTGACATAAATAAACTGTGGTCATCTGGTTAGCAGTCAAACATCCAGAAAGAGCTTCCATGTGTTACTTAAATATGTAAAAAGAACAGCATTAGACCAATCTATTAGAGCAGTAACCAGTATAATTACTCTCCCCCACCCCGTTCTCTCGCTGCACTACTTTTGCCTGTGATCGTATGTATCACTGTGTATTATCAACTTGTCCCTTTGGAGCACAGCTGTTTGCCCTGTTTTCCCCAACTTGAGTATAACCTCTAGAGGGTCAAGATATAATTTTCACTCCTCTGTATCCCTGAGACTACAGAACATAGAGCCTTATGCATGAGAGGCACATCAATATTTTTTGTATCGAAGCAGGCACAATTATGGCCAATTATAGGGCTTCAAATTAGTTGTAGAAGGACTTAAGCTAAATCTTTGCATGTGATGAACACTCATGAGTTTGCAGGAATCTGTCAAAAAATGTGATCCTCCAGCAATAAGTCAGTCTAGCTCTCAGGAGGCTTTCTGGGGGAGGGGTATAAAAATATTGCCCAAAGATCTGCAGAAATGTGTAAAAACCTCAGTTCCCTCCATGCTTATTCATTCCTGTGTCCCACTGGTTACAAGAAGGGAGGAAAATCCCCAACTCATTCTAGTTCTGTTGAAATCTCACCATAAAATGGGGTTTTTGTTATTAATTTTGTAATAATCCAATGTGATGACAGCCCAGAAAGTCCAGATGAGAGCTCTCCTAGGACCTATTTCTTCATGGTTTTAAACATTAAACTAAATGTAGAGTGTTATTAATATATAGCTGAATTTATTTCTGTTTTTCTGACATTTGACAAAACTTCTAATGTAAGAAACTGGTTCCAGTTTGGATTGATGTCAGGCTCTAATCAATCCCTGCTCTCCTCTTTCCCATTTAATTGGGCTCATGGTCCTCTACATTGATTTATATAATCAACACATCTCAACTTACTTTGCCATTGAGTCCATTCAAGACTGATTACCCCTCCGACATATGTCAGTACGCTTCCTTGTTGCCAGCCTCTCTCCTCTTGATTCCAGTAAGCACATCATTCCTGGAGTGCTCCTGTGAAGCAGCACTTTCAACAAGACATTCTACAAGTACTCAGCGTCTATTATGAGCGAAGCACTGACACAGGTGTTACAGAAAACGTAAAGACAAAACACTGCCCCTTTCCCTTAAATTCTACAGCCTAACGAGAGAAATAACCAAAGATAATAAAAGAAATCAAAGGAGGAAGGAAGAAATTTGCAGCTTAGGTGAGGTGTGAAGATACTATAGATGAAGAGCTTCTAAACTACAATTTAAAAAGAGTGAGATTCCTGAGGGATTAAGTAGGAAAGGAATATTCCAGGTGACGGCAACAACACTGAACAGTGGGCAGCCACTAATGCTAAGGGATGGTATCAAATAATTCAAGAAGACTATTAAACATCGGGACAGGAATCTCAGCCCATGTTGTCTACTGAAGACCACTCTTTCAAGTGCTATTTCAGCACATAATGATAGGGCATGTATCCCTGAAAACGAACAAACAAAAAGTCAAGTAGCCCCAGATCCAGGGTATCTATCAAAGCAGAAACACAGCAGGTGAAAAAGTTTAAAAAACAGGCAGTTGGTCACTGGGCCACCACGATCAGCTGAGCAGTTGTATGTAGTCCCTGTGAATGGCACTTCCTAAAGGTGCCCAACCTGTTCAAAAGTACTCACTGATCCTGACAGTTTCAGATAGATAAGTACTTAGGGTTTTGGGAGGTCTTGCTTCACAAAAGGAAGTCATTTAAGGTGAGATGGAGCCGAGGGCAAGAAATCAAGTCTCTCTCAGAAGACTGAAATCAGTTGTATGGTTTATCTCCTGAAATAACAAGGCAGAGCCGCACGTAGTGATGAACTAGGTACAAGATAAGGAACTCGATTAATGAGAAACACAGGGAGGCCAGACAAAACAGAGATGAACAGAAAATGAATAAAAATGTTGAGTGAAGCCAGTATCAAGATTAGTATGATTCCGAGTATAATTTCTCTGGCCCCAGCATATTACGAAGCCATGCCCCCAAAACCGCCAATCTACCAATGGAGTTTAACTGGCCACAAACAAGATTATTAGAAACTGAAAAATGTCATCATTGTTCAAGAAAAAAATGTTCAAAACTACATTTTTTAAGTTATTAAT
This sequence comes from Mustela erminea, assembly GCF_009829155.1. Taxonomy (NCBI): domain Eukaryota; kingdom Metazoa; phylum Chordata; class Mammalia; order Carnivora; family Mustelidae; genus Mustela; species Mustela erminea. Next base: position 23,855,210 of record NC_045623.1, read on the forward strand.
ACCACTTTCTTCTTTCATTACAAATAACATTTCAGTCACATTCTAATTTTTAAGACCTTCAAGCATTATCTTGGAAATCCATGTTATCTGAGTTTCAAATATTCTAATTGCAAATTCACTTTTTTTATGGGGAGGGGGAATGGTCCTGAAGTACAATTTTACCTGAAGAGATAGAAACTGTGTAAAACCAACTGACCAGAGAAAATCTTTGTTCGGTACTAACGTTAACCAATATTAACTGGTTACTAAATTGCAGGCCTTTTGACATACACTTTACTCATGTTATTATATTTAATCCTCACAAAAACCTAAAGACAGTAATATTTATAATGGCAGCTAACATTTACTGACTGATTACTAAGTACAAGACACTTAAAAATACTTAATATGGACTATTTCCTCATTTAACCCACATGACAGTCCTATGAGATAAGAACCTTTATTATCTACATTTTACACATAATGTAACTGAAAATTTGGGAACTTTCCTAAGGTCACTAGTGCTAGTAAGAGAAGCCAGAACTCAAGTCCTATAGTCTGACCCCAAAGCCCAGGCTCCTGACCACAGCTTTTTACTGCTTCTGCAATTGGTATACTTGGAATAAACAATATTTTTTATACTACTGTTGGAATCCCATCAAATATTATTTAATGAATACCACGAGAGGAATAATAGAAGAAAAGATATGACTAAAACTGATTCTATATGAGCCTGGATTCCCATAAACCATTATTTTCAGAAAAATTTTTTGTATTTTTTTTAAAGGATTTTGTTTATTTGAGAAAGAGGGAGAGGGAGGAGGACCTGGGAGAGGGACAGAGGGAGAAGCAGACTCCCTGCTGAGCTGGGAGCCTGATGTGAGGCTGGAGCCAAAGGCAGTCACTTAACCAACTGACCACCCAGGCACCCCTATTTTCAGAAAATGTAATGAATCCTGACAGTGAGTTAAAAAAAAAAAAAATGCTAAAAAGACACAATGCTATTCAAAGGAAAAACAGAAAACATTATTACAAACAAACCAAAAACCAAATAAAATCAAGTAAAAATCCAAAGAAATAAGTTTAGGGTAAATCATATCCTATGCCTGCCTAGGATTTCGAAAATGCAAACCAAATCCACTCAAGAAAATTAAATTTGCGGAAATTCTGCAATTTCACATAGACAGGGGTTTAATTTTGGTTGAAAATATTTTTAGATTTATGTTGGGAAAAAAAATCACTCTCTATAAGTATGATAAGTGACCATACTGCTAAATTTGAATAACTCAAGGTCTATACAGTTTATTAGTATACAAATTTAATCACAACTTATATGGTTTAAAAAATATATTCTGGTTATGTTAATTTCCAGGCTTAAGGAATTATTATATTGTTCCCTCTCATATCAAATCTTTTAAAAGAGGGAAAGTAGGGAAGGAGAATGAAGAGGAAGAGACTTACTGTTGGGGTTTAGAACAAGCAAAGCAAATGCCACAAAAGTGCAAAGAGCCCAGGTTGATTCCTAAGCTAGAATCCACAGAAGGAAGTTCTGAATCTTATAAGATGTGTTAGAAGCCATTGTGCTTAAAGCATTCATTTTACTGATAGCAAAACCAGTTCTATTTACAGTTACTGGTAACAGACCAGAAGAAGTGGGCAACCTGATCATAGGCATTCTCTTTGTGGGTAACTATATTCTTTAAGCACGTGGTCATTGTTGCACGCATATTAAGGCCCATTTAGAAAATGGGTTTAAATTAAGGTACAGATTCAGCAGTTAAGTAACATTGTGGTGCAGGACATAAATACTTCTCCTTTTAAAAAATAAATTTACTTACAGGCACCTGGGCGGCTCAGTGGGTTAAGCCTCTGCCTTCAGCTCAGGTCATGATCTCAGGGTACTGGGATCGAGCCCCACATCGGGCTCTCTGCTCAGAGGGGAGCCTGCTTCCCTCCCTCTCTCTGCCTGTCTCTCTGCCTACTTGTGATCTCTCTCTCTATCAAATAAATAAATAAAATCTTTTTAAAAAAATAAAATAAATTTACTTAGAAATGTTCTCAATTAATACTAACTTTTTCATCAGAACTGCAAATTAAAACCATGAGATATCACTACACACCCACCAAAATTAAGAAAACTCACAATACCAAGTGTTGGCAAGGACATGGAGAAATTAGAATCGTCAACAGTTAGCAGAAACATAAATTATACAAGTTCTCTGGAAACTTGTCTGGCACTATCCATTAAAGTAAAAACACATATCCTATAACCTAGCAATTCCAATTCCTGCATAATGTCTGAAGAGAAATGAGTGTTTGTAAAGTACAACAAAAGACAGATATGATATTCATGGATTTATTCTTATTGGCCCCAAACTAAAACAGCTTACATGTCTCATCAACAATACAAATAGATAGCGATATGTTCATAAATCTATTCAGCAAAGAAAAAGGATGAACTATGCAACACGAAACAACATGGATCTCATAGAAATAAAGGTGAGCCAAAGAAGCCAGACACAAAAGACGGCATAATAGATGATTCCATTCATAAGAAGAGACAAACTGATTTATGCAGTTAGAAGCCAACTAGTGGTTACCTTAGCAGGGGGAAGCATTTCCTGGGAGGGGGACAAAGGGAACCTTCTGGGATGCTGGAAATGTTCCCTATCTTGAACTGGGTGATGGGTACATGGTTGTACACAAATGTAAGAATTCATCCAATTTTACACTTACAATTTTGAGGACTTTACTAAATGTAAGGTATCTCCCATCTCCACAGCACTCTTTTGCTCAACTTTCTATGAGATTTATCCATGCTGTTTCGTGCTAATAGTAGTACATTTTTTCTCTTTATTGCAGAGTACTGTATGAATACACTACCATACCACAACTATCCTTTTATTTTTGTTGGGCATCTAGAAGTTTTTATGAGAAGACTAAATTTAATTTTTAGATCCCAAATGAACATCTTCGCTCACTACATTTCATGTACTAAAATACTATTTGCATATTAACCTTCTTACACTTTAAGTATTAACCAAATTGCCAGGCAACACTTATTTGGCGCTGACCAGGTCTACAGTGCTGAACTCTGTAACAGAATGATAAAACCAAAGACAGGTTTTCTCAGAAAGAGCACTTCAGAGTATAACAATGTTTAAGATGACCTTTTGTGAATCAATAAAATATGGTATCTAATGAATTGATCTTAAAAGTAATGAACTCATGTAATTATATCATAGAACTATTGTGAATAGGGAAAAAAGAATAAGAACTGGTCCAAGTGGGATAGAGAAGGCTAATTCTCATAGTCTGATGGCCTCTGTAGATAATGATAAAATAAATTTCAAACTCTATTATTAGTCAACATTTATTGAGTCTTTACCAATTGTCAGGCACTATGATAAGCCCTTTATATGTATTCTTTCATTTAATCCTCACAACAATCCTATGAGAGGTGGTACTATTATGTCTATTTCATAGATGAAGCAACTTGAGATTTAGAAAGGCAGTAAGGAAACTACTGAGTGGAAACTCCTGGACTTAAGCCAAGGTCTCAATGACACTAAAATCTTAATTTTTTTTTTTTTTTGAGAGGGAGGGAGGAGGGCAGGACAGAGGAAAAAGGAGAGCATCTCAAGCAGACTTCCCATTAAGCCTGGAGCTCTATGTGGGGCTTGATCACAATCCTGAAATCATGACCTGAGCTGAAATCAAGAGTAGGATGCTTAACTGACTAAGCCACCCAGGCACCCCTAAAATCTTAATTTTTAACCATTAAGCAAACTTTCCCCTGCAGAATCATTCCCTTATAAATAAAAATTTTATTTGTAATTTATTTACATATGTACACTGAGCATATGCCAAAACACTGTTCACATTAGTAAACCAAATGGATAAAAAAAAAATCCTGCCTTTATGGTGTTTATATTCTAGTAGAAGGACACTGACAATAAAAATGGACACAATAAATAAGTAGATCACCCAGCTATGTTTGAAGGTGAACAGTGCTATGGGGGAAAACAACAGATGAAGTAACTGGAAGTGCATAGTTCTTTGTTTCTTTGTTTTTTCCCTGAACACCAGCAAAACTCAACTCTGGATATGTACAGTTTTATAGTTTTTGTAGCAGGAGGTGAGTTCAGAGAAGCAGGACAGAGGTACAGTGAGTGGGAGCATGTGGCTAATATACAGCCGGATAGGTCCTTTTTAAAATTTTTGCCTTTGAGTGAAGGGGAAACTACCTTCCTTCTCCAACTAAATCTTGGCTAGTTGCCATATGCTTCCCTGAATATAATTGTAATTGTTTAAACATAGGAAGAGTGAAACTATGTACCCCCAATTCTACCTTCTTAACAATAGACTTTGGAGGAAGGAATCATCAAATATAACTTCTCCTAAAGCAATGCTATCTTTAATTATCACTATTTGTGAACTGATATAAAATAATGACTATCAATCAATTGAGGTCTCTAAGCTCCAAGAATATTAATCAACATTTCCTCTAACAATGAGGCAATCTCTGGGAACATGTAGGTTGAAAGGCCAGCTTCAGAGTAAAATAATATTCTCTATTCACAATGAGGTCAGATGGAGTTTACTCAGTAGCCCTGATGTCTTCTTTTCAATAGACAAACAATGAACTGAAATAAGAAAATTGAAGGATGACTTCTTTTAGATGTAAGTTAATTACAGTTGTTCATAATATACCAGTGTCTCAACTGTTATCACTTTAAAATATAACTACTATATGATGTGTTTATGACAATGGAATGGAAAAGCCATCAGTATTAACTTCTTATGACTCTCTACATCTTTCACATTTTATGACTATTGCCTGAAAGTCATAGATTAGATATAAGGAAGAATTTCTGACAGTGTGGGTACTAAAAGTGAGTTACTGACAAAAGTTATGAAAACATCTTAAAGATCTTTCAGGAAAAGCATAAATATTCACCCTCAGGGACAATTTGGTACTCTCCTATCTGCAAGCAGGAATATAAAGAAGAAAACTCTTTAGGCTTCATTTCTCTTTGTTATTCTTTAAAATAAAAAGGCTTTCACTGCATCCTTTTTTTTTTTTTTTTTGCTCTAGAATTGCATTTCTTTATAATCATCCCCCTCTCTTCTGCTAGATGTGAGATTCAAATTTGCTATGACATTATAAATATGTATTCTAACTGCTTTCATTATCATCAAAATAATGCTACCATATTGATTAAAAACTGAAACTGTTTTAAGGAGACTTCTCAAAGCTCTGCCTAAATTAGGTGAAGAAATGATATCATTTAATCAGCTACATACTTAGCTATGTTTTGTTAATCTGTTACCTAGATGAGGGGTTTATCTTTCATGCAAAATGCAATCAATATGTCTACGTATGTCTGCAACTCTCTTGGAAATGCATCAAAAAATAAGATGGGTTGATGGCTGGGTGAATGGATAAACATGTGGTAAAGCAAATACAGAACAATGTTAACAACTACAGAACTTAAGAGGTGACTAGATGAATGTTTACTGTAAAACTGTTCCAACTTTTCTATATGTGTTTGAAATTTTTAATAATAAATGATTAGGGAAAATGCAATTATATTTGAAACTGTTTTTTTTTTTAAAGATTTTATTTATTTGAGAGAGAGACAGTGAGAGAGAGCATGAGCAAGGAGAAGGTCAGAGAGCAAAGCAGACTCCCCATGGAGCTGGGAGCCTGATGCGGGACTCGATCCCGGGACTCCGGGATCATGACCTGAGCCGAAGGCAGTCGTCCAACCAACTGAGCCACCCAGGCGTCCCTATTTGAAACTGTTTTAAATGGTATGGGAGAAATGTCCATATCACAAAGAATAATTCTACAAAAAAGACTATGCAAGATTTTGCTGATTATATTTAATGAATTGCTGGGGATTGAGGGGGAAGATTTCCATAACACCTTTCTCTATCTCCAGAAAAGTCCCCCAAATTTACACTTTTATTGAGAAATGGAGGCAGGCAAAAAGGTTTGAGAACTCTATAGGGAAAGTAGTTTCTTTGACTGAATTCTGAAGAGCAAAAACTGAAATCCCTTCAGTATCTAAAGAGAATATTACCTTACCTACCCAGGATAACTTCATTTTCAATACAGATTTCCTGAAAGAACATAAACTACACCTTCTTTTCGATTAATTACTCCTTTTGGCACTGTCCTTTCCCTGTAAATCTACCTGAAATTACTCAAAGCAAATCTGACAAAAACACATAAAAAAGGAACAGTGTGTTGGAAAATTTACCTACTTGACAGAATGCATATGAGGTATATGTGAACTGTGTCATAAATCTTTTAACATAAATAACTTTTTTTTTAATTTTTATTTATTTATTTGACAGACAGAGATTACAAGTAGGCAGAGAGGGAGTCAGAGAGAGGAGGAAGCAGGCTCCCTGCTGAGCAGAGAGCCCGATGCGGGGCTCGATCCCAGGACCCTGGGATCATGACCTGAGCCGAAGGCAGAGGCTTTAACCCACTGAGCCACCCAGGCACCCCAACATAAATAACTTTCTGAAGTGACATGAACAAGGCATGTTTTTGTTTGACATTCTGTCAATGACTTTTGGTAGTCATCTAAAACATAGGATACCCTGCATCTCATAAAGATAGAAAAAAGTACATCGTAACTCAAAGAAATTGCTAAGCTACCAGTGTATATACATAATGATCTGTTTAACAAACATTTACTGAATACTATGTGCCAGACACTGTGCTAAACCTTAGGGATGAGAATATAAGATACGGGACCTAACTATGAAATTGATGGTTTGGTAAGGAAGATACACAAACAGACAATTACAAAGCACTTAATGATTGATAAGTATATGCACAGTATTACCCTAACTGAAAAGTCTTAGTCTTGCAAATAGATACCTAACATAGCACATGGATCTCTGGAAAGGCTTCCTAAACTTAGTCTTTTTTTTTTTTTTTTTTTTTTTTTAAGATTTTATTTGAGAGAAAGCTCACCTGTGTGCATGAGCGGGGTTGGGGCAGGGGTAAGGGCAGAGGGAAAGGGAGAAGCAGTCTCCCCGCTGAGCACAGAGTCCATGGGGCTCAGACATGGGGCTCGATCCCAGGACCCCAAGATCATAACCCGAGCCAGAATGAGAGGCTTAACTGACTTAAGCCATCCAGGCACTCCTAACCTTAGTCTTACAGAATGAGTAGCAGTGATCTAGGTAGGAGAGAATGGGAGAGAGAGTATTCTCTGCTGATATGGCAGCCTGACTAAAGTCATCACAAAGGAGAATGCTGTGAGCACAGAAGAGTACTGCTAGGGAAGAAGCTCGTGATTCAGAGTGGAGAGACATGAGGCTAGAGAGAGGTAGGCAGTGATCACTCCAGGGATGATCATGGGATACGAAAAAGAACCTGGACTTTCTCTTGGCTTCAGAAAGACTTTTTTAGAAGAGAATGACATTTTCAGACTGCATCTTAGTGAGGTCTTTCTGGACCGTGAAAGAAGTATGAATGTGAAGGAGACATGGTGACCAGCTGTGGGAGTGACAAGAAGACCTAAGGAAACACTGTGATAGTAGGCATGGTTTATATTAAGAGAGGCAGATATGTTAGATTTGATGCGGGGTAACTTCCAAGTGTCTGGCTAAAGATGATAATGCCTTCCATCTGAAGAAGGTAATATAGAAGGAAAAGCCAAGCTGAAAGGGAAGATGATGGGTTTGGCTTTGGATGTGTTGAATGTGATATGCCTCTGGGTTATCTAGGTGATTTCCAGCAGAAAGTTAAATACAGGAGGCTGAAGGGGAGGTCTGAATGGGAGGCTAAAATGTAAGTCAGCAAAATACTAGAGATAGTCAAAATTACATATTCAGAGTTTTATTTTGTTATTGTTTTCAATTTCAGTCTTTCCAACAGGTATGTACTAATTTCTCACTATGGTTTTATTCCTTATTTCCCTAATGTCTAATGATGTTTAGCATCTTTTCAAAGCTTCTTTGAGATTAGTGTATCTCCTTTGGGGATTTATTTATCTTATTCTCTGTGAGATTCTTGTTCAAATTCTTTGCCTCTTTAAAAATTTAAGGTGTTTTCTTATTTTTGCCTTTTGAGTGTTGTTTATGTATTCTTGATACAAGTCCTTTACCAAATATATACTTTGCAAATATTTTCTTCCCTTGTGTGTCTTCAACAGTGCCTTTTGAAGGACATAGGTTTAATCTCACTGAACTTCAATTTCTCAATTGTTTCTTTCCTACATCATGCTTTTGGTGTTGCACCTGAAACGTCTCTGCCCAAGTAAAATCACATGTATTTTTTCCTCTACGAAGTTTTATGGTTTTATGTTTTCCATTTACATCCATGATCCATTTTGAATTATTTTTTGGTTTTGGTATGAAGGATGGATGGATGTAATGATACTGGATAGGCTTAGCCATGAAAACTGTATTAAATGAGAAATGCAAAGAGTAGACGGAAACTAGAAAAAAAAATCAAAATAAAGGCTTAAGAAACAGGAGCTGGGCAAAAAAAAAAAAAAAAAAAAAGACTCAAGGCATTGTCTGAAAAGTAGCAGGAAAATTCTGAATAATCAACACTGCCTACTAAGATAAACAATGGAAATTGTCTTTTTAACTTGGATGAGGTCACTAGTGACCTTACCAAGAGCATTTACAGTCAAAACAAACCATTCCGATATCGGAACTACATCTAACCAACCACTTGATAGGAATTCCCCCAGTGGAAGCAAATGAAGTTTGAAATTCCTGAGCACTCTTAAATGTCACTTTTCTAGGCACAGGGGCATGGCCGGGGCGGGGGGAATGTCTGGGCTTCCCGACAATGAGGATGACTGAGGCATATCCCAGTCACACCCCTCGGGGCACTCCGGAATGAGGTCTTGGGGGTGGGGGCAAACCCCAAGCATCATCGCCCCGCTGGGAAATCAGGATCACACTGATGGCCAGATTCGCTAAACGGACACCTCACCAGGGAGGCAGCTGGTTTAACAACAGCAGAATGCAAAGGCGAGGTTGGAAATATCTGCACTCGGGCAAACCCGAGCAAATTAGAAAGTCCCTCCCACCCGCCACCCATTCGTGTGACTGGAAGAGGAAAGGCGCACGGCGAGGGGCTGCGCGGCCAACCTCGGGGCCAGCTCCTCCCGGACGAAGAGCTCCTGCACTTACCCTGTCCTAGGATAGGGGTGTGTAAAGTCACGGGCTAAGGGGACCGCGGGTACTCCCCGTCCTTTACCAGAGGTCATGCTGGGGGGCTCTGGATGGACTCCCTTGGCCAACTCACCTCTCCCTCCCCGCCCCAGCAGCGGGCGAGCCGCTTCTGGTCCAGTTCTCCCTAATCCCCGCCCCGCAGAGGAGGCCGGCTTGCCCGCCCCACCAACTAGTCGTAAAGTGCAGTAAAGGCGCCATCATTTTGCGGCACCGTAGGTGAGGCCGGCGGCGTGCGTATTCGCTCTGCGCGAATCCGCCCGTTCGGTAGCTGGTATTTCGGAAAGGCTGCACTTAGCAGTTTGGGGACCCAACTGCAGTTTTTAGAGGGTAACTGACTGCTCTTAGTTTGGTGTAACGAGAAAAAAGGGAGATGGGGTTCTTTAAAAACTCATCCCAGAATCCGTATTTAAGAGGCGTGAAGTAAGGTCCTTAGACCTCGCTTGTGACTTGCCGTTCCTTCTTGTGCTATCTTGGTTTTCATTTTCATGTTCATCGCCAGATTTTACGTATCTTCCGTGTAGCTGACGCTTGTTTTTCTTGTTCACTTCGTCCTGCAGTCTTCATCCCCCTGGACTTTGAAATGCTTTATTTGATCGGCTTGGGCCTGGGCGATGCCAAGGACATCACAGTCAAGGGCCTGGAAGTTGTAAGACGCTGCAGTCGAGTGTATCTAGAAGCCTATACTTCAATCCTGACTGTAGGGAAGGAAGTCCTGGTAGGTGGTTAAGGTTCTTCAGTTCCTCCGAAGAAAGCTAACAGCTGATTTTCATTACGCTAAGCTGAACCCAATTTTCAGGTCTACTTGTTTAAATCCTTTAAAATACATCCCTGCTCATTAAGCATCACAGGAATGGAATAATACAACAACGAAGTGACTTGGAAAATGAAAGGGTGCTTTGTCTTACTTTACAAGTCTAATTTTGTGGCTTTCGCTAGTAAATAATAAAGTTATTTTACACTCCTGGGGATAGTTATCAAAATCCCTTACTTCTTGAGATAGCCAAATTTTTTTCTGAGTTGAGCGCTAATGAGGTACTGACATAGCCTTAATGAGTTGGTTATATATTCAGAAACCAAGCTGAAAGCTTCTGCCTTTGAAGTATTTCCATAGGGAATGGTAATCGCCTTTCTGTCAGTACCCTATCCAGAGAGGTCTTAACTTTAAGAAGACTGCCTGTAAGGCTAATATACAGTCTCCTATGAGACTCTCTCTCTACGAGAGAGAGAGAGAGTGAGCCTGGAACTTAATAAATACCTTAGGATTTGTTAATGTATCATACATTTAGCTTGCTCTTGTTAAGGGCTCTACATTTTGGAGGAGGGGTTAAGTAGTTCAGGTTCATTGTCAAACTCCAAATAGAAGGTAAATTAAGATGAAGAGAGTGATGAATACGTTATAGGAGGAGGGAGAGGATTTTAGCTGGTCTATCAAGGCTTCTGAACAAAAAGGTGACCTAGAGAATTTCTTCTGTTCTCTCCGATTCACAAGCCCAGAGAATTCTCCTCTCCCAAGTTACTTCAAAAATCTTAAGGGATATTTTAAAAAAAAATCTTAAGGAATTAAAGACTGCTACTTGAATTGGCCATGCACTGATGTGGAAGTTGTGTCTAATGGCCAGCTTTGATTTGTTGACTCTCATTTGTTTGGTTGGAACCAAAGTATCTCAGTTCAAGATAATAAATATTCCTCTCTTGCCAGTGATCAAGGAAAACTAGAATGAACTTAAATTCATCCAAGAGAATAGAGACAGATAATAAGTCAGCGTTTCTATAGGATAAGGTGTCACGGCATGGCATAGAGGAAAGTTGGACCTGACTTTGTCTTCTCTGTTACATGTTACCATGTCACCTTGGACAAGTCCTTTAGCCTTAGTTTTTTTACTTTGTGAAATGGGGATAATAATGCCTACCTCATAGGTTCTTAACATAGTACCTGTAGCAGAAATGTTGAGAAATGGTAGTTGTTAATGGACATTTCCAGATTTCTTTAAACCTCAGTAGCTTCATTTGTGAAAATGGAGACAATAACCAATTGGAGGGTTATATAGGATTTTATTAAGATGATGTATTTGAAAGTGCTTTATAAACTTTAAGTGCTAGCTAAATGGTAATTTTGGTTGCTATAATTTTTACAAGTTTTTTTTTTTCCCCCAAAACGTATTGTTGGGGCTAGGCCCAGCCTCACCTACAGATAACTTATGTGTACTTTGTTAAGGTGCTGGACTATCTGTTCCTTCACAATAAGTGCTAATATTTATAGAAGGCATACTATGTACTGTTCTAAGTGTTTTATATGTAGAACAGGATTACCGCTCTGTAACTACTGCTCACATTTTATAGGCACAGAGAAACTTGCCCAAGGTCATACAAACAATAAGTGATAGAGAAAGAATATAAGCCAAGACAGTCCTGAGTTGAGAAGCACCAGTTTTAACATTTATACCATAGAATGTCTGTCTATACTCCAGGATGGATAATAGCTTTACAAAATAATGATTTCAGAAAATGTCCCAAGAGAAGGTAGGCTTCAAGCAAAATGCTTTGTGTATCACAAAGTTCCATTGGTCTGCTCTTCATAACCTCCTCCAGGTCCTTAGTTCATATTTTTACCTGAGCAACTGGCTGTGCAACATCAGCCACCTTTAATGACTCTTTTCTGGAATAAAGTAAGGTATAAATAAACTCATGCCTTATATTGCCTAGTAAAATCTCAGAGCCACTTTCTCTTCAGTAACTTTATTTCCTTTCATTTCTACCTTTTTATAAAAGGAAATTGATTTTTAGAAAAATTGTTATGGGTTCATACCTATATTTATAATCTGGTTTAAATAACTAGATAATTATTGTGTAGCAGATAAAAAAGATTGGAAAAGTCTATTTTCCTCATGAATATGTGCTTGCTTTTATCAATAATCACACAAAATAGTATTTTATAAATGGCATACATGGATGTTGCTGAAGAAATCCTGAATTTTGGGTACCTGGGTGGCTCAGTTGGTTAAGCATCAGACTCGGTTTTAGCTCAGGTCATGATCTCATAGGTCCTGAGATGGAACCCCAGTCATGCTTTGCACTCCATGGAGAGTCTTCTTGAAGATTCTCTCCCTCTGCCCCCTTCCAACCCTCCTGTGCTGTATCTCTTTCTCTCTCTCAAATAAATAAATAAATCTTTATTTTTTATGGTTTTTTTAAAAAGATTTTATTTATTTGAGAGAGAGACTGAGCAAAAGAGAGCACAACCAGGGGAGGGGCAGAGGGAGAGAAGGAGGAGCAGACTCCCTGCTGAGCAGGGAGCCCCATGATGTGGGACTTAATCCCAGGACCCTGAGATCATGACCCAAGCCAAAGACAGATGCTTAACTGACTGAGCCATCTAGGCGCCCTCAAATAATTAAGTAAATATTTTTTTAAAAGTCTGTAATTTATCTTTTTTTACATTGAAAGCTGTTGTTTTCAAATTGCCAAATAGGTAGTATTATATATGTGTTCTGTATTATTCAAAAGTTAATTAAACTAGAGACTTTGAGTCCAGGAAAGAGGTTTAGTGTATACACTTTGAATTTTGGGGCACTTTCTGTGAATAAATTATAATTTTATGTGCCATTTGGTGTAATATACCTGTAGTTCCTTATACAAAGAGGCATAAGCTATGGTCTTTGTTCTCAAGTAGTTCATGATTCATCTGTATTATACTCAGGAAAAGTTAATAATGGGAGATTTAAATACAATTCATGACAACAGTGGGAAGAAGAAACTGTAAAATTATATTGCTGGGAAGAACTTAGATGATCTTTTTTAAGCCAGTGTTGTTTTCATGAATTAAATAGTAGAAGCTGTCTCAGATATTAAGTAATTACTGGCTATTAATTCCAATTGAAATACATATAAGAAGATCACCTTAGGTCGTGGTGGTCAGAGAATACTATGGAATAGATGGTATTTGAGCTGTCTCTTAAAATAATGCATCCCAGTCTTTTTGTTTTGTTTTTTCGTTTTCATGGTCTAGATAGAAAATGCTAATATTTATACAGCTCGGTAGGGTAAATAGATGAAGCTGCTTTGGCCAAAGGGGGCTAACCTTGGGGCTGTAGCTATCATGCAGAAAACAGGCGATCACTAAGCTCTGTCAGTTCCTCATTTGGTTTTTTGGTCTTTTGCCTTTTTTTTTTTTTTAAGATTTTATTTATTTATTTGACAGAGATCATAAGTAGGCAGAGAGGCTGGCAGGGGGTGCAGGGAAGCAGGCTCTTTGCTGAGCAGAGAGCCTGATGCGGGGCTCAATCCCAGAACCCTCAGATCATGACCTGAGCTAAAGGCAGAGGCTTAACCCACTGAGCCACCCAGGCACCCCTGTCTTTTGTTTTTTTTTCTTAAGTAGGCTCCACATCCAACATGGGGCTTGAACTCAAAAGCCCCATGACTCTGAGATCAAGAGTTGCATGCTCTACCAATTGAGCCAGCCAGCCACCCCTCTGCCTAATCTGTAGTACATGTAAAGTTTTGCAGTCAACCAAGGTTCTGTGACCTTGGGCAATCACTTAACTTTGTGTTCTTTTTTTTCATTTCTTAAACAGAGATAAAAATAGGGACTGTCTCATAGATTGTGGTGAAGATTAAATGAATTCAAATGCATAAGTTCTTAGAACTATGCCTGACCCAGAGTGATCTAATGTAGACGTATCACAATTTTGTTAGTATAGATAAGACTTGGTAAAGGGAAGAAAAAGAGTATTCCTTACTAAAGAAAAAATAATTGTGAGCAAAAGCATGGAGGAGATAACCACAATAATTCGCTATACTTGTTCTTGGGCATCACAAAAATAATTTCCTTTTCTTCCAGTGTGTCATTTCCCTCTCTTTTCTTCCTAATCTACTTCATCTGGATACCAGCTCACTCTGTCCTTGTCCTCCTATCCAGCTGCTGTGGCTTGATAGTGGAGAGACAGAGTTGCCACTGAGAAAACTGAGGCAACCATCTGTGACCTTTATTAACTTCCCATTTGTCCTTCCCTTAAATCTGAATCTGTCTTACCCCAAGTCTTAGAAAATGACTTGTTAGATGAGGTTCTCAGTGTGTTGAAGACAACTCTACTAGGTGTGTTTTTTCCAAACCTCTTCCTTCCTCTGAAACCTTATTCCCATCAATTATTCTTTCTTTGTTATGTTTGATATATATTAACATCCTTCCCCCCTCATCTTGAGACCATATTCAGATTTTGTTCATTCGGAAATCTCTCCCCTTTTCAACATCTCTTCTCCATAGTTATTATTGTTTCTGTCTCTTTATCCAAAGCCCTTTGAAGAAGTGGTATACTTTTCTTGTCCCTACTTCACTCATGTCTCAGACTCCTGCAAGTTTACTTCCATTCCTCTGAAGTATTTCTGTTTGTTGAACAATTATTTAGTAGCTGAGAATGCCACAGGATAGTTTTCACTTCTTGTTTTACTTCTGACATAGTTAATGAAACTGGCTTTCATGACATTACTTTCTCTTGGTTTTACTTGTACTTTTCCAATTTTTTTCAGTCCCTTTCGTAAGCCCTTATTTCTCTGTTCCTTCTTTCAGTGTTAGAGTGTTTGGGGTTTTCTTTGGGTTTTGTTTTCTTGCTTAGGTATCCTACTTCTAGCCTCTACTTTTCTATTTTTTTTTTTTTTCAAACTAGTTAATACTTTAAATGGCATAAAATTTAAAAGATACTAAATGGTATATACATTGAAAGATTTCTATCCTGGTTCCCCTTCCTGGAAGCACTTATTGCTAATTGCTTACGTATCCTTCCAGAAATACCCAAAAGCAATTTTAATTTTGAATTTTTACCCTGTCCTTACAAAACCTGTCACCCTAAAGCAGGAATGAATTTTGAGTTTTGCCTTGATTTTCAAGAGTGGAGAAGATTAGGAGTGATACTGTACAAAAACTGTCTCATCAGTCATTGAATAATATATAAATGTAAAATTATTTGTTAAGTAATACTGCCCTTTTTTAGCCCCCCCTCCCTGACTCTCACTAGGTTCCGTGCTCTTAAAACACTTAATGATGTGGTAGGTAACTCCCCACTAAACGTTATAAGCCACAGGACAGGGGCCACATATGTCTTACTCACCACTGTTTCCCAACATCAGGCCTAGAATTTGGTGTGGAGGTTGTGCACAAGAAATCTTTTTCGAGTGAGTGAATGAATAAATAACCAGGTAGATAAATTAAAAAGAATGTAATACCAGGTTTCTTACTGGTTGTGCTTTCTTTTCTTTTTAACCTCCCCCCTCCCTAGGAGGATCAGCCATTTGGTTATACTGGAGTGTTTGGGTATGTGTGCACAAGTGTGCATATGTGGATAATTTTTTTTAAATAAATGTGTTTCAATTAAATGATGAAATGTTTCTTAGGTAGAATAAGTGATAAATATGGAGAGATATAGAAGTCTTGAGAGTGGGGTTTTTTGTTAAATCATTTTATAAAATATTGGATAGGATTTAGGATTACTGCTAGCATTAAGCTAGTAGCATGTGCCTTTTGATCTTAAGTGTTTGTTCAGGAAAAAATAATCATTTCCTTCAATTTTCAGTAATCATATGTGTCTTCTTAGATATATGTGAATATAAATGTTCTGACACTAATAAGTTTTCTGGGCTCATGAAATTGAAGTAAGTTATATACAAATTCATGATTAAGAAAAAATAACATGGTAAAAGTGAAAATAAGGAGAATATTTTTCATCAAACATTGTTGTCATTGGGAACTTCTAGAGCATTATCTCTGAGAAGATATGCAGAAGAAGGGAAAGGATCTTTTTTCACATTTTAGGGACCGATTCTAGTTAAGTATTAGGCAATAATTATCAGAGTTGGTACTATGACCTTTATCTTCAAATGCTTAGTTATTTGTTTATTTACTCTTTTGCTTGACAGGTATTATTGAGTACAGCAATCCTTGTAATATTTGACATCTGATATAATCCTTATAACTCAAACAGACTTCTCAGCATGTAAGAAATAGTATTTGTCTATGCATTCACTTTTACTATATTTGAATTACATAATACTCCACAGGAAATCAGTTAATAAGATTCATGACCTTGCATAATCATTTGTAACCACTACCACATGACCATTAGCACACTAGTTCACTCTCTCTACTTACATGCTGCCACTCCAGTTAAGGTCAGCCTCCTGGGTTGGTTTTTTAGAGTTGAACTTCAGGGGATTGGTTCACAAAGCACTTTATCCTAGAGCCTTCCTTTATAATTAGAATTTTTTTTCTTTTCTCTGCAAGTCTGCCTTTTTAGCAGGATCTGACAGTTTTAAATTAATGTTTCCTGCAATTATATAGCAATATTTGCTGCTTTTGTAGGTAACTAAATCTTAATTTTCTGGTTTTTTTCTTATTGAATTTACCTTTTATTTTAGCCAGGGTCCTGTAGGTTTTCCAATGGAAAATTTAATAAAACCTAAATTACCATGTGTGTTTATAATTATTATTTAACATAGTCTGTATTATTCTGTTTCTGAAATAAAGCTCATGCATGCTTGTTCTCTGTTCATTCTGCAATGTTCTGCCTGATCTGTTAGACTCAAATTTAGAGGTAAATTTAAAATGCAGAAAGCCTCAGATGTTAGGTCTACCTCCTCTTGGGATATTAAGATAGCCCCAAAGACAGAGTTTAATTGCAACATGATATAGAGTGCTAGCTCACTGAGGAGTCCTGTTCAATGATCTGTGTTTGGATGGTTGCCAAGATTTGCATCAGCCCCAGACAAAGATTGATAGTGTGTGTGTGTGTGTGTGTGTGTGTGTGTGTGTGTGTGTGTACACGTACATGTGTTGAAATGGTCACCTGCGGTCTCATTTTGATATTGAACTTAAATCTGTAGGAAGAGTTTTATGGAAGAAAATTGATTCTTGCTGATAGAGAAGAAGTGGAACAAGAAGCTGATAATATTTTAAAGGATGCCGATATCAGTGATGTTGCATTCCTTGTGGTTGGTGATCCATTTGGGTAAGTAAAAGCAGGTATTTTGAGTTTTAATTTATTTGCTTTTTTAAAAAAAAATCAGTAAGAATTACTCTGTTATATTTAAAACCTTTTACTTGCCAGGTCCTAATAAAGGACTATGTTTCTCTAGGTTCTAAAATTTCATTAACTTTAATTATCTTTGAACTTAATGAAGAAAATCTGCTTGATAAGGATGTCATCATATGTATCACTTGCATTTGTTAGTTAGTGTCAGTTCTAAAGTTTGTATCATTGTTACTGCTGTTCTTTTAGAAGGTAACTTAGGGCATCAAATAACTTTACTATATTATTATTAATAAGTTTATTATATTATCAAGAGTCATACACACCATTTATTTTGCAGGTAAATCACAAACATCTTCTACTTCTTTTTTCTTAGATTTCCCTCCCCCCCCTTTTTAATCACCTCATATTTAGCAGTATTGTCACTTGCCTTGAATTTAAAATCTGTCCAGCTTCAAATTTCAATTTCTTATATCTGTTGGGAGTTCTTTTCTTCCCTGTTACTAAAAAGATAGGTTTCTACTTGTCTTGTTAAGCATCATCAATCTCTAATGTCAAGCCAAACATAGGAGTTCTTTGTTTCCAGCTGGTGACCCAAGATTTATGTCACAGATTTAAGGAACATAAGGACAATTAAATCACTATGAATTCACCACCAAGGATGTTTTTCAAAGGAATGGAGTTACATGTGCATGTGTCTGTCAAAAAAAAGTAGTTTACATCAATGTGTTATACCAGAGATTGTGTTACATTATTTTTTTTCCTTAATTTTTTAATTTTTTTATAAACATATAATGTATTTTTAGCCCCAGGGGTACAGGTCTGTGAATCGCCAGGTTTACACACTTCACAGCACTCACCACAGCACACCACACCCCCCCACAATGTCCATAACCCCACCACCCTCTCCCTGTGTTTCGTTATTATACTTGGTTGCAAAGGACATTGTGCAATCACATATTTTAAAATGTCCAAATTGTTTTCTGTAAAAGTAAGTCTCCAAATTTGCAGTACCTATTTTCCTTTTTTTTTTTTTTTTTTCAAGATTTTTATTTATTTATTTGACAGGCAGAGAGCACAAGCAGGGAGAGCAACAAGCAGAGGGAGAAGGAGAAGCAGGCTCCCCACTGAGCATACAGCCCAGTGTGGGGCTCCATCCTAGAACCCTGGGATCATGATCCGAGTTGAAGTCAGATGCTTAACCCACTGAGCCACCCAGGAGTGCTTTTTTCTTTTCTTTTCTTTTTTTAAGCCACAAAATAGTAAAAGGTAATGAAAAAAACCTATATATTAAATGTCTTGAAACTCTTAGGATTTTCTTATTGCACTGGATTCCGGCCAAAATCCCATATTTTTTTTTTCCAAAGATTTTTTATTTACTTATTTGACAGAGAGAGAGATCACAAGTAGGCAGAAAGGCTGGCAGAGAGAGGGGCAAGCAGGCTCCCCGCTGAGCAGAGAGCCCAATGTGGGGCTCAATCCCAGGGCTCTGAGATCATGACCCGAGCTGAAGGCAGAGGCTTTAACCCACTGAGCCACCCAAGTGCCCCATATTTTATTTTTCTAATCACTAATTTTGATTGCATTTTACAGAACTATTTTTCCATGACAATTTAAAACTTAGAAAGTATTAGCTTTTCACTAGTATGAGAAGCACTGCTTTTGAGTTTCCTTTTTTTTTTCCTTAAAATTATTGGTTTGTTATATAATAAGGGATATGATAAAGGCTATAGAGGAACAACCAGATGAAGAGGTACATGAAGAGAGAAGAGTCCCAAGCATGGGAGCTTCTGTCCTGGAGTTGGAATGGGCCATCCTCCCGGCACATAGATGTGTTCACCAACCCAGATGCTCTTTGAATGCCATAGTTCAAGGATTTTTATGGAGGCTTCATCATGTCGACATGACTAATTATTAACCCAATATTTATATCGTTTTATTCCCAGTTCAGTATAGTAGCGTATTGCCTGGTCCCGATGTAGACCCATGTTGTGGTTAAATTTATATTTATGAAACTACAATTTGGAAATCTTATTTGAGCTCAAAATGAGAGTTACTAGCTCCATCCATTGGCCAGATATGAAAAATACTGCCCAACTTTCCCTTCTGCCTGTCCTTCTTGTCCTAAAGCCCACACTCATGCCAACCAGCTTCCCTTCCCTGATCATCTGCTTTCTCATTCTATACATCTGTTCAAACTCTTTCCTTCATCTGTAGTGCTCTTTGCTCTATATCTGATTGTCAGAAGTCCAGCCATCTTTTGAAGCCTAACTCAAATACCACATTCTCAGTGATGCAGTCATTTTTTACCCGGATCAGAAGTTATATCTCTTCCTAACTGCTGACACTTCATTCATGTGTTTTCATACATTGCTTCACAATGTTTTGTTTTGTTTTGTTTTGTTTTAATAAAAATAAAAATCTACTCTTTAGGTTTGTAGGCTGTCCTTCACACTTGTATCTCTAGCTTACCTTACAATATAGTAGATACCAATTAAATAATAAGGTAAAGAGTTGTTTAATATTTTGCTTAGGGGTCACAAGAGAAGACCAGGCATATCTTAGACTGATATTGTCCATTCAGCAAATATCCTTGAAACATCTATCTCACGGCAGGAACTCTGACATGCTGGATGTATGTTAGATGATAAAACATGGGGTTTATAGTTTAGTAGAGGAGATCCACATCAATCAAAGAGAAAATAACAAATTTAAAATTTTGGTAGGCCTGTAAGGGAAAAAATAAGGACTAACAGGAATAAGCTAATTTCTATGGGGTCATATGGGAAATCCTTTTTGTTGGGGTAATTTAAGTAGGTATCTGAAAAATAAAAGGCATAGCAGAAGGGAAGAGCACTGTAAGCAGAGGGAACTACAAGACTGTATTCGAGGATCTGGAAGAGCACAGGGAGTAGGGCTGGGAGAGGGAGTGAGGAGTTCAAGAGGTAGGTGGGACCCAGATCATGTAAGACCTTGGAGGGGGTAGGAATTTTGTTTGAAGTACTCTGGTAGGGACACCTGGGTGGCTCTAGTCGGTTAAGTGTCTACCTTTGGCTCTGGTCATGACCCCAGGGTCTTGAGATCAAGTCCTGCATCGGGCTCCTTGCTCAGAGGGGAGCCTGCTTCTCCCTCTGTCTGCCCCTCTTTCTGCTTATGTGTGTGCACTCTGCAAAAAAATAAAATCTTAAAAAAAAAAAGTGAAGTACTCTGGTCAATCTTTGAAGGATTTTAAGCAGGAAAAAATCACAATCTGATTGACATTCTTAAATGATCACTCTGACTGCTTTCACTGAGTGCATTTTAGGGAGGCAAGGTGGCTTTGGTAGAGGAGAGAAAAAGGCTAAGTGGAAAAGTTGAGAAGGAAGAATGCCAGTGTGTATGTGATAGGTGAGGAAGAGGAAAGAAGCAAATTTTCCAGAATTCCAGCTTTAGGAACTGATTAGTTGTTGGTGCCAGTTCTTGAAATGATGAAAACTTGTAGGGAAAATAATTGCAGAAGGTAAGAATTGGTTCTGGAAATGTTTTAAATTTGAGATGTCTTGCAGACAATTTGATATCTGCTGCTAGAGCTCAAGGGAGGTGTTACCTGGGATATGTGGTTTTTGAAGTTATGAGTATATATCAGGGGAGAGGGAGAGGTGGGTGTTTAAAGCCAGAGAAATGAATGAAATCAGTAGGAAAGAACAAAGGGAAGAGAAGGTGATCAATCCTTAGGAGACTTGCATTTTGTGGTCTGTCAAGAGCCAGAGGAGGAAGAAAATCAAGAGAATGTGTTATCACAGAAACCAAGAAAAGAGAAGACTTTAGAGAGGAAGGAATGGTTAACTCTGATACACTGCTGAAAGGTTGGGTCAAAGATGAGGATAGAAAAGTGTAAATTTAAAGGCCTAGAGTTTGGAGTTTTTCATTGGTGGCTTTTTGGGGGAGTTGGTGCTTGAGCTGGGTCTGGGTAGAATTCTGTAGGTGGAAATTGTAGAGGAGGTCAACGGGGTGAGAGGGGGATAATTGAAGAAATGAGGCCTACCAGAAGTACCTCAGTGATGTTAACTCTGCTCCAAAACCTTAAGTGACTTTCCATGGCCTAAATCTTTTAACAATCTATCTCCTTTCTCCTTTGGCTACTCTTCTTTTTAAATATGTTACAGCCCAGTTTACTTCTTTGCCATTTCATAAATGTTTTTGCAATATTCATCCTCCATGTCTTTGCTCTACTTTTTTCTTAAAATAGACTTTTCTTACCAGTTTGTTTCTTTTATTCCCAATTTCATTGAGATTTAATTGATGTACAGCACTGTGTAAGTTTAAGGTACACAACAAAATGATTTGACTTACATCAAATCATTGATTACCTCAGTAAGTTTATGATTTATAACATCCATCATACAAAAAAAAGAAAGGGGGTGCCTGGGTGGCTCAGTGGGTTAAAGCCTCTGCCTTTGACTCAGGTCATGATCCCAGGGTCCTGGGATACAGCCCCACATTGGGCTCTCCGCTCAGCGGGGAGCCTGCTTCCCCCCCACCCTCTGCCTGACTCTCTGCCTACTTGTGATCTGTCAGATAAATAAACAAAATTAAAAAAGAAAGAAAGAAAGAAACTTTTTTTTTTCTTGTCATGAGCAATCTTAGGATCCACTCTCTTAACAACTTTCAAGTATACCGTACAACATGTTAACTCTAATCCTCCCCAGTTTCTACTCAATAAAATAGATTAAGATCCTGTTCAGATGCTACGTCTTCCATGAATCCTCCATTATTTATTCAGAAGCAAGTGCCTTTCTTTCTTTTCTTTTTTTTTAAACTCCTAGACAATTAATTTGCTCTATGTCATTGACTAATCATGTAAAATCTTGTATTCAGAGTTGTGTAGTAATTATTGTCCTACAATTACTTTTCATTTTCTCACTGGATTACTATTGAGAAACAGTTGTTGGGATACAGTGCTTGGGAGACAGTATGGTAGGGAATATGTACATTTTAATTGATGCCTTAAATGGATAAACCTTAAATGGATAAACGGTATGGTAGGGAATATGTACATTTTAATTGATGCCTTAAATGGATAAACCAGGAAGAGAATACAGAATGCACAAAGCACTGAAATTCATATAACAATAAAAAATTATTTGTTTACTTTTAAGCCCCTTTCCACGTATCCAAATAAAAACTTTAAAAAGAAGAGAAAATTACTTAAATTCCTTATTCTCATATTTCTTAAATTGTAGTTTATATAACGTATTTACCATTTAGTCCTTTTTAATTATGCAGTTCAGTGGCCTTAAGTAGTGTAACCATCATCATTATCCACTCTTAAATTCCTGAAGAGGGTAATTGAAAGTCAGTTAAGTCAGTTGATGTAGTTCCTTTTCCCTTTTGTCCAGGTTATTGATAGAAATGTGGACATTAATCATATAAAGAATATAAATGACTTTTAAAAAAAACAGTACATCGATAGATCCAACCCAGTCATGTGAGAGATGACAGTCTTAAGCTTTCTGTCCCCATAAAGAATAGTTGAACAGGATCATCATGAAACAAATTTTAATGATGGTTCCATTTTGTTATTAAATTCCTTATTTTAAAATGCTCTGCAACAGGGCACCTGGGTGGCTCAGTCGTTAAGCATCTGCCTTCAGCTCAGGTCATGATCCCAGGGTCCCGGGATCAAGCCCGGTACTGGGCTCCCTGCTCAGCAGGAAGCCTGCTTCTCCCTTTCCCACTCCCCCTGCTTGTGTTCCCTCTCTGGTTATGTCTCTTTCTGTCAAATAATAATTTTTTTAAAAATGCTCTGTAACTATATGTATTTTATAATCATTGAACACATAATTTTTTATCCATAATGTTGTGTACCTTTTCCTTCATGGCATACACATTCATTCATAAAAACATCTTTATTCACTTGTCTTCTTTGTGCTTTTATGTAGGGATTTGATTGTTTCCATTCCATGTAATGCATTTGAACACTACTTGGTATCTAGTAATTATCCAATAAATGTCAACTTTATTACTTATTAGTCCATTTATTTCTCCAGTATAAGTAAAGCTTCCATGTTTAGATTAATATATATGATCCTTTTTCCCTCCTTCCATTCTCCCTTCCCCACATTTTGGATTTTTTTTTTTTTTCTCCAAAATCAGTTTATAATACCCAGAAAATCAGAAGTTTTGAATTTGGGTATTTTCAAGCACATATTGTTTAATTACTTTTCAAAAGGACTGT
Organism: Mustela erminea; assembly: GCF_009829155.1. Taxonomy (NCBI): domain Eukaryota; kingdom Metazoa; phylum Chordata; class Mammalia; order Carnivora; family Mustelidae; genus Mustela; species Mustela erminea. Next base: position 23,878,643 of record NC_045623.1, read on the forward strand.
ACCAGGGTGCCTAGATGACTCAGTTGGTTAAACATCTGACTTCAGCTCAGGTCATGATCTCAGGGTCCCAGGATCAAGCCCTGCATTGGGCTGCATGCTCAGCAGGGACTCTGTGCCTCTCCCTCTGCTCCACCCCACCCCTCTCTGTCTTCAAATAAATGAACAAAATCTTTAAAAAAAAAAAAAAAAAGGACTGTAGCAATTTTAGTGCTTCTGGTGGTCTGTGAGAACATCACTTTCACCATATTATTGCAAATACTAGTGAATTTTCAGATCATAAGCTGTAGCACTGTCAAGGCAATACTTTATCTACAAACTAATGTTATTATAAGATAAAGTTTGTTTATTTTTAAGTGAGCTCCACTCTGGGCCTGTATACACACACACATACACAAATACACACGATTTTGACTAGAGCCAAGTGCCCAGAAATAGTAATAAGTCTGTCTTTACACACATGTACTTTTCCAGTCACCATTAACTGAAGCGTTTTCATGAAGCCGGACTAGAAGAAATGCCCAGTATAATGGTGTAAGCCTGTGTTCAAACCAATTTTTTCTTTTCATGAAGCAATATAATTTGGGTAATCATGGTGACAAAATACCAGTTTTTCATAGCAGAAATCTGAGAGGCTTACTTAATCACATTTATGGCAGCTTCACAAAATCAAATCACTTCGCCAGGTCATTAAATCTCCATAGTATACCAGCCACATCTGGTCATTTTAAATGAAGTTGTGATAAAGAGAGATACAATTTTAAACCAGATTTTCTTTCTGCTCATCTATTCAGATAACTCAGCAAGTAACTAATTCAGTTTTCCTTAATGTTAAGTAGTAAAAGTCTGAAGATGATATTAAAAACATTCTTTATAATTGGTGTTTATATTATTTTTTAAAAGCTTACTCTAAATCAAATTAATGATTGTTTTTCATACTAGTTTTTATTTTATGTGTGATTAAAAACAGACTTCCCTGGTGGGCGTTTGCTAATCTGTTCCTGACTGCCTCATGGGGTGAGAGCCCTTGATCTTCCTACTTGGTATGCATTGACCAGTTGACAGGTTCTGGTGGTTTAGAAGTAGTTTCTCAAACATGCTAATGTTGTTTTCCCCAGCAGGGCCTGGAGTTTTCATGAAGGGGAAAAGCCTTTAATAATGCAGTTCTAAATTGATGTGGGGTTACATTTCACAGTATCCATATTTATATTAATGTATATTCTCTATCCTCACAGTCTTATCTAATTATAACCATTAGATTTATCTCAAAAAAGGAAAGGCAATAGGCAGGATACGCACACATGTACACATGCACACGCACTAATTATATATACAGTAACCAGACTGAAAACAGTTATAAATAAAATCACTGGTAGACAGATGTAAAGTCCAACTACGATTATATCAGAGGGAACCCTAATATAAAGGCAAAGAATGACAGGCTACAGAAATGTTCTGTACCATCTGCTTTGTTGTATTTCAAAACACAAAAGAGAAAACTTCAAAATAGAGTAGAAATCAAAGAGTAGGTCTAATTGTGCCATAATTTAGAACTCAGAGCAGTCATTTTAAGAGTTTAAAGGAGACCTAAAGCTAAGAAGTTTGAGAATTGCTGCTCAGTTCGGTTGCTGAGCTTACATTCCACAGATGTCTTTGCAGTTATTAACGGGACAAAAGAGCAAGTGAAACTTCCCTTTCTCTATAGCTGCCAAGGCTGCTTTTAGGAGTGTAGCAAGTGCAGTTCAGCTTTATGATGGGCATGTGGAGACTTAACGCTTTTCTTGTCAGAAAGCCCGAAAATTGAGGAAAAGCAGCCCCCATAACCCTTTGATCAACTAGAACTCATGAAATATTACACTTTTACAATCTTAAAAAGTCAGTGTTGGTTACTTTCATCCAACTTGATCTTTTCTCACTACAGGGCTACCACACACAGTGATCTTATTCTGAGAGCAACAAAACTGGGAATCTCCTACCGAGTTATTCACAATGCTTCCATAATGAATGCTGTAGGCTGCTGTGGTTTACAGGTAATACTACAAAGAAGGTGTTTTTTTGATAGTAGTTAGCAAAAATGTTTTGGAAAACTATAAACTGCAGATAGATTTTGTTACATATCATGAATTTTAAGATGTTATCATTTTATATAATACATTAGTGGGTATAAAATTTTTTAATACTGAGTTTTTTATACTATTTTCCTATAACTTTTTTCTCCTGATTGGAATGGACCACTGAAATTTAGCTGCAGAAAAATTTTAATCTTATATCCAACTTCTGCCTACAAAAACAGGGAAATTTAATTAAATTGGCTAAGTTTTCCTAAAACCTTTTCACATTCTTCCAAATAACTTATTCTGCATTTCTGAAGCATGTATTATAACACAGTTGTTATTTTCTGTGCTGGCAATAGCTTTGTGACACAGCATTTCTTAAAAGAATCTGTAGGAGAACCAAAAGCCAGTCATATTAGGCTTTTAAACCACCTTTGTAATTATCGCTATATGAAGTTGGTTAATTTTAATCCAGCAGTCTTGATTCCAGGGGGCTGAAAGAGTTTCCAGGGTTTTCTTCCAAGCTGCTGATACTCGCTTTCCAAGTTTGATATTTGTGTTCTGATGTTGGTCTATCTATGATCTCTGACAACTCTTGACTGCCCATGGCCAACACTGGTTTTAATTGCTTGTTGGACACCTTCCTATTTCAGATATATCATAATACAAAAAAAATGTGCATCCTAGAATCTATGAAATGAGGTATTTCTCAATATGTCTTCCTGGAATGCATAATTTAAAATAAATATTTATAGCAAGAAGATATATTAGCATCAGACACCAGTGCTCTCTCTACAGCTTTAGAGGTTTCTGTATTTTCTGTGTTACCTAGGAAGAGTATCTCAATTTAATTGACATCCTGGCCAGTCATCTCAGAAATACTGCCTTTGGTTCTGAAGAATCAGAGAAAAGGTATAAATGATTCACCTTTTAGTATTCATCACTTGCTCTTAGTTATTACATTGAAATGGGCAAAAAATTTTGCTATCTCTTTTGTCTTTTGTCTTTTGATAAAATGCATACTTTAAAAAACCTTGCCAATTCAACTGCTTTACACTTTAAAGCTCTTCTGAACATTTCTGTATTGGAGTAAGTAAATGGAGTTTCTTGATTCTCAGTCTAGTATTCTTTTTTGTAGACAGTGTACTTTTCAAGAACTGATGATTGCCATGAAAAAGGAAAAAAGGAATGAATTAATCTTGTGATAGACAAGGGTGTATAATAATCCTTAAGCTAATGGGTTATATATTTTCTTTCATATTGGTTTTATTTTTATTTCTGGTAGGGAAAGTTAACCTAGCCCATTTCCATCATATTTTGGTCTAAATTATCATAACTTATCATTTAGAGGCATTTGCTTCTTTTTAAAGATTTTTAGTTATTTATTTATTTGTCAGAGAGAGAGCGAGCGAGAGCGAGCACAGGCAGACAGAGTGGAAGGCAGAGGCAGAGGGAGAAGCAGGCTCCCTGCCGAGCAAGGAGCCCGATGTGGGACTCGATCCCAGGACGCTGGGATCATGACCTGAGCCGAAGGCAGCTGCTTAACCAACTGAGCCACCCAGGCGTCCCTAAGCATAACATTTTTTAAAAGATCCTTGTCTTCATCGTGTGTATATCTATCATTCAGACTGACAAGAACTAAACTATGGTGAACCTGTCCTGATTCTCTAGACTGGTAGAGGGGTGCATTGTTATTGTTTTCATGTTTAAAATAGATGAAGGTATTTGAGAGGAAGTATACTGCGAGAATTGACATTCTCCGTATAAGCCCTTAAGATCCTATCCACATGGTACATAGATTTTTTTTTTTTTTTTTTAATTTAGCTTTCTGGGCACCTGGGTGGCTTAACCCACTGAGCCTTCGGCTCAGATCATGATCTCAGGGTCCTGGGATTGAGCCCCGCAGCAGGCTCTCTGCTCAGCAGGGAGCCTGCTCCCCCCCCCCGCCCCACCCCCGCTGCTGCTCTGCCTATTTGTGATCTCTCTCTCTGTCAAATTTATAAATAAAATCTTCAAAAAAAAAATTTTAGTTTTCTGTCAGTCTCATGTAGGATTTTTCTAGGCAGCCACAAAGCATTGTTTCCCTATCTGGGTTCTATTCTCTAATCTGGGTATGAAAATGACTTACTACTTATGTGAAAAACAGGAAGTACCTTTTTAGGTTCTGTCTTATGTATCTGATGAAATTGCTATGAAAGTATATTTTTTGTGCCACTCAAGCTATTTATATTCCAGGAGAAAGAGGTAATTATTGATACCTTTTACACAGTCTTCTAAGATAAAAGGCATTAAAAATACAGTCATGATATTCATGGCACTTTTAAATTTTTAAAACAAATGTATGGATACCCAGCATAATACATAAACTTTGGCAAAGTCCCCTTCCTTATAATGGCTGCTCTTTTTCTCTTCAGTATTTGGATCAGCATTCATGGGAAAAACAATAACCTACATCAGTGGTTCTCAGATTTTAGTATTCATTAGAATTACTTAGAGAGTTTATAAAACAGATGGCTGGTCTTCCCCTCTAGTTTTTAGATATAGTAGATCTGGGGTGGTAGCTTGAGAATTTGCATTGCTAGCAAATTCTCGGGTGATGCTGAAGCTGCTAGTATAGGTACCCACTTTGAGAACCACCAACCTAGGCAGATAAAAAATTTCTTAGAAAGTTAAATAACTGTACTTTTTTTCAGCATGGCAGAACTGGAAAAGTAGACTGTAGTTCCCAGAAATACACTTGCTAAATGTAGAATATATTACCTTGCCATGTTCTCTTTCTCAATTTTTTAAAAGGGAAGTGGGCACCACTTTCGAAAGACATTCTGTCATCTCTGTGAACACTTTCCCATGAGTTATTGGGAAAACAGCCATCAGGTTATTGAACAGAAGTGCTATTTTGGGTGCTGTGACAGACCTAAACAGTACATGCATTGCCACATTTTTTAAAAGATTTTATTTATTTATGAGGCGGAGAGAGAATGAGCATGAGCAGGGGTGAAGGGGTGCAGAGGAAGAAGGAGAAGCAGACTCCCCACTGAGCAGGGATCCCAATGCAGGGCTCGATTCCAGGACTCTGAGATCATGACTTGAACTGAAGGCGGATGCTTAACCGACTGAGGCATCCAGGCACCCCGCAATATTTTTATATTAAGTTAAAGAGTAGTAGTTTTGAAATTCCTAACCTGGAAATTGATACAGCTTTTTTTTAAATCATCAATTTGTTAGCCTTTCTGAATTAAATTTATCAATTTGTTAGGCCTTCTAAATTATCTTATTGTTGTTTGCTAAAGCAGCATAGAGAGCTCAGAATTTACTGTTAAGTATTTTTCATTCATTTTATAATTTATTAAACTAGCAAAAGATGCCTTATAATCAGTATTAATGAAGGTAAGTAACACTTCTAAACACACAAAACCAATTGATACGCATTGTTATAGGCATGCCGTAAAATAGAATTTTTTATTGCAAACCCCATATTCCTATGAAAATTTTCCTTGTTGGAATGTATGTTAGTGACTACCAAGTTAGACATCATTAAGAGGAATAGCGATCCATATATTCAACAATATTGTTTGCTTACTTATTGTTTTCCTATTGAGTGCCTTTGGATAAACTGATAAACCTGTCCAAGAAAGTCCCTGCTCTCAAAGAGCTTATATTCTAGTAGGAAGGAAAGGCAATAACAGCAACAACAGATAAATGTCAGGTAGTGGGAGGTATAAGAAATTCACATACACTGATAGATGTTAGAGAGTTGGCTTCACTGTTGTAGTTGGGTGGTCAAGAGAGGTCTCACTAAGGTGGTGTTATTTAAGATTAGATAAGAATCAAGAAAAAACTAGCATATTCTAGTCACATGGAATGGTTTATGCAAAGACTCTAAAGATGGAAATGACCTTGGCTCCTCCAAGGAACCAGAAAAAGGCTTGTAAGAGGCTAGTAGGCAGGAAAAAAGCAATCTGAGGTCAGATGGATAGGTAGATAGGCTCTCTAATCCAATGTCAAGCATTTGAATTTTATTCTTAACTGAATTGATCATGTAGAAAAGTATGATTAGGTTTAATTTACTTCCAGACACTGAAGTCTCTCCTTTTGTCTTATGAAGAATTAGTAGTTCTATCACAGATATTAAGTACATGTATGTTAAGTGAAAGAAACATGACCCAGGAGACCATAGGTTATAGGACTTTGTTTATATGAAATGTCCAGAGAAAGCAAATTTATGAGGACAGTGATTAGTTGTTGGCTGGGGCTGGAGGTGAGAACAGATATTACTTATTAATTGGAAATAAGGGATCTGATTGGAGTGATAAAAATTTTCTAAAACTATGTGTGGTAGTGGTTGCACAATTTGGTAAATGTACTAAATATCATTGGATGTGCACTTAAAATGGGTGAATGTTGAGGTATGTAAATTATATCAATAAAGTGGTTTAAAAAATGAATTACAAGAGATTTGCTCAATGAACAATAAGGGAAATGCATTCCCAGCAGAGAGAAATGTTCAGTTAAAGAAGAGAGTCATGGGAGCACTTTGGGGAATCTGTGAAGTATTACAGAAACACACACACACACCCCCGACACACACACACACACACACACACACACACACACACACACCCAGAGAATACATACATATGTACCACAGACCCTTGGCTCCCTAGAGATTAGTTAACGCAAGATTGCAAATATATATGTTGGATAAAAACTGACTATATAAATTGGATAGAAATGGCAAAGGAAAAGTAATAATGGGAAAGGTTTCGAGTTTAACTGCAAATTAAAAGGTCTAGGTTTTGCTCAGGCAAAAAAAAAAAAAAAAAAATTGGGGGGGCTCTTGATTTTGCTCAAGCAGTTAACTAAGGATTCTTCTAACTTTTCTGGATCTGGATAGTCAGGTTTCCTAACTGTAAGATAGTGAGATGGGGATGGGGAGGAATGCCAGACAAGATCAGTGGTTTTCATAGTGTACCACTGTCTACGAAGATGCTTCAGCAGTTCTGCAGAAAATGAAGTACTTGTGACCAAATAGCAAAAAATAAATCCCCAGGAGCCCAATCTTTATCTTTACCCCTATTGATGTTCTGTTTAAGAATTGATTTGGAAAAAAGATCTGGCACTAAGAAGTATGAAGAATACTAAACTGCATAAACTTTAATGTCCTCTAGATTTAGAAACCAAAAGCTGGGCTGTTTTCTAACTTGAGGCAAAAGACCTTGACCAAGATACATTAGATACTCAAATTTTCATTAAGTATATCTTTGGATTTTTTACAATTTAAATATTAGTTTTAAACACGTGTAATTTAAAATCATGTTTTTTGAAATTCCTAAATAACAGATATTTCTAACACTTGTGTAATTTGTATTTTGAGGATTTCTCTAGTCAAAAAAAATCCATCTCTTTGTGAAGAGCCAGGCAAGTTGGTTGTATTTAGGCATTCCCAATAATGAAAAATTGGGGGTTTTTGTCAGTATACAAAAGGCGAGAACAAAGTTCTTTTCTCAAATTCTTCAAATTAAGCATTTAGCACCCTAATCATGTAGAATCAGAATTGTTTTCCCATTATTTCCTCTTTAGAAGAATTGTTTCAAAAAGTAACTTTGTTTTCCTTGATAATGAGTGTCATATATACTCATAGAAAATTGGGAAAATGCAATAAGTATAAAGACGTACATGCAAGCATCTATAGTCCTACTACCTGGAAGTAACCAAAGTTAGTTCCTAGTTTGGTATGTTAATTTTTAGTCTTCAACTCTTACCAGTATACATTGGCCTAAAGGTGACAAGCTTAATAAAGCAGAAATGACAAATTCTAGCATATTTTCATTGTGCAGTATTTATCATTTCTTGTTATCATTTGTGTGATAGAACAGATTCTTTTTATAAAATGTGGTGACTAAAAATATGGAGACTAAAATGTGGTCACTAAAATTGTGTTTGAGACGTTTTAAAGAATAGATAAATGATACAGTTCAGGGAAACCAGGTAGCAATGATTTCTTCATTAAAAACTGCATTATCAGTTGCAGCTGACTTCAGGGAAAGGTTGTATAATTTTCTCATTATGAAATGCTTCCACTTTCTCTGTTGCGTGAGTGACCTTAATTATTGCCATATGTTCTTCTGTTTATATAATACATTTTTACTTTGGGAAAAATGTATATTACTTTTAAAAAGCAACAACTCATTTCCTTCCTTTTTTTCATAATACAACACTCACTGTGATAAACAGCATTGTTTTGGCCTTGTAGTAGTTCTTGCTGGTAGTTTTCAAAAGCATTGACTTGATTTCATTGTCCAGGAACTGATGTAGAAATGATAAAGTCTAACCTAGTCCAGAGAACATTAAACTAGGTAATGAGGAGATACACGCTCTACATTGCAAAATAACCTTAGAAGAACTCATCTAAGTAAGCTCCCTGTTCTTAGTCACCTCGGAAATATTTTGACCACCTGCTGAATCATGGGCATATTAAAAATGTTTTTTCTTTCCATTTCCACTCTGTTTTGTTTTTTGTTTTTTTAGATTTTATTCATTTGAGAGAGAATGTGTGTGCATGAGTGGGGAAGGGGCTTAGGGGGAGGGGGAAGCTGACTGGCTGCTGAGCAGGGAGGCTGCTCTGCTAAGCAGGGCCCAATCCCAGGACCCTGAGATCATGACCTGAGCCAAGGTCAGATGCTTAACCAGTGGAGCCACCAGAAGCCCCTCAACTATCATTACCATCATTCTCTTCCACTTAATAGTTTTCTTTTTAAAATCACAGATGTGATTGTACCATTCTTCTACTCCCGCAATTCTTCTCCTGTGCACAGTATTCAGTTACTTTCTATGTTAATGTGTCGGGCATACTAACTTCTTGGTTTACTTGTCTTCCTATCTTCCATTGTACCCACCCCACCCCAAGTGGATTCATCTTTAGAATTACATGCTTTAAATGAAAATTCTTTCATTTAATTCATGTGTGAATTCTCTCATATGTGATAATATAAATTTTGTGGCTCTTTTATCTTCAGCTTTATCTGTGTACATACTACGTGGCCATGTGCATAATCTTTCTAAACGTCAGTAAAATCATTGTTACATCAGTGTTAAGAAAAATGCATGTGCAAATTACAAAAAAAAAACTCCAAGACCAATATTTTGTATAGGAAACCAGTAACTCTTGAACATGTGGTTTTGTGGTATGTTTTTTGACAACTCTGCTGGGTCAGCTTTCCTTTACTTCACAGATTTAACTGATCTGATTTAGGATTTATGTTTATATGTAAAAGGTAACATGTAAGGCTTCACAGAGTTCTTATTAGCAAGTTAAATTTTCTAACTTTCCTGTACATAAAGGTTTTTTTTTTTTCAAGATTTTATTTATTTATTTGACAGAGATCACAAGTTGGCAGAGAGGCAGGCAGAGAGGCAGGCAGAGAGAGAGGGGGAAGCAGGCTCCCTGCCGAGCAGAGACCCCCGATGTGGGGCTCGATCCCAGGACCCTGAGATCATGACCTGAGCTGAAGGCAGAGGCTTAACCCACTGAGCCACCCAGGTGTCCCAGAAGATTTTTTTTTTTAAGATTGATTTTATATTAGAGAATGCACAAGTGGTGGAGAGGAGCAGAGGAACAGGGAGAGAATCCTCAAGCAGACTTCCTACTGAGCACAGAGTCTGAAGCAAGGCTCAATCCCAGGACCCTGAGATCATGACCTGAGCCAAAACCAAGAGTTGGATGTTTAACCAACTGAGCCACCCAGGTGTCCCAAGATGTTTTTTAACTTAAAAATTGTAAATTATTTTGGGGCGCCTGGGTGGCTCAGTGGGTTAAGCCGCTGCCTTTGGCTCAGGTCATGATCTCAGGGTCCTGGGATCGAGTCCCGCATCGGGCTCTCTGCTCAGCAGGGAGCCTGCTTCCCTCTCTCTCTCTCTCTCTCTGCCTGCCTCTCCATCTACTTGAGATTTCTCTCTGTCAAATAAATAAATAAAATCTTTAAAAAAAAAAAAATAAAAAAAAAATTGTAAATTATTTTTATTTGAATATAAATGACGAAAGCATTAAAACCTAAGTATAAAATGAATTTTATAAAACTTCTCTGCTTTTGAAAGGAAGTATTGTGGCAGTGAGATAAATTAGAAGATTATTAAGGTCAGGCAATGAGAACTCAAGCTATAAAATAGAGGTAAAAGAAATGAAGTCAGTTCTAGGTAAGTTATAAAGCTGGAATTGACAGGAATTGTCACATAGTAAGCTGTCAGGAATTAGATACTTGCTAAAAACGAGTCAGGCAATGGCTATTTCTAGATAATTGCTCAATGCCATGCTAAATATTGCCTAAGGGTTCCCACCTCTGGTAGGTTGTTCATACCATCTTGCTCTTTCCCCATGATTAACTTCCCCCATCTTATTCACCCTTAAGTTCGAGCTTATATCCAGTCTTTAGAAGTCATCTTCAGGTGCTTTCCAAGTAGGAGTAATGCTCAACTCTTTTAGTACAGTCTATATCTCATTTTTTATGATTATTATTTACTACCTAATATTTGTCTTCTCACTTTAGCGATTGCCTTATCTCTAATTAAATGGGTCATTTTGAGTTTTTATCTTCAATAGATGAAAACATAATCCAATATCAAGTTAGATAAACTACTTTCTTTATAACTTCAGATTAAAACCAAAAAAAGACCCTGTGTTTATCTACTGTTCTTAAAAAGCAGCTCTTTTTGTGGTCTCTAAATTTATATTTGCATCAGTAATGTTTTGGGGGAAAATGATCAGAGCACAAAGGCTGATATTTATGAGACAGTGCCAAGACTTCTGCAGCCTCATTCTCATCACTGTATGATTTTACTTCAGTTTCTTTTATGGTTTACTGGTAAGTCCTTGGATTGTGAAACACAAAGGACTGATCTTTCTGTTCTTTGAGGGACTGACATCTTAAATGGTGAAACCGTTTGCATAATGTTTCAGAATTCATTGAAGAAGTTTGCAGCACAGCTATGAGAATGGTTACAGTCTATAAATCAGGGTCCTAGAAAGCAGTGCTTATGTGAGGCTTTCTTTAATCCCCAAATTAGACAGTTCCAAGCAGCTTTTCCACTGCATGCTGCAGCTAGTGTTTATATGTGACTAACATCCCAATTCTCTCTTAAACCTTCTATCCCTTTCTCTCTGAATGAGGAATTTGCCTTCATGAGTATATTTCTATGGCATTTAAAATATTGGAGATCTGGGGCGCCTGGGTGGCTCAGTGGTTTAAGCCGCTGCCTTCGGCTCAGGTCATGATCTCAGGGTCCTGGGATCGGGTCCCGCATCGGGCTCTCTGCTCAGCAGGGAGCCTGCTTCCCTCTCTCTCTCTCTGCCTGCCTCTCCATCTACTTGTAATTTCTCTCTGTCAAATAAATAAATAAAATCTTTAAAAAAAAAAAAAAAAAAAAAAAAAAAAAAAAAAAAATAAAATATTGGAGATCTATTTAAAGGGTTTATATATGGTTGCATATAATATTTTCTTTAACCTCAGTAGTTTTCTTTTTTCCAGAGTAATAATAATATTTCAAAGTCTAATCAGAGATGCCAAAAGTCCTTTTTAGAATGTAAACAGTTGAACTTGTCAGAATCAAATCATACAACAACAATAAACATCAACAACAACTATGTCATTTCAAATATTTGGTAATATTTTTGAGTTCACTCCGGTAAGGAGAGCAGTTGGATTATGGCAAGACACAACATTTTAGAAAATTTTCATATCATCATTATGAATATCATGGTTATTATATTATCAAATGCCTAATGTTTATTGTTTTTACTGTGTGCAATGTATTAGGTACTCTACACACTTTATGTCATTTAATCCTTTTTTAAAAAGCACATTATTAGGTTTATACTTACACACATTTCACAGGGGAGTGTCTCTTGGAAGTCAGTAAGGTTCCTTGTCAGTGATCACCGGGCTGGTAAGAACCAGAGCCATGACTCCAGGCTTTTGCCTGCTCTGTGAGGAATAAGCAAGACTACATTCTCCACGAAGGCCAGAGCTTTGATTTGCTTCTCACTTTTATACCTATGCACAGCATAATGCCTGGCACATAGTGGAGGATCTGTAATAAATATTTTTAGATAAATTTGCCTCTCGTAGAACAGTAATAATAGTGGAACCCTCCAGTAAGACTAGGTCTAGTCCTTGTAGCTTGGGTGAATGTATTCCAGGAATCCCACATTGGAACACATTGGAACTCATCAGTTGGATGCATTTTTCACAGAGAAACATTATATGTGGCAAGAAGATTCAAGACTTGACATTCTTGCAGTTACATGGGTCTTTCCACACTGGTCTGAGAATTCGACTGCCACTGAATGGCATGGATTCCATAGACTTTTTAGACAGTTTTCAAGTGGACTTTGGGAATAAAGCTCATTGGTAGGTAAGTTGGAAGTTGTGGCTGTGTAAGGGACATGATGAGCTTTCTCTTGGGAACTCAAAGTCACCATTAAGAGTATTGATTACAGTTTGTAGGACCTCGGTGTACAAAAAATGAGAAAAGTTGAGCTTTTCTAGGAATGAAAAATGGAGGACCCTGAATGCCCCAGCTTTCTTGTTTCCTTTCTTTCTGCCTTCCCCTAACCTCTTACAACAGCTTCTTAAAATGGTTTGAGAAGCCTTAGGATGATAATCCCTTCCTCAGGCTTAGAAAAGTTCAGTGATGTCCTGCAGTCACACAGCTATTCCAATCACAGTTTGTGGCAGAGGACTAGATTTGATTTCCCATACCTAGTGCTTTCCAGCTCAGTTATAAATTCTTACAAGCACTGTTTAAATTGGGTAATTAAATCTTTATGTAACAGCTTCAGTGGCATATTACTTCTGAAAAATTTTTCCATGTTCACAACCTCAGGTGTAGGAAAGACATTGTGTTTTTACTGTTCCTGTTTTGTAGATTGAGACTTAGAGCCATGTCACACAGCCAACAAGTTGCAGAACCAGGATGCAAGACTGAATTTTCTTAGCATAGGATTTGGAGTTGCACTTACTTAAGTGAATTGTGCAGCCAGACTGGAAGCCAGCTGGAACCAAGCAAGCCTCTTGGTTGTGGGATGGTCAAGTGGGATGGGTGGGCCACTTGGGAAAGGGACAAAGGCCCCTTTCATTGAGCTTTCTATGGAGGAAACAAATAGTGGGTAAAGTAAGGGGGTAGATTTTGAGAACTAGCTGCAATGAGTATCCAATGTGTGAATTTTACTGAGCTGGCAAGGTGGAAAGGAGAACTTCTCAGTCCTGGGTTTGAGTCTTTTCCATTATTCACTAGCTGTGCAACCCTAGACAAATCAGCTTGATCTTTCTGAGCCTTGGTGATCTCATCTGTAAAGTGAGCATAATAATCAATAGTAATAATCACCTCACTAGTGAACCCAGCTCTGGCTGCTCAGAAGTCTTTGTTTATTTCCTTCTGTGTTCCTTCTGTGTCAATATTTTTAGCAGCCACATGGCTGAATCATAAAGTGGTTACAAACATTGCTATACTGAATGGAGAAACACTGGAAGCACTACTGGAAGGGCACCAGAGAGACAGATACCACCTGCCAGAGACAGAAGAGAACATTTATTACCTTTGTGACAGATTTGATCCCCAGCCCATCTCAAGTCTGGTTCTCTCACTTTTTGTTTTGGTGGTTATCTTTGAAATAGTAAGTAGTGAATTGTTCCATCATTAATTCATGCTTTTATCTTTTCTAGTTGTACAGGTTTGGAGAGACGGTTTCTATTGTTTTTTGGACAGATACTTGGAGACCAGAAAGCTTCTTTGACAAAGTAAAGAAGAACAGACAAAACGGCATGCACACATTGTGCTTACTAGGTAAGGGTTCAGGAGTTCCCTTAAAGTCACAATATGGAGTTGTCATTTTCTCATTTTGTTCTGCCACTGACTAGCTGGAGCTAAGAAAGGACCCAGCCTAGCCACTCTGCACACTACAACTTGTTCATACTCTCTGGGAGATAATGCATTTTCTGCTCCAGACACCACATGGCTATTCCTGCATGCATGTGTACCATACTTCACGCTCCTCTCCTCTGATGCCCTAATGGACCCTCTCTAGCATTCTGTATCTTACCCATTTATCCATCAGGACCCTGTTGTCAGTTGACTGCAGTTCAACAGACCTATAGTAAGCATTTATTCTTACCAAGTGCCATTCTGTATCTTCCTAGAGATGTTCTTTGAATACTCTAGTATTGATGCTATCAGAATTACAGATGTAAAAGAGACTCTGGAGATCTGAAGCCCATTTTATAGATGTAGTTGAGGCCCAGAGATATTAAATTGTCTTCCCACTGTGTTACCCTGTTTTATTGGTGGCAGAATTGGTAAAATCAAGATAGCCTGTCATTCATAGTTGTTTACTGTATCTTGCTGTACTTTATGTCCTTTGGAGAGTTAGGTTTTTTTGGAACACTAAGGAAGTATTAGACATGGGTCCTGCCCTTAGGGTTGTGAAATCTTGTTGCTAAGTCCATGAAAGTTTAAAGAACAATTAAGTTCTGTTATATGGACAGGCAGGAAGGACAAACCAGAACTTTGGCTCTTGAATTCTCTTTCTAAGAGCTGCCCCTTTTCTCAGCTTTCCTGGGAAAAGACAAACAAGGTTAAACAATATATCTTCCTTGCTCCATGAACAAAAGCAGGAACAAGGTGTGAAGTATAAGATACCATGATTCCAGATCCTCAAACCATCGATCTCATCATTTAATCATCTGGAATTCTCATCATTTAAATTAGTATATATTATTGGATGCCTATTATGGCCCAGACCCTGTAGAGTTTAGTGAGAATATTACCATGTTAGGAAACTACAGGGAATTTAAATGTACTTGGAAAGACAAGATATGTATGATATAGTTAGAGATTAACAAAATATAGTAATAACTGTGTAGGTATTTCAGAGAACAAAGAGCTTTTGAGGGGAAGTTAACGTAGGTTTTATGAAGGAGTTAGGATGTATGCTACTTAAGGGGTAGCTTAAGATGGGCTTGTGGGTGGGTGGTAGTAGAGCCACATGAATAAATTTATTGAGGGGCCCCTGGGTGGCTCAGTGGGTTAAGCCGCTGCCTTCGGCTCAGGTCATGATCTCAGGGTCCTGGGATCGAGCCCCGCATCGGGCTCTCTGCTCAGCGGGGAGCCTGCTTCCTCCTCTCTCACTGCCTGCCTCTCTGCCTGCTTGTGATCTCTCTCTGTCAAATAGGTAAATAAAATCTTTAAAAAAAAAAAAATAATAATAAAAAAATAAATAAATTTATTGAGTATACCTTTATAGAGTGTCTGCTGGGTATTTTGCATTATTCTGGGTGCTTCTAAGATGAATAGGAGATGCTTACCTTCCAGCAAGTAGAAGTAGAAAGAATAATTGTGACCTGTGTGAATACAAGGGAAAAATATTAAGACTGGTCTGGCTTAAGATTAAATATTCAATAATGCAGTCTTTAAATGCAGTTCGATCAAAAAGCATTTGCCTATAAAAATTCTCCCCAACACTCTTTGTTTTGTTTTTTGTTTTTTGTTGTTTTGTTTTTTTGTTTTTTAGATTTTATTTACTTGTCAGCGAGATAGAGTACAGCAGGCAGAGAGGCAGACAGAGTCAGAGGGAGAAACAGGCTCCCTGCCGAGCAAGGAGCCTGATGTGGGACTCGATCCCAGGACGCTGGGATCATGACCTGAGCCGAAGGCAGACACTTAACGGACTGAGCCACCCAGGCATCCCCACTCTTCGTTTTTAAAACCAGGTTCCATAGAACATGTTACTTAAAAAGTTAAAATATTAAACTAAAAACTTTACTAACATTAAAACTAAAAACTTCACATTTCAGAACCTCAAGATGAATAATAAATGTGTTAAATTTCAAAAAATCAAAACAGATACCATGTAAAGGAAGTCTAAGGTTGACATGCACTGTTAATTGTACTGTAGGCCATTTTCAGTAACCAGTATGCATTTTTTTTCTTCTATGTGCTAGACAAGTGTAAGTATTAAATAATTAATTACATTTTGAACCTGAAAAGTACATTGACTTCTGGTGCCAAGAACATTTACGGATACTTCTAAGGGATTAACCTCTGCTGTATTTTCCTAGGAAGCTCTTTTAGTCTCCTTTATAAGAACAACTTTGATAGTCACTTAGGAAAGCTATAGAAGTCTATCAAAGAGGCCCTTCAGTTGCACCGTATTTATTTTTGCAAAAGCAAACTTTGGCTGAACCGTTTGTTTTTAGCATGTAGAACAGGAAGCAGCTGTTGCTCTTGCTGTTGTATACTGAGTTCCTGTGAGGATGTAGAGTGCTTGTGCTCTTTTACCTTCTACCAGATTGTTCGGCTGAGCATCAATGATTAACAAGTGTAAAGAATCAAATATTTGTGATACTTGCATTTCAAGCTTTAGGGGAGCAGAGATTATGTGTGTTCTGGCCCCTGTGGTGGCCCTGTCCCTGACAGTCAGTGCTTAGGAAAACCCTGCTGAAAGTATGAATGATATTAAAGTGCTTATTTATAAGTTATTAGTCCTGTCTTACCTGTTCACAGGAAAGCAAAGGTTTCTTTTCACAATGTCGTGAGAATTTTCTTCTGTTATGTTACATATATTAAAGCTTACATCCTATGCCTGAAAAATAGGTAAAGAATAGGAATATAACAAGACTTCTCAGTTGAGTCTCTGCAGTTACCAGCTAGTAGAAATGAACACAATGATTTTGATTAACTGTTAGGTAGTGCATATGCCAATATTTATCTAACTCTTTCCTGTGTCTTCTTTTCCAACAGGAAATTGGGTCCTTTCAGGATGGTCTGAGGGCCAACCTCATGTTTGTTTTCTAACTAATGATCCTTACACACCACAAGCTTCCATTCTTCTCTTCACTTTTTCCATAAAAAAGTGGCTAGATAACAAGTGGGAGGGAAGATTGTCATAAGCTCTCAAATGAGCATTTGGGAGACTTGAGAAGAATGTTTCCCAAAAATTTAGGTGACTCAGCTGAAGTTTACACATAGGGTTTTGGATAGTTAATTAAAAGAGAACTGTTTTTCACTTCCTACAGACATCAAAGTAAAGGAGCAATCTTTGGAAAATCTAATCAAGTAAGTTCTTATTCAGAGAATGTTTACATCTATATTTAATTCCTTGGACAATAAATTCTATTTCAACAACAGGAGTTCTAAGATTGTTGAAAATCAGCTTTCAGGGATACCTGGATGACTTAGTCGGTTAAATGTTTGCCTTTGGCTCAGTCAGTTAAAGCGTCTGCCTTCAGCTCAGCTCAAATAAATAAATAAAATCTTAAAAAAAAAAAAAAAACTTTCATTAACAGTTAAAAATTAAATACTTAATCTTATGAAATGAGAAAGCAGTGTGATAGGTTAGAAACAGCAGTAGACCTCACAGATTCAGTACTGAGAATGGTGGTTGGCACCTAATAAGCACTCGTATTTATGGAATGAATTAATGAGTTGGAAGTCAGAGACATGGATTTGAGTTCTGAGTCTGTCTGGTTATGTGCCCTTAGGCAAGTTACTTTGGTTTCCGAGCATATTTTTCTCATATGTATATAATGAGAATTATAATCCTTTTTTTGGCTTTAGGGGCAATGTACAATAATATAGTAGCTACTACCCACATTTGACTGATGAGCACTTGAAATATGGCTAATGTAACTGAGGAACTGAATTTATAATTTAGCTTATTTTTTTTTAAAGATTTTATTTATTTATTTGTCAGAAAGAGAGCACAAGCAGGGGGAGTAGCAGGCAGAGGGAGAAGCAAGCTCCCCACTGAGCAGGGAGCCCGATGCAGGACTCAATTCCAGGACCCTGGGATCATGACCTGAGCTGAAGGCAGATGCTTTAACTGACTAGGTCACCCAGGTATCCCTATAATTTAATTTTAATTAATAAAAATAATATTCAACATAGTTACTGGAAAAGTGTATTTAGAATAACTTCAATATGTAAATCTACTTTTATAACCATGAATTTTATGAAATTTATATGCAAGTTAGGTATTTCTTTTTTTTTTTTAAGATTTTATTTATTGATTTGACAGAATGAGATCACAAGTAGGCAGAGAGGCAGGCAGAGAGAGAGAGAGGAGGAAGCAGGCTCCCTGCCAAGCAGAGAGCCTGATGCGGAACTTGATCCCAGGACCTTGAGATCATGACCTGAGCCAAAGGCAGAGGCTTAACCCACTGAGCTACCCAGGTGCCCAGATTAGGTATTTCTAATGAAAATTTAATACTTGAATTATGTGCTATCAGTATGAAATAGCAGATGTCAAAAACTTAGTACAGAAACAATCTCTTTAATAATTCTTAGAGGAAAAAAATAATTTTTATAGGAGTAAATGTTGAAATAAATAATATTTTGGATATAGGGTAAAATAAAGTTAATTTTGCCTTTTTTTCACTTTTTTAAATATGGCTACTAGAAAATTTAAAATTATGTTTGTGGTCTGCATTATATTTCTCTTCAACAATGCTGACTTAGAGAATTGTTTTGAAAGTCAGTAAAATATATGAACTGTTTTGTAAGTTTACAAAAGCAGTATTTTTATTATGCTTATTGGACAGACATGGTAGGCTTTAAGCCGTCAGAAATAAACACATCCAACCCCTCAAGATTTTCAGATATTTATCACTTTAGTTTATTTTTCTTAGAGAAAGAAGTGAAAAGAGGAATATGTGGTTTAAACATGGTAGTAAAAGTGAACACCATAGAACCTGATAAAGCAAGGATCTAGAACAAAATGCCACTTAAACTATCTTTGCCTAGGGTATCACTTTAAATAAAAATAACTTTGATTTGAACATTTGTCATTAAGTTGTTGGACTTTTACTTCTGCCGACATTTCAGTGAGATCAGAGGACAGTAGAAGTAGAACAATGAAAAAAGCTTAAGCTTAAAAAATTATGGTATTCATACTTTAGTATGCTTAAAGTGAGTATTGTGCGTATGCTTTAGACAGAATATGGACTGCGGTACTTGACTCTACCTGGGGGGATAATTGCATTAGAAATGTATTATGTGATTTCATGGCTAAGAACAGTGGCATCTAGTTTTATACTTACAGAGGAAGGAAGATCTATGAACCTCCTCGGTATATGAGCGTAAACCAAGCAGCCCAGCAACTCTTGGAGATTGTTCAGAATCAGCGAATACGAGGAGAAGAACCAGGTACTCAAGGCCCTAAAAGGGTTCTTTTATTCCTCTACTGCTGCACTGAGATATGTACATGATATAACTTCACATACACACTCACGCCCCACCACCTCTGCTACTGAAGCAAAGGTCAGTGTGTTTGCACTGTGCTTTTTCTTGTCCTTTTTTTTTTTTTTTTAAGATATATTTATTTATTTATTTATTTGACAGAGAGAGAGAGATCACAAATAGGCAGAGAGGCAGGCAGAGAGGGCAGGTGGGAAGCAGGCTCCCTGCCAAGCAGAGAGCCTGATGCGGGACTTGATCCCAGGACCCTGAGATCATGACCTGAGCTTAAGGCAGAGGCTTAACCGACTGAGCCACCCAGGTGCCCCTTTCTTGTCATTTTTTAAATCAATTCTTACTTGTATTTCATAGGCTGAAAGGTGTACTGAAGGAAAAATAATGGAGTTCATCCTAGGAAAACTACTACCATTCCAGAAAGTGAGGATTTTTCAAAAATTAACTCTAAATCAGATTTTATGTGAATATGTTAATATACAAATATTTAGGTAAAATGCAGAACTCCCTTTTTAGCTTAAATCTATGTATGGTGAGATCTTTCCTACAAAAAAATGTACTTATTCTGCTTTTTCTCTTTAACAACACTGAGCCCAGGGATAGTTTTCTTCAGGATAAAAACAAGAGAATTTACCCTTACATTCTTAACACTTTGTCGCACATGTGTACTGTGGACTGGGGAGGACCATTGCACTCCTTAATTATCACAGGAGACTGCATGCATGCACTGGAGATGGAGATGCTACATCTGTTTCCCATACTGGACTGCGTGTGGTGTATAGTGAAGTGGTGGTCATCAGTACATCTTCATTGAGAGAGCATCATTATATGAGACTGTCATTATATGCTGTTTTGAGGTGCTGACTGCCTTTGAGTACCTGTCTTGATGGCATAAGATACATGAAGAGATTCTTGAGTGACTGTTGCTTACTGTTTTTTCATTAATAGGCCTTGTTAAAGTCATGAAACAAATAATTTGCAAGAGTTTTCCATATCCATAATTTTGTACACTTAAGCCTAAATTTGCATGCCTGCTTGCCCTTGTAGATATCATTTGCCCCATTTTGATCATATTCAGTTGGGACAACTTTCCCAAGTAAAGAAAAGGTCAGCACTTAAAAGTGAAGGTCAGGGGTGCCTGGGTGGCTCAGTGGGTTAAGCCTCTACCTTTGGCTCAGGTCATGATCTCAGGGTCCTGGGATCGAGCCCCACATTGGGCTCTTTTCTCAGCGGGAAGCCTGCCTCCCCCCTCTCTCTCTGCCTGCCTCTCTGCCTACTTGTGATCTCTCTCTCTCTCTCTCTCTCTCTGTGTCAAATGAATAAATAAAGTCTTAAAAAAAAAAAAAAAAGAAGTGAAGGTCAGCACTTAAAAGCATAAGTAATGTCATAATGCTTGTTATTTGTTCAGGGTTCCGTAGTTTACTAAATACTTAATGTCTGTTATCTTATCCCTTACAACCACTATTTAAGAAAAGTAGTATTCTGCTTTTTAAAAATGAAAAAACTATAAAGTTTGACATAGCTGATTAGGTGGCCAAGCAAAAAATCAAATCTGTGGATTTATCTCATAATCCCCTTGTTTTTCTTGTAATCCCCTTGTATATCTTGGTCAGTGTGAACATATCTCAAGCAACTTACTAAAAATATAGGCAAGTAGTAAACATTGTTCACTCAGAAGCTATTGAAAGACAAATGCTATGCAATTGTAAAAAATATGGATATACATAATTGTTTACTGAGTCCTAAAAACTTAAACTAGGGCAAGCCTTTGGAATTCTGAAAGAGTAGAGTTAGGAAATATCACTTTATATGTCAGGTAGTTTATATAATTTGGAAAGGCATTAGATAAATCAATAGATAATTGATCTGTAATGAGTGACTGAGGAGATTTAGGATATTTAGGGCTTTTTTAAGAAATGTACTTTTGGTACTAATGTTAGTTTAAGTGTTGGACAGGATAATGCATTTATTGAATTGAATGGCAGTATTTTTTTTCTTCTCTTAATAGCAGTCACTGAGAAGACACTCTGTGTTGGCTTAGCCAGGGTTGGAGCTGAAGACCAGAAAGTTGCAGCAGGCACTTTGCAGCAAATGTGTACTGTGGACTTGGGAGGACCATTGCACTCCTTAATTATCACAGGAGACAACATGCATCCACTGGAGATGGAGATGCTAAGTCTGTTTTCCATACCAGAAAATAGCTCAGAATCCTGTTGATGAACTTCATGAACATTTTCTATTGTTAATACTAATTTCATTCATATATGCATATATACATATTTGTATAATGAACAGTTCTTTTGGATTACCTAATAATTGTAAAGCAGATGACCAAGAAAAAAAGATACTGATTCAAAAATACTTGGTTTCTTGTGGCAATGATTTTTTTTTTCCCTATGACATCATTAGTTGTTGCTATTTTGGCAGTTTTTCAGTATGTAGACCCTGGAGCAGACCAAGCCTGAAAACTTGCAGAGACATTCCTAAACAGAGTTGTTTAAAAGCAGTTTTGGGGCACCTGGGTGGCTCAGTGGCTTAAAGCCTCTGCCTTCGGCTCAGGTCATGATCTCAGGGTCCTGGGATCGAGCCCCGCATCGGGTTCTCAGCTCAGCAGGGAGACTGCTTCCCCTTCTCTCTCTGTCTGCCTCTCTGCCTGCCTCTCTGCTTACTTGTGATCTCTGCCTGTCAAATAAATAAATAAAATCTTTAAAAAAAAATTTAAAAAGCAGTTTTTACTTGTGAAATGAGTTTATACAACATAGAACTTTCTTGTTTCTTAAAAAGTCAGCTGTTAAGACCATAAAATGAGTTGTCCTGATAACAGGTGGTATTAGAGCATATAAGCAGAGGTGGGAAGAATAAGTACCACCCATCAGTCCTACTTACTTAAAGATCAGCAGAGCACATGCCACAAAATGACATCCTTCTGAATTGCCTTGTCTTGTTTAGCTGACATCCTAATTATGTGGTTCATATTCTGCTGTATTTTGGAGGTTATGTAATTGCTGAATTATAAATGTTCAGCCAGCCATGTACAGTTGCTGTTTGGTTTTAAATAGCATCTTTCACATTCAAGTTGACAAATGGAAAACTTACTGACTACAAAATACAGTTTTAAAAAATTTAAGTTTGGAAGCAGTGGATTAGTTAAGATTTGTCATATCACTTACCTCAGTTGACACACCACTGTATCTATGCGGGTAGTCATATTCTTTCTCCGGTTGGAAAGAGCACCTATTTATCATTTTCCTGACTGTAGAGTCTTGTACTTAGTTCATAACAGAAATAGCTTTGCTATATGCTAGTTTAGTTGGTCTAACTTTAAATATTTCCATGGCTTAATCAACCATAGCTTAAATTTCATTAAATTCATTAGAAGTTGAATATACACTTTTCCTACTTCCTGGGAGCATTGATTAACAAGACATTTTGGCTTTTTTCTTTTCTTTCTTGTTTTTTTTTTTTTTTTAAGTGTTCTCCATGCCCAGCATGAAGCCCAACACAGGGCTTGAACTAATGACCTTGAGGTCAAGAACTGAGTTGAAATTAAGAGTTGGACACTCAGCCAGGCGCCCCAACTTAATTCATTTGAGAGAAAAGATAATTTATATATATGAAATATTCCATATTTAGTCTTACACAAAAGAGGTGAGAGCCAAGGACATTTAAGTGCTAATTCTCTGTTTTCTTCTGAAGCATTAAAGCAAGCATTCAGTAATTATAAAAGGAAAGACTTTTGCCTTTGGTCTTGGTGGAATAGCTTGTAATGTACAAGGCTTTCCAATTAATAAGTGCTGTACAAAATATAAATATAACTGTTGAAATACACTGGGGAATGACCAAAAGCAGGCTGAGAATTATGCTTGTATATAGGTTTTTCCCTCAGGACATTCCCCAGATTGCTGGTAAGGGGTGCTAGTACTCAAGAGAATGTTGCAGTCTTAGTGGCTAGAGGGGTCAAGGAAATTGGGGGCTGCTAGAGGACCTATATATTGAGGAGGAAATTCTAGAAATGAAGGTGGCACTGAAGGAGGAGCCAGCCTTCCAATCTGCATGTAGATCTCTTAACTCTTTGGCCAACTCCTGAATTGTGCTGGTACGGGGAAGTCTCCATGAACCTGTTGATGAAAGCCAAAGCTAGAAGGCTGAAAAATCAGAGCAGATCTTGTTGCTCTGTGTTGCAAGAGGAAACAGAATTTCGAGTTTGAATCCTGATAAGTTGGAAGGCTTGGTAAGCATCTTAGGGTTTCTTTCAAATCCCTAAAATGGCTGTGTACTAGAAAAGACTGTGCACAGGACTAAGGATTTGCACTGAAACTAAAGACAAAACCTTGAACATAATGTGAAACCAATCCTCCATAAAATCAAGGTGAATAGTCAATGATTTTAACTGCCTGCTGGAACAAAATACTTCCAGGGCATGATAACAAAATGAATCTCTTTAGCATATCAACAATGACTAGAACATAATATCATAACACATTTAAAAAAAAAAAAAACAGGAAGATGTGATTTTTGGTCAAAACCGGGAGGGAAAGGAAAAAAAAAAAGAAAACAGTAAAAAGAGATCCTAACATAATCCAGATCTTGGAATTAGCAGATGGGGATTTTAAAGCAGTTGGTAGAACTATGCTCAAAGATGAAAAGGAAAAATGGTTGTAATGAATGTATATAGATGGGTGCTCTCAGAGAAATGGAAACAAAAACACAAATGGTTAGACTTAACAGCAGAGTATAGATAGCAGATGGATAGAAATTATCCTGTCTGAGGAATAAAGAATAAAAAAAGGGAAGAAAAAAAGCACAGAGCCTCAAAGCCATGTTGGGTGATATTCAGCAATTCAATGGATGTGTAATTGGATTTCCAGAAGGAGGAGAGAAAATAGGGCAGAAAAAAGATGAGTAAATAAAGGTCAAAATTTTTCCCAAGTTTGGTGAAACTATCAGTACATAGATCCAGCTCAGTGAACTCTAAGCAGAATAAATATAGAGAAAACACCTAATAACATCACATTTAAACTGAAGAGAACCAAAGATAAGAGAAAATCTTAAAAACTGCTGTGAGTGGTAGTAGGGAACCCACTACCCACCAGGGAGCAATACATGTTGGCTGCTTCACCTCAGAAACAGTGAAAGTCATGAGACAACAGAAAAAGATCTCTAAAGTATTGAAATTAAAAAGCAAAACCAACCAAACACTATCAATCCAGAGTTCTATATCCTGTAAAAATGTCCTCCAAAAATGAAAGCAAAATAAAGCAATCTTCATAAAAATAGAATTTGTCTCTAGCAGACCTGTAAGGAAAGCTGAGGGAGGACTTTTAGGCTGAAGGTAAATGATGTTAGATGGAAGGAAATAGTAAGTATGAGTAATAAAAGGCTCAATTTTTTTCTTAGTTTTTAAAAAGATAACTGACAATTTAGCATGGTATGCTGGCATATAGTTAGATTTCAACAGTAATACAAGTTACAGTGTTTAAAGTATATCACACCATGGCAATTCTTATATTTTACTTAAAGTGGTGGAATACTGGGATGCCTGGGTGGCTCAGTCATTAAGCAGCTGCCTCGGCTCAGGTCATGATCCCAGGGTCCTGGGATTGAGTCCCACCCACATCAGGCTCCTGGCTCAGTGGGGAGTCTGCTTCTCGCTCTCCCTCTGCCTCCTGCTCCCTTTGCTTGTGCTGTCTCTTTCTCTCTCTCTGTCAAATAAATAAAATCTTAAAAATAAATAAAGTGGTGGAATACTAAGTGTAGACTGATCAGGTTATGTATATTATGCTTTGAAACCCCTTAGTAACTGCTATAAAAAAAAACAAGGCAGAAGTTAAAAAAAAAAAAAGGAATTAAAATTGAATAGTGAAAGGTTCGATTTGTCAAAAAAAAAAGGGGGGAAAGGAGGAAATATAGGTAAAAAAATATACAGGACAAATAGCAAAATGGTAGACCTAAATTCAACCAAACTAGTAATTATGTAAATGTAATTATGTAAATCAAACACTCCAATTAAAAGAATACATTTTTTTTTAAAGCGCAACCATATGTTGTCTACAAGAATTAAACTTTAAAGACATAAGATGAAAGCAAAAGAATGGGGGAAAAAATAGAACATACAAACTGTAAGCATAAGAAAACAAGTGGCTGTATTAATATAAGACAAAATAGACTTTAAAAGGAGTACACTGGAGATAGACTTTTCATTGAAGAGGGATAGTTCTTCAAGAAGATACAATCCTAAACGTGTCTTCATCAAATACCAGCTTCAAAATACACAAGGCAAAAACTAACAGAGGAGGTATAGACCAGTCTACAATCAGTTGAGGATTTTAATGAACCTCTTAGCAACTGATAGGCAAAAATATTGATGATTTGAACAAAAATTATTTGGACAAAATTGATATTGTTAGATCACCACATGCAGTTGTGGTAGAATAGACATTATTTTTCAAGTATGTATGAAACATTCATCAAAATAGACTATATGCTTGGCTATTAGCCACAATGGAGTTAAGTTAAAAATCACTAACAAAAAGGGGTCTAGAAAAGTCTCAAATATTTGGAAATAAAACAATACATTATTTTAACTGAATAAAAACAAAATCATAAAATGTGGAAATTTTTGGGATGTAGATGAAGCAGTGCTTAGAAATTTATAGCTTTAGAAGCCTATATTAGAGGGGTGCCTGTGTGGCTCATTGGGTTAAAGCCTCTGCCTTCAGCTCAGGTCATGATCCCAGGGTCCTGGGATGGAGCATCATCCCAGCCTGCTTCCCCGCGCCCCCTGCCTACTTGTGATCTCTTTCTGTCAAATAAACAAAAAATCTTTAAAAAATAAGCCTATATTAGAAACAAAGGATGTTTTAAAAATCAATGATCTGTTTCCATTTTAACTAGAAAAAGCATCTAAAAACTGTAAGTAGAAAGAAGGAAATACTGAATATCACAGCAGAAATCAGTGAAATAGAAAATGAACAATAAAATTAACAAAGCCGGGCGCCTGGGTGGCTCAGTGGTTTAAAGCCTCTGCCTTTGGCTCAGGTCATGATCTCAGGGTCCTGGGATGGAGGCCCGCATCGGGCTCTCTGCTCAGTAGGGAGCCTGCTTCTCCCTCTCTCTCTGACTGCCTCTCTGTCTACTTGTGATTTCTGTCTGTCAAATAAATAAATAAAATCTTTTAAAAAAAAATTAACAAAGCCAATAGAATGTCAAAAATTTTAAAGGCTAACAATAGTAAACGTTGCAAGGATATGAAGTAATTGAAATTTGCCTGCTGTTGGTAGAAATATAAATGACACAACTACTTTGGAAGGTAGTTTTAGTTTTTTTTTTTTTTTTTTAAGATTTTATTTATTTGAGAGAGAGAGATCACAAGTAAGCAGAGAGAGAGAGGGAGAGGGAGGAGGAAGCAGGCTCTCTGCCTAGCAGAGAGCCCCATGCAGGACTCAATCCCAGGACCCTGAGATCATGACCTGAGCTGAAGGCAGAGGCTTAACCCACTGAGCCACCCAGGCAACCCGGTGGTTTTAGTTTCTTACAAATTAAATCCTGTGAACTGGCAAGATCAGTTCTAGGTATTTACCCAAAAGAAGTGAAAACATTGACAAAAATTATACAAGAATGTTTATAACTGCATATATTTATTCATAGCCCCAAACTAGAACCAAGCAATGTGTCCATTAATAGGAGAATGGATTTTAAAATTTTGCTGTATTTTACAATGGAATATTACTTAGCAATAAAACAGAACAAACCATCGACTTCTACATGAATTTAATCATTTAAAAAATTTTTTTTAATTTAAAGATTTTATTTATTTGACAGAGATCACAAGCAGACAGAGAGGTAGGCAGAGAGAGGGGGCAGGAAGCAGGCTCCCTGCTAAGCAGAGAGCCAAATGTGGGGCTTGATCCCAGGACCCTGGGGCCATGACCTGAGCCTAAGGCAGAGGCTTTAACCCACTGAGCCATCCAGGCGTCCCTCCTACATGAATTTAAATACAAGTGAAAGAAGTCAGACACGAAAGAGACTTATAATTCCATTTATATGAAGCTTAGCAATAGGAAGAAATAATCAAAACAGGGTTTGCCTGTGGAGAGAATGAAGATTGTCAAGGGATAAAAGGGAATCTGAAGGTAATGGAAATGTTCTGTATCTTGATTGGGGGTTGGTTGTATGGATATAACCATTTACCAAAACTCATTCAAATATATAGATTTAGGATCTGTGTATTTTTCTGTATAAGGATTGTTAAATACAATAGGGTACCCAGTTAAATTGAATTACAGGTAAATAATGAATATATATTCATTTTGAATATATATATCCCATTCCATATTTGGGACACATTTATGGTAAAAGAATGGTTATTTATTTGAACTGAAATTTAATGGGGCTCCTTTATTTGCTAATTCTTGTGACACTGTTCTGTGTGTAATTTAACCTCAATTTAAATGAAATTACAGTGGCACCTGGGTCGCCCATTCAGCTAAGTATCTGCTTCTCGATTTCAGCTCAGGTCATGGTCTCAGTCAGGATCTTTTTTTTTTTTTTTTAAGATTTTATTTATTTATTTGAGAGAGATAGATCACGAGTAGGCAGAGAGGCAGGCAGAGAGAAAGGAGGAAGCAGGCTCCCCGCTGAGCAGAGAGCCTGACATGGGACTTGATCCCAGGACCCTGAGATCATGATCTGAGCCAAAGGCAGAGGCTTAACCCACTGAGCCACCCAGGCGCCTTTCAGTCAGGGTCTTGAGATCAAGCCCCACTCTATGTTGAACATGGAGCCTGCTTATGATTCTCTCACCCTGGGGCACCTGGGTGGCTCAGTGAGTTAGGCCTCTGCCTTCGACTTGGGTCATGATCTCTGGGTCCTGGGATTAAGCCCCACATCCGGCTCCCTGCTCGGGGGAAGCCTGCTTCCTCCTCTCTCTCTCTGCCTGACTCTCTGCCTGCTTGTGATCTCTGTCAAGTGGATAAAATCTTAAAAAAAAAATTCTCTCACCCCTTCTGCCCCTCCACTACTCCCACATTCTCTAAATAAATAAATGAAATTGTAAAATGAAAAGTGTGCATTATGCATCAGGAAAAGGAACACTATTATCTTTGGTCTACTATCTTGAAATCCTAGTATTTGATAGTTAAATTAGAAACACCTGAATACTACGTTTATTTGTTTAGTAGTTTCTAGCTCTTTAATAGTAAATTCTCAAACAGTGAAACCACCCCTATAATCTAGATGCACAGAGTTTCAACACCAAAAAAACTCCTTCCCACTATCCCTTTATATTCAAGCCTCTACCCACCCACCTTTTAGTGACTATATATAGAGTTAAAAGATTCCCATTCTGGTTTTTTTTTTAATTATCTTTTTTAAAGATTTTATTTATTTATTTGAAAGAGAGCATGAGAGGAGAGAGGTCAGAGGGAGAAGCAGACTCCCTGCCCAACAGGGTGCCCAATGTGGGGCTCGATCCCGGGACTCTAAGATCATGACCTGAGCCAAAGGCAGTTGCTCAACCAACTGAGCCACCCAGGTACCATTCAGGTTTTTAAGTGACACGAGTTTTTATTTTTGCAGAGTAGATACTCAGGAGTGGGATTCCTGGGTCATGTGGTAAATGTATATTTATAAGGAATCACTGAGATGATTTGCAGAGTGACTCTATTATTTTGCATTCTCACCAGTATTGTAAAATAATTCCCATTGCTCTGTATCTTTGCCAGTATTTCATATTGGGAGTATTTTTTATTATAGCTATTCTGATAAGTGTGTTGTGGTAGTTTTAATTTGCACTTTGCTAGTGCAGTGATGGTAACATCTTTCACATGCTTATTTATCATTTTTATATCCTATTTTTTATATGCTATATATCCTATATCCATTCATGTCTTTTGTTTTCTTATGCTTAAGTTTTGAGCATTCTTTGCATATTCTGGATACAAATTCTTTGTCAGATAGATATGTGATTTGTAAATATTTTCTTCCAACACATAGCTTGTCCTTTTATTCCCTTAACCATCTGGTAAAGCAAAAGTTCTTTATTTTGATGAAATACAGATTATGAGTTTTTTGTGTAGATTATATTTTGTTACCATATCTAAGAAGCCATCATCAAACTGAAAGAGATGTAGATTTTGTCCTATGTTTTCTTGTAAAATTCTTAATAGTTTTGCATTTTGCATTTATTATTATTTATTTATTTATTTATTTAATTTTTTAAAAAGATTTTATTTATTTAACAGAAGGCAGAGGCTTTAACCCACTGAGCCACCCCGATGCCCCTGCATTTTGCATTTAGATCTAGTTTTAGGTTTTATTTTTGTATGAAGTGTGAGTTTTAATATTGTTTCTTTTTTTTTTTTTGCATACAGATGTCCAATTACTCCAACACCATTAGTTTTTATTTTTATTTCTTTAGCTTTCACCATTAGTTTTTTAAGACTGTCCTTTCTTTATTGAACTGTTTTTGCACCATTGTCAAAAATAGTTGGCCATATTTGTGTGGATCTTTTTGCTGTTTTGTTAATTTATGTTTCCCCTCTGTGATACCACATTATCTTGACTAGTTTGGGTTTATGGTAAATCTTAAAAATAGGGAATGTGATTCCTCTCATTTTATTCTTCTTTTTTTGAAATTGTTTTATCTATTCTCATTCTTTTGCTTTTCCATATAAATGTTAGAATGAACTATTGTTATCTATAATAAAGCTTGTGAGATTTTGATTGAAATTATTTGACTATGATGTGTTTAGGTGTGGGTATTTTGGGATTTGTCATTTTGGGAGTTTCTTATAGCCTCTTATAGCCTCTTGTAGGTTTATTTGCCAGGTTGGGAAGTTTTCAGCCATTATTTCAAATATTTTTCCAGCACTGTCCAGTTCAGGATGGTATGCAGAGTCTTTTCTTTCCAGGGGTCTGATAACAAATGTTAGACATTTCTTCTTATGCCACAGGTCCCTGAAATCTGTTTTTTGTTTTTTACTCCAGTTTATTTTCTCTGCCATTCAGAGTGGATAACTTTTATTGCTCTATCTCCGAGTTCCTTGACTCTTTTCCCATCTTCATTTTCTGTTGAATCCCTTCTGTATGGTTTGGGTTTTTGTTTGTTTGTTTTTGTTTTGTTACTGGTATAAAATTTCCATTTGTTTCTTTATATCTTCTATTTTCTGTCTTAATATTTGTTGCAAGATTATTTCTGATGGCTTGTTCAAGTATTTTTATAATGGCTGCTTTAGAGTGTTTGTCAGATAATTATAGTATTAACGTCATCTCAGCCTCATCTGTTGATTTTTTTTTCTTCCACTAGTTGAAATTTTTATGGCACTTTGTGGAGTAATTTTTTATTGTAGTGGGACATTGTGAGTATTATGAAATTCTGGATCTTGTTCAGATTCTATGGAGAATGGCAATTTGTTCTAGTAGGAAATCAGCCTGATTAGGTTCAGAATGTAATTGCTAATTAACTTCTGTGGGCTATGGTTCCTGTATCAGTTCAGTTTTCAAGGATTGCTTTTTTCTTTGGATTTATTTCAGGTTTGTGCCCCTCAGTAAGGGACCTAGACAGTTTGGGGCCTAGCTGATTGGATAGTTTAGTTCTGAAGATGTTCTGGTATGCTGAATAGGGTCATATCCAAGCATTAGTGACTTGAGGGTTCATAAACAACTTTATGCGGTTGCTTTGCTGTGTCCTTCCCATGCCATGATCTCTGCTGCTTCCTGGTTTCCTAGGGTCCCCTTCTCAAACCTCTGGCCATAAACTTGGGTTTCTTGTTAATCTACATTGTTGCTTTGTCTCATACCTTCATCCTTAGCCTACATCCTAAGCCATGTGGAGGGACAGAAAGAAAAATAGCAGAGGGACTTGTTCTACACTTTTGAAACTACAGGTCCACTAAACAGAGAAAACTTCCCTCCTCTTGTATATAGCTCTTATGGGATTTCATCATTTTTGGCCACCACTGCAGAACTGCTTGGGGGAGAAGTCTTTGGACGCCAATAGGAAGTCTTTGCTCCAACTAACAGAACTATAAATGTAGTAACTTAGTGTTGTTTCGAAGTTCTGTAGAAATCTATGATCTGCGTAGAGATTATTGCTCAAGGGGAAGTAGTATGAGACACATACAGGACAGATAACCCCTGTAAAGTTGAACAACAGTTTGATCTAACTTAATGCCTATGGTGGGAAAACAGTGATGGCTCATCAGACAGTTACTATTTTACTTATCATTTTGGAAGTGGTACTATATTTTCAAAAGTCCAAGCCAAATGGTAGGGTTTTAATTGTTGTGAAACTATGATTAGATGTGAATCTGAATTTCATGTTTATTTATACAATGTTACCCTTTAAAAATACTACTACTGTCCGCCTATATTCAGGAGATACTCTTTTGAATGCCTTTGTTTTTATATTTTTTGTTTTAGCAGTTGCTGTCTTACAAAAAGAATGCAGTTTTCTTTAACAATGCATACAGAACCATTTTCCAAGGAGGAATTAATCTTCATATTAAATTCATTATTTTTTTCCAATAAATTTTGATTGCCTAAAGTGTGCCAGACTCAAGGCATTTGAGTATTATCTGTTAACTTTATTATTTCTCTTGGTTATAGGAATTTAGCAGATTAAGTTGAAACGTACATCTAAATGTTAGTAGTATGTGCTAAGCCTGAACATTATGGTAGAGTTTTTTGTTTTGGTTTTTGTTTTAAACCTGAAATAGGGCTGATTGAGCTAATAGATTGTTTGAACGAACTGGAATCCCATTGATAAGCAGTTTTCTTTTTCTTTCATTTCTTTCCTTCCTTCCTTTTTTCATAACGAAAAATATTAAAGTGCTGTCCTTCTATCTGCATCCATTGGACCAGTTGGTCTCTGCCTGTCTGCTCTTTCTGTGGTTTAATGACAAGTTTATTGTCATACTGTAGGTAATGAGATTGGATAAGGAGGAGAGGAAAAGCATTACAGTTTCTAAAGTTGTTCAGAGGATTTGTATTTGATGAGCATTAGGAAGGTGCTCGATTCCTGAGCTGGAGGACTGAAAGTGGAAACTGAGAAGCTTACCTAGTCTGTCAGTACAACATATGGTGGCTTCTGTGGGGAAGGAAACAAAACTCTAGATAAAGATTGGGTAGTGAGGTGTTATAATACATAACTTGCTTATACCAGCATGTAAACAGAAGAGGCTGCTCTGAGGGAGTGGTGATGGGCCACTGCAGAGTTCTCTTAGGTGAGAGGCTAATTCTAGAGAACACGGGAAAGACAGGGAGTCCCTCATAGGTGCTCGAGATCTAGGTCAAAGTCCAGTGTGCAGAAGGGCCAGCAGAAGGTAATCAGGAAGCCAGCATAGAGGAAATGTTTCCAGAGTATCTGGGTCAAAAAGTCTGATTCAGCAAAAATTCCTCGTACTTCCTGCCTAAGGCCAGAATTGTTTGTGCTGACAGTTGGAGGAGAGGGTGTCATGGACATGGCTCAAGCCATGGCTCAAGCCAGGCATTCCACAGTGACTGCATGGAGTCATCAGTGATGTCCTAGAATAAGGCATTGGGAATGAAAAGGTGAATATAAAATATTTCAAAGGAATGAAGGGAAAGACTTCACAATAGGGAATCTAGGAAATGAAGGGGAGAAAGGCAATGTTTAGTTGTCCAGGAACTAAGTAAGGGATTCTGACAGAAATTGGTGGTTGTGAAGCTACTTGAGTGGAAAAAATAAATTATTTTCTCTTTGCTGATGTTGAGATGTTAGTAGTTCTGCCATGGATGTGACAAGAAGCCACTAAGGGCCTTTGATTAACTTCTACAAAATAAAGAGGACTGAAGCCATATTAGTAGGAGCTATGGAAATAGTTAGAAAGGACACATTAGAAGCACATTCAGACCACATATGAGGTATTCAACAGCACACACACTGAATATAAAGCTGTTATTGTGTGGCAAAGATTGATAGTAAAGAGGCAGCTTTGATAGAAGAGTATGTTTGAGAAGGTGGGATAAATGGGATCTGGGGTTTTGTGGAGAGGTAAAAAAAATAAATTAAAAAAAGCTTTTTTATTGCTTCTGATTAGAGGGGGAGAATTTTGGAAAGATAACAGAGGCTCATGTTGGTTTTAGTCTTTATTTCCTATAAATTGAGGTCATGCATAGAGAATGAGGTAAAAGAAGAATTTGGAGTTAATGCAAATATCTGGAAATAAATACTGCAAATGTCTTTATAAAGTAAAGTAACGGATAAGAACCACAAGGAGGACCTTCACATATTAAGACCTTTCCAATTTCCTAGTATCTCCTCCCTCTGGTGAGTTCTCCCATTTTCTGGTCCTGAACACCATTCTTTCCCTTTCATTCCTCAAGTCCTCTAGCTCTGAATCCAGTAATTGTTAGGTTCACAATATTCCTTTCAATTGATCAAACTGATAGACAGAAATCAGGTGAAGATTTTGAAACAAATTTTATTGGAAGAATTTTGATACAATTATTTATTCTTTTTAAATACACCTGAAGTTAAAATATATACATGAATATCTTCAAGTAGAAAAAAAAATGAAATATACATGATGGATTCATTGTATATTTAGGCAAATCATAATTGCTCACTTTAGCACATCCAAACCAAATTACAACACAGTCCTTGAAATCTGACATTCCAATCTAGCCTTGTATTCAAATGTTTGTTTAGAAATGTCTTGGTGCCAAAATCTTCATATAGAAATCAAATCCAAAGTCAAACTTGGCCACGTGATTAGAAACCATTAAAGACAGGGAGGTAAAGTGTTGTAGGGGTGTTTGGAATATATCGAGAAGGGATTTGGCAATTTTTAATTCACAGTATTTCCGATATTAAAGATCAATTCTGTTTATTGATCAAACTCACAAGTGTTGGGGCAAAATATCACTTGGGAAGAAGTATCACAGAATTTTTGCTATTAGAGGAAAATGTGATTATTTGGCAAACTCCTGACAGGATACATCTAGTTCAAAACAGAATCTTCACTGAGGCTAACTGATACATGGTATGTGGTACCTTAAACAAAATTCCAATATTAAAATTCAAAATAAAGCTTTTTCCTTTTTTACTAGTAAAAAGGGGGAAATTTTACCATGGCAGCAGCAATTAAAAGATGAAAAATAAGAAATATAGAGAAGCTCTACTAAAATTTGGTATTTAGAGGGGAAAAAAGAAAAAAAGAAACTGTTCTAGGAATATTTAAATCACTAAATGAATGTATGTAGTGTTTTGTTTGTTTGTTTGTTTTTTAGAAGCACCTTCAGGTTATACCCCTGAAAGAGTTTTGGATAATAATATATCTGGAGATAAATGAAACAAGGTATGTCATACACAGATCCTTAAAGTAATATCAATATGGCAGTTTTCTATAGAAACCAAGGAGGCAATGTGGTTTCTCATTTGGCAATACATAATGTAAAAATTCAAGTGACCCAGCTTCCAGTCTCAGTTCTGCCAAATTTCTATCCAAAAACATGGATAACACCTCTTTATGTCTACTGTGCCTGGATTAAAATAGCGAAGCAGCTCACAAGGCTCCTTGAAAAATAATGGCCAAAGTGCATACAAAGTCACTTTTTTGTGCAAAAATGCCAAAGAAAAGGTGAGGTGTCTTCTGTAATAATAAATCACTGATTCTATCTGTCCCCAACCATGAGTTTTGTATTCACTACTACCTACAATATTTACTCACTAGGTAATCATTTACTGAGCATGTAAGTGGAAGTTCATACTAAGTTTGGGGATAATGAGATAGATGATGAGACAAAGACATTCTTTTCTACAAACTTTCCAATATCATCAGATTTGCCAAGTACTAAATTTTCAAAGCCACGGAAAGAGTTCAAAATTCAATACTATTACTAAGCATAGACTGCTACTAATTATGAAATAGATTTCTTCCTCGGAAAGGTATCTATAAAATGTAATGTTGTACATCCTCAGATCCCTCTCAAGCAGCACAAATTATTCTTGGAAGATAATTCCCTCAACAATCATGTTAACCTCTCTTAGCCAGGATGGAATCCGTTTCTCTTTACTTACAGACTGGCAAGGACTCGCTTCTGAGTCAGTCCCTTTTTTAAGCAACTTTGAGCATCAATAAAACTTTCTTTTGTAAAGGTTTTAAAAATTCTTAAAGGAGTTCTGATTATTCTTTTTAGTCTGCAGTTTA
This sequence comes from Mustela erminea, assembly GCF_009829155.1. NCBI lineage: Eukaryota > Metazoa > Chordata > Mammalia > Carnivora > Mustelidae > Mustela > Mustela erminea. The sequence goes on from NC_045623.1 coordinate 23,914,104, forward strand.
AATTCAATGGCAAAGGTAGGAAATAAGCATGAGAGCACTGAATGAAGGAATGAGTTTAAGCAATGTCTATGTAACAACTGCTACCCCATAATCAGTTTTGTCATGCTAATTGTTCACTGATTTTATTGGAGAGTCTGTTCAAATCTGCTACAACCTCTTGTATTTTTTTTTACCACTGTAGAATGATATACATAAAACGGAGCCGTCATCAGAAAAAGCTCTGGATTTAAAGTCAGTGCGTTACCACTGGCTATCCCTTAGGCAAGTCATTTAAATTCTCCCACAACAGCTTCCTCATCTGTAAAATGCGGTGATGGTTACGAATTCCTTCCCCAGGGAGGGAATTTGAAAATGCTCCGTCTATCATAAAAGCATGCAAAATTTCTTTCTTTATTGAAATGTGAGGCTTTCAAATGTGACAACATGGAGAAGACCATACAAAGACACAGAAATACTTAATGAAGGTTGAATCCCACCCTTTCCATATAATTTGTAGTTGGGAAATAGTTAAATACAAACCAAAGATGTCCTCATCAAAAAGACTCACATCCATTTGGCCTTTACATATAATGATACTTCTCAGCAGATACCTTTTTTGATACATAATTTTTCACTGTAAATAAGTCTATCTCCATGGTAGAGATCTGGATCACTAAGGCTGCTGGTGGGTCATGTCTTGAGACAATCTTCTTCTATTAATAAAACTTTTAATGACTGTTCTCAAAAAATAAAATTTCTCTCTCTCTCTCTTTTTTTTTTTTTTGCCAAAGTTCTTGTGAACTGGAAAATTATTTCTGTTTTGAAGATGGTAACAGAAAGAAAAAAGTTCAATTTTATCAAGGTAATGCTTTTACGTTGAGAGTAAGCAATTTAACATTTGGGGTTCTGGTAAGACTTCAAAATTTCACCCTACTGAATTAAAAGACTTGTTTTGTTCTCTATTTCATTTAATGCCAAATTTTGTGTGGTTCTGAGGATAAATGTTAAAAATCCAAAAACCTCCCCAGTAAATGAAAACTGAAGTATCAAGACCGAAATGATATGACCTGTGAGAATTAGCCTGGTTTCTAGAAAGTACCAGCTCACAGACTATAAACAAAATAAAGAAACTTAGCAATCCTTAAACTGGATTTAGCCTTGGGCAATTAACAGAAAAATTCACTCACAAGTTAAAAGTATCCAAAGTACAGAAATCATCATATTTTAAAAATCAGGAACTGGTTTCATAAGAGTAAAAAAGTAAAAGTACAAAAATTATTATTTTCCATAAAGAATATTCTAAGCCTCATAATGGAAGTATGGAAATAATATTCTGAACTTCATATTTATGAAAAATAAGACAATAAAACTCCATTATAAAGTGCCTTAATGTACCAAAAATGGAGGTCAGCTTTCCTTTATTTACAAATGCTTTTTCATCACATTTACAGAAAGGCAAATATTACACTGGTGAGGCAGCACAGTAGAATAGAAAGAACTTGACTTGGAGTCAGAAGACCTGGATTCTAGTCTTGGCTTTGCCACTAATTATCTCTGTGACCTTGAGTAAATGACAGCATTTCTGGGCTTCAATGTTCTCATCTGTAAAATGAGAGGTAGAACGAGACTGCTTTTAAGGACAGTCCCTTAGATGTAAAATTCTGTGTTCAGCAATGACGTATTTTTGTTCTTAAATCCCAGCATTATATGAGGATGACACCATATTAGTAATCTTTATAAAATTGATAATTCCATAGGTAAAAACATTATAGAACTCTGATCAACTGCATTTGGAGTCACCAATTGGGCTGTTTTATAAGGTGCACAAGTCACAGTATTTTGGTTACTGGTGTCTACACGGAGGCTTTGAAGAATGCTGAAGCATCTGGAGACAAGGGACATTCCGATGTCACTAAACGTCTGCTGCTACTTGCTTATGCCTCTGCAGAAAACCGCTTGGCGATGACAGGAATACAGAGATACAGTTGAACTACACACTGTCCTTCACAAAGTGCACAGGGAGTCAGCAAAATAAAGCCACACATATGGTAAGCCCTTTGAGTAATATAATCTAGATTTTAAAAACACAAAACTAAAACAGGTGTATTTCTGTTTGGGGATGTTTACTAAGCAAGGTAAACGTTCCCAGAGCAAAACAAATTTGTTCTCCAGGGAATACTCTGATTTTTAAAATACCAGCAAACTTATACTCAGAGACTCACTGCCTAACCTTAGAGACATCTCCCATCTATTACAACAATCAGGTAGTTTCTCAGTGAAATTACCTACTTTAGCAATAGACCTGTGCCAAAAACACAGGTGAGACAGAATATTTGTTAGAATGAGAACAAAATTGCTTTTTCTCACACTCATTTGTTACTGCTGCACACACAGGTTTCAGGACATTTAATTGAAGCATAAATGTTAATGCCAACCTGCCAAATGATACGAGCTGGAAATCTCTTAAATAAGGTGCAAAATTAGAGTTCCATATCAGTCTAATCATCTGTATGCTCGATGCCTTATCAAAGACAAAACACATATGTATGCACTTGTGTATTCAGAGTATAGTTAAAATGATGCATACTTTCACATAGAATGGAGGGCCTGATGAAAGGCAGAATTCGACCTTCAGAATGCACTGTCAGGTATACAGGCCAGTGCAAATACTGTCTCCATATGTGAACAATCAGTACAATTAGATATAATACTAGCTTTTAAAGGCACACATCCTTCATCTACATCTGACATTTTCCACGATATGCCAAAATGCACAGAATATCCCAGGCTTGGTAGCGGATACAAACTTCCAAATGGCCATTTACACATATAATGAAAAAAACAGTATATTATCAGAACATTTCTTTTTATACTTTCCCTCCCCAAACTCTCAAGAACTGTTTTAGTTAAACACATTCTACTGCAGGAATTCTTAGCTTTAGAACTGCCTGGCAGCAAGTAAACATGTTTTGAAAATACTGCTTAATCTGCAAAAAGGGGACTATCAACAGCTCATAGCAATCTGCAGCAGTTTGGGAAAGCATAAAGAAAGTAGTCCAGTTCTCCTAATACACTTTAGTTCATAAATTGTAGATCAGAAATAAGGAGAAAGATATTCTAAAACTTACACAAAATCAACAGCGATTTCTGCCCCATCAGTGAAAAGTGCTTATTATTGGCCTACATTCTAAACAATCACATTTCCATCCTGCAGAGTTTTTTCCCCCCAAGAATTCTCGTTTTTTTTTAAAGTTAAGAGGGAACATACATTGTGATAAAATGAAGAACAATGGGTAAATAGCTTTCCAGATCAGTATTTCTTCAAAAACACAGAGAATATTTGAGTGTTCAAGCACTTGCATCTCAAATCACAATTTTATTTTTCAAATACACAAAAACCTAGAAATCAACTTATTAACTTCTAAGACACCTGTTTTATCACAACTGATCTGTATCTTCAATAGTTCAAACAATAAAATGTTGCTTTTAGGATTTCTGAAAGCAACTGTATTTGTGCAATGCTTGCACAGGAAAACAAATTGTATGACTTGGCATTTGAAGAATGAAAAAACAAAGTAACATTGTCATAACCATTTCTGCCTTCCCTCTACATTGCCTTTCGTTAATAAAATCCATAGGGGCTCCTGGGTGGCTCAGTGGGTTAAGCGTCTGACTCTTGATTTCGGCTCAGGTCACTGTCTCAGGGTTGTATGATAAAGCCTGGTGCCAGGCTCCATGCTGGGCGTGGAGCCTGCTTAAGATTCTTTCTCTCCCTCTCCCTCTGCACCCCCCACTAGAAAAAAATTTTTAAAAAAATCCATAAAAATAGCAAGGAGACACACAGGGAAGTTTTCACAGACACAGTAGCTTTCAGAGAAATTTGGGATTTAGCAAATGTTTTAAGTAAGTCAGAACAATCATCTATATAACATGTGTTTGCAGAGTTCTGAAAACACAGTCCATAGCATAATGTGATAACTGAATTTGATTTAAAAAGCAAAGTAACACCTACTTTTTGATGAGACCGAGTAGTAAGAGAAAACTTTTCATGTATTTAAACCTAGGCTGGAAGTACACACAAAGACAATCAGTATACATCACTTAGAAGAGTCTTACACTTTGTACAGATTATAGAATTATCCATTGGAAAAAACCATTCACATGACCTTTGATGGTACATTTTTATGCTGGCAAATACATTTTCTGATACAAAGGCACTTTGAAAACCCAATATGGTTTGGTTCATAAGTTTGCAAGGTACAAACAATTTTACAAACATATGATTATACTGAAGAATGTCAACCATTGTGACATTACATATAAAACGATTTCCATTTTTTTTTTAAATAACACTAGTTTTGTGTAAATGAAAGCAGTGGTTTCCAGCAGCTTCAGTGAAGACTTTCCAGATGACTGGACGCCCAGCATCTGGATTTGTACTGGCTAGGATGACGACTGGGAGTGAGGGCATTTTTGAAATGGAAAAAAAAAACAGTAAACAAAAAACAACATTCTGGGACAAAACTACAAACGTCAGAAATCAAAATGGTTTGGAGGGAAGAGCACAAAAGACAAGACCAAAAGTCCAAGAGAGATCCTCTTAATTTTGCTCCCTTAGGTGTGCACTCTTGGCCGAGCGCGGACACTACCTGGTCTACTTGGCGCTGGGGAATTGTAGTGATGAGTTTTCTGTTTTAAAAAGCTAGCTACAACATTTTGAATTGTACAGTACCGGAAATATTAGGTCCCCCAAGAAGGATAACTTCTTTCATTTGTTACATGGCCGCAAAATCAATCTGTACATAAAGCTGTCTCACTCCAGCCTGAAAAGTTAAAAAAAAAAAAAAAAATCAGAAAATCGAACCAACCAATAGCAGCCTATACATTTTAGAAAAGTAACAGAAAACAAAACAAAACAAAAAAATCTCATTTTTTTGAAAAAAGAAAGCATTATTTTTCTTTTCTGTCTCTGGAAAATAATTCTCCATTCTTCATCAGAAAGGGCCAGTCATTCTATCTTAGAAATAATTATATTCATAATTGCAAAAAGATCCTCCATTTACCTCTACAGAAGCCATGCTCTTCATTATAAACAGTGTCCAAGTGAAATCCAGAACAGTAAGGTTACCCAGCTACTGGTACTCTGCTAGCAAACAGCACAGTGCTTGCCTAACTGGCTACTAAAATCATAAACTGATTCAGTCTCAATCTTCCTATGACAGACGATGAGCAAACACTTAAGGAGGACCATCTGTTGGTTATTTAATTACATTCTAACGCCTCTCTTCAATTTTGGATATGAACCCGCTATTCAAGGACTGCTCTCAAAATTGCTCCCAGCTCTCCTATATTATCAATTGTTGTACATTTGTTGCCTACGATTCCTTTTCTCTGTTCTCTCTTGAACGCATTTCAACTGAACTTTTGCCACCCAGCACTTTGCAGAGCTGTTGGTCAAGGTCACCTCCAAGTTGCTTGGACCAGTGCTCACCTGTCCATCCTCTAAACATTTACTCTAAAGGCAAGGACACAGGCACATACTCTTCCCTACTGAAACACTTCCCTCTTGCTTGGCTTTCAGAGAAGACTCACTGGTAACCTTCTACCTCAATTATCAGTCTTCCTCAGTCTCCTTTGCTGGTTCTTCCTCCTACCTTTGAGCACTTAATACTGAAATACTTAAAGGCTCAGTCCTCACAGATTCCTTCTTTTTCTCCATTTGTTCCCTAGCTGGTCTCGTCTAGTATCCAGACTTTTAGTACGATGTGCATGCTCACACCTCCCACACTTGCACCCCCCCACTGGGACCTACCTGCCATCTACTTCACAGTTCTACCTAGATGTCTGACCTCCTCCCTGAAAGCCTGGTGATCTTGTATATTCTATGGCTCAATGCCATCCTCAGTGTTACAACATAAAGACCTTTCTTTCTCTCACACCCATTAGGAAATCCTGTTTGCCTTACTTTCAAAGTAGCCCAATCCCAGAACCTGACCATTTTACATCACCTCCATTGCTATGTTTACTGTCACTCACCCGTTATAACATAATCTCTACATAACAAGGATTCCGTCTTTTTTTTTTTCCATTGCTGATTCCTAGTACCTGAAATAGTGCCTGGCCCATAGTAATTGCTCAATAAATGATTACTGGAAGAACAAAAATTCTATTAAATTCCTTTCAAACAAAAATAACTTTTAAAAATTAAAGCATACAGTAGTTACAATAAGCATTTTCTTGCCAGTATCAAAGAATAAAAGGTAAATTAGAATATTAATGGAAAGAGAAAAAAATCAGGGATTAACACTACAGTAAATTCTAGCATGGCCTTTTTTTCTTAGCATTCAAATGGGCGCACAACACGAATCAATGTGTGAGAGGAGCAGGAACTTCTCAAATGGGATAAAAAGCTGAGTAGACCCTAGAAGCTTATCAGCACAGAAGAGGTTTTAGCTTTCTTGCCTCATTAAAAAAAGTAATAAAGGGGCGCCTGGGTGGCTCAGTGGGTTAATGCCTCTGCCTTCAGCTCAGGTCATGATCTCAGGGTCCGGGGTTCTCTGCTCAGTGGGGAGCCTGCTTCCTCCTCTCTCTGCCTGCCTCTCTGCCTACTTGGATCTCAGTCTGTCAAATAAATAAATAAAATCTTAAAAAAAAAAAAGTAATAAAAAGGAAAAAAATGATAGTAATAATAATAATAATAATAATAATGAAATAAAATTTAAAAATCCTTGCTTTGGTCAAGTTAAAGCTCTGCAAAACTGCTTGTTATTCAAATTTATGGAAACTACATTTAAGAGCAGCCTTTCCTTAAAGAGGCTTACGGCAGAAAAAAGACAACTCAACATCTGCATGATTTTGAGCTAAGATTTAAAATCAAATCTCAGTTTTTCTCATTTTAAAGCATTGATTCATACCAAGTTTCCCTATCTCATAAAATTGTTCTTTGTTCATCTAATATTTGACATGTATTTAATAAACCCTTGTTACATCCCAGGACTGTATATGAATATATGAGAAAGGATTTCATATGCTGAAAAGGCTATTTAAATAAACTATTATGACTCGTTGTACGTATATCTGATTTACTCAACTGAGATGGTCTCTGAAATAAGTAAGGAACTCTTCTGCAAAATTCTTCTATATCTAACCTTAAGAAAAAAACTACTGCCCCAAGTAAATTGGCTTAATTCCTTTTCTCCTTTTCTCTTTTAACAAAATTGTTAATGAAAGTAAAATGGGCAAAGTAAGTTGGTTTCCTATTACTATCCCTGCCACTTCCCTCAGCCCCAGCCTAACACAGTGAAGACAGTAATAAGAAATGAAGTTAGCCCAAGGCAATTTAAAAAAAGAGGAAAAACAAAGAGTCTAGGTAAATTGATCTTTGCATAATCATGAGTTAATTACTCAAGCTTGTATCTTTCCCCTGAGGGGGTACAGCTTTCCATAAAAAGTCAGTCTAACAGAAAAAGTCATTTTGCTTCATCCAGCTGTCCTGAGGGGGATGGCTTCAAGTTTTCCACCCTCCCATATTCCTTTCTCAATTTCCTTCAAAGTAGAAAGAAAAGCAGAATTTCCAAAGAATCCTATAGTGAGTCACCTACTCCCTGAATGCAAACTAGGTTTTCTATAGTTTATCCACACCATAAACACAAGACAAATACTCTAGCAGATCAAAACACGGCTCCGTTGCAGCAAACACTACTGCTGGGATGGCACTGGGAGCTGGAGCCTGGTCTTTAAAAGCCTTGTCTTTAACAAGTGAAAACCATATAAGATTGTGTCTTATATCATGGGAGTCATGTAAACCATGATTCAGTCAATACTTTTTGAATCATTAAGACATTTTTAACACAATACGCTCCTAAGACAATAAATGTGAACCTGGTGCCATAGACTTAGGATACCCTCATTATCAATATTCATCGCTGCGGAAAGGAAACAAATCAGGAGTAAAAAAAAAAAAAAAAAAAAAAGAAAGAAAGAAAAGAAAAAAATCACGCAGGAATACGGCTACAGAAAATTATTGGTTTGTCTATATTCTCTACCAATTCCACAGAAACTTTATACTTTAGTTTTCGACTGAACATATAACATTAATCTTTATCCCTTTAAAATGAAGTCTTGAAAACTGCCTTCGTCCTCCACGTGAAACCTAAATCGTCTCAGAATTAGTGAAACAGTGAGTGAGTATGATGAAACGGTAAGTCATGAGCAGTAACTTGGGCCTGGCTTCCTTTTTCTATAAACTACAAATAGCAGCACCTGTTCTGCAGGAGGCTGGGGCGAGGCGTTAAGCAGCTGTCGCAGCGCCTGGCACATGCTGGGCTCTCACTGAAGGCCCGGCTGCTGTTGCTGCTGCTGTTTCTGCTCTCTACCAACCAACCAGTGAGGGCTTAAACCTTGTGGCTTAATTAAAAACAACGAACCTAGGGGCCTGTTGGCCTCCCATCCCATGGCCATTTACTCCAACCTCCTCAGGAGGTTAAGTTCTGGTGGGCATCAAGCACACAGGATGAAGAAAATGGAAAACTGGCTAAGGAGAAGTTGCAGAGTTGGCAAGCAGAACTGACACTTAGGACAGATGAAAACCTTCTACAGACAGGAAAACAAACAAAGGGTGGAAGACTAGCTAGCCCCCAGAAAAGGGGTAAGTAGCTTCTCCCACTCTCTGCCCTTCCCCTCCAGCAGACGGAGGCTGGGCGGGGTCAGCAGTCAGGCCGGAAGGGATCAAGAGCATGGAGGCTGGTGAGGCTCCTGAAACTCGGGGAACTCCCATCTGGGCACAGGAGGAGGCTTTCTGGTTCCTTCCTGGGTATCAGTGTGAACTTCTATTTTGAGGCTAGAGACTACAGCACCAAAAGCTGAAGCAGGAATCAGGGGGTTCAGGACTTAATATGCAGAAGAGGAGAAAAGATGAGGAAATCACAATAGAAGTTCTATCAGGGGGGCGCCTGGATGGTTCAGATGGTTAAGCCTCTGCCTTCGGCTCAGGTCATGATCCCAGAGTCCTGGGATCAAGCCCTGCATCAGGCTCCCTGTTTGGTGGGGAGCCTGCTTCTCCCTCTCCTTCTACTGCTTCCCTTGCTTGTACTCTCTCTTTGTGTCAAATAAATAAATAAGATCTTTTAAAAAAAAAGTTCTATCAGGGAGCAAAGTAGGTTTGTCTTCTGTGCTTTGTGGAACTGAAGAGGGTACAAGCATATTCTAGATTTTTCTTCTAACATTATTTCTAACAAAATAGTATACTAAAAAATTAACAGATGGTATCAGTAAGTTTAAAAGACACATAAAATGTTAAACTGCCATCTTAATCTTAATCTTCTGGTTCATATATTAAATACAAAAAATATCTATTTCATCAATTCCTGAAGGATAACTCCTTTTTAAAGAGTTAGTGCAGGGGAGAATGGAAGAGAGAACTTTTTCTATGTCAACAGAAAACCTTGTAGTTTAAAAACTGGATTATCCCTTACCTAATAATCCTTAAGGAATCTTAGTTCACCCAGTCACTTATTTTACTCTCTAGTAATGCACAGCTTTAGCTGGCCATTAAAGACTTATACCAGGAAAAATGAGAATAAAACCATGCTTAATATTCAGTTCTAAAATAGTCATGCAGCTTCGAGTTTTATCAACAGAAAAGAAAGCTGTAATTCTCAAACTGATGTTGGTTTTTTCAGTTTTAAAGTTGTCTTCACAGATATTTTAACAAGGACAACTTTTTAAACCAAAACTATCATTTAAATTCTGATTTAAGATCAGTTATAAGGGTGTCTGGGTGGCTCAGTTGGTTGATCATCTGCCTTCAGCTCATGTCAAGATCCCAGGGTCCTGGGATCGAGTCCCACATCGGGCTCTCTGCTTAGCAGGGAGCCTGCTTCCTCCTCTCTCTCTCTCTGCCCGCCTCTCTGCCTATTTGTGATCTCTGTCAAATAAATAAATAAAATCTTAAAAAAAAAAAAAAGATTGTATCAGTCATTTGCACTTTAGTGAGAATGGTTAATCAGAGATTTTACTCAAACAGGTCATGATCTCAGGGTCCTGGGATCCAGTCCTGCTGAGCAGGGAGCCCGCTTCCCCGCATCTCTCTGCCTGCCTCTCTGCCTTCTTGTGATCTCTCTCTGTCAAATGGATAGGTAAAATCTTAAAAAACAGCAACAACAACAAAAACCAAAAAGTATTAACTTATTACTGAGTAAATCCTTCTTTTAGTCTTTCGGAGCTTCAATTCTGCATATGTTGGAACTAAAATAATGATCACTAAGCAATTTGAAAATAATGAAAGGTATGGAATATAAGTCATTAGTAGGGTGATTCCTCCTCCCCTCTGGAAAAAAATGTGTTGAACCATCTTCACTGTAAGGCCCTACTCTGCAAGGAATGAAATAGAGTGGGCTTGACCTTGGTTGATGAAAGGGCTGAAAATATTCTTCAGAGCTTAAAAATTTCAAAACCCCAATACAGATTCCAAAACCAAAGAAGCAGCTGAATAAACTTTCAGCTTCAGCCATTTTAAAAGCCAAGATGTCTAAGGTTTCCAGAAGAAGCCTCCTCCACCTACTGCAGTTGCGACTTCAGCAGTTCCTAAGCCCGGACACAGCTGCTTGCGCATTTCTAAACCTAGAAACAGCATTCCTTTTCAGAGGGAAAACCATGACTAAGTGCCCAAGTCTTAGGAGAGTACTGCGGCATGTCCGAGAGGTCAACAGAAGCTCACACTAAGGAGGGCAGAAGGACTAGGAGACAGGGGAAAGGAGAGAGCGATGATCTAGAAATGACAGTGAAAAAGCAAGGTTATTGCAGCCACATTCTCCTTTTGCCTCTAAAACTCCTCCTGTTTTGAGATGTGAGAAGGATTCAGACATACTGTGCAGGTCTTGCATGCCTCATTACGACATGACAGTCATACAGACTTCAAAGTGTCTGTTAAAGAGACCCAGTTCTTGAAATTCTGGAGTAAGCGGTACAGCATACAGCTTCCCAGTAGAGTAAGTCTTGCTGTTGCCTACATAAAATTATTTCATTATTTATCCCCAAAGGAACATAACCATACATTTCTCATTATTAGAGAAGAGAGATCATTTAATTTATGCTAAGATCCTGAATTTAAACTGCATATTATGTTCTGTTTTCCATGTCTGAAGATACAATGTGTCTGTTGCTCTTCCTCTCATCCTTTTCCCCACCTTCTTTCCCTCTTTGTGTGTGTGTGTGTGTGTGTATCTCTATTTCTATATATCATTACCACCTTTCATGCTGTGGTTAAACAGACCAATGGGAACCCAACCATATTTTTTCATACTTAGCACATGTAAAGATGGTGTTGGTCAAATACAGTTTGAAGAATTTGTTTATTTAACAAATTTTTTATACACATACATTTTTCTTAAGCATTGAGAATGGAAAATCATGACGTTCGGAAGAAACCTGCAGATAAATATGTGTATCACAAGATGAAGTTATGCAGCTTAGAGGGGTCTTTAGGCTTCAGAGAGAAAGTAACAACTAAATTGGGCCTTTATGTTAGAGGAGAGGATCTTTGTCCCACACAGAAAAGTAAACAGTCTACAGGGGTATGAGGTATATAGGAATGAATACTGGGAGGCTTGAAAAGTTAATGGGGTCATACTAGAAAGTTTGGGTTTTATCCTGGTGACAATGGGGAACCTCCAGTTTTTGTTTTTTTAACTTATTTTGAAAAATAAAATCAACTATCTTTAATATTTTTGCCACATTTGCTTTATTTCTCTATATTTACTTATGATCTTTGTACTTCTGTTGAAACATTTGAAATTAGACATCCTGATCCTTTGCCACTAACTCCTTCATGGATCTGGTAAGAATGGGGACATTCTTCGATAACCACAATCCATTATCACACCCAAGAAATCTAACACCTACACAATTATTATGAACTATTATGCAGTCCATATTTAAATTTCCCAATTACCCAATAATTTCCTCTGTGCCTGTTTTTTTCCCCCCAATCTAAGATTCAGTTAAGGATAAAACACTGCATTTAATTGTGAAGTCTCCTCTAATCTAGCATAACCTCCCACTGTTCTTCCCCCCTTTGTAGGCTAACAGTCTCGTACAAGTTTCTACAAGCTGGGTTTCTCGGGTGGTTTGCTACTGATTAGACTCACATTAACCATTTCCGGCAGAAGTACCACACACTCTCACTGCATCACACCAGAGGCACAGGCCAGTTTTTAAGAACACATTTTTAAGGCATGGAAACAGTTCCTCATTAGATCTACGTGTTAGATAATTTTGGCAGCAGTGTCAACAACCAGATTTTTCACCAAATATTTCCAGCAAACTAGAATGAAAAAAGAATTTGTATTCTCTCACTCTCTCCTTAGATGTTGTTGACGTGATGTTCTTATTCTCCCAACAGATACCTAGTTGATTATCAGTCATATGACTATGTCAACTTCAGACAGCATAGCATCAAGTAAAGTGATTTGGCTGCAAGCTATGCACTAATTTATGATTCCAAATACAATAGCATATTAAGCTTTTAAATCTCACAAAACTATGGCTTTGCTATCACACAAAAATGTTAACATAGTCTACTTTTAGCTAAAGCCACTGACAAGGCATTATTCTTATTCCAAATGTTATTTTAGTTCTTGGCTTTAAACAGCATTTAACATGTCTTATAAGGAGTATGCAGTAAAGGAGAATCTACTTTTTCTTTCTTTCTTTCTTTCTTTTTTTTTTAAGATTTTTATTTATTTATTTGACAGAGATCACAAGTAGGCAGAGAGGCAGGCAGAGAGAGAGAGGAGGAAGGAGGCTCCCCACTTGAGCAGAGAGCCCGATGCGGGGCTCGATCCCAGGACCCTGAGATCATGACCTGAGCCGAAGGTAGAGGCTTTAACCCACTGAGCCACCCAGGCACCCCGAATCTACTTTTTCTTAAAGGAATTCCAATCAGTATAATGACAGAACGAGACTATCTTCCTTAAGCGTATTAGCTAAAATAAGAACTCCCAATTTTGACTATATGGTTGAAAGAAAGTACTGTTACGTTTCCTTATAGTATTGGGGGTGTGTGTGTGTGTGTACGTGTATTTATATACATACATATTTAACATGCTAAGTAGTAAATATTTCTTAAACTAGTAGATAAGATAAATTCAAAGAGTTTTAAGAGTTAGTGAAAAAGTCATACCTGAGTAAAAATATTATGTGTTTGGCTTAAAATCCACCTGGCATCAGCATCAGGGGCTACTACTAATTTCAAGGTCCCAACATAAACATCAGAACATAAGGTCCAGAAATGCTGTTCTTGTAAACTGTAAACTCCTTGCAACTGCTGCACCTGGAAGAGAAAGGGCAGATATTAACACCGTAATCAAACATAAGGGCCCCCTTGTTTTATTAGGTATGCTGTTTTATTATTATTTTATTTATTATTATTTTACTGTTTTATTATTTTTATTAGTCAACAGTTCAGTAAACTATTTATTTAAAGATTTTATTTATTTATTTGACAGATAGAGATCACAAGAAGGCAGAGAGGCAGGCAGAGAGAGAGGAAGGAGGAAGCAGGCTCCCCGCCGAGCAGACAGCCCCATGTGGGGCTCCATCCCAGGACCCTGGGATCATGACCTGAGCTGAAGGCAGAGGTTTTAACCCACTGAGTCACCCAGGCGCCCCAGTAAACTGCTATTTAGATTATTAACTGTAACACTGTTATTATACGACGTATCAGTAAACATGGATTCTATTCTCTAGCTCAAAGGAGGAGTCAGAGATTATTTGAATTAGTTAACAAATACTTATTGAGTACTCTTTATGTGCCATGGCAGGTGTTTGGGAAATGTGAATGATCACATGCCAAAATCTGCAGGGCACAGCTGAGAGAGCACCTAGACAGAAATTTAGACTTTCAAGTACATTGATCAGAAAACAGGCATAAACTCATTTGCATTTAGAAACTAGAAGAACAAAGTAAATTCAAGGAAATAGTAAGGAAGGAAATAAAGGACGGAAATTAATGGTCTAGAGACTTAGGAACTATTAGAAATCACAATATCAAAAAACTAGTTCTTTGAAAGATTACTGAAAATAGAGAAGTCAGTGTTTCTCAAAAGAGGCAGATTTAGGACAGGACGGTTCTTCCCTGTGTCAGAAGCTATGGGACCCTTTGTATCTCCAAGCCCCCAGGGAGCTAAATGCCAACATATACTTTTCTCTGAATCGTGTTACAACAAAAAGAAGAAGGACATCTCTCGGTTTTTCCAATGGCTCCTTAAGGTTTCCACAGCCTAAGGCTGACAACCACTGGCAAGACAAACTTTGATGGAGGTTTAAAAACAAAACAGAGGGATGCCTGGGTGGCCCAGTCGGTTAAGCGGCTGCCTTCAGCTCAGGTCATGATCCCAGTGTCCTGGGATCAAGTCCCACCCATATCGGGCTCCTTGCTCTGTGGAAAGCCTGCTTCTCCCTCTGCCTCTGCCTGCCACTCTGTCTGCCTGTACTCTCTCTCTCTCTCTAACAAATAAATAAATAAAATCTTAAAAAAATAAAATAAAATAAAACCAAAACAGGAAAAGCAGAATGAAAAAGTAAAACTACAACCACTTTTAAAAACCATAAAAGGGAATACAAGATGAACGTGTAGCTTGTGAATGTACAGAGTGCTTCCACTAAGTGGAATCCAAACACCTCCCACCGTCTCTACAATAACTGGTCTATTTCTGGCCTTGCACCTTTTCCACCTATTCTCATCACTGTATCCCACGTGCGATCCTATTACCTTAGGTCAGATCCTGCCTCTGTTCAAAATCCTCCAATGGCTTCCCACCTTACTCCAAATTAAAATCAAAGCTTTCACAATGACTTATATGGGCCCATGTCACATGGCCCGCTTGTTACCTAATCACCTCCTCTCCAAGTAGGCATCCCCATGCTCTCTCTTTCTCAGCTAAATCAGCCTCCTCACCATTGGCTAGAAAGTTTCGCACACTCCTGGTGCAAGGTACTTGCTATGCCCTTTGCCTGAAGTGTACCTTCCTTCCACATTTCTACTGGGTTCATTTTGTCTGGGTTTTTACTCAGATGTCATCTTCTCAGTAAGCTACTGTAGCTCCTGTACTCTTGGTCTTCTATTACTCTACATAAAATAATAATGTTTTCATTTTTATGTTTCTTTGCCATGTTTTACTTTTTGGAGCATAATATCACACACTGTATTATTCATTTATATTATTTATATTTTTTTTATTGTCTGTCTCTCCAGCAGAACTTAAGCTAAAAAAGGCAGGGATATGTGTATTTTTTAATGTTTTGTATCCTTACCATCTAAAACAGTGTCTGGCCCAAGTAAGTGCTTAGTAGATTGTGTGTGTTTAAAGACTTAGAAACTCACTCCTTAGAGTACTTTTAAGAAAGGTAATTTTAAGGAGACAGTATATGTGTATAAGATACACACACACAATAAACACACAATTTTGAAAATCTAGACAAAATGGATGTTTCTGGAAATATAGAAAATGCTATAATTAAAAAAAAAGAAATGCCATAATATAAGAAAAATAGAAAATGTGAAAGGACCATTAAAAATTGAAGAGGTAAAAAAAAAATTCAAAAGGTAAAGGTTAATATCCAAAATATAAAAAGAACTCATACAACTCAATAGCAAAAAACCCAATCTGATTAAAAAATGGACAGAGGATGGGAACAGACATTTTTCCAGAGAAGACATACAGATGGCCAAGAGTAAAACGTGCTTAACTCACTAATCATCAGGGAAATGCAAATCAAAAACCACAATGAAATACCATCTCACACCTGTTAGGATGCCTATTACCAGAAAGACAAGATCTTTTTCAATTCTGAGATTCTCTGATTTTTAAGTAACCTATTTGGGATGTTAATTAAGAACAAGTTGACCTTAGAGCTATCAAAAATATTTATTTTTTTTTCAGAATTTGATTAATGTAGGCATTATTTTCTATAAACTCCAAAGCAGTTGGTAGGAAATTTGAGAAAATACTAACAATGGCCTTTTTAAAAACTGCTTTTACTGGGAAAAGTGGTCAAGGTGGACTTTTTCTTCCTCTTTCAGGACTCTGATGACACAGTGGCTTGAACCTGATATCACTCTACATGTTTCCAAATGGCATCCTCACGGGATGGTCTACTGTGAATAAAACAACCGACTGAATAGATCTCCTCTACCTCTAAGAGTGCAAGTACTCTTGTAGCTAAGACTGAGGAATGCTCCTATATACTCTGCTTCAAGCTAAATAATATGGGGAAAGCGTAGTCACAGATGCTTTTCCTACTTGGACAGTGTGGTATGACAGAAAGGGCATGAGCTTGGGAATCAGACAGATATGAACTAGAATTCTGGCTCAGCCACTAGCATTTGTGACCTTGGATAAGTTACTTAAATTCTCTTAACCTCGATTTTATCTATGGAAAGGAAGATAAAACTTAGCCTATATAAATATGGTGAAGACCAGAAACCATATATGTAAAACAGTTCGTTCAGGGACCAGCTTATAGTAAGCATTATTCAATAAACTGACCCTTTCTCTTCCACAGTTAGGATGCCTACCCTACCTTAAAATGATAACCACAAATGTCAAATGAGTAACACTTCATTTTCCATATCTAAAAAAACACCTTTCATACTTTCTTTTTCCTTCTTCCTCTTTCTTTCTCTCTCTCTCCCTCCCCCTTCCCTTTTCCCTTCATTTCCTTTCCTTCTTTCAAGATTTATTTATTTGGCAGAACATAAGCAGGCAGAGCAGCAGGCAGAGGGAGAGGAAGAAGGAGAAACAGGCTTCTTGCTAAGCAAGGAGTCCTATGCAGGGCTTGATCACAGGACCCTAAGATCATGACCTGAGCCAAACGCAGACACTTAAGACTGAGCCACCCAGGCACACCCTACCTTTTTTTTTTTTAAATTTTATTTATTTGACTGAGAGAGCACAAGCAGGGGAAGAGGCAGAGCAAGAGGGAGAGGCAGGCTCCCCACTAAGCTGAGAGCCTAACACAGGGTTTAATCCCAGGACCCTGGGATCACGCCCTGGCCTGAAGGTGGACACTTAACCAACTGAGCCACCCCAGGCGCCCCTCCTCTGGCATTCCAATCTGTTTGATGACACTGCCTTATAAATGATAAAATAGAAGGACATAAAAATCCCTTATCTTGGTACCACCAAATCCACCATTTGACCCTCATCTCTGTCAGCACTTTCTGCCTCCCTTCTAGGGGTACGGTAGCGCTGGCTCCCCTCTACACTGAATTCCTCCATAATGTTTCTGGTTCTACCATTTTTTTCTTCTTTAGTCAGAGAGAGAGAGAATACAGGGCTCCATGCAGGGCTTGAGCCCACCACCCTGAGATCATGACCTCAGCCAATCAAGAGTCTGACTCTTAACTGACTGAGCCACGCAGGTGCCCGTGGTTCAATACTTTTCATCTTCTCAAGAACTTCATTCCTGCAGTGGCCACCTTCACTACCATATCATTGATTTCTTCCTCTAGGATGGCCCGTTATCAACAAACATGCTCCAGAACTGCACTGTGTAATACGGAAATCACCAGACACCCGTAGCTATCTAAATACAGGAGAATGAAACTACATTAAAAATCAATTGTGCTACCCATACATCTTATGTATGCAGCCACATTTTGCTTGTGGTTTCCATACTGGGCATTGCAGATTATATAATATTTCCATTACTGGGGAAAGTTCCATGGGACAGCACTATTCCAGCATATCCTATTTTAAAAACAAACAAACAGCTCCTGCCATAATACTATATCCATACTCAGGCTGTCAACTCATTTCTTTGCTCCCTTTAACAGCCATACTTCTTAAAAGAGTTGTCTGTAGCTACTATCTCTACTTCCCCAACTCATTTTCACCTAATCTACTCAAATCAAGGTCTCCTTTCCAAATGCCTCTGAAACTGGTCTCATCAAGTTATTAGTGCTATTCTTGATGCCGATCAATGATCACTTCTCTTCCTACCTTGCTCGCCCCACAGAAAGGGCATCACTGCTTCCTTCTTCAGTTCTGAGAGACCACCTCTTCGGTTTCCAGCTCCCTTCCTAACTACTCCCTTTCCTGGCTTTCCACCACCTGTGCTGTAAACCTGGAGCTAAAAGTAAAGCTAAAAAGAGCTGAATTCTCCCAAGGAAATCTCACATAACCCCAATATTTTAAATATTATTCATATATCAATGACTCAAAACTCTCCCTAGTCCCAATCTTTCCCTAAAACACCAGATTTGTATATTCAACTACTTCACAGACATTTCCTGTAAGAGTATAGAAGGCATGTCAATTTTAACGTATCCAGAATAGAACTCTTGATCTGGAGGGAGCTTCCATCCTCAAACCTGCATCAACACAGCCTGAATCTTAACAAATGGTACCAGCATCTACCTCGTTGAGAGTCACCACTTTTTCTCCCCTTCACTAACATAATCCATCTCCAAAAATGTATCCCAAATGTGTCCTTATCTCCATCTTCACTATTCCCTCGGTAGTCCTAATCACCATTTTTCCCCACTTAGATGACAAGAACCTCATAACTGGTTTTCTTTGCTATCATTCTCTCTAGAATTTGTTCTCCAAATAGCAAGCAGAATAATCTTTTAAAAACACAAGTTTTATGACACTCTTCCCGCCTAAAAACTTTGTCATACTTTCCCCTGGATTAAGATTAAAACTAAACCTCTAAATAAGACCCAAATCTCTGAATGATCTGGGCCCTACCACTCTCTCCAGTCTTTCCAGCCACTCATCCCTTTATTGACTATGCTTTAGCCACAGTGGCCTTTTCTTCTGGTCTTCACAACTCTAAACTAGTTCCAGTTGTAGAACTCCCGCATTAGCTTTATAAAGAGTTCTTTGGTCTGAATCTCCAGATTTTCACAAGGCTGGCTCCTTCTTGTCATCAGGGTTTCAATTTCCTTGAGTATAACTTCCTTAGTCAACCTAACGTGATCATCCCTGTCTACCACATCACTTTGTTTATTTCTCTTATAGTAACTATCAAAGATATTTTCTTATTCACCAATTTATTGTTTAGTGCCTGTTTTTCCCCACTAAACCACAACCTCTTTGAACACAGAAACTCTTTTGTCTTGTTTACGCTTATTTACTTAGTACCTTATTAGAATACCTGGCACTAAGTAGGAGCTCAAAAAATATGTTGAATAAATGCTTACATTATCTGCTATTCATACCCGTATTTTAGAAGAACTGCTCAAATTCTAAATGAGGACAATCTCTGCCACATTTTCTTTACTGAAGTTCAGTATTTTCCAATGATTTTATTCTGGTTTGTACAAATGGCATTCATGGTTAGCATTCAATCTTGGAAGAAACACTAAATTATACGCATATGCTACCCATATTTGTAAAAGTTAAAAACCCTAACAGCTTGAAAACAACATAAAATCTAATGGTTTGGAAGCTTTGAAACTTACCCTCTGATAGCACTGAGGCAGAGTATTTTCCAACACCGGAGGAGTTCTCTGCATTAATATTCCAACAGACTCTCTTAAAAGAGGAATAACACTAAACAAAAGTAAAAAAAAAAATTATTAAAGCCACATTCTGATAGTCCCATTCTGCAAGAAAGTAGTCATATAATGCTTCTATAATAGAACATAACAAGATTTATCAGAATAATATGAGGAAAAAGAATCTAGTTATTATAAATTTTTCATATGATCAGTAAGTTATTATCTAAAATAAAAGAGCTAGGGGTGTCTGGGTGGCTCAGTCATTTAAGCATCTGCCTTCTGCTCAGGTCATGATCCCAGGGTCCTGGGATCAGGCCCAGCATCAGGCTCCCTGCTCAGCGGGAAGCCTGCTTCTAACCCTCCCACTCCCCCTGCTTGTGTTCCCTCTCTTGCTGTGTCTCTCTCTGTCAAATAAATAAATAAAATCTCAAATAAAATAAAATAGCTAGACCAAAATATACCAATGTATGAAACACTATACTACTGAATAGTATTGGAGCATCTAAAAATCTAAACACAGCAGTCATTCAACTACTATTTAAAATACAATTTCAATTGGCCAGAAGCTTCCAAAGTAATTTATAAGGTACATCATGGCTGACTGGTCCTTATTGTTTATCATATATTTACATGTATATATCTGAACAGGATATATACAAAATATATATTGTAAAGGAATATACAAAAAAATTAATATGGTACATTAGTCTATTCATCTAATATTTTTACAGCCCAATTATATATCAGTCTTCTTTCATTATTCAAAAAATACAGAAGCCTGGATATAACCACAGATCTAGTGTATCAACACCTTTAGTGATGGGGCCCAAATATCCATCTGTACTGATGTAGCTAGTCCTCCACCAGTATTTGGAAATTACTATTTTAAGCTATTTGGATGATTAAGTGCACAGAAACAAGTAACGTATAATGATAAGCGTGACTCAGTGCAATAGTTCTCTTATCTAGACACCAGGTTCACCTTAGTACAGTCTTATTTGTTTTCATTTCTGACATAAAATATCTGAGGGAAGGCCAAGGCATCTGTTTTTAAACAGCTCTCCACACGATTCCACTGAATCAGGGTGGCAATGCCCTGCTCTACTGCTTGAAGCAGACTGAGAGGTCAGACAGCTTCATTACACTTAATAGCTTAAACCAGTGCTCTCTTTCAAACGTGGAGAATCTCAAACTTCCCGAAGTAAAAACCCTCCTAATTATAGCTGTAGGAGATAGAGATAAAAGGAACAAACATACATTTCAAGAAAGGCAGAAGTTGAGACGTACCTTAAAAATTAGTGATATTTCTTTTTTAAGTTTTATTTTTATTTAAGCAAACACACACCCAACATGGGGCTTTAACTCAGGACCCCAAGATCAAGAGTCACATGCTCTTCTAACTGAGCCAGCCAGGTACCCCCCAAATTAGTGATATTTCTGACAGGTGGAAAGGAAGAGAAGACATTATAAGAACAAAGACAATGAGAACAGAGACAATGTTTGTCTTGTTTATAATTATATTCCCAAGGATGCCTAGTAAAATGCCAGTCACAAAGTGGGCCCACAGTAAAAACTGGTTGGTTAAATCAATGACAGATTTATAAATATTAGATGTTTTAGAATCTAGATTAAAGATAGGAAATAGCCACAGGGAAGCAATGACAAGTCCATTCCCACACTTTATGTGCACAGTGAGAAGTACTTGGATAATGAGAGTAAGACAGGAACAGAGACAACTAGGAAAATTAAACAGATACTGAGAGAAATAACCAGTGTCTAACTGGATATAGTAAAGAAATAGTAAAGCAACATCAAGGACAAGCCCAAAAGGCAAAATGTATGGAGGGGATGGCAATAGTGAAAATGAAATTATCAATGTAGAGAGGAGGTTAAGTCATATTCAAGCGAAAATATTCTTTAGTCAGATTAAGAGCTAAAAATAATTAGATACCACCCTTAATTCCTCCTTCTCCCTTAAAACCTCCATGCTCTAAATCACCAAGTTCTCATGATTTAACACCCTACATATTTCCTGACTCCATTCCCTCCCCTTCATTCTACTACACATGTCTACAATAATCTCCATATCTTCACTTGGATTATTATAATAGCCTCCTAAGTGCGCCATTTTTTAGTATATGTGCTGCTGAAGCAAGCACTAAGTGGGTCATTTTTATCTCTAGTTTTATTTCAAGTCCACTGTGATAGTCGGCTTCGAAGACGTTGCCCAACAGTCCATGTTTCCCTAATATTCACGTTCTTGTGTAATCCCCTACTCTTCTCTTAAGTGTGGGCTGGACCTAGTGACTTGTTGCTAATGAATAAAGTACAGCAAAAGTGACAAGATGGGACTTCTAAAATTAGATTAAAAGACTCCGCCTTCTGTCTTGTTCCCCTGCTCTCTTGCCCTCTCACTTCTTCACTCATGGCTGTCATGCTGTAAGCTGTTCTATGGAGAGGCCCAAGTGGCAGGGCACCGAGGGATGCCTCTGGAGAGGAACGGAGACCCTCAGTCCAATAGTACAGAATGAGCTGAATACTTTCAACAACCACTTCAGGGAGCTTAGAAATAGATTCTACCCCAAATGAACCTTGGAATAACTGTAGCCCTGGTTGACACCTTGACTGCCACCTTGTAAATGACCCTGAGCCAGACAGCCCCACTGGATATGACCAGGTTCCTGAAGCAAAGTAGACTATAAGATAATGCCTGTCATTTTAGCTACTAGGTTTTTGTATAATTTGTTATGCATCCTTAGATAACTAATACAACCATTCTTTATAAAACTATTAGATTAATTTATCTAAAATCAGTTACCTGATCCTGTCCCTTTCCCATTAAAAAAAAAATCCCTTGAAAGCTCCTCCATGACTCGGGGATTAAATGTAAACTATTTAACATGATATATTTTTAGATCTGCCCCACCTGGCTTCACCTTCTATCAATCCTTGCTTCACATTTTCAGCCCTCTAAATAAATATACCTGGACTTTACTTTTGGCTGTTCCTCCTTTGATCCTTTGCTCATGTTGTTACCTCTGTCTAGAATGTCCCTAAACTGCCCTGTAGTCTGGCTTCTATTCCTTCTTTAAAATCTCAAGTGTCACCCCTTCTAGGGTGTACATCCTGATCACAAACTGTTTTCCAAACTGTATGAAATGTCCTCTCTGTGCTCCTATTTAAAAAAAAAAAAGAAGAAAGAAAATCAAAATCTGATACCTATGTAATGTTAGACGGAGAGCAACTGAAGTGGAGTTAAGGATTTTGACAGTAAAAGAATATGGTTATTCCTTCAACTAACCTGAAGAGCAGTGTCTGTTTCTACCTACTGTGCCATTATTATACAGGTGAGGATGCCCTGGGTTTATAAAAAAGGCAAAGAAAAACAAGATGGAAGACTGATAAGGTACAATTCAACCATTATGACATTTTTCTTTCCTCTCTACTTCATTTTTAGGGAAAAAGTCAGGAGTATTTTTATATACCTTATAATTTTTATGTTTTCCCACTTTCCTTACTATTATTCAGAAAGTAAGGCACCAAAATGGTCCTCCTAGAATAAGAAAAAAGTTTGAGAATAAAAAAGTTTTTTTTTAATGCTTTCTCTAGGAGGCACATAGAAAAATTTCACTTTTTTGAGCATTTTTTCTTCAATCTTTATCCCAAGGAACTGCAAATAATGCCTAAAGATATCTGAGGTGCAAAATGCACTCGAATAGAAACCACTTGAGATACTTGAGATATACGTGGCAAACTGATTTACTCCATCATTAATTAAGTAATCCTATAAATGAATTTTTATTAAGCAACTGCTAAGAATAAGCAATTATTAAGCACTACTGTATACTCTGCTTGGCATCAGATTTTCTAGAACCAGATGGAACCCAACTCTTGAGTTGCAAATGAAGGTCTAGAACACCAAAGGAACCTGCCTTAAGACACAGCTAGTGAGGAGAGCCAGAATAATAAGACCGAGTCTTTTGGCTCTAACTTCAATTTTGAAAACTTAAAGTCAACAAACATTTATTATATGCCTACCATTTGCCGAGCACGTGCTAGGCACTGAAAATAAAAAGATAAATAATATACAATAACTACTTCAAAAGGATTAACAAGTTTTGAAAAAGCCTATAGACAGGTGACTGGAAATCAGGCAACAAACACTTATTTAGGGCCTACCATTTGGAAGAACGCACATATGAATGCAAAACAACTAGACACGATGCCTCTACCCATTTTCATTTCCCATGAACTTCTCGCAACAGTTTTCTTTATTACTATGTTGTAAACTTACTTTTAAATCTACTTTTAAAAATAAATAAGAGTTGGGAAAACTGGAAAAGAACCCAGCTCTACTATAGCAGAAGGCATACAATATGAACAATGATACTAAGCAACAGGTGTGAAACATCTTTTTGCAAACAATCTTAAAATACTTGACGTTTTAGAGTATCCTAGGCATATAGTCTTATATTTCTAATTTATGTGTGATTTAAAACACAATAAAGAGACGACTGAGTCCAAGCTATAATAATCCCTGAAGAGATTGGCTTTCAAACGTTAAGGACACTCTAATACACTCTCTCTCTCTCTTTTTTTTTAAAGATTTAATTTATTTATTTGGCAGAGAGAGAGAGAAATGACAAGTAGGCAGAGAGGCAGGCAGAGGGAGAGGGAGAAGCAGAGAGTCCCTGCTAAGCAGAGAGTCCCACGCGGAACTCGATCCCAGGACCCTGAGACCATGACTTGAGCCACCCAGGCGCCCCTCTAATACTGCGCCCCAGGAAAAAAAAAGTCACCCAGAACCATCTACAAATTTATCCAAATCTTTGTTCAAATTTTTATGTCTCTATTTCATGTATGTTGCCTCCCAAAGCCAGCTGCTCCTAACTACCACATCAGTTAAAAAGAAAGAAAGAAAGAAAGAAAGAAAGACCCTAATATTTTCCCTTTTTCCATAAAATTTGTTTTCACATGTGGCCCTTAGTTTGAAGATTGTAGAACTGGTGAAGAATTTCCATGATCACAGATAACAAACTATTAAAAGTAACAGGGAATTTAGAGATCACTCATTTTAACACTCAGTTCAAGAACTATAATGCATAATCCTGGTAGGCTTAGTTGGTTAAGCCTCTGACTCTTGATTTTGGCTCAGGTCATGATCTCAAGGTGGTGAGATCAAGTTCGTCTATAGCTCCACGCTCAGCAAGTACAGGGAGTCTGCTTAAGATTCTTTCCCTCGGGCGCCTGGGTGGCTCAGTGGGTTAAGCCGCTCTCTTTGGCTCAGGTCATGATCTCAGGGTCCTGGGATAGAGTCCTACATTGGGCTCCCTGCTCTGCAGGGAGCCTGCTTCCCTTCCTCTCTCTCTCTGCCTGCCTCTCTGCCTACTTGGGATCTCTCTCTGTCAAACAATAAATAAAAAAACTTAAAAAAAAAAAAAAAGATTCTTTCCCTCTACCCCTACCCCTGCCCATAGTGTGAGCAAGCACATGTGCTCTCTGTCTCCAAAAAAAAAAAAAAAACATAATGCAAATGAACATTTTAATCAAATTAATTTTAAAATAACTAAATAAAATTATCATAATTGATATAAGGAATTAATAATAACAACATATTTTTTTAGGTAAGTGTCAATGAGGTATTTACTGATTTTGCTGTTATTATAAAATTCAAAATGGTTGCCTGCTTCAGTGGAATTTTAGTAAAATGTTTACATTCAACAGTATTTAACCAAAGCACACTGATGTGTCACACTAATTTTGTCCAACAGTAATTCTGAAATTATTTAAGGATTTCAGCTGTATCTGTAAGTAGGTCATGAAACTGTGGTGGAAAAAGAAAGGTGCTTGCTAAGTCGCATGGTGATATAGCAAATTGGACCAAAGGTCAATTTCTATAACAATTTCAAAGATCATAAAATGTAAAAGAAGCCTGCAGAAATTTTATTTTTGCCTTTTAAAATTGTGTTTAGCTCAGGAGTTTGTGTCCATATTTTTCTGATTAACTATCGTAATGGGAAATCATAAAACAGATTTTAGCATGCATCTATCTACCCATAATGAAAGGATATGGGGGAAAAGACAAGCTTAGCAAATTCCTGACTTAGCTAACACTCAGAGCTGCATCCAAACCCAAAAAGTAAGCATTTGGAAACAATTAGAGGTTCACTTCTGGTTGACTAACTCAATTCTAACTTTAACATTGAAACACCATTTTCCTAGCATATATAAAAGGCATGAGTCATTCGGTATATGAGTTTACCAGTAAAACAGGGTAATGGTTTAATTCTTCAAAAGCTGAAGGTAAATTAAATGTATAATCATATAGTGATAAACATAAACTTAATGTAGGCTTAAATGCTAACGGATTAAATAAGCTATAGTTACTACTCTTTATTGCCAGTAACTTTGTAAATGAAAATATATTCAAATTTTACTTGAGAAGCAGCTTTTAGTGAAAGAGTCTCACCATTTCAACTGTAAATTATCTAGCAGTAATGATAAACAAGCCAAACAAAAGAAAAGGGGATACATTATGAAAACTTCTGAAGAACAGACTAGTGATAATCGTAATGCTAGGCAATAAAAAATTTCAGAGCTGAAACTATTACTTAGATCTGAGAATAAACATCTATAATAATAATTAAAACATAATCACTGATTCAACTTTTTGAACTGGCTTATGGGCTCAGTCCTTCTGCATATTATCAAGGGTTCTTACATCTACGAACCTATAAAAAGATAGGTGTACTTTTTAAAGAACCCATAAACTTTGAAGGTCTGGTATATGTCATGCACTTGAAAATGTTTAGTGGACAAAAAGCCAAAGAAAACTGACCCAAAGTTGAAATATACTTTACATTTAGACACAGTAGTCCTAGGGCAAGCTGTAAATAAGCAGTCATATTTGCATAAATACGATTATTTCATAGTGATGAACAATCACCTATTAACACAGAATTTGAAGAATCATAATGCAGGGCTGTCTGGGTGGTTCATTCGGTTAAGCCTCTGACTCTTGATTTTGGCTCAGGTCATAATCTCAGAGTTGTGAGATCAAGCCCCAAGTGGGGCTAATACAGAAGAGATAACTCCATACCACAGGAACTGTGGTTTACCTTATAATTATGCTAGGTTTCAAAACCTACGGTTTAAAATCAATGCACACAGTACCTACTTTATAGTCAATAATGGTGATAACTGGATACCCTAAAATACCCCTAACTCAGAGCCAAAGTCACGAAAAGGTCACCCTTTCTTTAAACTTCTGGAACTTAGTTATAACACCTAATAAATCTGGTCTTTGGACCAATCATTAGTAAGTAATGTCATGTTAGTAAGTAATTAGTAATGTCTTTGTTTAGACAACACTTAATAGTGTTTAAAGTGTTTTCATAATTTTTTTCTTATTTGATCCTCACATCAGCCTTAAGTAACCTTAAGAAAAACATTCCATTCCAAAATGACAGAATGTCAGATATAGGCAAGATTTTAAGAGATATTAAGGCCAGCTCCCTCATTTTGCATAAGAGAAAACCATCTCAGGGAGATCAAGACAACTTGCTCTTTGTTGCATACTAGGAAGAGGCAGAGTTGGATGTGCTGATTCCAGTGCTAAAGTTCTCTGGACTCCACTACAGCGTCTCATCATGATTAAGTCCTCTAGAGTCAGAGATCGTGTCATGTTCTTTTTAGTCCCAGTGCCCAGCATAGTACTTGGAATATATAAGCACTTGGCACATGTCTGCTGAATATATAATCTATTTAAGAATTTCAAACACTCTGGAGGATTTTAAGATTATAGAATAGTCCTTGTTTGATGTGACTTTCAACCCTTCAAAGTAATAGCTAAATAGAAAAACAACAGGGGTCCCCTCAATTTAGTTACTCTCCCAAATAATTTTTTGTTGAAGATTTATTTATTTGACAGAGAGAGAGATTGTGAGATAGCAAGAGACAGAGAGAGCAGAAGCAGGAGGAGCAGCAGGCAAAGGGAGAGGGAAGAAGCAGGCTCCCACCAAGTCAGGAGCCAGATGCAAGACTTGATTCCAGGATACTGGTATCATGACCTGAGCTAGAGGCAGATGCTTAACTGACTGAGCCACCCACCTGCCCCTCCCCAAAGAATTTCTAATAAAAAGAAGCAAAAGTATCTTATCCTCTATTCAAGTACAGATGAGAAAGAATTAAACTCAGGCAGGAGCAATCATTGTTACCAATTCTTGATTTGCAATTTATTATCTTAATAAAAGCTCCTTTCTTTATTCTCATGAATAGAAACTAAAATCAGACCAGCTATATAAGAAAAAAATTATTAAAATCATTTATTATATATCCATAAAGAACAAGGGTGTAGATAAAAAAAAAAAAATGAATGCAAATTCACACTGATACCCTGTCAAGAGGCAGGGAACTGGAAAGAGACAATGGGATCAATGAAGAAAACGGGCAAAAAGCTCCACAAAGTACACAGTTTTCAGAAGATGGGGCAGGAATAAATTCACGTTATTTGTATTACATATGGTGACATTTGTATTGAAAAGATCATGAGACCTGGAAGAACCTCCCGACTACTTCAGTAACCCATTTGAAAGCAGCAGCTGGAGGACAGACAAAAGCAGGAGATAAAGTTCTTTAAGGAAATCTGCATTTTGCAAACAGTTTAGAAGTGAAGACACAGGATCTTGTTTAGAAAAACCAGGTAAGACGGCAGGAAGTATTTATCACCATTATCAAAATCAAATTAATTATCATTCACATAGGTTCAGTGATCACAAATTTTAACTCAGAACAAAAAGGACTTGAGGTCAGCAAGAAAAATGCAGAAGGACTGGAACCAAAGTGCTGATTAATCTCTAGGTTCAACAAGGTTATTAGGAATCTGGGCTAAACTCTCTGTCTGGTGAAAGTTAAAAAATGGTATACCTATGACTGATTCGATTTCTGTGCGGTATTCAAACCATAACATTTCCTCACCCTATAGAAAAAGAGGTTTGCCTCTAGATGTGTGTGTTCCTGTGAAGAACCTGGTATCCAGGAATGAGGGCAGAGACAAGTAGCAAAGGGCACTGTTAATATGCAGCAACTCATCTGACCTCTTAAATGATGGAAGCAGTCACCAACATACTATATTTCTTTTATTCTTTTATATTTCTTTTATTCTTTCCCTCCTTTCTCTCTCTTTTCCCTCACTTGATAATGAAAGAATGAGGCAGTTAAATATGGGGGAAGAAAAAGGGGCATGTGAGAAACCTTTTAAGTGAATGGTGCCTGCTTTCCAAAAGCATTCCTTTTGGGACAGAAGGGAGGCAAGCAATTAACACACAATTCTTCCCAATTTTTTGCCAATTTGTGCTAGACTTTATATATCTTAACCCACTTAATCTATACATAACAAATTATGAGGAAAGCATCACTGTTAACCCCACTCTAAAGCTGAAAAACTAAGGCATAGAGAGGCTAAGGCACCATAGAGCTAACTGGTGAGAACAGAACTTGAACCCAGGCACTTGGACTCCATAGCAAATGCTCTTAGCCACACTACAGTATTTCCTTCAATGAAGTCATCAACATGGCTTTGCTAGCTCTCACAAAGCACCTCTGCCTACAGGAGAGGTCTGACTTTTAGGAAAAGCTGACCCTCAGGGTGAATAGGAAGCCTGGACCACAAAAAGAAATTTAAAAGCTCAGGAAAAGAGGAGCAGTAATAACAATGTAAATGTTTTCCACCATCTGAGAGCTGACTGGTATTATCAAAACTTGAATAGAAGCAAATTCCTACACCTAGTTACCATTATGGGCCCATCTTCAAAGAGAACTTCCAAAGTCACTGTTTGTGAGAAGTAAACCAAACATGGAAATACAAAACAAAGGCAAAAAGACCCTTATTAAATTGTTTATACAAATCAAACTTTTAAAATACCACTCTGAGAACAGACCTTTTACTGAGTATCTCAAGGTAGATTACTAATTGCTACATTACACTGGATGACTACATGAAAATACTTAGTTGCTGAGATGGGGGGGGGGGAGATCATGTTTTCCAAGGATTAATTAAGCAAGAGAACAGAGTCACTTAACGCAGGCTATAGCTAGTGGGAAGAGAGTTTGAAATTAATTACACATAACTTAACAATTAATATTAAAACTGAAGAACCAAGAGGGACTATGATTTTTTCTTTTGGCTGCCAAGTGAAAAGAAGTGGAGAAAAAAAAAAAAGAGTAAGAATGAATAAGTGATTCAGAGTTGAAAAAACAATATGATTTCCACCTTTAAAGATTTATGTTTACTTTTTATTGTATTTTTTTAAAAGATTTTTATTTATTTGTCAGAAGAGAGACAGCATGCGCGCACAAGCAGGGCAAGCAGCAGCCAGAGGGAGAGGGAGAAACTGGCTTCCTGCTCAGTGGGGCTCAATCCCAGGACCCTGAGATCATGACCTGAGCCAAAAGCAGCCGCGTAACTGACTGAGCCACCCAGCTGTCCCCACTTTTAATTGTATTAAAAAAAAGTATTTTAATTCCAGTTAATTAATATACTGTGTTATAGCAGTTCCAGGTATACAATATAGTGATTAGAAAATTCCATATATTATTCAGGGCTGGTGATAAGTGTACTCTTAATCCCCTTTACCTCTTTCACCCATCCTCCCCCCTACTTTTATTTTTTTTAAAGGCTAAAAATGTCAATGATTCTAAAGTCAAAAGTATATTAAAATACACACACACACACACACACACACACACACACGTATATATTTGAAGTCTCACTTCTAATCCCTTTGCCAAGAGGTAAACACACTTACTTTTGCTTCATTCTTTTAGAGTTTCTTTTGGAAATTTATAGGAAAACATGCATGTTATATATGTATCTCTTCTCCTGCTTCTATAAAAGGTAGCATGTGGTGCATTATCAAGGCGTTGCTTTTTTTTTTTTTCTTTTCTTTTCTAAGTAGGCTCCATGCCTAGTGTGAAGCCCAAAGCAGGGCTTGAACTCAGGACCCCAAGATCAAGACATGAGCTGAGACCAGGAGTCAGATACTCAACTGACTCAGCCACCCTGGCATCCCTCAAGTGTTTTTTAAAAAATATATCTTGACAATCACATATTACCATATAGAGGTCTTCCCTATTATTTTTTTTTAAATGATAGACAACATTAAGTTTAATGTTAAGTTTGTCTTGACCGTTTCTTAGTAACAGCAGTGTTAACACTGTTGTGCAAAAGATCTCTAGAACTTTTTCGTGCTTTAACAGTGGAATTCCATACCCATTAAACACTAATTTCTCCTCCTCTCTGCTCTGGCCCTTGTCAACCACCTTTCTACTTTCTGTTTCTGTAATTCCGACTACTTTATCTATTTCATCTGAATGGACATACCATATAGTACTTGTCCCTTTTGGACTGGCTCATTTTGCTTAGCAAAATGTTACAATTCACCTACGTTTTATCATGTGACAGCACTTCCTTCTTTTTAAAGACTGCCTAATATTCCACTGTATGTATATACATTTCTGTTAATCCACTCATCTGTTGATGGACATCTATCTGGGTTACTTCCACCTCTTATCTCTTGCAAATAATGCTACAATGAATACAGGTATGTGCACATCTCTTTGAGATCCTGCTTTGAGTTCTTTGAGATGTGTATCCAGAAGCGGGATTGCTGGTAAATCTATTTTTTACTTTCTGAAGAACATCCATATTTTCCATATTGTACCATGCCATGCCTACCAGTACTGTACAAAAGTTCCAAATGCTCCACATCCTCATGAATATGTATTATCTGTTCTTTTGATAATGGCCATCCTGATGAATGAGTAATTTGGATTTCCCGAATGATTAGTGCTGTTTGAGCATCTCCTCTTATGCTTATTGGTCAGTTGTATATATTCTTTGGAGAAATGTCTATTCAAATCTTTTGCCTGCTTTTTCATCAGATTATTTGTTTGTTGTTACTGTTGCTTGAGTTGTACATTTTCCTTATATATTCTGCATATTAACCCTTATCAGATATATAATTTATAATTATTTGCTCCCATTCCACAGGATGCCATTTTACTCTGCTGATTGTTTCTCATGAGGCACCAATAGTTTTTAAGTCTCATTTGTCTATTTTTTATTTTGTGCTCTGTCCTTTGGGTTCATAGCCAAGAAATCACTGCTAAATCCAATGTCCTGAAGCTTTCCCCCTAAGTTTTCATCTAGAAGTTTAAGAGTTTTAGATAATATATTTAGGTCTTTAATCCATTTTGAGTTAATGTTTGCTTGTGGTTATAAGGTAAGGGTCCAACTTTATTCTTTTGCATACAGGTATCCAGTTTTCTTAAAACCATTTGTTAAAGACAGACTGCATTTTCCCCATTGTATAGTCTTGGCACTCTTGTCAAAAATCATTTGGCTATATACTTATGGTTTATTCCCAGGCTATTTGTTCAATGGCCTATTTTTATGCCAGGACCACACTATCTGAATTACTGTTGCTTTGTAGTATGTTTTGAAATCAGGAAGTGTGAGGCTTCCTTCTTTCTCAAGATCATATTGGCTATTCATCATCCTTTGAGATTCCATACAAATTTTAGGAATTTTTTTATGCAAAAAAAAATGTTATTGGGATTTTGATAGAGATTGCATTGGACCTGTAGATCACTTTGGGTAGTATATACATTTAAACAATATTAAGTTCTAAGATCCATAAACAAGAGAAATCTTTCCCTTTATTCTTCATACCTTGTTTGATTTCCTTTAGCAATGTTTTATAGTTTTCAGTATACAAGTCTTTCACTTCCTTGGTGAAGTTTATTACTAAGTATTTTATCATTTTCGGTGCTGTAGTAAATGGGATTATTTTCTAAATTTATTTTAGATCAGTCATTGTTAGTATATAGAAACACAATTGAGTTTTGAGTGTAGATTTTATATTCTGCAACTTTGTTCTTTTATTAGTCCTACAGCTATTTAATGGAATCTTTAGAGTTTTCTACATATAAGAACATGTCATGTGTGAACAAGAAACTTTAATTTCTTTTTCAATTTGTATGCCTTTCTTTTTCTTGTCTGATGGCTCTGGTTAGGAATTTCAGTACTATGGTTAACAGTGGTGGTGAAATTGGGCATGACTGCTTTGTTCTTGATCTTGGAAGAAAACTTCTGAGTCTTTTCCCACTGAATATGATGTTAACTGTGGGTTTTCATATATGGCTTTTACTACATTGAGGTAGTTTCCTTCTTAGTGTGTTAAGTGTTTTACCATTTCATTGCTGTTGAATTTTGTCACATGATTTTTCTGAGTTGATTTAGATGATCATGTATTTTTTCGTTCACTTTCCATTTGGCATATAACATCAATTGATTTTTGTATGTTGAACCATCCTTGCATTCTAAGTGTAAATTCCACTTGGTCATGAAGCAAGATCCCTTTTTAATGTGCTGTTGAATTCATTTTGCCTAATATTTTGTTCAGGACTTTAATATTAGTCAATATTCAAGACGAATATTGGTCTATAGTGGTTTTTTTCTTAAAGATTTTATTTATTTACTTGTTAGAGACAGAGAGAGAGCACAAGTAGGGGAAGCAGCAGGCAAGGAGAGAAGCAGGGTCCCTGCTGAGCAAGGACCCCATTTGCAGGACTCAATCCCAGGTCCCTGGGATCATGACTTGAGCCGAAGGCAGATGCTTAACTGATTAAGCCACCCAGGTATCTCTTGGTCTATTGTTTTCTTTTCCTGTCATGTTTTTGTCTGGTTTCAGTACCTGGGTCACTCCTGCCTCATAGAATGACTGGGAGTCTTTTCTCCTCTTTAATTCTTTGGAAGAGTTTGAAAAAAGAATTGGTGTCAATTCTTCTCTAAATGTTCGGTAGAACTCACCAGTAAATTCATCTGGTTCTGTGCTTTTTTTGTTGTTGTTGCTGTTGAAAAGTATTTAATTAGTGCCTTAATTCTTTAATTACCGGCTCCTCACTATAGGTTTGTTCAGAGTTTTTTGCTTCTTCATGATTCAGTCTTAGTAGGTTGGATGTTTCTAGAAATACATCTATTTCTTCTAAGTTTCCAATTGTTGGCAAATAACTGTTCACTGTAGTTCCTTATATTTCTTATTTTTGCAATATCAGTTGTAATGTCTCCTCTCTCACTGTTAACTTTAGATATTTGAGTCTTTTTTTCCTAAGAGTTTGTCTAGCTAAGGGTTTATCAGTGTTGTTGATCTTCTCAAGAGAACCAAGTCTAGGTTGTGTTGTTTTCTATTGTTTTTCTATTCTCGGTGTCATTTATCTCTGCTCCAAACTTTACTATTTCCTTCTTTCTGCTAACTTTCTAGTTTTTTAGTTTTCTTTTTCAAGTTCCTTAATGTATAAAGTCAGGTTGTTAATTTGAGGGTTTTTTTTTTCTTTTGCTTCACAAAATTAAAATGAGATAAAATAAAGTCATGTGACCATCCTGAGATTTTTAAAATGTAGGTTATTTATCACTATGAACTTCCTCTTAGTACTGCTTTCACTATGTCCTCTAAGTTTTGATATGTTGTGTTTTGTTTTCATTTGTCTCCAGACATTTTCTAAATTCCTTTGTAATTTCTTCTTTGACCTACTGGTTGTTAAAGAATATGTTATTTAAGTTCTACATAATTTTAGATTTTCATGTTGTTCTAGTTATTTCCAATTTCATTCCATTTTGATCAGAGAAGATATTTTGTATAATTTAAATCTTCTAAAATTTGTTAGAACTTTTGTTGTTACCTAACATGTAGTCTATCTGGCATATTGTTCCATGTTTGCTAGAGAAGAATGTGTATTCTGCTGTTCCTGGATAGAGTGGTATACATATTCTGTAAAGTCCAGTTGGTTTACAGTATTGTTCAAGACTATTCTTTTCTTATGGAACCTCTACTTGGTTGCTCTATCTGTAACTGAAAACAAGGTACAATATTCTTCTTTGTCTCTTGTGGCAGTTTTTGTCTTAAAGTCTATTTTGTTTGACATACCTATTTTGTGTGATGTAAGTATGGCCACTTCAATCTCTAGATTCCTGTTTATATAGAGTATCTTTTCTCACCTTTTCACTTTTAGTTTGTGTATATTTGGATCTAAAGTCCATCTCTTACAGGCAGAACAAAACTGGATCATGTTCTCTTTGTTTTTGTTTTTTTTTAATGGGGCAAGGGGCAGAGGGAGAGGGAAAGAATCTTAAGCAGGCTCCACACCCAGCACAGAGCTGGATGTGGGCCTCAATCTCACAACTCTGAGATCATGACCTGAGCCTCAATCAAAGACATTTGACCAACTGAGTCACCCAGCTACCCCATGCTACTTTTTTAATCCACTCAGTCAGCCTATGTCTTTTAATAGGTATGTTTAATCTGTTTACATTTAAAGTAATTACTGGTATGAAGGACTGCTATTCCTATTCATTGTTTTCAGTCTTATAGCTTTTTGTTCCTCTTTTCCTCTCTTGCTTTGTGTTTCATTGATTTTTCTGTGGTGACATGTTTTGATTCACTTCTCATTTCCCTTTGTGTATATTCTACAGACATTTTCTTTGTGGTTATCATGGCATGTGACAAGTTACTTTCCTCTTACTTTCAAGATTCTCACTTCATATGTGACATGTGACAGTTTAATTATGATGTGTCTCAGTGTATGCCTCTTTAGATTTATCCTAATTAAGTTTCCTGAATTTGTATGTCCATTTCTTTTCTCAAAATTGAGAATGTTTTGGCCATTATTTCTTCAACAGGTTCTCTGCTCCTTTCTTTCTTCGCTTTCTAGACTCCCATATCCGTAGGTTGTTGTTCTTGACCATCAATCCCTTTGGCTCTCTTCACTTTTCATTTTTGGCTTATCTGCTTTAGTAATTTTTGTTAAGTCCTGTGTTCAAGTTCACTGACTCTATCTTCAGTCTGGTCAAATTCACTAAGTCCTACCAGTAAATTTTTCAATTTAGTACTGTTATTCTTCAGTTTCATAATTTCTTCTTGGCTCTTCTTCCTAGTTTCTACCTCTTCGTTCATATTCTCATTTTGTTCATGCATCATATTCCTAATTTTGCTCATTTGTCTATCTATGCTTTCTTTTAAAAAAAAAAAAAAGATTTTATTTGTTTATTTGACAGACAGAGATCACAAGTAGACAGAGGCAGGCAGAGAGAGAGCGGGAAGCAGGCTCCCTGCTGAGCAGAGAGCCTGATGCGGGACTCCATCCCAGGATTCTGAGACCATGACCTGATCAGGCTCCCTACTGAGCAGAGAGCCTGATGCGGGACTAGATCCCAGGACTCTGAGACCATGACCTGAGCCTAAGGCAGCGGCTTAACCCACTGAGCCACCCAGGCGCTCTCTATGCTTTCTTTTTAGTTAATTAGGTATCCTTATGATGGTAATTTTTAATTATTTATCTGGCAATTCATATCTCCTTCTTTTTAGGATTTGGTTTCTAGAGATCTAAGTTACTTCTTAAATGTATTGCAGTTGGCTGTTTCTTCACATGTCTTATTTTTTGTTTTTGGGATTTTGGCATCCGAAGCATCAACCAACTCTCGAGACTTTATGGTCTGGTTTCATACAAGAATGACTTTCTCTACTCAGCCTGGCTAGAGATTCTGGGGGCCTCAAAAATCTTTTCTTGGTATGTGCCTTTTTTTTTTTTTTTTTTTTTTTTTTTTTACAAGTAATCTGTCCTGTTTGGAGAGGTTTCCTGGCTTCTACTCAGGAGCTTTTATGTGTCCGTAATAGTACAGCAAGCTAGGCTGTAGTAAATCCAGTCCTGGGGTTCCATCTAGTGTCTGTTGGGGGTACTGCAGACTCTAATGCAGGACGTTGTTCTCAGGGATGCCCAACTAGGCATCCTGATTGTCAGTACTTGGATACAAGCAAGCAAGACACTATCTCTCAGGCAGTACCTTCCAAAAGTCTGTTGGTGGTATGCTCAACTCCTTTCCCTCTTTAAGGATAATGTGGGAGTTGGGGTTTTCCTCCCAAACATTCCACCCTGTGCAGGGGTGGGGGTGGGAGTGGCTCTAATGATAGAGTTATGAAGTGTCAAACATTTCCTACCAAGCCTCCACATAGTTGTCTTCCTACTAGCCTGGAATGCAGGAAACTCTGAACTAGTTTCAGGATTTCTGCAAATCTATTTTGTCAGTTTGCTGTGTCAAAGTTCTGTCCTTAGTGAAGGAAAGAGAATTTAGGGCCTCCTTTTCTGCTATCTTCCTGATGTCACCTCTCTTCCCCCAACTTCTTTTTAGGACTGCACAGAACTCCCTTTCTGATGGACATTTGTGTTCTTTCCAATTTTTGGCTGTAACAAATAAAGCCACAAAGAATGACCTTATAGATATATTCTTTTACATTTTTGCCAGTTCATCTTCAGGATTCAAATATTTCTAGAACTAGGACTCCTTAATCAAAGATAAATGCACAATTAATTACGCTAGATACTGTCAACATTCGTTCTGCAGAAATAGTATCATTCTCATTTCTGTCGGCAATGTTCTGCCTATTTTACCTAGAGCCTTGACAAAAAATTATGCAAACTTTTGGATATTTATCCACCTGATAGATGAGAGGT
This sequence comes from Mustela erminea, assembly GCF_009829155.1. Taxonomy (NCBI): domain Eukaryota; kingdom Metazoa; phylum Chordata; class Mammalia; order Carnivora; family Mustelidae; genus Mustela; species Mustela erminea. The sequence continues at coordinate 23,951,155 of NC_045623.1, forward strand.
GGTGTCTCAATGTAATTTTAATTTGTATTTCTTTTTTATAAGTGAGGCTGAACTACTTTTATATGTTTAAATGTAAATTCTATTTCTTTTCCTGTAAACTAAATGAACTTATATTTTTGTCAATTTGTTTATCAGGTTATTAAGTCTTTTAATTTTTCTTTTTGGAGCTCTCTCTATATTAGGGAGGTTAGTCTTTCATGTTCTAAGTAGCAAATATTTATCAGTTTATTATGTCTTTTACTTCCCTTTTAATTTTGTTTTTTATTTTTTAGAAATATTTTATTTATTCATCTAAGGAAAGAGAGAGACAGAGTGAGACAGAGCATGAGGGGAGGTCAGAGGGAGAAGCAGACTCACCATGGAGCAGGGAGCCTGACTCAGGACTCGATCCCAGGACTCCAGGATCATGACCTGAGCCGAAGGCAATTGCCCAACCAACTGAGCCACCCAGGTGGCCTTTGCTTGTTTTTTAACGTCAGAAAACCAATGTTTCATTTCTAAAATTCTGCCATATATTTCTAGGGGGTGCCCATGGTCACCTGCTACCTTTGGCACCAGGTTTTCTATGTGGCTGGCAAACAGAGGCCATCAGCAGACCAGGCCAGAGAGGTATACAAGGGAGCTCTGCCTTGCAGCTGGTATCAGTAACTTCCTACTTCACTTCCTACTATAAGATAATGTTCTTGCCTCCCAAGTCCCAGATCTTGATGCTGGGGCCCATGGCAATGCAGAGACAGTATTGGTTAGGACTGAAGCACAGGGCATTGATGATGTCCCCACCATCCAGCATATAAAGGTGCTTGCCTTCATTGAGATCCCACAGCATGGCTTGGCCATTCTTGTCTCCAGAAGCACAGAGGGACAGTCACAGAGTTCAGATAGCTGATGTGGCCAATGTGATTAGTCTTCAGCTTACAGTGTGGCAGCTTCCGTACCTTGACCAGCTTGTCCCAGCCACAGCAGATAATAATGGGATTGCTGCTACTGGATGGAAAGCAGACACAAGACATCCACTCCGCATGGCTCTCATAATGGACAGTATATTTGCATACAATCCATAGCTTGATGGTTTTATCTCAGGGGCTACTGACAACTTGTTGGTTGTTGAAGGCCATACTCAGCACATCCTTGGTGTGGCCTACAAATCTGCGTGTGGTGGTACCGTGGTACCTGTTGTGAGATCCCTGAGATGAAGGAGTCCATCCCAGGAGCCTGAGAGGGCAAAGCGGACACCTCAGGAAACGACCACATCACTAACAAAGTGGGAATGACCCAAAAGGGCATGCTGTGGGATGCCATGATCAGTCTTATCCCTGGTCAGCTTCCACATGATGATGGTCTTATCTCAAAAGATGGAGAGTATCATGACCAGGAACTGGGGAGTGGTGGTGATCTGGGTCACCCAGCGGTTGTGGCCCTTGAGGATGTCACCAAGTATCATCTGCTCAGTTATGGTGGCAGCAAAGTGCAAGTATCGCCGTGGTGACAAGACTGGAGTTAGATAATATTTACTGTAGGAGTGCTTTACTTGTTAATTTTGTTGTACCTATGGAAATATTTAAATTCTTTAAAAAAAAAAAAAAGAATCGATTTGGATAGCTGAGAGAGACTAGCACCACAGTTGTGGCTCTGCTGAGGAAAAGAACTTGACTTCCCTTTCGATGCTTTCTTTTCTATGCCAAAGTTTTTTCATGTAACTTAATTCACCAATCTTTTTTCTTACTGATTCTAGGTTTCAAGCCATAGTTATTCCCCTAATACTCTCTTATTAGAAAATAATTCAGACATGCTTTCTCCTAGTATTAGCATGGTCTAATGTTTTACTTTCTCATCAAGTTTGGAACTCGTCCAAGTATACATAGTATTAGCTACAGTTCCAAATTTATCTTTCTCCAAATAGCGGTCCAGTTATTAGAAAGCCTATCTTTTCCCCACTGAGTTGAAATGCCACCTTCATCCTTATTAAGTTTGTATTTGCACATAAATCTATTTCTGGGGGCGTCTGGGTGGCTCAGTCAGTTAAGCATCTGCCTTCACAGTGTCCTGTGATCAAGCCCTGAGCTGGGCTCTGTGCTCAGCAGGGAGCCTGCTTCTCCCTCTCCTGCTCCCCCTGCTTGTGCTGTCAAATAAATAAATAAAATCTTTAAAAAAAAAAATTATTTCTGGACTTTCTGATCTGCTCTGATAGATTTGCTTCTTCAGGTACCTCCCTATTTTAACTATAAAGGCTTTCTTTACATTTTATATTTTATTTTTCAGGGTTTTTTTGAGCATTCCCTCCTGTTTGTTTGTTTTTCCTTAAAAGCTTTAAAATCAACTTTTACTACCAACCTCCAGGAAAAAAAAACCTGCTGGTATTTTTATTAGAATAGTTTTAAGTTTATAAATAAATGTAAGAGTTAACATATTTATGATACTGATTCTTCAAAAACAAAAAAGACTCTGTTCAAGTCCATTTGTATTTTTTAAGAAATATTTAAAAACTCTTCCTCACACAAGTTGTGCACATTTAATCTATAGACTGAATTTTGCTTATAAATAAAGGGTATTAATTTTGTACATCAATTTTATATCTTTAACTGTACTAAATTATGCTTGCCAGTTTTCCCATTATTTTCATGAGTTTTACAGAAATATAATGATAGATTTTACATAAAATAATCTCTTCTTTCAAATTTTTTAAGTCTCAAACACTCTCTTGTCTAAAGTAGTCTCAAACACTCTCTTGTCCAATAGGCTAATGATCACTAATACATTACCATATTTGCTCTGCTCTTTCCAATAGTTATATATTTTTAAGATTTTATTTATTTGAGAGAGAGAGAGAGAGAGCGTGCAAGCGAGCCAGGGAGGAGAAGTTGTGGGGAGGGCAGAGGGAGAGGGAGAAGCAGACTTTCCACTAAGCAGGGAGCCTGATGCAGAATCATGAAGTAGAGCTGAAGAAGATGCTTAACATTCTGAGCCACCCAGGTTGCACTCTTTCCAATATTTCTAAGACTGTCCACCACCCTCTTAACTAGGATTCATGCTGTGAACTACCAAACACACAAAATAATTGGACTATTTCCAAATTTCCCCAAGGATAGTAACATAACCAGTACTTTTCTAGATGCATAGGTGAGAGGTTAATACTTATGAACAAATGAATTCCTTAGGGATTCTCTCCCAGAATGCTGGCTGAGAAAGGCTGTTAGACTAATTAGTGTTTATAAATGCTCTCACTATGATGGTTTTATGTATGATTTAAAAATAGTTACTACACAATGATGTTCCTATTTATTCAGTTTTATAATTTAGACACATATATAAATAAGTAAAAAAATTAAGAAACTGCTTACCTTACCCCAGAAGTATAGTTCATAAATTATAACCACTTGAAGGATGAGGCACAAAGGAAATTATTAGGCAAAACCACTTTTGATAAAAAATGCCGTAATTTCTTATGTATATGACTATTTGAAGATATGGCAGCTTCTTAAATGTTTTTAAAAATGCTACTTTTTAGTTAATAATTATCTATATATCTATTAAGTTAATAATTATATATTATCGGGGCACCTGGGTGGCTCAGTTAAGTGTCTGCTTTCGGCTCAGGTCATGATCCCAGGGTCCTGGGACTGAGCCCTACATTGGGCTCCCTGCCCAGCGGGGAACCTGCTTCTCCCTTCACACTCCCCCTGCTCATGTTCCCTCTCTCTCTGTCTCTCTCTGTCAAATAAATAAATAAAAATCTTTAAAAAAAAATAATAATTATCTATTATCACAAATAATTATCTATTTAACCACAGAATCAACAAGATTTATCAAAATCAGTATCTGGTCCAAATTCTGTATTCATTAACAATGTTGATCATCCATGATTTAGAATTTCAAGTACATAATTTTGTTTTCACTAATGTATATTCTTTCTATTTCATATTTCTATTTATGATTATAACTGTCATTTCTGAAGTCTGTACTTCAGTTTGCCCTCTGCAAGTTGGGCTATTTTTTTCTTCAAAATGATGAAACTAAATTACCTGAAGAACTTTTACACCTAACAAAAGACAATTTCTTTTGTTCAAAAGTTTTTCTTTGTATTTACAAATGATTACGGTAAGAATAATTCGTAAAATTAACCAATTAAAAATAAACCAGTTTCCACAAATGGGAACTGGTGAGTTGTAGAAAACCGATTAAGAAAAAAAATTCCAGCACAGCTTCAAAGATACCACACCAGAAACAAAGCTCATTTCTGCATCCTGTTTATGTATTTTTTCCCATCATACATAGGTACCTCTTTTATTTAAGTGAATCAAAAATCAAGCTACAGATCTATGTAAAAGGCATCACTTTTAAATAAATCACAGTGTGATTCAAAGCTACAACTAATTGTTCAAATTTCTGCATGCTAAGTTATGAATGTACTTGCCATTCCAACTCAACTACTTAAGGGAAAAGGAGCAAAATGACTCTGAAATCTCTTAAAAGAAATGTACTTTCAGAAGATAAAAAATGACATTCTCACTGCTGAACTGGATCGCTGCTTTTCACTGAGAAACAAAATTCATCACAGCACAACTCAGTTTTACTAAGCAATTTAAAGCATCCTTTGCCTGTGTTAGAAAATGTTGAAAGAAAAACTTTTTCTAAGAAATCACTTTCACTGTGAAAGTGAAAACGGAACACTGGCCAGCCTATAAGAAGAGATGCCTATTTTCATAGCATGTTCTCAATCGAGAAACATTTAGGTCCAGAAAACATATAGAGCCCTATTATTTCTTTTGCTCTTGATGAACTGCAAATACATATACAAAAATTAAGGGTAAGGAAAATTACTTCTTATACTCATTTTGTCAAGTTGCTAAGAGTTTTCATGTATTTCCTAAAATCAGTTTTGGCTAACCAGGCAAACTCTTACTTAATTTGAAAAACATCTCAGAGTGATCTGCTTACAAGTATTTCATTATCATATGAATATTTAAGCAAATTAAGTTTGCTCCCTTAACATAAAAATAGACAACTGGAATGTCTTTATTTTTGTACTCTAGAGCTATTACTTTTTTTATTACCTTCTATTTAAAAAAATATGTTTTTGAGGTAAAGTCAGAAATGTTAATTTGCCTTAGAGACGTTAGGAAAGAAGCACAATTTTAGAAATGCATCACCGCACCCAAAATAAATGTAAAATAAAATAGCACCCCCTAGAGAGACCCAAATAATGTTATATGTATATATATGCACTCTGATATTTTCCTGATACATATATACTTCATATATACTCTTATTTAATAATGAATCATTCTATGTGTTGCCCTGTACCTCATTTTACTTCTTATCATTGAATGACAGACTTGCTACCTAAAAAATCATTATGAAACTTTACTGACTTAAAATAATAATTGTATTTTTACTTTTCATCTAGAAACTTTGAATGCTTTAATGCTGACCAAGCTTAAAAATCAGCATATATAGTAGAAACTCAATGTAAACAAAACAAAACACCACTCTAAAAATAACTGTAAAGAAATGTTATTAACAGTGGTAATGTGACCTTCAGGTGTTGTGATCCCAACTGATTTTTCTTTATACTTTCTATTGTACATCATTTTCCAAGTTTTCTACAATGACTATGTATTATTAAAAAAAAAACTAAAAAAATTTTCTTAACAACGTAATTTTAAATACATGCTATAATCAGAAATACTCTTTTAAAAAAGGGGCTCAGAATAAAAGAAAAAAGCCAAAATAAAACCCACAAAAATGTTAACATGGTCCTTTTGGCTGGTGGAAGTATGAGAAATTTTTTTCCTTATCCTCTTCTATACCAAGTTTCTCTATCAATAAACTTATTTCCATAATCAAAAAAAAAAAAAAACTGTGTAATTTTCATTAAATCCCCAGCCTCTTCTCTCAATAGCAGGAGAAAAGAAAAAAAAAAACCCTGGCTATTGCCTGAGGACACTGTTGTCCCTACAGCAGTGTTTTCTCTCCCACACTCCAGTACTGCTGGCGTTAGTGATGAGGTAAATGTTCTCACTACTATTTCCAGATCTCTGCTCCACCTACTTACCCCCCAAAAACAGTTCCTTTAAGGCCTAGGCCATCAGATTATTCCACCTTCTACCCATCTTGACTCCCAGTGCTATGATTCTGGATAGCTCCCCTCTGTCACTAAAGAGTGTAGCCATGGGCTTATTCTCTTTCTCCCTCTACTTTTCTCATGACTCTTAGTTTAAATACCCATATGGGCAGCCCATCCAGCACACATGGCCTCGATCTGATGAATTTACCCTGGACCCACACCTACAGCCACTCCAGAGACCTGCAGATCCCAAGTTCAAGCCTCTTACAGCCTGAACCTCCCCTACTCAACCGCACTCACCCTCCTGCCGGAGTTCCGACCTGCTAACCCTCTCTCTTGCTTTTCTCCTCTTTTTCAGCATCTATTACCACCTTTAATCTTTATTTCCCACCGCTATAATCCCTGCTGTGCTCTGTTCTCACTCTGTCAGCACTCCTCTGACAACCCCAAACGGACTGAATCTATCTACTCCATACCCTTCATCAAGTAGCAGAGAAGACTAGAGAAAAACATACAATGGTGCTGGTGGTTTTCACTTTAAATTCATGACCACAGACCTCAGAGTGGGCCCCCAGCACTGGCAGGCAATCCTGCTGCTCCCCTTTACAGCAAAAGTCCTTAAAGAGGAGTTGACTACAGTTGCTAACCCCATTTCGCTCCTTCCCATTCTCTCCTGAAGCTCCTCTGAAGAGGCTTTCCTTCTCATTACCTCTTGGCTAAGTTACCAATTATCCGTCATCCTTCCGTGACCACCGATCCATCGATCCATGTGATCCATCGATCACTCCTTCCGTCTGAGACACTTTCTTCACAGGGCTCCTAAGACAATGTGCGTTTCCGACTCCTCCCATCTCACTGCCACTCTCCTTAGCTCGAGCTGCTGCCTGTGCCCTGCCTTTCTGGGTTCAGTCCTCAGACCTCTTCTCCTCTCTACCAGCTCTCACTCTCTGGGAAAACTCATCCAATCTCATGGCTTTAAGTATCATACACAAGCAGATGACACCAACCTTCCCCCTGAACTCTAGACGCTCTACACTCTGTCCTGTATGTTGCACTTCAGCTGTACTTTCCTTCTCACTGCACCTTACACAGGTCAGGCAGCTTCCCATCTGAGTATGTTTACCTGACGCTCCCTCTCCCAGGAATAATCTTCCTTTGAACAGTCGCCTGCCTTTCTCCTTCACTATTAAGGGCTCTGTCACCTTATGCAGAGTACTTTCCAAGCCCTTCTAAAATAACACCCCCTTACACTGCTTCATAGCATTCACCCCCCTAAGACATTACGTTATCTATCTGTACATTCATCTGCTTTATTCACTGTAACACCTATTAGAATATAAGCTCTGTAGGGGTTGGGTATTTGCCTGTGTTATTTACTGTCTAGCACAGAGTATGCACTAAAACATTTATTGAATTATTTTTTAAAAAGATTTTACTTATTTATTTATTTGACACACACAGAGAGAGAGAGAGAGAGAGCGCACAAGCAGACAGAATAGCAGGCAGAGGGAGAGGGAGAAGGAGAAGCAGGCTCCCCACTGAGCAGATAGCCCACATGAGGCTTGAACCAAGGACCCTGGGATCATGACCTAAGCCAAAGACAGATGCTTAACTGACTGAGCCACCCAGGTGCCCCATGATTTTTAAGAGATGTTAAAGTTTCTTGGTTTATCTCCAAGACGTGAGATTATGAGAACACTTCAATAGATAAGTTATACATTTCACTAATGTTTGAGTTTTTTTTTATAATTAAATGTATTATTTTTGTCATCAGAACAATGGAAAAGAACATATAAAAATATTAAAGTTTAACAATAATGAGAAAGAATCAAATTTATAAATTTGGGACTATATATTTATGTAAACTAGTGAGAAAACGTTTTACAAATAGACTCGAAAGAATTACATAGGGATGATACACAGGTTTTATCTTGAAAGCTAACTGTAGTTGACCGATTGTGGCTGCATGAAACATCATACTGAAAGGAATCCTGAAGCTAAATTGGGTTCTCCAGAATAGAAGGATGCTTTTCAGGAAAATGGAAGCGGTGTGAATTATGATTCATGCCAAATAAATGCCACTCAATGACTTTATATCTGTATGTGTACCATTTCCAATCCTTTGTATTCAGCTGAGTTCTCCCAAGAATTCCACATTTGTACATCCCTGCCTACGAGAGATCTCTAGACAAACATCTAGTGAGAGACCTCAAACTTGATCACAACCAAAATGGACCTTTTGATCTGCAGTGCTTTTCAAAAAGAAACAAACATCATTCTTCCTCTAGTCTTTCCTCTTGCATAAGGACACCTTCATGCACTAGGCTGCTCATGTAAAAGCTCTAAGAACTATCCTTGATTCCTCTTTCATTCAACCCTGTACTAAACATTCATAATCCATAAGCAAATCTTATTAGCTCTAAGCCCGAAGCATTTTCTAACTTTATCTGTATCTTTCCAGCTCCTAGATGAGACTGAGAAGTAAACGGGTAACATGAGCTACCATGGCCTTTCATTTCATCAACTCTAATAGGTTTCTAGCTGCTCTGCCGTTTTTGCACTCTTGCCCCCTGTAATCCATTACCTACATACCAGCCAAAGTAATTTTTAAAAATACAAACCAAATAATGTCACTTTCCTATGGTTTCCCACTGCAGTTGGGAAACTGCAGTGTTTCCCTAATCTTTGCTAATTTTCCCAGGTCTGTCTCTCCAATTTTATCACAAACCACTCTCCTCTTACTCCCTACACTCCTGCCATATTGGCCAACGCTGTTTTCACTATAGGGTTTTGATACTAGCTCTTTCTTACAGAATGCTCTTCCTCTGACAGGCTCTCTGGTGACATTCTGGTATCAGTTTAAATGTTCTCTCTTTAGAAGACTTCCTTTACCACTCAATCTAAAGTAGCAACCCAATCCTACATCCTATGTTAACTCTCTACATGCTACAAATAACTATTTGATATTTGCATAATTTATTGTTTGTTGTCTCTCTCGCTCTCCTACTGTAATGTAAGATTAAAACAGTATCATATCACCACTTTGGTGAGAGGGTCTATTTAATAAATATTTGCTGAAAATGATTTGTACAGTTTTTAAATGTGTCATATTCCAGTAAAAAAGTTGTGAGTATGTATTTTTTTTTTAACTGAATGGGAACAGAACTACATAAGAATTCCTTATTTGGGAAAAGAGAAAGTAATTCTCCAAGGCTAAAAAACATTAATTAATTAATTAATTAATTTATTTTTTAAAGATTTTATTTATTTATCAGAGAGAGAGGGAGAGAGAGCGAGCACAGGCAGACAGAACAGCAGGCAGAGGTAGAGGGAGAAGCAGGCTTCCTGCTGAGCAAGGAGCCCGATGTGGGACTCGATCCCAGGACGCTGGGATCGTGACCTGAGCCGAAGGCAGCTGCTTAACCAACTGAGCCACCCAGGCGTCCTGACATTAATTTATTTTTATTCAAATCCAAAATATACAAACTTTTTGCCTGGCAGATTCTGGTGCTGAATTTACAACAATGAAAAAACAACTTGCCCTCATGGAGCTTAAAAGAGAAGAAACAAGCTATTTCAATTTGGTAAGTAAATGCCACGAAAGGAATAGTAAAAAGTGCTATAGGTATATATATAGCCTGAGAGGTGGACAATCCGGAAATGCTTCCTGAAGAAAGGGCTGTTTAAACTGCAATCTGATCTGAAGGATAAGCAGTTATGATGGACATACTTGTGGGAGGAGGGAGACAGGCACTCAGGGTGTAAGAGTATCTTGGGCAAAGGAAATATGGTCAAAGCCCAGAATCCAAGCAGCTCATAACATATTTTCAGAAAACTTAAAGTAATTTAATGTGACTGGAGAAGATATAAATTGAGAAGGGGTGAGAAAGACTGAGAAGTAAGTGGGTAACATCATAATGCCCCAATGAGCCATTTAGACTTCTTGTGAAGGTAAGAAAGTGCCACTGAAGAACTTAAAGCAAGGTAATGTTTCTCCATTTACCATAATCTTCACTTAAGAAAGATCACTGTGGCCACATGGTAAAGAAGAGTTTAGAGAGGGACAGAGAAGCCTATCTCTTCAAAGTGACAACAGATAGAAGAATTAAAATAGTAAGAGCAGAGCCAAAGTTTAAAAAAAAAAAAAAGCAATTATTAAGATCCTACTGTAAGTATTAGAAGCAACTAAAACTTCTAATACAAAACAAAATAAACATGGGACATGCAAATACAGAGGTATAAAAGTTACCAAATCCATCAGGAGTTAAGTTTTATAGAATTCTCTGAGATGTTAGCTGAACTTTCAAGAAAGTATAGTTAAGATTTCCAAAGATAGGGGTGCCTGAATGGCTCAGGTGGTTATGCATCTGACTCTTGATTTCAGCTCAGGTCATGATCTCAGGGTCATGAGTTTGAGCCCTGCGTTAGGCTCCAAGCTGAGGATGGAGCCTGCTTAAGATTCTCTCTCTCAGTGGGCTCAGTCAAGTGTCTGCCTTTGGCTCAGATCATGATCCCAGGGTCCAACCATAGCTGTCTCCCCGCTCAGTGGGGAGTCTGGTTCTCCCTCTCCCTTTGCCCCTGTCATGGGCACACAAACACTTTCCCACTCTCTCTCAAATAAATAAATAAAATCTTAAAAAAGATTCTCTTTCTTCCTCTCCCCACCACTCACATGCCCTCTCTCAAAACAAAGCAAAGATTTCCAAACTTTCAAACTTTCTAAGACTTTTACATAGTAGTGTTGCTTTCTAGTATAAATAATTTGAAGAAACTTAAAAAATAATCTGCATGTTTAAAACATGTAAATTTTTTTATTTTATTTTATTATTATTATTTTTTAAAGATTTATTTATTTATTTATTTGACAGACAGAGATCACAAGTAGGCAGAGAGGCAGGCAGAGAGAGAGAGGAGGAAGCAGGCTCCCTGCTGAGCAGAGAGCCCGATGCGGGACTCGATCCCAGGGCCCTGAGATCATGACCTGAGCCAAAGGCAGAGGCTTAACCCTCTGAGCCACCCAGGCGCCCAAAACGTGTAAATTTTTTTTAAAGTAAGAACTCCAAAATCTGTATTTATGAGTAACTGATAAGATTATAATTCCTCATAATTAAATAAATGTATTCTATTCAACCATAATCTGTAAAAAATCATCATATGCCCTCTAGTTATCATCAGAAAGCAAGTTTTGCTGACAGTAAAATCATTATGGATAAATAAAAACAGTAAATCAAGACGTATGTATAGATATGTATATATAATTCACATAAAATAATTCAAGACTGAATAATTCAAGACTGAAAGGCACTTATTATTTCATTATTCTGATAAAAATTAAATCAGTAATAAAATATATTTCAGAGTGTGATAAATTTGAAATACTATTTAATCTAATTTAGCAAATATTTATCAAGAATTTATACACACACACACACACACATACACACACACCTTGCATACACATTAGCACAACAGAGATAAACTATACTAAGAGACAGACCCTTCCTTAAGAATTTTATAAAACTAGATAGAGAGAGAGACACTTATATACCTCAATAAGCATTTTTATACGACTTCTGCAATGATAATGTAACTTTATAAATTAAATCGTTATAGAAGAGGCTGTAACATTCTTTTGCATTTGTAAGATACAGATTAAGATTCTAACTATAGTTAATATATTTTATATTATCAGTGTTCTGCTCTACATATAAATGTTGGATTAAAAAATATCCTACTAATTTGGATTGCAAATCCAAAAGTCTAATTGCTAAATACCAAAAAGAAGCATTAAAACCTAAACAAGAAATAAATGGCAAAAGAAAAAAATAGGAAGATGCAAAGAGAAATAATCTACATAGGAATTTGTTAAAGGCCAAAAGAAAGCCAACACAATCATAATTTGTATTGTAGATCTGTAATTTAAGTACCACATTTCTCACCTCTCATTTTAATACCTGAAAGTAACATACAACACTTACCTTATAACTATAAGCATGGCTATCAGGATTGAACAAATAGGATCTGCTATCATTAGACCAAAATTTTGCATCATGATGGCAGAGGCAATTACACCAATACTCCCAAGTGTATCTGCCAGAATGTGTAAAAATACACCTGGGAACAAAGCATAATCAGAATCAAAATAGTATCTTCTGATCAATGAAAAATACAAATATTTCTTAAAACTGTATTCTTGATTTTATATATTAAAAAATTAAATACCAATCTGAAAATCAGGGAGAATTTAGATTCACTGCTCAGTAATGAAGTAATAATACTTCCGGAAATTGAAATAATCTTTCCTTTTTTATATCAGCAGGGGTTAAAATATCTGATTCATAAATTATACTTGTTTTTAATGTTCCTTAATATTTGATATAACATACATGAGGGATAACAGAAATAAGTTTATTTTAAGCACATTCAGCTCTGGTTAAAAAATTCCACAAGTTAATTAATAATTTGTTAGAAGAAAATGGTATTAGGCTGAAAGAATTGTTAGAAGAAAATGGTATTAGGCTGAAAGAATTGTTCAAGAACGCGTTTATGATTACAAATACATGGATACACAGAGCCCTCTGCTGGTAACTAACATTATTACTACTTGAGACTAAATTTCCTATGGACTGTGACTGTAAATCCTGATATACTTATTAATTATCCTGAAGGTTTTGTTACCTAAAATTATACCTTAATCTCAAACCTGATAAGAAAGAAATTAGAGATATGAATATTTAAAAGCAAATATAAAATATTTTAAAGACTTCTAATAAAAGTTAATTAAATTAACACTTGCTATTATTTAAATATTAGATAGGTAGGATACTGATATTCTGTCTTGAAACCTATATAATATTGTAATATTGTGATTATAATAAGAAATATGTATTTGGTCTTCATTCTGGTTTCTGGAAAACCCTTGGAACTTCCTAAGTGACAAAGACAAAGTTTCTCCAGTTAATGTTAATATACTTTTGGACCCCACCTAAGGATGGGAGCTGGCTGCCAGGAGAATCAATCATATGATTAGAGGGTTGGAACTTTCAGTCCCAGGCCCCTCTGACTTCTAGTTATCAGAAAACCGCTTGCTGGTATGAGAATACATTCTTCACTCCCCCATTGGAATTGGGCACAGAATTAGTTTGTGGTCAGAAGCGGGATCAGAACCAGAATCCATTAAATATTAACAGTTAATAATCGAATGGAAAACCATTAAAAAGATCAAGAAGTTTAAAATACATTATTTCTTAAACAGACTTAACTAAGACAATAAATTATTCAACATTTAGATCTTTAATAGGTAAAATTTACTGTATAGTAAAACATTATCTTTGAAATAAACTTAAATCATATTATAAAAAATGGAACATTTTAAAATAGCATTTATTCTATCTGAAAAGAAATAATAAATAAAAAGCATGTGTCTACTGTAGAAGTATTCTACTTTATTATTCACTGGACAATTAAAGGCAAACCATTTATCTTTGAGGTATAAAACAGATTTGCTAAAACTTGAAAACACTTTCTAATAATTTAAAAACAGACTATTACTGAATCAAATCTTAATGAGCTCTAGGAAATTATCTTTGTCGACTACTGTGTAATTTTATATCAAGTATTATACCAAATATAATTCATCCCACCGTACTTAATATACTTCTTCATTCATATGGAGTATTGACCTTTATAACTATTCTTCAAAAAGCTAAATGGCTCCATTTCCTATAACAAAAATATGCTGAAGCTTACTTAGAGACAAAAAACTCTTCTTCTAGGGTATTTCAAATAGCAAAGAATTAAACAGACTAATAAGTGTCAAGGCCACATTAAGTTTAAAAAATAAAACTGAAGAAAAATACCCATCAATGTAGATTGAAGGTATCTAAGCTTCAAAACTCTTAAGTGACATGTGATTTCAAGTCTTTATATTCTTTAATCAGTGTTTCAGTAGGATCAGACATGAAAACAGCTCTAAATACTGAAAGGGAAGAGAAAAGAATCATTTGTTCTTGATTTTTCTTTGACTGAAAAGTCCCCAACCTGAAAACTGGCTCTATTAGCAAGTGTTATTAATTACCTAAACCCTGCTTACTTTCTAGTAACTGTTTCAAGAAGAAAAATCACTGAAGAAAAAAGTTTAAACCCATATGTTTAACTGATAGAAAAGTTAAGAGCTGGACTTGGTAGCATATGGATATTTTCACTGCCCAAGAACACTCTAGACAGAGGTCATATATATATTTTCTTAATTTTTTGTACTTCGTATCTGATAATTTTAATATGTGAGTCACTGGGGTTCTAAATCTTTGCTTTATTGTTGTTGATCCTTTCCTCTAGCCAGAGGTCGTACTGAAGATGCTGCTAATAACTGAAGAACTCATTTATCTCAGTTTTCATGTATGAGTATCCACATGGAAACTTTGAATGCCAGACACTTTTCCCTATCCTTGAGATACCTACTGGGCTGCTGCAGACACCATAAATTGATGGATACTCAGAAAACATAAAGTAATTTTCATAACAGGTTATATAAAAGATAATTAGGAAGGCAAATCTAACCTCCCTTCTCTCAACTTGTGACGATTTCCAAAACTAAAAATAAACTCATATTATCAAAGCTAATTTATAGCATTGGATATAGATGCATTACATATGCATGATTACAAGCTATTTCAGCAAATGCTATTCTAAACCAATTCTATATATTTTGCAAATGGAAAACTAGTGACTGGAAGACACATTTAAGCCTCCTGAAATAAACTCCTCAGTATGGAGGAGCACATTCATAGTGGGGGAAAAAAAGAAAAGCTAGAGCTATATCAAGAAATAGTGGAGAAAAATAGGTACACTAGGACTGGATCACAAGATACTGAGGGAGTCAGAGTGAAGTCAAAAGTTAAAAGCAGGAAGGTGGGGAGCTGGGAATTAGGAAACTTTGATGATGAAGTCTAAACAGAAATTCAGAGCCAAAGATCGGCTCCTACCACAAAAAGAAAAACTGTCATAATTCACAGATAAAACTGATTTTCTCTGCTTTATAAAATTTTGTAATGTACTGTTTTACATGGCATGTAAGCTCCTGCTTAGCCATCGTCATTTGATGCCAGTGGATATGACGACAAAGGTTTCACTTTGCATTTTACATAGAAGTTAATATTAATATAACAGAGTTAATTTTTTAGAGCACGTTTCATTCATAGCAAAACTGAACAGAAGGTAGAGAGATTTCCCATATATCCCTGTCCTGGGCATAACATTCCAAATTGTCAAAATCTCCTAGCAGAGTAGAACATTTGTTACAAGGGATAATACTACACTGGTGTCATTATCACCCCAAATCCAACTACATTAGGGTTCACTCTTGGTCTTATACATTGTGAAGGTTTGAATGCATTTCATTTTTTCCTCTAAATCTTTCCACAGTGTAAATACATACTAAATACTGAACTTGGAAAAAATATTTAGTAATTCTATGGAGGCAAATATAATTATACCATGATATTACTATAGTCATGGGCATGACTATTATTTATAGTTAAGCAGTATAGTTTCTAACCTCTGTTATCTTATTAAATCTATGAAAATAGCCAAGTGATAGTTCAAAGAATGTAGGCTAATATGCCTAATAGTATATATTTTAAAAGTCACAAGGAAAGATAATACAGTAGACACAAATACTTCTACATATTTTTCTTACAGGAAAATTTCAGATAGCTCAACACAATGAAACTTGTTTCATAAAACTGAGAAATATACAAATTGCTTGTCATACCTTGTAAAATCTGTCTGCTGGGTCCTGCTGTTTCTTTTAAGGAGGGACCATCTGTAGAGAGTTAAGTTATTTTAAAATATATCTTCAATTACCAATTCAATTTTTCTGATTCAGAGAACACTTCATTCAAATATATCATGAAGGATGCATGACTATATACAGCCACAACAGACTTACAAAATTATTTTTTAAATTTAATATAATAATTTAATGGAGATAGACATGGGCAACTTCAAAATGCATCAATGGTACATAATATTTAGGAAATTATTATATCAAGCAATCTGGTAAAAAATGGTAAATTAAGAACATAGTGAAAAGTCTCCTGCTATTCATAACATATCTTATACTACAGTTTGCTACATTAATTTTACAACTGGAAAACTGAAACAAAACGAAACTACTGCTGAAAGTTACAAGAAGTCCAAGAAATGAAGCCAGGTTAGCACCCAGGGTAACCAGACTGTGGCAAACAAGAGTTTTCCAACAGCTTCTAGATGGATGTGGCAAGCTTTTCAAAGAAAGGAGATAAAATACTTTCCATTTTACCTTTATGATGAAAAAATTTAAAAATACTGTAATTTCTATACTGACTCTGAAGATACTATGAGCTTTAACATCAAAGCAGAAAACATAAGTAAATGATGTAAAAGATCAGCAATATTGAGATCATCAGGAGGCCTGACAAACTTTCTGAACATATCTAATAGAAAGCCTGCCTGGGGTCATGGTTCTTGGCCCACAGTACCAAAGAGCTAACATGGCCTCACTACAGCTTTGATAAGAGACGGTAACAATGCTAGAAGATGTTGCCCAGTGATATGGCACTGCATACAGTGGGGAGAAAGATGCAGTCACCTTAAAAAATCGTGCTGATTGTCAAAAGGGTTAACTGTCCTAAAAATCCAGCTCTTGATCAAGGCAAGAGATTTGTCTAAAGGTAGTAGATCCAGATAAAGACAGTAATTTTTTACATAATTATGTGGAAAGGTATATTCTGCTATACTAATATAATGGTTGTATAAAACAACATTAACTCCCACGTACCTATGTAAAATCTGAAAAGTCCTTCTGGACAAAAAAAAATCTGTTATCTGTGGTAGAGACTGGCTACTTGTTTATCACCCATTTCTTCTTCTTTAGAGACTGGCTACTTGTTTATCACCCATTTCTTCTTCTTCTTTGGTAACAAATAAACTACATTTCCCATGGCCTCTTAAGTTATATATCTAACAGTGTTAAGCAAAGAAATATGACAGGTAGGGTGCCTGGGTATCTCAGTCAGTTACATGTCTGTCTTTGTGTCGGGTCATGATCCCAGATCCTGGGATCTGGTTTGCAGGGAGCCTGCTTCTCCCTCTCCCTCTGCCTGGCACTCCCCCTGCTTGTGCTCTCTCTCTCTCTGTCCAATAAATAAATAAAATTAAAAAATATATATGACAGGTAAACCACTTCTAGGCTCATCAAAAAGCCCCACATGATATTCTATGTACCCTATCTCCGGGGAGATATAGGGAATCCAGTGAAGAATTCCAAGGGTCAAGAATCCCAGGGATGAAAGGAACCTAGATCCCTGAATTGAATGAGAAACACCAACCATCCTTTACCCTGTTAACCCAAGAGCAATATATATACTTTTACTGTTTGGGTCACTGAGATAGGAGCAGTTAAACCAAGCAAACAAAAAACCAGTTAGTTTAACTGACAGTGTAGCATTTCAATAAATATAAAGCTCAAAGTATTTCCCAGTGAGACTATGATGTCTCCCAAAATGGAATCATGGCCCCTATTACTTGTGTATCCTCAGACTGGCTAATAAACAGTGGAGGCAGAAATAACAGTAAAGAGAAGATTCTGGAGTCAGATTTTCTTTCTTTCTTTCTTTTTTAAAATATTTATTTTACAGAGTATGCAGGGGGTGAGGGGTGAGGGGAAGGGAATGGAGGAAGAATCTCCAGCAGACACCCCACTGAGCAAGGAACCCTATTCAGGGCTCAATCCTATGATCCTGAGATCATGACCAGAGTCAAAATTAAGAGTGGGACACTCAACCAACATAAAAAACTAGGAGGCAGATGCTTAACCGACTGAGGCACCCAGAAACCACTGGAGTCAGATTTCCTTGTGTTTGAAGCCTAGCATTTCCTTTTACTAGTCACTATGATCTCCATGTGCCCTGAGGTCATGTAAATTCTTCTTTGCCATTTACCCTTCTCCCCCTTGGCTAAAAAAAAGCTACCTTTCACCTATTTAGATTCTTACTGCAGTGCATTACTCAAGGTATAAAAAAAATTCTAGGGCAACAAACAAGGGATTAATTGCAAATATTGGTGGTAATGCTACAAAAGTAATGACTCTGTTGACTAACCAGCAAAATCCCTTTGTAAGCAATACAGTTTCCAATTGTTTTTAATAGAATTCTAATGAAACTGTCAATCTATAGATCATCAAAAATAATTCTTGATAACAGATCACTATGTAATTTTTGGAATGTAATTCTGAAGGTGTTCAAAGAATTGACTAGAACTGCTATAAACACAATTTCTTCTATTTAAGGTTTCTTATTACTTACATTATAAAGCTAGAAAATAGGAACAGAATTATTGGCAAAACCTTTTTATATTGATAAGTGTCATTTATCCATACACTAATTGAGGAAAAAAAGAGCTCAAATTATCTCACTAAGATATGTATTTTAAGTGAAAATGTTGCCTTTTACGATTATACATGTATCAACATTTTTCAAGTAGAATTACTTTGACTTTTAGTAATAACTATAATAACTCCATCCAAAAGAAGTGTTTAAATGCTAAATCTTATGTTTCTAGGAAATAAAAAATTTAAATTTATATATGCATTTTATTGCCAAGAAGTAGAACACATGATTAATCAATAACTTAACCTAATATAATCCATTATTATAAAATGCTGGAATGAAAATAAAAATTCAAAGATAAACAGGATGTTGTTAAATTTATAACTATAAGTTTTTGAATGGGTGAGAGTAGTTCTCAAATCACTAAGTTATTTGGAGTCCACAATATATTCCAGAGTAACAGAGAAGTTCCATTCTAGGGGCACCTGGGTAGCTCAGTTGCTTAAGCATTTGACTCTTGCCTTTTTTACAGTATGTTTCTTATAGTTTCTCAAAAAGTTAAAAATGGAACTACCATATAATCCAGTAATCACACTACTGGGTATTTACCCAAAAAATACAAAAGCACTAATATGAAGGGACATATGTACCATTATTTATTGCATCATTATTTATGGTAGCCAAATTGTAGAAGCAACCCAAGTGTCCATCCCTAGATGGATAAAGAAGATGTGGAAGGGAAGTATCAGGCGATATTTACCAAAAATGACAATGAAAATGTGCAAAACTGAAAACCGTATTGTATTTTTATAAGCCTATATGTAGTACAAAAGGCCTTATCATACTTCAAAAAATTATAATATTCATTTGCTAAAATGTAATTGTTTCTCATTCACTGACACTCATTTAAAATAGTGGCACAAAGTATAATGTAGTCACTGAAAAAAAGCTATATCCACAGCATTATACTGAGTTAATTTCATTATATACTAAACATGAATTAGCCCTGGGAACCATTTAGTCTGATTCATTAGAAAGGCAGTTGATTACAAAACCTTTTCAAGATACTCTTTCAACTAAGAGAGTAATCTATACAAAAGTTCTGTGTATTTGGAAGGCTGTCCATTTGAAAATATTTTGGCTGTACTCACCATGAGAATGAAAGTGTCCATGCCCATGAGCATGATCATGACTATGTGCAGCACCGTGTTTCAATTCGTGACTATGGCAATGATCCCCATGGCCATGTGCCTGATCCAGAACACCATTAAAAAGGGAATGACTGTGTCCATGGCCTAAAAAGTAGTTAGAACAAAAAGTATGTAAAAACAGATTATGAAAATGGTTACAGTAATACTGACATTAGTGAAAAGAACTAGCTTTAAAAAGAGATTCAATTAAATATTTACTTGTAAAAAGTGTTACAGATTAATTAAAACGGACTGAGTTCCTACCATGGAATATGGGAAAGAAATGAAATATGGAGGGAAGTGGTAGACTTTACTAGAGATGAAAATAAGTGAGAAGTACACAGAAATATTTAGAGATTAGATAATGTTACTCATTCATTCAGAAAATACTTATTTGGAAGATACTATGTTATAGGTACTGTTCCAGGCACTGGGGATAAAAGACCACAGATAAAAATCTTAGCTAAAACTTTGTGAAGTACTACTATATATACAATCGAAGATGAAACAAAATGTATGCATACGGTCACTTTGAGGCAGAGGCAGGGAAGCTACTGTATTTGATAAAAGATCAGCAGAATTACATTACAGCAGGTAGAATCTTTAGAAAAAACAAAAACAAAATAATGCTGAATCCTCTGTCCATAGCAGACCTAAAAAGTATTAAACCACCAAAGAAACATCTTATACAAGATATTCCAAAGCACAGAAAAAGATCAGATGTTACCCAACTCAAAAACATCACTAATATTCACAAAAATCCTAAATACCAGTAAACCAAATCCAGTATTGCGTTATATGGAAAATCACGAATAAGGGGGAGATCAACTCCAAAATGGCAGAGAGGTGATACTGGCAAATTAGCTCTCTCTCTAAAACAACACAAATATAAGGAACACATCTAAAAATTAACCAGTTCAGAACTCTGGTAATTAACCAAAACCAGAAAACAAACTAAAAAGCACCCATCCAAGAAGAAACTATCAAACTTCCGTAAGACTAGATGGTTTTTGCTATTTTTACTTGGGGCTATTCCTATTTCACCTCCTGTACCAGCTCAACTGATAGTAGTTAAAAGCCAGCAGCACTGCATACAGTGGAGAGATCTGACTTCTTTGGAAGCTGTTAAAAGCAGCATCTCCAGAGCACAGTTAAGTATTTTGTTCAAACTTGCAGTTCCTTAGGAAAACCTCTATTCTCAGTGTGGCGAATATTAGAGTCAGCTCTAAAAATTCAGTGGCCATACACTGCAGGAAAGCAATAAATCCAAGACAGTCATGCAACAAGAAAAACAGCAATATTAGCAACAATAAACTTTGAAGGGAGAGGGTAATGACACCAGTGTCATTATGATATAAAATGTCCAGTTTTCAACAACAAAAATTATAAGACACGCAAAGAAAAATGAAAGTATGCCACATACACAGAAAAAGCAACCAATAGAAAACGTTCCCAAAGGAGACCCCGATTTTAGACAAAGACTTTATTTAAATCAGCCATTATAAATACGTTCAAAGAAATAAAGAAACCCATGTCTAAAGAATGAAAATATAACAACAATAACTCACCAAATAGAGCATATTAATAAAGAGAAATTATTTAAAAAGAACCAAACAAAAAATTCTGGAGTTAAAGAAATATAATAACTGAAATAAAATATTTATTAGAAGTGCTCAACAACAGATCTGAGCTACAGTTAGGCAAACCTAAAGGATCAATAGAGACTGTCCACTCTGAGGACCAGAAAAGAAGAAAATTAAGAAAAATAAGCATAGCCTTAGAGACCTGTGGAAAATCAAGTATACCAAATTAAGCATTAAGGAGTCCCCCAAAACCAAAAGGAAGTAAGAGACAGAAAAAAGTACCTGAAGGAACAATGGCTAGAAACTCCCCAACTTTGTTAAAAAAAACAAAAAAAAACAAAAAAAAAAAACAACTAATCTACACATTCAAGGAACTTAGGGAAATCAAGAAGAATAAACTCAAACAGAGCCATACCTAGAAACATCATAGTCACACTGATGAATGTCAAAGAGACACTGAACACTGTACACCAAGATAAAAATAATTTACCATATATAACAGAACTTGACTAAGATTAACTGGTGTCTTCTCCATAAAAACGATGGAGGTCAAAAGCCAGTGGGATGACAAAATCAAAATGTTAGAAAAAGACTCAACCAAGAATTCTAAATTCAACTCTCTCCATTCAAAATAAAGGAGAAATAAGATATTACCACATAAACGAAAACACTACCTGCAAATGAAATGAAAGAACACTAAATAGTAACCAAAATCCACACAAAGAAATAAAGAGCACTGGTAAAGGTAATTATGACAGAGGATAAATGTATTTTTAAATTTGTGACTTGTTTCTTCTCCTGTATATTTTGAGAGACAAATGCATTAAGTAATAATTTTAAAACTGTACTGATGAACATCATAAAAACACGCAATTTGTATGATAATAACAGTACAAAGAAGGGAGGTGAATAGGGAAGTATATTGGAGCAAAGGTTTTGCATATTACTAAATTACTATTAATCTGTACTAAACTGATTTAAATTAAGATGGTACTTGTAATCCCCAGGACAACAGTTAGGAAAATATTCAAAAATATATAGTAAAAGAAACAAGAGAATTAAAAGGTATACTAAAAAGTATCTACTTAAAAACAGGAATCAGGGAATAGAGTAACAAAAAGGACAGAAGATAAAGAAGACAAATATTATAATGGCAGATGTAAATCCTACCTTAATAGTAATTACATGAGATGTAAATTGTTTAAATTTCCCAATCAAAAGACAGAGACTGTCCGAATGGATTAAAAAAATATGATCCAGTTACATTTTGTCTATAGGAGACATACTTTAGAGTCAAAGACATAATAAACAGGTTGAAAGTAAAAAAGACAGAAAGAGAAATACACCATGCAAGCAGTTAAAAAAAAAAAAAAAGAGCTGGAATGGTTATCATAATATCACCCAAAATAAACTGTAAGTTAATAATTACTTTAAGAAAAAAAGAACATATATAATAACATGTTCAATCTATTCGGAAGATATGACGATTATAAACATAGTGCACTGAACAACACAGCTCCAAAATGCATGAACCAAAACCTAAAATAACTGACCGAAAAAATATACAATTCAATAGTAACAGCTGGAGACTTCAATACCTGCTTTTAATAATAAATAGATAACTAGGCAGAAGAGCAACAAAAAACTAGAAGATTGAACAACTATGGACAAATTAGACCTAAACAGACACCTACCGAACACCACAGAATACATACTCTTCTCCAGTATATATTTGTCCATACAGATCAAACACTAGGTCATAAAATAAGACAGTAAACTGAAAAGAACCTGAAATCCTAAAATTGTATCATCTGATCACAATGGAATTAAATTAGATATCAATGACAGAAGAAAAATGAAAGACAAACTCTTAAATAAGAAATTACAAGGGAAATTGAAAAATACTTTGAGATGAGCAAAAATGAAATGAAAAACATGACATACCAAACTTAAAAATTATATTTCAGCAGTGCTTAGAAAAATATTTCCCTATGACCAAAGGGGCATTCTTAAAAAAAAAAAAAAAAAAAAAAAAGGATAAACCTTTAACTAAATTAGCCAATAAAAAAATGGCAGAAGGTACTAATTACTAAAATGGGGACAGGAGGACTTCACAACTGACTCTATGGAAATAAAATGAACTTTTTAAAAAGCCATACTAAAGTAAACAAATAAGATAATTTAGATGGAATGGACAAACGAACATTCCTAGAAATCAAATCTGAATAGAATTATAACAAGAAAAAAAAAAAAAAAGAATTTAAAAACTTCAAAAAAGGAAAGCCCAGGCCCAGAAGACTTCATTTGGAACTCTGCCAAAGATTTAAAAAATACCAATACTGCACACTCTTCCCTGCCCACCCCCTTAAAAAAAATAAACAGAAGAGAAGGGAACACTTCCCAACTCATTACATAAGACCAGTATTATCCTGATACCAATACCAACCAAAGACAACAAAAGAAAACTACATGCCCAAATTCCTTAAGAATATAGACACGAAAGTTTTCAACAAAATACTAGCAAACCAAATGAAGCAATATATAAAAAAGATAAACCATGGCCAAATGGAATTTATCCTAAGAGTTAAAAGGTGGTTTAATACCCCAAAACCAAGCAATGTAATACGTCGTCTTAATAGAATAAAGAATAAAAACAAATTGATCATCTCAAAAAATGAAGGAGAAAGTTGTGACAAAACCCAATACCCTTTCGTGATAAAAAAAAACAACAACCTAGTAGACTAGGAATAGAAATGAACTCCCTCAATCTGATAAAGTGCAATTCTGAAAAATACAGGGCTAACATAGCTAACATCATATTTAATGAAGAAGAAGAAAGCTTTATCCTAAAGTCAAGAAAAAAAATAAGGATATCCTTTCTCACCACTTTCTATTTACTGAAATATACGGTACTGAATGTATGTACCAAAGCAGGGCGCCTGGGTGGCTTAGTTGGTTAAGTGTAGGACACTTGGTTTCGGCTCAGGTCATGATCTCAGGGTAATGAGATGGAGCCCTGCCTTGGGCTCCATGTTCGTGGGGAGTCTGCTGGAGATTCTCTTTCTCCCTCTCCCTCTGCTCCTCCCCCCACTGGCATGAGTGCATTCTCTTTATCAAATAAATAAAAAAAACCTTTAATATTGTACTGAAACATCTCATCAGGGCAATTAAGCAAGGAAAAAAAATTCAGATGCAAAAGGAAGAAGTAAAATTATCTCTATTTGCAGATGACATGATACCAAAAAATTCTACAAAATCCACTAAAAATGTATTAGAATATTGAACAACTTCAGCAAAGTGGTAAGATGCAAGATCAATATCCAAAAATGAACTGTAACCCTACACATTAGTAAAGAACAATCAAAAAATGAAATTAAGAAAGCAATCACATTTACAATTAGCTACAACAAAAAAAAAGCCTAATTGTAAAGTTAAGAAGTGTGAAACATGTACACTAATCATAATAAAACATGTTGAAAGAAAATAAAGAAGCTATAGTAAATGAGAAGGCATCCCATGTTTATGGATCAGAAGACTTAGAATTGTGGGGCACCTGGGTGGCTCCAGTGGGTGAAGCCTCTGCCTTTAGCTCAGGTCATGATCCAGGGTCCTGGGATCAAGCCCTACATCGGGCTCTCTGCTCAGCGGGGAGCCTGCTTCCCCCTCTCTCTGCCTGCCTCTCTGCCTACTTGTGATTTCTCCCTCTCTGGCAAATAAATAAACAAACAAATAACTTAAAAAAAAAAAAAGACTTAAAATTGCTAACATGACACAGTACTTTCCAAACTGATCGACAGATTCGATACAATTTCTATCAAAATCCCAACTGCCCTTTTTTGCAGAAATTGATAAGCTGATCTTAAAACAATTTTTTAAAGATTTACTTTAGAGACAGAGTACACATGCACACATGGGAATGAGCAGAGGGAGTGAGTGGAGGAAGAGGAAGAGAGAAATTTAAGCAGACTCTGTGCCGAGCAGAGCACGGGGCTTGATCTCATGATCCAAACTGAGATCATCACCTAAGCCTAAACCAAGAGTTGGATGCTTAGCCAGATGCACCATCCAAAAGCCCCTATATGGAAATATATGTAAGTAAAATAATCTTAAATTAGTAAGGAATAGGTAAAATTATCTTAAAAAAGAAGAATAAAGTTGGATAACTCCTATGTTCCAATTTGAAACCTACCTCAAAGGTACATTAAACAAGACAGTAGAATACTAGCATAAGGATAAACATATAGGATCAATGAAATAGACCTGAGAATTCGGAATAAACTCTCACATTCATGATCAACTGATTGTTGACAAGAATGCCAAGACAATTCAGTGGGCTGGGGAGGGATAATCTTTAACAAATGGTGCTGAGATAACCAGAAATCTATATATAAGAAAATGATATTGGTCCCATACCTCACACCATATATAAAAATTGACTGAAAATGCATCACACACTTAAATGCAGACCTAAATGGATACATTTTAATGATAAAATTTAAGGACAGTTTCTTAAAACTATCAATGTAATTACAAATTTTAAATTAACTAAAGAGAAAAAATGATTACTTTAGATGCAGGAAGAAAAAGTAATATCCTTAACTTGATAAAATAGTTTCATTAGAAACAGACCATAAACATCAGACCAAATGGTAAAATTTCAGTAGCATTCTTCATTGACTTAAGAAGAATGCACATTAAAGTCATCTGGAGAGCATTAAAACATGCTGATGTTTGGGGCATCCTCCAGAGATTCTAACAAAAATGTTCTGGGATAAACCTGGGCATCAGCATTTTTTTAAGTTACTTGGGTGATCATTCAGGGACACAAGGATACACACCAAGTATATCTAATCAACACTGTGCTAGAGGTCCTAGTTATGCAATAAGACAAGCAGGAATAATAGTTTTTACTCCTAATAGCAATAAAAACATTCAATTACCTAAAAATGAACTGACCAAAAAATACAAAGATCTTTATCGAAATAGCTAAGACAATTTAGTAAAAGACATAAAAATTCTTTTATGCATTCCCAGTCAAAATCCCCCAAAGATTTTTCATACAACTTGCCAAGCTGATGAAAAAACTAGTTGAGCAAGATAAGCCCAAACAACTTTGAAAGGTAATTTAATATAGGCTAAAAGTGTTCTTTTACCTCAATGGGGTAAAAGGCAGGTTAATAATTGGTGCTTGGAAAACTGCTTATTCACACTGAAAAAAAAACAAAGTTAAGTCGTAACTCACCCCATTATGAAAACAAATTACATACAGATGAAGGAACAAAATGGATGAAGAAAAAAACCCTGACATTTTAACAGTATTAAAATATGAGTATATGTTTATGACTTGGGAATAGGAAACTTCTCAAACAAAGTAGAAAACATACCAGAAAAAAAGTAAGACAGAAACACTAAGACTACATCCAAATTAAGAAACCCTATATAAAAATTTAAAGATAAACCACAGATTGGGAAAAGATGTTTGCAACACAAAAAACAAGTGATTAGTATACAAAATATATAAAAATTATTATAAATGGATTAACAGGAAGACCATAGAAAAACAAGCAAAAATAAACAGACAATTCTAGGAGAGGAAAAACTTGAGTGGCCTAAAAACACAGAAAGATTTTCAACCTCACTACTAATCAGGGAAATAATAAATAAAATGAGATAATATTTTTATCAAAGTGTTAACAAAACAGTGTTAAAGCCATAATAGTAAGTTTTGATGTGAATGGGATGAAATCAGTACTGGCATTCATTGCTGGGGTAAATGTGGATGAGTCATTCTGGAGGGCAATTTGCCATTGTCTATTGAAACTAAAAAACTGTGTTTCCTGTGTTCCAGCAACTGTACGTATATTCCAGCACATTGCAATGCAAAGAACTTTGAGTGGTGATAGACATGTTCCACATCTGCTATCCAATATGACAGCCCTATGTGGCTCCAGAGCACTTGAAACATCACTAGCCTAATTGAAGAAATGAATTTTTAATTTTATTAAATTTAATTAACCTTAATTTAAATTTAAATAGCCACATGTGACTAATGGCTACTAAATGGGTCAATATAGCTTTCGAAAAACACTTGTACATGTTCACAAGGATATGCTTCATGTGGAAAGAACTTTAAAGTCTATATACAGAAGACCAGTTTAAAAAAGCCATCGTATCCCACACCATGGAGTTTTATGTTAACAAAAGAAGGCAGACTAATGTATACCAAATAGAAAGATCTCAAAGACAGAGGGTAAAATGAATCATACCCACATACACTCTAATTTTTAGGAACTAGATTTGTTTTGTGGTTTTTACGTTTATTTGTTGGTTTCATATAAATGGTGTCATACTAAACAGATCAGCTGCAGGGTTCTGGAAGAATCCATACCAAGCTGAGAACATGTGTAATCTTGAGATGGCACTCAGAGGAAAGAACATGGAGAAGGGGGAGTGATGGTTCAGGAAGACATTAATAGAAGTCTATTAACATTTTTTTTTCATTAAAAATCAACATAGGCTTTAACTTTAAAATTTATCAATTTTCAAAAATGACAATTATGAGGGAAAAGAGAAAAATGAAGAAACGTAGTGTTCTAACCATCATACCAGAGCCATGAGAATGTCCATGACCTCCATGCTTGAAAACAAATATTCCTACTAGGTTTACCACAAACCCAAGAACTGAAACAAGAAGCAGTCTCTCATGGTGTACATCAGGAGGGGCTAATGCTCTCTAGAAAACACATAATACAAACAAAGAGCATTGATATAATTTCTGATTAATCAACTGGTAAAAACAAAAAACATTCTTTAAAAATTTATTATTTTCAAAATTAAAAGCATTCTGAAAATATATGCCAAGACAGTTTATAGGGAAAAAACAAAAACAAAAACAACAGTGCTCACTTACTGTAGGCAAGGTAATAATTACTATTTTTAAATATTTAAAATATTTAAATAAATAAAAAACCAGATATTTAAAAGCATGACTATTTCATCTAAAACCTATCTCTCTTTGGTATTTTAAATAATATTGCCATTCATTTTAAGTTCACTGATCTTTCAATTTTCTCTTTCCTTTTTTTTAATTGTACCAAATATTAAAGATTCACCGGCAAAACTCTCAGGTTCTTTTTAAGAACTCTTTCCAGCAGACCTCACTACCCAGATTGTGCTTTTATTTTTCATAGAGTAAACACTTCATTCATAGCCTATAAAGCACTATCATTTAGTTGTTTTCAATTTCAAGTAGTTTCACATATACTTAATTTTTTCAACTATTTTATAAGCTCCTTTTACATAATATTTTACCTAACCTGAGACTGTCCTCAATCTTTAATAGCGTGAAAGAGCTCTATAACATGTATTTTTAGTTCATAAACATTTTCATTATAGAAATGTAATTGAGTGAGTCTAATCATTATTTACAATACCTCAACTCCTTCTGAGAAAATAAAAAAAGCAGTGAAGATCAAAAATAGGCCATTGACAAAGCCAGCCAGAACTTCCGCTCTAACATACCTAAAGAAGAGCAAAGCAAACAACTGAATTATTATTTCTTAAAAATTAAATAATAAATTTATACATATTCAGAGGTTCTAAACCATATTTATATGGTTATAAGCAGCCAGCAAAGTCCTAGTATTATAGTAGAATGTGTTTTATTCTACATATATTGTAGAAATGAGGAAATGAATTTAATTATAATGAACTATGTATAATAGCACAATACTGCAAAATACATCCATTTCTACAAGCCAATAAAGACCTTCTTAGAATAAGCAGATTCAGAAAGACCTTTCACAGAAATGTAAATCTCAAGTTGCCCCTGGAGAAGGAAAAACTAGACTAGACAAGTTGGCAAAGGAAGGATCTAAAGATAAAAAGGAGAAGAAAAGGACTTGAAAGAGGGATTTTTCTAACTTACTGGTTGCTTTTTTTCTAAGAATTCCTTACATTTTTTTGTTTTCTAACTTTCTGTTCAAATATTTGGAAAATGGAGCTTTGATCTGGAGGAAAATAAAATTATTTCTGAATTACCCCAGAGATAACTTGAGATTTATATTTCTATCACTCTTTTTTCTAAGATAAATATATTAAACAAAAACGTTTCAATTACCTATTTTTAGAATCAATTCTAGCTTCACATAATACTAATTAAACTATGTTAAAAATACCTGTCTTTTTCTCCATGGACTTCTGAAGCTTTCTGCTTCCTACCTGCGTGAAGCATCGGGGAAAGATTTTATTTTTTCCATAAGGTACTATTTGGCTTAGTTAAAGTCATCAGAAACAACTTTAACTTGGCAGTTTTACACGTCCTAACATTATTCAAACATTATTCATTAACTGCTGACAGCAGTTAATCACTCTGGTCCTTAAACAATATAATAGGAGAATCAGAAACACTGCTTCTTCTAGATTTCTATGTCAATTTCTAGGTAATACAATTTTTACTATAAGAACTATGTTTAAAGTAAGGAGAACAAACTCTTTAAAAAGCATTCTATTCAGTCCTGTTGGGAGTTTGCTCTGTCAGTACATTCCAACATAGTACATATTTCTCCACTCAGAAATAATGCATACTTCTACCTTCTAACACATACGAATAAATTAAATTTACATAATATTTGTCAAAGCATATGCCTTTTTATTTTTCAGGAGAACTTTCATTAAATTCAGCTGGCTTTTCATAGTAAACACTGAGGAATTGATCTAATATATCAGCAGGGTTACTAACCTCAAAATGAAAAGCACTTTCTTTTAGCCCACTCTTCTACTCCCATAGCTAATACCTGATGGAAAGCCTTTTGTCCTTGAGTTCCATTAAATTTCAAGATCAAAGGTAGGAATGTTATCCAGGTGTCTTTTTGTCTCTAATGCCTAGCTTAATAGGTGCTCCATAAATTCTGATAAACTGCTGGGCTAAAGTGACTTCATTAAGCTTAATATATTTGCTAAACTTGGTTGCAGGATTGAAGTAAAAACCAGACATACTTGCCTTTACAAATGACTACATTTACTTGAATACAGTGAGTCTTGGAATGAAAACAGCACATTCATGAAAGTGCTATTGCCTAATGAAGTATGACGGTATCTGAATTCTTTAGCCAAGGCAACACAAGATACAATGATACATACATACATATAAAGGCATGTACAGGTGCATTTATCTACCTTTCAGACATATATTCTTTTATGCTGGCATTGCTATTTCAAAAACAGGAATGTGACCAGACAGGAAGATGACTTTTCTGTAAAGAAATACTGAAAAGTCTTCTGCTTCTCATATTCCTCCTGTTACTCTTCTACCAGTCAGTCTGCTGCCATGATCATACTGAACTGGTCGGTTAGGGATTCATTCCCAGGCTTAGCCTATTCGGTGTCACTTTGATGTACTGGTACCTACATTTTACTACTGCTGCTACTCACTACTATAGCAACTATTAATAGTTTCAAATGCTGCATTAGATTTTACTAATTTTTCCCTTCTCAAAAGAAAAAAGCAAACAAGAAGACAAAACAAGAAATAAAAAGGTGGCAAGAATATCACTCTCCTATATTAACTAGTTAGAGTTAAATAGTTAAAAGATATGATACTGAGGTATTCAAAGCTGTTCCTAAAAACCATCTTAGAATGGGACACTGTGCTTTATAAATAGAAAACAACAGGTACCCTAAGATTTAAGGTACTGATAATTTTAATTGTCACCTGTTTATCCTGAATATGTTTTTAAATTTTTTTCTGAAAAATTGTTCAGTAAAATATTCTAATCAGATTTTTTATTTATAGCACATATGAATTACTAATTTTCCAACATAGGATTAGAACTTTACATGCAACCTTTCTTTAATGATCCAAAATACACTTGGGAATCTTTTGATTGCATAATGCCATGGAAAATGTTCTCTTCTGAGCTATTTGGATTTATAGATATAGAGATCCCTCACTGTAGTCAATAGAAACAGTATATTAGTGTTTTTTGTCTCACTTTTAATAATCTTACAAACAGCCACATCACTTTGGTTATACCCCAAATCAGCAAGTTCTGTCACAGAGTTTCATCTTTCCTTTTTTTTTCATCTATCTTTCTTTTGGCACTTGTCACAATGTACAGTTTTTATGGTATTTTTTACAGCATTGTTTCCTCATTAGAGCACAAGTTCCTCCAAGGCAGAAGCCATGTTTTATTCATCTTTAAAAGTAGCAAAGCGCCAGACTCATATGGGCCCTCGATAAATATCAGAAGAGAACAAGAGCACATAAAAGAGAAAGTGCATGCGTTCTGGCTTGAGAACAAAAGCGATGGTGGAGAGAAAGAAGAAGCAGTGAGGGAACAAGAGTAAAAGAGAGAACAGGAAACAGTGTGCATAAGACTGTGGATGTGAGCAGGTAGGACAGAAGGAGAGACACTATAAAGGAAAGGGAACCTTCCGGAAGGAGGATTAGTGAAAAAAGGAACGAGACTGGGGAAGGAAGAGAAGAAAGAACTAGGGCTAAAAGTTAAGAGGGAGGAGGAATAAGAGCCTGAGACAGACAGTGGCCGAGGGTGGAGATAGAGAGAGAAAAAAAACAGGAGAAAAGAAAGATAAAAGATGTGTGGGAGAGAGAAAGAGAGGAAGGGGTGTGAAAGGCCCAGGAACAGGGAGAGATCATGAGCAGAGGCACAAGGAACTGGAAAAAAAGAACAAGAGAAGGGAGGCGGGAGTTCAGGACAGACGGCAGAGAAGATGAGGATGGAGATGAGAGTGAAGGAGAAAAGAGGTAAGAGTGAAGAAAGGAGATAATGTGAGAAAGCACTCACAAGGGAGGGGGACAGAAGAGAAAGAGTCAACAAGTAAGAGGTGAGAGAGGGGAACAGGAAAGAGAAAGAAGGTGGAGGGACAGAGAAGGAAGGTATTACCCCTAAGTGCTGCTTACACATAAATATAATTACACTGCCAAATACTCTATGAACTTGAAAAAGAAAACATTCAGGCAGAGTCAATCAAACACTGGACACTCCAATGCTTCTCCCAATCAGAGATGGCAAAAGGCAAACTCTGCCTCTAAATAGTACTAGGCTCAGAAGTGAGACCAGATGTTCCAATATAGTCTCTCCAGCATAAAAACACTCTCCAATATTTGACTAATTATCCAAATTGAGCAAGAGTACGAAAAGAAACATTTTTCATAAAAGCATAGCTTGAAGAGGGTAAATAATATAAAATCTTATCATGAAATGATAACTTTAAATAAGTCAGTAACAAAATATCCGTCTAAAAAAGAAACATGACCATTTTTATATACTGAAAGTTTCTTCTTCTCCCCCATCCCCCCCCAAAATAGGTTAAGCAAAAAATTTCACTTAAAAATTTTTGGTAAAACCAAGATGTCCTATCTCTAAGCAAAAGAATGCAAAAGAACTTAGATACAAAAAAAAAGTACATGCTGTAGATTCCAATTAAACACCGTTCCAAAACAGGTGAAACGAATCCACCGAGTTAGGGAGTACTGCACAGGAAGGACCCAGAAGGAGGCGATGGGGGGCAGGCGGGTTAAGGGCTCAAGTTACACAAATGTGTTCAATTTGTGAAAATTCATGTGCTTAAGATTTGTATTTTTTATGTATTTCTTATGCTTTAATAAAAAGGTTTTTAAAAAGTCTTACCCATAAGAGAAAGCATCATTATCTCTCCATTTTGAAATAACAGATGCTGCCAATCCAGCCAAAATGGCAGTGCTATCGAAAAACATGTGAAAAGAGTCGGAAATCAAGCCTAAGCTGTAAAAGAACAGACATATTGGCATATTATAATAGTAACCAAATAGTAAGCATCCTTCTCTAAATTCTCTCAATGTCCTTCTGCTTATCAGGAACTAATCTTCTAAAAAGACAACCTTGAAATACCATATATAGAAAAATATTAAGGACAAATTTTAAACACCTAAGAAGGAAATCCTAACTACCCTTGCTCAAGGGGGAAAAAAACAGCTTCTACTGAAAGAGGGGTAAAAACAAAGCTAGCTGCTACTGGAGAAGGGGCAGGAATTTGTCCACCCTCTGGTCACTGGCAGAGGTCAGCTGCCACTGAAAGAGAGAGAGAGAAAAACCCAGCCATCTACTGCTGGGGGAAAGTCTGAAGCCACATTGGGCCCAAGATCTTACACTGATAAAAAGCAAAGGTCTGCTGCTGTTGGAAGAGGGTAAGACAACTGTTTCTTCTTTTGATAAAAGGCTGTGGGGAGAGGTGGGAAAAGGGGCAGGAACATTAATAATACCCACTCTGGCTCTAAGTATGAAGGGACTGCCTAAAAATTAGGCTCCAGCACGAGAACCAAATTCTCTCTCCCCTGCAACCAAAGCCCTGACTAGAGTACAAAACAATAGCAATCTATCTGGAAGAGCTGAGCAAGGGCAGACTCCCCTGGGGCAAGCTGTGCAGGGCTTGCTGAAAACTGAGAGTGGAGCAAGAACACTGAAAAAATCCTCCAGGACCCCAAGCCCTACCCTAAACAGAAGGTGGTAAAAGCCACTCAAAAAATCTGAAGTCAGTGGCTTGTTGCTAGTCAACTATTGATCAGAGACTCAAAACCCCCACACTAATGGCCTGACAAAGTAACAGGTGTGCACATTTCTGGGCATCAATACTACTAACCTTGGTCCCTATTATTTTTTTAAACATAAATTTTACCAAACATTTAAAGAACAATAAATACCAATCCCTTACAAACTCTTCCAAAAAAACAGTTCATGAAGAAATGCTTCCCAATTCACTGTATAAGAGCAGTATTACTCTCATACCAAAATGCATACCAAAATGAGACAAAAGACACCGCAAGAAATGAAAGAGACTAATCTTTCTCAAATATACATACAAAAATCTTCAACAAATACTAGCAAATGGAATCTAAGAATATATATTTTAAAAAGTATACAACACCGTGACCAAGTGGGATTAATCCCAACAATGGAAGGTTGGTTCGATATATGAAAATCAATCAATCAAACACATTATATCAATAGGATAAAAGACAAAAACCACAAGATCATCTCAACAGGTGCCAAAAGAGTTGGACAAAATTTAACATTCCCCTTCATAACAAAAACACTCAACACACTTGGAATAGAAAGAACTTCCTCAATTCTTAAATGGCATCTACAAAAACCCCACAGCACAATTAATGGCTAATGACTGAATGTTTCCCCCTAAGATCAGGTATAAGATAAGGCTGTCCCCTCTCACTACTTCTATTTAACATTATACTGGAGGATCTAACAAGGGAAGTTAGGAGGAAATAAAAGACACCCAGACTGGAAGTGAAGGAATAAAACTATCACTATTTGCAGATGACAGGATCTTATATATATAAAATCTTAAGGACTCCACTAAAAACCTATTAAAATAAATAAGTTTGGCAAGGGTGCAGGACATAGTTATCAACATACAAAAATGAACTGTATTCCTATATAGGAATGATATAAAAAATAAAATAAAATAAAATTTCCACTTGCAATAGCATAAAAAAATACACATTTAACAAAAAAGTATAAAATTTATACTCTAAAACTATAGAATACTGATGAAAAAATTAAAAAGACCTAAATAAATGGGAGGACATCCATATTTATGGATCAGAAAACAATACTGTTATAATGCCAATACTTCCCCAATTGATCTACAGATACAACTCACTCCTATCAAAATCCCAGCTGACTTCTTTGAAAAAAGTGATATCCTTAAAATTCATACAGAAAAGCAAAGGTGGAGGACTCAAACTTCCCAATTTCAAAGTTTACTACAGAGTTACAGTAATCAAAACAGTGTGGTGCCGGCACAAAAGTAAACCTATAGAGCA
The DNA here is from genome assembly GCF_009829155.1 of Mustela erminea. Lineage (NCBI taxonomy): Eukaryota > Metazoa > Chordata > Mammalia > Carnivora > Mustelidae > Mustela > Mustela erminea. Next base: position 23,986,200 of record NC_045623.1, read on the forward strand.
ATGGAACAGAATTTAGAATCTAGAAACAAATCCTTACATTTATGGTCAACTGACTTCTGACACGGATGCCAAGATGCAAAGAACAGTGTTTTCAACAAATGCACTGTTACACCTGGATACCCACATGCAAAAAATGGTTTTTGCCCTTACTTCATACCATACACAAAAATTAACCCAAAATAGATCAAGACCTACGCATAAAATCTAAAATATTCACCACCTTGGATTGGGCAACAGTTTCTTATATAAATAAGACATCAAAAGCACAAGTAAGAGCAAAAACAGAAAACACAGACTGGACATCACTGGAATTTTAAAATTTATATTCCTCCAAGGACAATAATAACAAAGTTAAAAGATAATGCATGTGTGTGAGGAAGTATCTGCCAATCATATATTTAACAAGGGGCTTGTATCCAGAGTATAGGAAGAACTCTTTTTCTGTTTAAAAAAAAAATTTTTTTTTTAAGATCTTATTTATTTATTTGACAGACAGAAACCACAAGCAGGCAGAGAGGCAGGCAGAGAGAGAGGAAGAAGCAATCTCCCTGCTAAGCAGAGAGCCCAATGCGGGGCTAGATCCCAGGACCCTGAGATCATGACCTGAGCCGAATGCAGAGGCTTTAACCCGCTGAGCCACCCAGGTGCCCCTTAAAATATTTTTTTAAGTAATCTCTACACCCAACAGTGGCCTCGAACTCACAACCGTAAGATAAACAGTTGTGGGCTCCACTGTCTGAGCTAGGGAGGTACCACTATATGAAAAAATCTTAAAACTCTTCAAAAAAAAAAAAATCCATTTTCTTTCTTTCTTCCTTTCTTTTTTTTTTTAAGATTCATTTATTCATTTGAAAGAGAGCGAGCGAGCTCCAGAGGGAGGGGTAGAAGGAGAGAGACTCTTAAGCAGTCTCTGCACTGAGTGTGGAGCCTGATGCAGTGCCAGATCTCATGACCCTGAGATCACAACCTGAGCCAAAACCAAGGTGTCACTTAACCAACTATGTCATCCAGAAGCCCCAAGATAAATAATCTAATTTTTTAAATGAACAAAGAACCTGAGTAAACATTTCTCCAAAAAAAAACCACAAATGGCCAATAAACACATAAAAGATACTAAACATCATTAACTACCTTTCAGGGAATTGCAATTCAAAACAATGAGAAACACCTTCATACCCACACTTTGATAACTAAAAAAAAAAAAAAAATCAGTAAGAAGTGCTGGTGAGGATGTAGAGAAACCAGAATTCTCCCACACTGCTGGAATATTATTTGGCAATAAAAATAAATGAATGCTCACACATGCAGAATATGGATGACCCTTGAAAACATCATGCTAAGTACAACAAACCTGTCACAAAGGATCATACATTATGATTCCATTTATATGAAAGGCCAGAGTAGGCTAATATATACAGACAGAAAGTAGATTAGTGGTTGCCTAGAATTAGGGCAAATCAGGGGATAAGGGAATTAGAGGGCAATGGCTACAGGTGCAAGGCTTCTTTCAGAGAATAAAACTATTCTAAAATTTATTGTTGTGATGGTTTTACAACTCTGTGAGTATATTAAAAGCCATTTAATTATATACCTTGTAATCAGTGAATTGTATGGCATATGAATTATCTCAATAAAGCCCTTTTTAAAAAAAATGATAACTATCTAAGGCAGAGATCAGCAAGCTATGGCCCAGATCACCATCTATTTTTGTAAATAAAGTTTTACTGGAACACAGTTAAACTCATCCATTTATATACTGTCTACCGTTGCTTCTGTGCTGTAACAGTAGAATAGAGTTGTGAGAGACCTTATGGCCCTCGAAGCCTAAAATATTCACCATCTGCTGTTTAGAGAAAGTTTGCTAACTCCTGATATAAAGCAACACAGGTGCACTGTATTATGGAGTTTCAACGCATAAAAGCGAAATGAATGGCAATAAGCGCTTAGGACAGTAGAAAATAGAAGTTTTTTAAAAAGGATAAACATACTTGTGGGAAGTTAAAAATCCCTATTATGCATACTAAAGCAACCACTAAAAAAAGTCACTAAAGGAGGGACACAGAATTCTGCACCAACACAAAGCAGATGTTCTGCTACCACTGGAAAAAGAGCAGGAAACTCACTCTCACCAGAGACTATCCACATGTACACAGCAGAGTTTTGCTTTCACAAGAGGGGCAAAAATGTTGAAAACAACACAAAACATACTCCCAAGGCCAGGTTCACAGGGCCTGCCTAAGACTGAGGCAGGGTTAAGTTAATGAATGCCCCCTGCTGTCACTAAAAACCTAGCGCTAAGTAATAAGAAACAGCAGCCTACAGCTTGGGGGGAGTACTAACAGGGAGGGTGCGAATGCCATGAATATGAAGAGAAAGCTTCTGTGACACATGCAAAAACCTAGCCAAATAATGCCTTGACAGAAGAGGCATATCTATTTCTAGTTTATAAATACTATTATCTTAATAACCACAGCTTTTTATTCACTATGTCCAGCCTTTGATCAAAAATTTCAAGATAAAGAGTAAGAGAAAGAACTCAAGGCGAATAAAGCAGTCACCAGAACCAGACCAAGATACTGGAACTATAATCACTATAATTAATATGTTAAGGGATCTATGGGAAAAGGTGAACAAAATATATGAATTACTGGGGAATTCCAGCAGAAAAATATGAGATTTTTAAAAAAAGATTTATTAATGCAAGAGAGAGAGAGAGAGAGAGAGAGAAAACATGAATGGGATGGGCAGAGGAAGTGGGAGAGAATTCCAAGCAGACACTGAGCTGAGAGGGAGCCTGACATGGGGCTCCAGCTCACAACCTTGAGATCATGATCTGAGCCAAAACCAAGAGTCTCATGCTCAACAACTGTGTCATCCGGGAGACCCTGAAAAAAAAATTTTTTTTTTAGATTTTATTTATTTATTTGACAGACAGATCACAAGTAGGCAGAGAGGCAGGCAGAGAGAGAGAGAGGAGGAAGCAGGCTCCCCGCTGAGCAGAGAGCCTGATTTGGAGCTGGATCCCAGGACCCTGGAATCATGACCTGATCCAAAGGCAGAGGCCTTAACCCATTGAGCCACCCAGGTACCCCGACCCTGAAATATTTTTTTATTTTTTAAAGATTTTTACTTATTTATTTGACAGACAGATCACAAGTAGACAGGCAGGCAGAGAGAGAGAGGAGGAAGCAGGCTCCCTACTGAGCAGAGAGCCAGATGCGGGGCTTGATCCGAGGACCTTGGGATCATGACCTGAGCCGAAGGCAGAGGCTTTAACCCACTGAGCCACCCAGGTGTCCATGAAATATTTTTAAAAAAAGTAAATGGAAGGGCACCAGTTGTTTGAGTATCCAGCTCCTCATTTCAGCTCAGGTCATGGTCATGGATCCAGCCACCATGAGGAGCTCTGTGCTCAGTGAGGAGTCTGCTGGGAATTCTCTCTCTCCCTTTCCCTCTGCCCCTTCCCCTGCTTCCACATGCATGCATGCACACATTCTCTCTCAAATAAAATCCTTATAAGAAAAAAATTTTGAAAAATAAAAAATGAAAATTAAATGGAAATGGGAGAAATAAAAAACAAGGTATCAGTGCTGAAGAATTCTTCCAACTGGTTTATGAGAAGACTGGACACAGTTAAAGAAATAATTCAGTGAACTTGAAGATAGCTCAATAGAAATGTTCTGAAAGCAAGCATATCAACAGCTCAATATTTAAAACTAAGGTGTATCAGAGTGGTTAGGAGCACTACTTCTGAAGTCAGAGTACCTGGGTTCAAATCCCAGTTCCATGACTTACTAGTTCTGACAATCTCAAATTGCTTAACTACTTTGCTCCTCAATTTTGCCCTCACTTAAACAGGATAATAATAAAAATGTCATAAATGTTATAATGATTGAATTAGTATCTGTGAAACATTTATCACAGTGCTTGCCACAATTAAGCTATATTAATATTCCTATTATTGCCATTATTATTAGATGCCTTTATTAATTACTAATATCTCATAATACCTAGTGTTCCCACCATGACCTATAGCTCTTGACAATTTGGCCAGATGCCAGAGCCTTCAGTTATAAGTGCTACAAACTAAAGTGAAAACCATTCCTCACCTAAGTAGAAAAAGCAGTTTTAAAATGTTCTCATAATCTGGGAATAATTATAAAATTAGAAAATGAAGTAAAACAATACAATACATTAAAAAATACAATAATTTTTTTAAAAAGATTTATTTATTCTAGAGAGACACAAGGAGCGAGCGAGCGAGGGCAGGCAGCGGGGAGGAACAGAGGGGCAGAGACAAACAGACTCCACACTGAGCATGGAGCCCCACCTCAGGGCTCAATCTTAGGTCCTGACATCAGGACCTAAGTCAAAACCAAGGGTCAGGGGCTTAACTGACTGAGCCACCCAGATGCCCCCCAAAATACAATAACTTGTAAATCTCTTTCAAGTCATCAAGAAGTATTTTGGAAAATGTCTTAAATTTTATCTTAAACTTTGTATACTTTATTCAAATATAGATGCATAATATAGTTTAAGCACTGTTTGTACTCATTTAATACCCAACTCAAAGCAGAATGAGAATAAAGGAATAAATAAAGACTAAATAAGAAAACTGATGCCTGAGGAGGACACAGTAAAGGTTCAATTCTCTCAGATCTGTTATTTTATTATTATTTTTTTTTAAGATTATTTATTTATTTATTTGACAGATAGAGATCACAAGTACGCAAAGAGGCAGGCAGAGAGAGAGGAAGGGAAGCAGGCTCCCAGGACCCTGGGATCATGACCTGAGCTAAAGGCAGAGGCTTTAACACACTGAGCCATCCAGGTGCCCCTCAGATCTGTTATTTTAAAAAACTTTCCTTGAATAATTGGATCTCTACAATACCACTTGAACCTTATAATACTTGAACCTTAATAGTCATGTAACACTGAAAATAATAACTTTATTATATTTTCAAATATGAAAGACCCATTTGATGAATATCTCTGTACTGTATTATAAAACCACTAGTAAAGACATTGCTTATGATTTTTTTTTCTATGCTGTGACAAAGGACTAATATGGTAAGTTACTTTCAAAATTTGGTTTCAGAAAATGATCTATACTGATAAAACAAAGTAGTCGTTTTGTAGTAAAACCAGACAATGAAAATTTTTACCCATCCTCCCTTAACTTTATGGAATTTTACAACTAGATTTAAAAGTCAATTTTAGTAACTACCTTAATTTACATATTTAGTAGGCTTATTTTTTTCACCCTATACATGGTTCTTAACAGTTTTCTTTCTTAATTTAAGGATTTTATTATATATGTGATTTCTATTTTAAATGGCCATAAATTAGTTGTAGAAGGTTCAGGGTATTCACTCTAAATAAATATAAATTAAAAAATATTTACTGATATACAGATGTATGCATATATTTAGTAAAACCTGTATGGGTTGAATTGTGTCCTCTTCCAAATTCTTAATTTTAAGTCCTACATCTCCAGTACCTAAGAATGTGAGCCAGTTTGGAAACAGGGTCACTGCAGACGTAATTCATTAAGATTAGGTCAGTAAGGTGGGCCCAGATCCAATGACTATTGTCCTTAGAACAAGGGGAAACCCGGAGACAGACAGCACCCACAGAGACCACTGAGTCAAGATAAAGTATCAGATGAAACTTCTACAAGCCAAGGAATGTGAAAGATTGCCAGCAAAGCAACTGAAGCTAAGGGAAAGAAAGCATAAACAGATTCTTCCTGGCCGACCTCAGAAGGAACTAGCATGGCCAATTCCTTGATCTTAGAATTCGAGTCTTCAGAACCAGAAATTGTGGTACTTTGTTACAGCGGCCCTAGCAAATTAATACACACTATCTTTTTTTATGACAAATTTATTTTAAATATATTTAGTGGACATCACACATTGCCCTAAGAGGGGAAAGATGGTGAATGTCTTCTGTATACTACACCAATTAGGTTCCCTTTTCAAGAGTTTTAAATATAGCTTGGGAATTTTAATACTCATCAAAATGAGATTTTAATTTTATTTAAATTTTAAGTAACTTTAATTTTCATTAAAATGTTATTTCATTTTCAGTATACTGTAAAATATGAGTCTACCTGAAAAACTATTCTCTCTTCTAAAGTGGAAGAACATCATGTTCTTAAAGCATTGCAAATGGTCTTTTTATTTAAACCTGGTATCATGATTTGAAAATACTCAGCGGCAACTCTGTAGGCAAACTCATATGAAAAAGTATATTTCTAGTTCTCTATTCACCTATCATGTATCAAAATACTACTCCTTAGGAAGGTCAATTTTATTGTTCCTCTTCAGGATTAGCAAATGTTTCCTATTTTGAATTATCATTTAAACTACATGGCATAGGGGCACTACATGGCATAGGGTGGCTCAGTGGGTTAAAGCCTCTGCCTTCGGCTCAGGTCATGATCCCAGGATCCTGGAATCGAGTCCCGCATTGGGCTCTCTGCTTAGCAGGGATCCTGCTTCCTCCTCTCTCTCTGCCTGCCTCTCTGCCTACTTGTGATCTCTGTCTGTCATATAAATAAATAAAAATCGTAAAAAAAAAAAACTACATGGCATAAATTTCCTGAAGACAGCACAGAGAGTATTTCACAGTATCTGATATATATACCAAATGTAACCTGATGAAGAAAAATTAGTTGCTAAAAGCAGCACTCTTGTTTTAGGCTCCCATCTTTAAAAATTGTCAGTTTCTCTATGATTTTTTAACTTTTTTAAAGTGACTACTTTCTAAAGATATTTTAATAATGAAAACTTCTTAGGATACAAAAGAGAAACCTGATCGTTGAAGCAAAATATAATAAATGTAAATAGAACATTTAGCAAAAGAAACTTTCGAAAAAGATTTTAAGGTCTACTAGAGGCAAAAACAAGGGAAGGAAGAAAAAAGCCCATAAATTGAGACTTAAGAGACATATCCACCAAATACATAGATCTTGTTGGGATTAGATCATGTTTGGATTCTGATTTATTACAACAACTATAAAAAGAAATTATGAGATAATAAGGGTCATCTGAACACTTATTAACTAGACAACTGATATTAATAAATTGCTAATTTTTTAATGTTGCCAATTTTTAAAGATGAGAATGGCATTGAGTAATATTTTTAAAAAGGGGGTGGGCTCTTATTTTTTAGACACTCATTCTGAAGCATTAGTATTTCTTTTGAAAGAAATTACAGTTGGTACCTGTGTTAAAATAATCCAGTGGTAGGACAAGTAAAAGCATAAGGAAGGTAAAGGCAAGAGGAAATGGAATAAGTTACATCGACAAATGTTAAATCTGGGTGATGGGAAGGGACATGAGGTTCATTAAACTCTCTACTTTCACTTATGTTTAAAATTTTCCATACTAAAAAATTTTAAAAAAGGTCTATTGGTAACCAAGCTAACAGTATATTTACAGTAGTTGTTAAAGATTAATTAAAAATTGAATATAGGGAATAATCAAGATAGATTTTCCTTAGATGGAACGGAGAAAAGAAACACTTAACTCTCAATTTATTACCAAGAAATCAGAATCCTGACATTTGTATAAATTGTTAAACTAATGAGAGTTACAACAAAAAACCCTCAACTCCACTACATTCCATTATATAATCCCTTACTTAAAAAAATTCTCAGCAAAATGGAATATTGATCTGCATTTTTAAGATGAAAAGTAAAACTGTAGGAAAATAAAAGTCATCACCATGGACTGGGAAGCAATGTTGTCTTTTGAGAGAGGAAAAGCTGATAGAAGATTAAGATACACATGTTTTAATTCTATAGAAAAATGCAATTAATAGTGTTTTCTTTACCGAGGAGTTACTTTACAAGCATATGCTATAACATATTATACAGAAATAGGAACAAATCTATGTCCGGTATGGCCTAAAACATTTCCTCAACAAATATTTACTTTGGTAATACAAAGACATTTATCTTTAGAGTTGTATGACTTCCCTTTATGTCTAAAGGGAAAATGATTGTAATAGCCTTGGTAAAAAATATTACTGAAATTAAATTTTCTAACAGACAGTGAAGTACACATAAAATAAAACAGAGTAAGAACAAAGGAAACTATACTGAGATACTAGAAAAAAAAATCGTGGTGTAGTGGAAAAAAAAACAAAAATGAAAACAAAAAAAATGAGAGGTGCTTCTAGGCTCTCTTGTTACTCTAGGGGAAAAAAACTCTGGGCCTCAGTTTTCTATCTATAAAAGAAGTCAACCTAGCTTATCTCTTTCTAGTCCCACTTGCTGAGCCTACAGTATCTTTCCTAGCAAAGAATCTTTGACTTTCAGCAGAATACCTGTTTGACTGGAACAAAGACATTTGCAACCAGGCATGACCAAAATGATAAAGGTTTAGCCACTGAAATATAAGTCAAAGTGCTCTACGTCTGTCCAGATAAATCACCTTAAAAGACACTATATACACTTTTTACCAGTTTTTCTCTCCATTCTGAACAATCTACTGCTAGGAATGGCTGGAACTCTAATAGCCATCCTGGAAATAAAGTTTTGTCTTATTTAAGAAATCATTATTTGGAGACTTTTCTGTAATTTCAGAAAGAATTTAATCTTTGTACAAAACCAAATACTTGGGGCACCTGGATGGCTCAGTCGTTAAGCATCTGCCTTTGGCTCAGGTCATGATCCCAGAGTCCCTGTATTCCCTGCTCAGTAGTAAGCCTGATTCTCCCTCTCCCACTTCCCCTGCTTATATTCCCTCTCTCCCTATTTTACTCTCTCTGTAAAACAAATAAATAAAATTTAAAAAAAAAACATACTTATACTATATTAATTTGAGATTTAGTAGTTACTCAACAATAAATAGCAATGAAAATGCTAGAAGGAAAGAGAACTCTATAGAATGAAAAATCACATATGGTACTCCTACTATTTTCCTACCAACTTCAAAGAATAAGAGAAAAGAGGAGTTTAATGATTTCTCCCCTCTACTAGGGCTAGTTAGTATATTTAGTGTAGGTAGATTAATTCCATATATTCATTATTCCCTCCTTCTTCATTCAGCAAATATGTATTAAGCACACTATGTGCCATGTATGGAGGTGCCTAAGACAGAAAAGATCCATACTTTAATAAATTTTACATTCTAGTGGAAAAATAAAAAGCAGTGGATATTTAATGGTGGAAAAATACACAAAGGGCTTAGCTATTCTTCCACTGATGACACATTCCCACCATCAAAAATATAAACCAACTATAACTAAGTTCTTCTTCTTTTTTTTTTTTTTTAAGATTAATTTATTTATTTGGGAGAGAGAGAGAGAGAAAAAAACGCATGCACATAGAGGGAGAAAGAAAAGCAGACTTCCCACTGAACAGGGAGCCTGATGCTAGGACCCTGAGGTCAGGGGACCTGAGCCAAAGGCAGACGCCTAACTGAATGAGACACCTAACCAAATGGCCTAAGTTCTTCCTTTAAATAATAAAGTCTCCAGAAGAGACTGTAGACTCAGAAACAAACTGAGGGTTTTGGAGGGGGCAGGGTGGAGGGTGCAGTGAGACTGGTGGTGGGTACTATGGAGGGCACGTATTACATGGAGCACTGGGTGTGGTGCATAAACAATGAATTTTGGAACACTGAAAAAAAATAATTAAAAAAAAAGTCTCTAAATAAAAAACAGAACTATTTAACATTTTTTGCAACTAGTTCAATTGTTTCCATAAACCTTTATTTGTCAAGAGAGAGCATGTTTTATCCATCTTTTAATTCCATAATAGAAAAAAACTGACATTTCATGTTCACTTCTTGAAGCTTAATTTTTATAGAATGAAAATGAACACAAAAATGACTACGATAAAATAAATTTTGGTGAGGTCTTTTTTTCAAGTAACTTAAAATGTAATTGAAACTTCAGGAACAGAGATAATCTACTCAAATAAAGAAACTGTTGATTAGTCAACAGAAGGGACTAAAAACTGTAATATCTGAATAAGACATAGAAATCCAGATTATGAAAAGGCCCAAGCAATTTTTAAATATGCCAACGCTTCAACAGCTATGTATCGAACTCTCAATCCTCTGATAAAAATTAGTATTAGGGGGCGCCTGGGTGGCTCAGTGGTTTAAAGCCTCTGCCTTGGGCTCAGGTCGTGATCCCAGGGTCCTGGGATCGAGCCCTGCATCGGGCTCCCTGCTCAGCAGGCAGCCTGCTTCCCTTCCTCTCTCTCTGCCTGCCTCTCTGCATACCTGTGATCTCTGTCTATCAAATAAATAAAATCCTTAAAAAAATTAGTATTAGGTAATAAGTGATTATGGGTATGGAAGTTAACATAATGATGAATACCTACTAAATGATTTAGGTATGACAAATACTAGTTCAGAGCTAGATTTCAAATGCGGAAGATAAAACAACATAATCAGAGAGAGTAAACTGGAGGAAAAGAGATCCTAAGGTCAGGAGAACAAGCCACTAAAGGGCAGAAGAAAAAGTCATGTACCACGATGTTTTTCTTGTGTACTGATGCATGTAGACAAATGACTTGGAAAACAATGGTTTTTAGTACAGTTGATCTATGCACAACACAGGCTTGAACTGCTGGAGTCCACTTGTACGCAGATATTTTTCCATACATTATAGTACCATAAATGTATTTTCTCTTCCTTATTATTTTCTTAATAAGATTTCTTTAGCTTACTTTATTGTAAGAATACAATGCATAATACATATAACATACAAAATACATATTAATCAACTGTTCATGTTATCGCTAAGGCTTATGGCTGATAGTAGGCTATTTGAAGTTAAGTTCTGGGGGGAGTCAAAAATTATACACAGATTTCTGACTGCACAAGGGTCATGCTCCAATCCCCATGTTGTTCAAAGGTCAACTATAATTTCCTCAATAGACCTCTACAGATAAAAAATTTACTTTACACTTAACTTTCCATGAAACAAGTGGTTTAGGCACTTCAAATATAATATCCTTGATCAAGACATTTCACACAGTAATTTATGCATGGAAGGCCACAGTGTATTATAATATAAAGTAACTGTAGCTAAAGTGTACATATGCAAACCAAGTTATAGTCTTGATACAGTTAGTACATATGCCACGATTTGGCATAATTTAAGAAGAGAAAAATAAATTATAAATACTGTATATTTATAATAAAGTTTGATTTACAATACATCATAGTGCTTTTACTATACACAATATATCGAAGGACAGTCCTATTATAGGATACCTATATCAGCTTCCCAAAAAATTTAAAGTGGTTATTATGTATACTAAGATTTTATTATGTTTCAATATGCCTTTTAAAGAGGTGACTAAATCAATAACCTTCATAATGTACTGAGTATTTTTTAAAAAATTGAGTTGACATCTGAACTGAAAAGAAGTCCACTTTTTCACACAAAAATGTAAATGTCACAAAAAATGGTGATCTTATTTAATGTCATTGTTCATTCTTAATAGAGATTAAGATCAAGGACAGAAAGTCTCTCTGAAAATGGACTAAGGAAAAAAGACTAACTCTAATTAACAGAAAATAAAGTATAAATGGCATGGGTTCTTAAGCTGCGGTTCAAGATGTATTTCAAGGAACACAGTATCACCCTGAAATTTTATATAAAATTTTAAGTGTTGGTTTTTATCAGATTCTCATATGAGTGTGAGATTTAAAGAGCACTCAGCACACTTAGAAGTGTAATGACCTTATTGTTAGATGAAGAATTTTACAAGCCCCTACGTTATTCAACAACAAATACCCAAACAGTGCTTCACTTACAGAATCCCTGAATTTTACTCTTCCTAAAGAAGTGTCAAAAACAAACAAACCCAAAGATGGCACATACAAACCCATCAATTCAAGAGATGTAAGTTTGTAGAAAACTATATGGGATTTTCTACTGCAGTCAAAATCAAGAGGAAAATCACAAGACAGTTGTAACATATTTCTCTGGGTATACCCTTTATAAAGCCCTTTCCCACCCCAAGACCTAATAAATTAAGCTGAACATCTCAGATACTCCCTCTCGGAATCTTAAGGGTGAAAACCAAATGCCACTCCCCCACGAGGGAAGCAAGGAACACTCCCACCCCCAAAGAGGCAGGAAACAGGTTTCTCCCGATTTCAAGAAAGTGAGCAAAGCTAAGGTTTGTAGTCAAGGAGGACTATCAGCCAAAATGAAGGAGACTTGTCACTCTTGTTTGACGGGAGGGGTGGGAGGGCGGGACCCAAATCTTAATGCTACTGCACTCGATGGGCCCCGGATCTTCAACGTAGCCTTTCCAGATTGGTGTGGAACTGAGAAAGCCACTCAGCAGCAGAGCTGAATGGCAAAGGCAAGACCTGAACCTCCTGGTGAGGAGCTACGTGGCACTAAGCAAACAGGGCTTCGTCTCCCCCACCCCCTGCTTCCGCCCTGCTTTTCCCTTTTGGTTACCAGTTGCTCCAGATGCCGTAGAGTAGTTCAACAAAAGCGAAAGAGAGGTTCAGGCACAGGAAGAAAAACAGGTTCCGGGACGTCTTGTCCGACAGGATAGACCTGGGAGTGATAAAAGTGGAGAAGAGGCGGGAGTCAAAGCGGTGCCAGGACCCGGAGGTTGGGTGCCCTTTCAAGACCCTCCCAGTCCAAACGCTCCTTTCCTCACAGCGAAGGAAGCTGTCCCTGACGCTCCCGCCCTGTACCTCGGGCCATCCTTAGGTCTGGGCCTTCTCCCCTTCGACCGGATACCCCCTTCCCGCAAAAAGAGCACCCCGCACCTAAACCAGCCCGAAATCTTGCCGAACAGATTGAACTTGGGTGGTTTGTATTCATCGTCCTTGATGGACAGGGGCAACATCTTCTCCGCCCGGCGAAAGGCCGGGTCTACTCCCCTCTAGAAGTGGATCCGTGGGTGATGGCAGTGACAGTGGTGACGCCTCAGACGGGATTCCCCAGCGTTTGTCCCGGGCCGCGCGCCGCTTCGAGACACAGACAGACACAGACACACACCCGGGAACTCGCCGACTTCCGGCCCGGGCCGCGCAACGCGTCCTGGGACGCGAAAGGGAGAGGCGGGGCCGGGGGCGGAGCCAGCGCGGCGGGGGAGGCGGGGCTTACGGCGGGGGCGGGGTGGGAGCTGCTAAGAGGTAACGGGGCAGAAAAAGGTGGCAACTGCTGGGTAGTTCGTGAGCCCCCCCTGAGATGTAGACACGAATAAAATCCTAAGGTGGCGGCCCACAGACTGGGATGGCTGGGAGGCTGAAGGCCCGCTCTCGCCCACCCCGACCGCTACCACTGATATTCCCGGATGCGCGGGCGTCCAGCGCCTGCCCTTTCGCCATTTCCCCCTATTGGCATTTTTAAATCCCGGGGTCCGAGATGGCAATGCTTTAGAACCCAGGCGGCAACCTGTACTGCAGCGCCAGTCTGCAGGAAGCGCAAGTGATGGTTTTGCCGGGGGAACTCGGGGCGCACCCAAGTGCTGGTACGCCAGTCCCCCGAAAACAGAGCCTGGCCTTCCCTACGGCCAAGTGTGAGGCAATCAATACATGCCTTCCGAAACAATGTTAAATGAATCCAGGAGAAGCCCTTTAAAGGAAACCCCTCAGAGAGACCGTGTTGGAATTGAGGTTTGGGTACGGCATCGCCTCCCGGACAGTCTCAGTCCGCGAGCCCCTCAAAACTCTCGAGTTCGTGCAGGTCCCCTTCACTTCCAGGTCATCCCGGGGGCCGCAGCCGCGGCTGTAATTCTTGTCAGACCCTCCCTGCGCCTTTGAGGGAGGTGCTGAAGGAGCTGACCCGCCGGTGGGGCGCGAGGACGCGCGGGGCGCAGAGAGGCGAGCTCTCGGGCTTGTCCCGGGCACCCACAGTCGTTGGAACGTTCCCGCGGGCGCCTTTCCGGAAAATTGTTGGGATTAGGTCAGGTGGCCCGTCACGTGAATGATTAAAAGTTGTTACCTTGGGGAAGAAATGGGGGAGAAGGAGGACTGGCTTTTTTGGAAGTGGGCTGGAAACTACAAAACCGAGCTTCTTGGGAACTGCCTTTTAGTCTAACAGGAAGTGGAGCGTCACCGGGAGGGCGGGGCGGCCACCCGGGGACTGTCCCCTGCTTCAGGCGCTCACTTTGCGGGCGGTGTGTTTTTCAGGTTAACCGCTCAGCGTGTGAGGCAGGGCGGTTGCACGCGGCTGGGTTTAGAAAACAAACAAACAACAAAAACAAACAAACAGAAAATGAGCAAGCGAGACGCCCCTTCCGTTCTATGAGAACCAGGCTGCAAGCACATAAATCGGCTGGCCCCGCTGCAATCCTCTGCACTCGAGGTAGGGATATAGCAAATGCTCTCGTGTTAAAAAATGTTTTGCAGTGAGGATATATACATGTTTTACTCTCGTTCTTGGAACTTTGTGTGAATGGGGTAGTGATTCGTTGTCTTTATTTTTGGGAAAATGTAATTTTTTTCAGTGTTCATGTTAACGAAAACTGCTGTGTAAAACAGCTAAATTCCAGAAATTAAGTTCTGAGAAGAGTATTTTTGCCTCTCTTGGCCTAGGTTTTATTATTTTAAACATAGAAGTATTTTCAATTAGTAGAATTTACTTATTTTTTTAAGGAGGCTTTTATATGAGCCATAGACTTTGAATTTTACTCTCCTGCACTGCTGGGGAAATATTAAGTAGGTGCAAACTAGGTTAAAGATAAATATTTCCATGGTAATTGGGTTTTTCTCCAAAACGGCTTTATTTCAATATGATGTAACTGGGGAGGGGTGGGAGATCTATAGAAATAGCCAAATTTCAGTAACTGATTTTCCGTATTTTCTTAATTCATCAAGGTCAGCTGCAATTTGAGCCTGTATTTTTGCATTCCACCTCTGAAAATGAATTCTGCATTTTATTCCATATTGCTATGAATGAGAAATTGCTCAGCTGGTTTATGGAGAAATCTGCATTACCCCATTACTCCTTTCAAATACTTTTGAAATAAGTTGGAGAAATTGAAGTTTAATTTCAGTTATATTGGTTTCCTGGGACTCCCAAATTGCCCCACACCCCACCCTCAAAGATATAGATATTCCCGTGAGGGTCTTCTCCTTTCAAAAAGTGACGATGGCACTTCACGTCTCTCAGTCTTAGATGACATAATTAGTAACTTTGATACTAAAGGCATTTTATTGGAAACAAATTGAACACTAGTGAGGAAAAGTTCTACAAGTGGGAAATGTTTGCATTTCACTTCTTTTTTCATTCTGAAATATTTTGTCCATATTTGTTGACCAATATATATATTGTCATATCAAAGTTGAAGTTAGTTTGTTTCATTCAGGAGTCATTTAATGAGTTTCTACTATCTGCTATGCTCTGTGCTGGTAAGGGTGGGGGGAGGAAAATAATTATAAAGCCAATTAAGTCCAAATTCTTTCCCTGGAAGAATTTTTTTGGGAAGAAGCAGCTGATGTGAGGAGAAGGGGTGACAGGCAAATCAGTCTAGGATTTTAGAATTGTGTGATGTTTCAGATGTGCACTAGGTAAGCCCTTGGTGTATCACAGGGAGAGAACTGTCACTCAGTGAGTCTTGATAATATACCAAGCCTTTTGTCCCAGCCATCTTGTTGCCCCTTCAGATAACTTGTTTCATGAAAGAACATTATTTTGGAAAATCGAAAAGGATTCTTCAGCTCAATTCAGGTGGTCATCACAGATGCAGGATTTTGAAAGATTCCAATCATAATTCTTAATTCTTTCTTGTCTTAAAAGATTAAAAAGGGGTTTCTTAGGTCATAAAAATAGATATTGTAATAAACATTAAAATTAATAAATGGATTTCTACCCTGAACTTTGAAATATTTGTTTAGATCATTTTCTACTAGTTAACTGCCTTACATTAACTAGGTAGACTATACGATGGAAAAAAACCCAGCTTCTAAAACATGTGATTGAGGACTGTGAGAAATGAATGCAGAGCGGATGAAGGGGCAGACGCTTATCTCCAGTTAGGGTTCCAGCTCCTTTCAGGCAGTCGTCAGTAAGGAATAGGAAGGATGCCATCTGTCATTCCTTAGTAATCAACCCTGGTATTTAACTGCAGCCCTATTTTAGACCCCATGATTTTTTGGATGCTTCAAATTGAATGCCCTGTGAACCTTGACTGAATAAAGAAGCTGTGATGGTGGATGAAACTACAGATTCTTAAAAATCTAGAAATCGAATGTCAGGGTAAATTGCTAATGCATTCCAAGGTTTTCCTCCATGGTACATATATATGGCATATAGTTTTCAAATGTAAAAACACATCAGACAGGCGGGATGATATGAGTTTATTCTGCTTCTGTATACTTCCCAGAGGTGAACACAAAACATAGCAAGGTTAGCTCCAGGCTCACAGGAAGACTTTACCTATCTCACTGCCTAACTGTAATTTTTAGAACACAGAGTAACTCATTTTAATTTCTAAAAATAATCTGAAGCGTATAGGCCATGGCATTGAAAGCATTTTTAAAAATTTCCTGATGGTTGACAAAAACATCACAGAAAAATCTTTGATTTCCCCTAATAGCACCAAGAGATCCTGTTCCTATCAATTACAGAAGCCATTAAGAAAATTTTTTAAAAAGTTAAAACTTTATCATAATGAGGTAAGTACCAGTATGGGATTTTGTTTGTTTGTTTGTTTTTTAAAAATTGTGGTAAAATACACATAACATAGTATTTGCTATCTTAACCATTTTTAAGTGTGTAGTTTCAGAGTATTCAGAATATTTACATTGCTGAGCAGCCATTCTCCAGAACTTTTTCATTTGGCAGAACCAGAATGCTACACTCATCAACCAACTCACCATTTCCCCCTTCCCCCAGCCCCTGGCAACCACCATTCTACTTTTTGTCTCTTGTGAATCTCTAGATGCCTCATATCAGTTTGTCTTTTTGTGACTGGTTTATTTCACTTAGCATAATAGCCTCAAGGTTCATCCATGGTATAGCATGTGGTAGAATTTTCTTCCTTTTAAAGGCTAAAGACTATTTCATTGTACTTATATACCACACTTTGCTTAGCCATTCTTCTGTTAATGGATATTGGATTGCTTCCATGTTTTGGCTCTTGTGAACAATGCTGCTGTGCACATGAGTGTACTACCAATATTTTTCTCTAAGAAAAATTATTTCCTCTAGAGATACTCTTGTTTCCTTGGAAAACTTGAGCCAGGGTCTGTTAGAAAACTCTTTAAGGCCTCCTTTAGTCTTACCCATTGAAATAGTTCAGCGTATGGAATAAAGCCAATACCCATAAAGTTGAAATATTCTTGTAGACTAGAACAAAGGTGAAGATAAGAGACTACACAAGACACTGAAAATACAAAGTGGCAAAAGTGTGGAGTTTGGTGTGACCAACCACTCTTTCTGTGGCTCAGGGAGAATCACTTCATAGTCTCAATCTCCGCCATCCCATCTCTAAAATGGGGGTGGATATATTTTAATTTCCTTGTCTCTTAAGATTTGAAACCTTAATGATTTGAGATATTATATAACACACAGGTGGCAGAAGTCTGACAGTTTTCATTACTATTGCTAAGCTCTGTGAGGGCAGAACTGGGTTCTCTTTGCGTCACCATCCCTAGTGCCTGACAGTGCTGGGCACGGGGTAAGTACCTCTAAATGTTTGTTGACTGGTGGATATTTGCCATGGGGATTCGGACCTTCCTCTAATAGTTAGAAAGCTTGTATGAGCCAGGATTGCTTTGATGTAGGTATGATATCTGAAACTATTTATAAATTATAACTCATATGTATGAAATCTGTTTCTCTTAGCAATTTTGGAATGTGAGTTTATTGCTGAACACCACTGTTTTCTAAAAGAGAAGTTTCCATAGAATATTCCAGAGATCCGTTGCCTAACAATCTTGCCTTCTCTCCGTTTTCCTGTGACTGAAACAGAAGTTCAGATGAAAAACTCTATTATGCTAGCATGGTAAAAGTAATATATTTGCAGATGTACTTGGTTTCTTTTGACCCATTTCTGGAACTAATTTTGCATGGCACTGTACTGAGCTAAAAATGCTTTTCTATTTCTAGGCTTTCTTCTAAGGATGCATTGACTCCTTGGATCCTTACAAGTCATGGATGTTCCTCTTAGAAATAAGGCCTTTCCTACTCCTGCCCTAATACATGTCCCTGGAATTGGTCCTCTCCAAACATCATCGTCACCATTATCTTCATCATAGCTGCAATTAATTGGCAATTCCAGGAGAAAGATCCAAGGCTAAAGTGAACTCTCATCTTGCATAGTTTTATGTAACATAAGCTGGGCGCTTTGAGGGTAGAGAGGAACTTGCTGTCTCTCTCAGTAACAAATGGCTGGATTAAAGGAGGAGGTACTTAAAAAAAAAAAGTTCCATATAATACTTATGTGTTATTTCCTCTTAAATCAGTGATAATGAAGCAAATCCAGTTAATAGATAGTAGCTGTCTGAGAAAGTATAGAAAAGGAATCTGATGCTTTTACAGGCTTAGGAGCTAAAAAAAAAAAAAAAAAAAAAAAGCCAGGACTGTTGGGCAGCTTTTGCTATGAATAAAGGGGTGGGAATGGGGAGAGAAGTGGAAACACAGGTACTTACTGTCCGCTATCCCTGCTTTAAATGCTACCCTTGGTGTTTATTCAGACTTGATTTACCTATAAAGGAATGGCTCACTCTGCCTGGCTGCCAACAGGAGAACGTGATCTTTCATGTACCCAGTATGGAAATTCTTTCCTTACAGCCTGAAGTGAGAAATGACCTGTCACAGCATCTATCTAGTCAAATGCGATATTGCAGTACATGTAGCTATTTATCCATCTGCTTTAGCAATACTGTTGCAGAACTACAATTTCAAAATGCAGTGAGGGCCAGAACTAAGCCTTCTAAAGGACAGGCTTTAAACTGGCTGTCAGTGATCTCATATATGTAGCCAGTTTTACTGTGACCAGAAAAGACTAATTGTATTTATCCGAACAGCCAGTCCATGACTCATTTGGTCCAGAGTGTGGTCACCTAAATGATCCATTCTGAACACTATATAATCGATCCTAAGTACAGCAAAATCACAAGTTGAATCCCACAGTATGGACACTATTATTATTTACTATTACTGTAAGTCTGTCCCTACTCTTGGTTTTCCTATTCCTAAATAATTTCCTATTCCTAAATACGAATAATAAAGAATATTTATTGGTAACACAAAATCAGTTAACTTATTTTGATGTGTTTAGACCTGTGAAGAAAGTGATGGGAGTTAGGAAGAGCCTTGTAAGAACAGATGGGTTCCCCAGGAGGAAGAGTGAGGGAAAAATCATTTAGGAAGCAGAAGATAGCAGTTGGTAAAGGATGAGAAAAGTGGCATGGCACTTCTAAAATAACAGTGAAAAGAATGAATTTCTTGAATATGTAGAAAATACTAAAGGCAAAGCTCTTCTCAGAATGCTGGATAGCACCTGGCAAAGACTTGTAAAGAAAAGTGACCTTTCGTGTGCTATTTCTGGCATTCTGTGTTTTGTCGGGAAGTAAATTCTTAGTGTGTGTGGCTTGAAATTTTAATGGAAGAGGCTTACTATGGGCAATAGTGAATGACATTTGGCAGCAGTGTTCTCAGTTTTCTTTTTCTGCCAATTGTCTTGAAGTCTAAGGAGTTTTTTTGGTCAGTGTCTGGACCCAATCTAAAATTTCATTTCTCAACTAGGTTATATTTTATTTTCTGTTGGTTTAAATCCTGTATGCTGCCTGCCAGATTAAGTCATCTAGCTTCTAATTTTTGTTAGCTCCTTGAAGTTTGGGGAAATTCACAAGGACAATATTATCTAGGAAGTGATGATTTTCCCCCAAGGCAAATCAGCTCATTCCCCCAAGAGCTTCCATAAAAATAAGGATGTGCAAAGGTATTTTAATGCAGAATATCTTTGAAAAGATTAAAAAAAAATGAGCGTTCTGGGAGGTTTTTATTTATCAAGTAGCTTGGCCACAAAACTGAAAGTAGAAACATGGCTCGTGCTTGAGACCACATTTCTGACTGGCTGTTCTAGTCACCAAATGGGGGATAACTCAGGTCTTTTGCATAGATGTTGGTTTCTTGGTTACTACCTAGTCTTAACTGGGCCTTCATTCACATTTAATTTAAGTCTTTTCTGTTAGTTTCAAGCATTTCTTATCCATTGTGGAGTTGAAGATGGTTTAAACAGAGTCCCTCACCCCATTTAACCACGGAGTTGACAGCACTCACTCAAAAAATGGGCCTGGTGCTGTCCTGGATGACAAAGACTAATGGAAACTGCCTTCCAGATACAGTCAGATTCAAAAAGGGGCATAGTCAATGGTTGTGATACCTGGGAACAAAGCCTAGTGGCACCATGTTCTGAGTTCCCAGGAGCACTGAGGATGGAGAGTGTGAGCAGTGTTTGCAGGGGAGGGGATGTTTGAAAGAGACTTGGGAGGGACCCAGGAGTGTGAGTTCATCAGGTGGGGACAGGAAAGGGCTTTGTAGGTGGGGAAAATAACATGTACCAGCACATGGGAGTCCTAGGCTGGCACACTGGCTGTTGGTATCGTTAAGAGCCAAGTCCTGGAATTTGGCACCATGTGTCCCTTTGCTGTGGATTGAGTCGTGTGTGTCATCTGCATGCCATAAACCTGGGCAGAAACTGCTCATCAGTTGCATAGCTGTCTCTTACAACTTGTGCACGTTCACAGAAGGAAAGCCCAGGTTCTGAATTGGCCTCTGCATTCCACTGCGGAGATGATTTTACGTCTTGGCAGCTGAAGGCCCTTTTCTGAGCATCTCTACTCTATAATCATCAGTTTTTCGACAAGTACATATTTTGCAGGAGGAACCAGAGGAGAAAACAATCTGTATGACATGAGACAAATCTAGTAGTGAAATGGCAGAATAGTTATCGTTCCTCTGCCATCTGTGGCATCAAAATGAAAATGACAGCTTCTCAGTGTACGACGTCAGACTGCTAGCTGCTTTTCTGCTTTTATGAGTCAGAGGACATAACTAATCTTTGTTCATACTATGCTCTGGCATATTTGTTTTCAGCTTCAGTCTGGATAATTGGTGCTTTTTCAGTCTGAAGGTACTAACCCCGAGGAAAGGATTATTCATTCAACAGCTTTCCTTCTAGGGAGTTTGGATAGATGATGTAAGTAAATAAGTGACTAGTGGGTCTTTGAAAATTCAGATTGCTTGGTCCATTTAGAGACACCCATTAGAGAATTTGCAACTGTCACTTTATAGACTATGCATTATTTACTTTCTTACTTTTATACCCACATTTAAGACATTTTTTTTAGCATCTTAAATAATGCTCTTCCAAAAGCTATTCAACTCTCAGATGTTAAAAAATTTCTGACATGGTGACCCCACAGTTCCACTCCTAAGTACACAGCTAAGAGAAATGAAAACATGGTCACATAAAAAACTTGTCCATGAATGTTCATAAGCAGCATTACTCATAATAGCAAAATGGGGAAACAACCCAAATGTCCAGCAACTGATAGATAAACAAAATGTGTTCTATCTATGTGGGAATGGAATGCTACGTGGCAATAAAAAAACATGAGCGAGGTACTGACATATATATATGAGGACATGGATGAACCTTGAAGACATTCTGCTAAGGGAAGAAAGCTGGTCACAACAACCACACATCTGATTCCATTTATATGCAATGTTCAGAATAGGCAAATCTATGGAGACAGGAAGTAGACTAGCAATTGCCTGGTGGGGGGGAAGGGCGAGGTTGGGGGAGATGAGAACAGGGTGTGGGGGGGGAATGACTGCTAATGAATGGGTCTGAGGCTTCTCTTGGGGATGTAGAAAATGTGTTGAAATTAGAGTGTGGTGCTGGTTGCACAATCCCGTGAATACAGTGAAAGCCACCGAAGTGTTTAGTTGACCCTCAAACAACATGGGTTTGAACTGTGCATGTCCCTTATGTGCAGGTATTTTTTAATAAATACAGTACAGTGCTATAAGTGGACTTTATTTTCCTTATGATTTTCTTAATAACATTGCCTTTTCACTTGCTTACTTTATTGTAAGAATGCAGTCTATAATACGCATAACATACAAACTGTGTTAATCCAATTTTTGTGTTACACTAAGGCTTCTGATCAACAGTAGGCTACTAGTAGTTAAGTCTTGGGGGAGTTAAAAGTTATATGTGGGTTTTGATTGTGCCGAGTAGAGTAGTTGGTGTCCCTAATACCTGTGTTATTCAAGAGTCAACTGTACTTTAAGTGGGTGAAATTTAGGGTATATTAAATAAATCTTAACAGAGTTGTAAAAAACACTCCAGCATACCAAGCATAAATATTTATATTATTGTACAGATAGTGACAGTCTTGTGTGGTGATACTTTGCTACACCATTGCAGAATTTACCATAACACAGGGGGAAGAGTTCTGGACGATGCCATCAGGAGATCTGGATTCTTGTGCTGGGTCTGCTGCTGGTGTGCTGGGTGCGTGAGCCAAGGCTAGTTTCTCATGCCTGGACCTTGAGTTCTTTCTGAACTAAGGAAGTGACTTAGAGCTCTGAGCTGTCTTTTGGCTTATGTGTTTGTACAGTAAAGTGTATAAATACTGGGGCAGTTTTGGATCAGTGGCTTTACCCCTTATTGTTCGAGTAGAACCAGGATGGTCAGGTGTTCAGAGGCCACCTGGCTAGCAGTCCTTCCCTGATCATGTTCAGGTACATCGTGTTATGTAAAGTAGTTGTAGAGCAGGGTTTTCAACCTCAACATTATTAGCATGTGAAGCTGGATAATTCTTCCCTTTGGAGGGGTGTCCTGTCCATTGCAGGATTTTAGCAGCTACTCTGATGTCTGCCCACTCAATAGCATCTCTACCTCAGTCCTGACAATCGAAATTGGCTCCAGTCTTTGCTATGTGTCACCCAGAGGATAGAGTCATCCCCCCATTGAAAACTCCTGGTGTAGAAGATACTAGAATAACAATATGAAAATAACTAAAAGGATATGCTCTCTACCTATGAAGAACTAGTAAGTTAACGTATATGCAAAAAGATCATTGGGGAGGTCTTTGATTTTTCAGATGATCAGGAGAAGAGGAAGGAAGACATTTTGTTTTGTTTTGCTGCCATTTACTGTGTTTATTAAAGTCACATTTAATCTATGGTAGTCATGGATTGGAGAAAGGCAGAGAAGGATTAGTTAAGCTGTCAGATCCTTTTTAGAATGAGACAGGGTGTCAGTAAATATATACAGACATTAAAAACAAACAAACAAACAAACAAACCAAGGATGCCTGGGTGGCTCAGATGGTTAAGCATCTGCCTTCTGCTCAGGTCATGATCCCAGGGTCCTGGTTTGAGTCCCGCATCGGGCTTCCTGCTCAGTGGAGAACCTGCTTCTCCCTCTCTCTCTGTCTCTCATGAATAAATAAATAAAATCTCAAAAAAAAAAAAAAAAAGTCTTAAGAAGAGGGCGTAGGAGTTGAGGGCAGAAGAACTGGGAGGAGCCTCCGTTTACTTCTGGTTCTTTCCATGTAAGATGTAGACTATCCTAGATGTGTTCTTCCTCATATCTCCTGTTCAAAGCTCAAAGCAGTGAATTTGGTGGTAAGTTCTTTCTCTGGAGAAAGAATAGAAGAAAGCTAGAACCTGAAATCCAGACAGCCAGTGGAGTCATCGTTATTCTCCAGCCTGATCTGAAACTGTTTCTAGAAGGTCTACCATGGAGTTCCAAACTTCACCTGTTCTCAAAGTATAGACTTGCTGCTTGCCCTGCAGTCTCTGAAGTTCTTGTTCTTCTTGCTTTTCTGTACAGATAAAAATTTACATGATTGTATTGGGTTGCATTATTTAGTAAATACCATAAGAAATATTTATGCTGTGTTTCTAAAGATAAATTACTCACATCTCCCAATACATTTTTTTGATATAGGTAAAACAGGGATTAGGAGTTATCTGAAGGAGGAAATTTCTCTGATGGTCATGGGGCTAAATCCTACTTAAAAGTATAGGTTAGGGGCGCCTGGGTGGCTCAGTGGGTTAAAGCCTCTGCCTTCGGCTCAGGTCATGCTCTCAGGGTCCTGGGATCGAGTCCCACATCGGGCTCTCTGCTCAGCAGGGAGCCTGCTTCTCTCTCTCTCTCTCTCTCTCCCTCTCTCTCTGACTGCCTCTCCATCTACTTGTGATCTCTCTCTGTCAAATAAATAAATAAAATCTTTAAAAAAAAAAAAAGTATAGGTTAAAGTAAAATACTTGTGTGTGTCTTCAACAATATCTATAGTAGGGTATATAATTACATAATTATATATAAATATAATTACATAATTATATTTATAGTAGGCTATAGTAATTAATTTCATTACTTTTTCTACACTAATGTTGCCAGATAGTTACCCATGTCTGCTTTAGAAACTAGAAACACCTTTGTGTAAGTTTTGCAATAGGCTATTCCTACTCGGCTATAGAAAATGAACACAAAGATCTTAATCAGGGTATATTTTAATGCAATTTTTGGGTGATTCTTTGCTCTGAGTGTTTATAGCTAGCCATTTTTATGCAGAACTGAAAATGTGTGTTATGAGACCTGCTTTTGATTCAATATATTAGAAGAATTTTCAAGGCCTTTGAACCAAGATTATTAATTCATAATGGTTTTTCCTTGGTTGATTACATTAACAGTATGTGTTGTTTTAGTAAGAGGGTATATGCAATGAAAAATATAGTATTCTACAGCATTAAATTACTGTCCTTGAAAAAATAATCATAATAAGCTGAGGTTACTTCAAATATAATTCGTTTTATTCATATCTTGAGTGAGGCCATGATAAAAGGAGAAACACAAAATTGCTTTTCTTAACAGAACATGCCACAGAGAAAGTCCAAGGGAGAATATTCTTTGAAAACTCTCTGAAAAGGTTACTACAAGGTAACATTGCTTTCCAAATCTGGACTATTGCCAAGTGAGAGCTGCTGAATGACAATGACCATCCCCTTGATCTTATACATAAGCTATTCTTTGCTTGCACAGGCCTCAATGCACTCTCCAATCATGGAGCCAATGCCCCTAGCCCTGTCAAAATTCTCCATTCCCCATTCTCATACACTTCAAATGGAGATGTTAAAGGCATGGTCCATATGGTCTCTCTATGTCCTTGCTGAACTGTATATGGAGAAACCATTTCTACAATTGCAAAACACTCCTTACCACATGAAACATGATCACGGGAGTGGGATTGTCACTTGAATTCCACCACGGCTAAATCTCCTCCATGAAAAACGAAAGGCTGGCTGAACATCAGTTGGAAATTAAAGTGAGATTTCACTGGGAATCTAATCTGGGGATGGGAAGATTTAGATTACAGTTTTAGGATTGGCTGCGGTACGGTGGTCTGGCTGCACGCACCCAGTTAAACGACAGAATGTGGAGTCAAGAGCATAGGCATCCACACACAACAAACTTTTCTAAGGAGACAGCAACAACCAAAACTAAACTGTGCAGAGGCAGTGGTACGCAAAACAGAGAGGGTGGCTTGGTGCCATTGGCATACCACTGCTGGGAGGGAGCAGTAAGTAGTTTCCTCCAGCTTTATCACATTTGTCTATATTGTGGAATAACTGAGAGTATTCTTTTATTGTATCATCTAAGAAGAGAAAATTTTTAAAGATTTTTAGAATTTATTTATTTGAGAGAGAGCACAAGCTGGGGAAGAGGCAGAGGGAGAGGCAGACACCCCACTGAGCAGGGAGCTCAATGGGGGGCTTGATCCCAGGACCCTGGGATCCGGATCTGAGCCTAAGGCTGTTGCTTAACCGACTTAAGTTGCTTAACCCAGGCCTCCCTAAGAAGAGAAATTGTATTAAAAATAATAAGAGAAGGGTGCCTGGGTGACTCAGTGGGTTAAAGCCTCTGCCTTCGGCTCAGTTCATGATCCTAGGGTCCTGGGATCGAGCCCCGCGTTGGGCTCTCTGCTCAGCGGGGAGCCTGCTTCCCTTCCTCTCTCTCTGCCTGCCTCTCTGCCTACTTGTGATCTCTATCTGTCAAATAAATAAATAAAATCTTTGAAAAAAATAAGAGAGTGTAAATGATGGATCCATTAAAGTCATCAAGAATAGTATCTCATTCTTTCCACTTCTAAGATCTATTTTTTTCTTAGAGGTTTTTGTTTGTTTGTTTGTTTGTTTGTTTTTTTAAGAGGTAGAGGCTTTAACCCACTGAGCCACCCAGGTGCCCTTAAAGGTTTTTCTAAATGATTTTTGTTTTCTGTCTTTTTATGGGTAAGTATCTTTGAATATTCTTGCTCCTCATTTCTGGCTTTTGTACTTGAACAGAACAGTTGAATAGCTCTAGGATATATATGCTGAGATGTGTATGAAGGCTCAGCTGCCAAAATACACAATAAGGACTCACCTAGAAGGCTTATGGAGGCCTGTGGAGGAGCAAGTAAAGTCGAATCAGAAGCAGAACCAGCAGAATAGTAATGACAGCAGTAAACCCGAGCAACAATGGGAGTCGATAGTGTTCAGAAGAAGGCAGCAGGGATGATAGTGAACTGTGTTGGAGGCTAGGGAATCAGAGCTTCTGGGTTTCTGTAAAACCGCCTATTCGATTCTGTCTTTTCTTACATACGTGACTGAGAGGTCTGATCAGCCAGGAACGTGTGACCAGTGAATGTCCAGACCACATTCATCAGATGTTCACCTACTGTTCTGTGACCTTTGCAGGTGGATCCTTTAGGTATAGTGAAGAATAGGTGAGTATGTAGCTGCTTACAGTACCTTCTGAGCCTCCTGGACTGTGAGAGAGGGTGATTCGGAAGCTCCAGAGTCCTCCATCCATTCAGCCTGAATTTATATCCAGCAGTACTTTCCTTAGCCCATAATGAGGAACAGGCTGGCTCTGGCAGCAGATTTTCTTGGGTATAGAGTTCAGATCCATTTCTTAGTGGCTTCATAATCTTGAGAGAGATAGTTAACCCAAGTATCCAGGCTGTAGTAAAAGATAAACTAGATCCTGTCCCTGCCCTGATCAAAACCTTCTAATGGCTTCGCATCTCAATCAGAATAAAATCGATACTCCCTATTTGGCTGACAAGATCCCTGGTCATCCGGCCCTTACTCTGATGTATTTTCTTTGTTACCACTACACTAACTTATCTTTGAGCTTTCTTTTTGTCTGCCTCTCTCTACTATTTCCTCTGTGTCTAATAGCAGAGACTTTATCTTATTCATTGCTCAATTCACAGATCCTAGAACAGTGCCTGGTACAGTAAGCACTCATAACTATTTGTTTCTTTTACTGAGTGAATAAGTACATACCATGATATGCGAAGCACATAGTAGACGGCCTGATAAGTAGTAAACCCACTATAATTGTTTGTTGCTGGTGCTGCTACCATTATTACCTGTTTCTTTCATTAGGCTTCTGCCTATGATTTCATTTGGGAAGAAGTTTGCTACCAAAAAGTACTTTTAAATTTTGCACATTAGAGTGTAACTGACCTTTGAACAATGTGAGGCCAATGCCCCACACAGTCGAAAATCCACATACAACTTTTGACTCTCCCAAAACTTAACAACTAATAGCCTACTATTGACCAGAACGCTTACCTATAACATAGTTGATGAACACTTATTTTCTATGTGTATTATATACTGTATTCTTACAATAAAGTAAGTCAGAAAAGTGGAAATGTTGTTAAGAAAATCATAAGAGAAAAATCCACTGATGGTCCTGGGCTTGATTTACTGAAAAAAATCCACATATTAAGTGGGCCCATGCAGTTCAAACCTGTGCTGTTCAAGGTCCTGCTGTAGATGTGTATCAGAACATCAGGTCGTACACTTTAAATAGACACCATTCTTACATCACTGATAGTAAAGCTGTTTAAAGGATTAGTGCAGTACTAAGAGAAAGGTAACCCAATTTGAAAAGATTGTCCTCGGTCCAAATTCTTCATGCGAAAATGAGGGCAGATTTTAGAAATACACGGCCAATTCTTCTGGCTTGTGTGTAGATGAGCTTCAGTCCACAACCGCGAAAGCCAGCAGGCCCAGAAGGGCAGGTCTAGTCACGGCCACTTTTCATTTTTCCCTTAGGCCTGGTCGCCCTACCAAAGAGGCAGGGAGAACTGAATTCAAATCAACTCAAATAAGATTTACCTCCATGCTTCTTGAAAAAGCAAAACCGAAAACGTGGTAACTAGGAAGAGCGCTAATACTGCGTTTTATTGCGGTTTCTATTCCAGGTGTTGCCACATCTGCAAACTTCCCGGGCGAGTGATGGGCATTCGCGTGCTTCGCTTCTCTTTGGTCATCATCCTCGTGCTGCTGCTTGTAGCCGGGGCTTTGACCAGTTTACTTCCAAATATCAAGGAAGACAAGATGCTCACGTTGCGCAGGGAAATAAAATCCCAGGGCAGGTCTGCCCCGGATTCCTTTACTCTAATAATGCAGACATACAACAGAACAGATCTCTTGCTGAGACTCTTAAATCACTATCAGGCTGTGCCGTATCTGCATAAAGTGATCGTGGTGTGGAACAACGTTGGGGAGAAGGGACCAGATGAGTTATGGAACTCTCTAGGGCCTCACCCTGTCCCTGTGATCTTCAAACTGCAGACAACAAACAGGATGAGAAATCGACTCCAAGTCTTTCCTGAACTGGAAACCACTGGTGAGTTGCTGCTGGGGTCCTAGCCCGCCTGGGCTGTGCTCCCCAGAGCAGGGGGGCAGATGTGTGGCTTTCCGGCCTTCTGCTTGTCCTGACCATGTGGAGAAAGCAGGGAGAGGGAATCAAAAGAAAGCACTCTGGAAAACTTAAGGGACAGTTTTCAAGGTGCCAAGCAGCAGTTTCATAGGGAAGAGATCACAGACGTCTTGCAATGGTGACAAAGAGGTTAATGTGAATGAGATCTAATTACATTATTACTGTTTCACAGAAAGTAGTAAAATGCCATTCAGCTTACACTTCATGTATTATTTTTGCTACCTCCCTTTTCCTTCCATCCAGAGCAGTTTCAGAAGCATGGTAATTTGCTTAAAAGATGCTCAGTTTTATTTGTTTATAGGTTCATTTGTTTCTAGGGTAATGGATGAGAGTTGCATGATAGTTTTCTCCTCAGACAATTATTAATATCAATTACAATTCAAATAAGCACTTTTTCTGCTAGACAAATCTCTCCAGAAATACATTTCTTGTTTACCAATTTTGTTCAGGAAATTATTCATTTGAATAATCTATGTAGGCACCATTGTTCATTACTAGTTTTGTTTTCAGTTCCAAACTGTTGTGTATAAATTTTTTTCCTTTTGTTGCAGCGGTGTTAATGGTAGACGATGACACGCTAATTAGTGCCCAAGACCTTGTCTTTGCTTTCTCAGTTTGGCAGGTAATGTTGCTCTGTCCTTTATGACTTCATCAGTATAAAGTTTTCTCTAGGGTTTAGTCAGGCAGCGTGGTTTATTGTGGGAGTCATCTCAATCAGTGTAGACAGGATTTATCTTAGAGACAGATACATTTGTTGCATGGTAATCAACATGTCTCGTGTTCATTTAAGCCAGCCTGCAAGTTGTGGTATCTTTTATCTATATTCGATTTATATTTGATATGGGGGAGAAGAGCTAGAGCTACCTTCCAGAGAACAATGAGGAAATGATCTGGTATAGCAAAGACTAGAGTCTAGAGATATTTTTCTTTAAGGCCACAGATCTGTGTCTCAAATGAGAAGTATATTTCTATACAGAAGTATTAATATTATATATTACTTCCTTTAAATGAAAGCATTTATTACACCCACAAAATTTAATCCTATTGCTGGGACAACTTTTTAGAAATTAGTGATAGTAATAATTCCACATGCATCATTGTGGTGGTAGTTTTATTTATTTATTTATTTATTTATTTATTTAGGTTTTTTTCCCCTAAATCCTAGCTAGGATAAACAGGCATAAATTGTTCACTATTCTGTGAACACAATTCTTTGCTACTGAGTATGTGTATGTTTTCAAGGTGCCAAACTACTTCAAAGCCAACTACTGTTATGTCTAATAGTAGTTGGCTTTTACAAGTTGCAGAAACCAGGACTGCACACCAGTTTTCTGAAGATATGTCAAAGAATTAAACACTGTGCTACCCAATAAATGGTCTAATTTGTGCTACAGTAACCCTCCTTAATTAGTTACATTTATATAAGAACGTTAGATATTAATGGTAAGTGGTCATGGTACTCAGCAGATATCAGCACTCTCAAAACTTCAATTTCTGACTTTATGCCAAGATCAAAACCTTTTTTTCCCCCAACAGCAGTATTTCCAGCCCTGTAAATAAAGCTTCTTAAGCAAAAAAATTCTAACATAACATTCCAGCTGTGAAATTTCTATTTCAGGTAAAAAAAATCAATTTACCTTAAATGTCAGGGATGGGCAAGGTGGGGGAATAAAAGAACTGTGTTTCATTAGAAAATCCAAGTAATATGGATAAATATGATTTTGGGGTTCATAGAAGAATAAACAATAACAGTTTCAATCCATTGCCCAAGGTAACCTGATTCCTAAAGTTCAGTCCCATCAGTACGTGACATAGTGGAGTGATTCAGGGAATAGAGGCAGGCAAGGCTGGAGTGGACATCTAGCATGGCTTTGTGCTCACTGGTTACCACTAATTCGTGCTATGACTTTTCCTCCTTTGGACCTGTGAGGTCCTCCTTTGGACCTGTGGAACAAGATTCACCCTCCTAGATGATGTCAATGGCACTTCCTCTCTGAAGGCCCCCACACTTTATCCTTGACTCCCTGCCCATTCCCTTTGCCTCCCAGCAACACAGCTGTCACCCTGTCCTCAGTGCTTCCAACAGGCTCACCCAACTGTGCATACAACCATCTCACACTATGGAATTCCTTATCCACACAGCTGGATCATACCCTCCCCAGATGATGACTTGTTTGGAAAGGGATTTAACCCAGCCTGGTGTGTGTGTGTGTGTCCCTAGTTTAATGTCTGTTCAGGAAATGAGTGAAACACAAATTACTATGAGATTGAACTAAATTAACTCTATAAATTCTTCTTTTCTGTGATTCACTGGTTTTCTCTTGTTTACTGGGTTTTGTTTCAGTTTTAGTTACTCTCATCTTAATTTTATGGTTTTGCTACTATCCTTTCTTCAAAGATTCTGATGTGTCATTATATATATATATATATATATATATATATATATATATATATATATATATATATTTTTTTTTTTTTTACTGGTATCTTTAAAAAGGAAACACCCAAGCTGAGAAGAGAGAAAAATATAACATTGTTTAAGATCAACAGTGACTTTCAGGAATATTGAAATCAACATGGAAAAACAGTAGAACCCTACCCGTAGAGTCACAATTTTATATGCTCCTAAGAGATTGAAACAGGTTTTCAAAATAATTTATCTTCTTATCTCCCATAATAAATAGCATTCATACAGTCAGCTTCTTCTGAAGCAAATTTAGAAGAACCAGACTCTTTGGTGACTAGATTTTATTAATGTCAGAGAACGTTTGAATTTAGAGAACATTTGTAAGGTTAGAAATTTTGTTAGCAATTTGGGTTGCGATGGAATTTTGACCTGCAAATGTATCAGGGCATAGGTTTATGAAGTCCCCAGAGTTATATGAAATTGAGATGTAGAAGTCAAGAATAAAATAAAGTTGGTATGTCAGTTTAATTATCTCTGTAATAAATCATTGCCTTTCTCACCATGTCTGCTCTCAAGAAATGCCACCCTTAATTGTTCTTTTTCCACCTTTTCAGCAATTTCCTGATCAAATTGTAGGATTTGTTCCTAGAAAGCATGTCTCTACATCATCAGGTGTCTACAGTTATGGAGGGTTTGAACTGCAAACACCAGGGTTTGGAAATGGCGACCAGTACTCTATGGTGCTGATTGGAGCCTCCTTCTTCAATAGCAAATACCTTGACCTGTTTCAGAGGCAACCGGCTGCTGTCCATGCCTTGATAGATGAAATCCAGAACTGTGATGATATTGCCATGAATTTTATCATTGCCAAGAACACCGGGAAGACTTCAGGGGTATTTGTGAAACCTGTAAACATGGGCAATTTAGAAAAAGAGTCTAACGGTGGCTATCCTGGAATGTGGCATCGAGCTGAGCACTTTCTGCAGCGGTCTTACTGTATAAATAAGCTTGTTAGTATCTACGACAGCATGCCCTTAAAATACTCCAACATCATGATTTCTCAGTTTGGTTTTCCCTATGCCAACCACAAAAGTAAAATATGAAACTTAAACAAAATCAAACCTCCAAACTGCTTAGTATTTGAGTAGCTTCTCTCTGCTGGATTGGTGTTTTGTTTTGTTGGGGGGGGGGTGTTTTGTTTTGTTTTGTTTTGTTTTAAGCAACATCATGAAATTTTATCCGCTACAGAAAGCCTCTGCAAAGGAAAAAAATGTACCGTGCTTCTAGGACATAAAATTCCCAGGAACTTCAAAAACCAAGAAGCTGGTACTCTCAAGATAGATCTTTTTGCAAGGAATTTTCATCCCCGGATAGAACTCCTTGGTCAGCAATTTTATTGTTTACATTCTGAGACTGTTCTCCAATTTCTTTGACTCCTGGCATTTGCCTTAAGGACCCATAGCAAGTTGTCTCCAGGATCAGAAACTCCAGAAAAGCATTTCTCCACTTTCCCTGAAGGATGATTGTTTTCATTTGAAGCCTGAAATGCATCAGTGTAGAGAAAAGCCATGTGAAGGGAGAATAGTCTCCATCTCTTAGAAAAACAAGTGGAAAACTCATGAATCTCAGTGCTTTCATTGTGGTCTTTGCAAGCAGCCCTTTTCAGCACTAACTCTGCCGGCATGGTTTTGATGCAACCATCAGGGCTTTGATTTCATTGATAAGTCCATTGTGACTGGGAGAGTTCATTTTAGTAGCTGAAGGATGTCTAGCTGTTTGCTTGATTTTTGTGAATATTTACCGCATGGATCACAAAAAAATGCAGCCTGTGTTTCTTATGTGCAACTTCTATGCAGCAAGGAGCAAATGTGTTACCAGATTCAGGTAGTGCATTTTGTCCCTGAATCTGACCATGAGAGTGTACGTTAATTCTTATATTTCACATAAACTGTGTGTTGTTTAAGAAACTTAAAATCTTCCAAAAGAACGGTTATTAGGAACTGAGGAAAGTTACAATCCATAGTATCAAAAGATCTTTATTGTTAGGCATAGGTTACCTCATGGATACTAAAGAGTTGTGTATTATACACAAAGGTAATCTCTCGTATTCAGAGCTAGTGCTGCTTCCCCCCCCCCCCCAAAAAAAGACTCAAGGCATTCATCATGATGATATTTTGATTACATACAGGAAAGAAATAACTGAATCGTAACAGAGGAATTTTATAGGGAGTCTGCGTCGGTAAATTAACTCGCTCACTCTGTGAATTAGTATCTGTGTTCCACATGGTGTCTGCGTTTCGTCCTTGTTCACACCAGTAGCAAGGAATACTTAATTAAGCCCATCTACTTTCTCCTCTTCCTTTTCCCTCTCGTCCTCCTATAATGTCATTGTATTATCACATTTGCAAAGCTGTGAAAATATTATAATAATCATGGTTAATGTTCCAACAATGAGGTCTCGAGGTCTCTGTGCAGTTAGTGTAGTATATGTTGTTTCTTTACGTTGGCATGTGTATGTGTCTTAATGCAGTCAGATAAAGCCAGTAGAACCCAGAACCTCACTAAAAACCTATTAATGTTCACTATCTGCTTTGGCCAACCTTGGTAGTGATTTTTTGCCTCTTGGAATTCACCTGGGAGATAAATAAAATAAACTTCTACCATGCAGATGTTCTCTTAATTAAGCAGACTCACATTTTTGTTGTCCGTATTTTTAAAAATTTTTAAATAATCTATTGCTTGGGGTAAAGCAGAGGCATTGGCTACATTCCCCAGGGGGAAATTCTCCAGTGGGAAAATATTCCTGGATTTTATTTCCCATTTTGTATTCTCAAACTTGTCTTAAGCACCACGAAAGTTAATCATATCATGTTTTCAGACATAGAGCAAATATGATCACAAATTGAAGTTCACTCTATGATATAGAGGACTTTGCATTGTGGCTTTGATTCTACTGAAAATCTTCCTCTGCATGCCTCTTATTCTTGCTCCAAGTGATTGGGAGAAGAGATGATGCTCAGGTATGAAACTGCACGAGCAAAGCAATGTAGCTTAGAGGCTAGGTGTGCCAGGGGAGTATCTGGACTCAAATCCTTCCTAGATCTCACATTTACTTAACTTCTTGGAGTATTGGTTTCCTCATCTGCAAAAAATGCGAGTCCTCTCTATGTAGGGGTTTGCTTTAAGAAGTAAAGGGAATAACTTATTTCAACGTAGCACAATGCCTTGCCCATTTTAATGGCCAATAAATGAAGGCCTTTGGGGTAAGTTTTGCTAATAAGTGCAGTCAATTCTACAACTCAGCACCTAGGTATTAGAAAGCCCCTAGGCCCACCGGGTGAGATATTCAAGAAATTATTCCTGTATAACAATGGGCAGAGAACCACGGCAATTTTCAGGTCATTTTCTTTATTTCAAATGCCCCTCTTCTTATTCTTAAAACCGTAGCAATTTTGGCTTATTCAGAACAGCATAAAGAAGAAATGAGAAGCGCCCCACCACACTAATAATAGCTAAGCACATCTGTATCTATTCCTCCTGACTTTCCAAGGCATATATTTTAATAGAATGATTTATTTGGTATTTCATTGGATAGATAAACTCTGATTTATATAATTAATCCTACTACCATTTTGTTGGATTTCTTACTATCAGGACAACATTTGGGTAAGTGCCCTTCCTTGCCTTTGAGCACATCTATAATGATTCCTTTATAGTAAGACCAAGAACTTCAATACCTGGACCTAGGTAGTAGTATGTGTGTTTTTAGAGTTTTTGATACATATTGCTATATGCCTCCAGAAGCATTCCTTAGCTGCACTATTAGTATCACATCTGAGGGCACCTGTTTCCCATCGGACTTCCCAACATTGTATATTTAAAGTTTTCTTTCCTTTTTCCATGTATAAAATTCGCAAAGGTGGCAGGATCTGGAAGGACTTTGGCTGTGTCGAGAACTCTGTTAAGAAGGCTGAAAAACAGGAAGCCCAGCTGTCAAAAGATTCAAAGGCCATGTAAGCTTTAGGAAGCTTTTGAAGTGCTTCTAGAAACTCTTTGTTCCCAGGCTTGAAATATAGGCAAGGGACTGCTGACCCTTTGCTTGTCCCAGCAACAACAAAACTGGGGAGCTGGGGGCGCCTGGCTGGCTCAGTCGGTTAAGCGTTCAACTCTTGGTTTCCACTCAGTTCATGATCTCATGGATTGTGGGATTGAGTCCCCTGTGGGGCTCCATGCTCAGCATAGAGCCTGCTTGGGATTCTTTCTTCTCTCCCTCTGCCCTGCACCCCTGCCCCCCAATAAATAAATAGATCTGGGGAAAAAATGTTCATATTCATTCCTCTTGGAAAGACCCAAGACTGACTCAAAGATGGGTGTGCCTACTTCTTGTGTGCTTACATGCTCTATGGGATGTAGGGGAGGGCAGGAAGTAGAAGTCGGGAGGAGGAGTTGGAGTGGAGGGCTATGCTATGATGGGGGAGGGTTGGGGAGGTGCCAAGTCTCACTGGCTGCTAGGGCTTCAGTGGTGAGATGTGATCATCCCTTACTCCATGCTATGTCATAAACCAGTATTTAGTGTCCTGCTAGGGATCTCCCAACTTTGCACTCTCTCTCTCTCTACTCCCTTCCTCCTCACTTCCTATTCCTCCTTTTCTTCTTACATGAAGGTCCTCTCAATATAAGACCCAAAAATACACTTACTCTAGATGAAATAAAAAGAACATTTCATACATTGGAGACATGCACTGAGTCCCGGCTCCACTTAATTTCCTTCTCTGGAGAATGGGGATGAAAATACCTGCCTGAAAACTTCCCTGGTTGCTTTCCGTTTCAAAGAGCATAATGTGTAGAGAGAACTTTGTAGCATCAGGAAAGCACACAGTTTTTTTCAAAGCCATTACAGATAAAGAAAGCGCAGCTTGGCCAAGAGTTAAAGAAACTTGGTCGTGAGTTAGGAGCTGTGTCAAAATTATACCTTGGAGCATAAAGAAGCAAGAATGAATATGCAAGTACTAAAAACAATTTAAGGAACCCACTTTATTAACTCTGGCTCAGAATGGAATATTCAAATTAAGTGTTTATCTAAACTAGAGATGACTCAAGGCTTCTTCTCTTTTTATATGTCAATATTTTATTTAAAAAGAAAAAGAATCAAATTCTGTCTGAATATTTTAAGTAGTTTACAAAAATAAACCTGAAGGAAACAGCTTTAATTTACAGCAGTGGTTTTTAACTTGGGCTGATTCTACCCTCAGGGTTCACACGGCAAGGTCTGGAGACATTTTGGTTATTAAAACTGGGGGCATGCTACTGGCTTAGAATAGAGCAGCCCCCCAACACAAAGAAATAAACATCCCAAAATGTCAATAGTGCTGAAGTTGAGGAAAAACATGCTTAACGTTATATTATAGAATATATGGTTGGTAATTTATCTATATAGCACATACTTTACCGCAATGTATATTGCACTGCTGAAGTTTTATCCCATATAATAGTGCCTATTATATGGGACAGAAAACTAAAGGGGCAGGGAATGTATATATATTACTGATAAGAAATCTGGTGCATAATTCTGTTACGCTAAATCTGATCAAAGAGTCAGAAATTTTTCTAGTTAAGGTTTATTCCTAACTTTTTTTTTTCTTTCTCTCCCCAACCCCCAAATCTGTATGTCTTTATTTTCACATCTGAAGAAATAGAGCTTCAGTTTCTGGGAAGGACCTAGGATAGATACGTTATTTCTGAATCACTGCTGAGCAATATTACATAATACAGTGTGTATTTTAATAACACATCTCTATTTAGAGAAAGTCAGGACGACTGACTTAATCTAAGCTAAATATAAATTCTCAAATTATCATATTTGAGTGTTAAGGTATTTTTGGTTTAAGCAATAAACTTAATAAACAGTTGGGGAAGACAATTTATACAGGAAAGAATGATGCAATGGGAGAATTCGGAAACATTTTTCTCCTATCAGCTAGGTAATGATTTAGGTTATGTAAATTTAACTGGGTCTCAGTTTTCACATCTACAAAAGAGGGAAATGAACTAAATGATAAGTAAATTTCTTAACAGCTATAAAATTTGGTGACCCTAAATCAGTGTTGAATTGGTAGGTTTTAAAGGGATGAGGTTAGGGGCATTGAGTGGCTCAGTCAGTTAAGTATCCAACTCTTGGTTTCCATTCAGGTCACTGTCTCAGGGTGGTGGGATCAAGCCCTGAGCCGGCCGCCATGCTACATGTACTCTCTCTCTCTCAAATAAATAAATCTTTAATTAATAAATAAGTAAAAGAACCAGGTTACACTTTCTGACAAGAAAAAATAATCCCTTAGAGTTTAGCTCTGTTGGAGCTTAGTATCTTCCCTATACCCTCTGCCTTCTCCCCAGGAATACTTTCTCAAAGTGAATACCAATTCAGTAATAATTCAATTAATATGAATTCAACCAATATACATCATTACCGTTGTACTGTTTTTGAACCAGAAGACATAATGATTATGACGTGACAACGATGAGGAAGAAGATGATGCCATCAGTTAGTGGTAAACGCCGACTAGAAGAGATTATGATTTATTTAAAAGGCATGTTACTACTCAACCAAGCTTCTGTTGCCCTGGCCTTTGAGAAGATCCCAAAGAGATACACAACAGGGTAACAAGCCACTTGAATCGAATTGAACTCTGAATCAGAAATAATCGGGTACAGCCCTTAATTTGATAAAACCAGAATGCAAATACAAGTTTTGAAAACAAAAAAAATTTTTTTGAAAGACTGAACTGTGTGATTCCATTGAAATTTATAAAACACTACTTTTATGGAATTTACTGTGTTGCCAGCAGATGTCAGTGCAACCTAATGAACATTTTTAGCAGCTCAATTACCTGCCAGTAAACTGAGTGAAAAAGAGTCCTAAAATAGCAAAGTAAAAAACCAACTGTCAATGTTTTTGATTAAGAATATCTTCTTCAGGGGAGCTATAGGATAATATCGGTCTTTCAAGAAGTTACTTAGCTAAGTGGGCCCTGGTCTAGGTACATCGTATTACATAAATTGTAACACATTGGTATTATTATCATCATAGTTTATGTGACAACAGCATTTCTCCATGACCCATAAAAAACATGATCTTAATTAAGTACAAAAGCTAATCTGTGATAAAGTGTAAGAATAACAGTATTTTTAAAACCCACACATCATAGACACTAGTGCCAAACAAAACTCATTTGTCTCTATGAAACATATTTACAACCCTTGAAGAAACACATTAATCCCTAATGAATCCTGAAATATCTCTAGTGTGATTGCATTTGTTTTGGAGAATGTAGACTTTAGCTTTTAGCAAAAGTTGTTAATCCAATGCAGTACCAGCAGCACCTATTATGTGAGGAACACGCACTGACATGATCCTATGGGATTTTTGTAACAAGCCTGCAGTGCAGATACCAGGATCACGCACATTTGAGGATTTAGTAACTGACATTCAGGGAGGTTAGGTAATTTGCCTAATAAATAAAGGTGGCACAGCAAGTCAAAATGACAGACTGCAGTTGATTCCAAGGCTATACTCTTCTCTTAATGCACTACTCTTACCTCTCAGAAGGTAAGAGTATTGGGCCTATTTTAAAGAGGCTCGTGAAATAGCCTTTAATTGTTGCTTTCTCATCACACTTGGAGTTAAAGCTTTATTTCGCCCAAAAGACTTCTACAACAATGATATGGGACGCAATTAGAATTAGTCTAAAATATGGATAGAATAAAGAAGTATGTGTACAATTACTCTTAAAAAGCAAAAGCCAGTTTCTTGTAAAGTTAAATATGTATTTTCCATATAACCTAGCAATCCCATGCCTGGGTATTTACCTGAGAGATATGAAAATTTATATCCACACAAAGGCCTGTAGACAAATGTCTACTGAAACTTTATTCATAGCCATCAAAAGCAGAAAAGAACTCAAATTTCCAATAACTAGTTAAAGGATAAACATAATTTGGTTTATCCATACATTAGAATGCTTTTTAGCAATGAAAAGGAACAGACTACTGATACACACAGCCATAGGACTGAATCTCAAATCAGGTAAGCCAAGTGAAAGACGACAGTCACAGAAGATTCCATGTATAAGACCTTCTGGAAAAGGCAAAACTATAAGCATGGGCTTGTGCTTTCTCTCTCTGTGTCAAATACATGGATAAACTCTTTAAGGAAAAAACCCTCATAAAACCATACCCTTAAAATTGGTGAATTTTACTTCATGTAAATTTTGCCTCAATAAACCAGGCTTTTTTTTTTTTAAAGTAAACGACATTTGACAAAATTCAACATCCATTTATGATAAAAATTCAACAAAGTGTACATAGAGGGAATGTACCTCAGGCCATGGATGACAAAGCCACAGCTAACATCATACTCAGTGGTGAAAAGTTTAAAGCTTTTCCTCTAAGATGAGAAATAAGAAAAGGATGCCCACTCTCCCCACTTTTATTCAACATAATATTGGAAGTCCTAACCACAGCAATTAGTCAAGAAGAAGAAATAAAAGACTCATATAAAACATTAGCAATGTCATTAGCAGTAAAATTTATGAAAAGTTGAGTCCAATAACATGAGATAGAAGAGAAGTTAACAAATTGAATATTTGTCCTGGAAGATCTTGCCTAATCTGGAAACGCAGGAGAGAGAAACCAGGATTCTCATATCAAATGGCCAGCCCACTCGCTTGTGACCTTGAGCGAAACATGACTTCTCTCCAAATCTTAGGTAACTCACTGGTAAAGAAATTGCAATAAATATTTGAACTCTTTGACCGTCTTGAACTTCTCAAGCTAGAAAAACAAAACAAAGATCATATTTGCCATTTGGAAAAAAGGAAAACCCAGGTCTAATATGTAATTCCTTTGGTAGAGAAACGGAATTAATAAAATTAGCTTTATTACTCACCATTCCTTTGGAGAGGGAAATTTTATAATTTGGCCAGCAGGTGTCATGCACTCATCTAGGAAAAACTGACAAGTCTTCATATCGAGATGCTTTTCAGATTAATGTTTCCCTAATATTTTTATCTGGGGTGATTATGAATGCTGTTTCTCTGTACAAATGCGTAGAGGAAGGAAAATGTCCTAGAGATTCGATCTTTTTCTCTGTTCTAATAAAATATGGCAATTAAATCTGTATACCGAGATGGAAATCTCTTACTCCGTTATGTTTAATGTTCCAAGATTTTTAAAAAACAGAGTAATGGCTCTTGAACATTGCTTATCCAGTCTTGGCACACTCAGCCTTTTAATGGTATTTCCTTCACTTTCAGTGTCATCTCCAGCATGAAGCCTTCCCCTGGCAAATCACATACCATTATCTCTATGTATCCAAATAAAGCAACTGCTACATTCTCTAGTAACTCTTTATGCATAGGTCTGTGTCTTCTTTTTTGGCCACGCCTCAAACTATAAATTCCTAGGAGGTTCTTGTGCTGCATCCTCAAGTACGTAGCATAGTAGCTTGTGCTCAGTAATGTTTGTCAGTGTAAGTGAAGACGTGAACCAACGCTTGAACCAATTCTACCTTCTCCCAAACGAGTGGTTTTTTGATGACCCTGTGAAAAGAGAGAGGGCTGACAGGTGGTCAGATCAACAGAAATGTGCTGAGAGACACATGGCTATTTTCCCTGGAGAAGTATTTGGGACAATTGTAGCTTATCAAACAAAATAAGAGCAGTGCCATATAGAAACGAAAAATTTGGGATAATGGAGTTGGTGCATGGCTATGTAATGGACCGGCAGAAGTCTTAACCTTTTTTGTGCCAAAGACCCTTTTAACATCTGGGCAAGCCTAAGGATACCTTCTTGATTTTTTTTTTTAAGATTTTATTTATTTATTTGACAGATAGAGATCACAAGTAGGCAGAGAGAGAGAGTGCAGGAAGCAGGCACCCTGCTAAGCAGAGAGCCCGATGTGAGGCTTGATCCCAGAACCCTGGGATCATGACCTAAGCCGATGGCAGAGGCTTTAACCCACTAAGCCACCCAGGCGCCCTTCTTGATGTTTTTTAAAAGACATGCTTTTAAAAGACAAAGTAAAATACCTAAGATTACAAAGAAAACTAATTACATTTAAATACAGTTTTCAAAATATGTTTAAATGATTTGTTAATGAGATCTAGCAGTAGGTTTGATAACTACCATAATTTCATAAAAGTGATGAGTGTAAATGATATTTTCAGACATCTGTGACAACTGTAATATGATATGAAAATATGTTTTTGACAGTCAGAGGTACTGCTAATCCTTTGCAGTTTTGCCTACATTTATAATTGATAAAAATGCTAAATTTCAGGCTAGCAAAATTAAAGTTGTACTTCTTCCTCCCTTCTAAATGCACAGACCCCTTAAATTCTATTCATGAACCACTTGAGGGGGGGCTATGGACCAAAAGTTAAGAACCCCTGAATCAAAGGAAATTAAAATGGCAGAAATTTCGGAGTTATGAAATCTGAAGGAGCAAAAGGATTTTCCTTCTACTAGTAGTCTTCTCTTTTCCTTCGTGAAGTTCACAGTACTCACTTCCTCACCTCTCATTTACTCTTTGCCCCATCACAGCAGGGTTCTATCTCTGTCTTTTCATGAAACCAGCCTTTCCCACTTCTTGCCTGATGTCTAGACAGAACACAGTCCCACGGGTATGTCTTTTTTTTTTTTTTTTTTAAGATTTTATTTGTTTATTTGACAGACAGAGATCACAGGTAGGCAGAGAGGCAGGCAGAGAGCGAGGAGGAAGCAGGCTCCCCGCGGAGCAGAGAGCCCAATGTGGGGCTCGATCCCAGGACCCTGGGATCATGACCTGAGCCGAAGGCAGAGGCTCTAACCCACTGAGCCACCCAGGCGCCCCCACGGGTATGTCTTGCTCCTCACCTTGTTTGATTTCTCTTTGGCTTTTGTACTGTTGACTAAGTCTTATAAAACTTCTTTCCTCTTTTGTCTTGACTCTGTTTTTCTTGTACCTCTTTGGTTTTTTTTTTTCAACCCTCCTACCCATGTCCTCTCTGGCCTGTGGCTATGGGGGTCCTATCTACCTTCTGCTCCTCTTCTCACTCCGCATACTCCCTCTGGATAGTCTCATCAATCTAGACTACATCTTTAGGACAAACCTCTTTCTTGAACCTAAGACCTTATATCCATCTATCTATGACACAACTCTTCTTAAATGTACCAGGACATCCCTCAAACACTATACATCCAAAATTAAACTCACCCTCATCTCCTCCCTGCTTCTTCCCTATGTTCCCTGTTTGGGTGAATTGACACTGTAAGGCAAAGCTGGTCGAAAGTCTGGAAACTTTTTGATTTCATCTTTTCCCTTACTCCCAGATATAAAATTAAACGCCAAATTTTCCAGATTATCTACTTTAAGATCTCTCAAGCTTGTTCATTTTTTTCTAGGTCTACCATAACCTCCTTAGACATTTTGATAGCTACCAATCAATCATTGCTTATGATGTGTCAAATACTATGCCAAGTGTTTTACATACACTGTTTTATTTAATCCTCAAATCACCCCCTGGGGTAAAAAACTACTATGCCTAAAATAATAAATGGGGAGATAGAAGCAAAGGGAGGGAAAGAATAGCCCAAGGTTATAGGGCTTTTAAGTAGCAGAGTCAGGATCAGAGTGTTGGTCCATTGGACTCCAAAACCTGTGAGCCTCCTTGTTGCCCTCAAGGTCTCTGGGATTGCCTTCCTGAAATCCATTCATTATGGTACCACTGAAGTTCTTTCAATCACAGGCAAATCTGACTGCCTGTACTTCTGCAGTGTTCCTGAGACTCCTCCACTGGGCTTCCTGAATTCACCCCTGCTTACCTCTCCAGCTTCCTCTCTTGCCACCCAGCTTGCACTCCACACCTGGCTGCTTTTCATTCCTTCAGCACACTTCCTTCTTCTACCCAACTCTACCGGTCTGCTCAGGCTGCCTCAACCAAGTACAAGTACGCCAAGTACACACGGGGCGTCTTAAACAACAGAAACGGACTTTCTCACAGTTCTGGAGGCCAGAAGTCTGAAATTCAAGGTATCAGCAGGGTTGTTCCTTCTGAGGCTTTTCTCCTTGTCTTGCAGAAGGCCGCATCCTCCTCAGACGGTCTCCCTGTGCGCAACGCATCCCGGCTGTCTCTCTGTGTGTCCAAACTTCTTTCATATAACACCAGACAGAATGGATTAGGGCCACCCTAAAGGCCTCATTTTTAACTTAAACACCTCTTGAAAGGCCCTAACTCCAAATAGAGTCACATTCTGAGGTCCTGGAGGTTAGGGGGCTGCGCCCCATAAACTAAGGAGAAGACACAATTCGGCCCCTAACACCCACTCACCCAGCTAACTCCAACTTACATCTCTTGACTCATTCGTTTGTACCCCCCACTCTGGGAAGTCTTCTCTGGCTACCGCAGGTCTGACTTAAGGGCCTCTGCCATTAATACTGTTACTGCCCCTAGGCTTCTCTAGGATAGCATTTACCATTCTGTATTGTAATTACTTTTTCCCTTCTTGAAGCCCCCCCCATCCGCCACCCAGCACCTTGAGGGCAGAACACACCTCAGTATTCATTTTTTCTAGCTGCAGCCCAAAACCCGGTAGGAGGATCACATCAGCGTTTACCAACCCATTAAGTCAGTTCACAATTTGTTAGTTAATAATTTCCAGAAACTTATTCTGGTCAGGGACTTTTCAACAAAGGAAGGATATGGTGGTGAACAAGACGAACAACTCCTCTCATGGAGTTGGCATTTTAGCAGGCAAACAATAAATAGGTAAAAACAAACAAAAATATAAAAGTAGAAATCTAGTACTGATGAAGAAAATAAAATAGGTAAGTGATGGGGAGCAGCTTTAGGGGGCTTCTTTGGCTGGGGGTCCAGGGAAAGCTGGAAAGAGACATTTGAGATGCTACTTGAATGAGGAAATGTAACTTTGTGTGATCTGTGGGAAGAGAACTTCAAGCAGAAGG
Organism: Mustela erminea; assembly: GCF_009829155.1. Classification (NCBI taxonomy): domain Eukaryota; kingdom Metazoa; phylum Chordata; class Mammalia; order Carnivora; family Mustelidae; genus Mustela; species Mustela erminea. The sequence continues at coordinate 24,030,354 of NC_045623.1, forward strand.
AAACATCAGAGGCACAGGTTGTGAAATGGGAATGAGCCTGGCAAGTCCGAGAGACAAGAAGAATGCCAGAGCGTGTAGAGGGCAGCGACAGATGGTGAGAGTAGAAGGACAAAAGGTCAGACGCTTGAACTGTGTTCTAAGAGCAGAGGAAGCCACTGAAAATTCCGCTGGGGCTGGAGACGTTATGATTTGTATCCTTAATAATATTGCTCTAGGGTGCAGGTTTTAGAAGGGCAAGGGTGCAGCTGGGAGACCAGTGGAGAAATTGCTGGCCATGACTTAGATCAGTGGTTCTCAATCAAGAGTGCTTTTGCACCCCTGGGCCCCTGGAGAACATTTGGCACAGTCGATAGAGATTTTTGGTTGTTACAACTTTGGAGTGGGCATATAGTGGCTAGAGGTCAGGGATGCTATTAAACATCCTTCCACGCACAGGACATCCCCTCATGACAAAGAATTATCTGGTCAACGTGTTGATAGTGCCAAGGTTAAGAAACCCTGATAAAGAGAGAAACGATGGTGGTTTGATTGGGTGATAGCAATTGAGGTTGTGAGAAGTTAGTTAGCCTTAAATTAAGATGCATCTGGAGATTGCTGTAAGCTGTACAGGACTTGTTAACTCCTAGATTTGGGAGTGATGAGGAACTGTGATGAGGAACACTGGGGATGAGTCATCAAAGCACAGGTGATATTTAAAGCTATGAGGCTGGGCGAAATCACCCAGGGGGATAATGTAAACAGAGAGGGGAGAAGGGCCTGGTGGAACCATGGGTCACAGCGGGATTAGGATCCTGTGAGAGGAGACAGAGCCAACACACAGGGAAGTATGAGGTCCTTAGGAAGGCCGGATAGGTTGTGTGCCAAGTTCAGGGGAGGGAGGCCTGAGGAGCAGGGGCATTTCTTCTACTGAAAAAGGAGGGAAGGCCAAGTCCATGAACAGAGATGTAGGCAAGCAAGTGGATTTCGTAGTGGAAAGGAAAGCAGTTACCACCTGATTGCTCTGTCATCGCTATGAACTGAGGTCAGGGTATGAGTGCCAGTTGGGTGTGAGTGTGAGTTTGTGCATGTGTGTGTGAGAGAGAGATAGAGAGAGAAACTAGATACTAGAGATGTGAGAAGAGAGGATATGAAACAGCTAAATTGGAGGGGAGTAAGAAGTCAGCATGGAAACAATTTAGAATGGCCTAATAGTGTTTTGAACCACTTGAGATTCACAGTCACAAATTTAAAGTAAGTACAGTCAGTACAACTTCTAGATTAAAAATTAATAACTTCTCTTGAATGAATAAAATGTCACGGTAACAATAATATTAACAGCTACCATTTCTTGACCACTTACAATAGAGCATGCATCATCTTTTACAGAACACTCTTTATATATATTTTATTATTCTCAAACAACCTTACATGATAGGCATTATTATCCTTAATTAACTGACAAAGAAACTAGGACTCAGAGAGATTAAGTAATTTCTTCAAAGCCGCACAGTAAAAGGACAATATTCAGAGAGCTGGGTCAGTGGACTCCAAAGCTCATATCCTTAACGAGTGTTTTCTCTCCTACTCAGAAAAACACTGTTCTGTGCAGGGCTCTGTAATTTCCCTATTCTTTTCAGTAGGCCGAAGATGTCAGCAATTCTCAGAAGAGTTGTGGGATTAATGGAGATCATGTTAGGGGAAAAAATCACCTTAGGTTCATTAAAAATGCATAAGATTGACTGGTATAATTTGTTCGTTTGTGATTTTTCTCTTTCAAGATCCTCCTTGAGGCTTACTTAAATCCAGTTTTACCTGTTTATCCAAATGGTCGAGGGAGGGCCTGCAGAGGGATAAACATACTGGAAAGGGAACAGGGTACAGCATGTGATTTGGCCTCAGCCTCCAACCCCCAGTGGGACAGTCTGGAGTTCTGAAAAGGGACGAAATTACTTCTAACAAGGAAACATTCTACTTCCCCCCACCTCCCACTCTGGTCGCAAAGGAGATGTGAGGGTTGAGAGTTTATTGAAGACCTCAAGAGATTATCTGAAAAGAATGCAGATTTCCCTTTGTAATTTGACCCTGACCGCACGTGCCGCTCACTACCATTCTTGGCAGCAGTGCGGTTCACAACAGGACAGCAGTTACAGACTACATGCAAATGTGACAGTTCCTTCAAGTCGGACCCACTGCAGCAAAACGTTCCATTGAGTGTCATTTAAAAGAGCTGTCAGCCATATTCTTGACTGTCCTCCCTCCAACAATTAAAAAAAATTTAGGGTCTGTGGATTTTCTTCTGTTTCCTCTCCTTTTTTGGTGAGGATACTGCGTAGAAGAGGACAAGGACTGGACAACCTCCAGATCTGATTAATTTCCATACAGCATTGCTGATACGACTCTATATCACGTGGAAAGTTGTGTTTGTTCTGGATCAGTTTCAGTAATATTTACCTACCACGTGCCATTAATCACCTAATGCTGCTCTATTATTAAAAAGCTATTTAAAAACAAACAAACAACAACAACAACAAAAAAAACCCTTCCAACTTTCCTGACACCTTTGTTTAAATACTTAAAGAAAGATCGAGGCTCCTGGATGGCTCAGTCGGTTAAACATCTGACTCTTGATTTCAGCCTAGGTCATGGTCTCCCTGTGTGGGACTTCATACCCAGTTCTGCTTGAAGATTGTCTCCCTCTGCTCTTCCCACACTTGTGTGGGCCCACACTCTCTTTCTCTCTCTCTCAAGTAAATAAGTAAATCTTTAAAAAACATTTATGAAAGATCAGTAATTCTCAGCATTTTAGAGTGACTTATTTGTTTTTTTCTCTGAGCCTTGTTTTGAGTAATTTGTCTATGTTCACCACAGTGATTATGAAATATGTTGACTAGGACAGGCACTGTATTTGACACTGGTGAGACAGCATCTCTCTTTTACACACAGCAGGTTAAGCCCCTATGTATTTGGTTTTTCTTCTCCAGGAAAGAGTTTAAGAAATCATGTACCATTCCACAAAATTTGTTAACCCCCTTCTGCCTAGCACTGTGTCATATGTTTGAGATCCAAAAGAGGAGAAGAAATGTATACTGTTCTTAAGGAATGGGAAAAGACAACAATATCAAGTGTGACAGAGTACAGGGAGCTTTACTAGAGGGATAGAGGGAAACAAAAAGAAAAAACACACAACCTACATAATGTTCTAACCTTTCTGTCCTAAGGTGATGCCACTGACCGTTTCTCACTCTGATGCTTCATGACCAACAGGGCTTTGCAGAGAGGCGATGGGCTGGTACCATTTACCATCAGGGAACCTGGGTTCAGGAGTCAGATAGACCCAGGTTAAAGTTACGTATCCAGCACTCAGTAGGATGTGAAGGTGGCAAGTTTGTTAACCTCAGTGAGCCCAAATTCCTGTATTTTCAAAGTAAATCTTATCACAAGGGAGGCAATATTGTGTAGTGTCTGCGAGGTAAAGCTCTGCTGCTAGGCTGCCTGGACTCCCAGCCAGCTGACCCTGGGTGAGTGATTTCATCTCTCCATTCCTCAGCTCTCCAAATGCGTGATAGGGGACAATAATTTTACCTATGTCATTGGTTCGGGGGTGGAGTAAATGATTAAAGTGCCTAGAACAGTGGCAGGCATATTATAACTGGTCAATAAACGTTAGCTATTACTATTATGGTTATTATTATTATCATTCCTTCAATTGTCATTGAAAATTAAAGGAAATAATGAAAGCAAAGTAACTAGCATAGTTCCTAACACCCACTAACTATGTACTAAATGAGATAAATAAAACTAATTGAATGAAATGCCACACTCTCACCTTTCTCTCATCAAGCCTCTAGCCATGATCTCAACAGAGGGAGCTTCTATTTTATTTTGATTTCTTTATTTACTTATTTTTTAGAAAGACATAGAACATAAGCAGAGGTAGGGGCAGGGGGAGAGGGAGAGCATCTTTTTTTTTTTTTAATTAACATATAATGTATTTTGGTTTCAGAGATACAGGCCTGTGATTCATCAGTCTTACGTAATACCCCCGTGTTCATCATTTCACATGTCCTCCTTACTGGAGAGAGAGAAATTTAAGCAGGTTCCATGACCAGCACATGGAGCCCGACATGGCCTTATGACCCTCAGACCATGATCTGAGCCAAAATTAAGAGTCTGACACTTAACTGACTGAGCCTCCCAGGTGCCCCAACAGAAGGAGTTTAAAAATATTAAGTCAGATGGGGATGCCTGGGTAGCTCAGTCGGTTAAATGTCTGCCTTCGGCTCAGGTCATGATCCCAGGGTCCTGGGGCGGGAGAGTCCTGCACTAGGCTCCCTGCTCAGCGAGGTGCCTCCTTCTCCCTCTACCTCTGTGTGTGCCCACACTCTCTTGCACTCTCTCTCTCAAATAAATGAAATCTTTTTTAAAATGTTAAAATCAGATATATATCACAATTCTTCTTACAGCTTCCAGAAGTTTTTCTGACTCACTCAAGAACTAAAGGCAAAATCCTCTGGGTGTCTTATAAGTCCCTCAATGACCTGGTCTGCCCTCCCTGCCTCGCCTCATAACCTACCATCCCATGTCCCACTAACCCTGCCTCAGCCACATGGATTCTGGGCTATTCCTTGAACACGCAAAGCCGACTGCCATCTCCGACTTGGGCTGTTGCTTCTCCCAGGAAGGCTCTTCTTCTCTCAGGTACTGGTGTGGTGGGCATCTTCCAGCTGCTCAGGGCTCTGCTCACGTTTCCTTTCCAGTGGGGCCATCCTCTTCCTGCTTCCCCTTATTCTGCTTCATGGTTCTGCTTAGGACACTGTTATGTGATATACCCTATGTTTTACCTATCTCTATATCTAGATCTTGTCTTCCTTCGCTAGAAGGTAAGGTAACTTTTGTAATTTTGAATTTGCTAGACATATCTATTTAAATATCTATCAATGATCAGTTTCAAAAATTGACTATTATCTAGGCCTTGAAGCAAAAGTTGACATATTTCAAATTATTTTCAAAACATGTTTACTCGATACAACTTAACTACATTAAAAGTCAACCATAACAATGAATTTTGGAACACTGAAAATAAAATAAAATGGGAAAAAAAAGTCAACCATAAAAGACAAGCAAAAAAATTCTTATATACTTGGAAAGGAGAAATAAGATGTGTATCATAAGTATTTATAACTAAAAATAATAAAAATATTCCATATCAGAATATAAGAGGCCAGAAAAAGTAATTTTTAGAAAAAAAGATACAGCTTTATATGCTCACATTAAGAAAGCATAAACAAGGGCGCCTGGGTGGCTCAGTGGGTTAAGCCACTGCCTTCAGCTCAGGTCATGATCTCAGGGTCCTGGAATCGAGTCCCACATCGGGCTCTCTGCTCAGCAGGGAGCCTGCTTCCCTTCCTCTCTCTCTGCCTGCCTCTCTGCCTACTTGTGATCTTTCTCTGTCAAATAAATAAATAAAATCTTTAAAAAAAAAAAAAGAAAGCATAAACAAGTTGTACATACAACCTAAAAAGAAAAGGAAGAACAGAAGAAAAACAAACATTTGAAAAAAGAATATAATAAAGCTAAGGAAAAAATGTATGGTTTAGAAAACATAAGATAGGGGCGCCTGGGTGGCTCAGTGGGTTAAAACCTCTGCCTTCGGCTCAGGTCATGATCCCAGGGTCCTGGGATCGAGCCCCGCATCGGGCTCTCTGCTCGGCAGGGAGCTTGCTTCCTCCTCTCTCTCTGCCTGCCTCTCTGCCCACTTGTGATTGCTCTGTCAAATAAATAAATAAAATCTTTAAAAAAAAAAGAAAGAAAACATAAGATATAGTAACTAGGATCTACAAAGTCAAAGTTGGTTCTTAAAGAAACTATTAGACAAACCTCTAGAAAGATTGATGAAACTAAAGTTGGCACAAATACATAATAAGGTTTGCAACAGAAAATGAAGATAAATTCATATCCTGGAAAATTTTTTAAAGATAATGATACTTCAGTTGATTTATGCTAATAAGCTGAAAATTTAGAAAATATATAACCCTTTATCAATAGTTCAATAACCATTAGAAGCACTAACAAAATAATTGTGCATCTCCCTAAAGAAAGCAGCAATCTCATATGATTTTATTGGAATGTTCTACCAGATTTTCAAGGCAAAATTTATTCTATCTTTTGCAAACTCTTTGAGAAAATAAAAAAAGAAGGAACATTCCCTACTGTATTCTGTGAGTTCCATATAACCTTGATAACAACCAAACAAGGACTGTATGAGAAAAGAAAATTACAGGCTAATTCTACTTAATGTAGATTGAAGAATCCTACACAAAATTAGTAAACTAAAACTGGAAATATACAGGGTAAGAATCATGATACATCATGATCAAGTTAGATTATCTCAAGAAACGCAAGGCTGATACAACTTTAGAAAAACTCTAGATGTTATTCATCAGAAGAATTAAGTAAAGCAGGTATATCCTATAAATTGTCTCTTGGAAATTTGAAGTTATCCCAAGGAATAATTGGGAAAGAAAAAAAAAATTGTTTGAATTTAAACCCAAAGTTCCTAAATTTGCCTGGCTCTGGCTAAACTGTTTTTTTGCTTTGTTTTGTTTTTTTTTTTAAACATCTGGCAGAATGAAGGAGTTAAAAATGAAAGCAAATTAGTCTCCCACATCTGAGTTTTGTTCTTCAAAACATCATGTTTCATATCATAAGTGTGCCCCTGGATATAGCTTTATTTTCTCTTATTGTGAGATTTCTATCCAAATTCACACAAACTTTATAAGAAACTTTTTTTTTTTTTTTAGATTTTATTTATTCATTTGACAGAGATCACAAGTAGGCAGAGAGGCAGGCAGAGAGAGAGAGGAAGGGAAGCAGGCTCCCTGCCAAGCAGAGAGCCCGATTTGGGGCTTGATCTCAGGCACCTGAGATAATGACCTGAGCCGAAGGCAGAGAGGCTTTTAACCCACTGAGCCACCCAGACGCCCCTATAAGAAACTTTTGAAAGGCATTATTTTATTACTAAGTTTGGTAATCAACATCTGCTCCATTCTTTTATTTTGCAATTTAATTTTAAAATATAAAAAGAAATTGTTACTTCTGGAACATGACCTGTGTTTTTTAAAAAAAAATCACTAGAATAGTCTATGATCAAGTTTCTTTTGCCAGATTTATGTAGGAATTTACTGAAATATTTATTGAGCCTAACATAGGACAGGCACAGGGCAAAGTGCCCTGCAAGCATGAACCTGTCTCTTAGAGAATTAAAGACACTGGCTCATGGTCACTGTTCCCAAAATATCTGACTTTAAAGATCAGCCTTTTTCTGCCAGATTTGGAAAAAGAAGTAGTGGACTGAGACATTTTTCTTGATAGTTACAGAAATTCAGTACAGATAGTACAAAATAGTTTCTTTGTTTCTTACGTATAGTTTCATTTTTCTTGGTTAGATATTTTTGTATTGGGACCTTAGCCAGATGATTTTTTCAATTTTGCTGGACACTCTATCGATCTACCAAAGTTTTATCATTGAATTTTATATAAATAAATACTTTTATATAAATAAATTCTCATTTGGATAAGCTCACTTAGCATCCTCCACAAATTATAGTAATTTGTGGTAGGATTTGGTTTGATATCAAAAATCATTGCTGGGTTTTTGTACAAGAGGGAACTTCCATGACCTCTATGTTCGAACTGTGGGAAGGATGAAAGGGAAGAGAATTTGTGTTTGACTTCATGGAATCTTCCAGGTTTTAAGACTCCCTGCATTGTATTCTATTACCTCTTGACCTTTCATACTCAGCCTAGATTTTATCATTAATGATTTATAACTTATCTTAATAACTTATGCAACTCTTCTGCCTCTTTGCCAGGGACCCACCCTACCTGAGAAAGCCCCAACGCTGGAAACCCTAAAAAATACTTTTGCTGCTATTCTATTCAGTCAGCTAAATTCTAAAGAAAAAAAGTTTCCCAATCATACAATTATCCCTCTGTAATTTTAGTTTTTCAAAATTTGCTGGGCATTACATACTGCTTACCAAACTATTCCTTGTTGGAACTAAGGTAAGCTGTATTTCTCTTTCTTCTTCAGCAACTGTCTAGAAGCTTCATTTTTTCTGCTCAAGACTTTATTTCTTCTCCACTCACTAACAGAAAAGAAATTCTCTTTCTTCTTCGTAGAAAATACTGAAGCCATTAGACCATCATTAGAGCTGTGCTTTAAAAGATTTACCTTCTGGGGCACGTGGGTGGCTCAGTTTGTTAGGCATCTGCCTTTAGCTCAGGTCATGATCCTGGGGTCCTGGGATAGAGTCCTGCACTGAGCCTGCTTCCCTACTTGGGGTGGCGGAGGGTCCTATTTCTCCCTCTCCCTCTGCTCCCCTCTCCCTGTCTCTCGCAAACAAATAAATAAATAATCTTTAAAAAAAAAAAAAAAAAGATCTTTCTTACATTGTTTGTTTTCATTCCCAGTTAGTTGCATGTATTTGTTGTTTCAAATGACATATCCCTAATATCATCCATAGAAGAAAAGTAGTTACTAAAGGTGTTTCTTTCTTTTTTAGGAAGCTATCCTAGTGTTTTTAGTCATCTGGATAATCCCCAGTTCTTGGTGAATCTTCAAAACCCATTTTAAATGGATTAGAAAACAGGTACACAAAGTCCCTTAATATATTATAATTAAGAGCAGCTAGACTGGTGAAACTGGCTACATTCCAATTATTTTACTTGCTATTATTTTATAATATTTGGAAAATAGTTATTATTTTTCAAGTGTCTTTTTTTTGCTAACACGTTTGGTTGAGTATAGGTAAATAAATTTAACTATTTATTATGATTGACACAATTCTTTTTATAAGACCATATTAAATAGCTCCAAAATAAATTTAATGGATCTCTATTGCTATAACTGATCTATTCAGTCTTGTGCTAGGAACTTCACTGGGCTTATTTCATGAACACCACTAAGATGGTCTTAGGTAATCACAGTAATGATATTTTGAGGCATCAGAATAATTACACACACACACACACACACACATTAAAGGTAGATTAAACCAGATGGTTTAATTTGTAAGCTGGGGTAGAGACTACATCTTGTGCTTTTCTCTGTGCCTCAGAGGGCATAATGCAGACAAATGAATACGGTAGTCACATTATGCTTGGATGAATAGTAAGAGGGGCTGAGGGTATCAGTAATGTTCCTATGACTCTGAAACCAGTTGCTTGCAGTCACATCCTGACTCCATTACTTCTTAGCTGTGTGACTTTGAGCAAATGATAAAACTCTCTGAGCCCCAGATTCTCAGTCATTCACTGTGCATAATAATTAGATCCCCCTCACTGTGGATTTTTGTGATTCATTTAAATGAATCCATACGTGTAAGTATTCAAGATAGTACCCAACACATAATAAGCTTTCAGTTAGTCTTAGCTGTTATCACTCAGAATAGATATGCCAAAGCAGAGCACTTCCCTTTTAATACTTTGCATATACATATTTTCTAAAACTGTTACTCCAGAATGATCTGCACAGAGCAACTGGTCAATGAGATTCTTCCTGCTGTGAGGGCTAGATGAATATTATGACTCTAGATCAGTTCCTGACACATAGTAGACATCAATAAATACCACCTTGCTTTCTCTCTTTTCTCCTTTATCTTTCATGTCCTTTGCTTCATATCTCTTTCTGACAGCTGCTCTTACTATTATCGTATTGTGAATAACTTTTTGGCATTGGTAATCCTGCAACTTTGATCTCAAGATGTCTATTATTCTTTGGATCTTTCATCTTCATTTACAAGAAAATCTTGGCTCTGTCATCAGATACGCCTGAATTTAAATCTTGGCTCTGCCACTGAATCTCAGTCTTTTTTTGCTCATTGGCAACAAGAGGATAATTTAATCTATTTTACAGGGTTGTTGAGAGGGTTAGGGTGATTATATGTTGTGTTCCTATTAGGATGCTTGGCACATAGTGGGTGATCAAAATCTATTAGTTCCTTCCCTCCATAAACTGATTTCCCTCATTTCGTATTTTTCTGTAGTAATTTATTTCTCTAAGGGATGGAGATAAAATTCTTAATTGATGTTATCCCACATCTTTTTCACAGGACTTCAAATTTTCATTTTCCACAAGAACCAAAGTAGTTTTGAATCCTCCAATGGCTTTTAAGGAGTGGGTGAGGGCGTATACGAAATACAGAACTTTATAATAAAATAAACCTGCAATTTATTGGTGGTTGCAATTTTCACTTAAATTATTATTTAGGGGCATTAACCATCAAATTTCTCATACATATTGAGTGCTAAGTGTGAAGTTCTCAGATTACAAATCTGAAATTTTAGGAAAATAATTTTATTTTCCTGTAGCAACTTCGTTTCTGTTGCAAAAATTCCCTTAGGAGGACGATCTCAGGCTGTAACTGCGCTTCTCCATTTATACAACCACCTCTGCTAGTTAGCCTGCCAAGAATTTGATGTCCTTATTCTCTAGTTGTGCCACAACTCCCTCCCCTTCCTTCTTCCTTGCCCCTCTCTTTGGGGGCAGTGGAACAATCCGGTCTAGCAGCCTGCAGAGAACAGATGAAGGGTGAAGGTAACATGGAGGAAAAACAATTAATCCTACACAACATCATCCCCCAAATAAGGATTTTATCTAGATTTTTAAGTATTTCAGTCTCAGTTGGATTTAGGTTTTCTGCGAACCCAAAACACATGTGTGAGACTGTAGTTTACATTTTCATATGGAAAGATCTTCTAGTAGGCTTTGATTTCTGACAATAGACTTAGCTGCAGAATTTTTGTGTCCAGATAGTGCATGCTGGACAAGTATACTCATGGAAAGTAACTTAAGACTCTTCCATTTTCAACAATCTGGTTCAGTGTAATATTTGATATTTTTAATTATTTAGTCCGAAAGTCTTCTTTGACGCATCAAGAGGAAACTTTATACTTCCAGAGTTCCAAGTATTATTTCTAAGGTAGCATTTAACACTCTGTTTGCCATATCCCTTAATAGACGACTCATTGAAGCCCTGTTCAGTGTCTATTTCACTTGCATCCCTAGGGCCTAGCCTAGTGCCTGGCCCATACTAAGAGTACAGAAACTGCTTAAATGAATAAGTGAACAAATTCATTGGTATTATTTAAAACTTTTCTCATCTATCCTCAATATATGAGAGGAAAGGAATAAGTATAAGAAGTGTTGTAGAGGTCTTTTAGTCCAATCATCTTACTCAAAGTAAAAATCCTATATATAGAATCTCTAAAGAGTTCGGCTTTTGCTAAAATATTTCCAGAAGAGGGAATATAATTAGCTTTTTCCTTTTATGGGTAGTTCACATTTTTAGAAAGTGCTTTTTTTTAATTGAATCAAAATCTGCCTCTGTTTCTAGCTGCCCTTCGGAGTTTTGTAGATTTGAACTTCTATAGTATAATTTTCCAAATTTGTTCAAAACACACATAATCAAAAACATTCAGAAGGTGGTAACAACAGTTCCTCTTTGATAACAGAAATCACCATCAGCTGGAATATCTACTTTTTTTCCTCCAATAAAATACACAAGTTTTGCTTTTGGACTAGTCATAGAAATGTCAGAAATGGAAAAGGACAGAAATACTGGTGGGCATGGCTATCATAGTCAAGAAGGGGAAATCAGCTTCGATGCGAGAGAAGCATTTCTTAGGTGCTTTGTGATAGATTATATAACACAAGATGTGGATTCATTTCTGGTTGTTGTGGTATCTTATACTAGAAAATGCTCACCAGAATTTCTCTAGATACTCCCCAGATCTGTACTGCCTAGCTGTCATTCTCACCTCAGGTTCTATGTTCGATGAAAGCCTAAAATGACCTTCTCTTCTTAACCAGCTACTTCTACCAACTACCCTATCATTGGCATCATCATTTCCCTGGCTTTGTAAAATACGAGGTCGGCTTATCCTGCCCATCCCCTCATCCTGTCAGCTGCCCAATCGTGGCCATGCCTCCCCTGCTGTGCTTCTCACATCCACTTCCGCCTCTCCAGTGAGACTGACCAGTGGCCCTCACCGTTGGTGTGATTCAACTTCTGCTTCCCTTCCTCACTCCAGCTTCCATCCCATTTTCATCCAAAAGGCAAGCCACAGCCATACTAGGTGTGTCTTGAATTCTTCTGTCATCGGTCTGTCACCTGATTTAAAACCCACGACATATGGATGTCCTGCTGCACCAGAGGCTAACCTCCTCTGTCTCCTCCTTTTCTCTAACCCTCTACCCCCCCGACTCTCACACTGTACAGCTTTATTTTAGCCACTGCATCTCCTAACCACTCCCCACCCCAGACTCCAGGTCCTCTACAGTGGACACCCTCCCTTCCTGCCATGTATCTGCACCCACCCACCCACAACCATGCTACATTTGCATTTCTATGATCTTCTCTGTCTTGTGGGCCTCTGTTCTTAAGCCCACCCTCAGTCCTATTTCTTTCACAAATTTTTGTTCCAGTGATTCCAGGCTCTATTCATCTCCTTCCCTTTCTCTCCTTTATCATTTTTATCGTGAATGGCTAGCAAAAGTAAATAAAACTTATGTGTACAGTTTAACAAATGCTTGTAAAGAGAACACCCAGGAGATCACCACTCAGATGGGAAAGAGACTATTACTGGAAAATACTGGAATATACTGAGAGCCTGCCCCTTGCTCCCATGTGTCTCTGCCCACCCAATTCAACAGTACTAATAGTCAGTACCTCATAATTTAGCACTTAAAGTAATTAAGTACTCTCTTGATTTCCTTTATGGCTTCAGTGTATTGATTTTATTCCTCCTACTCAGTTGTAGGCTCTCGAAGAGCAGTGCCTATACTGACTATTCTTTAGAATAACACCCCAGTGTCTCAAGCAGTGTTAAGCGAATATGAGTATTCAACAGATACTGGCTCATTGATTATAGACTAAGAAAAAGCAACACTGAGAACAAACAACATGTATGTTTATGTCCAAGAACTAACATTGTTATATATTTCAAACGCATGTGACCTTTAGAAAATGGCACAGTTCTATTCTGCTAAGTTCTTTTCCAACGTATTATGCCCCCTGGTTTTAGGGGCTTTTCCCCCTGCTTTAGATGGCATTTAGCTTTCCTGGAGATTCCTCAGGGAATTTCCAGTTTTGCAAAGCACAGTGTACTAAAATACCTTACCAGTGAATAGAAGTCCATGACAACACTACAAAAACACCAGAGATTCTTTCCCTTATTTCAGTTAAAAAAACCCAAAACAACAACAACAAAACTAAAAACCCTGCTATAATCAAGAAATTGCCTTTCTCTTCCACTGCACAATTCTCTCAGGAAACAACTTTCCATGGTATCCAAATGTCTTTAGAGTTAAATGCCGTTGCAAATGTTGGTAACATTTCTTATGTGGAAAGTTTCATCACACAGAACTTCCAGGAAAAGCTTCATGCCAGTAAAAGGGAAGAAAAGTTAAATGTATAATAAACAAATAAAGAAAAGTAAACATAGGAAATACATATAAACAAACAAAAAAAAAGAGATATCTGTGTAAGTAAAAATGGGACTCAAGGAAATTATGCAGTGTACATTACATAAAAGATGCACAAAGTATGCCAATGATGGCACATCAAAATACAGCATATATATTACAAGACCCTTTTAATTTTAAAATTTGGTCACCTCTCTGAACCACGGAGGTGTTGGGTTAAAAAGGTTTTCTTGCATAGGAGAATCTGAGATTTAGCAGCAGAAGGAAGGAAACCCGTATTTTTGTCTTATCCTGAAAACTTCAGTGACTAGGGCAAAATTCAATGCACTGAAGAATTATTTCTGGCTCAGGCTAATTATAATGAAATGGGAGAGATAAGCAGGAAGAAAATCACATTTACTGAAATGGGTTTCTTTACAACAGCTAATGTCATGCACCGGCCACTGAAACATCTATATTGAGGGAGGACAGTAAGCTACTAAACTTACATCTGACAAGCAGCACCCAATCCATTCAACAACTGAACTAAACTGTCAAGCTTCATATAGCAAGAGAAGGACAGACATGACTCAGAAGAGTCAGTTGTTTGTTCATTCAATAAATACTTGTTGAGCTTCTACCTTGTGCCTGGCTCTGTTGTGGCTACTTGTGATATATCAGTGAGAAAAACAGACCAATGTCCTTTTTCTCATGGAGCTACATTCTGGTGATAATGACTTGTACAGTTTGATATGCCACTTTTATGAATTTCAAAAATATATATATACATATATATGTGTGTGTATGTATATATGTGTGTGTGTATATATATACTTAAAAATATATATATTTAAAAAAGAGCAAGAGGGCAGGGTGTGGGACAAGAAAGTTAACCCATGCAATTATAAAACGGCTAAGAAAGACTTTTATTATTCCTTTAAATTGCTATTTTACTTTGTATAAGGTATAATTATTTTTGTTACTATTTTTAATAATTTATTCTATTTAGAAAAGCAAGACTTATATTACCAAGTGGCTATATCCTAGACAGCACTGTCTGGAAACAGACCCTTTATTAGTCATCTTGGGCTGCCATACCAAAATACCATAGACTTTGGTTTAAGCAACATAAATAAATTTTCTCACAATTCTGGAGGCTGGAAGTTTGAGATCAGGGTGACAGCATAATTGGGTTCTGGTGGGAGCTTTCTCCCTGGCTTTCAGTTGGTTGCTTTTCCACTATGTCCTCCCGTGGGGAAAGAGAGTAAAAGAGAGTGAAAGAGAAAGAGAGAGAGAGAGAGAGGACAGCACGCACGCTGTTTAGGTCTCACTTTATAAGGCACTAATCCCATCATGAGGGTCCCGCTTTTTATGACCTCATCTAAATCTAATTCTCTCCCAGGTCCCATCTTCAGATACCATCATATTAGGGGTTAGACCTTAAAGAATGAATTTTGGAGGTACACAAACATTCAGTATGTAACAGACATGTGCAGAGGGTCTTTTGGGGAGTGCTCGCAGGAGATATACTTACAAGGCAGAGAAGAGTAAGGACTCAGCAGAAGGAAAAAAACTGACCAGCAATGGAGTTGAACGGAGGCCTCAGCCAAATTTATGAGGACCTATGGAGCTGGGATAACCCTCCAGAAATGTAGTGAATTAAGGCAAGGGGGTAGTCATTGGCCTTTAGCCACTCCTTGAAGGGCAGAACCCTGAGCAAGACAGTACCAGAGAAAGAGACAGTTATAAGCCATCAGTAGCTGATTGTTCTGGCAGATGGAAGAAGAGTGTGTAAACCCTAAAGAAATGATGTGGAAAATCACCACCATGTATCCTAAGTTTTCAGAAGCTAGAACATCATGATAGTTAAAATGGACTGAAGTTAAAATTTGAGGTCTGGGTGACCTTAAAAAAGTTAGCTGAAATCTGTAAAAAGTGGTTGTAATGATTCTAAAACAAGATTATTATACGGATTATATAAATTTTAAGATAAGTAAAGAAGCTTGTATAGTGCCTGATCCATAATTTTGATAAATAGGAGCTTTTACTACTACTCTATTCATAGCTTACATTCCTTCAACAAGATTGGACATGTGCAAATAAACAATCAGGTTCTCTGATATAACATAATTTGAGAAGTTTTTGGTACCTATTGACGTCAGCGTCTCCGAAATGTTCTGAGTTGTAGTCAAAATTAGCAGACAAGTGTCTGAGATGACAAATGGATTTAATCTCAAATTCCAACCAAGAGAATGGGGAGTGGCTGTTGAAGAGTGTGGTGTGAGGAAACTTTCTGAGGAGTTGCAGTTAAGACGCAACTGGATGTGAAATAACTTTGTGCAAGAATAAGTTAACAGAAATTATCTAAACCAAGGAAGATAGACAAAAATGATTTTAGAAAATGAACAAAGCATAAGGAATTGTGGTATAACATACGTGCAACTGGAGACCCAGAAAGGGAGGACAAAGCCAAGGGGACACACAAACATGTCTGAGGCAGGAGTGGTCTAAGATTTTCCAAAAGCAATGAAGTAATGCATGCTCATTTTAGGTTGCTGACATATAAGTATTTGATATATCAACCTACATTTTTACTTAATTTTTTAACTCTCAATATTGAAAAGATTAATGTCCAAGAGAACAGGTTTTGGAATCCGGCTACTTGTGTTTAAGTCTGTTCCATAATAATTCATGTGTCACCTTCAGCAGGTTTCTTTAGCTCTCCAAGCTCTGCCTACTCATCTGTAAACTGGATATAACTGCATATGTATGCCTTATAGAGAACATTACAAAATAATAAGTATTACATTTTAAGCGTAGTCCCTGATGCTTAGAAAAAGCACAGTAAATGTAAATTTTCTCCTCGCCCACCTCTCCTCCTCCTCAACTTTTCCTCATCTTCCTCCTCATCCTCCTTTCTCTTCCTTCTCCTTCATCGCCTAGGAAATTCTGAGCAGTGGCCATGCCTATGCCCAAACACCAAGCTCATATCTGACACAGAAAACTGTAAGGCTATTCCCAGGTAACCATAATTCAATGAAAAGTTGCTTTGAATACATTATAAATGAGGTACCATATATGCACCATCATCGAGAGAGGGTGAGCCAGCATTTACATGGGAGACTGGAATAATCAAGTCTGTCCATATCTGAAGACATATCCTCTGGTCAAGCATACTTCTCTGCTGGACATACCACAAAGTCTGGAGAGTAATGCCAAGCAGCCCACCACTCTGTGACTAAGCTTTAGTTCTGAAGAGAAAGCAAGACAATTCAAGTAGCCCACCACCAACATTACGGTTTCCCACTTCCTTCCTAACCAAGTTTAGCATTTAGTTTGCATTTCTGGGACAACAATACACTAGAATGATGTCTTGTTTGGTGAGTCTATACCAACATTCGTTCCCTCTTTAATGGCCAGTGATCCTTTACGTTTGCATTGTTTTTCTCTATTATACTATCTGGCATTTATTCATATGCAAAAATAATGTTGATTTTCTTACATATGCAGTATTAAAATTTTCATACTATTTATTTCCATTGGTTCTCAATTTCTTAGGAAGAGCTACATGTGTTCCAAATATTCCAAAACCCAGAAAAATTCTCTGTGTTCTCTTTTTTCCAGATTACTTCTAAAAATGGTAAGAGAGAACAGTACTAGTTTTTGTTCTTGAGGAACCACTGTATACAGTTGACCCTTGAATAACATGGGTTTGAACTGCATGGGTCGACTTGTACATGAATTTTTTACAATACAGTACTGTAAATGTATTTTCTCTTCCTTATAATTTTCGTTTCTCCATTCTTTTCTCTGGCTTTTTTTTTTTTTAAGATTTATTTATTTTATTTGACACAGAGAGCAAGATAGACAGTGAAAGAGGGAACACAAGCCAGGGGAGTGGGAGAGGGAGAAGCAGGCTTCCCGCTGAGCAGAGAGCCCAATTCTGGGTTCGATCCCAGGACCTTGAGATCACGACTTGAGCCAAAGACAGATGCTTAACCAACTGAACTACCCAGGTGCCCCTCTAGGTGACATTCCTGTAAGAATACATTATATAATACATATAAGAGAAAATATGTTAATCAGCTGTTTGTTATCAGAAAGGCTTCTGGTCAATAGTAGACTATTAGTAGTTAAGTTTTGAGGCAGTCAAAAGTCATATGTGGATTTTTGACTTGACTGGATCAGTGCCCCTAATCCCTGCATTGTTCAGGGGTTGACTGTGTTTCCCTCTTCAAATTAGTGTTTATTACTGCCTCTGGTTGTGATCTTCAGATCAATTTATCAATTCACACATTTTAATGCATTTAGTTAACAAATATTTATCAGATACTCTTCTTAGTGGTAGACAGTATTAATGAATATACCGAAAACATGATGAAGATCTTGCTTTTGTTGAGCTTACAGCTTAGTGAGGAAAAAAGACACAGTAGAACATCACCCCTGATATGAGAACAGTAGCCTGATGGTAACAGCCTAACCAGCATCCATGAGGTCAAATCGTTGTATAAGGTCAAACTGTTGTAACAAATGGAAATCTCTAAAAAAAAAAAAACTTCCTGATGGTTCTTCTTCTCTGATTGAACCTGACTGATACAAGTGTTGAGCAGGTTTCCCTAGGCTTTCCATACTCGAAGGAGGCAGAGATTCTCCAGGTAAGGCAGGTAGTGAGAGGCACACAGGGAGAAAGTTTGCTCCTACACTAAATTGGTTGAAGCCAACCTTGGACAGGTGGCTGCAGTGGTGGCTGGAAGGGGAGGTGAAGCTTGAGAATCTGAAATGGGGCACAAAAAGCATCTGACACAGCATTCCATAAATAAGAGGGTTTATTGGATGCTCAGGAAATGCCTAGTGCAGTTAGGGATGGGAATAGGAAGGGGGAAATTTATGATTCTCTATCCCTGCAGCACACTGTCCTCAAATAAAAGTCATCACATTACTAGGGTAATTGTAACATTCCCTTTTTCTCATTAAAGCTTGTTCCTTACCTTAGTCTTGGATGATTTCAGGTTTCAACTGAACATCCATATTTGGTAAGGAGGCTGATGTTTCTGCTGCTGTAAAAAGTGCAACTTGTCGCCATAAAGTTGGAAAGAATTACGAATGTTCTTCATTTGGTGGTGTGAAGCACTGAGTTCATAAATTCAATAGCATGGGACCTCTGGGAGTCTCTAAAAGTAGGATGGCTTCTTCATGTTTGAATAGCCTCCCAGCACTTGTCTACTAAATGCAGATTCTGACACTGCTCTTATCTTTTAACTTTCACCCCTTTCCCATTCTTAACTCATCTTTAGCAAGAGGAGGGGATTATTGCAACTGTAACAACAATATGACAAAAAAAGGTGGCCTGGGCTTGGTATATATTCACAGAATGTGTGCAATGTTTGCAAATTTCCTGCTATGTTTTGTCCAACTATAAATGTTTACAACATAAACCCATGCTTATTGTAAACAACTATTTTTATACTACTGAACAGAAACTAGGAAATCAGAGCTTTTGTTAACTAGCTTTATTTCTTTGGGTAAGTAACGTAAACTGTCTGGGCTCCGGCTTCTTTTTTTTACATATAAGGTGTTTTGGTTAAATAAATTTTCTTCTCTTTAAAAAGGTTTATTCTTGGGGTGCGTAAGTGGCTCAGTTAAACAACTGCCTTTGGGGGCGCCTGGGTGGCTCAGTTGGTTAAGCTACTGCCTTCGGCTCAGGTCATGATCCCGGAGTCCCGGGATCGAGTCCCACATCGGGCTCCCAGCTCCATGGGGGAGTCTGCTTCTCCCTCTGACCTTCTCCCCTCTCATGCTCTCTCTCTCTCAAATAAATAAATAAAAAATCTTAAAATAAAAAAAAATTAAAAAAAACAAAAAACAAAAAACAATTGCCTTTGGCTAGGTCATGATTCTGGAGTCCCCAGAACAAGTCCCACATCAGGCTCCCTGCTCAGCAGAGAGTCTGCTTCTCCCTCTGACCCTCCCCACTTTCGTGCTCTCTCTTTCATTCTCTCAAAGAAATAAATCTTTTAAAAAATTTAAAAAATAAAAATAATTATTCTTTAGGCTTTCATTTTGCAATGAGACTTCTAATCAACAAAGAAGCCCAGAAAATGTCAAGGAAAGTAACATGATATCAATTCTTTTTATTATTCAGTTTCAAATTCCATTGATATTAATAGTTTAATGGCAGTTTGTGAATGAATTGTTTATTCTCTTAACATAGGAAAAAGTAACACCCAAATCCTTATTATCCTGGGACATATTGTTTTTAGATTTTTATCATTTAAAAGTGACAGGAAAAAAAATCCCTTTTGGATTTTCTAAAGGAAATGAAACAATTCACCTTAATAGTAATAAGTCAGCTAAGTGAAGCGTCCAGACGTCATATTCTCCCAGGAATACTTTGAAAGAAAGATCAAAACCCTTTTAAAATTCCTATAGCCTCAAAAGCTTTCATTTTTCTTGGGAATTTCCCTTGATTCCAAAAAATGTTAAAAGATTCAGATCTAATGAAAACTGAAAGAAAATTCCCTCACACTTGTGTTTATCAGGATTTTGAAAGCCCGAACTTTAAAAATCTTAGTGGGTGACTTGGTCCGGATGTGAGACATTCTGAGATCATCATCTTCGACCTGATTCTGATATGAAAATAAATCCAACCCAGCAGCCAGGAAGGGCTACGCTTTTCTGTATAAAACTAAAACGGGTCAAAGTCTTTGTCAATAATGAAACAAAAGCATGAAAAGTAAGGAAGGTGAGGAAGAAGAAAATAAGCTTCTAAATCTTAGAAACAAGAATGAGAGATGTATCGCTCAAGCCAGGAGCTGTGAGCGCCTGCACCAGGGCAGCCCCCACCCCTACCCCTACCCCTACCCCCTACCCGCACCCCCATCCCCACCCGCACCCCCACCGCCAGCCCGGTTCTCACACGTCCGCCTCGCATGGCTTCCGCGGCTCACAAACGTGACGCTCTGTGCGCATGAGCGCATAGCGCCGCTTGCGTCTACGTGCGTCTACGTGCGTCTACGTCCGCAGTTCAGGTGCAACTGAACAGGTTCCGGAAATGTATTTTCATGTAGGTGCTGAAGATCCTCCTGGAAAACAACTTATCCTGAGGGAAGAAAAGCCAGATGGTCGTTGTGCGGAACCCAGTGTCAAGGTGTGGTCATCAGAAGAGAGGACTCCTGTTGCCCTTAGATTGATGTCATGCCCGTGAACCCTTCTGGGTCGGGGAGAGAGCTCAGTGAGAGTGCAAGAGTGCTCAGAGTGCAAGAGTGCATGCATGAAAAGAGCATTTCCATGAAAGCTCAGCAAGGTGTTGGTAGTCCTTTGAATAGGGTAATGCAAAATGGGGAGGAGAGGCATGCCTCTCTTCAGCACAATCTAGCGAATTATTTTAGCACATCGAGGGAGAAGCGCACGGCAAGCGACTACAACCCTCCAGTGGGGTGTAGCAGATGTGTAAGAATTAGCCGCGGGGTCTGTTGGATGCCCCATGATAACTGACTGGATATGTTCATTAGCACTCTTAGAAATCCACTATTCCTGGGGAGACTGGGTGGTTCAGTCGGTTGAGCGACTGCCTTTGGCTCTGGTGGTGATCCCAGGGTCCTGAGATCAAGCCCCGAGTCAGACTTCCTACTCAGGGGAGAGCCTGCTTCCCCTTCTCTCTCTGCCTCTCCACTGCTCCTGCCACCTTTCTCTTTATCAAATAAATAGAACCCTAAAAAAGGGGGAAAAAAGAGAGAAAGAAAGAAATCCACTATTACTTCCAGAAAGTTTATAGGCAAAAAGATGGGTGTATTATTCAGGATAGGCGAGGTGGTAATAACAAATGCGCCATTTCTGCTTACAAGCCAATGATCAGAAGAGGTCCTATATCCTTGCCTAAATGCAAGTGAACCAGAGATTAGGTGGCATCTCTGTCACCATAAAGAGTGAATGCCATAAGGAGCACGCAGCTGGGGGCAAGGGCTAGTGGAATACACATGTCATTTGACCTCTTCATTCCTACATGAGACCAAGGAAAGTGGTCTATGTACATATTTTTACACAATTCTCATGATGGTCAAAGGAAACAGATTCAGAGAAGTAACACACCAGAAATCATACAGAGGTTATAAAGCTGTTCAGTTCTCTTTGACTCTAAAAATGTTCTTTTTATTATTATTATTATTCTGTGTTTGCCATTATTTGCTTTAAAACGACCCCAAACGATTATTGAGTTCCTTTTCCGTTCTCTCTGATCTTGCTCAGTTTTTTCACAGCAAACCAGTGAAGTAATTGGGCACAGAGAACTTAGGTTACTTGATCTAAGTCACAAAGCCTGAAAGAAGAAGAGATATGGCTGAGCCCACATCTTCTGCCTTCAACTCTAGGGCTATTTCCGTTCACTCTATCAAAAAATTGCACCCAGAGAGGTTAAGAATTTGCCTAAGGTCACACTAGGAAGCAGGAGACTGGAATTTGAAATCCAACCCCACAACTTCCATGCTGATGCTCTTCACATTACAATGTCTCTCCTCAGTTAGTGACACAAATCCTTCAATTATACCCATTATCAATGTCATCAGTTATGAGCTATACACTTGGTTCCCCGCAAAATATTAGTCCATACAGTGACTGTTACTCTGGAGAATAATGGCTTCTTTCTAATTTAAAATTTTATGTTTCATTTGACCCAGTCATTGAACATCTCTAAAGCATAACCTTCTTTACTTTTCACAGACTGTATACAAATAACTTATCCATGAATTGTTTTATATTTGAAATATATAGGACAGATGCTTAACTGTAACCCATCTGATGTTTTTGAGGCAGAATCTATGAAGAAAACTTAAACAGTGTCAACTGATGTAAGCTGAGTAGGAAGGCAGGTGAAAGCTATCAGGAAAAAAGGGTTTAAGGGAAACAGATATTAAATAATGGATTAAGATTGAATACAATTTTTTTCTCTAAACATAAGGGAAAATGTATGTCATGAAAAATCATAGGAAACAGAGCCTATGGTGAGAATTTATTAGGGTATGGATAGAATAAAAGCAGGGAAGAGAAAATTAAGAAAGCTAAAAGGCATCTGAATATCAACTAATATCCAGGTTACTTCTCATAGGCAAAACTCCAGCCCACTTGTGTATAGGGTTTGAGACTCCTTGCAAGCAGACTAAACATTGCTTACTTGCAAATAGACCAATTTTCACATACAGGCTCTATTTTTTTAAAAAAGCCTTTATTGTAGGACATGTTTGTAAGGCGGCTCCCAGTGTCAATCTGCAAACTGCTATGAAAACAAGGGATGTTAAATTGAACTTTCACCATTTCCCCTAAAGTGGAAATAACCAGTTCTAATCACAGAGACAGTCAAAATGACTGCCTTTAAATCCAAAGTTGATGCAAGGGATCTCATCTCAGGCTCCTCAGTAGAATGGTTTGAGGAGGAACTGTCAATAAACTCTGTCTTATGGGCCTGCCCATAATTCCAACTTAATTAGAGTAGAGGGATCCAAGTGACGATAGTTTTTTTTTAAAAAAATCCTTCCCAGGTAATCTGACTTCTGTCACTTGTGCTTGCATGTACATTTCCTTGAATAGCTGTCCAGCCCACCCAAGCAAACACAACAAAAATCTAACTCTTGGGGGGATTAACCATTTGTGGCTTTGACCAGTTGGAGTTATTAGTGATATTTTTTAGTTTAGTTTAGTTTAGTTATTAAGTGTGTTCTCAGCAAATGCATGTCATGGGCGGCACTGAATCGCATTTTTAATATGAGAAGCAACATAACAAGTTAGTGAAAAGCCTTGTACTTTAACGAACCCAGTAAAAACCTTTCCCACATCTTTCTGTTAAATTTAAAACTTTTATCTTTAGCAGTTCTCTTGGTTCACTTCTGTGCCCTTCCTTGCATGTGGTATGATTCTCAGCATGTCTGCTGTCTTTGTTCTTATATTCATCTATTCCTTTGTAATGTGGTAATTAGTTTTAAATTGAAAGCCGATCTCAACTGAGAGGGCTGAGCTGTTATTACTGCGGGCTAATGTACCACTAGAAGACCAGGCACAGTAAAATAAAAAGTTCTTATGTTCTCTTGTTGGCTTATTATTACCAGTAATTAGGGAAGCATTGTGCAAAATTTATCACTTAAGCATAAATGAGAATAGAGATTAAAAAAAAAAGCAAAGATTATTAAAATGAGACACTGAGTTATCAGGGAGCAATCACTAAGCCTAAGTCATTTTATGTCCCAGAAGAGCAGAGAGGTTCATCATCCAAACTCTGATCCACTGGTGGAAGGAAAGTTTCTGGAATCCTGGTTATCCTCCGAAATGACAAGTAAGACTCTGTGTGTGTTTGTGTGTGTGTGTGTGTGTGTGTGTGTCTGTGCGTGCACACACAGGCGTGCACATGCACAAAGTAATACATTTAATTACCCAACATTCTTTACAGTATCTAGAAAATCCATACCTCTATTATCAGTAATTGACAGAAAAAAGGGAGAAATGACTTTAAATTCTAAATGATATGTAAAGGGCATAAAGTAGTCTCCTAAGAAATCAAGGCACTTGTCTTTTATATGAGTGATCTTGCTGATACATTAGTATCCAATACCCATTTCTTTCCTGGAAAGAAATCATGTTTTCTTCAGATATACAAATCCTCTACATCTTTTCATGTTCTAGCCGATGCATAGAGATATTAGAATCTCAGAGTCGTTGTAAAATAAGAAACTTCTTTTTATGTTGCGATTTTTTGTTTTTCTGTGTTCCTACCTTATTAGAAGAATTGTCTTTTTTTTTTTTTTTTTTTTTTGAGACTTACAATTCCTCTTCTCATTTCATCCTGTTAGAATTCTCAGGGAGCACTTAGGGAGATCCTGACTACCCCACATGAACAGGGATCAACCAGTACAGAATCACTGGAATTCCATCAAACTGCACAAAATAACTCAAAAATTATAAGACTAGAATAGAGCTCCAGGTTCTCAGCCCTTAGTGACAGACTGATTATTGCCTTCACATTTTTGGAATAGACTTACAGCCTATATTCCTACAAATACCCAGTAATTTAAATAATTAAGCCTATGAGCTTTTTTTGTGAAAGTTTGCCCCATAAGGCCTTTTCATAAGCATCAGCAATTTGTTAAAAATCTATGGTTTCTGCTCCTTGTTCTGTTGTTATAGCAACCATCATACCTAGACATAAAAAAAAAAAAAGACCACCACCTAACCAGTAACATCAACTTGTCATGAGAATTTCTATGTTAAATACAAAATGATAAATCAATTTCTAACTGCTGAACCATAAAATCAAGATAAAACTATACCCTTTGATTTCTTTTAGCAAATATAGTAATAGTAGTGTTGGTGTTGATGGTAGGTGATGAGACTGGAAAGGTGACATTGGAAGAGAGAGAACAATATTAGACACTTATAAAACTGAGTTTAGTTGGACAAAAGTTAAAATTCAGTGGTAACTGACACCAACACTGTCCAAACATTGAAATACTAATTGTGAAGTGGCCAGTTGCTATGGAGATATAAAATATCAGATCCATGTTGTACCTATCTAATAAAAAAGCTTGCCAGTTACGTTCATCATTTGGCTTGAAAAAGATGTCTGTAAAATATCCCTTGTGGCTATTCTGATGAGTTGTTGCACCAAAGTTAGGAGAATCTTAATGTGGAGCCTTAGGGTTCTAGCGCAAAATCATGCCATGAGCAGGGGAAGTTGTTCAACATTCAGAAAACAGCTCCGAGCCTGTTATCAGACACACTGAAGACAGAGGGTCTGCCCATGAGGGAACAAGTAAGCATGTGGCCAGAGCTGTTCATCGTAAGTTGAATTTTGTCAAGCACCCCAAGTCATAAGATCAAGTGGGCCCAGAACAACTCACTGTAAGATAGAGATAGACTATCTGGAGGCAGCTATGAGAATGGGCCAGAAAGCACAAATAAGTACATGACTAAGTGTCCCACACCTACATATCACCAAACTCTGTTATATAGGCCTTAATCTTACCTTACTTTTATTTTTATTTTTTTTTATTTTTTTTTTTTTTTAAAGATTTTATTTATTTATTTGACAGAGAGAGATCACAAGTAGGCAGAGAGGCAGGCAGAGAGAGAGAGAGGAGGAAGCAGGCTCCCTGCCGAGCAGAGAGCCCGATGCGGGACTCGATCCCAGGACCCTGAGATCATGACCTGAGCCGAAGGCAGCGGCTTAACCCACTGAGCCACCCAGGCGCCCCTTACCTTACTTTTATAGCCACAGTGAGTACAGGGATAAGATGTTGCCTTTATGGATAGTTTGGCTCCAAGTGTGGGTATGAGCTAAAAAAGGACTGCTGCATCCCTATAGCCCTATTGGTGGGGAGGGTTAACCTTCAGCAGCTAGGGGAAACCCTCCCACTGGCCAGAGCTTTGTGGAATGCATACTTTTCTTTGTGTGGAAATGGCCCCAAATGAGAATACACATAGACTCATGGATAATGGTGCATATCTAAGGACCTGGAAAAAGAAATACTCAAAGATAAGGAATAAGAAAGTCTGGAAGAGACGCCTATGGATGACCTAAAGAAGTGAGTATGCAATTTGAAGATCTTTTTATCACATAGTAATACCTCACAGAGATCACCTACCATAGAAGAGGCACTAAGAAAAATAACCAAGGAGACAGAATGATTCAGCCAGTAGACATCATCCAGCCTCTGTCAACAGCCACTCCCAGGCTAGCCCAATGGAGTGGACATGTTGAAAGTGATGAAGACTTATGTGCAGGGTTTAGGTGGCTCCCATTCAGTGGGTGATCTAGTTACTGCTGCTGTCAAATTCTCATTCTACCTAGACATAAAAATAGGGCTGTAAAATAGGCCTATAAAAATAGGGCTGCCCTGGGGCGCCTGGGTGGCTCAGTGGGTTAAGCCACTGCCTTCCGCTCAGGTCATGATCCCAGGGTCCTGGGATCCAGCCCCTCATCGGGCTCTCTGCTCAGAAGGAAGCCTGCTTCTCTCTCTCTCACTCTCTCTCTCTCTCTCTCTGCCTGCCTCTCTTCCTGCTTGTCATCTCTCTCTGTCAAATAAATAAATAAATAATCTTTAAAAAAAAAATAAGGCTGCCCTATTCAGCCCCATCCCTCAAAGAGAGCAAGTGGCCACTTGGAATCAACTTGAAAGCAAAGGATCAATTGGAAGATCATCAAGTCTCCTTTAGAAACTCATCACAGGACCAAGCTATTACACTGGGTTTCTACTTGGAAGTTTTGATTTCCACTTGATAGTCAGATGTTAGAGATATTTATTTTAATCTTCCCTATTAAAAATTAATATTTAGCCTGATAGTCTTCACCAAATAAAATGTTGCTGAGTCTCACTCACTAAAATGGAAACTGTCCAAATTGAAATCATTCATCAGTCAGTCCTCAGCATGACTAACCCATTTAGGTTAGATATGGGTATTAATGAAACCAAAGTTGGAAGTCATTAACCTTTTTAAAAATTTTATTTTAAGAAGGCATATTTTATTCTTAGAATATCTATGCAGCAGAAGCTATCTGGTACAGACCATCCATCTGCTGCTTGCTATTCACTCAAATTGATATAGTTGGTAGAATGCTGTTGTAGTTCCTCCTTCTAACCCTTGGTTCTGGAACTCCTTAGTGCTATTCTTTGGTGATCCATATTTCTTTGATGTGAACTCAAACTAGGTCAGTGTCTACACTCTTAAGAAGGTTAGCTAACCGAATGTCACCATGCTATGATAGAACCATACCTTAGATGTATCAAGCACTGAGAATATTTTGTTGAATAATTAATATGAATGAATAATTTTATAAAACATAAACCTTTATTTCATAAGAGTCTCAGAAAATATTTTTAAATCATCTATCCTCTATATCCATAGCCACACCGCTGGTCTAAATCGCTACCATCTGTTGCTTGTGGTACTTCTAATTTCTCTTACGTCCCCTCCAATGTATCTTCTGTAGGGCTGTTAAGTGATGTTAAAGTGAAAATGTAATCACTTTCTACCCCTGTTTAAAACACTTTAATGGTTGCTCATTGCTTTACATCCCTGTTTGAAACACTTTCATGGTTGCTCTTTATCTGAGGATAAAAACCTCAATACTCACAAAACTTTTAATGGCAAATGGTGTTCCTAGAGTTATATTAGGAGGAGTGACCTGGAAAGTGAGGCCAGGTGATTTTCCTAGAAGATGGGATAAAGCAGCAAGCACACTTCTTTTCCTGTTTATATTGGGTAGCTTGGGAACATAAGGGCAACCCTCAGGATGCCGCTGCTTTCCAGCCCCACTTCCTTCCACTCCTCCTTGTTCTGGGATCCATCTCCGCTGGCGTTCTTTCATTTCTTAAATGTCTCAAGCTCCTTCTATCTGGGGGCTTTTTTTTTTTTTTAAAATTTTTATTTTATTTATTTATAGGGGCCTTTTTATTTGTTGCTTTTTCTACCTAGAGCCATATCATTGTTCTAAATGCTACTCATCCTTCAGTTCTCAGCTTAAATGTCTTTTTTTTCTTTCAGGGAAATTTCCTTGGACTAGGGCAGTTCACTCATCTCCACCATCATAGGTTTTATTCTTCAAACATGGAGTCTGGTCCCTCCCATTAAACCATAAGCTTTGGGGAGGCAGGGGCAATGCTTCTGTTGTTCACTGAGGTATTCCTAGAGCCCAGCTCAGGGCCTAATTCACTCCAGCCATGCTTTTTAAAAATATTAAATATTTAATATATAAATATTAAACAACACATTACTGCACATGCAATGGGCCAAATAAGAACTCAAACAGCAAATCAAAATATGTTTCAAAATGAAAGAAAAAGAAAACACAGTATTCTAATACCTATGGGATGCAGCAAAGGCAAATGTCAGAAATGAAATTTATGCTATAAGTGCTTGTATTAAGAAAAAAAGTTCACATAAACAACATTATACCATAAGGAACTAGAAAAAGAAAAGACTTAGCTGAAATTTAATAGAGGAAGGAAATAACAAAGAAAAGTCAGAAATAAATAAAATAAGGACCAGAATTAACAATAACATAACATTGAAAGTAATGACCAATTAAAAAAAAATAAACAAAATTGGTAATGCTTTAATTACATTAATTAAGAAAAAAAAAAAAAGAGAGAGAGAGAGAGAAGGGGCACCTGAGTAGCTCAGTTGGTTAAGTGACTTTTGGTTTCGGCTCAGGTCATGGTCTCAGGGTGGTGAGATCAAGCCCCATGTAGGACTCTATGCTGGGTGTGGAGCATGCTTGGGATTCTTTCTCTCTCCCTCTGCCTTTCCCCCCACTGCTTGTGCACGCTCCCTAAAAAAAAAAAAAAAAAAATAAAAAGAAAAAGAAAACAAAGAGAGACTCAAAAAATCATTAGGAAATTTTGCTGCTATTATTTCTTGAAATAAATTTTCTGCCCCTTTTTCTTTCTCTTCCTTTTCAGATACTCCTACAATATGGATATTATTACGTTTGATGGGGTCACTGAGTTGCCTAAGTCTATTCTCATGTTGCATAATTCTTTCTTTCTTTTGTTCAGCTACAATATTTTCCATTATTTTGTCTTCTAGATCACTAATTCATTCCCCTGCTTCTTCCAGCCTGCTCTTCATCAAGCCTATTTTCAATCTTGTTTACTGTATTCTCCGATTGGTTCTTTATTAGCTTTTATCTCTGTGGTGATGGTCTCAAGCCCAGTGAGTATCCTTATAGTTGTTGTTTTAAATTCTCCATCAGTCATGTTACTTATATCTGTTTATTTAGATCTCTGGCTGTGATCTTATTTTGTTCTTGCATGTGGGATAAATTTCTGTCTTGGCATTTTATCTAATTGTAATGTGGTGTCCAGTAAGAAGTGAGAAAAGAAAGTGACGTTCATGATTAGTTGGTCCTTGTGTCATGTATAAATTGGGAGTTGTAATGTCTTCTCCCAAATCCCTCCTGATAATAGATGCCGTGTGCTATTTAGTTAGTGTACTATTGTAATCCTATAAAAGCATGTTGAGACTGTAGGATGTGAGTCATGACAAAAATCTCAAAGATTATGATTTTTTTCTTCTACCCAGGAGGGCTCTATTTTTGCATCTCTCCTATAGAAATACATGTTATGAAGAACTTAATAAGATGAAATAAGATAAAGCCAAATATCAAAATATAAAATAAAGGATAGATCATAAAGTACCAATTTCTTCACTTAAATTATATGGTTCAACACTACATTTCATTTCTTTGAAATCAACCTGGCAGCCTTAAAATTTGCCTGAGTACTTTCTTCTTGGATTCTAAATTTCCTTTATAATGGACTACATACTTGAATTTATTTGGTCTGTTTACCAGCCTATTTTGTTTTGACCTGATTTAGTTAGTAGATCATTGGTTTTTTGCTTATTTAACCAGTTTTCTGCATGTTATAAGGCAGAATACCCTCCAATCAAATCTGCTACAAATCAGGTTTTTACATCTGTTTTATATAGAGGCTAGGTTTTTACTAAATTTATTGAATCCATTAATTTAAAAAGTTGATCTAGTAAATACCAGTTATTGGCATTCTAAACTTATTTATGTGTATAGAAATAGCCTACTCCTATTTTCAACAGCAATAATAATACAATAGTAAGCTCCCATGAGTTGGTTTTTTTTTGTGAAAAGTATATATATGACTTCAATCTTATATATAAGGGTCAAAATTTCTTATTTTTCTATTTACTTTCTTATTTTTTTATTTCCTATTTTCTATTCCATTTTCCATCATGGTAACAATGGTAATTGCTTACTTGAGCATATCTCCTTCCTTCTATTTCTTTTCCTTCACTTTGTCTTCCTGTGTGATCTATTTTTATTGTTTTCTCCTGTCCATTTGAACTTTACAGACCTTGAACGTGGTTATATTTACCTCTCATATACATACTTTCCATCTGGAAAAGGAGACTAGTTCCTAAGGATTGCATATTTTGGAATCTTTTTGTTCAGGCCTGCTAAAAGGAGGAGATGTTTTTAGTACAACTTAGCTGATGATCACAAGTATTACAATTCACATCAGTAACTATTTGGTCTTTATGATACTCAGGGGCTAATGTGCTTGCTTAGGAAAAAAATTTAAATTAAATTCATAAATATAATATGTTTAGATAAAAATACAGTCATACAAATTAATTCACAAGCAGTATGTTGTATTGGTTTCTGCCCAAGGCCCTGTGTCACACGATTGTAGGTTGAAGGACCAACAAATACTGAAATGCCATAGCAATTCTGGCTCGGTGGCGCTTCCTTGCATCTCTAGCAGTTCCATGGTGATTCAAATCTTCATTAGTTGAAAGGTGGAAGATGGACAACATCTTGCTGAGGCATCACTTCAGGAGCTGAGGCCAGTGTTTGTGGGACAGTTCTATGCACCTGTCCTGCTATGGTAGTCAAGTACTTAAGGATGACTGAGCTTCAAAATCAGGTTGATTTCACAGTGCTGTTGACTTGACCAGCATGTCTTCTAAACTGCAGAACCTCTGCCTCTCTGCCCCTAATGCCTGATCATTCTCAACATGTCTGTGTGTGTGTTAGTGTTAATGATAATGTTAATTACTCTGCTAGTTCTGACCTTCTTAACCCTTTCCTTCAGTTCTTCCATTGGACAACTGATCCTCTGAATATTCTGATAACTGTACATTCTCAACTTGCCTGATCCTTTAGGACTTCAAAAACCTGACTCTCCCGTTTCTGAAAACAAAACAAAACAAAACAAGGTTTGACACGTTATTTTTAATGAATCATACAGATAATATAAGTCATTTGAGAGGGAGGAGTAAAACTGTGTGCTTTGCTGCACATTCCCCTTCTTCTGCATCCATCCTTGTCCATATATACCCCCACATCCCTGCTATGACTGGGTTTGCATCTCATTTCTCCTCTGATCTCACAGTGGCCAGAGTTAGTTGGCCTCTTTGAGGCAAAAGAGCTGAGCTTTCATTATTTCTGCACTGGACAGTTATTGGTTTCAGGCTGCTGGGCATATCTGTTCTCAGGGAGGCTGGACAAGGGATCCCAGTGGCCGTAGGTGGGTCTCTGGAGAAGGGCTAATATGCCAGACTTCAGGAATAAAGCACGCAGAAACTAGGAAATAGATACTAAAAAGTCATAAAAGGGATCTGAGGACATCTGAGTGAAGTAACACAGTGACCATTGTGCTAACTGCCACACAAGTGCCCCAATCTTGCTCATTCTTTTAAGAGATATTTATGTTGCCCAGTTTGTGGTATTTATAAAATTTATTTTCTGTTGAAATTGCCACTCATGCATTTGCAGATGTATACTAATTCAGAATATTTAAATTATTTATTCAATAAAATAAGGTAATATTTAACAGAAAGAGTTGGAGAAAAACTGAAGTAACGTACGTCTGGTAGGATGGTTGTTTATGATTGCCTCTGGCTGTTGACCAATTTTGCCTCAGTTTAACAAATTCATTTTAGCATTCTTGATTGCCTGAGTATGTGTCCACTCTGAATTCTCCAAGCCAGCGTAACATCTCACTCATTCCCTCATAAATTAATCCAGGTGAATAAAATCTTTGACACTTAAATTAATTACTTTTTCTTTATTAATAAAGCAAAGCATATAAAAGGACAAGTTCCCCAAATGATCCATATGAGTAAAAGTGCAAATTCATTCTAACCTGATAAAGAAAACAAATGGCAGGCACATGTTTGGGCTGTAGGAATTTTAATCACACAACTATTGCAACTGACCCACATTTGACTAATTCTTTTTGTTTGTTTTTTTATGTTATATTAGTCACCCTATAGTACAAGACTACTTCTTTGGTCTCTTATTTGAACAAACCATGCTGACTGCTGATGATAGACTGCATCATTACACACAGTTTGAGGTCAGAATACATATTTAAAATAACCATAAAATAAGAGGAATTTTTTAAAGTTATGTGACAGAATCAAGGCAGATTTTTTTTAAAAGGAAAAGATGCTAAAAATATTCCTGAATGGCTGATACTTCAAAACCAGGTTATATAAAATTTAGCTGCACATTTTAATGTATTCTATGTATGTGAACACATACTCTTCACCTGCTCCCAATTCATATGGGCTTTACCCCCAACAAATCATGTACTCTGTGTGTGTGTGTATGTGTGTGTATATATATACACATATATACATATACATATACATATATATATATATATATATATATATATATATATGGTGTCTAAGCACAGACAGAAGGTTTCTTTTTTTTTATAATTTTTTATTTTTTATAAACATATATTTTTATCCCCCGGGGTACAGGTATGTGAATCACCAGGTTTACACACTTCACAGCACTCACCATAGCACATACCCTCCCCAATGTCCATAACCCCACCCCCCTTCTCCCAACCCCCCTCCCCCAAGCAACCCTCAGTTTGTTTTGTGAGATTAAGAGTCACTTATGGTTTGTCTCCCTCCCAATCCCATCTTATTTCATTTATTCTTCTCCTACCCCCTTAACCCCCCCTGTTGCATCTCCACTTCCTCATATCAGGGAGATCATATGATAGTTGTCTTTCTCCACTTGACTTATTTCGCTAAGCATGATACCCTTTAGTTCCATCCACGTTGTCGCAAATGGCAAGATTTCATTTCTTTTGATGGCTGCATAGTATTCCATTGTGTATATATACCACATCTTCTTGATCCATTCATCTGTTGATGGACATCTAGGTTCTTTCCATAGTTTGGCTATTGTGGACATTGCTGCTATAAACATTCGGGTGCACGTGCCCCTTAGGATCACTACGTTTGTATCTTTAGGGTAAATACCAAGTAGTGCAATTGCTGGGTCATAGGGCAGTTCTGTTTTCAACATTTTGAGGAACCTCCATGCTGTTTTCCAGAGTGGTTGCACCAGCTTGCATTCCCAACAACAGTGTAGGAGGGTTCCCCTTTCTCCACATCCTCGACCAGCATCTGTCATTTCCTGACTTGTTCATTTTAGCCATTCTGACTGGTGTGAGGTGATATCTCATTGTGGTTTTGATTTGTATTTCCCTGATGCCGAGTGATATGGAGCACTTTTTCATGTGTCTGTTGGCCATCTGGATGTCTTCTTTGAAGAAATATCTGTTCATGTCCTCTGCCCATTTCTTGATTGGATTATTTGTTCTTTGGGTGTTGAGTTTGCTAAGCTCCTTATAGATTTTGGACACTAGCCCTTTATCTGATATGTCATTTGCAAATATCTTCTCCCATTCCAGACAGAAGGTTTTTAAAAAATTAACAAACACCACGATGAAAACACTGAACTTTCCCCCCGCAAAGGACAAAATAATTGCAAGGCATTCCATTCATAGATATCACAGTTTAATAAAACACACACACACACAAATTTCACACACACACATACAAACACACACTCAAAGTCTATATGAAATTTGGTCACTTTACTAAATCATTAAAATAATAAAAGTAATGAAGTCATGATTGTAATTCTTTCAAAGCAGTAAAGGCCAGGGACAGTTGGAAAAAGATGTTCATGTATAAGTATAACATGTCAGTGCCATCAAGTTATCTTACAACACTATCGCCAGATAGTAATCAAGGACATTCTACTGACATTGATGTTGGTCTGATACATCATTACTGGCCCACTGCCATTTAGGACTGAACTACTGAAAGGACTGTAGGTATTGGGCAGTTCAAGGGGCCCTCCTCCTCTTTAGTCCTACCCTGAGAATGTTCCTAGGGCCATCGACTCACTTTACAAATGGCAGTTTAGGAAGATATTGACAAAACTCTCAAGAGACTGTAGCTAATAGTCATCCCAATGGCAAATATTCTGATTCTAGCCTGGAATGAGAGAGGAACGGGGAAATATAACCCAGCTTAGTCATCTTTACAAATCTGAGCTGAAAAAGCACTGAACTCCCAACTTCTGCAGTCCCTCATTTTCTAGTACTTGTTCTAAACACAGCCTTCCTTTTTCTAGTGAAATATCAGCTTACCTCTATGGAATTGCCCATTCTCTCACATCTCTGGTAGCAACATGTGGTTTGTTTTACTGTTCTGTTGTTTGGTAGTTCTAAGAGGATCTACTTAAAGAATCTTGGTGTTCACAGGTTTAATATTTAGGGATATGAAAAAGTGTTGGAAACTATTGATAAGGAGGTATTGGTGGCAATGGAAATATTTTGAGTAATCAGAGAAGTTTTTGTGTGTGTGTGTGTGTTTTTTAATGCATCATATTCAGTGAATGCACAGCAGACAGTATTTCATGTCAAGGCTTGTTACCTGAAGAATTGTTCCTCGGGGAGATGTTGGCAGTTCTAGGCAACATATCGCCGTTAATGTAGCATAAGCAGAGCGTGGCCAAATAGTTACCACCCTGCTCATCTCAGGGGGCCCTCATTTCTCTCTGTCTTACATGCAGAGTCTTTCTGAAATCTGTTCACTTAATCAATGTAAGGAACATATGGAATCATGCAAGGCAGTTTAAGAAACAGGTCCTCATAAGTAGCCAAATTTAGTTGATCATTATTCCAAGGAAATTAATTCTATTTGAGGCTCAAAGATAATGATAGTCATTAGTATTATTTGCCAAATATTCCTGTTTCTGCCCCCATTCTGGGCACATAATAGGCTCACACTTCCATGTTCTTTTATTACTAGGAAGGAAATCATGTGGCCAGTTTTGCCCAATGAATCATGAGTAAAATGATATGTATCATCCCTAGGTTAGAACTCTTAGTTTTCACAGGGAGACCCTCAGAAATTTCTCTCCCTGTGTATGACGATGGATAATTTTAAGATATAGTTAGTGGCTATTCCACCAACCTAAATCACCCCCCCCGACCCCATTGCCTCCAAATGGATATGAAACACAAACAAGGAATAATCTTTGTTGTTTTAAGCCACTGAGCTTTTGGGGTTGGTTGTTAATCCAGGGCGTTCTAACCTACTGATGTCTATACTCATGAAGAAGCAGAGTTATAAATTACTAGTTGGTTCATAGGTAGCTCTATTTTTAATTTCTTAAGGAATCTCCACACTGTTTCTAAAGTGGCTGCACCAACTTGCATTCCCACCAACAGTGTGAGGGGGGTTCCCCTTTCTCCACATCCTCTCCAACACATGTTGTTTCCTGTTTTGTTAATTTTGACCATTCTAACTGGTGTAAGGTGGTATCTCATTGTGGTTTTTATTTGAATTTCCCTGCTGGCTAATGGAGCACTGGGTATGGGGTATAAACAATGAACCTTGGAACACTGAAAAAATAAAATTAAATTTTAAAAAACTGGAAAAAAATTACTAGTTGAATGTTACAGGAGAAGGAAAACACCTTGGGGTTGAGGGCATATCTGACCACAGAGACTGCGGGACATCTCTCTTCACAATCTTTACTTGCTCAGACTGGCAGTAAGATTCCTTTAATAGTGACATACTTCAGCACAAAGTGCACTGCTAATAACATGCTTTTTAGATAGCTTCCCAGTAGGGCTTTATGCAAAAGATAACATCGTAAGGCCTAAAAATAGTGTGGTTAAAATATGTTGATGCCTTGAAGTGAACTGTCTGTAATTCTAAATGTAATTCAGCTCATCACACTCAACACAATGGTGGAGACAAACATCATGTAAGATACATCTTTCTACTCAGGAGCTCAAAATTGTAAGTAAAAAAAAAAATGCACTTATTTCTTAAGTATGTTGTGCTGTGTATTTAAATACATTTCTCAACGAAGCCTTAAAACTTTGTGGGGCAGGCATTGTGATCTCCCTGAACTGGTGATATGGACAATTTATTGCATTTATGTGCAAAGTATTGGGCTACATCCTTAATATATATTGATTTAATTATTTACCAATGCAAGTCCACGAAGAGGAAGTGGAGTCTCAGAGGGTTTAAGGAGAATTTCCAAAGACTCACACTAGTAAGTGACAGATACAGAATTCATATCTAAGTCTAATTTCCAAGTTTGTAATTGCTCAGTGTGGTGGTAGGCGTTATGGAGGGGTTAGCATTAGGAATTTCACACCCGTTGGGAAGATGATCAACGTTTTTTTGATACAAAACTGAGAAAAACTCTAGCCAAGTTAATTACACGTAGCCAGTAAGTTCTTTTTGTAAGAAACTATTCCTCCCAGATTTTCCCTGATGTCCTCTGTTCCAACCGTAGCCTCTCTTCAGTGGTACCTTGTGATTGTTGGGGGTCTGTGTGATTTGGAAACTGACTGGAATGTCCTTTCTTTGACTTTCCTATCTAGAAACTTGTATTTATTCTTCCAACTCAGTACAAATATCAACTCTTCAAGAAACCCTTTCCCACCCACCCTGGGCAAGTTCATCGTCTCTCTATGGGACCAGCAATTCACTTTGCTCCCACTTATAGCATCAACTTCATTTTGTTAGAACTTAGCTGTTCATAGGTCTCTCTTTTCTGCGAAACTGGGAGCAGGGCCAAAACATCTTAAGGGTTGTTCCTGCGACTTGCATAGTGCTTGGCACATGGAAAATGCTCCAAGATATTTGAGGAGAAGGAGAAAAATTTTCTCCCCTTCAGACAGAAATCGCTGGTCCAAAATGCTAACTCAGTCATAAGACACAGACACAGCGGTCCCATCACAATAACTTGTGCCTTTGATAACTGGATTTTAGCAAGTGTTCCACTGAAACAAAACAGGCATTCCTCCAGCAGGATTTTGACACAAATACCTAGGTAAGCAGCACTGCTATTTTGAGCATCTTGTCATCTCCCACTTGTCTCCAGAGCAATGTAGAATGAGCTCTGTGCTGGCACTGAGGGTGTTTTAGGAATTTAAGTTCTGGGAGCTACCACTGCTGTTGGCCTTTCTGTCCCCAGCCACCTTTGAAACAGACCCTCTGCACTGTCAGAAGTATCCTGATTCAGAGCAAATCAAGACAGATGGCATAGTCCTTGTATGGGATTTTGATAAATAAGCTTCATAGCTCTTGGTTAAAAGGACGCTTTTCTCCATTGTTGCATGAATATTCATGAAGATCAAGGCATACTCTCTCTCACACACACATACACATACACACACAGAGTCTTTGCTCAGAAGAAAAAAATATACAGCAAGAATAAGAAAACCACACACATCTACTGTCATTTGCTTTGGACACATTCCTAGAAAATTTTATTTCCATTTATTACTTTTTTCCCATCCAGACTGGCCCAATTTAAAACCTATCTGGTCCAAAGAACTTCTTCCACTGCTCAACCACAGTTTGCAATATGAGGTAGACCCTGAGTCGCTCTTTCCAGGGGTTCAATATTCACCATTGTCAATATTTTCCCCAGTGATTGCCAATTATGATAATACGACACTGCCAAAATTCATTTATCAGTCATCTGTGAGTTCCCCTCCTTGTAGACCAATCTGTTTATATGCTCATATTCCAGTAACAGAGAACATACGGATTGACTCATTCTGCTGTAGCAGTTCAGAATCAACAGTTTGCCTAAACTTAGCTAATTAAACCTTAAAATTAGATAGCTGATTAATTCTCTGCACACAGGGCCAGAATATTTGGGAACAAAGTATTATCACAACCCTAACAGCTATGATGGTTTATTTTTGTTGATGACTCTTCATTCCTGCACTCGCAGTTTTAAATAGGAAGTATGTCTTGGAGGTTATTTACTCTGTTCAGCATTAAAAATGTGCCCCTGAAATGTGCTGACTTACCGGCATTTTAATATTACAACACATATGTGCATATTGTTACAGCTCAAGTTCCCTGATAACCAAAATTAGGAGAAAATGAGATTTTGCACTTTTACGAGTTGAGGTTTATGTATTTGCAGATATATTTGTGTATTATATTTATATACATAGTAAAAAAGATGAAAGACATGGCTAGTGTCTTCCATAGTCTAATAAAAATTCATATGAGATCTTGCTATATTGTTTGGATTTTCAAAGTTGCATTGCTTAAACAACTTTAACAGTAAAAGTAAAACAGCAGCAAGCTGGGTGTAAGCTTGTCCATATTATGGGCCCAGGGAAATTCGAGTGTGAGATTTTGGAAACTTTACCTTTGTAAAATTCTGTCTTCATAGCTTTAAAATGAGAGGACTGAACTCAAAATGCTGCTTAATAATGTCTTTCTCCCCTCTCTTTATCCTCGTCTTCTCTTTCTTCATTTTGCCATTGAATTCTGTGAGAGCTAGTAAACTCTATGCATTCACGTGGAACAGAGGAACAGAAATCCTCCCAGCTTGCTCCCAGGGCCATTGCATGTATATTCTTTCCCCTCAACTTGCCCAGTGTGAGTATGCCTAGAAATGTTATTTGGCCCAAGGTGGTAAAATCTGCTAACTGCACATTTCTGCCAGGCCCTTGATAAGTGGACGGATTTGAAACAGGAGCTCACTTCTTTTCTTTTCTTTTTTTTTAAATTTTATTTATTTGAGAGAGAGAGAAAGTGCACAAGTGAGGTGAGGGACAGAGAGAGAATCAGACTCCCTGCTGAGCAGGAATTCCGACGTGGGGTTCCAACCCAGGACCCTGAAATCATGACCTGGGCATAAGGCAGATGCTTAACTGACTGAGCCACCCAGGTACCCCAGGAGCTCACTTCTTTTTCGGATTTCTCTCTGGCCATAGCTTAGAAACCAGATGATGGCCAAACTGATGACCAAGTGAATGCAACTAACACCACCTTTGGTCATATTGTAAGGGGTTTTCCTTTTGTAGGCAGGGGTCTGCCTGGATTCTGTTGCATATAGGGGAGATGTTATTTTTTTAATACGTGGAACTAGGTTACCCTGTTTCCAAGACTAAATGTATGTTTTGGGGAGGTGTTTTTGTCTGCATGTGTATTTGATTCATTGACCAGTATGCCTTGTTCTTTTCTGGATATCACACTGTGGGGAGATTTCAAAAGGGTTCACTGTCTTACTACAGTCAAAACCCCTCTGAACCATCTTGTTAAAGATCCAACAATGGGTAAATTACACTGAATAAATCAGTCTTCCGAAATTGCATTGTGAGGGATTTTATATCCCACAATTATCTCATGGGGAAAGGAGATGATGAGTTCTGGTACAACTTAATTTCTGTCTCTGAATCTCCATACGGTTCTACTGGTGGACAATTTGACCTTAGTCATTTCTGTATATCTTCCTTTCCAAATCCCAGAAATTCAGATTTGTGAGGTGCTATCATGCCCACGGAGTATGGGGGCGGGGGAGGAACCTAGGTGGTGCCTGCTCTTTAGTCCTCTGAAGTGATGACTGAGAACCCACCATTCTTTACAGTGTGGTCCCTTCAGATCTCCCCTGATTCCGTGCCTTGGTTCCGGGAAATAAAATATATTGATAAGCTGCCATTGTTCCCATTTTCCTCAGAGGGCCTGGCCACCTTCTCAGCTGTGCTATGAGAAATCAGGCCTTAGTTCATCCTGCCCTAGAACACATAAATTCCCCTCACCTGGGCTCTCTCCCACTCCCTTTTCTCTCTTTCTTTTGCTTCCCTCTCTTTTTGCTTTTCCTTTATCTCCAAAAAAAAAAAAAAAAAAAAAAAAAGCTTTTTCTTTCTTTTCCTCTATCTCCTTTTTATTCCTCTGATCCCTAGTCCAGGGGAGTCTGCTGGATTTAACAGACTAGAACACATTGGATAGTTTCACACAAGTATTTAACAGATATCTCAAACTTCACACGTGCAAATCAAGGCTTCTGAGTTTTGTTCCTCAAACTGCTACTTCTTCAATGTTCCCTATCTGAGACAATGACACTTCCTCACATTCAGAATTCAAAAGCTTGGAATCATCTGTGATTCTTTGCTTGCCCTCATTCTCCTTATGCCAAGTCTTTACCCTTTTCACTCTTAAATCCAATCTTTGTCTTTCCCTGGGGTTGTTTTGTATCATGGCTAGATGG
The DNA here is from genome assembly GCF_009829155.1 of Mustela erminea. Taxonomy (NCBI): domain Eukaryota; kingdom Metazoa; phylum Chordata; class Mammalia; order Carnivora; family Mustelidae; genus Mustela; species Mustela erminea. The sequence continues at coordinate 24,070,679 of NC_045623.1, forward strand.
CCCTGGCTCTGGGCGATGATAACATCACTTCCTTACTTCATCCCTCCAGCAAATAGACAATAGTGGCTTTCTGCTATACTAACCTCTGCAATGTCTTGTAACCCTATATTGGCTTCTTGGCTCTTCCATCACTTGCGTAAATAATTCCTCCTTTAATTTCCTTCCTTGCATCTTATGGGCCAGAGTTGATTCCCAATGCCCATGCTTAAGCATAGCAAGGGGAATGGAATGAAACAATTTGTTTACACTAGTCCACTTTCATCTTCTGGGACTGAGGAATGGCCATGAAACTCTTAGTCATTTTCCCATTTTACATATTTATCCCCAGCAGCTTTCTTTTTTACTATTCCTTAATCAAAAGAAGAAAAGATAAAGTTATCCAATTCTGTTTATTTCTCTACATATTTGGAGGTATTACTAAGTATTCTGAGAATTTTTTCTACTCACTCAAGGCTTCTGGGAATGGCAGTGAGATTAGAAACGGAGACTTGCTCTTCCTTTGTATTTGCTGAAGAATTTTATCTTCCCTTGGTTGCCATTTCCTGAAATATATTGCATTAGGTTATGTCCTTTTTTGTTGTGGGAAAAAAAGCTATTTTTAAAAGTACTTTCCTCATTTTGGTTTTTTTTTTTTTAAGATTTTATTTACTTATTTAGAGATAGATGATTGGGGGGAGGGGCAGAGGAGGAGGGAGAGAGAAAATCTCAAGCAGATTCCACACTGAGTGCACAGAGCCCTATGTGGGGTCAATCTCACCACCCAGAGATAATGACCTGAGCTGAGATCAAGAGTCGGGTGCTCAGCTGATTAAGCCACCCTGGCACCCTTACTTTTCTCATTTTGTATTACTTTTTTAAAAAAAAGGTGTTTTTTTGTTGTTGTTTTGTTTTGTTTTTTAATAATCTCTACATCCAGCATGGGACTTGAACTCATAACCTGGAGATCAAGTGTGGTACACTCTACCAACTGAGTCAACCAGACAGCACTCTGTGAGGAAATTTTTATTGACTATCTTAATGCACAAATGAAGTTATTTGATATAAAATTTAATAACAGACAACATTAAACTACATTGCATAAGGTCATTTGCTAAGAGGTAAAACCATAAAGAAAATCAAGGAAGTGAATACATACTCTAAATGTCATGTGGTGCTTACTCTTGAGGGAGAGAGTCATTGTGTTCTGGAAGGAACTCTAGGCATGTTTCTGGAAATTGGAAATATTCTATTTCCTGATTTGGTAGTGAATACATGGTCTTTGCTTTATAATTATTTATTAAACTCTTTACATGTGTTTTGTGTATTTTTTCCTATATGTGTCTACTTGTCTATTGCCATCACCTACTAGCATATAAATTCCATAAAAGCAGGAAACATTTCTATCTTGCACCAAAAACTGACTGGCACATATGTGCTTACTTGCTGATTATTTGTTGAATACATGATGTTTCACCATAACCATCTCTGCCTATAAATACAAATTATCTTTTCTTAAGGTGTCTTTCTCCTAGTGTATCTCCTTAAAGGATTTAAACCAAGGGTCAAGCGATGCTGATGGGGGCAAAACATGTGAGTGAAAAAAGTGAGTGAAACTTTCCAGGTTGAGAGAAGGATAGTGGGGGGAGCTCTGAAGAAATGGAAAGCATGGGACGATGTATGGCTGAAGCCTCTATAAGGTTCCAGGTGATGGTGGCATGAAAACAGAGCCCAGTGTGGCTAGATCTTCTAATTTTCCAGAGAAGTCAGAAATTCAGATTTTTTTAGAAAAGATTTTAGTTATTCATTTGAGATAGAGAGAGGGAGAGAGCAGGAACAGGAAAGCAGTGGCAGAGGGAGAAGCAGACAGGGAGCCCAGACTTGGGGCTTGATCCCAGGACCCTGGGAAGGCAGACACTTAATCGACTGAGTCGACTAGGTGTCCCAGAAATTCAGGTGTCTATGTGAAATAGGTAGCGATTAAATGTTGCCCCAGGTTTTAAAAATTTCTGTATGAACCCAATAACATATATCTGTGGACCAAATTTAATTCTGGGGTTGCTGGTTTGAGATTTGGCTCAGGATGTAGGAAAGAAACTCCCTCTGGGACAAAGAAGAACGGAATCAGTTATAATTTTGAATAAAGGTAAGGAAAAGAGGAAAATAAAGGTTAAAAAAAAAGTCAGAATGGTATCTCAATATTATTCTGTCACAGGGTTTCTCTGAGTGATAGTCTGTGTGATCTCATGGCTATATCAGGGTGCTAAGATCAGTTTTAAAAGGAGCTACAAAAGAGTAGTTTTATTTGGGCTTTCTGGATAAAATAAGAAAAAATGGTGCCTTGAAGAAGAGAGGGTAGATGGAATAGAGGGTCTCCTTTCTTACAAAGCCTGTCATGCTATCTTTAAGGCAAAAGGAACACCATGTGAGGAGAAGCAAAAATCCACTAGAGACAAATTATCAAAGCTCTTAAAGCAGAGAATGCAAAGAGGGTAGGAATTGGGTTGGCTTGGATGTGTGTTGTACACATAGACTGGAGTAGCTTATACAAGAAGACCAGTCAAATCCCCAAATCATTAAAGAACAACTTTACTGTTTGTTTGTTTTTTTTTAACTAGTTACTGTTTTGGTTGATTAGGGAAGACTTGATCTGTATCTTTAGGTACAAACTATGTCTATTTGATAATTCAAACACGATTCCACATTTGTGTGTTATCAAGCAGAACAAAACTAATCATCTGCTGGGGCTGTCAGTTCCCACAGGATGATCAGGCTTACTTCTCAAAACCAGAAATTTTCATAATTCTAAATTTTGAATTTGACCTTTCAGATGATAAATGGAAGAAATTCAGCTCTCCCTATGGGACTGGCTCCTGAAATTGTTTTCTAGTTAATAGATGTCTAGAAGTGCTTTCTTGTGATGGTGAAAAACGCCTGCATAGCCAAACCTACAATCCAATCTTAACCAATGAGATGTGGCTTAAATGATAGTTCAATAATATGAACACTGACAATAGAATTTGAATATTGGAGGAGGGAATTTATGAATATATATATTCATATATATTTATATATAAATATAAATAAATATTAATGAATATATGAAAAAGAATGAGGATGGTGGTCATGGGGACTTGGTGGGCAAGAACCAGAATAAAAACAAGGCATGGAGAGAAAATCGGAAAGAGAAGAATGACTTGGGGATAGAAGGTTAAAGGGAAGAAGAAAAAGAAAATTCCAAATTTAAAAACACAAAACAAAGAAAAGCAGAGAGGAAACTGTGAGAAAGGAAGATAAAAGGCAAGAGAAACAGGATAGGAAGGGTTATAACAGTAGCAGGAAAATGTTTGACCCCAGATCTGGGAAATCTCATAAATTTTGCAAGGAGACGTATAGTCGGAGATACTGGAGGTCACTTTGCAGAATGTATAGTTGGCACAGAGTTGTTTTGCTTATGTTGTAATGCTGACTTCTGAATTCTGTTGCCTCCTTTACTCTGATTTCTGCTCTAGATAGTAAACAGGTTGAGTTGGTGGGGAACAAAGACGCAATCCCCAGTGGACTTGGGTGCTTCATTCTAATTCTCTAAGTGTAGCTTGGACAAAGGAGAGGACATTGCTGAGGAGAATCTCCATCTGTGTGGCAAATGCCTTTGAAATAATGCCTTTCATCGGGGAGCACGGACTCCTCACAGGACTCTGGGGCCCTAGGGTCACAGCAGCACAACCAAAACCTACTAATTACAATTGCAAACGCCCATTTCTTAAAATCTTTCTCATTTTATCCTGTTTTTGCTAGAGAATTTTGAATACATTGTTTGACAGACCCCAGATGGTATTTTGCTGCAATTTTTACCCTGCATCAGGGAGATAGTAGCTCACATAAATGTAAAGAACATTAATAATCTCACCAGTGGATAGGGAAAACTTAAATGCAAGGCACGAAATAGCAAAGAAAAATAAAAATACCACATAAAAACTTCTGTAAATATAAAACAAGTTTTAAAAGAAGACAACAAGCTGGGGGTGGGGGGGAATATATTATTAAATTTATTATATACTTCTCCATTGCCAAAGTACTAAATGCTTATGTTAAAAACGTACATATATACGTACACACACACAAGCAATATAGAGATATCTATGGAAAAGTGAGATTGACTTTGTCTCTGCCACCATGACCCACTTCTCACTCTGCTAGCAGTTTGTTAATGGTTCTGTGCACGTGTGAAGGCTTTCTCTATGTGCATATGAACATATATGTCCCAAGGATCTCCACCCGCCCTGCACCACTCTCCCATCACTATAACGGTGACCTCTCACCCTTGTAGGGATAGGGGAGATATTCACTAATGACGGCTTTCCTAGAGAAGTATCTAGTCAGCAGAATATCTTAATGCCTGGGTTTCTCCTTGGGTCCCATTCATGTTGCTGCAGATCACCCTCTGAAGCCCTTCGATAACATTGGCAGGATGCTATTTGTTCTTTTGCATGAGCCATGGAAGGACTGATGTGGAGTTGGCTGCTGCCCTGTCTCTTTGTCCTCCACAACACCCCTGGGTTATGGGGTTGCGGGTGTAGATTTTATTCAAGTGGTGAAGCTAGAAGGGAAGTAGGATACCTTGTGCCAAAGATAACTCATCCCAGGTTCAGTGAAAAAAGAAACCAAGAGTTGAAACCTTCAAAGGGACTCAATCTATGGGCAAGACTCAGTCTCCCATAATTTCATATTTTAGATCTCTTGAAAAATGCCTTTTAACTTCCACCAGGGAATTTTTTTTTTAAGGAAAACACAAACTGTTATCATTATGATGGTCTTATAATTGAGTTATTTCCAGGAGGTCTTAGCAGGACAATCAGTGACAGCTGTTGACCCAAGAAGTCCTTCCTACACAGCAAGCCAGGGGGATGAGAATAGGTGGGCGCTCTGGATTTAGCCCTGTTCAGAATATTCCTTACCAGCATGACTCAGACACCTGTTTATTTTCATGAACTATGCTAAATATCTATTTGGGAGAAATAGAAATATAGTTTTAATTGCCTCACAGTTTGTGAGATGTGTAATTCTCTTTGGAGTTAGTGTTTCCCCTTATTTTGCAGAACAGAGTTAATTGCTTTTTTCCACTCTTAACACCCCCACCCCATACTCAAACTCTTGGGCTTCTTTGTATCTATGGGAAAGAAAGAGCTTCCTGGAACAGCAATGTCCCTTTTAATGGCTATACCCTTAGTTAAGCAACTTAAAAATTAATTTGTCTTATAATAACTCAGTTAAATTATTCCTTCCTTCCTTCCTCTCTCTCTTTTATAGAAAGAGAGCAAGTTGGGGCACCTGGGTGTCTCAGTGGGTTAAAGCCTCTGCCTTCGGCTCGGGTCATGATCTCAGGGTCCTGGGATCAAGCCCCGCATCAGGCTCTTTGTTCAACGGGGAGCCTGCTTCTCCCTCTCTCGCTGCCTGCCTCTGCCTGCTTGTGATCTCTCTCCGTCAAATAAATAAAATCTTAAAAAAAAAAAAGAAAGAAAGAAAGAAAGAGCGAGCAAGGGTAGGTTCAGAGGGAGCAGGCTCCATGTCTGGCACCTAGCCTGATGCAGGGCTCGATCCCACAACCCTGAGATCATGACCTAAGCAGAAATCAAGAGTCAGCCGCTTAACTGACTGAGCCAGCCAGGAGCCCCTTAGTTAAATTCTTAATTAAGAATTTTGAATTTGAGGGGCACCTGAATGGCTCAGTCAATTAAGCATCTTCCCTCAACTCAGTTCATGGTCTCGGGGTCCTGGGATTGAGCCCCACATCTGGCTCCCTGCTCAATGGAGATTCTGCTTCTCCCTCTCCCTTTGCCCCTCCCCACTGCTTGTGTGTGTGCTCTCTCTCTCTTTCAAATAAATAAATAAAATCTTAAAAAAAAAAAAGAATTTTGCTTTTGGGAAGTATAAAGACTAACTTTATCTTTCCAGTAACAACAACATCCACTGATATATAGTGTTCTATTTTATTAAAGGTAGTAGTACTGTACACAGTCTGAAATGTGTTGGGAAATATATTTGTAGAAAAAAAATAAAAGTGTTAATATCCTTAATAAAAAGAATTCTAATAAAATCCATAAGAAAAAAAATTTGTAATAGCCAAATGGGCAAAAGACCAATACCATTTATAAAGATAAATAAATCATAAAATAAGAATGTTTCTTTCTGTAAATATATGAACCAAAATACAGTAGCAATAAGGCATTATTGTTGTCCATAACATTTACAAAACCAGTATTTGAATGGTAATTCTGGTAAAAAAAAAAAAAATTAGATGAGTCCACTCATCTAATCTTAGTAGAATTACAATTTAGTAGAGCTGGTATGAAAAACAGTTTGTCAATATATATCAAAACAGTTTCTCCTGGTACTTCTAATTTATTAATTTTTTCTAAATAAATAGGAACATTTGATAAAAAGCTTTATGCATAAAATATTCCTTCTCATGTTAATTAAAATACCTATAATTAGGAAACAACCTAAGTGTTAAACATTAGGGGACAATACAAGTACATTAAGGTATACACAAGCCACAGAATATTATGTAACCTTATACAAAATGAGTGAAGGGGAGAGGAAGATACAGACTTCCTGTATCTTCCTGTTACGGAATAGATAAGTCACAAGAATAAGATACAACAAAGGGAATAGAGTCAACAAGATTGTAATAGCATTGTATGGGGACATTTGGTAGCTACACTGTGGTGGGACATAGCCTCATGTGTAAACTTGTAAAATCACTAAGTCATACATCTGCAACCAATGTAACATTGTGTGTCAACTACACTCAAAAAATTTTTTTTAATATTTGTAGAACTTCTTTTTACTAACATAGGAAAAGACATGTGACATAACGTTTAGTGAAAACTTGGGTTATAAAATTATCTTGACATCAGTATAATGCTATATGCATTAGTAATTGAATAAATAGTGGCTAATTCTAGTTATTTGGTGGTGGACAATTTAATACATTCTTCATCTTTGTTATTTTTTCCAAAATTTTCCATAATGACTCATCATTAGAAAAATAACCCTTTGTATTTAAAAATCACAAACAGAGTTAACATGGTTGCTATAGATAACGTATCAGTGATAGAAAAAAGTGGAAATAAGATCTTAACCAAAGACTTTCTGACTCAAGCCAGAAAGTGTTTAAGACACAGTCATATAAATTTCAAATGCTGCTTATCCATTGAAATATACATCTATATTACTTTATAGTTCACTTAGAAAAGAATATCATTTCCCCAAAAGCTACAGTGGATTAGGCACCTATATTTAGAAAAATATCCCACTATTATCAAAGGAAAAAAAAACTAGTGCTTATCTTTATAATATTAACACTGCTGTGTATGTTAACAAGTGCATAGATGAAAAGTAATTCACACTCTCAGAAAGTGTTTAGATTAAACATAAAGCCACATAAATTAAGCAAAATATATTCTTTAAGAAGGGTCCATATAATTATTTAGATTTAGGTAAAATGATTACAGATTCCTGTGGGAAGCTTTTACATTGGGTGGACTAGATAGTCTTATTTAATAAAATCTAGATGTCTTGTAATAAAACCACTGTTTAGGCAGTTAATCTAGTAATGCTCAGTGGGCAGACTTCAGGATGAATTCAGCATTTCTGAAAATAGGAAGTTCAATGTGAACTGAGGAAGCAAAAAAAATCCCTATATCCTTTCATTTGTAGGGCAGAGAGCCAAATAAGAAGTTCATGGAAGTTCTACATGACATTAGCATTGTCTACAATAAACAAAAAGTTAATCATATAGTTAGTTATTCCTCGGGCTAAATGGGTTGGTTCTTTGAGATGTTTCCTTAATACCATTTAGTGGTGGAGAATCTAAAATGTGACAAAACCCTATTTGGCAAAAGTGAAGATAATTGAAAGCTCTTTTATATTCTTTTTCTCATCTGAATTGGTTAGTAGATAATTAAACCAAAAACAGAAGAACTATAGTTAATATAGTTACCTAATCAACAAATCTTTATTGAGCACTTGTCTTAGGCCCTAGAGTATAGCAGTAACACAAAACAATGCTCCTGTTCTTAAGGAATGGCAATGCAGGGGCAGAGCACCTAAGTAAATAAATACATACCATGATTTCAGGGCTTAGTAAGGTCTGTGAAGAAAAGATAAAGCAGGATAAAAGGTTAGAGTCAGAGTACATGGTTTCATGAAGACCCCAACTGTAGATAGCATTAGAAAGGCCTTTCAGAGGAGGTCCAATTTAAGTAGAGTTCAGAGGGAAGTGAGAAACCACACCATGACCAAAGGAAGAGTGTTCCAGGTAGAGGGGAGAAGAAGTACAAAGATCGAAGGTGGAGACACGCTTGACACACTTTAAGATGAGTAGAAAAGGTTCAAAGAGAGTGATCAGAGGAGGAAGAGATGAGTAAGCCCACATATTGCTATAACTTCAACTGCCATTTTGTGCTAATGACTTGCAGCTTGATGTCTTGAGCTCTGGTTTCTTTCCTAACTCTACTCCATATATTCACTTAGGTACTGGATATCTTTATTTACATAATCCCTATAATGAAGGTCTGTGTAATTCCTATTTTAGTGACTTTTCCCAGCCTTTCCTTTGTCAAGCCCAAATTGGAGAACCTTGGAATTTTCCTTTATTTTAACTTTTCTCTCATTTTTCATATTCAATCTATCACTAACTTCTAGCAGACCTTCTTTTTAAAGTTTCTTATATCTATCCCTCTGGCCCTCTCTGATAGGATACTGAACCAACTTCTGAATTGTACACTGAAATGACTTCTTAACTGAAATAATCTGCTTTCAGTCTTTTCTAAGATTCAGTCTTACCGAATCACTTATAATACCCTGAATGTGCCATTGGAAAAGACATACATGGAGGGCTCTGCTCACAATTCCTTCAGAGACCAGATACATTTCTCATGGGAGTTGCATATTGGATGAGAAGACCTTGCCTCTCTGTTTTAGGGTTTTAGTAAGGGAAGGATGAATCTGGATTGTTAGATTCCTTCCTAGGAATTTTCACACCACCAGTAAAGAGAGGAAGTATCTCTCCTCTGAGGTCAGAAGACAATAATCTCACGAGTCCAGAGTTTCTATCAATAGGGCTCATATCTTAATGGAGAACCTCATTTGAGAGCAGAAATTTGGCTGATAAAGAGAAACAGAGGTGAAAGATGGGGAGAAGGGTCCTGAATTTGTGGTTCCAGTGATCTAGCCCTCATCTTCCCACGGTTTAGTTAAGGTAGGTTCAAATAATTCCTCTTTTATCAGGTTGAAATAGCTTTCTATTATCTGTAACCAGAGTCCTCACTACTATAGCCTTGCTTTTTACCCGTCAAATTTTTTAAAGATTATTTATTATTTGACAGAGAGAGTCACAGAGAGAGAGAGGGAACACGGCAGGAGGAGTGGGAGAGGGAGAAGCAGGCTTCCCACTGAGCAGGAAGCCTGATGCGGCGCTCCATCCCAGGACCCTGGGATCATGACCTGAGCCAAAAGCAGATGCGTAATGACTGAGCCACCCAGGTGCCCCCATCCATTTCTTTTAACTTGGCCTTCTGCTTGGAGAGTTCATCCTAGTCTCTTTCGTTTTGTAACATTTGGCCATCTTTTAAGACCCAAACTATGTATCACCATCTCTGGGACACTTTCTTGGGAGTCTCTGATATGTTTTGAGTGACTTAATGAAAGAGACTCTTTTATTCCTTAACATCATACACAATTTGTTGAATAAATACAAGAGGAAATGAATGAATGGGTCTCACACTGCTTGTTATTTTAAGAAAGTGTCAGCGGCCAATGTTGTATGCATTAAATCACTTATTATCCACTTTATACTCATCTAAATACTCTCCAAAATCCTTTTGCCTTTAAGTCCATGGGTATCTACTCAGACCTGTGTCTTCTTGACAAAGTTTTCTTCCCTATTAAGTTGCGTTTTACGTTTAAAAATATCCTTCCTTTGTTACGTTCTAATTTTAAATTCCACCTATTTGAATCTCAGTAATGATTATAAGATTTTATTTACTACCGTGGGTTAAAATATTCACATTATTTCTCATGATTTTGGCATTAACATATTAATCTGTGGGCCATATGCCTTGACTTTAAATAATTGGCCATTTTTAGTCCTTTACCATTCTATAGCATGTGAAACTGGATCATTCCATATTCTTGAAAAAATCCCTCTTAGCTTCTGGGAGAACCTCTTTTTTCCTTTACCTCTATAGCGGATGGACCATGATAGGCTCAGACTCAAGCAGACTTTAAATTTAACTTTCTCTTTGAATACATTTGAATGAAGAAAGAAGCCATGAAAAGAACAAAAACTTGTGTTTCAGGTGCTTGAAACTTCATAGTCATTAAAGAGTCTCCCTTGGCTTAAGATCAGCTGGAGTGAGTAGTGTTTAATGGGACTGAGTATTCCCAACCTGCTCTGTCCTATACTAGATAAGTGTAACTACATCATGGTGTATCTTTGTATTGGTCATGTTGACTCTATACAGAGCCAGCTCTGTGATTCAATTAGGCAATGTGCTCATGGATTCCAATCCTAGGCCCTTTCTTATATACCCCATTCCCAAACCACCACTTCCTAGTTAAGGCCATCATTAGTCCTTTTTTGTGTGTGTGTGTGTGGGGGGGTCTTACCTAATGGCTCTGCCTCATTTATTATAATACCCTTCTACTCTTTGTAGTGCTGAGCAAGAAATATTCCCAAAGCACATCCCAGTTCAATAACTTTGTGTTTCTTTATGCCTGTAGGATAACATCCATGTTTCTTAGGTTGACATTCCTTGGTCAGGTCCTAATTTAGTTTGTCCCCATCACTTTGAATATTTGATTCCAACTCAGCCGATGAGGGCACAGTGTCGTACAATAACATCTCATGTTTATTGAGTGTTTACTCTGTGTCCAACACAAGTCATCCTTATCAGGGTGATCACAAGATCTGACCTGAAGTAATCCTGGTCCTGACCTGACTCTTGCTTTGTCCCTCTGTCATCCCACCCAACCACCAGCCTCATTATTTTACTTCCCTTCTTCTTTAGTCCTTATGATTGTGGCATCCTGAATCTTCGGCTTCTTTGGTTGCCTCTTGCCACATTTTTTTTTTTTTTTTTTAGTTCTGTCTTCTCATCATCATGACATTTGCCCAGTCTTCCTGTTTGTTAACTAACCCTTTGGCTTGTCCTCTGGATGCCCTCGTTAGAATTACCACTCCAGGAAACCCTGCTGGCACTGACCCCAGCAGTTTGGGCTCTACTCTGTTCTTTGGCTTTGATACCAGAGGGGTGTGCCCAGCGTGTTCCGAACCTAGCCCTCCTAATTTACTATAAAATCTTACTATAGATTTCCTAGAATCTGAGGTTTCAAAGGAATTCTGAAGTCTCTAATAGTACAACCTCTATCTGAGTTAAAAAGCCCTATGTTCTTTCCATTATTTTGCTGTTCCTTATAATAGGATTTCAAATATTTGATGGGAGATTTAATGTCCCTGAGTCCTTCTAATCTAAACATCTCAGTTCCTTTAGTCACTGTCTCCAACCTGATTGATTTCCTTTTAATTAGCTGAATTTAATTACTGCCTTTAAAAATAAAGGATGGTGGACAAAATTTTAAAACAATGCCCCAATTATGTTCTGTCCAATTTGGACTAGAACCATGTTTCATATTATTTTCTATCAACTTTTACCTAATCTTTCCCATGACGCAGATTGTGAATCAATGTATTAGCTACTTCCTGCTTCAGCCTCAGCCTCATCTCAGATCCAAATCAAAGTTGGGATCAGAGAGTACATGCCTCTTACCCCCACGGGCTGCAGCTTCCATTACTCTCTGAGGCAGTGTATCTGTGCATTGCTGGAGGTATGTCCAGATATGTTCTGAGGGTTGGAGGGTTTTAGGGTTATGCACGCTGCTCTCCAGCTCATTTTAACATCCACTCCTCTCCTGTTCACTTAGACCATCTGAATACCCGTAAACGAGATTATTCGAGGGGAAACCTTGAATCCATGTCAGTTTACTTTTCAGTATTAGTAGCAGATTCCTTTTCACACACACTGATTGAGACCCACCAGTGTGTCGGTCACAAAAGAGATTCTCCCACATTATGAAACTTCCTGTAGGTAACAGAGTCATTCACCCACGACATGTTTTCTGGAGTCATTCAGTCAGTTTAACTGTCCTACATCTGCCCCCAAAGATTAAAAAGAACTATCAAACCCTTGCCAAAACTCTGATTTCTTCATGTCTATTACATTCTTATTTAGAAGCTTCATGAAAAATGAAAACTAATTTAGTTTGGCATAACTTTATCTGCCCTTTCAAATCCTAGTTATTATTGCTCCATTTTTATTTTAAAAGCTTTAGAATCTTAAAAAGGTCCATGTCAAGCTCCCTATTAAATGCTGTTTGGCAATCTGCCTCCATTCACTAGAATTCGTTAAGAATTCGTGGTAATTAGTGATTTCTTTCTACATATCTTTCTTTTATTAGTAAGTGGGATGTGATTCTTTTCTCCGATGAGATAACATTTCCTCATCTCCAGAATACATCCTGCTTTTTCTGCCTCCTGCTCTGGCCTTTGCTTATAGGGTCCCCTGTCTAAAATATCCTGTTTGGTGCCTTTATGTAACTGTGTCTGTATGCTTCGGCTCCTCAGCTACAACCAGAGTTCTCTGAAGGTGGGGGTCCTTTATTAAACTTCATGGTGTCTAGAGCAGAACAAAGCATGTAGCAGAAGTTTAATAAAGACACATTTTCTGAATGGATGAATGAGAATGCACACACACATATATTTTGCATATGTATATATATATATTGCTTTTTCCACCATGAATGCTGTTGCAACCAATATTCTAACATATATGTCCTCATGGACTGATGCTTTTTTTTTTTTTTTCCTAAATGGTAGAGAGTCCCAGAATGAAGTTATTTTGGAAACATATATGGCAAGCTTATAAGTACAGTACTAAATGTATCCTCTCTATTCTACTAAATGTATACTCTGTACTTGTAAGTTTCTTTATTTGTACCTATCTCAACAAAATTATTCAATTCCTCTATGACTTTGCTAATCTTTTGTCTATTATAAGTGACCAGTTCTGACAGTGATATATTCATGTCTTCCACTGTAATTGTATTTTTATCATGTTCTTTTTGAATTTCTAATTTCTAATTTCTTCTTTTTAATGACTACAACATATTCCCTCAGGATGTTTTATTATTTTTCATCCCCTATTGATGGTCATTCAGTTTATTTTCAGTGTTCTGTTGTTATGAACACTGCTGCCATAAAGGATCATTAGTCACATGACTTTGTATCCAGAGACTTTTAATTCTATGAGATAGATTCCCAAGAATAGGATTGTTGGGTTGAAGAATACATATTTTTAAAATTTTAATAGATATATGTAGTTCACCATCTAAAGGGTTGTATTACATTTTGATCAGCAAAGGAAGAGTGTTCCTGTTGCTTCAACATCCTTTCCAACAAAATAGCTTTAGAGCTATTTTCAACTGTTACCATCCAATAGGAATGTTGTGATATCTCAGTTATTTATTTAGTATTTCTCTGACTACAACAGTCTGAGCATCTTTTCATAAATGTTTGTCATTTTGCTCTTCTGTGAACTACCCATTCAGCTCTTTTATTTTTCAACCTCTTTTCATTTCTGTTTTAAATTTGTTTTTTATAAACGGTATATTGCTACATATTGTTCATTTAGCTTAAGCAGTCTGGAACATTAGAGTAATGAAAGGCATAACTTAACTCTGACCTGTCCCTCTTATTTGTGGCTATTTATTGTATAGAGTGATTTTTTTCATTCCCTTTTCTGGTTTCTTCCCTTTTAATTTGGAATTCTACTGCATTTTACCTTTCATTAATGGTTACATTTCTTTCACTTATTCATGGTATGAGGCATGTGTTAATTTACTATTTATATGAAAAAAAGATGTTGACTTTTTCCCCAAACAAGGATCCTTCTACCAGAACACTATTCTCGATGTTCCCACACTTCCTCCTTCCCCAGTAGGATGTTGGGATGACAAAGAGGGAGGAAAGCTTTCCAGGCAGAGGTCCAAGTCTGAGCATAGGCACAGAGGCTGCATGTGTGTGTCACAGTGGGAGAAGATAGAAAATATGGAGGGATAGAAGGTCTGGGATACCACTGTGAAGAGCCTGGGCCTTTTATCTATAGATAATGTGGATCTAGCCAAGGTTGGGGCTGAGACCTTTATAAATGTGAGTCTGATGGTAGGTGTGGGGCACACTCCAATTACCCTGGAAGGAGTGGGGGCAAGAATCAAGAGACTGCTGTCTTCAGTCCTTTGAGAGGGAGGGACAGGGACCAACAGGGCTAGAATGGGAAAGAGAAATGCTCAGAAGGGGAGAAACAGGGAGTGGACTTCGGTGGTGGACTAGATAGGAAGGGTGAGAGAGATGACTAAGGAGTTCTTGATCTTTTCCCCATTTCCCATTTGCCACTTCCTTAGAATTCTCTGAGTCATATATAACCATTTTCTATCAGTACTAGAGTGAACTATGATAGATGACATGGCTGAAAACAGCAGAAATTTATTATTTTGCAGATCTAGAGCTGAGAAATGCAAAATGGGTCCTACAGGTTTAAAATCAAGGTATCTGCTTGCATCCTGGAGCTCCAGGGGAGGAACCATGTTCTTACCTTTTACAGCTTCTACAGGCCACCTGTATTCCTTGCCTTGTGGCTCTTCCCTCCATGTTCCTTCTGTCTCCACCTTGGAAGGATCCTTGTGATTATATTAGACCCACTTCAGTAAGCCAGTATAACCTTCATATCTCAAGATCCTTAATTGTATCTGAATAATGCCTTTTACCATGTAAGGTAACGTATTCACCCGTTCCAAGAATTAGGACATGGACATTTTGGAGGAGCGGGGGTTGTCATTATTCAGCCTACCACACAGAAATTTGGACCAAGAGTCTTTTCCAAAATGATCAGTTCAGCTCAGCACATGTTAACTAGATATTGTTACTATTCTATTTGATGCAATACCACCAATTTGGTATCAGGCTGTGTCTATTTGGACAGTTTTAATTCTTTCTCTCTTACTCTTACTGGTATAGAACACCACAGAGCACTCATTTTGCTTTTTAAAATAATTTTTTTTTTTGCTTTTTCATTTTCTTTCCTGCTACCTTTGTACCTCCTTATCTAAAAGTTTCCAAATTCAAAAGTACAAATAGACATAAAGATCAAACATGTCCTGTACTTTAGGTCCAAAACAATTTCCTCAAGAATTTGCTTATGATGGCAGATGGCCGTTTAAACATAGTAACCCATATGTTTCTTTTAAATTCAACAGAAAGAAGTAAGTGTCCAGTGAACAAAGCTGGATATTTAACATAAGTAATCTGGGATTCTTATGCTCTTCAAAGGTAAAAATGAGGTAAAAATTTATCTGGGCAATATTATCAGCCCTTCTTCCTTCCCATAACAAACCAAGGACCTAAGATAAATTTCCCTTTTTTAGATTACTTGCCGTCTGTCCTTCAAAGATGTCTAAGCCTGTGGAAGACTATTTTATGTCCACCAATGAGAGGTAGCACCACACAGAATAATAGAACAGGTTCTGGAATCAAACTGTGGTCAACCATAGCTTCATTTAATACTGACCTTGGGACAAATTATTCAAGTATTCTAGTTTAGATTATCTGTTGTCCAAATAGCAGTACTTAGTTGGATGGTGGTGAGTGAGTATTAAATAAAATAATTCATACAAAGTACTTAATCCAGAACATGCATGTAGTAAATTCCCAATAAATATTAGCCATCAGTTCTTTTTATCAGTTCCCATTAAAAATGTGCCAGACATATCAACCAGGTTTGTTCTCTAGCTTTGTTCAGCCTGAAAAACAGATATACCCTGGAGCGATGTAGTGCGACCACTGACCAGGGCCCAGACTCCCTGATGCATTTCATTAATATTGGCTCTTTTATTGATTAAGAAGAAACAAGATGGTTTATGTTATCATTATCCTAAGATCCTGAGAATATATTTCTTCAAAAGGAAACAGTAGGGAAAAAAAAAAAAGACTTAGTCCTTTAGATTTTCTCTGTTACTATTATCCATGCTTCTCCTTTCTCTTCCTGGTAAAACTATAAAAATTTTGTTGAGGGCACCTGGATGGATTAGTCAGTTAAGTGTCTGTCTTCAGCTCAGGTCATAATCCCAGTGTCCTGGGATCAAGTCCCACATTGGGCTCCCTGTTCAGCAGGAGGCAGCTTCTCCCTCTCCCTCTGCCTCCCCCACTCCTGCTTGCTCTCTCTCTCTGTCAAATAAATAAATAAATACATTAGTAAATAAATCTTGAAAATAATAAATAAATAAATCTTGAAAATTTGTTGTTTTTGTTGCTGTTGAAAGACAGCTAAAGTTTCTCTGCCTTGTTTGGAGAGCCTGAAAATTAGGACTAGCTATTCAGCTAGATCCTGGAGGATGTGCCTGGCAGAAAGAAGGGTCAAAAGCCAGACTTTGATAGTAAGGGTAAACCCGAAAGAGACACAGGGTAATTTTCTTATGTCAGATACATAAACAAAATTCCATAGCTATTTGGCTGGACATTTCTGAGCAAATCAAATGAATGAATAAATCTAGTTGCTCAAACAGTAACTTAAAGTAATGACGTGACAGTTTTCCTCTTTTCTCAGGATTTCCTAAAGTCCTTCTTTATCTGCTTAAGTGAGTTATCAGATGTCCACAGTAGTAAACTGCAAGACCGGAAAAGAGTGAACAACTGATTCTTGGGACAGAAAGTCAACATTTGCAGGAGGCACTGGTACTGGGCTGCATAACTAGTGAAATCGTCCCTGTACCTGGAGGTTTAAACCTCAATATCTCACTTCACTGTGGCATTTTTACCCACAGCGACGGCTGGGTTCTTCCTGATTCCAAGCCCCATGACAGCAGAGTGATGGTGTGCAGGCTCCTCATGTCATCCCCCCTCCCTCCAGGAGCTCGTGGCCTTATTTAGAAATTCCAGAGGTGGCTTCATAGCAAAGGGTTGGTCAAGCACTTTCCTCACCTTTTTATTCTCTTAGGAATGAACATTCACATACTTAGAAGGCCAAAGCGGCTTTCTCACCCCATGTCTGTCTCTCAAAGTCCTGAATATTTATAGGTCTTTGATAATTCCAAGTCTCAAGTTCAGGTAGAAGGCTATTTTTACTTGGTTGCTGTTTGAAGATTTAATTGCTATGGGGGGGGGGGCGCCTGGATGGCTCAGTGGGTTAATTGCTGTGGTTAACACACTGGACAATAACTTTTCTGATACAAGCTGTAATACCTTCTAATTTGGAAAAGGGAGAATGGTGCAAATAAGAAAATAAGGACAGCTATCATACCACTATCCAGGCCAACTTTGATTTTGTTTTCTTTCTGTATACGTACATGTATGTGCACACACAACGTTCAGATTTTTATGATGCTTCCAAATTTTATGTATCTTTTTTTCTCATTTTTTAATATGTTCTTTATTATTTCATAATGGGGGATATGGGCATTTCCTCATGCCAATAAATATTTTTTGAATATGTCATTTTACTAGCTAAATAATATTTTTTGAAAATTTTATTTAAATAGCTAAATAATAGTGTGTTGTATCCATGCACAGCATAAGCGAAGGGGTCCTTCCATCTCTCGCTCATGTAGTGACCTTGGAACTAAGCATCAGAAAGGAAATTACCCCTACAGGCAGCAAGTTGGAAAGAGAGTCTCTGGGAATAATCAAGGGATAAAGGTAGAGAGAGAAAACACCAAACAATCATGAAGTGCCAACCTCCTGATCCTGTTAGTCCCTTTCAATGACTCCTACTCCTGAACAAAGCCCGAACTCCCAATTCTGACCTTCAAGGCCTTCCACAGTTACAACTCACTTCCCCAACCTTAGTTCTCAACTTACATTTACACTCCTTCGTATTTCTGCCCAATGGACCAATATTCTCTTCGCTGCATGGAAGTCTCAGGCTTTTGCTCCCTCCCTCCCTATGCTCACTCTTTTCCCCTGAATGTCCACTCTTGTAGCCGCTAGTCTACCTCTTATCCATTGATTCATGACACAGCTCAAATAGCACCATGGAGCTACACGTGCATCCTTCATTTTCTCCTGGTCAGAACGAGTATTCTCTTCCTCTCAGTTCTCATCTCTACCTCGGCGACAAATTAACTTGAGCTGTGACTGTGTGGATACACATCTTACCACCCTCTTACCTGCTGGGTCAAGGCTTTTGGACATTTTTGTGTCACGGTATCCTTTTGAGCATTATAATTCCTGTCTGCACACACTAAGGAATAACAGCATCCAGTTATATTACTCACTTGTCACATCGCGCGTCCTTGTTTGAAAAAAAACTGCCCAGACACATCTCTCTCATTTTACTCAGAGAATTTTTTTTTTCTTTGTGGTAAATAGTCTCCAAAAGGATGCTCCTCAATATTTTCTCTTCACTCTATAGACACGTACTCCCACACGCCTCAAGAAACAGTGCTACCTCCCACTTCCAATCCTCAGTAACTGGGCTGGCTTTGTAAATTGGCTTTGACAAATCTAATGCAGTGGAAATAATAGTCTGGGGCTTCCAAGTCCAGGCTGTGCTGTGGGAAACCCACACTACACAGGGAAGAACCAGAGTTCTGTGTCTGACAGCTACAGCCGAGCTGGGAGCTGACAGCTGACAGCTGACACTAATCACCACCCATGTGAATTAGCTTGAATATTCACGTCCAGTGCAGCCCCTAGAAGACTGACCTGCCAACAGTCGTGTCTTGAGCAGAAGAATCCAAATCCATGAAGCTGACCCTAGTCAGCCCAAGAATCAGTAGACATAATCAAGTGATTGTTGTTAAACCACAGAATTTGGGGGTGTATCACACTGCAGATAAATCCAGCAGCAACATACCAGTTAAACCATGCAGATTATTGATATTGGACAGTTTTTGAAGAGCAATTTCATGTCATTCAACTTAATACAAATAATGCTTCAGTATTACTCTGTCCATCTTAGCTCTTATTCTATACCAGTTATAACTTTATTTTTTTTTAAGATTTTATTTATTTGAGAGAGAAAGAGTGAGAGAGAGAGAGAGAGAGCGCACGAGCATGAAAAAGGTGGGGGGATCAGAGGGAGAAGCAGACTCCTTGCTAAGCAGGGAACCCGATGTGGGACTTGATCCTGGGACTCCAAGATCATGACCTGTGCAGAAGGCAGTTGCTCAATCAGTTGAGCCACCCAAGAGCCCCAGGTTATAACCTTCCTGTCTCAGAATCCACTTGGCAAAGAATGGTTGAAATGCATCACCATAATAGTAAGTAATAATAACAGTAAATAAAAATAAATATTATGTGTTGATCAAAATCTAGCGGTCCAACAGCAAAGCATGCATTGCATATATTAGTGTTCCATGTAAGTACTAGGGAGAATCACCCCCAAATTCAGCTTTTCCAAGTCCGTTTTTACATACCATCTGCATGATTTGGGGCACACCTTCATACTCAATGTAAGATTATCTACATTGTTTTTACTCAAACAAACTCATTTTTTTAAAAGATTTTATTTATTCATTTATTTGTCAGAGAGAGAGACAGAGTGAGTGCGAGTGCACAAGCAGGCAGAGTGGCAGGGAGAGGGGGAGAGAGAAGCAGGCTCCCCGCTGAGCAAGGAGCCTGATGTGGGACTCGATCCCAGGAATCTGGGATCATGACCTGAGCAGAAGGCAGCAGTTTAACCAACTGAGCCACCCAGGCGTCCCTCAAATAAACTCATGTTAATGGAACATGATATCCCTCTCAAAAGTAAAAAGTCACTATGACTCCCCAAAGTAGAAGGTGAAAATAAATCATGAACTATTGAAGTTTTTTAGAAATGTGTTTTCATGTACCACATCCTGACTACAGACTTCGGAGACCTTGACTGAAGTTTTTAATTTTCCGAGTCCAGATTGGTGTGTGATTCGTTTTAATTCCTTCACGGCACCTTAAATGTAGCAGGATTACATAATTATGGATTATTAGAACTGGAAGAAATGTTAGCTATTACCAGCAAGAACATATATTCATGATTCTGACTCAGCATGGCACACTTTTGTCCACTCTGTGCCTTGTCATCTGCTAGCTATGTGATCTTGGGGAAGTTACTTGACTTTTCTGTGCTTTTTTTTTTTTTTTAAGATTTATTTATTTATTATATATAGAGAGAATGTGGAGGGGGTAGAGGGAGAGGGAGAGAGAATTTTTTTTAAGACTTTTTAAAAAAAAAATTATTTGTCAGAGAGAGAACACAAGCAGGGGGAGCTTCAGGCAGAGGGAGAAGCAGGCTCTTTGCTGAGGAGCCTGATGTGGGACTCTATCCCAGCCCCTGGGATCATGACCTGAGCCAAAGGCAGATGCTTAAAGACTGAGCCACCCAGGTGCCCTGAGTTCTCTGTGCTTTAGCTCCTCATCTGTAAAATGAGAATAATAATAATAACACTTAAATAATAGCATTGTGCTAATTAAATGACGGGAATGCTTCAAATAGTAAAATTTTAGAACATTGTAAGGAAAGTCTGAGGATTTTCCTTCTATTACAATGTTCTAAAATTTTACTATATGTATTTAGATTTGAGATTTGACATTTTTACCTTTATTGGCCTTCGTGTTTCCTTCAACCTTCTATAGCATAATTATAAACAGCCTAAATTACAATTTTTTTTTCAAAGTCTATTTGTTTTTTGTCTTTCAGAGATCTCCCAGAATTTCCAATCTGTTAATCATTAAGCTTCCTGTTTTTGATTGAGACTATGCATGCATCTTCAAAACTATCTAGATGTATGGATATGGAAAATGCGGTTTATGCATGCACTGCAATATTATTCAATCTTAAAAATGAAGGAAATCCTGCAATAGGTGACAACATGAGTGAGCCTTGGCAATATTGTATGAAGTGAAATAAGCCAATCACAGAAAGACATTCTACATGACTCCACTTATATGAGGTATTTAAAATACCTGTACCAGAATGTTTAAAGCAGCAATGTCCACAGTAGCAAAACTATGGACATAACCTAGATGTCCATCAACAGATGAATGGATAAAGAAGAAATGGTATATATATACAATGGGATACTATGTAGCCATCAAAAAACCAAAATCTTGCCATTTACAATGATGTGGATGGAACTAGAAGGTATTATGCTAAGTGAAATAAGTCAATCAGAGAAAGACAATTATCATATTATCTCTCTGATGTAAGGAATTTGAGAGGCAGGGCAATGATCATGGGGGGTAGGAAGGGAAAAAATGAAACAAGGTGGGATCGGGAGGGAGACAAACCATAAGAAACTCTTAATCTCACGAAACAAACTGAGGGTTGCTGGGGGGTGAGGGGGTAGTGAAAGGGTGGCTGGGTGTTGGACATTGCAGAGGAAATGTGCTACGGTGAGTGCTGTGAAATGTGTAAGCCTGATGATTCACAGACCTATACCCCTGGGACAAATAATACATTATATGTTAATAAATAAATAAATAAACATAAAAATTTTAAAAAGTAACTTTATTATCTAATACTGATTTACTCTTGCCCTTGAGTCACCATTTCTCCTGATATCAGAAAAAAAAAACTTGTTTAATAACTGAAACCATTTCCTTTTAATTTAAATTGTTTCATTTTTACTCAGCCTTTCAGACTGCCCTTTGTTCTCCTCTCAGATGTCATATGGGGGCAATAGGGAGTTTTGTGGTCCCCATGCCATTGGCTGGTTCTTTCTGGCCAGAGGTCTGCTGAATGTACTTTACCCTTCTCTGTGTAGCTGGTGTTGCTAGTTCTGCTTGTCTTTTTTAGGCATCATGTTATTAACTACTGAGACCTGTAGACCCACTGTTGTGTCTGGCCCTAATGTCCCCACACATTGTGTTTCCTTAATTATGGTTCTAGGCCACTTCTGGTTCACTAATTTCCTCAGCTCTCTCTTCCAATGCTGCTCTTCTGCTACCACACCTTATGAGAGAATGCTGAACCCAGGTCTTCTCTGAGAAGCTTCAATCTCCAGGGAAGGGAGATCATAGTCCTATGCTTTCCTGGTTCCCCCACACCTATTTGAGTGATTCTGCAGCAGTGATCCTCCTGCATTTGATCTCACAGCAGAGAGTGGCAAGGACATTCATGTCTAAGATCTTGCTATTCCTTTGTCTTTCTTGGCTCCTTCTCTCAATCTAGGACAGCTTTCTTGCCAACTGTGTGTCTGGGGCTTACCACACAACTTCTGACTTCTCCACACTGTGAGCTCTTGCTGTGTTAGGGGGAATTTTTGGAATGCAGGAAAGCACTCTATTTTCTCTACATAGCCTGACTTCTAAAACCAGGGTCTTCCTATGGATTCAAATAAACCTGGCTTGAAATGTGAAACTGAGCCTTGATTCTTTCTTTCTTTCTCACCTAGGTTCTCTCTGCCTCCACAGATAATGAAAGGGTGAGTGAGGAAGCCTTGGAACAAGCAGGAGATAATTCCTTTTGATTAGAGAACATCAGAAATGGAAACATGCTGGCTTCATATTTCAAAATTATCTCCATTATATCAGTTAAGAGATTAGTACTGACTTTAGTAGGGGCCGATTTAGAAGCTAGATAAGAGTTCGCCGCACAGTGATTGAGAAGCAGTACATTCAATGGTTATTCCTTCTAGAATCTTGCTGTGAAAAGAGAGGCAAAATAAGGCTGTATCTAGCAGGAAGTGCAGGCTTTAGAAAAAGTTTTTGTTAGGTTTTGTTTTGTTTTGTTTTAAGGTGGAAGAGAGTAGACTCTAGTAAGAGCTCGTAGAGATAGGAGGCTGAAGATGGGGAAACGTGTTTGAATGATAGACCGATTTTCCAAAAAAGCTGAGAAGAGATGGTTGCAGACAGCAGAAATCCTTCCAAAATTCGAGGCTCAGTTAATGCTTTCTGGGGATGAAAACCTCCTGAATAGCTAAACAGTTTTACTGGAAGACTATTTCCCAAATAAGAATCATCAGGGATATTCATTAAAAATTTGGATTTTTCAGGTCCTTGGAGATTCTGATTGCAGTAGGTCTGGGATAGAGTCCATGACTCTGTGTATTTTAAGAGTTCCTTACGGACTTCCCATGATGAAGAGAGTTTGGGAAATGCTGCCAGGACACTGACAGAGAATATGCAAGTGAGTAACACTAAGGGTTAACTCTATGATGACTTGACCACTTCCATAAGAGGAACTCAAACCAATAAGGAGAAGCTGGCCCTTATGAGATTGTCACAAGGGAAAATGAACTTGTTCAGTTTTCTGCCTGGGAACATAAAGTGATTTTCATGACAATATAGAAAATGTCTACAAACCTTGACAAAGCAGTGATAGAAACTCCCATAAAAAGCAACTCCTTGAGTCTGCTACTTTTTCAGTGGGTTTCATGTGACTATTCTTAAATTTCTAACTAGTAAATATGACCTCCAGCAAGAGTGATAACGTTCATTTTTATCGTGCATTCGAAGTTCTGCATTTAATACCACTTCTTTTGGGTTTTCAGCCTGATAGTATTCAACGTCCTGGTAATTGAATAAATATTAATTGCACACGTTTTTGGACTAAAGAGAGACAGTAATAACATTCTTAATTACAAACTGTGACTTTAAACATCTTTTTCACAGACCGAAACTTTCATTCGAGGAAGCTAATTGAAATTCTTCACGACGCAATTCAATATAGGAACTATTCATCCTCTACCCTTAGCCCCACAAAGTCAGTGCCATCTTCTTATTCATTTTCAGGACTGAACCCTTGCTTTTTCAGCCACTGAATCAACTTCTGCTCTCCTTCACAAAGCCCCCAAGAGTCCTAACTAGTGACAGAAGAACTAAAAGCAATTAACATACTGTCTCCAGATAGCATTGTCCTTCACTCAAAAACCCAGACGTTTGATTCCATTCAATTCATCGCACTTTTCTCAAACAAGTCTTACAGATTAGTCTTTTGAGAGAAACCAGGTTCTTCAATAGCAACAAAGCTTGAAAAGCCACTGCATACATTTTTTTTTCAGAAGTGAAATTTTCATTACCATTATAGCTAAAATAAAAGGTATTTCAAAAGACATTATAAATGTCCCTTTCCTCTTTGCAGGGAAGAGTGGCTATTATGAAATCTTTGCAGAAACTACTTCCTATTGTTGGGATTAATTTAAACGTTTGATTTTTTTGGTTTCCAGTTCTGTTAAAGTTGAGTAAGTGAAAGATAGTGAGAAGATCCCTAGATCTGTGTTTGACTTAATGCAAAAAGATTCTCTAAAATAAGTGACAAAAAAATTACCTAAAGGACATGTGTAAATTTTCAAAGAACCATTGTGCTTGAGAGCTAGAAGGACCCTAAAATTTACTGGTAGAAAGTCTTCTTTTTATGTTTAAGGAAACTAAAGCTCCTTAGTGCATAAGGTAATTGACCCCAGCTGTTACCTTCCCCAGTCATTCTCATATTCATAATTTCCCCATACCCTTCACCCAGAGCAGGAAAGATGATAGTATGGTCAGAAGATGTGGACTGTCGTGATTTTTTTTTCAACCTGTTAATTAGTCTTGGCTTAATTATCACAGTGTCAGAGAGAGATGGCCAACTTGCCAGTCTCCGAAATTAAAAAAGTGTACACGTAGCTGAGAACCAATACTACCAAAGGTCAGTAGCAAGATTTGAACCTATTTCTGAAACAATCAGACTATGAAACATTATGAGGGAAATGAAAGTTTACTAAGATCCTGAAAGTGCTTATGTACCTCTCCAAATCAGCTGTTTGCTTCTTTCCCCCTGGAATATTAAGCCAGTGAAAGAGTTGGTTTCACATTCAGATTTATAGACAATCTGAAGGATTTCTACTTGAGGCGGAAAGCTCTGGTAGGTGGCTTCTATGCTTTACTGTAACACTAGTCAATCAGAAAAAAATTTGGCAATAGTGTCCAAGACAAATCATACCCACTTCAGAGACCAGGAACCAGGGCAGAAAATTCCCTTCTTCCCCAAGATCTGGCACCTACTCTCAGGTAGAAGATCTGTCTTCTTTACCTGTCTTCAATCTCATTTTGCTACTTCCCTTTAAAAGTGCTCATAAACAAGATCAGGAAATGAGGTGGAAAACTTCCTGTCTCTAGGGGAGAAAGAATCACTCTTTTCCCCCACATCATTATTGAACTTCTGGAGTAGAGAATCCAGCTCTTCCTAAAGGGATTTTATCAGTGGCCTGGGCCACTTTGACAAAGGCTGGGGATCAGTGAGATTTTAGGTCATGAACAGGCAACATTCTGGAAAATGAAAAAGGTTTACAGATAGCTGTTTATTAATCAGAAGGCCCTGTCTTGGCAGTGATGAAGACTGACTTGACTTCTCTGCAAAGATGATAAGACGGGCTCTGATGGAAGCAAAAATGCTTTACCTTTCAATCTTAGTGGTATGTACACAGGTGTTTATTTGTGACACTTTGATGTATACACACTCATCTGCCTTCACTCTTCTTGTGTTTTCTATTTTTAAAATTTAATTGCAAATAAATTTAATTGCATAGGCCAAGGACACAAAACAAGATATCTAAGTTCAATAGGTTAGTGTAGCCTTAAAAAATCTGAATTTTTATCAAGTTCTCATAATTCGATTCTGATAAAAGTACTCTGAGGTTCGCACTTCAAGTATCTGTTTATTATTTCTACGGGCCTGAATTCTTTACTTGTGGAACTTGGCATTTCAAACACCACAGTGAAAGGAGGCAGTTTATAATAAATAAACACACAATTCTTCCAATTCCAGGTATTATCACTTTACTATACAAAAACAAAACAAAACAAAACAAAACAAAAAACCGAAACCAAAACCTAAACATTTACAAAAGAAAATCAAAAGAAGTTGCATTTTTAGATCACATTGGAAAAGCTACAAAAATGTCTGATAAACAACATCATAAAACATCTCCGTACCATGTTAGTACCATCCAGAGAATTCCAGTCAACCCTTATACCATAGGTTGAGGTGTTTAGTACCTGAATGTGAACCCAGTGCCTTCTTGGTTTATTACTTGCCTATAAAAAGATAAACCTTAGCATCTATATAAGACATGAAATTATTGTCAATGAACTTTAGAGAAATAAAATTTTTGTTAAAGAAAATAAAATATTAAAAAGTTGACATAGGTTAGCTGCCAGTCAATATTAAGATGATGATCTTTCTTAAGATGCATTCAGTTATATCAGCCGAGGCAACACTGTTGAATTATTTTGAAGATCTGACTACAGAACGCTGCTATTCCAAGTGATCTTGCTATGGCGTAATTTTATTTTACATATGTACAGATCATGTTATTGTATATACACATCAAAGAACTGCTCCAGTCAACACATCTCAATGGTAGTGCCTATTTTTCAGGCAGAAGGTGTTCCTTTGGCCTCTTGCTCCCAGCATGGGGCATAAGAAGACATTTCTTTCCAAGCATTCACTACATCCAGGGAAGTCTGTACTCTTAGTTGGTTTTCCTCGTGTAATGATGAGCAGTATTAAGCATTTGGATGGATAAATAGTGTCTCTAGTTGAACATTTCAAACATTAGCTACACTTTGGATTTCTGTGCCTCTACGAGACTATATGATCCCTTCATGTTGGCTCTTCTAGCAAAGTAGATGATCATTCCAATGGCCGGTATTATTAAGGAAGATGCACAATAGAGCACAAGAAGTTCAGGAGAAAAATAATCCTTGTTATTTTCTCTTCCTGGAAAACAACAAAATGGTTGTAATTAATGTCTAGAACAAAAAGTGTTTTGATAGTAATAGATACATGTTTTATTTTAACAGTACAACTACTTCTCTAAATTGGAGTGAATCAAAGCAGTGATAAGGGCCAGCAAGAACCAAAATGCATATTTCTCTGAATTACCCAAATAATCAGTTGGCAGTTGCCATGGTCATGATGAGTCTAAAGATGACAGCTGTTGACTTACATAAAGTTGGGTCCAAATAGAATCAGGTTCAATTGTTGAATGGAAGCAAGGACACAACTTTCTGGAGCTCATTTACAAAAGCAAGAATTGGGGAAGAGTATTTGCTCTGGAATATATAAAAATCCACTGAAGAGCTAGGGCTCTGCTGACCATGAACTGAAATGACTAATTAGTTCTCCAAGAAAATCCTGCAGTGTAACCATTATAGTCAAACACCATATAGGATAGTAAGAAAAAGAATTCTTGCTGACAGCTCTTTCAGAGATAAATACAAAATTTTACATTTTATATCTCTGAAGTAGGGTGTCTCTTCAGCATTTATATCATCTCTTGATAAACTGAAGTTTTTTTGGATAGTACATTTTAGTTCAATTGTTGCTTACTCAGAGGCATTCTCTGACCCACATCTTTCCCAGCTTAAATTAGGAACCCTGATATACTTTCATAACTCACTACACTTTCTTCTCATAACGCTTATCACTGCTTGTAATTAAACATTTATTTGTATGGTTATCTATTAACTTTTCTTTCCTCTTCCAGACTACAAATTACATTAGATGATATATCAATTTTCTTTTTGGTCCACCACCGAATAGCTAGTACCTGACTCATTGCTTGGAGTAGTTGACCCCCAGTAAATATTTTTTGAAAAGTAATGCATTTTTTTTCTTTCTGCATCCTGTCACTTTGTCATTTAGCTGTAAATTGGGTACAGAAGGTAAAAGTTTATAGAACTAAAATTAGTATTTTTTCCAATCTACTAAAAATCATCTGACAGGTGCACTATTACTTAACATTTTAACCTTAGGGCGCCTGGGTGGCTTAATGGGTTAAAGCCTCTGCCTTCGGCTCAAGTCATGATCCCAGGGTCCTGGGATCAAGTCCCACATCAGGCTCTCTGCTCTGCAGGGAGCCTGCTTCCTCCTCTCTCTCTGCCTGCCTCTCTGCCTACTTGTGATCTGTCAAATAAGTAAATAAAATCTTTAAAAAAAATTAAAAACAACAACAAAAAAAACCCCATCTTAACCTTATAAGACGATCTGGGGAAGATAACATGGCATTTACTGGAGGCTCATCTCTATTTATATTTGTGTTTGCCCAGCATCATATGACCTCACAAGTATTAAATTTCTTAAAGTAGCATGTATGTTTTCTGTCTTTGAAGAAATCGATTTTGGGAATGACTACATTCCATCTAGAAGTTTCTAATCACTGGAGATCAACCAAATAGAAAAGGATCATGATGGTCAGATGAGAGGAAGTCAATTTTTTCAAATTATTAAAATAAAAAAACACTTAACCCTAAACATAATGATAACTGCCTCATCTTTCTACTTTCTTCAGCGGAGTAGAACTAGTCAAAGTATAAACATAATATTTTAATGGATGTCCATTATCATAATTATGGTTAGGCATTAATACTGACAACATGTTGGACAATGGTATTTCTACTCCTATTGTTTTCTTTTCAATTTAATAAATGTTATCTTTTGTCTTCAGTTTTTCCTTCAGGCATCTGCAGTCAAACACAAATTTGCTGCTGAGTCGGTTACCAGGGCAATCTTCAAACACTATTTTTTTATTAGCTGTATAAACACTGAAAATCCTAGACTCCCAGTCATTCCTATCATTGGAATACTTTCAAGCCAAAACAAAGAAAAATAAAAGTAATTTTAAAACTCAGCTAAATAAGGGTGCCTGGGTGGCTCAGTGGGTTAAACCTCTGCCTTTGGCTTAGGTCATGATCTCAGGGTCTTGGGATCGAGCCCCACATCAGGATCTCTGCTCAGCAGGGAACCTGGTTCCCTTCTCTCTCTGCCTGCCTCTCTGTCTACTTGTGATCTCTGTCTGTCAAATAAATTAAAAAATCTTAAAAAAAAATAGCAAGGTAAGCTAAATAGCAAGGTAAGCTAGTTCAAAAAAGCAAGGAAAAATGGCAAATTTTTGTCTCCATTCATTTACTGTTATTTTAAACCATAGTTTGGGGGCCTGAA
The DNA here is from genome assembly GCF_009829155.1 of Mustela erminea. Lineage (NCBI taxonomy): Eukaryota > Metazoa > Chordata > Mammalia > Carnivora > Mustelidae > Mustela > Mustela erminea. The sequence goes on from NC_045623.1 coordinate 24,099,670, forward strand.
TTTCTTAGTTGAGTGCCTAAAATGCTTTGAGAGTTCATGTAAGTAATGAATAAAAGTGGCACATATGTAAGTTATTCATTTAATAAAGTAACTAAAAAATAACAATGTGTGAGATAGAGTTTAAAAAGTAGAGAAGCTTTGATATATCTTTAAAAGAGAATCATTAACTACAAACAGAATTACAAAAATGTTAGATGTCCAATTTCCTGGGCCTAGACTTAATTAAAAGGGGACTAGAGGCATCAAAGATCGAAAGAACTAGGAATGAATGAATTTCAGCCTAGTCATAACTGAGATCTCAATCTCATCCCCAACCTCATTAGAAGCAGTGATTATAGACACCCCACTATCATTTTGAGTGGCATGAAACAAGGTAAGTGTACCATTCTTTGAACACAGTAATTTCATTGGCCAGATCAACTCTTCTCAGGATAATCACTACGGGTGGATGACTAAAAGTTTCACATATAATCATGATATTTCCCCCTTCTTAACATTTCTAGATGGGTGTATTAATATTGTCATGTTTTGAGGAGGTACTGTGAAGACAGAAAACATATGGTAAGGCTTGCAGTGTTGAGAAATTTGGTCAAATGAGTAAAATTACATGTTTTCTGAGTTCAAATTTTCTTTACACCGACACATGGTTGCAAACTCTGATAGCCAAGTTCATGGGCTCCAAGAGTTGCATTTGTTTGCATTCCAAGTGTAGTTCCCAACACACAGTGAGAACTCATCAGCACACAAGGTGTGGAGACTGATTAGTGAAGGCTAACATATTCTGCTTACACCAATAAGAGCAACAGATCCTACTGTGCATTCACAAAAGGAGTTAGGAAGATAAAGGGCCCCTAAAGTTTCTTTGCTGATGTCATTGCTCAACCCACCCCTTGCTCAGAATAGGGTAGGATGGACAAGGGGTCTGTATTTTTAAGAAGGCAGTTTTGTAGTCTAAACATTCTTCAGTGTTGTTCAGCTTCAAGATGGCCTCTCCTAATTATCATCTTGAAAGGAGTCAATCCGGAAAATAGGCAATTACTCCATGTTCAGAGAATAGAATTCTCTTGTGGTCGGAGGGACAAGAGCCTGGGTAGAACCTTTTTTCTTCATTGGGTTAATCCTACTTCTTTAGTTTCCTTATAACCTCCAGAGAAAGGTTTTGAATGTATGTTTAAACGCTTAGGAAATGCAAGACTTCGGAGACCAATGATGAATTGTCAGCTTTGAGAAAAGCAAATGGGAATCCTGTACTCACCAGTGATTAATGTCAACTTCCTGGCTAAACTCCACGGGATAGGGCAGCTGTGCATGATTATTTTAAGAAACACTGAGAAATAACCACAGTCAACATGGAATTCAACTCCATTTTGCCAACTCACTCACCTGATCCTAGAAAATCTTTACATTCCATCAAACCTCTGACTATTAGAAAAAATAATCAAAAACAAAACCAAAAAACTAACTAACCTTTAACATCGAGGGTTAAACTTCTTAATTGCAAGCCAACCTCATTTTTAGATTCACATTCGTACACTCCCGCATCCTCTAACTGGACCTTGTGGATGGTATATGCACCATCTCTTGACTTTAGCACTGTGTCTCCCGTCTCTGCTTTTTTCTTCAGGATTATCCAAGTTTTTGGAACATTTCCACATGTACAGGAGATAATGACAGTGTCTCCTTCCTTGACACTCTCAGAAGGAAAAGCTATAAGTTGTATGTCTTTCGGAGCAACTGTAAAGAGAATTTAAAAGGCACCTCTGATTGGGTGAAATATAAACCACTTTCATATTAATTTAATGACAGCAACAATTAGCTGTCAGGAACCTATCTGTGCTTACTGTTTGCATTAAATGTTTACAGGAGCAAGTAAAGAAGTCAAGGATTGACTGGTTTGTTATAAATGATTGTGTTTTTAATAAGAGAAGATATGTCTATATTTCTCTCATGTCCCTAATCTAATTCTTTATCTAGACTAATCAAAAAATCGTGTTGATAAACAGTAATAGAATTCAAATGTGGAAAAAGAAAACATTTCTTTCTGTCACAGTATTGTGCAAAGTTTTTCTTTGAAGCATAAAGGTCTTTACAGGCTTCTGAGTTTTGAGTTGGATTTTCCTGGATCAAGTTATGCAGAGATGGCTTTCTTACTATTCTTTTCTTTTTTTTTTTCCCTTCTTACTATTCTTAACAACCATAACTACCATTTGTTTGGGCCCTGGGCTAAGTATATGATATGCAACATCTCTATTAATACACCACCCATGGCAGAAGGTATCATATTGCCATTTTATAAGTGAGATTCCCATTAAGTTCATCTATTTTTGTGACTTGATTTGAGATTCTTCCCTCAAACACAGCTATAGAACCATGACATACATTTCTTTAAGCTTGTGCTTTGCCCTTCCAAGGTTGTTTCTTTAAAATACAAATATCACTAAAATGAGGTAGCAAGAAAATCACTAATACCTTAGTGGAAATAATACCAGGGGGTAAGAGAGGATAGGACAGCTCTAGGGCCGGGGGAGGGGGGACTTTTTTTTTAATCTTCAAAGGGCAAGGATGAGAGAAATCCAAATATATCACTTAATGCTTTTGCCCCAAACAGCCTATGGATTTAACTTGTCACCTAGAAATTGTTTTGTTTTCAGTGTTGGCTCTCTGTCCTGGAGAGAGGGGGGTATGGATCTTACAACTGAAGCCATTCTAGTGGTTCTATGTCATCAAGTTGATGAACCTGAGGCACAGACACTGCTACTTTTAACCTCAGAATTTACAAAAGGTTTCCATGCCTTCTTAGGCTTCTAAGCAAATGCTAGCATGTAGCTTGTGAGAGTACCACTCAGAGTCCACTTGTGCCAGATATTGTGGCTTTAATCCTAACTAATTTCCATATACATAAATTTCTCATCCTATCCCTATTTCAACACCATAATCATAAGTCTCATAAGTGTAACCGGAGCTCCTGGCACCGTTCCCACAGCTAGCATTCCACTAGAGGTTAAACAATTTCAGGATAAGAGATGTGGAATGGTTTATAAGGAAGCACCATTCCAGGAACTTTCCAAGCGTAGGAAACATCAGGAGCTCTTCAAAACCCTCAATCTATGTTTTTAATAAAAATTTTAGTTCCACGGAGGACTTTGTTCAAACCCAGCAACAACTAAAATAATACTGGCAATAGTAACTCATTAATCACATTTTACTTACCTTGGATAATTAATTCGACTTCTTTTCTGCTTATGCCAGCCTGGTTAATCCCTTCACACACATAAATACCAGAATCGTCCATTTTGGTAGAAGTTAAGGTGAGAGTTGAATTCTCAGAAAGAGGCTGTAGATCCCCATTACTTAGCTGCCTGCTCCACAGGATTTTCGGAGCTGGGAGGCCATTGCTAGAGCACGTCATATTCACAGAACTACCTTCCTCCAGGATGGAGGAGGGGCTGACCAAGATGGTTGTATCCCTGGGTGCAACTGAAAAAGTAGGAACACTTGTTAAGTTTGACCCTTTATACCCTGAGTTCCGAAAGTCTTAATAATGTTGCAGAACTGAACTATGAAACCAATGGATTAGAACAGTTTATTAATGTTTATTAATAAACTTATTAACAGTTTATTAACTTTACCAAAGGAAGGCTTCTGTCCCCATTTACTTAAGCAGACAGAATGATAGAGAGTAGAATGTGAACACATCATGGATGTTTTCTAATAGAAATAAGTTTTGTAGAGAGTCTTTTACTACCAAAGAATGGATGATCATTGATAGTATACATAGACATTTATGGTACATTAAACATGACCAAAAATTATTTGAACCCCCTGTGAGAAGGTGGAGTTTATTTTTCCAGCTCTCTAATCTTGGCTGGTCTGTTGACTCATTGTGACCAATATAATATGAAAGAAGTAACGCTGTAGGACTTCCAAGCTCGAGCCTGCTTTCATTGTCACCTCTCTGAAATGCTGCATTCTGGTGACAAAACCTATTTCACCTTCCTTCAGGGGGAAACAACACATGGAGAAAGGGAGGCCCAGAAACCCCCAAGAATGTTCCAGATATAGGAATGAGTCCATATGTGACAAGTCATCTCCCACTAACCTGCCAATTGACTGAAAATGAATGGGTGAGTTCATCTGATACCACAGTGAGGAGATGAACTGCCCATCTGACCCCTTCTAGAATTGCCAATTCATGGAATCATCAGCTAGTAGATGACTGTTGTTTTAAGTGTTAGGAGTGGTTTATTATAATAATTATTTTAAAATTTCCTCCCAAGTTACTTTTTTTTTTTTTCCACAGAAGTTTTAGCTCTTAACCTCATGTTAACTATAGCCTGACAAACCTAAGAAATCCATATTAAGTTGTGGCTACATCACTCATGTACTTACCGTTAACATGAAGCATCTGTGTACTCTGCCTTTGTTTGGGTTCAAATTCCATTTCACCAACGCGTAACTGAGCCAGACAAACAAGAACTTTTCCAGTATCTTCAGTGGTGGGGATGAAGGTCATATCCAAACTCTTAGTCTCCAGAGATTTCCTGTCCATGTCCTCCAGAAAGGTTTTACTCTCTATGACACTCTCCCCCTTAAATAATTCAATCTCCAGCCGGTCAGAAGGATACACATTAGGAACCTCACAGCTCACAGTGACTGGGTTTCCACTCACTAGTAGACCACTCATCTCAATCTCTGGATCTCTAGGGAATGCTGCAAATATCATGATAAATGATGTTTATATGTAAACATTCAAAGGAAAAATGGAACTAATCTCTATTAAATGCAAAGACCTCAAAATGATAGTTTTAACTCACTTGGGATAGAATGATCACCAATACATAAATAATGAAATTAAGCCTACATATTTATGATACTAAATATAAATGCTATCAACAAAAATACTTAATCATGAATCATTCAAGAAATAAATATACTTCCTATTTTTCTCTTCTTAGTGATGCAGTCTGACACCCATGAACTGGTATTTTGGAAGGAACATGAGTTTACACAATCTTATTTAGCAACTATATATTTCAAATGTTTTAAATATTTCCCATGATGTATTGCTCTTTTAATATGCATTATCTCAGTCTTCTAATCTGATAAAATGGGTTTCATTTAACTTACTTTGTAGGTAGAAAAACTTATAAACCTTATAGAAGCTCAGAGACTCTCATTAGGTATTGTATCTATCAAGTGACTGATCAGTTGCGATCAGAACCCATATTTCTCTGAGCTCAGAACCCAGACATGGTTTCAAATAAGAGCCATAGGGCAGTTCTCAATTTAGACATTTTAGTTTCCAATGGCCAGGCTTAGACAGAAAATCTTAAATATTTCTCAGACAATATTTATAGTTAACAAAAAACTGTGAGATTTAGGTTCTAAATAATTATAGTATGTCTTATGTAAACCAATCAAGATAAGACTAAAATAGTTATCAAGAATAAAAGCAATGCCAAAATTTTTTCTCCTTCAAAAAAATGTTGTTAAATTTTCAAATATTTCCATATTGCAATAAGGCTGTACCTCTGGTTCTCATTTCTGTTGGGAATGTGCCTACATCAGCAGATGCTGGATTCTGGGTAATATGTTAACACAATAAAATTTACCCTTACTTTGAGAGATTCAAATCCCTCCACAGACATACTCTAACTCATGCAGAACAAAATCCTGATGGGTGACACAAGTTTGGGCAGGTTTTCTGGTAGCAAATGTTCTATTTTCTCTTGAAATCTGCTGACTAAAACAAGGCAGAGTAGCCTTCTAAAGTAATCCATTTTCAGGTCACTTTGCATATTTTGTCATTCATTCATCACAGCAGAGGAATTCCAGCAATGTCAAATTCATATAGATTCGAGGTTGTAAATGATTTTTATTAAGGTGACAGGAACAGCAAGAAAAGGTACAGCAGGTGTATGCAGCGTCATCAAGGTGAAGGTCTAGTACTGATGTCTGGTTCTGCTTTCCACCTGAGCAGCTGTCACTGTCCATCCCCTGGGGCCAATATAACTACCTGTTTTCATTTTTGCCTCATTTCCCCCCTCCATCCTGCCAATCAGCTTCCCAAATGTACCTTCAAAACAGTAGCCTGGGGCCTCAACCTCTGTTCAAATAGCTGAGCGGTAGTAATCCCTCTCCAGTCATCGAACGGGCACTGACTCCCACTCCTTGCTCACTACTACTTCTGAACAGCCCCTGTATACACAGAGGGGATGGGAAGCAGTGAACGTGTAGTGTGTTCAAGTGCATGATGACAGAGCATGGACAAGACGCAAACTAAGGACTGCGGGTGCTGTGTACGTATGTAATATATACTTAAGATTTGGGTCCATTAATTTGTATCAGAAAATTCTGGTTCAAATATTCAGGAACAATTCCCAAGGCAAACTCCCCTTTCTAAACACATGGATATCACCGTGTATCACAGACTTGCATTCTGTTTCTTTCAATAAAACCGAGGGGATAAAAACAGCAAACAATTCTGGAAAGCACTTACAGTAGAGGTCCACACTAATTCTCTTTTCCAGTTTCTTCCGGCCACAGGTCACAGTGCACAGGTAAGAATGTTCATTCTCAAAACTCACAGGGCTCAGTGTCAGTGTGGACTTGCTCCCTTCAGTCTTCACCTGCCCACTCAGAGGGCTGTCTATCTGCGTTCTCCAAGAGAAAGATGGGGACTCGCAGCCTGTGACACCACATGTCAACACAACTGAGTCTCCAATCTGAGCAATAACTTGGGGTCCGGGGGAGATCTCAACAATGAATGGTTTCTCTGGAGGAAAAAGAACAAGACAAAGAGAAGATGAGTTTTTTTTCTTCCTTCACCACATTGCAATATATGGTCTTCCTCCCCACCCCCATCTCTTTTCAAGCTAACATCTGTGCCAAGAAGAAATTACTCCTTTTCCACCTTGGGACTGCCCGGAGAGATGTTTTTAAAGAACAAACCCACAAGAGTTCATTGACTCATTCATTTAACAGAATGAATGTGGATAAAAACCTGTCAGGACAGAAGCTGGCATCTTTTCATGACAATAATTCAGTCTCTGCTCAACGGTAGTTTATCAAATCCCTCTAAGAAACAGCTCCAACAACTTAAGAGGTTCCAGTGTGTAAGCATTATGTAAACCAGTTTGCATGTATTAATTATCTCATCTAATCCTCATAACTTAATTCTTCTCTTTCACTTTCTCCTGCTTCTTCTTTTTATTTTCCTCATCCTCTTCTTTCTTCTCCCATCACCCTCCTTGGCCTCTTTCTCCTTGTGGAAATTTAGGCTCAGAAATGCTAATAATTTTATCTAGTTTGCAAGTGGCAAAATTAGGACTTGAAGCCAGATGGGTCTGATTTGTGATCCCAGCTTTTCAGTTGCTTGAACAACTAAATCAAATCATCCTCATGTGGAGATAAAGGAAGATCTAAGAGAGGTTGTGAAAAAAGTTACAGAAATATATCTTCCGATTAGATCCAATACCCATAATGGACCAGAGCTTAGAGTCTCTGGGCCAACAATATAAAGTTATGCCATTGAAAGCACACAGAATCACATTGAAAGTAAAGTCAAAATCTAAACATGAAAATGATACAAAAGTCACCCCTGAAATTTGTCTGATGCAATACAAAAATACTTTCAATTAATTCAGGGGTTGAAAACTGAGATAGGAGAGCAAACTGCTAAGTCTCAAATTATCCAGAGGAGCTCTTTGGCTGCCAAGGCCATCCTTGCTGGACCCACAGGCTGCTTTGGGATGCTTTCTGTCTGGGGAAAAAAGGGAATTTCAAATTTCCACTCCCTGTTCCCTGAAGAAACTGGGAATGATTGGGCAACCCTGAAAGGAACAGATGAGACGTCACAGAAAATCACTAAAATTGTTCCCCCAAATAGCAGACTTGAGGTGGAGGAAAGAAATCTCCACATATAAGAAATGCAAATACATCACATTTTACAGGTTTCTCATCTGTGCCAGGAGAAGTTGTTTTTCTCTTTGGTTTGTCTCACTGTGACATTGTAGAATGTTCCAAAGAAGGCTTTCCTCAAATTATCTCAATGAACCGATATGCTCTTATTGAAGAAGAGAGATCATTTCCAATATGCTAGTGTGGGAATGGGGAACTTGAAAACAGACCCAATTCCTGCCTGTGAAGAGCCCTCAAATCATATTTTCCAATGGCTGCGTGTGTTACCAGGCAAACCCGAGGTCCCTGTGGAGTAATTCTTAAGTAACTGAAAGGTCCTTTCAAAGTTCAATTCTCTCTTCAGTACCTAAGGTTGTTAGTGTCCCATGATGCAAAATTCAAAACAGCCCTCTTGAATCCCAGAATGCATTTCCTTTCCACACTGAACTGAGATCTAGTTTATTATGGGGTGACGTTATCCAGGATGGGTGATTAGTCTCCCATGACTTTATTAGGTTAATACTTTCCTGGTCTCTTGAGAATGGTAAGCTAACACCCATCTGAGTTAATCTACTGATGGTGAGTCTCACTTTTATTGTTTTGACCATCTAAATTTAAACCCTGTGTTTTTGTATTCTAAAATTTTGTGTTGCTCATGTTTACAATTTATGCAATCAGTATTTACTGGGCACCTGTTTTTGTGGTAAACACCCAAATATTAAAACACACATATGCACAATTCCTGACTTTAAGGCACTTGTAAGTTAATGAAAAGACATATTTAAATAGATACATTATTTTGGTTCTTACGAACGTATATTTAAATTATCTGCTTACACGTCTGTCCTTCCTCCCTATATTGTAAACTCTTAAAGGGTAGTCGCCATAACTTTTCATGTCTGCCCCCATAGTGCCAAACATAATTCTTGGATTCTTGGACAAGGGCTCTTGATTAATATGTGTTGAACTAAACAGAAGTACACAAACTTCGATAAGAAGGGTTGAGTGTAGACAAAGGGAGGAATGCCCAGCTTTGCTTAATACAATCTGGAATTGGAAGGCTAACATGAGCTTTGTCTTGAGGGATGGCTAAGGCTTTACCAGGTAAAGGAAGGGCACTCCAGGCAGAAGGAGCAACACAGACAGAGGTACAGGGACACCAACAAAGCTACAAAAGTAGTTTCTGACCAGATCATGGAGAGTTATTTTAAGAAATGCACATTTTAAATTACATGCAATTAGGGTTTGGTTGAAGTCATATATAACGAGCATTTTTTTTTTGTTGTTTAAGGTATATACTCTGATAGCATTGCATAGGATTGATTATCTTGTGGACAGAATGAGAGCAGGATGACCATTTGAAGACAATTAGCTATTTAGTTGAAAAGTCATAGAGTTTTGATTAAAATGTGCCTGTTTTAAAATCATAGTAAATACCCCTAGTGAGCGACTTGACTCTAGGAGAAGTATGAAGGATGCTGAACTCGTGTTTTTATTTACCTCATAAGGTAGTGGTAAAGACTAACAAGACAACATATATAAAGTGGAAAGTAGAATTCCAAGCAAGTATGAGGTATAAGATCTGTAGGAGCCATTATTCATTTCCGTGAGACAACACACTCTCATCTGTAAAATGAGTATAAAACACTTACTCTTTAGTTATTTCTTGAAGATTACAGCTAACATATATAAAGTGCCTGGCATATAGCTGGTGGTCAGTGAATGCTGTTATTTTAAAACATCTTACAAGAGTTTAAGTCAGAGATGATAAAATAAGGCAATGGCAAGGGGGTTGAAAAACTGAGGACAAATCTAAGGATCTTTTTGAGGAAGAAATGACAGGTTTGGTGATATGGAAGGAGAACATGAATTTGGGGATAAGCAGCATATAGTAGCCCAAATACTGGGAATCCAGAGTGGAGATGAGGACAGATGTGGTAACCTGAGAATACTAATATTCAGGGGGTAGAAGGAAAAGAGAAAGCCAGAGGATGAAGCAGGGAAGGAATGGTGAGAGATGGAAAAGAGAAATGCAGAGCCATTTATGCCCTGGGAGGAAAGACTTCTGAGAGGTATGAGTAAGACAAGGTATGAGTGCTAAAGGAAATGACATCACATGGGTCATCAGTAAAACTTAAGGAAGTAATGTAGGGATTGAGTTGTTTCCCTACTGTGCAAACCCCAGTTACAGCACCTTTATCATTCCTTTCTCACAGTCTACTTACCTTGAACAATTAATTCCACCTCTTTCCCATCTTTTCCGACCTGATTGACTCCTTCACACACATAAATTCCAGAATCTTCTATCCTCATGGCAATTAAAGTCAGAGTTGCATTCCCGGAAAGGAGCTGTACATTCCCATTATCTAATTTTTTGCTCCAGAAAATCTGTGGGGCTGGGAGACCCTCACTGGAACATGTCATTGTCACAGAACCACCTTCTTGCAGCTTCGTGGAGGGACTCACAGAGATAACTGTGTTCTTGGGTGAGACTGAAAAGGCAGGACCCAAGATTAGTAACTGCTAGACATCATCTTGATCCAACAAGGATAAGGTATTTCTCTTGCAGGCTGTATTCATATGCTTTCACAAAGTTGACAAACTTACTCTGTTAAATTAATATAAAATCAGTATTGTGGGGTCCTAAAAATCAGTTAATCCAATTTCTGACTAATCTAAGTGAGTTACTTTTCTTTTCTTTTTTTTTTTTTTTAAGATTTCAGTTATTTATTTGACAGACAGGGATCTCTAGTAGGCAGAGAGGCAGGCGAGGGGCGGGGTGGGGGGGTGGGTTGGGGTGGGTTGGGGTAGGCTCCCTGCTGAGCAGAGATCCTGCTCAGGGATCTCTGGGGCTGGATCCCAGGACCCTGAGATCATGACCTGAGTCAAAGGCAGAGGCTTAACCCACTGAGCCACCCAGGTGCCCCAAGAGATACTTTTTTTGATGTTTGGTGTTTTCAGATGGCCATAGAAACTCAGAAATTAAGAAAATTGCTACATTACTTTAGAGTAATGTGGTTCAATCTCCCAGATAAGGTAGAAGTCGTCTTCTACCAAGAGAAGCACCCTTGCCAAGTGCTCATTTAAGTTGGCTTCAGCACTTTTGGTTGAGGGAATTGCTGCCTTACAAAACAGTCCATTTGATTTGGGGACAGCTCTAATCATTAGAACAATTGAACTGAAAACTTCCTCTTTGTAAACAAATTCCACACATTGGCCATAGTTCGGTCCTCTGCTGTTACAGAATAAATCAAATCCCTTCTCCACATGACTGTCTTTCAAATACTTAATGATAGTTCTCTTTTCCAAGTTTTGTATTCTCTAGGAAAAATACCCCTTATCTTGACTATGCTTTTCAAAATATTGATTAAAGGCTTTCCATCTCATTCCGTTTCAGCTAAACATGCTATATAGTTGGCAATACTCCTTTGAAATGTAGTGTCCAAAGCAGAACACAGTGTTTTGGTCTAGAATGGAGTAGAGTATGTCCACTCCCATACAGTTCTGGGACTACAAGCCTGCCTCAAATCTCCCCGCAGTCTCAGGGAATGTGGAGGTAATCAAGCCTCATCCCTACTCTCCCTCCCAGTGCACATGGGTATGCGTGAGCACACGTACATGCAGATGAGCCCATGAGCATGTGCACACACAACACACGCACACAGAGAACAAGTGCTCGCCTTGTGAAATTTCTATAACTTAATATTTCACCGCATATTATAAGAGTTTGCAAAAATAAGAGGTGTTTAAAAACATCTCATTTGAGCCCACTTCCTGCTACCAAGTCAGCTGGTATTATCATTCCCCTTTGATAGATTGGGAAATAAGGAAATTAAGTGACCCAAGTTCACATGGTTAATGGAGCCAGAAGTCTTCTCAACCCAAATGTTGTGCTCTTTTCATTGAATTATGCTGTTGACAAATACTATGTTCTCGATGAATAAAAATGGAGTAAAAACTATAAACAAATGCCTTCCTGGCTTTAGCTAAATTCCCACAGAGACTAGACACTATCACACAAGTACTTACTGTAGACTTGCAGTTTTTTTGTAGTCTCCCTTTCTTTGGGTTCAAAGTCAAATTCATCAATGTTTAATTTCGCTTGGCAAACAAGAGCTTTCCCAATATCCTCATTGGTAGGAATGAAGGTTACCGCCAAACTCTTGGTCTCCAGGGACTTCCTTTCCATAGGCTCTAGGAATTCCTGATTCTTTAAGAGCTTATTGTCCTTCATCAAATTTACCTCCAGCCTGTCAAATGGGTAAACATCAGGGACCATACACGTGACTGTGACTGGCTTTCCAAGTTCTAGGGGGCCACTCAGATGGATCTCTGGGTCCTTAGGGAAAGCTGCAAAGGTCAAACAAATAAATACACATGAGAAGGCTTTCTGTTCATGTAACACAAGGTCTTTTACTGATTCAATGCAATGCAAACCAAGTCTAATGCTTCTGTGGATACAGTCTTAATTCACTGTTCAAATAACCTTTAATAGTTTTGGGTGGGTTCACCAATCAGAGTCAATCATCTTTAAGGGAGTTCTTCAACACTGATCCTACATGTACTAAGGGTTGCATATTAAGAGTAAAAGAAGGGAGAAGAAATTAATGTTTATTAAATACATATATGTGCCTGTCACTGTGCTATTCCTTAAATATAAATAATTTTATTGTAACTCTAAGACATAGCACATTTCACAGATATGAAAACATAGAATTAGCACATTTGCATAACTTGCCAAAGTCACACAGCTAATAAATGGCAAGTCCGGGATTTCACTCAGGATTTCTATTATTTTGTACTGCCACTGAAGATTTACATTATATCACATTCTCTAATCTTAGGGCGAGATACATCCACTTTACAGATAAGGAAACTGAAGCTCAGAATATCATTGCATGGGTACACCTGCGCAATCTACAAATTCTGGAAAGGAGATTTGACTCCCACAATGCCTGACTCAGCATCTGAACTAGCACTCCACTTGAACCTTCCAGTGCCAAAGGAACAGGGAACGTTCGATCTAAGTCAGCCATTGCTTCCTTTGCAAGGGTTACCTTTTCACTACAAACTGTCAAGATGGTAACATATTGGCTGGACTCAGGACTCTGCACAATAAGAACACAAAGGTCCCAGCTCTAAAGAATATTACAATCAAATGTGGAAGAGAGACGGGCTCGTTAAACGTAACGAGAGACAGATATTCTTAAAGAAAAAACGCAGGAAAGATAATTAAAGCCAGAAGGGTCTTTATTTCTCTTTTTTTTAAGTCTTCAACTGCTTGATACATGAAAGCAAAGGCAAAGGAAATGGAAATGCTTTGCTACGTGAAACAAAAAACAAACAAACAGTATTTTTAATTTTTCCACCAATAATTTCAACCTCTCATATTCTGTAAAAAATGTGCCTATAATCTGCGTAGTTTGCTGTCAGGTAATATGAGAACTTGCTACTTTTCCCTGTATTTACATAAGGGGACTTTCAAGGAGCTCAGGGGGCTGCACAGAAGAACTATGCACATACAACCGGCGTAATTGAAAGCAGCGGGCCAGGCACGGTTTCTCGGGATGCATTAACAGCACATGGGGCTTATTGGAGAATCAATTACGGATGCCGGGCAAAGCTGAGCTCCCCCATAGCAGATGGGAACCAAAATAATTATAAGATAATCAAATGGGGTCTTCATGAAGAGATGGTCATAAAGGATTTCAGGGTTTATTTCATTTTGTTTTGTTTTTCTGAAAGAGTAGTCATCAGTAACCAAAGGCAAGATTTTTATTTCAGGTGATTCTTTACTCCTCTTGCTAACGTTATATGCTGGGTCAAGAATGCATGCATTTTGGTAGAATGGCAAACTAGGGATGTTCATGAACATTCATGAGGCAAATAAAATTATTACACCCATAACCATGAGGAAGAGTGGTTGAGCATTAAGGCTTAATGGCACCAAAACCAAAAACAACCCTCCTAAATTTATCTGTACCAAAGTCAATGAGTGGAATGTTTGTAGATACTTTCCTTCTGTCTAAGGGAAAACTCTTCAACAGAAGCCTATTGCTCAATTGTAGATCTCCTACTTAGGCTGTTTATACGAAATTGCATAAGAATAAGTAAGTGGAAAATCCCCAAAGAATGGAAGTCATAAAATATTTAGACATATGACAAAGTAAACATGTAAGGATATAATTAAATAGAAATTTTTGGAAAAGAAGATTAAGAAACTTCAGAGATCTTCATTTTATGGCCAAGAAAAGAAAAGCCTTGAGAGGTTGAGTCTTACCTATGGTCACTATGTTTGTGGCAGAGTTAGAAACAAAGGCAAAGTTTGTATTCCTTTTCTAATGCTAGTGGTCTTAACTTTCCCGGAGCAGTATGTCCTCTAGTCAAGAAGCTGGACATGAATAGCCTTTAATTTTTTTTTTCTTTTAAAAATATCCTTTCTAAAAAAACTTACTTTAAAAGCAAAATTAAGAGGAAAATCAAAGATCCTCCAAAGTACTCACAATAGATCTCCACCTGAATTCCTTTTTCCAGTTTCTTAGATCCACAAGTTGCTGTGCACACGTAAGCATGTTCATTGTTGAAACTAACAGGATCCATGGTCAACGTGGAGTTGTTCCCCTCATTTCTCACCTTCCCATTCAGCGGACTGTCTATCTGGGTTCTCCAGGAGAAAGATGGGGGCTCACAGCCCGTTGTACGGCAAGTCAGTGAAATGACATCACCGATCTGAGCAATAACTCTGTGTTCAGGGAAGATTTCCATTTTAAAAGCTTGAGCTGTGAGGACAAAAAGAGAAAAGTGAACTTTGTTTAGTATTCCACTCCCTTTGCTCTGTTCTAGTATAATGTCCAGAATACAGTCTGGCTGATCTCTTTCCTAAATTTTGAACTAACTACAAGGCGGCCAAAAAACATAGGCGTCGCTGCCAAAGGTGTTGGAATCATGGAGAACTCTCAGTCCTGACCTTGATGCCCGTTTATGAAAGTTGTTTTGATATTTGCTAAGTTTAAGCTCATTATCAAGTACAGGAAACTGAAGCGATAGACCTCAGTAGAGATAGAATCCAATTATTTATTTGACACTGGAAAAAGGTATCCGAAAAACATTCTTTATAGCTCCAACTATGATAATACCATGGTACAGAGCCATGTTCCCTAGCATATTACATGTTACAGTAAATGGTTTTCCCACTTCTTAAAAATCCTAGTGCCTTTCTTCACTCCCATTGCACAACTGACTGAAGCCAAAATCAGAGCTGAAATGGAATGTGAGCATTTGGAACAGATCAAAGAAAAGAACTTACAAACAGAAAACACCATCCAAAGAACATTTGAGGCTCCAAAGATCACGACCATCTTCCCAGGCATTTTTCGTTTCTGCTGTGATGAGAACATAGGGGTCCCCAAACCCTTCTTTCCGTCCCACCTGAAAGTGTCCTGAAAGAGCTTTTAGCCCCTAAAGCCAGGGAGGCTCAGTGAGGAGTGAAATGGAAAGTCTGCTCTTTATAAAGGGTCTTGTTGCAGAGGCCTGGAGGCGGAGGGAAATCCCTTCAAGGGGAAACCCGGAGCAGAGCCAGAAAAAAAGTTTCACTGACACTCAGCCAAGCCCAGGATTAACCCCTTCATTTGCTCTCATTTCGGTAACTACTCCCTCTCTCTGCCCTGGAAACACGAAACACTTCCAAGGTGATAAAATTAAAGGTTTTTTTTAAAGGGATATCTTTGCAAGAAAAAATACAAGGGAACTCTCATTTCAGAATAATGCTCATTTCAGAATAAAAAGAGAGAGGAGGAGAGAGAGACAAAAAGGGAACAGAGAGAGAGAGAGATGGTGGGGTGGGGGAAGAGAGAGAGAGAGAGAAAGGGAGGGAGGAGAGAAAGAACAGTAAATTATACTCTGGATTTTGAAGCGGCTAAATAACCACTATGTCATAAAAACTGATTATTCTCCATTAAGTCATATTTGCAAATTTTTAACTTGGGTCTAATTTTTCACTTACAAGAGTAAGGAAAAGGCCTTATCTTTTGATGAGTTATTTTTTAAAAGGGAGACCACATAACCTCTTAATTTTATTCTCTCTAGTCATAAATTTTTTTTTAAGATTTTATTTTTTTATTTGACAGACAGAGATCACAAGTTGGCAAGAGAGGCAGGCAGAGAGAGAGGGGGAAGCAGGCTCCCTGCTGAGCAGAGAGCCCGATGCAGGGCTCGATCCCAGGACCCTGGGATCATGACCTGAGCTGAAGGCAGAGGCTTTAACCCACTGAGCCACCCAGGCGCCCCCTCTAGTCATAAAAATATTAATAAAATTAATTCCTTTGACAACAAACATCAACTTTCTGAAATGATTTCTGGAGTGGAAAATAAAGGAACAGTACTAAAACAAGAGAAATAATTTTTCCCTTTTGTTTCAGAAAAGTTACCAATCCTTTGGTTCAGCTACTTCAACAAGAACTGAAAGTCTTTCACAGACTTAAATGCAAATGTATGGAATTCATCTGAAGTGGTGACTCTCTTGGACTGGACCACAGACATAGTCAAAACATGAAAAATAATTCGATTTCGTTATATGGGATAATTTGGTTTTGTTATATATATTGGTTATAATATTAATATATAATATTGATAAATAATTTGGTTTTGTTATATATATATATTGGTTATCTTCACCAATCTGATGCTCTTCTGACCCCACCCCACCCCATCCCTGCCCAGTGAAATTATTTTTGTAAAGCTGTTTTAAAAATGATTGTTTGAGTCTTGCACACACATAGCTCAAGTCTTCGCAAAATGCTTGCTAATCAAAAAGAAACCGGAATGGAATAGCCACTTCCTTGTATTACACACGTGCTGGTTTACCTCCTCCTTTGGATCATCATCAGTTCCCTAAATGACTGGGACAATAGTTCTCATACATCCTTGTATCTACCTCTGCCTTTCTGGTGTCTAATCCATGCTTTTACACTTAGTAGATACAACAAAAGTAAGGTAATAAATACTGTAAATTAAAATTTGGGAAGGAGAATTTCAAGATGCTAGCAATCATATGTAAATACTGCATGAGAAAAAATTGAATTCTACCAGAAAATACCTGAGCTCATTGACTCATGGTGGGGGTGGTAACAAGCTATGTAACGAAGGCCACAACTAAGGTTTGGAAACTGCACCTGTCCCTGCATGGCTGGAGAGGCTTCCGGACATCCTTCTGGATACTGATGAGGATAGACTCACTAATGGACAAGGAAAGAAAAAGAAGTGGGAGAAGCGATTCCGAGTGGCTGCAGGCAAAAGTGGCTGGTAAACTAGTAACCTAGTGGTCCTTCACAAAGCAGTCATCATGGAAGGTGATCCAAACCATTTATGTTGACTGCTTAACTTTGGGAAGAAATCTTGCAAGGATTAGGATATTTAATGCATTTCTCTGAGGTACAAAAACAAGAGACTGATAGGATCTAATGGGATCCCAAAGATCAAGTTATGGCAAATAACTTCAGTTCTGAGTTTGGATATGATTCCAAGTTTTGAATATTGAAGAAATATCCGATCTGTTAAATTGGTTCATAGTGCTTTCAGCAAGATATTTGAAGTCCCTCATTATATCTTTGAGTTGCACACCAGCTGAGGTCCCATCTGCTTCTTCCAGATTGAATTGATTGCACTCTTTTTTTTTTTGAGGATCTTATTTATTTATTTGACAGGATCTTATTTATTTATTTGACAGAGAACACAAGCAAGGGGATATGGAGATATGGAGATATGGAGAGATATGGAGAAGCAGGCTTCTATGTGGGGCTCAGTCCCAGGACCCTGGGATCATGACCTGAGTTGAAGGCAGATAAAGCATTAAGTTTTGTGGAAGGAATGAATGAATAGAGTTGTAAGTGTAAGTACAATGGATTGGGACTACTCTGCTTAGAAAGGGTGTTACTGTGTTTTGTCTTTAAAATTTGTTCAGTTCAACATTTTTATCAGTAGCATAGAAGACATGATTATCTAATTTATTCATAATAAAAGACTGTTAAAGATAGTTAACCTTAGAAATGACAGAATCAAGATAAAGAAAATCTCAAAGGATGATGAAGTGAAATTTAATAGGAATGCATTAAAAATCTAGTATTTAAATGTGAAACATAAAATTCTTGAGTGCAGGGTAGTGGAGAGTTGATTGACCACGGTCCGTAGGAAGACAGATTTCAGTGATCCATAAAGCGAACATGAGCCAACATTGCCACGAGAAATGAAAATAGATGCAGTAAACTCAATCTATACTCAGAGTATAGATCACCTGAGGCCATCCAGGACCATGCTGGGAACAAAGGTGTCTGATTCAGTCATTTCTTATGACTGAGACAAAAGTAGAGAGTGTTCAGAGGAAAGTGATGAGGATGGTAGACAGCTCCAAAATCCTTGATTCGGCAGCTGTTAAAGGATGAGTATGTTTTGTTTAGATAAGAGAAAACTGTAAGTTATGTAATAACCAAATGACTGACATGCAGAGGAAGGAATACGCTTGTTACTCTGTGTTATACCAAGAGCTAAAGGTAGCACACACTGGTATGTGGTTACTAGATAATTAATTGTGGGAGGGCCAGGAATATGTGTATCCTTTTACCGGGAGAGCTTCAGCCCTGAACATAGTGACCAGTAGAGAGTAGGGGCTCAGTAAATCAATATCTAATGGATAAATAACTAAATATGAAAGAGAACTTAATTCACAGCCTGATAGTCCTGAATTCAAATGCAGATCCTCTGCTCAGGAATTGTAAATCCTTGCACAAGTGTAGCTAGCGTCTCTGCACTTGTTTATACATACTCGGATGGGTAAGAGTCCCAGCTGAAGTGATTCACGTGATGTTTATGACTATCGAATCAAATATGTAAAATATTAAATTTCACCTCATCATCCTTTGAGATTTTCTTTATCGGATCAAGTATGTCATGCTTGGCATGGGGCTAATCCTCATGATCCTAGGATGGCTGCTCTATCTCCAAACATTACATCTGTATCTCAAGCAGGAAAATTAGAGAAAAATGAAGGACAAGAGGACAAAGCCAGTGGAGTTTATCCCCTTCTAAAAGAGCTTTCAATAAATTCCAGGGAGTGACTTCCTCTTACAGCTCATTGAAAAGGTGGGAGACTGAATATTTTAACTGAATACATTGTTGCTCCCAAATAAATAAGGATGTTGTTTATTTTAAAAAAAGGGAAGAATGGATGATGGTTAGGTGACTAGCAGTATTGGTCACAATTTCCTACTTCAGTTCAAGTTACAAGTGTTTATTGAGGAACTATTGCACGGACACTGTGCCAGCCCTGGGAATATACAAATGAAGACAAGGACTCAGTTCCTGTATTATTAGAATGAAGAACTGCATAGTATCTGCAAAGAACTTTCACATAGTTCAACTTGTGACTCAGAAGAGGAGCCATTTATTTACCTCTTGTCTGTAGTTAGGGAATAAATTGTATCTTAACAAACAAACAGAAGTTTGAAGTTTTCTGGAAAACAAGCTACTGGAAGAATCATTGGTTCAAAGCCTAATTCACCGTGGATTTATTGTGGCATTCTGGAATTGTGAGAAAAATATTACTCATGATTGGGAGTAGAAAAATGCATATTTAATACTACATATGTACCTGATATGAGTGACTTAGGAAATTTTTAATATAGCACTGAATTATTACATAAAATAATAACAGAAAAAAGATTGCTATTATAGAAATTATTTCTCTTTTCCCTTTTTGTAAATTTATTTAGCAGAATTCAGAATGTTAATCCTTTATGCTTTGACTATTGCATGTTTTCAAGCATTTCATCTGGACAAAAGTGCCTTTGTGTTTTCCATTTCTCCTGTTGGGATGACCCTCCTCTATTCTCTACTAATCCCCATCTCTGGCCTTTCATACCTGGCCTTGAAATTGTTCCCGTACTTACTATTTCCAGCATGGGCTTTGCATTCCCAACAAATTTTAACACTTAGGGTGTAGAAGTCTTGCCTTTTTACGTATTACCTGGTCTGATGCTCTGACAGCCCCCAAATGTCTGTGATGAGAAAAGAAATTAAAAAGTGCACGCCTTCTGGGCTGCTGGGTGTTATCCTATCCATAGATAATTAATTGCCGAGGCAATAATCAGGACAATTCATTCAGTTATTAGTAACACTTCCCATTTATGTAACTCTTTCCCTGAAGAGTTTTCCAGAGTGTTCTGAGATTATTTCTTTGAGCCTCCCAGCAACCCTAGGAGAGGAGTGATGTGACTCTTTTTGTCTTCATGGCGTTGCTCAGAAAATTGAGCCTCAAAGAAGTTTGATGGAGCAAGACTGCCCAGACAGAGGATGGGGTCTTAAGCTCACCCCCTTCACCGTCCGTTCCCTACACCCCTACACCCAGGCGCCTCCGTCTCCGTGTTGGTTGAAAGACATACCTTCCCCTTGATGTTGTCATTTAGAGGACCCAGAAGCTTCCCAGTCTAACTCCAGTTTGACACAATGAATATGACACGTGATCCAGGAGACTGTGCCCACTTCTCCTCAAGCTGATGAGTGTAAGCTTCTCAATACCGCTTTCTGGGCCATTTCTGAAGTTTAAACACACCTTCAGTGGCAAGTGTACAAGAAGGAGAGGAATGAGCAGAGAGTATGGGCGCACCTTGTCTGGATTCTTCCCTGGGGGCCCAAGGTCTAACTCCAGAAAAGGAATTCTCTTTGTCTCTTGTTAGAGCTTAGGAAAAAAAAATAATAATAATGGAACCCTGAGCATCAAAACACACTTTCCACCCAGGTTCTTATAGCTGTCTCCTGTTAGCCCTAAGGGAGATTTTCTTGGCAGCCAGACTGTGAGACCAGCCCACCATACCTTCTGGCCCCAAAAGAATCCAACTCCATTCTTCACTCGCAACATGGGCCACACTAAGAAAAGAGGAGATGAAAATATTCAGGGTTCCTCTCATTCCAGAATGATTACGAAACATCTATTTACACTGTGAGAGGAGACTTGGAGAGGACATTTTATGAGACTGGGGTAAATAGGGACAAACAAATACACAGAAAAGATAAAAGAGACAAATACCACAAGAGAAAATCACTTTAAACCAAAATGTGTTTGGTCTATTAATTAAACATTTAATTTGGGAATGATCTCACAATTTACAATGATCAGAGTTTTGTATGGAAAAGAAGGAAAGACTTTTCTTCCATTTAACGAAAGCTCAGAAAACTTTCTCCCAAAGCATAACACTTTGGAAATCTCCCTTTAAAATATTTTAAATTTCTGTGCTAAATTAAAGTCTCAGTCTTCATAAACAATGCGTAAGATTTTCTTTTGGAACCCAGTGCCATTTCAAGAACTGTAGCTCAGCCCTGCACTGTTAAACTGCTTAGACACATCTTGACATTTACAGGGTACCATGAAGAGAAAAGTAGCCAGGAGCAGAGACACCTGGATTCTTGCTTCTCTTCTATAAATAAAAGGGTAATCTAAGATAAGAGTCTTAACTTTTAAGGTCCAAGTTTTTTCACCTGCGAAGAAGAATGGGGCAGGATAGGTGGTCTCAAAGTTCTTCCCTTTCATCAGTATGATTTCTGGGCTAAAAATTACCTACTAAAGAACTGTAGACAAATTGGCCAAATATCACCTGGTCAGTTACTACGACTCTAAGCAGAACCAACACTGACCCTCTTGCAAGGCACGTTCTCTTTGCAGAAACTTCATGGAAACCCTACTTGATGGCTTTAGATCATTGCTGTTGCTTTTTATGCTTTGGGTAGACCTTCTGCTGTTGGCTGAGGCTCTGGGCTCCAGGATTTACTCATTCCCCAATGTTTGTGTTTGCACCCTAGACATGGACGTGTCTATTTCCCCTCCACAGCCAAGGTTGGTGACAAAATGAGTATTTTTTTTCTGTTCTATGTGCCAAGCGCCGTTCCAGGTACTCAGGAATACAACGGTGACAAAGCAAACAATATCCCTACTCTCACGGAGTTTCTATTATAGAGTAATGAGACAAAGAAATTATCAGCAGCGAAGCAAAGTAAACACCAGGTAGAAGCACAAAGTGTTTGAACAAGAGGATAATGAATTTCTTTCAGAAGCTTCTCTTCTCCTTTCCCCTTTCTTCAGTATGAGTGTGTGCGTGTGTGTGAATGTGTGTACTTGTATGTGTGTGTGTTTAGACATTTAAAGTGTTGTTAGTGGCCTGAGATATGGAAAGTGGCATGAAATAAATATCTTAAGAAGACACACCTAAATAAATATCTTAAGAAGTCACTGGTTTTGCCCCAGTCAGTTTTAGCTAGAGCAGTGCAGGTTCTACATGGTATAATGCTGGATACCAAAGTTGGGATTTTCCCAGCCAAGGACAATGGCACAAAAGAGAGGCACAGGAGGTGAGGGTGAGTCTGGAACATCCTATCTAGGAACAATAAGACAGAGACAAAGAACTGCTACCTTGGGATTGTAGTAATAAATTAGAAAAAAACAAGGAGGTAGTGAGTGACCAGAAAATGGACCTAGTTTCTGAATTCCTTCATTTTCTGGGTGAAAATCTTGATACTAGGATTTCAATTAAATCTTGATATTAGGATTTGAATTAGAAATATTAGGAGTTTGAACACTACATCAAAAACTAATGTTGTACCATATGTTGGCTAACTGAACATAATAAGAAGAATAAATATCAGGAGTGATGACAAGTTCTAGAAAATGACTACACGAGGGAATAGTGAAGGTTGGGTAGAGGCAGTGATTATTACAAACCAGAAAATCAAGGAATTCAGAGACCAGGTCCATGAAGATATTCAAATTCTTAAGAATAAAGATAGGAGTGGAGAAGAAGTGATGGAAGCAACCATCAAAATCACTAATGAATGAAGCAGGATCGGGTGTATCAGGAGGATAAAGAAGACAGGTTTTGGACAGTAGCAGAGCGGAGCTATGTTTTGGAATTGGCAATGAGAAGAAGGAGGACCCCTAAACTAACGTGCAGGCTCAGTGGCATGTGGGGTCACTATCCATTGGAAATGGATACTAGGAAATCAGTAGGTTTCTCCGAAGTCCTGTAAAAGAATCATTAATATTTGCTGACTCTGCTCCAAAGAGAGATGTCTGTAAAAACTTCTGAGGGTATGTATAAGTACTGATGATAATACAGCATGTCCTGGCCTGCTAAAATGCCCCATTAATCTCATCATCTCTTCCAATTCAAATATCACATGTTCAAAAGAGTAACTGAATTGTTGAAAGATGTTATAAAGACATGTCACATTTGTAAAGTACTTTATAATTTCTAAAATTCTTTTTTAAAAATATTTTATTTATTTGAATGAGAAAAATAAAGAACACAAGGAGGGGAGAGGAGCAGAGGGATAAGCAGATTCCCCGTTGAGCAGGGAGCCCAATGCCAGGTTCAATCCCAGGACCCTGGGATCATGACCTGAGCTGACATCAGCCACTCAACCGAGCCATCCAAGTGCTCCTATAATTTCTGAAATTCTTTAATATGCTATATCTCACATGAGCTTCCTAACAATTCTAAGTACACAGGGCGAGTTTATTTATTTATTTATTTATTTATTTTTCCCATTAGATCTAGAAGGAAACTGAGGGTCAGAGAGATTAGCTGATCTGCTTGAAATCACACAGCTAGGTAATAGGAAAGTCAGGGCTCGAAGTTAAGTTTCCTTATTCTATGGTGTTCTTTTTGCTCTAACACATTGCCTAGTTTCAAAACAGTCTCAATTCAGTTCAACCCCAGCCCTTTTTTGGTCTTCCTATCTAGTAGTTGTCCAGGAAATCTTGTAAATAACTTGGGCATCACCTTTTCCTGGGATTGATATTGTCAGATGCAAACTATTTTTTGCCATTTTTTCTTTTGATTTCACAAAACTTTCCATTCCCTAGTCACACTTACAATTCACAGCCCTGTTAAGCAAATGTATCTGCAAAAAGTAATTTGAAGTAAATCAGCTGAATTCAAAAATTCCCTACTTTCGATCTCTCTCTATTATTTTTGGCTCAGGGCACAAGCTGTGGAAATTCCAAGACTTCCATATAAAAAAATTAGAAAAGCTTGCTTGTGATTTGCCACAATATAACTAAAATGGGACTTGAGGAGAATATCCTGTTTTTGAAGACTTTGTGCCAGGATAAATAGGGTAAATACTAAGTGATTAGAATGTTTAAAAGGGAAATTATAACACAAATATTGCATTGTCCTTATGGAGATTAAAACACTTTCTAAAAATTCCCAAGGCAGTCTTTCAGGAATTCCCAAAGGGAAAATTAATGAATCCCAAAGGGAATAAATACATAATTGAGGAGAAACGCTGGATATAAAAATAAAAGTAGACAGCTTGGACCTAAAAGATTTCCCATCAGGAGGATTTGGGCACCTAAGGTCAGTGGACTCCAATATTTCCTCCATTCCAGGGCTGAGGCCCTGTTTGTGTCAGACGACAGGAATCTTCAGAAGCCAACAGGCACTGGGCAGCCTGACATTTTCCATGACTTTCAGGATTCTGCAGGAGAAATGATTCAGGTAGAAATTTTATTTTCCTCTCAGGGCTTTTCTTATGTTTTTTTCAAGGAACTGCTACAACACCCCCCTCCTTTTTTTTTTTTTTTTTTTTTTTTTTGAATTAGCAAACTGTACAGAATTCAGAAGTAATTGTGCCGTGTAACTCATCGTCAAGGCAATGAGTCCAGAAAGACCACTGAGACAGTCTATTGGATGAAAGTTCCAAGACTATAAATGACATGTATATGCTGGAAGAGATCTGCAAATGATCTAAACCTGTGGTTCTCAACTGAAGAGTGGTGAGCAGGTGCGAGTGCTAACACCAGTAATTAATCATTCATAATAATGTGTTGCCATTTGGAAATGATTTATTCTTAAAAAATAGATTAGATTGCAGGTGATTCCCATGACAAACACATCCTGCTTCCCCATTTGCATTCTGAAGTGCTTTCCTGATTAGGAGTAAGGAGGTGGGATCACAGCCAGCTTGCCTTGGATTGCTCCTAACTCTTGGTCTATCTCAGCTACGACAGGGTGAGTAAAATAACCAACATGGTGCTAATTATTCTAGTTGTTGCAATTAGGGGAAAAAAGTGTTTGCAATCATTTTTGTTTTGCATCCCTGTGAAGTATTAATGGGTTTCACCCTTACCTGGGTCTGTAAATGTGAACATCATCCATCCTAAACTATGGTGAGAAAAATTCCAGTTCTTTTGATCAAACCCAACACCATCAGATGTAATGCAGGATTCAGGGACTGCCAGAATCATGGTGAGTAGCTGCAGAGCTGGGGCTGGAACTCAGATCCTGAGAGACCTCTCTTTCCACCAACTGCTGATGACATCAGAACATCTGCCTTTAGTGTCACACATGGAAAATAAAATAATTTTTAGTCGTTCCATTAAATGTCAACAGGAAAAAGGAATGCATGACCATTTTTTTAAAAGATTTAATTAATTAATTAATTAAGTTAGTTAGTTAGTTGAGGGAGAGAAAGGGAAAGCCCCTGAGCAATTCGGGGGAGGAGCAGAGGGTGAGAATCCCCAAGCAGACTCTCGTTGAGCACAGAACTCCAAGCCAGTTTGATCCCACAATCCAAGAGATCATAACCCGAGCAGAAACCAAGAGTCCGATACCTAACCCACCAAGCCACCGAAGTGCAACAAAATGCATGACCATTTTGAGAGAAAGGACGTAAAAATAATCTTTAAGGATCAGACATGCAAAAGAATAAAACAGGTAATAATAAACTTACATAATGTAACTTGATTTCTTGGGGAAAGGAAAGTAACATCTAAAATATTTCAAAAATTAGTATTTAGCAGCCACAAGACATCCTTTCTCTGTTGCACTTAATACATTTATTATCCTATTTATTTCCACATTATCTCTGGGAGATAGGCCCATTTTACAAACTGTGTAAACAGCAAAGAAAGTGTGTCATGGTTTTCCAGTATTATACAGTTGGAGGCAGTATAGAACAGAAAACTAATTCCACCATGTCTTTTTTGAGCAACCTCAGGTGAGTTACTTTGCCTCTCTAGGTCTTGGTTTCCCCATCTATAAAATGGGGATAAAAAGTATTACCTACCCAACGGGATTATCTCAAGGGTTGCATGAGCTATTACAGGTAGAATGAATAACACATTTCATGGTAAACAGAAAATATAAATATCGGATTTCCAGAAAGAAAAGGAGATCATATCTGAACTCTGATTATCTTTCTCTGTTGGATTCTGCTGAAAACGGATGATGCACCATTCAAAAAACATCAGATCTTTTTATTATCTTAGACCAATTATGTGAACCAGACTGTCTACAGTTTGGGTCATAAAGAGAGGAAGAATAGAGAAATTGAGTGGCTATATGTGTTTGTCCCACTCTCCATTTTCTGTGTTGCTGGGATGTGTATGTGTGTGTGTGGTGATTATTTTTGGAAAACAGAATTTTCTGGAATCCAGAACAAAAGGTTGAGGCATCATCTCAAAGCTACCCATCACATACTACAACCTGGGTATGAGGTTGACATGGAGAGAGATTCAGATCAATGCCTCAATGCTGGGCAAATGGTGTTCTAGAACAGTGGTTCTTCAAGTATGGTCCCTGACCAGCAACATCAACTTCACCTGGGTGGACACTTGTTAGAAATACAAATTTTCAGACCCCACCCCAAATCCACTGAATTAGTGACAATGCAGGGCAGAGGGGAAAGGCAATCTGTGTGATTCTGATGCTCTAAAGTATAAAAACCACTACTCTCCAAAGAGACTATCCCAAGGAGATCTCTTTTTCTGCTTAGGCTATCCAATAAAGGGGACCAGAAACACATAGCTGTGCCAACTGCTTGTTAGCGTAGAGCCTCCATATGTGTTAATAGTTTTGGAGAAGATTAACCACAGAAAAATGTGTTAAGATGAAAGGAAAGAGTACTTTGTGTTCTTGATCCAAAAAATTCAAAAATGAAGGAAAAAAGAGCCACAATATTCTAAGTTCCTGTTGTAGTTTGCTTTTCCTGTAGGTTTAGTAGTTTAATAACTTATGAACTAGACAAAATCTTGACATTTCTCTAATCCAACTAAAGCCTCAAAGAGCCATCATGTTACCAAATAAGGCTGTTTGCACCAGAGAGCACAATTAATACCCAGGCCTCTGGCCTAAAATTAGCGGGTTTCCCAATGGATTAATATACTGTGCTACTTTTTGAAAAACAAAAATGTCACGGCAACTGAAGGAACATAAAAGAATTTTTCTTCAAAAATTCTCATCTGGGCAATCACTTAACCGAATTTCCTAATGCCTGTCTTACAGACAAAAGACATTTGCTCAAGTGATCGATGGCACCATTATGTCTATAAGGGGCTGATTGTCCAAGTAGTCATGGAAAAAGTTGTCCTGAATGTTATGAGGTTAGGTGGTGAGTAGATGGGTCAAAAATGGTGGGGGAGGGGGACGAGAATCTCCTAGGTAAAGGCTTACAGTGTTTAAAACTTCCCACTCCCCAAACATGTACCTGCATCCCAGGAGACTCTAAGAGGAGTCTCATTCTCCCTTCCCCCAAGTTGAGCCTTGGTCATTGCTCTTGATGGAGTAAGTTTCCACTGTGAATTATAGAATGCATTCTCCCTTGTAAGAGGCCACTGATTTAGCATCAAAGTTCAAAGCCCCTGTAAAAGATAGAAATGTCTGTGTAAGAATGTCTGGAATGACTGTATCAGGCTTTCTTGACTGAGAACTTCACATTGATAAGAGAGGTACTGCAGTGTGGTCATTGGAGCTGCCATGTGACCGTAACAGAAGAATGTGGGGGCATTGGGTGAAACAACATTAAAAACAAACAAAATGAGGTGCCTCGTTAGCGCAGTAGGTAGTGAGTCAGTCTCATAAAAACAAACAAAATGATATATACATAATTGAGTGAATTACAAAATACAGTTGCCCTAACACTCTGATTATCATTAAGTATTTATGAATTAATCTTGAGGAATCAATTGTAAGTTGGCTTTGCCCTATTTCTTTTCCCAGCAGATTTAAAACCAGTCTCTCTTTCACCAAGCCCATGATGTCAAGCTTTCCATGTGTTTCACATACAAAGGATACTAATTCAATGCTTCACTGTTCTTTTTAGCCTTAGCAGATCTTGAAAAGTCAGCCATCTTATTAGAAATTCACCTCTAAGACCTGTGCCAGCCAGTTGTATGCATTTGATCGTCCCTGATTTTAATACTATTTCCAGTACACCAGAAAACAATTAAATGAGATCACTAAGCATTGCTGTTGGCCAACAGGAAATTCGTATATCCTACATCACTAACATAGCTCTGTGAGCTGCTAGTTACATTATAGTCACAAAGGAGAGAGTGGTTAGGCAGCTCACAGGAAATATAACACAATGATTCTAACCCACTCTTTAGTGTGAGGATGGGAGAAGTTTGTGGACGGAATGTGATGTGGTGCAAAGAACAGAGAAAATCCCTATAGTCAGAAGAGTAAGTTCTGCTCTTACTAGTGACTGTGGCATCTCCCTTAATGTCTGCTCACCTCATTTACTTACCAACCTCATTTGCAAGAAAAAGTGGCACCTCCTCAAAAAAACCAGGAGTGTTTCAAATATACTCTAACCTTAACATAAACAATTCTACTGCTGGAAGAGAATTATAAAGTCCAAAGAGATTCTCACACAAGGTCCTTAAGGGTCATTTACATGGATATGGACTTCAGCAACCTCTGGGGTGACCTAACCAGAGGAAATCCGGATGCACATACCTGGGAGAGGCCATAGGGAAAATTATTTATTGTTAAGAAAATTTATCATAGAGAAAATGTACACATTGTGTGGTGGTTAGAATCAAAGCACTACCTGTATACGAAGTGACATGAGTGAATCTAAAGTATATGGTCCTGAGTATAAGAAAATTTTTTTTTTAAAGATTTTATTTATTTATTTGACAGAGATCACAAGTAGGCAGAGTCAGGCAGAGAGAGAGAGGAGGAAGCAGGCTCCCTGCTGAGCTGAGAGCCCGATGCGGGGCTCGATCCCAGGACCCTGAGATCATGACCTGAGCCGAAGGCAGAGGCTTTAACCCACTGAGCCACCCAGGCGCCCCGAAAATTTTTAAATAGAAATATAAAACAAGATGTTATTTTTGTAAATTAAATATACAAAAAAATACCCATTCTGCAAGAACATGTGGGGAAAACATAGACACATCTAATATATCAGAATGGCTACCTGTGGGAAGGTGGAATAGGAATGAGGCATAGAAATAAAATGGAACAAGTTTTTAAACAAAAGAGGAATCTTACTTAGCCCAGTGATGATCATATGCCATAAATGGAGGAAATCATTAATTCAATCTTTTGCATCTGCTATCCAGGAAAAGAAAAACAATTATTACACAAAGGATGTTTGTTGAGGTAAGTGCTACCCTCTTGCTCCAAACTCTTTTTTTTTTTTAGTTAACATATAATGTATAATTTGTTTCAGGTCTGCTTCAAACTCTCTATCTCTTTCTTTCAACTCCTCCTTGAGGAATCTCCTTTCCCCTGATCCTCATTCATCAACAAGAGCAATTCTGCCATTAGAGAACTAATATGAATAACTCTTTCATATTGTTTTTTGTATCCCATTGTCTTATTCACCTGAATACAATTATACTCCTAGATAGAAAGAAATGCTCGAATAAAAGGCCCGTCCCTTTACAGTGGATTTAAGGCCAAGATGAATGAGTGAACTCTTCGGGACCATAGAGAGTACTTCATGGAAGGCAGGTCACAGACATCAAAGGTCTTCAGAGATCTGTGTGTGTTGACTGAAAATTTGAATCGCATCTCATATGATTAACAAAAGAATCTCATAAGTGACAGATTATTTTTTCTCTCTCTCTTTGAAAGTTGGGTCAGAGTCGACGTTTTCACGTCAAGGTGGTCCCCCATCATTCCTCCCCAGCACACACATGGGTCATTCCGTGAATATGTCCACTTTAATGTACTAATTGTCTTTGAGAATTTTGAAGTAGAGCAATAAAGTTATCCCCAGGATTTGGGGATAACAAATAAAAGACTGATTAAGATCCAACACAGCTTGCTGGATGCATTGTCCAGATCGCTGTCCTGTGAGATCTTCTCCCCACAGTATGTCACACTGCCTAGGCGTCTGGATTCCCCCTACCAAGGACGTGAAGGGGTTACAGCAAGAGGCTCTCTTTTATGTATTAACAAAAGGGCAGGTGTTTGTAGGTGTACTGCGGAGGAGGCTTCTGACGTTTCTTATTCTGTGGATTATGTTTAACTTGTCATCTTTCTTTTGTGTTTCTTATATTCCCCCTTTAACATTTTCACCTTGTTTTCCTGACTCCTCTGTTCCACAAGATGTTGAGGGTCATCAAGCTTTCATGACCATTGTCAAGACCCTGTCATGTTGTCAGGAAGATCAGTCACTGCCTTTGTCCCCTCTACCTGATAACTTCTCTGTGAAGTTTAAGATATTAGGATGCTCTTCTTGTCCTTGGCTCCATCTTGATGATTCAGTCTTCCAGGTGTGTTAAGGCAATGAAGGAGCATAGTATCCAGCCTGCCCTCAATAGGTTTATCTTCCAAAAATAGATTATAATAAGAGGATTTACAAGTAAGAGTATTGACATCTCTTCTCCTTCCCTCTCGCTCTTTCTCTCCCTCTCTTTTTAATCGATTCAGGGGCATTTCTGTAATAATTATTTGCCCCACATGCTCTGTGATTTCTGAGAAAGATCCAAATACTGAGTTGTTAGCTGCATGTGCAAATGATGAAGTATGGAACACTGAAAAAAAAATTAAATTAAAAAAAAAAATAAACAATTTGAAGTCACTTCTAATCCTGGCATTTTGTGTTAAGTGCTTGAATTTAATTTTGGTAATTTGAGGGAATTTAAATTCTCTTATGATGTCCAAATAAGAATAAAATTTCATCTCTATTATTTGTCTAAATTTCACATGGCTTAGTATTTCGGGGCACTGGAAAATCCAACTCAAACACACTCAGAAATGTGTTGGGCAAGCAGGATGCTGCATTCTAACCAGTCATAAGACCAGATTAGAAATTAAAGATACAGGAAGGATTTATTTTCCTTTTGGTTTCTAAGGAAATACTGTTGCAATTTATGGACCCAAAGGGAAGAATTGGTTAGATGACTAATATTGCAGAATAAGAGCAGGTGTTGGTCATGGTATCCCTTACCTTATTATCTTTGGAAGCAATTGAGATAAACAGTTTTCCTTAAATGCATTTCTACTCTGATACCTGGGCCAAAAATATACAATTCTTTAAAAACTCTACTAATTCAAAGCAAAATCCCCTTTGTCCCTTTCTCTTAAAAAAGATTTGTCAGAAAAGAACTATGGTAAACAGATCTCTGGTAAAACTAAGCAACATAACAAACAAAGTTGATCGTTTCTTTTATCATTTCTTCATATTACTTTAATAACTTTGTACAAGGAAATTCAAAACCTACATTTCAAATGTTATTACAGCTGATGTGATGGCAAACGCGTGGGTCACTAGCTTTTCCCCCACCAGCCTTGATGTCATCACACATGTGATCGGGAAGAAGATGGAGCCAAACACTAGCTTAAGAACTGAGTGAGGGCCCCACTGGGAGGCAGTTGTGTTGCAGTTAAGGGAGATGATAAGGAGCAGAGATTGGGAAACCATCAAGGCTTGAAGAAAGCTGGAAAACGTGGGGAAGAAAGAAGCTGAGAGAGCCATTAGGAGTCGTGTTCTTTCCCCCCCACCACCCACACCTTGTTGCATTAGAAGGGCTGTTCCAGTGTGCTATATTGCCAATGTAGGACAAAAAAAATCAGCCAGGTCAATGCTGTGCTGGCCAGAAACAAGAGAGCAGTGCCAGAGCCCAGCTAGAGAAATGAGTAACAACAGATGCAGACAGAACAGGGGCTCCTGGGACTTCCTTCAACTCTTTCTGCGCCTCCCTTTCCATAAGCTGAGGTCGTGGTGACTTTGCAACGTGCCAGGTTGGCTAGGATAAACCACATTTCTAAGAATTAATTTACCCATATTTCCAGTTAGACCTCCTGGGATGATGTTCCCACCCAACCCCTATTCCTGAAATGTACCGCAAAGATCACAGTTGACCTAGAATTTCACCTTTCCATGAAAGTTGATTAATACTCTCAGGAGAATATGAGCTCACAGGCACACTTGTAGGACATCTGATACTCGCATTAAGCAACAAGATCTATATCTTAAAAATAATCAGAGAGATAAACGATTTAAAGTATTAGAATTACCTTCAAAAAGATGAGGGAGATATTAATAACACAAAGAACAAGCAGTTATATGTGATAAACACATGGAAATACTGTAGTAGAAATGCAAAATTTTAAATATTGTAATAAAAATATAAGACTTGAAATAAAAGATGCAGTGCATGGTAAAATAAAGAATAGATACAGATAAGGAAGAAGTTATTGAGCTGGAAGATGAGAGTGAAGAAATCTAGGAGAGCACTAAGAAGAAGTAAAGATGTAGAGAGCAGTTTTTTAAAAATTAGTAAGGGACACGATGGATAGAATTAGAACAATCAACATTTATATGAGAGTCACAGAATTAGAGAGAAAAACAAAAAGTAAAGGGATGTTTGCGGGAATAAAGATAAGAATTTCTCAGAATTAGAGAAAGGCATAAGACCTTGAAATGAAAAGGCTCATAAAGTACAAAAAGATATAAATAAGGAAAAACATGCACTTAAACATCCTATATTGTATATTTTTTGTATATATATATTTTTTGTATTTTTTTTAGTATAATAAAATACTAAAGAAATGAAAGAACACAAAAAAATCTCAAATATTGCTGGCACAAACTACAGGTCACCCATTAAAAAAATAGGTATAAAACTAATGTCAGATTTTACAACAGTAACCTGGATACAAGAAAACAATAAATCCTTTTTTGAAGGAAAAGAATTTTAGGTTTATACTTTCACAACTAACTCGGGTAGTATTATTTAAATGTGATAGAAAAATATCTTCTTAGGCATATAAGATCTCAGAAATTCACTACACGAGAACTTCTTTAAACATCTTTCAGAGAAAGCATGCTAGCCAATAGAGCAAGAAATCCAGAAGGTTGTTATAAACAGTGTTTCAGTTATCCAGCCCTGCATGATTAGTCTCCACAAAACTCAGCGGTTTAAAATAACAGTAGCATCTCTTTGACCATTAATTTGCAAATTAGGCAGGGCTGCGGGGACAGCTCTGTCTCCTTCGCTGTATGTCTCTAAGCCTGGTGTTAGGAATGATCTGAAAGCCCATTCCCTTGTATGACTGGTATCTGGGCTAAGGAGACTCAGCGGGGGATTGGAACAGTTGGAGCCCCTTCTGTATCTCAAATGTAATGTAGACACTCCAGGTGATCTTTGCAGCCAAGTGGCTTTCAAGTAGCCAAATAACATATTGACTTAGGACTCCCGAGGTATTTGCCTCGAGAGAAAGTGAGACAGAAGTTGGATTGCTTTTTAACCTAGTCTGTTCCATCTTGTCTGTCAAGAACTATGAAGAGGATGAGACTGCACATTACTTGCAAGCTAACATATTAGGCTGCCACAGTTCCAGGATCATTGGCAGGGGCACCAGACTCCTGGCTCAGAGACAAAAGACAGTTCATTACTTGCAGCAACAGCCATAGACAGAGAAAAAACCTTTTTCTTTCACTGACTCCTTGAGCTCCAGTTCCCACAGGGTGATGCAAAGAGGTCCAGTGACGACTTCTTACACACTGGGTTGTATTGCAGAAGAGCACTGAGCTTAAAAACTCAAATAGATTTTACTGGACAGGAAACATTCTTGTCCTTTGCTCCGGAGAGAGATGCTATCTTACTCTCCAAGACCTTAAATACCCCTGCCCTTTCCTCCAGGAGACAATACTCTTCTGTCTTCTAAGTTGGTTCATTATTCAAACACCCTTCAAAAAATAGTTTGGTTTGGGGGTGGGGTTTGCCTGGGTGGCACAAGTGATTTGAGCATCCAACTCCTGATTTTGGCTCAGGTCATGATCTTGGGATGGCACTTGGGATCAAGTGCCACATTGGGCTCCTCATTCAGCGTGAAGTTGACTTGAGATTCTTTCTTTCTCCCTCTCCCCCTCCCTCTCCCCTCTATGCTCTCTATCTAAATTTTAAAAAATTAGTCTAGGACAAATGTGGTCAGTGCCTCTGTTTGGAAGAAATAATGAAATGCAAGAGATCCATAGAGAATTGTCTCTCAGGAATTTCGTTCCAAAGGCATTCTATTTGTCCAAAGGATCAATATTTACTGATGGAAGATTGAGCCGCAGGGACTTGTGCTTCCAACAAAGATGGAGTGACAAGGAACAGATTTACTCTTTTATCTGAAACAAGCAAACTGGACAAAATATATGACACTGGAATCAGAGAGTGAGTAATAGACACTGGAATCAGAGACACTGGAATCAGAGAGTGAGTAATAGTGATCCTTAAGTAGGGGGAAACCAAAGATAGAGGACAAAGGAAAATTTTTTCTTTTTTTAAAGAGATGCATGTGAAAATGGGTTGATGCATGTCTGCTTGCATGGGGGGAAATATAAAAGGTAGTAAATTGATAGGAAAAAATAAGTGTGTGTAAGTAAGCCACACGGAAGCCAAAAATAGAATAAAAACTTTTAGATGGCCAAAACAGAATTTAGCCTACCTAAACAGAGTCAGGAAGGGATTACTTTTAGGGAAAAGATGATAATTGGAAGATATGAAATGGGTTAGAAGTAAGTTGTAATATAAGAGTAATTAAAATAAGAATATATAGATAAACTTAATGATCCAAAGAGGAAAGTCTCCGTTTGTGTTTGTAAAACCAAGACCAGGAGTAAGTAGTTTATAAGAATCACACAGTTACTTCAAAAATGATAAAGAGAGTTTAAAATAAATAGAGAAAAGGAGAATATATATCAAAAGAAAACCAGGGTAGAAATTTTAGCATCAGAATAGAAATATCATAAGAATTGAAAAGGGATGTTTTATAATTCAAGAAGATGAACAGTAGTTTAAGAAGTCGCAATTCGTAACTGGAAATATTAGCACTCCCTCTCAGAAAGTGATACACGAAGCAGAAAATTCTTTTTTATATTATTTATTTATTTGACAGAGAGGAAGAGGGAGAGAGAGCACAAGCAGGGGGGATCAGCAGGCAGAGGGAGAAGCAGGCTCTCTGATGCGAGGCCAGAACCCAGGACCCAAAGGCAGACACACCCAACTGAGTGAGCCACCCAGGAGCCCCCAGAAAATTCTGGTTAAATATAATTAACTTTCTATGATGAAAAGAGCATGGGATTTGATATCAATTCCAAATGATATCATTTCTATTGGGTTCTAGTTTTTATCTCTATTTATCTCTATTTATTGGCCCTGCTCCTTTCAACAAGGGGCTTATCTTTGAACATCAGCATGCTCCTCTTAACAATAGGACATACTACACCTAGTTAACCTACTGGAGGTTTTAAATTTGCTTCTCTCTCAACTTCTAATTTTTAAAGTAAAGATTTAAAAATACCTACTTTGCCAAACTCACCAGGTCAGCAAAATAATAAATAAGTAAATAGTTTGAAAAATATACACAATGGAATATTACTCAGCCATCAAAAAGAATGAAATCGGGGCACCTGGGTGGCTCAGTGGGTTAAGCCTCTGCCTTCAGCTCAGGTCATGATCTCAGGGTCCTGGGATCAAGTCCCGCATCGGGCTATGTGCTCAGCAGGGAGCCTGCTTCCTCCTCTCTCTCTCCTTGCCTCTCTGCCTACTTGTGATCTCTCTGTGTCAAATAAATAAAATCTTAAAAAAAAAAAAAAAAAAGAATGAAATCTTGCCATTTGCAACAACATAGCTGGAGCTAGAGTGTATTATGCTAAGTGAAATAAGTCAGTGAGAGAAAGACAAATACCATGTGATTTTGATCATGTGGAATTTAAGAAACAAAACAGATGAACAGGGAAAGGGAAGGAAAAAGAAAATAAAAACAGAGAGGGAGGCAAACCATAAGAGACTCTTAACTATAGGAAACAAACTGAGGGTTGGTGGAGGAGAGGTGGGTGGGGGATGGGGTC
Source organism: Mustela erminea (assembly GCF_009829155.1). Taxonomy (NCBI): domain Eukaryota; kingdom Metazoa; phylum Chordata; class Mammalia; order Carnivora; family Mustelidae; genus Mustela; species Mustela erminea. The sequence goes on from NC_045623.1 coordinate 24,135,697, forward strand.
ACTGGGTGATGTGTGTTAACTAAATTGAATTTAAATTAAAAATTTTTTTTAAAGAAAAGAATTTATTTAGTTAAAATTTAAAATGTATTCAAAGTGTTTGGGAAAATGTGATGTTCTACACTGGTAAGGATATCCATTCAGCTGTACTGTTCTAAAAATTAGAACCCGTGAAATAATACCATCATGCATGTACACTGAACACACATATTTCCCCATTATTTCTCACCACCCAAAGACGTAGGTACTGATAACTCCATTGTAGAGACAATGGCACTGTAAGTCAGAGAGGCCATGAACTGGACAAGAGGCACCCGGTTAAGAAATTTGGTTGAACTCGTATCTTTCAGACTCCAATGTTAAAAAAAACCGAAAAACAAAAGAACACTACATTTACCCAGAAAGATATACATAAAAAACATTCACCATTCTAACCAAATAGTAACTCTCTGAAGTGAGTTATAACTAGAGGAGGAAATAGTTCCTTAATCCCTGAAGAGGTGTGGAGGGCATAAGGAAGTAATCGAGAGGCAGTCAGCTTTCATTGCAGCTCAGAGCGTGAGAGAAACTGCAGTGTCATAAATGCAATGAGGCGTCCAGCTCCTGAGTCTTCGGCCAATGGCAGCCAAGAATGGCCCAGAAAGGCCTCATACAGTCAACCACTCCACACAACGCTCTGTTTCAGAAGAAACGTATGGGAACGTTTTCCTCTCAGCCCTGGAGTTTCCTCAGAGAGCAGAAAATGAAACCTGATGCACGAACAAAGGAATGGCCTTTCTGAGCAGGGGTGGAACCAACTGAATCATCCAGGCTCTGTTCTTTTCTGATTTATCAAGAGCCTCCAGGAACCTGCTCCCTTTCTAGGCAGGAAAGAACAATCTGTATGCAGTGGAGACAAGAAGATAACAAGAGTCTCAGTGTTGGAATTGCTTGGAAGATACCCAAGGCATCTCCCTCTGCCAAGCGTCTTTTCTCAGTGTTAGTGAAAGGCAGAACTTAGTTAAAACAGCGACGGGGGCTACATAAGTTCCTCCTCCTCGCCCCCAGCCCCATCCCAGATTCAGAATCTTCTCGCTGGGAAATCCCCCTTTCCCCTTGCCTTCACTGGCCCACTTTCTCCCGCTTCCTTACTGCTCTGGCGACCGACCTCTTTTTGGTATTTTACACCTCAGAGTAAAAACAAAAGCTTTTATTCCGGGATCACTTGCTTTTCAAGCTTTGTCTCTAATTGATGAAGGAACAGAAGCCTGGCTGAAAACAAAGCAAAAGCGGGCACCCTGCAACCTTCCCCCACCCCCACTCCTGGCTGGGACATCTGTGACATTCTTTATGAATCTCCCAACTATCTTAATGTTAATACCTTGCTAGAGGGAAAAACCTTGGCAATGACAAGGCCTCAAGGCACCTGGTATCTTACAGGTCCTCTTTAGCATATGAAAGTTCTATAGAAACCTCCCTTTTTCCTTACCCCCTCCCCCAACCCGATCCTACAGAACCCGCCACCCCAGCGACCTCTCTTTCTGCCCACGGGTCCTGTCCCCCTGCCTTAATAAACCACTATTTTGCACCAAAGATGTCTCAAGAATTCTTTCTTAGTCATCAGCTCTAGACTGCCCCCCCACCGCCACTGAACCTCATTTATATTCTAAAACATCATTATAATCACTGACTGGGAAACTCAATCACCTCTTCAGAGGAACGGTGCAGAGAAAGAGGAGCAGATTTGGGCAGGAAAAGTGAAGGGTCCCCCCAGGCCTCTGAGATCTCAGAGCTGAGGCTAGCTGACTTTTTCTCCCAGGACTGCAGGGCAAAGCAATGAACAATTCCCTTTTCACTTGCCGATTGTGAGCTCCAGCTCCCACCGCTTACCCGCTGAGGCTTTTGAGGAAGGAAATTGTGTGGTTACCTGTCAGTGAAGGAAAAAAAAAAATTCCATTGGGGTAGTTGGCCTATTTTACCAGCCACAAAGAGGAAATTTATATCTTCGTCTATTGAAGTATACAGCTCTGCTGTTTTTTGTTTGGTTGGTTTTTATTTTTTGGTTTTTGTTTTGGATTTTTTTGCTTTTTTTAGGCCAGGAGTGATTGAGCCAGAATTAGGAGAAAAACAAACATAAATTATGATATTTTATAATGAAATAACACATCTCAGGACTTATTTATTTATTTATTTGTCAGAGAGAGAGAGAGAGAGAGAGAGAGAGAACAAGCAGGAAGAGCGGCTGGCAGAGGGAGAAGCAAAGTCCTTGCTGAGCAGAGAGCTTGATGCGGGACTCAACCGCAGGACCCTGGGATCATGACTTGAGTCAAAGACAGAGGCTTAACCAGCTGAGCCACTCTGGCATCCCTAAATAACACATTTCAATCTCAGACCTTTCCGCAGAAGGTAAGACATGAGAATTAAAAAAAAAAAAAAAAAAAAAGTCCTAGCTTTTTTATCTTTTACCATAAAAGTAAAAGTTATCCTCATATGGATTTCTCAAAATCAGAAAGTGCAATAGAGGTAAAGTGGAAGTAAGGAGCTAATAAATTTATTTTATCCATCGCAGTCTAATGGCCTCAAATGGGAAGACTGTGTGCTGTCCTCCCTTGTGTACTCAGTGTCACTCATAGAGGGGAATATGGGTAGGTAGCATGAAGGTTTTAACTCGTGTGTTAACTAGAGTCTGCTGGTAGTTACTGGGACCTCTGTGCTGAGGATTCCAAGGCTCAGAGGAAAAGGGTGTTGTGACCCATTCATGCTGTTTTTCAAGGCTATGAGTTGGGGGAGGAGAGAGTCCGGATACCCTGATGTATTTCCCATTCCTTTGGTAAAAATTTCAGCAAGTGGTGACTGAATGACTCTGCCTCTGGAAGAAAAAGAGGTGAAAGAAATTTTGCCGATAAAAGAATTTATTTTGTGAGATCCTGACGACTTCTCTGTAGAAATAAAGAACCATTTGGGGGGAGTTCCAGTTTCTAGTTCTGCATATAAGGAGCTTGAAAACTGCCACTCTACCACAACGACAAGTTAAAAGCTGAACAGACTAAAAAGAAAAAAAAAAAAAATCAAAACTCTTCTTGGACCCATAAAAGAGGGGAGCACATAAGGGCAAACACTGGCCCCCAAGATTGGAAGGATAGACCAGCAAACACAGGGAGTCGTGGTTTACTAGATCAAGCTCACCAGTGGAAACCACCATGGGACCCAGTGCCAGGGTTGGAAAAACCGGAATCAGAAGTGACGAATTGCTGGAGGCTTAGGGCAGATGATGTGGAGAGTGAAAAAACTCCAGAGCACAATTGTTTGTGTAATAACAAAGGAGTGTGGCTGGCGGGCCAAAGCTAGTGGTGAAACCCACAGTGAGCAAGGACCATGCACAGGCATTATGATATCTATCTTCTTTTGTGAGAAATCCTCCATAAAGTGATGGTTCTATAAGGACTATTTATCAGAATTAAACTCAGGCAACTCAAAATTATGTTGGTGTTTTAAGGACCTATTTAGCCAGAGCGCTTCCATCCACCCGTTAAACAAAAACCTTGTTGTTTAACCCTTAAACTGTCCAAGCCCCCCTTTCCCCAGGGGACTTACTTAAAAACAAGTCCCAGAAACCAGCCCCAGGTAACAAAGCCCAGATACAAGTGGGAGTCAGGCCAGGTGGAGACATCTGATCAGTGGGGGGTTGCATACTGTCTCCCTAGCTACCAAGGAGTATGGGCCCCACCCTTTGAGAGCCTTTTGGGCGCCAATTCTAAGGAAGGTGATAGGCTAGATCAAATGTCTACTGTAAGGTAAATTGTAATTCAATTGGTCACTTATGTGTGACCTAACATGACTATGGAGTTTCCTGTGTGTGTTACAATCTCATTGGTCACCTGTGCGTGGCCAGGCCCGACCACATGGCCTTTGCCCTTAAAAGCTAGTCTGTGAAACAGAGAAAGGTCGCCCTCTCTTGTAAGAGGTGCGGCCCCGAATGTTCGGCTTGATTCTTGATGCTTGGCGCGAAGCAAAGCTTTGCTTGACCTTCGCTTTATATCAGTCTCGCTCCTTTAATCTCGGACCCATTATTGGGGGACCTATCAGTTGGCAGTTGCATTCCCCTTCAATCCCCGAGAGCTGTTTGATCCAGGCCTGCCGGCCTGACACTGTTAATTAAACATTACCAATGGCAGCAGGTGCTGAGGGCTGGCCCATACTATTTTTTAAGTAACCGTTTTGGCTTCAAACCAACCACTTTCAGGATAAATAAGTCCTTGGGTCACCTTTTTAATGGCAAAGACATTTCCTGTACAAGAATGATCTTCCTCTGCTTTGCTTCATTGCAAGGTAAACTCACTGTAAGACATTTAATTCGTGTTTCCTAACCAAAGGATGATTGATGGCACCCAAACAAAGAAGGGGAGTCAGGAAGACTAAAAGATAAATGGGCATTCCTCTGCCCAGAGGAGACATTTAAACTCTTGTGTTTGGCCCATTGGACAGGCCTGTTCCCCGTCCTCCACACCCCACAGTTTCGGGGGCCAGGAGGGAGCAATTACCAACAGTGTCCGTGTGTAAGGCAGGGAGCAGCAGCGTGCAGCTGCGAAACGCCCTAAGTGTAACCAGAGCATATGGCTTCCTCTAAAATGCCGCTGCTACAGTAACTGTTCTCACGCTGTCGTAAGACCCTGTTTAAATCCTGGAAAACCTGTTCTACCTCTCCACCACTGCCTGGATTTGGAGAGGGAGAGAAGACAGAAAGAAACAGATAGTGGGGGGGTGAGGGGCTTGTCAGGAAAGATTGCATAGAAAGGATAACCCTTGAGCTGAGACTAGCACGATGAGTGCATATTCCTCTGGAATTCTGGAAGAAGGGACAGCCTAAGCAAAAAAGACGCAGAGGACAAAGAGCTAGGCATGCACAATTCACGTCTTCCACGACAGCCTCATCCTCTGCCAGGAACTCATGATTTGGAAAGGTGACATCATCGCCTGCACCAGCTAAGTGATTCTTCTCTCCTCCTCTCTTCTCACCGGCCAGGGGGCCAGATCCACTCGAGGAACATCAACCGTAGGCAATGAGCAGCCTCAGAGTTTTCCAGCAGAGATAACATGACCAGAGTCGTGCTTCAGAAAGATCACTCCAGCAGCCGTGAGGAGGATAAACAGCAGAAGGGACATTTGGAATTAAATGTAATAGACCAGAAATAGCAAGAAAAGTTGGTGGCCTGAACTCAGAGCCAGACTGAGACATGTGGGAAATCTGAGTAGGATAATTATTTGTCTCTCCTACAAACTGATATTTTCTCATATTTGCTCAACATTTGCTTAGAGAAGGGGTTCGGTGTTAAGCACCGCTCAGCAAACGAAAAGCCCTGCATTATCCAGAACCCTCCTGCTTCCTAAGGCAGTTTAAGTGACCTTTTGCTCTGAAGGTCTCAGTCCTCCCTCCAAAGGCTTTTCAACGTACTCCTTTCAACGAATGCAGAATTCTCCTGAAAGGATTATTGGTAAAAAGATTTCCAATGGACTTTCAGCACTGTCCATCGAAAAGCATTCTAGGCTCTCAGCTGGCTTAACCTACCCCTCTGTCTGTCTTCGCTTAAACTAAATCACAGCAGAGTGTTTGGGAAGGACAGGATTGCTAGAGGCACCATTCAAGAAGTAGAGTGCATATGACCCAGCGGCTGAAAAGCAGGGGTGAAGGCAGAGGAAAGAATCAGCAATGGAGAATGGGAAAGAGGAGCTGGAAAGGGAGGAGAAACTTGAAATAGATGGGTCTTAGAATCCATGTCAGATGGGGTTGACAAACAGCCCCTAAGTCTCAGTGGTTTAAATGTAAACTTCTCACTCATGCAAAACCCAGTATAATTCCTAATAGGGAGACCCCCCCCTTAAAGGGGTGACTCGGGGACCCAGGCTACTTCTACCTTGTGGCTTGGCCATCGTGGTTTCAAAGTTGCCCAGTGTCAGCCTACCAGCAGGTAGTTAGAAGACCACGCTCCTCAGGTCAGAAATGACGAGCCCCATGTTCTCCCACATGGTTAGCAATAAGTAAGTCATGGGGCCCGCCAGGATGTTATGGGGACAGGGAAATGTAGTCCCTGTCTGGGTACTGCTGTTCAGTAACTCTACATATGGAAGGGGTCCCCAAAACAATCACCCTGCCAGATCTGCCACACGTGTCAAAAGAAGAAAAAGTTCGAACACGTGAGTAATTGATAAACTTAATTTTTATATTCAACATATGAACTGATAAAACAAAATGTGGCATATGCATATTGTGAAATATTATTCAGCCTTTGAAAAGGAAATTCTGGCATACACCAAAACACGAAATGAACCTTGAAAATATGCTAAATGGAATATGCTAGTCACATAAGAACTAACATATGATTTCTCTTATAACTTGAGTACCTAGAGTAGTCAAATCATGAGACAAAAAGTACGCTGGTGGTTACCAGGGCTGTGGAGAGGGAGCAGGGGGAGTTGGTTTTGTTCTGGGTACAGAGTTTGAAGGAAGATGGAAAAGTTCTGGAGATAGATAGTGGTGATGTTTGTACAACAGTGTAAATATGCTTAAAGCCACAGATTGTACCCTTAAAAAATGCAAGAGCAAAGAGCAAATTTTGTTATATAGATATACCTACAATAAAAGTACTTAAAATTTTTCATGAAGATGCTTAGCCCTGGATAAAAATATCAAATATCTAATGTTGACTAGGCATAAGGTTGCATATAAAGAGAAAACACCAAACTTTAAATTTTTAAAATATATGTACTATCTATTTTAATTGAATGATTAGCCGATAGAATAATTTATCTCCAAGTTGACCTTTAAGTCTAGGGGAGACTGAATCCCATAGGTTTTCAGGTCTAGATAAAAAACAATTAGCTATCTTTAAGGCCTTATCTTGTTCCCTTTAGGTCTGGAAATGTACCCCAAATTCTTGGCAACTTAATCTAGCACCAAAAAAAAAAAAAAAAAGGACCAGATTGTCAGTGGAAGGAAAGCATGATAGCAAACCATATGCACACAATATGACACTTCTTTTTCACATAAATATGACATCTATATATATTTATATATATAACCAAAAGAATTAACAGTAATCCATTCTAAACAGTGTGATCATAAGAAATGGTAACTTTCTTCTGGATATTTGTCTTCTTCTTCCAAAATCTATTTTATAAGTATGTATTAGCTTCAAAATCTACTAGTCTAAAAAAGCAGATGGTTCTCAGTCTTCAGAGCCTAAGAGGGTCAGTTTTGTTAACTTTGAGAATAAACCTCCAGAGGGTACGTCGTGGTGGATCTCTGTGATACACCTTCCCTCCAGAGATTGCTTCTTTCTCTTTACTTCAAGTACATTTGACACCTTCTAATCTGAGTAGGCTTAAATGTCAGCTGCAATTTAACACTTTTCAGAGGACCACGCGATGAATCTCTTGCCCAAGAAACATGCCACATAAACAACTTCTTCAGTGATTCTAACCTTCCTCACAAAAACTTCTGTCACAAAGGGCATGGAGGAAGTGACAGGATGTCCAAGTAAAACATGCAACAATGGCAAGAAATACATTGGCGAAGCTGCCCCCAATGTTCTGAAAACACAATATTTGTGTTCCTTTTTTCCCCCCTTTTTCCCTCCATTTTTTGGACCCTTTTGTTTTGATTTTATTTGCCTGTCCTTCGTCAGCTGTCCCTGCTGTTTCCTTTAGGATGGTTATTGGGCAAAAGGGAACAGGAACCCAATGCTCATCGTGTAAGAAAAAAGTGTCCGGTACAAAGTAAGCAGTTAACAACTTCAACTTCAACTTCTCCTTCTCCTTCTCCTTCTTCTTCTTTTTTTTTTCCCTAGTGGAGCCAGGATGGAACACTGCAAAGGTAGCCATTACAGTTGCAAAGCAGGGATTAGCTAGTGCTTTAATATAGTCCTGTTTTCAGGCAACCTTCGATGGGGCCAAATTTGTAAACCCTTAGGAAGGAGAACATAGAATAATTCATTCTCACTGTCCTTAGAGTAAGAGAAAAATGGTAAGTTCTGCTTTACACACTTTTATAAACACTAAGGTGCATGTAATTTGAATACAAAACTTCTTGCATCTTTTCTCAGATTTAGTCATAGCTTTTTCTTTATTTTTTTATTTTTATATATGGGTAGTAGCTTATATCCTCCCAAGTGACTCAGGGTCTTGGAATGTCAGAATCATGTTTTATCACTTCTCCTAAGTCATGGGTAGGGTGAAGCACTTTGCCAGGCCCTGGTAGTTGCTTAATATAGGTTTTTAAAAATCAAAGTAATATATGTACCTTTCAAACAATGAAACAAATATTCTAAATGTTTAAAATACTTTCACAGAAACAACAACACAGTCCCCTACACACATGCCCTATCTTCTACCCTACCTTGACTTAGGTGACTACTTTGAATTCCTATCACCATTTCTACTGGTTCTTTTTCCATATTACTTTCCAATATATATATATTATATCTTGACTTACCAAGTTTATATCTTCCCTTTGGACATTTTGCATTAATAGAGGGTTTAAGGCCCTTACCCCACCATTGCTCACACACTCAGTTCTCTCTTCTCCTCCCAATAAAGCCACATGACAATTTGTAGCAAAAGAAATAGTTGATGGCCATATTATTATGAGGATATAAATATTATCCACTGCTAAGCCAAAGAGTGCTTAAGAATTATATTTTCCTTTATCAACAACCTTTTGTTTCACTTTCTTTTTTCATTTGTAAAGTTTTCTATGTGAGTAATTACTCCACCAAATCTGTCAAATGTTTGTCTATTTACTATTCAAGAGCTCTTCTTTCTGTCTTTCCACTAGAGTGCTCCCTTCTGGATTTCTCCATCCTTCAGCACAGAGTCATCGGAAAACTTCCTTCTGTGGCTGTTTTTCTTTTTTTTCTTTCTTTCTTTTCTTTTTTTTTTTTTTAACAATTTTTTGAAGACATTTTATTTTAGAATAGTCAAAAGTTCATAGAAAACTTGAGGGGAAGATACAGAGATTTCCCATTTGTCCCCGGCCCTCTTCCATGCATAGCCTCCCTCACTATGAATATCCCCCACTGGAGTGGGACATTTGTTATAACTGATGAACCTACATGAATACACCCTTACCACTCAAAGTCCATAGTTCACATGACAGTTTACACTTGTGCTGTACATTCTATGGGGTTGGACACATGTATAATGACATGTATCCATCATTTTGATATTATATAGAGTATATTCACTGCACTAAATATCCTCTGTGCTTCACCTATTCATCCCCTTCCCTGTCCTTATATATATTCTTTAAAAATTTTATTTATTTGTCAGAGAGAGAGAGATCATAAGCAGGGGGACCAGCAGGCAGAAGGAGAAGCAAGCTCCCCGCTGAGCAATGAACTCAATGTGGAACTCGGGATCATGATCTGATGTGGCTGTTATTCTTTAGCTAGCTGTTTCCAAAGTCTTGTCTTCCTTTTTCTTATTTTATCCATCCCCAATAGCTTTCTATGACAGGATGCATGGATTACATCTTTTGAGACCTTATATGTATAAAAATTGTTTTTCTACACTGATACCTGAATATGAATGAGCCAATGAATGGGAACAGGATTCACATGTGCAAAGGCCCACAGGCAAGCAGGCATAGCACATTTGTGAAGCTATCAAAGAAAAGAGTTACAGGCTTGCATCAACCAGATGAACAGTAAGAAACTAGATTACAGCCTTAACTTTCATAAGAAGATAATTTCACATGAGAGCAAAAGAAATTGCTTCAGTTGACTATTGATTCACTGATTTATGAAAGCCAAGAAAAGAAACAGAAGAGTCTTATCCATACAAACAGAATTAGAGACAATACCATAGATGATTTTATAATTTAAACCACAATTTTAATGGCAGCAAGATGTTAGGAGGAAAGATGATTCAAGGAAACATGTTGTCTGCTGTCTTTCGACAATTTCTCCTACATCCAAAAGATCATTACTGCTGTTTAGTCATATGGTGGTTACCAAACTCGACCGTGTGTCAGCATTATCAAGGAGAGCTTTAAAAAAATTCAGTTCCGGTTCTCACCTTAGACCTACTGAATGAGAAACCCACTTGGCTAGAGTTTGGGAATAAGAATATGGGGTGAGGGGAAAAGAAACTGAGGTTATTGTGGGATGGACAGTTAATGGAAGCCCCTCTTTCTTCTATCTTCTCAGGGTGTCCAATTACCCTTCTATTCAGGGAGCAAAGGCTATGCCTTGTATCTCACTATATCCCAATGCCTAGAACTCTCTGGGGCTAAAGACACACACTCAATAAACTTACATTGGATACTTATCACCTTAAACTGTATCACCCACTTTTTGAAAGTTCACGTTACACCACTTGGCTTATACCAAAGTCCTACACTGTTTTCACTAACCAAAGAAATCCAAAGAAGCCTTTTGCTTTTAGGGGGTGGGGGGAGAGGGGCTAAAGGGAAAAATAGCATTCAGAGGTTGTTCAGCATTGAGTCCCCTACAGGTGGCATCACTCTTGGTGGTCAGAGTGGCGCCACCGAGCGCCTTCCTCGGGAACTACACTCAGCATCCCCGCATCAAGCCGCCAGAGTTTTGAAAATTGTGAGCATGTGTGCTTTTTTCTATGTATTTGGTTCATCCGCTAGCAAGATGTGACCTGAGGTATCAGAAAAACCCAGAAAATGTAAAAGCGAGAAAACCCAAACATTTTTCCATATAAATTAACGACAATTGCTTTTGGGCTTTGTGCCATTTTGGCTTCAGAAAGTTTTACAGGACACTACTTTCAGATGGTGGAGGAAACCTGTAAATGTTGATAATATATCCGGCCCACAAGCCCCACCATCCCTGGACTAGCCTGCAAGATACTTGAGGGCCTGCTATCCATTGTATCAACATATCTAAATACCCACCCCCAAATATAAACACGCGCTACACTAAATGTAACAAGAAGGAAGTTACTGAAATAGAGAAGAAATATAGTACATACATTTAGTATCAGTTTTAACTGGCTGTTTTCACTCTGATATCAAAGGCATAAATCAAACCATGCTGTATTTTGTTGTTGTTATTTAAAGAATCTGTAAGCAAAATTAAAGTTTCAAGATTGAGGATGAGCCTGAGTGGTAGGGAAAAAAGAAAAAGCTAGAGTCCTCTAGGAGAGGGACATTGGAGGGACATGGAATGGGACATTGGAGTCCTACTGAAAAGAAGTCTTGCAGTGTTCTTATTCCATAACTGTTAATTAGCAGCATATAGTCTCTGTTGGATTTTTGGATAAATATTTATATGATGCTAACTGTATCCGACTATTATTTGGAAGAGATAATAAAAAGCTGACTAATACTGTCTTCAGCAAGGACATTGAGAACTTCCTCATCCAGGAAGACAGTGCTTAACAGGGTAAGTTTAACCAGCGAGGTGCTGGTGTTTTTCACAGGGGCAAATGATAATAATAACGAACTCTAAAACAGTGTGCCCCAAAATATAAAATTCAAAGATCAAGACTTCTATGTCATCTAAATCTAACAGATCTTGAAGTATGTTATCTTGTGCATCATGCCACAAAAATATAAAGAAGCCCCCCACCACACACATAATTTTTACTGTGTAAGTCTCCCACAAGGACAAACTTCTTGGTAAGTGATTTTCCCCTTTCTTCCTTTGGGAAGAAATAGAAATTCTGTCAGAATATCCTGTGGTCTTTTTTTTTTTTTTTTCTTGCTTTGGTTTTTAAATCTTCTTCTGGTTATTAAAATAACACACATTTTATTAGCAAAGCACATGCAAGTATAAAGGAGTAAGGATGAAATCAGTTATTAACATCTTAGGATATTTAATTGTAGTAATTTTTTTCTGAATTCTGACATAGTAAGAATTTATAGTATGTAACTTTAGAATCTTGACTTTTTTTCCCACTTACTGTTCTTTGTGAATACATTTTTTTATAAGATCCCTTTTATTTTTATTTATTTTTTTAAAAAATTTTTATTTCTTTTCAGCATAACAGTATTCATTGTTTTTGCACCACACCCAGTGCTCCATGCAATCTGTGCCCTCTCTAATACCCACCACCTGGTTCCCCCAACCTCCCACCCCCGACCCCTTCAAAACCCTCAGATTGTTTTTCAGAGTCCATAGTTTCTCATGAGAAATACAAAATATAATTTCTCATGAGAAATACAAAATATAATTTCTCATGAGAAATACAAAAATGCAAAATACAAAAAAATACATTTTTGACCACTTTCTGATTATTCTCTTGTGATACATGCCTAGAAGAATAAATAGGACATGGCCTCCTTAAGAATTTTAATATATACAGCCAAGTTGCTTTTCAGAAATTTTGTACCAATTCACCCACCAACATTTGATGTGGGTGCCCATTCTATCTCACTCTAACTAGCACTGGATTTTAAAAAATTATTCTGTACTTACCAAAAAGAAATGTAGTTTCCTTTTTTTTAACATTTTCATTTATTTGAGTTCTGGTAAAGTTGTTTATATGTACTGGCTAGTAACATTTTTCTTAGATTGTTGGAAGTTTCATTTCTTTTGCCCATTTACCTCTCGAAATATTACTGCTTTTGTTAGCATTTTGTATGTGTTCTTAATATGTTAAGATTATAAACCTATCTGTCATGTTTCCTCTAAATACCACATTTCTTTGATTCTAAGTTTCCATTGATGGGAAGACACACCATTATTTTAATAGCAGCTTTTAAGGAAAAAAATAACTATACTCATAAGATGTTGATTATAAAGACATTTTGACTTCAGAGATGTTAAAATGTAGGGAATGTTAAAATATTAAGATGTAGAGAATGTTAAAATATAGAACTGGTTCTAAATCAATATAGTATGAATTTATTATAGGTTCTTAGAAACTGAGTCTATTATCTGATGGGTATTGATACTGGACAGAGTGATATGACTCAGTATCTAAGTGTAACCAGTTTGAAGAAATATATAGTTTTGTTGTTGTTGTTTTTAAGAAAAAGAGAGAGTGTGCCTGTGCACAGTAGGGGGAGGGGCAGAAGGAGAGGGAGAAAGAATATTAAGCAGGCTCCCCTGCTCGGCATGGAGCCCAACATGGGGTTTGATATCCGGACCCCAAGATTATGACCTGAGCCGAAGCTAAGAGTCAGTCACTTAATCGACTAAGTCACCCAGGCACCCCTGAAGAAATACATGTGTTTTAATATATGTCATTAAAATATTGAATCAGTGGCAGCTACCTGAACTTGAGCCATCAATTATTTGAAGCCATTTAGCTGATAAGTGGTTCTTGATGATGTAGAAATTGATGGACAAGAACTCTGCTATGAATGCTAATGTCATGTGTTGAATCTTGTGTCAGGAAACTTCCACACATCTATCTACAGTTATGTCTCTATATCTGTATGTATTTACATATATATCCTGTGTATGCGTATTTGTGCATGTGTGTGTGAGTGTGCAATCGTGTGTGTAATGCGCCATCGGTGTTGAGTGTTTTAACATTTACAGAAGCTACCACCCCAGGACCACGTTTCAGAATTCTTTTCATGTCCATTATCCATGAAGAATCATAGAAAGTCTTAGAAAATGGGGTGGCTTTGAAATATGAGGGTTTATTGATGTGGAGCTATTACACATGCAAAACTTATAATGGCATAATCTGAACCGGGCTTCTTTACTGTATCAGAGGCTTGAATGTGGACTCTCATTATCCTTCCTGATGAGGGCCACTTGTCGTGCGGTAAGTGTATGTTCTGTGCTAATCACTGTTGTAGAAATTCGTGAAGGCAAGGGAGTCCAGGCAGAACCAATAGCTTGGCTCTAACTTACTATTTTCATTCCCGTAGTTGTTGAGCACCTGCTGTGTGCCAAGCCCTGTTCTCTGAGCTGAGAGGACTGGGACGAACAAGGAAGACGGGTCCCTGATCTCCCGGTAGAGCTCTTCCTCAGCTTAGAATGGGGTTATGGCCCAATAAACTCATTGCAAGTTGGGAATATCATAAGCTGAAAGTCGCCTAATACCTCTAACTTACTGAACAGCATAGTTTAGCCTAACCTACCTCAGACAAGCCCAGAACACGTACATTAGCCTACAGTTGGTCACAATCACCTGACACAGACCCTATTGTCTAATAAACTGTTGAGTGTCTCATGGAATTTACTGAATACGGTACTGAAAGTAAAAACCAGAGCGGCTACATGAGTACAGAACGATGTTCAGTGTGTTGGCTATTTGCCCTCAGGATCAGGTGGCTGACTGGGAGCCGTGGCCGCCCCTACCCAGCGTCACGAGAAAGTATTACACCCATATCGCTAGGCTGGCAGTCAATATTTCTAGTATAGTTTCTACTGAGACCGTATCACTTCAACACTATGATAAGTCAAAAAATCATTAAGTCCAACCGTGGTAAGTCAGGGACTGTCTGTATTCACACCTGCTGGGTCTGCTGGGAGAACAGCCGTAAACAAGTTAACGACTAAATAAAAAAATGTCAGAGGGTAAGCAGTGGAGTGAAGAAAATGAAATACAGTCATGTGGCCGTGGCCGGTGAGAGCCCCCGCCTGCCGGAGCATGTGCCCTTTCTTTCTTTTTTTTTTTTTTTTAAAGATTTTATTTATTTATTTGACAGAGAGAAAGAGAGAAATCACAGTAGGAGAGAGGAAGGGAAGAGATCACAGAGAGAGAGGGGGGAAGCAGGCCCCCTGCTGAGCAGAGAGCCCGATGTGGGACTCGATCCCAGGACTCTGAGATCATGACCTGAGCCGAAGGCAGCGGCTTAACCCACTGAGCCACCCAGGCGCCCCGCATGTGCCCTTTCTTGAGCGCCAGGCCTGTCAGCATGGACAGGCCGCTCTCTCGCCAAGCCTTCTCGCTAAAGCAGACTGGGCTTCAGATGAGTGGAAGTCTGTTGGTCTTGCATTTAAGGCACTTTGAGGCACCTGCTCTACAGATTAAGAGTTTATATTTAGGTATAAATATTACCTGACATGTAAGATAATGATTGGTTCTTAACAATATAATTTCAAAAGGTTATTGAGTGATTTATACACAGGCTGCTTGGCTGCTCTCCATGAAAACAGTAACTACTTCATTTAGCTCCCTAAATAAAAGGCTCTTCGGGGCTATTTTTCTAGGGCAGCCACCAGCTGAGGCCTGCTAAGTAACAGAGCTGTTCTCCCCGTCTGGAGGTGCGAACCCAATTCTTTGGGATCTCAGGGTTGCCGAAGCCAAGCTCACTGCCGTCTGCAACCTTGGGTTCCATCTCCATCTCTTGCCCAGACCAATGAGAAAATCCACACCCCACCTCCCCAATCGACTGCTCTAGGGACCCTGGTTTTTCCTTACAATGAATCTAGGCATGGTGGCAGGGGCCAATAATGCATCCTTTTGTTTTGCTCACACCTGTGAATCTACATTTTCTGAGTAAAGATCATTCTACTTTTAGTTGGATTTTTTAAATTTGTCTTCATTGAGACAGCATGACTCAGCTCAATCCCCTCACCCCCTATGCCAGCTCTGTTGGATTCTGTCTTAATTTAAAATTTTGATACTTTATTGTGCATTTTTTTTGGATTAGCTTTTTTTTTTTTTAAAGATTTTATTTATTTGATATAGAGAGTAAGAGCACGAGCCTGGGGGACAGAGGAAGAGGGAGAAGCAGGCTTCCCATTGAGCAGGGAGCCTCCCTCGGAGCCCCCTCCCAGGACCCTGGGATCATGACCTGAGCCGGAGGCAGATGCTTAACCCACTGAGCCACCCAGGTGACCCTGCATTAGTTTCTTCTATTTAAATATTGCATCACAAAATTATTTACAGTGATTTCCGAGTTTTTTGGAACTCACTTAACTTCTGCACTTGGGATGAGTGCCCTATTCACCTCACCTTCGTCCTGATCTTGCCTGGGATGACTGTGGGGTGCAGAGCTTGTCTACTGACCACACTGGACTGAGAGAAATAAATGTTTGTTGTGCTAAGCCACTGAGATGTGGGAGCATTTTTGTAACAGTGGAAGCCATCTACCATAACTAATACACTTGTTAATTGCTCCTGGATTAATTGCATCCTGGATCCTAACGGATGTTTCTTAAGTTTTTCCTTTATTTAGTAAAGAATTCTATTTCTGTATTATCCAAAACATCTCTTGTGACTAACTCAGGAGACGTGCTGAAGATTAGCTTCTTCTATCATTTTGGAATCCATTAAAAAATCTTACATCAGTGATTCGATCACTCAAAAACTCAAAACTGTCTCCCTGTTCTGACTGCACTCATATACCTTTTCTAAGTGACAGGATAACACAGTAGTTACACGCACAGACTGTGGAGTCAGATAATTCTAGATCTGAACACCAGTTTGGTAGAATGCATAACTTTAGAATCAATATTAAATTCTCTGAACCTTAATTCCTTCATTTATAAAATGGGGCATATAACAGTGTTCTGTGAGGAATAAGTGAGATAAGACTTAGCTTATAGTGAGCACATGATAATGATTGGTAGTTATTCTAATTTTCTTTTGAAGTCACTTCTTACCTCTCCTACTCTGGTATTTCATGTAAATCTAAACTGAGAAAGTATTTCTCAACCAGTAGTACCTCATTCCGCTTAGCAGAATGATTAATGTTCAACAGAAATTTGAACTGGTATTAAAAGCAGTTCTGTGGCAGTCCTGTGGCTGGGAAAGCAGTGGTCCCCACAGTTGTTCTGTGCAGGCAGGGTCATGGGAGTATTTGGTGCTGCCACATCCCAGAAGCTCAGGTATCAAGACTAACTCTAGAGAGCCTGGTCCCCACCCATAAAGGGAGCTGTCCGTAAGGGAGTTATAAATAAGAATGGAATCTCTGCCATTTGATTAAATTCAAAATATGCACTGGCAGTTAGAATTAAATTATCTTTGCCAAAAAGTAACTCAGGAAACAATGGACATTGGAATTTTCTTTTGAGGACAATTTCCCACAAGAGCTTTTTTTTTTTTTTTCCATTCTTGTTACCTGTAAATGTCTCAATTCACAGAAAAGATTAGTAGCAGGAAAAAAAAGAATATTAAAATAGTTTAGTATTTTAATGTCTATTTAAGAAGAGAAGATACTGAGATCAGTTAAAATAATCAACTTTCTGTTTTAATTTAATGAAAATATTTGCTTCCTAGATTATGGAATCCTAGAGTTTTAAGTTCTGGCTTATGTTAGCTAGTCTTTCTTAAGAGTTCTGCATTCACACAATAGCTCGGCAATGATTCACGCTGTCCAAAGACTAGAACAGGACACAGACAACATGATAACATTTGTAAATTCCAATTTCTTCTTCTATTTAAAGTATTTAAAATGGAAAGGATCAAGCAATGGTTTTGAAATCAACACCAATGTCTGTTTCAAAGGGACGAGCCACACATGTTAGATGTTTAAAGCTGAGACCCCAGACATACTTCTGCTCTTGTTATTTAAAGCCTTGGGCCCCCTCAGATAAGATCGGTGTTTTGGAAAAATACAGAGAGGTTGAGAATCAGCTATAGAGAGGGCTGATGGCCAAGGCACTTATCTTTGAAGGCACTTATGAAACCCTAAGTGGCATAATACCCAGAGAAATTATTGGAGCTGAGGAGTCAGGCAGGGCTACCGTGATGGTAGCGATGGGACGGGTGACCTGAGTTTTGCAGGGTGACTAAGCATAGGCAGACAAGGTAGGAAGGGTGTTCCTGGCACAGGAAACAGTAAATTACAAGTGTTGTTCCTCAGAGATGGAGACTTGTGGCTAAATTTTGAAGGATGAGTAAGAAGAGGCAGACAAGACAGGAAAGAGTAATCCTGGGTGAGGAGAGTAAATCTTGAACGTCAGAGGCCATGTGCTGCTTCATTTTCCCACCAAAACTCTAGCACAGAGCCTGGCAGAGTAGGGATTGTGAAATGATTGACTGTGGGGTAGATGAACGGATACATGCAGAAAGCAGTTATCCTCATTTTTAGTCCTCAGAATTCAGCACTCTGTCCCAAATAGGACCTGGGAATCTCCGTACTTTTCCAAGCTTCCCTAAGCCTCTGTCATGCATCAGACAGCTGTGACACGGGTCACATCTGGCAGCAGCTGTCTGGTTACCCAAGACACACCAGTCTGAAGAGGAAGGCACTGTTTTCTTAGCTTTGGGCTCTGCGGGGAAATGAAGTCAGTCTTAATACAGAGATCAAAATCAGCTGCAGGATAAACCAAGTTGTTCATTAATAAAAACATGGACTGGGGGTGTGGGTGGAGGGTAGCAAACATTAAATTAATATTAAATTCCCCCTCACAGAGCAGAGAGTCTTCCTTTGATGCTGCTTTTCAAATTGAGGATAGCTTTATAGTATCCAGAGAAAGTTATCCGTCTCTCTAGCTACACAGCTGACCGAATTTAAGAGCAAAGTGACTAATGCTCCCCAGTCCGTGAAGCCTTCTGGCTCTGGGGACTAAAGTTTGGACTGACAAGCCCGTGGTCATGAGGACACTGGGGCAAACCACTTTTATTATGTTAGTTTTTCTTTTAATATAATACTATGGTAATTTTTTTTTCAAATAGAAAAAAAAGGATAGCATGATCAAGTGATATTGGTAATTGTTGAAACTAAGTGTTGGGTAAATGGAGGGGGAGGTCTATCATTTTTTTACTTGTATATGTTTGAAATTTTCTAACCAAGTATATTTTAAAGAGGAGTCTCCATCCCTTTCCATGGTCTGTAGCTCCTTAAGCCTTCAATTCCACTCTCCAGAGTTAAGCATGAGATGACTTCTTCTGTATTCCTCCATTTTCTGACCATTTATAAGCCCATATATGCATAACAGTGCCTATTTTTAATAGTATCTGAGAAGGCTATTATTCTGAATCTTGATTTTTTTTCACTTCTTAACAATATATTGAAGAGCTTTTTCCTAGAAGAAAATACAACTCTACCTCGTTCTTTTTTTTTTAATATTTTATTTATTTATTTGACAGAGAGAGAGAGTGATCACAAGTAGGCAGAGAGGCAGGCAGAGAGAGAGAGAGAAGCAGGCTCCCGCTGAGCAGAGAGCCTGACACAGGGCTCGATCCCAGGATCCTGAGATCCTGACCTAAGCTGAAGGCAGAGGCTTAACCCACTCAGTCACCCAGGTGCCCCCACCTCATTCTTTTAATGGCTATCTAGTATTCTGTTGGAAGTAGTTATCAAGACTCTATACACCCTGTGGTATCAATTTTTTATATACTTTTGTAAATAAGTGAAAAGTATTTCCTTAATTGGAAGTGAGGATCAACATTTTTTCTATATGTTTACTAGTCATTCATTCATATGTCTTTCTCTGTGAAGTGTCCATTCAAGTCTTTTGCCCATTTCTCTTTTAGGGATTTTTGGGGTGTTCTTTTTTATTTGTTTGTAATTTCACTAATAAGGCAATTTTTCTTTTGTCTGATATATGCTACAGACATTTGGGGGCACAGTGTAATGATATGGTCAGGAATAAACCTCTGGATCCAGATGACTGGGCTGCTGGAATGCTTACCACTCCTGGCAGGCAATACTGGCCACCTTACTCCAAACATCCATCCACTGAAGTATACTATTGGTACAAAATGTACCCTAATCCCAGATTTATTTCTTCAATGCTCTCCCTTCCTAAATCTCCACACCTAGCCTAATATCTTCTAAATCTACTTTTTTCCACATCGTAACTGTTACTACCTCTACTAAGTTTACCTTAATTTCTGGTCTGGATTACTGCACAGGCCTCCCTGCCTCCAGACTTACCCTACCACTTCCTCACCAAAGCCAGAGTAGTCTTTCTCAAACCCTGCCCTGATACTCTGTTTTCTCTGGTTGAAAGCACCATCAGTGCTATCTGCTGCCCTAGAATCCATCCAAGCTCTTAACCCAGCAACTAGAGTATACTGGACATCACTAGCTCCTACCACAGAGCTGACTTTTTAAAATCCAGGAATTAGGTGTCGCTGGAGGTTACATCCTCACCTCCTCAAGGATGTCTTTCCTAATTTTCTGCCTTCATGGTGACTGAGGTACCCCTTCTCTGTGCTCCCACAGCCTGCAGACATAAGTCTGTCTGTATCTACAACTACATATAAAATGAAGATTTGTTATTTGCTACACAATGTAAAAAGTTGGGATACATGACCTTATTTAATCCTCAGTTGCAGGAGATGTTTACTAATGTTAAAAACCAAAATTCAGGGGTGCCTGTGTGCCTCCATCAGTTAAGCATCTGGCTCCTGATTTTGGCTCAGGTCATGATCTCCTGGTCCTGGGCTCGAGCCCTGAGTCAAGTTCCACATTCAGCGCAGAGCCTGCTTGAGAGTCTCTCTCTCTCCCTCTCCCCTACACATTCTCTCTCTAAGATAAATAAATCTTAAAAAAAATTCAACTGAGTCAATTTAATGATTCAATTGGCTTTATTCAACAATTCAGAAATCGGGCAGCATCCCACCTAGCAAGTACAAGGAGCTTCAAGGAGTTGCTGGAAATGGAAGGATTTTATAAGCAGAAGGAAGGTGGGACAAGGAATTTTAAAGAGTGGATTATTTCAGGCAAGATTACCTTCCCTTAGGGGAAGACAGTGTGTCCTCTCATGTAGATTAACTTCATAGTGCTGAATAGGAAGTTCCTGACGTTTGGTCAAAAATTCCACTCCAGGGAAAGGATAAAACTGCAATTATGTTAGCAACTCATAAGTCCTGGTGGGGCTTAGCAGAAGTGACTCCATTTGGGGGACCTCTCATTTCTTTTTAGCACTATCTTAGATGAAGAAATTCAGGCTAGAGCATTTCTGTAAATACCATGAGGTTAGAAGGTGCCTTGTTCACACACGTATCACAGGGCCTGGTACTTAGTGGGTGTTCAACATGTAAGATATTGAATAAATTCATTCTACAGCACTAATGGCTTGTCAGATTCTATATTGTAACATTCAAAGCATTTGGTCCGAATGTCCTATTAATGTTCATAAACTCTCTAGAAGCTTACAGATCATGCTGACTGAAAAGCTTACCCGCTAATCTTCGCAACCAGCTGGTACAAGACTCTTCTCAGGAAGCGCGAACAAGAGTGCCCCTAAGTTGTTGTTACTTAGACCTCAGCCCCACATTCCTCCTGCCTTCCCATCCACCAGTTAAGCCTCAGACTGGGACTTCTCCCCTAAAAGTATTAGCTTCCTGAGTTTCCACAAGATGCTTTTTTTCCACTGTTTTGTTTTTAAGTTGTGACTTTTTCCATGACCACCACTGAGATTCATTTGACCTTTTGTCATAGTTTCAAAACAGCAGCCAAGAAACTTGGTTTTGAAAATGAATCAGAGACAAGGGTTATGAGCCTGAGTACTCTCCCGGCCATTTGGCTATACTGTGAACTGTTAGAGCACAGCTGTCAATAAAGTTTTATCCAGGAAAAGAAGTCCTCCAAAGAGATGATATTCGTTTGAGAGTGAAACTGCTTCCAACTGACTTTACCTCGTGGATTTTTTCAGGAATCGTGTAGCACCTTAGTGGCGCCTGCCTCCCCATGGCTTCCTCAATTCTTTCTGCAGTTACAGTATGCACTGATTCCTTAAATGGACTCAAAATTCCGAAGTGGGAAAAGAGCTTCTCCTCCTTGAAATGGAACCATGTGCTTCCTGCAGGCATAAAACATTTATTTGAACATTAGGAAAAATCAGCCAAATTAAGATAAAGGACTTTTTTCAAGTCAATTGATTGAAAATTGTTCTTTTTTTTAAAATTATATCTACTATTAAGTCTTTTAGTGATCTCCCCAGAAGATGAAGTAGAATCAGAGAAGCAATGATGGGAAGCCACTCTATTTGAGGAAAACTGAAGTAAAACCATTTTATAAAAAGGTTTTACTCTCCTTTTTCTTTACCCTCCCTTGGCAACACATTTGTGACATAGCAAGGCAGACAGAAATAAACTTTGTTATAAGAATTTCAAAGGGGAGTGCCTGGGTGGCTCAATGAGTTAAGCATCTGCCTTTGGCTCAGGTCATGATCCCAGGGTCCTGGGATCAAACCCTGTGTTGGGCTCCCTGCTCAGCAAAGAGCCTGCTTCTCTTTCTCCCTCTGCCTGCGGCTCTGCCTACTTATGCTCCTTCTCTAGCTCTCTGTCAAATAAATAAATAAAATCTTAAAAAAGAAAATCTCAAAGGACTCTGTTAGCCTGGTTCAGGTTCCTATTCTTCATCAAACTTAGAGGATACTTTAAACTCAAGATAATAAGAAATGATAAAAATATTTGTTAAAAAGCACTGAACCCACATTGTGTGCTGTGTATCATAAGCACAATGAATTGTAGCTTATATAAATTACTATTGATGCCCTGCGTGTTTAAAAAGCTACTTTTAGGGGTGCTTGGGTGGCTCAGTCATTAAGCATCTGCCTTAGGCTCAAGTCATGATCCCAGCATCCAGGGATCAAACCCCACATGGGGCTCCCTTCTCGATGGGGAGCCTGCTTCTCCCTCTCCTACTCTCCCTGCTTGTGTTCCCTCTCTTGCTGTGTCTCTCTCTGTCAAATAAATAAAAATCTTTTAAAAAAAAGCTATTTTGACTAAAGTCTCCATATACTTACTTATCTAAAATTGTGTACCACAAATGTATTCTCAGGGAATGATTGGATACAGCCATTGTATCACAAATGAAGAGCTAGCACATTGAGGATAAGCATAAATTTTGCATCTCTGAATATAAACTTTTGAAAAGCCTCCTTTTCCCCCCTTTATTCTTAATTTTTTTTAAATGAAGGCATCATATATATATTATATATAAACACATATATATGTTTAAATCTTAATTATACTTAATTACTTTTTACATATGTGTGTATCCATGGAAGTACCACACAAACAAGACATAAAACATTTCTTGGCCTTCCAGAGTCTTTCTGATGCCCACTCCCAGTCAATATTTCCCAAAGATAACCACTCTTTTTCTATCACCATAAATTAGTTTTACCTGTCCTTGAGCTTTATATAAATGGAATCATAATTGGCTTTTTTTGTGTCTAGCTTCTTTCACACAATATTATATTTGTGAGATTCATCCATGTTGTTGCATATAATAATAGCTTGCTCTTTTTTGTTATTTTATAATATTCTACTATTGATGGACATTTGGGTTTAGGTCTTTGGTTATTATGAATAGAGTAACTATGAACATTCTTGTATATCTTTGAGGTGGACATATTTCTCTTGGGTATACACCTAGAAGTAGAATTGCTGGAATATAGTGAAGACTGTATCTGGAAGCTTTATTTTAGTAATTAAAAAAAAATAGTGGCTGTAGAGGGGGAAATACCTTCTATTGTTATCTATTGTGTTAGCTGACATTCTTAGAGAGTATTTTATAGCTGTAGTTGTTCAAATTGAACAGATGTACTTCTAGGTAAAATCTCAAGGAGTGAGTGGGTAAAACAAGAAGATGCTTGAGCTACCTCACTAACACATTGTATATGGGCCAATGAGACTTATTTACATGATTTATTTGATCCTTTAGGAAATGTCAAAGTTTGAAATATTCTGTCATTAAAAATTCTTGGAAGTATGAGAGTGCTCCAATTAGACTCAACTATAAGATCTTTGACACAATGCAAAGCTATCTATGGACCCCAAGTAATCTCAGAAGGAGAATTTTTCACAGGGAAATAAACCAATGCTCTCATCTACCTTTTCTATTGGTCACTATGGGATTTGGAACTTCCATTTGGAAGTCATCAGTAAGAATAAAAATATTTTCCTTCTTATTTCAACCACAGCACCCAACTTCAAATTAAATGTCTCCTCTCTCTGGGTTTTTCCTAGTTTTGAGTTAAAGTCTTTGTGAAGGGAATAAATCTGGTGCCAAGTACAAGTTAATAATTATATTATACTTATCCTCTGGGGAAGCTGAAGTCTGATCAACTTCCTCCACATTGTAGAACTGTTTCTTTTTTCCCTTAAACGCATCCCTGCCCTTGCCAGCTCTCCCCGCAAATACCACAGAAATGATTTGTGTTTATCTGTTATGTCCTGGTCTCCTTTTGCAAATCACTTTATTTTCTGTAAGACTCCTTTGTTACAGCAGATCTCGTAACTACCTTCCTACATCCATTAGCATGAGATTAATTGCACAAAGTTTATCTCGGGATTTTGTCTAGACTTGGAAAAAAAAAAAAAAAGGAAAAAAAGCAACCTGGGAATAGTTCCAGGCTTTTTGATTAACTGGGCAGTTCTGGAAATTAAGTCTGCTTTTGCCATTCTTCACTTGAATTACGGTATTTGTCACTGGTCTTTTATATCTGGGTGTGCTGGTAAGAATTTCTGCTAATACAGGATGTAACAACAGCTCAGGTTCTCATGAAAGTGTTCATTCTGAGTAATTTCACCTTCATATATAAATCTTTACTTAGGTTTCTTAATAAAACAGGGTCAATGTTAGACTTTTTCTAAAAAAAAAAAATAATAAAGAAATGCTAATAACTCCTTATCACAGAGATTGGTGTGGTCTTCAAATCCTTTCCTTTGGACTGTTTGAACAGCTGTTGGTCCAATTTAACTTTGTTTCGAAGGAACTTGGATCAGTGAGGATTATTTTGTTCACTACAGGCAACCACTCTTTAAGATTGTCAAATTTGTTCCCCTATTGGTATCTACATGCACAATTCAGAAACCCATGATGCCTGTAATTTTATTCGAATTGATCAGCAGACTGAAAGACATCATCAAACAGAGAACAGTCTACATGTTGATTACAAACCTGGATCAGCTCCGGGACACCTGGGTGGCTCCTTAGTTAAGCATCAGACTCTTGATTTCCGCTCAGGTCCTGATCTCAGGGTCATGGGATTGAGCCCCGGGTCAGGCTCCATGCTCTCATCATGGAGCCTGCTTAAGCTTCTCTCTCTCCTTCTCACTGTCCCCCTCCCTGCTCATGCGCTCTCTCTCAAAACAAACAAATAAAAGCCAGATTAGTTCTACCCTCATGAAATGGGCCAAGAGTTGCTACTTGCTAAGTGGTCTTCTGCATACATTGCCACTAAAAGAAAGAAAGGGAAGGCACTAACATTCATTTAATGCCACATGCCAAACACTCTGGAAATATTTTACACGGATTAGCTGAAAATTCATAATTACAGGAGATAAGTGAAATAACTTTTCATAATAACAAGAATGGAGACTTTCTTAACCATAGGTGTTATGGATTTTACAGATTCTTGTCCAATCTGAGGGAGGTTTCTTTGGGGATTAGTGAAAGTGTTTGAGCAGCTACTCAGCTCAAAGACTCAAGACTTTCCTCTCTTGAATTGGTTCAACTCGTGAATGTATTTTCTCAGTGGCTGCTTTTTGTACTTCAGGCCTCGCCCTATCTCTCCTATTAAGCTTTTAAAGCAACTTCTTAATGATTTACTTATCTGCTTCTATATTGCTGTTTAGCCGCTACCCTGAGGATGGACTTTCTCTTCGATTGCTGCTCAGTTTTTATGTTGGCTCTTGTCCTGCTCAGGCTGTCTGCTCTTCTCACTTTTCCAGAAACCTCTGGCACTACTCCTGGTTGGATCCTTATGGTATACCTCCCAACTCTAGCTAATTCCTCCCACTTACCATTTCATCTCCCTGTCTGTTTTGGACTTCTTCCACCTCAAAACTGATGCCACCTGGTTTGTTTTCCCACTCTGTGTAACTCAATTCTAGATCAGATGCATAGGATAGGATTGACTAAGGCACATACAATTGTCCACATTTACTATACCTCTGCACAGTTAATAATTGAGTGGATCACATTGACCAAAAGTTATGACCAGAATGATTCTGGAAATTATTCTTTGCACTGGTCTATGGATCTAGTCTTACAAATAAAATCAGAGAATGCTCAAACGATTGATCCCGAAAACCAACCATGATGTTACAGGAACTTCCAAATGTGCTTATCTATTTTTTGAAGAGTAGCATCTGATGATTTGATAGTGTCTCTAAAGAAAGGTACTGTGTGCATCAGGATAATTATCTGATGTTGGGTAAGTTCTATAAGATACAAAATAACTGGAAATCTCTGATTTTCTTTTTTTTTTTTTCTTAAGATTTTATTTATTTACTGAGAGAGAATGAGAGATCAGGGGAGGGGCAGAGGAAGAGGAGAGAGAAAGAGAGAGAGAGAGAGAGAGAGAATCCCAAGCAAATTCCACATCCAGCACAGAGCCTGATACAGGGCGTGTTCCTGAGATTATGACCTAACCCCAAATCAAAATTGGATGATTAACCAACTGAACCACCTAGGCGCTCCTTTTCTTGTTCAACTCACAAAATTAGAAAAGATTAATAATAATAATAATAATAACAATAATAATCATGATAATTCATTGTCTTAAGCCAGTAAGCATTAGTGTGGTTGATTATATAGCTGTAGATAACTGAGACAAAGGAGGCTCAAAGTTTAAGATAAAGCAAGAATCCAAACCAAGTACTTCCCATCAAAAAATTTTGTGTCTGGATTTCTGTCTCACTCTAGTTGGTCTTTTTCCAGTTGTCTTATCCATAATGTTAGTAACAAATGTAAATGATTACTGTTAATCTTAAACCTTCTATATATGGGTATATATATATACACATACATACATACATATACATATAAGTCTTAGGGTTTGTTTGCAAATTTATTATATAAATACAATTCACAAAAGTATTGACATATCACAAAGTCAGGCTTGTAGAATTAATGGTGGGGAATCCCAGTGGAGATCACCAAATTTTACATATCAATGACTTATTGGGCAACAAAGATATACTATCTGATATGTGCTCTTACTCTTTTTCCATAAGTGGGTACAAACAGAAGCCATTCTATGCCCACTAAAAACATCCAACACGATAACTGGTTCTCTGGCTTCATAGAGAAAATATACTGCATGATAATTTGCTATCTGGCTTTCAGGAGAATTTAGTCCTCTGCCATTACTAAGAGACTATTCCAGCCCCCAGAAACTAGAAATATAAAACTTCCTAGACCCACAACTTGGCTTCTAAATAGCAAATCAGCCTCCTGCTTCAACTCTCTGACTCTATATCCTGAATTCAACAACTGGACCTTTGATTTGCTCTTTGTGTCCAAAAATAGAGAGGAAATGGTAACTAAAAAAAAGAAGAGCCAAAAAAATATTTCACATTTATAACCGACAAGGCGTTTTTACATGTGCTTCTAGGTTATCTTTTAATCCAGTAATATAGGGACTTCTCTTGTCCCCAGTTCTCTGAATTTCGGCAAAGGCCCTCCATTCCATGTCCCTAATCCAAGACACATCCTTGATGCTTCTCTTTTGTCATATTTTGAATCAACTCCATTATCACGTCCTAGTATCTCTTATCTCTAGAACCACTGAATGAACACTCTGGGTACAATTAAATAAAAATTTGTGATATGTGAATTAACTTTCAGTAAAGCTGTAATTTCAAAAATTAAATATATGCCTAGAATCTTCCCACCTCTCCTCATCACCACTGCTGTCAGCCTTGTTCAAATCTCCATCTTTCCTTGCCCGGATTTCTGCAGCCACTTCCTAACTGGTCTCCTTACTTCAAGTCTTACCCACTGGTGCTCCATTTCTACTCTGCACTCAGAACAATCCTCTAAAAACATAATCCCTCTCATGTTACTTTCTTGCTCAAAACCCAACCAGCGAGTTCCCATCAGCTTGAGAATAAAAGCCATCAATGTCCCCCATGATCTGGCCTTTCTTTCCAACATCATCTCTGTTACTCACCACCTCCTCTTTTCCTCTACCACATTGGCCTTGTTGCTCTTCCTAAAATGTGCTAAGTTCATTCCCATCTAAGAATGACTAGTCTTAGCATTGGTGTTCTTTCTGTCTGGGACAAGCTTCCTTCAGATCTTAACAGATCTCTCTTTAGTTCTCATCAGAGAACTTCCAAGGCCATTCTATATGCTGTCCCATCTGAACCTTCCCATTATTCTTTATCTCTTTAACCTGCTTTACCTTTTCTCTATAGCATTTATCATTACATGACATCATATTATGTTGCCATTCATTCACAGCAATGTAATGAGTAATGAGTAGAGAGGCCCTATCTTTCTCCAACAGCTAAAGCAATATCTGGCACATAGCAGGTGCTCAGTAAGTATTGTGGAAGATTGAATGAATGTGAAAGACAAATCAAAGAATGAAGGCCTTAATGTTACTAAACGTCTCTCTTTACCTGATTTACCAGTTTTTCTTTCCAACTTCATCTCTATTACTCTCCACCTGCTCTTTTCCTCCACCACACTGGCCTTCTTTATCTCTTTAAGCTGTTTACCTTTTCTCTGTAGCATTCATGGTTACATGACATCATATTACTTTGTCATTTGTTCATAGCAAAGTCATTTCCATGAGTAGAGAGGCCCTGTCTGTCTCCAATGCTTAAAAAATAGTATCTGGCATATAGCGGGTGCCCAGGATATATTACGGAATATTGAGTGAAAGTGAATGACAAATTAAGGAATGGAGGCATAAATATTACTGAACATCTCTCTTTACCTGCTTTACCGGTTTTTCTGTTCGAGGACACTCTCTTCATATCACAAATGGCAACCTCACAAAACACAATTGTGTTCTGCTTGGATCTTATTCCCACTCCTCATACCCCCCAAGCTTTGTGGGTTGCAAATATCCTAGTCACTTTAAAGAGATTCCAGCAGTCTCAGATGGTAGGAAGAAAAGATCTCTAATATGCCCTGTACAAGGCCTACAGTGCCCTCCTCCCACTGAAAGGACGTTGAGAGCAATGAGCTCCAGGTCACATAAACGTTTTCCTAAAATTATCCCTACTGAAGCCCAATCGTATATTCTCCAATAACTCTTTATTATATGAGACTATATGGTGGGTCTTGTGCTGGACATCGAATATATAAAGCTATATACAGTAGAGTCATTTGGAGGGTTCTTTTAGTTTCCCTTGACTAAAACACATGGTTCAAAGAAGAAACTAACCTAATTTTTCAATAACACGTCATTACTTTTTAATTTCAAAGAATGAATGTATTCTTTATTCTCTACCCTGGTAAGAGCTACTCTAAGATCACTCCTACCCAATGTCTCTCTTGGTCCCTCTCGTCCTGCCCTCCTCTCGCAGACTATGTCTGTCTTCTTTTTAGAGGTTAGCCCACTCACCCTACTCCTGATTCTACCACTTCCAACTCTGTAATTTATCACCAAACATGTCCCCCCCTCCAAAAAAAATCTTCCATTTATACTGAACTCGATTCCTTACCAGTCACCAATGATTGCCTGTGAGCTCAGGGCCACTTTCCAACATTCTCCTCCTCCAGCTCTCTAATGTATTTGACCCTGTTGAGCTTTGCCTCCTCCTCAGACTCTCCTCTGCCTCATTTGAGCTGATCCTACACGATTCTCGTCTCTCCTCCACTCCTCCTTGTCAGTGATCCTCGGTCTCCCTCCCAGGCTTATCTTCTTCCCATACTCTGCAAATGTGAAGTCCCCAAAGCCCTGCCTTTCAGCCACTCTTCCAAATGTGATCATAGTCACATTTGCATTCATGGCTTCAGCTGGCACCTCTTTAGTGGGTCCCCTAGTCTACATCTTCAATC
The DNA here is from genome assembly GCF_009829155.1 of Mustela erminea. Classification (NCBI taxonomy): domain Eukaryota; kingdom Metazoa; phylum Chordata; class Mammalia; order Carnivora; family Mustelidae; genus Mustela; species Mustela erminea. The sequence continues at coordinate 24,165,257 of NC_045623.1, forward strand.
ACAACCACAATCCTAAATCCTATTTCCATGGATCCAGGTGCCTATTAAATATTTCCAACTGAAATTCCTCAAATTCAGCATGATTAAAAGAAAACATCATATTCTCATTCTTATTATTTTTTTTTAACAGAGAGATCACAAGTAGGCAGAGAGGCAGGCAGAGAGAGAGAGACAGGAGGAAGCAGGCTCCCTGCCGAGCAGAGAGCCCGACTCGGGACTCAATCCCAGGACCCTGAGATCATGACCTGAGTCCAAGGCAGAGGCTTAACCCACTGAGCCACCCAGGGGCCCTCATCTTCTCATTCTAAAAGTATATTCTTTTTCTTATTTTTCTTAATTTCATTTATCTATTTATCTTCAACTTCATCTTATCTTCATCTAATTATCTTCAACTTCTCCCTGTGTGTCTCCTTTTTCTCCCCACACAGATAGGTTTTCAAGTTTTGTTGATTTCCTTTGCAGATTGCCTTTCTGTGTTCTGTCCTCTTTATCACCGCTCTGATTCTCCCTTCAGTATCTCCTACCTAGACCCTTCAAGTAGCCTCATAAATGTCTTCAGTTTCTCTTTAATCCACCGTTCGCTTAGCTTCCAGAACTTCCCATAGCTTGTCATTGGCTGCTGAACAGACTTTACAGTCCTTAGTCTGGAATTTAAGACCCTATTAAGAAGGTAAGTGGCAACTTACCTTCTACCAGAAGTGGACTGTTGGCTTTTTTCCCAACTACACCTTTTGCTTGAGCACCTTAATAGTCTTCTGTGCATCTAGACCACCTTTTCCCCATTTCCTTCTCATAAAATCTTACTTTTTTTAAGGCCCAAGCCAAAGGGTACAACCTCTGGAATCCCTGTCAAAAGAAATCTCTCTTTCCTCTTACCTCTATAACATATTGCTCACACCGCACTTTAAATATTATAGATATTTGTGTATAGCTTACTTCTGAACTATGTTTTAAACTCCTTAAAAATAGGGATGACTTCTCTAGTAGATTATATTATTATTCCCAAGTATTCACCCCCTTGGGAGAATTATAGGTGTCTGCTCCCCATCAGAGGTTTCCCTACATGACGCACTTTGGCCAATTAAATTTGAACACCCTAAATATGCCACTTCTGGTCCCTGGTATGTTTCTATCATCTCTCTTGTCCCCCTGCTGCCAGATGGACTTTAACCACTGAGTGACTACTCCTCCTGCCCAGATCCCAGAATGAAAAAGATGGGAAGCTGAGTTACAACTAATTTACAGTGAACTTTCACATTGATGAGAAATAAACTATTGTGTTGTAAATTACTGAATTCTGGGGGTTATTTTTTAAGGCAGCATACTTAGCATACTAAGCTAAATCAGTCTCTTACCCAACTCAACAAAGATTCAATCATTCATTGCACAACACCGAGAACATATTCTATGCCAAGACTTCGTTAAAGTGCCGTGAAACATACACAAATTTGTGAAGTATTATGTCTGTGTTCAGTTGTCTTAGTTCTGAATAGTAAGATAAGACATGTTTTCAAGTTGCTACAATACAATGCAAAATGTCACAAATCTATTTGGAGACCTTCAAACAAAGAGCTACTAGGCTTCAAAAAAGAAGGAAGTAACACTTCACTGGAGGAATCAGAAAGAGTTGCATGAAGAGTTGTAGAAGTATTATTTGTATCTTGCAGCACACCTGGAACACAGTCGACTTTAAAGATGGGTTGAATAGAGAAATAAATGGACAGCTAGTTGTCATCAATAAAAGCTGTTATTTCTGTGTTAATGAAACCACATTGGGGCAAGTGAAATGTTCAGGGTAAAAGATAATGGCACTTAAGAACTTGTGAGTGGGTGAATTTGCTTTAACTAGATTCTCTGATGAAAGAAATCTTACTCATCGACATTGGCATCTTCTAAGCTTCAATTATTTCTAGTTAGTCATGTGGCTTTTCATATGATCTGCTGCTTTTGGCAGGCTGCTTGAGCAAGATTATCTCACAGTCAGCAACCAAAGGCTTCCTATTTTCAGTTTTATCCTTGATGGGAACCATCAAGCAGAAAATCCGGGCTGGTACTTCCGAGTTCATCAGGGCTGGGAGAGCTCAGGCCAGATTCAGCAAGGCATGGACAGTATCCAAGGCAGACAAGGATGCCCACCTGAAGTAGCCTAGAATGGAGCTTTTGGAAGAAATCTTTGCCTCCCTAACTCTCACACATGCTTCTAGAGTGATTCAAAGGATAAGTGCCCTTTTCCTGGGTTCATAAATTACAAATTCAGGAATTGGCTAAATGGCTTAATCACGCACCCAGGGCACAGACAGGAAAACGTTGCATGGATGAGGACGAGGGGGTGGGGGGGGGGGATAAATGAACTCTTGTCCTAGCCAGATTGAGCCACAGACAAAAATGCTAAGCTCTTTTCAGCTCTGAAATTCTCGCAGTCTATGAAACTGCATATTCCCCTCTGAGAAGTGCGTAGCTTACTCTCACTGGACGTTTTTCCAAACAACATGGATTGAATGAAGATTCTTACCTCTCCACCCCCATGGTTTTCCCAACTAAGTGGGGTAAGCAGATTTTCTGGAATGCCAGCTCCAGCAGCATTTATCCCAGGATGACAACAGAAACCTCATACATGGGACGCCTGGATGGCTCAGTGGGTTAAGCCGCTGCCTTTGGCTCAGGTCATGATCCCAGGATCCTGGGATCGAGTCCCGCATTGGGCTCCTTGCTCAGCGGGGAACCTGCTTCCCCCTCTCTCTCTGCCTGCCTCTCTGCCTGCTTGTGTGCTCGCTCTCTCTCTCTTCCTCTCTGACAAATAAATAAATAAACAAAATCTTAAAAAAGAAAGAAAGAAACCTCATACATCTACCCAATGGCATACCCAATGGCAATACACATACCCAATGGCAAGTGCCCCACACTAGAATAACGTCTTCAGATAATGCTAACACTATGTCAGATGTATGAGAGCAGACTCTCCCTTTTCCACGTAGAGATCATTCTGGAAAGATTAGTGAGTATGGCAAGGGTGCCAAGTCTATGACGGAGTTTCTGAGACAAGAATGACTTCATACCTTCCACCATTCAAACTTGACCTCTGCAACAGTCATTCCCTGAGGTTGGACAAGTTGCTTATTCTCTCTGTGCCTCAGTTTTCAGATCTGCATAAGAGTAACTCTGCGAGGCTACAGTGAGGTTATTTTTTGATATGAAAGTCCCCGGGGCCCGGCAGGCACTCATATGAATGCAATGTGTGGTAATGCTCTTCCTCTCGGGACTACCCCTTAGCCCATTTCAGTTCCTGCCTGGAAGATTATTTTATTGACTACCCTTTCCTTTAACTTTCAATTAAATATTGCTTTCACTTGTGTTTAATGTGTTTCACAATAAGCTGAGAAACCACATACACATGAAAATGTAGGCAATCCGGGCGCCTGGGTGGCTCGGTGGGTTAAGCCTCTGCCTTCGGCTCGGGTCATGATCTCAGGGTCCTGGGATCGAGTCCCGCATCGGGCTCTCTGCTCGGCAGGGAGCCTGCTTCCTCCTCTCTCTCTCTCTGCCTGCCTCTCTGCCTACTTGTGATCTTTCTCTGTCAAATAAATAAATAAAATCTTTAAAAAAAAAAAAAAAAAAGAAAATGTAGGCAATCCAGGATGAAAAAATGTGCCAAATCACCCAATGTAGAATCACCATCTACTTTGAAGCTTACTAACAAAATTTGAGATCTTTTACCATCCACAAAAATTCTTTTGGACCATAACAACTTCAGTTTTAAAATCTCCTAAACTCTAGGGGAACCTGGGTGGCTCAGTTGGTTAAGTATCTGGTTTTATCTCGGGTCATGATCCCGGGGTCCTGGGATTGAGCCCTACATCAGGCTCCCTGCTCAGTGGGGAGTCTGCCTTTCTCTCTCTCTCTCTCTCTCTCTCTCTCTGTGTGTCCCTCACCTCACTCACTCTTTCTCTTTCTCTAAAATAAATAAGTAAATCTTAAAAAAAATAAGATTTCCTAAATTCTAGCACACAGTATCTCCAGGGCCTCCATCAACAAGCTGCTCTTCACTGCTAACTCCCAACGCCCAAGAGTAGCTCCCACCATTCTCCTCCCAGCTAAATGGAAAGGAGTTTCCTACCCTTCCTTTTCTTGCTTTGTCTCTTTATTTCAGTATTTCCAGGCATCATATTGGCTGTGTACTGTGCAACCTAACCACCCTTCAGTTTTACAGAGGAGGAAACTAAAGAACAGGAAGAGAAATCATTCATCTGAATATAGATGAAGATAGAGAGATAGATAGATAGGCAGACAGACAGATAGATTCATATACATGAATAGAACTGAGCTCCCTGACTTTTCTTGATCTCATTCTTTCAGCTGATAGCAGGGCCCCTGGAACAGGGCAGGCTTTTCACAGTTATTGAATGTTACATGAATCAATGTTCAGTGTCCTCCGCTGTAGATTGCGGGTGACACTCTTTTCTGAAATAGATACAACCTATTATCTGCAGCTTCAAGTGTTGGAATATCACTTAGGGGTCCAGCTGTCTGTGTTTAGTTCTGCTCCTTCAGCCAGAGGACAGTTGATAATGCACACACAATACATAAACACAATGATACAACCTCCAGCTATTTCATAAGCAAAGATAGGAAACACAAAACAGAAAGTCTGTTAGAGTCTCCCTCTACGAGAAGGCAGAGGAAGGAAAATTATCACACCATAGATCATTGCAGTAGGATTATAATTTATTATGTGCTTTTATAAATCTTGGCTTTTTGAAGCCTTATGTCAACCTTATGGGAATGGCAGGGGAGATACCATCTCTGGCCTTCGAGACATTGAAAACTCTAAGAATTTAAGTGGATTTTCCCAGGTTACAAACCTAATAAGAAAACTAATACCCAAAACTAGAGCCCAGATCTTCTTTTTCCTGGATAGAATTAGTCATTCTTGGGCTATAAGGTATTTAACCCTTGATGCTGAATACAGCTTTTATTAAATGGGTGTGTTCTGTCTTCCCACCTAAGAACCTTAAAATCAAGGCTAATTCATTCATATTTGGTTCCCTATATCTAAGCACAGTTTCCTTCACAAGGTAGAACCTAAAAAGATATTTAATAACAATAATATTATTTTGATAGATAAAAGATAGCATTTTTAAGAAAAAGCAGCTACATTTAGCAAATCTTCCAGAATATTGACTGACTCCCATTTGCATGACCCAAGCAAAATAAAATTTATTTCATTTATTTATTTATTTATTTATTTTTAAAACTTTATTTATTTATTTGACAGACAGAGATCACAAGTAAGCAGAGAGGCAGGTAGAGAGAGAAGAAGGGAAGCAGGCTCCCTGCTGAGCAGAGAGCCCGAGGCAGGGCTCGATCCCAGGACCCTAGGATCATGACCTGGGCTGAAGGCAGAGGCTTAACCCACTAAGCCACCCAAGTGCCCCTTTCATTTATTTATTTATTTAAAGATTTTAATTATTTATTTGACAGACAGATCACAAGTAGGCAGAGAGGCAGGCAGAGAGAGAGGAGGAAGCAGGCTCCCTGCTGAGCAGAGAGGCCAATGTGGGGCTTGATCTCAGGACCCTGGGATCATGACCCAAGCCGAAGACAGAGGCTTTAACCCACTGAGCCACCCAAGCGCCCCAAGTTTATTTTTGAATACATGTCCCATCAACTTGGTCCCAGCAAAAATTTTTATGAGGAAATTTGTTCATTTTGAGAAAAACCATCGTAAATCTTTCTGAATGAGCCTCCTTCCAGTGCCCCTAAAAGATCTGTGATTTGCCAAATGCTAAAAAAAAAAACTATTCTCTCCTGAACTCTAAGATTAGAAACATTGTTCTGTCCCTTGGTATTTTTTTTTTCCATTATGTTCCTGTTGGAACAGGTTTCCCTGTTACAGTTCAAGGATTAGTTTTAGCCAAAAAGCTGCTTCTCGTGTTTAGAATGCAGGGCAATTTAAATAAAAATCTTCATCATTTATACAGGTAATATTTATGGAGTATTCATTGTGTGCCATGCTTTTAATGCATTGTCTCATTTAACTTTTAAGCGATTTGACTCCTTGAAAATCTCATTAGCTCATGGGATTACCCCTCTTATCACATATGGAATATTATTATCCTTGTTATATAGTTAAAGTGACTGCATCTTAGAGTTGACACAGCTAGTAAGCAGCAGAGGTGAGATTTGATCCTAGGCTTCTCTTAATTTGGAATTTAACATCTATCCTATACAGTTTCTGTCCCTCTCAATGGCAGCAGATGGACTTCGTGGTAGTGGAAGACAGTCCAGTTTCTTTTTGCATACCTGATAGACCAAGCTGTTGACCGTGATAAGGAAAAGCCCAACTCATCCCCACACCTAATTGTTGATTACGTAAAGGCTTTTCACCTCAATATCCTCTGTAAGAGAATACAAAACTACAGTGGATTCCACCCGCCACCCATCCGCATGGCTACTATAAGAAACAAAGCAAAGCAAAGAACCAGCATCGGTGAGAACGCAGAATAATTGGGATGCTCGAGCCTGATTGGTGGGAATGTAAATGGTACAGACGCTCTGGAAAACACTATGGTGGTTCCTCAAAAAGCTGTGAGTAGGATTACCATATGACCCAGCAATTCTGCTTCTGAATACGTACCCAAAAGTATTGAAAGCAGCATCTCAAAGTAATATTTTTACACCCATGTTTACAGCAGCAGTATTCCCTATAACTAAAACGTGGAAGCAGCCCAAGTGTCTATTGACAGATGAACAAGGGATACATAAAATTGAATATTAGTCAGCCTTAAAAAGGAGGGAAATTCTCTACAGTTAAGAGACTGTTTCTTTGGGATGCCTGGATGGGTCAGTTGGTTAAGCACCTGCCTTCAGCTCAGATCAGGATCTCAGGGTCCTGGGATCAAGTCCCACATCAGGCTCCCTCCTCAGTGGGGAACCTGTTTCTCCCACTGCCTGCCTCTCCCTCTGCTTATGCTCGTTCTCTCTCTCTTTGACAAATAAATAAAATCTTAAAAAAAAAAAAAAAAGAATCTGTTTCTTCTACTCCCAAAACCAATACTGCACTGTATGTTAACGAAAATTCAAATAAAAATTTTTTGAAAATGAGTCTCTGTTTCTTGGTTTCTCTCTCTCTCTGTTTGTTTGTTTGTTAGTTTTGTGTCTTAAATTCCACAAATGGGTAAAATCAGATGGTATTTGTCTTTCTCTGGCTGACTTTATTTCACTTAGCTCTATATTCTCTAGCTCCAACCATGTTGTTACAAATGGCAAGATTTCATTTTTTAGAGTGAATATTATTCCACTGTACATATACACTGGAATTCACATGAAAAACTTAATTAAAAAAAAAAAGAAAGAAAATGTGTTTTGGGTACCTGAATGCTAAGATTAAAGTTTTTTGTAGAAATATAATTTTTGTCCTCTACTGATGTACTTGATATTAAATCTGGATTCTTATAGCTTGGAAAAAAAAAAAAAGGAGGAAATTCTGACACAGGCTACAACATAGATGAACCTTGAGGACATTAGGTTAAAAGAAATAAACCAGGCACAAAAAGATAGAAACTATTTGATCCCACTTATATGAGATATCCAGAGTAGTCAAAATCCTAGAGACAGAAAGTAGAATGATGGTTGCCAGGGACTAGGGTGACAGGAAAGCACAGTTATTGTTTAATGGATATAGAGTTTCAGTTTTACAAAATAAAAGCGTTCTGGAGATGGTTGGTGGTGATGGTTGCACAACACTGTAAATGTATTTAATGCCACTGAAACTTAGAAACACTTAGAAACACTTAATTTTATGTCATGCCTTGTTTGCCACAATAAAAAACACGTGAGAAAAAATTATATTAAAGTTGAATAATTGTCAATTTATGGTCCATTTGAACAACAAGTTTAAACATGTTAGGTTAAAAAGGAGAGTCATTTTCATACCACAAAAAATAATCAAGGAGCACTTGAGTGGCTCAGTCTGTTAAGCCCCTGCCTTTGGCTGAGTTCATGATCCCAGGGTCCTGGGATTGAGTCCCATGTTGGGCGTTTTGCTCAGCAGGGAGTCTGCTTCTCTATCTCCCCACTGTTTGTGCTCTCTCTCTCTCTCTCACTATCTCTCTCTCTCTCTCAAATAAATAAAATCTTAAAAAAAAAATCAGAACCATAAGAGAGTCATATTAAGAGAGGGGTAGCTTATTTCTTAGGTACCTGCATTGGACAATGTGGCTTGCGACTAAAGGGTCATCCAGATGTCCAGGACCTCTGAGAAAACAATCACTGTATTGTGAGGCAGGGGGAGACCCCGCAGGCCGGATGGCTCATTCATCACCTTACGGAAGGCGCCCTCTCAAGAACATGTAAACTGAATGAAGAGCTCATTCAGAAGATTACAGCAAACGTATGCCAGCCCTCTGAGTTCTCTGTCAGGGGTCATTTCACTTGGAATGATTCATCTTAATCTTCTACGATTCTGGGAAGTGTAAGATATATCAGGCAGGAGGTCCCACATGTCTTAACTGCCGGCCTTTATGACAGAGAAGAAATCCTTCCTGGATGACCACCCTTGAAGGTAGAAAACAGCGGGGTGGAGTCCAGAGCTCTGCATGGATTGTTTACTCAAAAAATCCCTAATAATCAACAGAGCAAAAACTGGATTTTGGAAGCTAAATTCAAAACTTGTTTTGGTGACCTTCAGAAAGGATACTTTAGCACAAACATTTATCATAAATGTTAACACGCTTTGCCCTTTGAAATGAAACTCTTTTACTTCAAATTGAACACTGCTGGTTATTTTACCCACTTGTACTGCTGCATTTCTGGAACATATTCCCTGTCCTTTCTACAGACTTTGGTTTTGTTTTGTTTTGTTGAACATATTCCCAAAAAAAGACTTTTTTTTTTTTCTAGTAGAAAAGGAATTTTGGGGGTCATGTGGTCCTAGAATTCTTTCTGTAGTTTGTTCTAAGTCATTCATACCCTCTCTCCTAGTCTGTCACTCTCCTCCAAACCCTTTGCCCACAGTAATGGGTGAACATGGCTAATCTAGATGCAGCTCAATTCAAGGCAGAGAGCTGCAGACGAAAACCCAGGGACCAAGTTTATGATTTTCTTATCAATAGGCTCCCATCCTTCTTCTGCAATAAGCACTAAATCTTACAGGTAAATGAGGCATTTAATAAACACTATATCCCTGGAACAACTTTATAAGCCCATAGAAATGAAAATCCATAAAATACCTAGAAAGTTACTGCACAAAGCAGTTGGACAACAGATGAAGATTTTACTCTGAAGTTGCTTCTGCCATTCATTTATTCACTCATACATTCATACATTCACACATTCAGCAACTATTTATTATATTTTTGTATTGTATTATATTTATTGTATTTACTACTATTTATAGCCACAAGAAATATGATGGTGAACAAGAATAGATATGGTCTCAACAATCACAGAACTTACATTCTAGTGGGAAGATACATGTAGAGAAATTGAGAGGAACCCACAATATCTTATAATAAATGCTATCATAATGGGAGAATTGTAGTGAGCTATTGGGACCACAGAGGAGGGGCAACTAGCACAAGTGTAAGTGTGTGTGTGTGTGTGTGTGTGTGTGTGTGTGTAGAGGCTGGTCACCAAGGATTCCTATGATTAAATCCCAGTTGATACTTCAAATATGAGTTTAAGGAGCCCCTGAGTGGCTCAGTCAGTTAAATGTCTGATTTTAGCTCAGGTCGTGATCTCAGAGTTCCGGGGTTGAGCCTCAAGTCAGGCTCCACACTCAGCAGGGTATCTGCCTCCAGCCCTCTCCCTCTCCCTCTGCCACTCCTCCTAATTATGCTCTCTCTTCCTCTCTCAAATAATAAAATCTTTGAAAAATGAAATAAAATACGAGTTTAATTTAGATCAATAGAGGGGTAGGGTGGGAAGACAAGGGAGAACCTGTATGTACAAAGGCCCAAAGACTAAAAAGAAGATTCCATTAATTCTGAAATATTTTGACTACTGTTCCCACATTTTACTTCTCTTCTCTGTGACAGGAGGTGTGTCATAGCCAAACACTGGGGCAAGACTATATCTGGAGATGCAAGCTATTGCCCATAGAAATATTTTCTCTGTTTATAATGGTTAAGCTCTTTGAATATGTCATTTATTGCATTCCTCACTTAAAATGTGACCAGCTTACAGACAGGGAGCTTAGCTCAGTGCATTTCCCAGAATCCATTCCATATGCAATGGAAGCTTAAGAAATGCTGGCACTAAACAAATAGATAAACAGCAGAGAGGGGTCAGTCACCAAGCTGGAACTCCCAGAATTTCCAAGGGAGCAGCAATGTTTATCCAAGGAGGGTTTTAAGCCAGCATGACTTGCTGAAGTCCCAGCAGTAGGAGCTGAGCCACGAAGATCCCCATTATATAGTGTCTTGGCAATCCTAATAGCCACTGCCCCTCTGACTGCAGTTAGTTGACTCCGTTGATAACAGAGGCCAAAATCAGGAGTTTCGAGTCCTGTGAAATGTTCATCAGCTTCAGGGAGAGAGAGAGAGAAGACCTGTTCCATAGACCCACATGTCAGCCACACCCAGAACTCAGGCCAGGCTGAGGGAAATCGTGTTGCAGAGTGTGTGACCCACAGTATGAGCCAGGCGCTGTACCAGGTGCTGTGGTTATAAACTTGAAGAAGTAGCTTCTGCCGCTAAGGTACATCTGGCACATAGTAGTTGCTCGATAAATATTTGCTGAGAAAATGGGTGAACACAGTCCCATGTATTTCAACAGAACACTTACCACAAAATAAGTTACAGTTTTGTTTTTATAGTGGAACTTTCTCCGAGGCTGTGGAAAATTTTGTGTCCCACAGACTCTTTGTAGTCTCTACAAAAGGACCTCCCCTGCCGTCCTGAAGGAACTCCTGCCATTGCTTTTGAAGACAGTAAGAGCCACAGCTGCAAGGGGGCCCTGGTCCCCCCTCATGGAGACTGCAGCCGACCTCTGCTCCGAGGTCACCCTTACCCTGGGCACAGCTGTTGGACCCAAAGAGCTACTCTGAGAGTCACAGCATGAGTGGTAGCCCTAAGATCACCGGAGTCATCCTGAGAGAATGTTCTGCAAAGAACGCACATTTCTAAGTAAGCAGGACTCCCCTCCACTCTCGGATTGCCCAATGCCAGTGCTCCTGGCCACCAAGACCACAGGGTCCTGATGGGAGGAATCAGTAACTTTATTTCCTGATGCAGAGAACAAATATATTTCCTTCCTCTGAAACCTGGAAAATCATGTCCAGTAGTGGCCTATTTATTCATAAACATCCTCAAAGTGAGGATTCTGTCTGCTCAGGTAAGGACAGTCTTAAATCTCAGGGGGTCAAGTTCTTCCTTTTATCAACCCCAATAGTACTGGTCAGAAGCTCTGGTTTTGAGTTCCCTGAGCTGTATGAGCAAGACATTTTGCTTTGAGGGCACTTTCCTCAGGACTTTTTGGCACAAATTGCAACCAGGTCTTAGCTATTTCTTCTTTGAAGTGTTGCCTTGGACTTTGGGATTAATGCAGATCATTGAGCGTGCTGAGAAAAATGAAGCAGGCAGTGTGACCCCTTGGGGAGGGTTGCCCTTTCCAATGATGGAGGCAGGCAAACAAGGTTAGCCAAATGGCAGTACTGTAACAGGCTCAAGGTGAAATTCTCATTACTGTCTATAGAACTCACACTGATATGGGGGAGGAAGAAACATAATAATGAGTGGTGCTATCCCACAACCAAGCTTCACGGACACAAAAACACTCTGCTTTTTCATTTGTTTCTGCCCTAACTCTCGTCTCCTCAAGCTGGCCGGGAATATTCTGTGCCCTGGTTTCTGTCATTGGGTCCTTTGCTCATCCATCAGTCACTCAGCAAGTATGTATTAAGTCCTTGTTGTGTATCAGGCACTGGGACTAAGTTCCAGTGCTTCTGTCTAGTCATGCAGTAGTTGAGGGAGAGAGTGGTAAGTAGGATAAAAAGGCATCTACAAGGCATGGGGGCCAGGGAAGGAAGAACTCTGTTCCAGCAGTTCCTGGTCCTTCAGGACATATGGGAGTTTCTGAGCAAGTAAGTACAGGAGAAGCAGCAGGGGCTGGAGACAGAATTCCAGGGAAATAAAGATAGCTCGCAGCAGCGAATGCTTACTGATGTGCGTGTTGCTGATGAGTTTGCCATGTCCTAAGCCCTGTTCTATGTTCTTTACCGGCATTTATCTTTTTTAACCCTCACAAAAACTACATGAGGTAGTTCCGCTGTGGCAACTAATCCACAGAGACAGAAGCAGGTTGGCCGAAATCACACAACTAGAAAGTGACGAGTCCACAGTCAGAATCCGAGCCCAAGCTATGAACCGGTAGGACAGTGTGCAGAGAGATGTGTGCACAGGTCCAGCAATGCAAGAACAAGGCCTTCTGGGGGAAACGGGAGTCAATCAACGCAAAGCGACAGACTTGTCATGAGGGAGCATCGGAAGCGATTGAGAGTGAAGAGATAACGGCCAGATTGGAGAGGGTCTGCGTACCCTGCTGAGGTTTGCACTTAAGCCTCCAAGCACCTCGAGCCATGAGAGGGTCTATACACAAGCTCAGATCTACATTTCAGGAAGATGACGGACAGCAGAGGAGAGGATGGATATCAGAGGGGCCAGCGAGCAGACACCAGCGGAGACAGTAATGTCACTGAGCGCGTGAGAATGGAGAAGGGTCCGGGGAAGGGAATATGGACGGGGGGGGGGAGGGGGCACAGGAGCTATTCAATGATAGACTTTAGAGAAGTAGGAGGGAAGCTGACTGGAGTGGAATTTGATCAAGGAGGAAAGGAGAGAAGGATGATTTCTAGCTTCATTCTGGGATAGAAGCAACACCATGAACCAGAACGGGGAATGCAAGAGAAGTACTTGGTTTGGGAGAGAGACAATTTGTTCAGTGGGGGAATATTATACTTAAGATGCCTGTCCCAGCTATCAATGCCATGTAACCAACCATCTTAAAACTTATTAGTTTATGTTTTTAATTTTTTAAAAGATTTTATTCATTTGAGAGAGAGAGAGCATACACACAAGCGGCGGGAAGTGGTGGAAGCAGAGGGAGAAGCAGATTCCCTGCTGAGATGGGAGCCCAACAAGGGGCTTGCTCCCAGGACCCTGGGATTGTGACCCAAGCCAAAGCAGATGCCCAACCGACTGAACCACCCAGCTGCCCCAAAACTTAATAGTTTTTTTTTTTTTTTTAAGATTTTACTTATTTATTTGTCAGAGAGAGAGAGAGTGAGAGCGAGCACAGGCAGACAGAGTGGAAGGCAGAGGCAGAGGGAGAAGCAGGCTCCCTGCGGAGCAAGGAGCCCGATGTGGGACTTGATCCCAGGACGCTGGAATCATGACCTGAGCCAAAGGCAGCTGCTTAACCAACTGAGCCACCCAGGCGTCCCCAAAACTTAATAGTTTAAAACAATAATTTATGACTGTTGCTCATGTTGATGAGTTAAGTGGGTTCAGCTGGGCAATTCTTGCTCTGAGTCTCTCAGATGATTCCTGTCAGATGTTGACTGGGTTGTAGTCTTTGCAAGGCTCATTTGGGCTGGTTGTCCAAAATGGCTCACTCGCCTGGATGGCAGCTGATGCTGGTTTTTGGATAGGAGTTCGGCAGGGCTTTTCCACCTACGTGCAGCCTCTCTGGGAGACATGAGCTTCTCACAGCAGGATAGTTGGGTTACAAGAGATAGAGTCCAAGGGAAAAGCATTTCTAGAGGCTTAGGCAGAAACTGCAAGGCTTCTAATAACCTGGCCTTAGAAATCATTTAGTAGTTAGGAGTGGGTCACAGGGTTAGCTCGGATTCAAGGAGTGAGGGTTTCCTCAGACTTGAAGGGGCCCATCTTTGGAGACTCACACAGTACCTTTGGGACATGCTATTAGAGAAGTTTAATAGGTATTTAAGTTATGAGTCTCTAGTTCAGAAAGAAATCCAGGCTGGAGAGCTAACTGAGAAGATAATCAGTATGTAGACAATGATGAAAAGCATGGATGCAGATGAGGTCTCCCAGGAGAATATGCAGAGCACCATGAAAATAACTCCAGGGGAAGATCCTTGAAACGCCAACACCTAAATGGTAAGCACCGGAACAATGAGCCCCTACTGGAAACTAAAAGCTACAGAAGCAGAGAAAACCATGAAGGAATATGCTTACACAAGCCAAACACAACATGTCAAGAGTGTCAGATGCTGCAGAGAGGCAAAGTCAGGTATGACCTAAAAACTATTCTCACCAGCTTTGACAACAGGGTGTTCATGGGTGACTTTAGTAGGAATAGTTTCAGGGAACAGGAAAAAGCAAGGGAAAAAATTAAACAGACTGAAGTGAAATAGACAATGCTTGGTGGCTGAGAGAGAGAGCAGTCAAGAAGCTATCAGGAGACATACAGTGGTAGGAGGGCTTATATTTTAGCATGGTTACAGCAAAGACTCTGGAGTCAGATTGCCTATTTGCAAGGATTTGCGTATCTGTGTGATACCGAATTCTTTCCTAACTTAACCTCTCCAACCCTCACTTTTCTCCAAAGAAAGTGACACTTCGGCACTTGAAGGATGCGCTGGAATCAGCCAAGCAATGGGTTGGGAGAATAAAGGTTTTGGCTGTGGTAATAGCAAGGATGTCAGTTTGGAGCACACTTGGCTTGTATAAGAAAAAGACTGGAGTGGGACCAGCTGGCCAGAGAGGCGGGGGAGGGGGGGTTGATGTGGTCCATGGAGTAACATGAGACTAGGGGAAGAAGGAGACAGGAGTCTGATCTTTCTGGTCATTTCTACTTGGTTATTCTAAGTCCAATGGGAAGTCATTGGAAGGTTGTAAACAGAAGAATGACATTATTTGACACATTTTCAAAAGATCCTTCTGGGGCACCTGTGTGACTCAGTCCGTTAAGTGTCTGCCTTCAGCTCAAGTCATGAGCCCTGGAATGGAGCCCTGCGTCAGATTCTTTGCTCAGCAGAGTCGTCTGCTTCTCCCTCTCCCTTCCTCTGCTTGAGCACAGTCTCTCTCTCAAATAAATAAATAAATCACTCTGGTTTTTTTTTTTTTTTTTAATTTTTTTATTTTTTATAAACATATATTTTTATCCCCAGGGGTACAGGTCTGTGAATCACCAGGTTTACACACTTCACAGCACTCACCAAAGCACATACCCTCCCCAATGTCCATAACCCCACCCCCCCTTCTCCCAACCCCCCTCCCCCTAGCAACCCTCAGTTTGTTTTGTGAGATTAAGAGTCACTTATGGTTTGTCTCCCTCCCAATCCCATCTTGTTTCATTGATTCTTCTCCTACCCACTTAAGCCCCCATGTTGCATCACCACTTCCTCATATCAGAGAGACCATACGTGGATGGAACTAGAGCGTATCATGCTTAGCGAAATAAGTAAATCACTTTGTTTTTAAAAATAAACATACACCTACCCAGGAATTCTACTCCTAGGTGTTCATCCAAAACAATGAAAACATGTACTCACAAAAAGACTCATGTACGAATATTCATAACCATTTTATTTGTAGCAACCCCAAACTGGAAAAAGTCCGCATATCCATCAATTAAAAACACACTGCAATATATTCATAAATTAACAATACTACTACTCAACAATAAAAGGAAGTGAATTACTGACACAGCAACAACGTGCTATGTGATTCCATTCCTATGACAGTCTCTAACAGACAAAGTCCTCTATAATGGAAAACACTTAGAACAGTGAGTTCTTCTGAGGTAGGTGTGGGAGCAGGGATGACTGGGAAGGGGATTAGGGAACTTTCGGAAGGCATAGTTAATGTGCTGTACTAGATAAGAGTTAGGGTTCAACAGTTGCGCAAACTCAGCAAATGTAAACTCAAGAGTTAAATCATACATTAAAACAAACAAACAGGGGCACCTGGATGGCTCTGCCTTTGGCTCAGGTCATGATCTCGGGGTCCTGGGATCAAGCCCTGCATCGGGCTGTCTGCTCAGCAGGGAGCCTGCTTCCCCTTCTCTCTCTGCCTGCCTCTGCCTACTTGTGATCTCTGTCTGTCAAATAAATAAATAAAATCTTAAAAAAATAAAACAAACAAACAAAAATACCCACATAATTATTGAACTCCCATTAATTATAAGTATGCTGAAGGGTTTTTACAGGGAAGGGTAGTAATATCTGCCATTTACTTGAAATACACCCAAATGAAGTGGCTTCGTGATGAACAGGGGAATAGATGGATGGCCAAAAATATAGTAAAGCAAGTATATTCATCACAGGCTGAACGGTGTCATCTCAAAATTCACATGTTGAAGTCCTGACCCCTGGTACCTTGGAATGGAATGTTATTTGGTGATAGGAGCTTGCAAAGGTAATTAAGGTAATATGAGGTCATATGGGTGGGTCCTATTCCAGTGAGCGGTATCCTCACAGAAGGAAGAGATGAGGATGCAGATAACACAGACCGAAGGTCAGCCATCTGAGGACACATGATAAAATGGCCAACTGCAAGCCAGGGACAGAGATTTCAGGAGAAAGCAATCCTGCCGACACCTTGATTTTGGGACTTCTGGCCTCCCAAATTGTTAGAAAATGAATTTTTGTTGCATAAGCCATCCAGTGTGTGATATTTTGTTCTGGTAGCCCTAACAAACTAATGTGTAGAAGTAAAATGTTAATGGCAGAAACTAGGTCGTAGGTATGAATATTCACTACCAAATTATTTCAACTCTGCTGCATAGTTCAACATTTGCATAGTAAAACATTGAAGAGGGGGAATCATGCTGATCTCTGTGTTCAATGGTTTAGGGTTTAGGGAACAACTGTGGAAGGTGATAGGAGGAGAGTACAGTGACCGAAGTGAAGAGCGGTGGGGGCTTGTTCTAGGATGATGGTGAGACTGGGTTTGGAGAGCAGTGGGCCGGTGGGAACAACGGGACGGTCTGAGAGATTGCATACAGAATACGAGTGAAACGACAAAATCAAAGATGACTGCTATGTCTTCTACAACTGGGTAGTCAGTCGTATCTACTAAGATGGAAAATATACGAGTCACTAGAACAAATCTCAAATCTTCTTTGGTCCTGTTACATTTGAAATGCCTATGGGACACCCAGCTGGCATGGTCAAGGAGTAAGTTAAATATAAAATGTAGAACTCAGACACTGGAAAGCATTTGAATGGCTTAGCACCAAGCCTGATAACCTAGTAAACATATGAATGCTTAGTATTACTGCTAATTGTTTTTGTAA
Source organism: Mustela erminea (assembly GCF_009829155.1). NCBI lineage: Eukaryota > Metazoa > Chordata > Mammalia > Carnivora > Mustelidae > Mustela > Mustela erminea. The sequence continues at coordinate 24,182,516 of NC_045623.1, forward strand.
TTACAGGATGAGTGACTAGAGGTAAATCTATTAATGCTGAATATATATACTGGTATATTCTGGCTGGCAAAGGAGATAAGATAAAAAATATATAATTAGATCTGAGATGCTTTGCAGAATGGCTAAGAGAAAGCATTTACACAAGCCCTTGCACCGAATGGCATAGAGCTGAGTGAACTCGGGCTGTCCCACTAGCTCATCCATCCCTCGGGCAACGTCACTTCCAAATCACCTCAGAGAAATGGAAACTTATTCTCCATTAAATAACTCATCCTAATGTCTAGTAACTACTACAGTCACTTGGTCCCCCCTCCCATTTGAATTTGTCTAAATATAGCGAGTGCTCAAATTATTGGCCCCAGAATGCAGCTTCTTAAAATCTTAAGTATGGTATGATTTTGTTTCTGTTTACCTGTTAGGTCAGTCCCTGGATCGATTTGCAGTGTAATATCCTTGGATGCAAAAATGTAATACATTTTAGACATCTTTGTTAGAATTTTATATTCCTCCTCAGATACGGCACACAGATAGCGCCCCTAGATTAACCATGTAGGCAGGAAAATTGGGGGGGAAATGAAAACCTGTCATCCATGTCATTATTTCGGCATTAAGCCTTTCGGGAGTAGGAGAAGTGTCACTCAGAGCCTCTCTGCAATTGCCTGAGCTGCACCAGTGTCACCAGCTGCCTGACACAATCCTGTCGAGCTGAGACTCTCCTCCCCCTGCCCCACATCTATGCATCTCCACCCTCCCCTCAGTGGAAACAAGACCAGTATTTGTTCCAGCTGAATGGAAAACAGTAGCATGCGCCATCTTGATGTGGTTTCTTTTTTTAAAAAAGAATAGCTACCAGCTGCCTTGAGTGCTTGACAACATGCTAGGCACCGTGCTTGGTGCCATTTCATTCACCCTTCATAGCAAAAGTCCTGCAAGGTGGTATCCATTGTCACCGCATTTTACAGATGAGGCAGCTTGTGTTCCAGGAGGGTAAGTAACCTGCTCAACTTGTACGTGAGAGAATTGGAGATCACCGTGAAGTCAGACAGTCGACAGAGAAAAATCTCCTGACTGCTGGATGTTTCCTCAGCATCACTGCTGAACATGCCCTCAGGAGGCCAGGGGCTTAGCAGCGCCACAAAGCTCCCAGCTTTCTGTTCTGCCTCTGAGGGAACAGCTGAATGAGCAGCTCCTTTTCTCTGTGAATCTGAAGGCTTCCCCAGCAAGCCCTTCTACACAGGCCCTCAGACCCTCTCAACTCCTACCTCCTGCCTGTAGTGTTTTTCCAGGACAGAAGCCTTCCCGTCTCCCAGGAAAGACGAATCCATCTGGATTAGAGTTAGCTACTACAGACTGGGTGGGGAGGGAGAAAGAGCAGCTAGCTACAAAAGGGCACACAGAAAGACCAGCCAGGAAACTATTCAGGAGTAAGTAGTAGATTCTGAAGTCAAACTTCATCGACCAACCTGCTGAATGTCAACCGGCCTATTCCAAAAAGAGCTAAAGGGTAATGTTTGCTTGCCCCCAGTCTATTCTCTCCACTTTGGAACCCCACCCATCCAACAGACGGGACTTTACACGGCAGCAAAACTAAGCTCCCACCTTGCCTCTTGCCCCTCTTGCTGTGATTTCTATGCATTTATATAAAAAAGCTGGTTATCTGGAGAAATGACTTTGTTTCTGGACAAAAATCTATAGTCAGCATAAAGCAATGTTTCTTTAAGACTTTTGCTCCCATGCACTCTGCTGGGAGAGAGAAAGTAGCATCTGCTGGATCTGGACAACGGTGATCACAGGTGGGCTGCTTTGCACATTGGCCTCATTCAGACTTTCTCTAAGGTGTCCCATGGGGGCGTAAGCTGTTTATTCCCTTAGAAGCTTCAGGAATGGGCTGGGCGAATAATGGTAAAGAGATTTGCCTGGGAATTGCTGGGGTAATTCTATTACTTAAGTCACAAAGTCAAGTTAATTCCAATGAAATATTCATGAGGTTTATTTACTGTCTATCTTCTACATTAGACTAGGGCTGGATTAAGAGGAAACCCAGCCAGCCAACTATCCCAAACACCAGTCTTAAAGGTGAGTCAAAACCACTTAATGCTAAAACCCGGCCAGGTTGTCATAAAAAGGAAGCAGTTTGCATTGACCTCATCACTTTTAGAGCACTAAATACGGAAGAAACAATAAATGCCTCCCAGCAAGAAGGAAAAATATCAAAGCAACAAGTTTAACTGCATTCTCAGGAGCTGGTAGGAATTAGCCCCAGGGCTTCTGCTTTGCTGGATGACACAGATTTGAGCACAGCTAAATTGCTCTAGACTGAAGAGAAGAGGCCGAACACTTCCACTAAAACACCGGGATCCCTCTCTCACAGTTTAAGGGATGCCAAATTATTCCCCTGCCCGGGGTAGCCACCCATCTTGGTGTGGCTCTGGTTGGAGGGAGAGCTCCGTGTAGATAGGGCTACAGCTGTTCTGTTCAAGACTGTTCTCTCAGCATCTAGCTCTGTGCCTGCAGAGTGAGCACCCTAAAGGCCTGCCATGGCTCTACTCTAGGGGGCGCCATTCACAGAGCACATGGCCACTGTATACAGCCTCCCAGGGGGTGTACTACCCTTTGGGCTGTATACAGAAACCCCAAGATTTGTAGGTTGGCTTACTGAATGAGTAAATAACGTGCAGATGGAGAAGGATTAACTTTTTCTCACCAGCCTTTTCTCCCCACATCCACGTCATTGCCTTAATTTAGTCATATGCCTTCCCTAGTTGGCTTGAACAGGGCAGGAGGGCTCTTTCTGCCTCTAACTTCCTGTGCTAATTCATTTTCCTTATTTGGCATGAGTCAGCTCTCCACAACAAGACCAGACTTGTTAGAGAGTCACTTTTGTTCTTAAAAGCCTTCGATGGCTTCTCATTGCCTATAGAAAGGACAAACTTTTTAGCATGGCAGTAAGACCCTCCCTGAGTAGTCCCAAACTGACTTGTACGGAATCATCTCTCACTACTCCCTCCTTTTTATGCTCTGTGCTCCAGCCATGCCCAGTGTCAAATTCACTACATGCTTTCTCACTTGGGGCCATTGCCCATTCTATACCCTCTCCTGAGGATACCCTTTTGCCCTTTTTCAATATTGGCATGGGTTTTCCATATTAAATGTATATTTAAAAACAAATATTTTTGTCAAATTACATATTTTTAAAAGATTTTATTTATATCAAACACACACACACACACACACACACACACACACACACGTTTGGGAGGGAGAAGGAGAGAATCTCAAGCAGACTCCACACTGATCATGGAGCCCAACTGGGGGCTTGATCCCACAGCCCTGAGATCATAACCTGAGCCAAAACCAAGAGTCAAATATTCAACCAACTGAGTCACCCAGGGGGCTTCTGTTTAATTATATATTTTACAAATTTTTAATTTTAGAATAGTTTTAGATTTACAGGAAAGCTGCAAAGATAGTACAGAGAATTCCCATAGATCACACACCCAGTTTTTCCTATTGTTAACATCTCACAATAGCAATGATGCATTTGTTATAACTAATCAATCAATATTGATACCTTATTAATAACTGAAGTCCATACTTTATTCAGTGTCTGAACCAAAGCTCATATTTTATTTTATTGTTTTTATTTTTTTTTAAGATTTTATTTATTTATTTATTTGACAGAGATCACAAGTAGGCAGAGAGGCAGAGAGAGAAGGAAGCAGGCTCCCTGCTGAGCAGAGAGCCCGATGTGGGGCTCGAGCCCAGGACTCTGGGATCATGACCTGAGCTGAAGGCAGAGGCTTTATTTAACCCACTGAGCCACCCAGGTGCCCCACCAAAGCTCATATTTTATTTCCGCAGTTCTTATTTGATTTTTCTATTGCAGGATCCTATCTAGGACATCATATTACATTTAATTTTGATGTCTCCCGAGCCTTCTCTTGGTTATGGCAACCTTACAAATTTACCTTGTTTTTTGATGGCTCTATTTTGAGGACTACTGGTCAGTTATTTTGTAGGCTGCCCATTTACTAGAATTTTGCCTGGTGTTTTTTTTTTTTTTTTCCCTGATTACACTGGGGTTATAGGTTTTGGGGAAGAAGACCACAAAGTGCCATTCTCATCACATGATATCAAGGTTAAATGCTGTCAACATCGTTATTAATGTTAATGTTGATCACCTGGCTGGGTGGTGTTTGCCGGGTGTCTCTTTTATAAAGTTACTCCCCGTGCCCTTTTCCGTACTGTATTCTTCGGAAAGAAGTCATTATAAGCAGCTCATATTTAAGGGCTGGGAAGTTATGCTCACCTCCTTGAGGAGGAAACATCTACATAAATTATCAAATTAGGTTTCTAGAAACATTTTGTTCTCTTGAATGTCTATTTTTGCCCTCAAGTTTCTAATAACCATTGTGGCTTATCCTCAGTGGGTTGTTTTGACTTTGGGTAGTCACAGAATTAAGGTTAAAGGTAGATATATGGTTCGGTTTTTCTAATTTCCTTTTAAGGCCCAGCCTCTAAGCTAGAATTACTTGTTACATTTTAAATATATAATTTATAGTCTTTATTTAAACTTTACAAATTATAGAGAATGCCATCTATTCTCTAGAAAGAGGAGAAACAGAAAGTGAAAATTATTAATACACTAGACAACTATTGTTTTATACATATCTGCCTAGGAAGAAGTGGTAGAGGAATTCTGATCTGTTAAGGAAAAAAAAAAATCAGGGGTGCCTGGGTGGCTCAGTCGTTAAGCGCCTTCGGCTCAGGTTATGATCCCAGGGTCCTGGGATTGAGTCCCACATGGAGCTCCCTGCTCCGCTGGAAGCCTGCTTCTCCCTCTCCCTCTGCTGCTCCCCTAGTTGTGTTCCCTCTCTAGCTGTGTCGCTCTCTACCAAATAAATAAATAAAATCTTTAAAAAAAATCATTTATTCTTAAAGAGCTTAAATGTTCTCTGCCTGTCTGAGGACAATTCAGCAGTTGCCTAGAATCTGTTCTTATGTTCTCTCATGTCCCACAGCAGTATATGTTATTTCTTGAGTGCCTTGATGTGGAGCAGAAAGAGATGGCCCTTCTGCATGTGTTCCAACCCTATATGTTCTTCGGGTAATATTCTTTCCCAAAAGAAAGAATCCACCTCTGCCTATTATCAGATTCAGACAGATTATCCTGTTCTGAATTGGCAAGTCTTTAGAGTAAACATCTCTCGGCAATGTGTGAGAGATCTCCAGATTGTGCTTGGAGAGCCCTTCTGTTTGAAAGACAGAAAAACCTGCCACCAAAATGAAATATTCTTGGTCTAGCTTTCAGGAAGAATCAGCTTGAGAAAAAGGCAGCAAAGTGCACCCAGCTGGCAACTAGCTCATCACTACCATGGAATTCCAGTGACCTTGTTTTGCCCCAAGCCAGTTGATGTGTGGATAAAACCTAAACCTGGACCCTTTAAGATTGACGGTAAGGTTTTTATCCCTAAGTATTCCCAATAAATAAACAGTTAAGACATGGTTCAAATGGCCTGAATTTGATCCCTGGAATCCCCCTAAAAGTGCTTTCCCTGGAGCAGAATTTCCCTGAAGAAGAAAAAAAAAAAAGAACAAAAGAAATGAAATCAGACTTTATTTTGGAATATCTGCATTGGTAAGGGAAGGGAGCTATTAATCACAGAAATGTGCCTTGAGTTGAACTTCCCAAAGCAAAACTGCACAGTATTTAGTAAATGTAAAATGCATTTATTGAAATTCATAAGCAACCAGGCAAGCAAGCCATGGGCAATAGAATGAATGATTCAGGAGCTCCACATTAGTTATTTTATTTGGTTTTGAAGTGACCGACTATAGGAGGCATAGCATGTTCCCCCCAATCATCTCCCTCTATTCTGAACACATGACACTGGTCATGGCTCAGTAGACACAACATGGAAGCCAAGGACATCAGAATTATATCTAACTGTTCACAGTTAGAGAGCTATACACATCTGCACATGTTGCCATGAAGTGAGACCCACTGCATTTACCAAACAGAATACAAAGTCAGATCTAATTTTTGGTAAAATAGAGATCTCTAATAAAATGTCTATATATGTAAAAAAAAAAAAAAAGTCTAAAAAGGTACATGCATTAACAGTACTGAATCATGAAAATACAAGTGATTTTTATTTTTCTCTTGTACTTTATTATACTTTCAGAATTTTTCTAATAGCACTTTTTAGAAACTAAAAATAAAGGTATACATAAACATCCTTTTTCTCTTTCCTGCCAGAATTTTCTTTCTTTTTCTCAGTTATATTGCTCTTAACACTCTTCAAATGCAAACTTACTTTCATACCCCTCACTATTTGCAACTAAGTGGGAGGAATTTGGACCTTTTTGAAAAAATGTATTAACAGTATGGTAGCTGATGGTGACTTGGATCGATTGGAGGCTACATAGAAAAAAATTAAAATTCCATTTGGTTTTTTTTCTGCAAGTGTTTTTAAAGCTTTTCAGGGTTTATAAACAATCTGACTATACGTCAGATTTTTGTATTTACAGCATCTGTTATCGTTGGTGGTCATAAACATAACTTGACTTTTTTCCAAGAAAAGAGAAGTATGCAGTTTCTCTGGTTAATTCGCATACCTAAAAGCCTCAAAATCTCCTGGAACAGATAAAGTCTATCAGAGTCCCTTTGGTAGGAATGAGGGGAAGCTTATGCATTAAACAGGACCAAGTTCTCATATTCAGATGAATTTCCAATAGTTTGTGCATTTTTTTTGAATTGTAAAATAGGAAGGCTTCTGGCAGCAAAACTAATATGCATTGCCTTTGATAATGCATGAGCCAAGGGAAGGGTACTGGCAGCCACAAGAGAAGAATATACTCTTCAAATGCCCTTGGCCGATTCTCTAGGCCAGGCCCTTCTCTGGGTAAGTCGCCCAGCCGTAGGAAGGGAGGGCAAACAGAGAGCAGTGGGGGAGGAAGGAGACAACCACATAACTAAACAAAGTCAATTGAGCCATGTTCCAGACACTCTGAAAAACTCACTGAATGTAGAAAACCATAATATAGGGATTGAAAACACAGCTCCTAGAACAGTGTTTATAAACTTTTTTTTTTATTTAACTTATAAATCTTACTCCTTATAAATCTAGCATATTTTTTTAATTAATTAATTTTTTTTTATAAACATATATTTTTATCCCAGTGTTTATAAACTTTTAATGTACACCAGAACTACCCAAAGAGATTGTTAAAACTCAGATTCTTGGGCCTCCCATCCAAAGATACGGATTCAGTCAGTCAGAGTATGACCAAGAATTTGCATTTTCACAAGTTCCCAGATATTGTTGATGCTGCTGGTCTACACATCACACTTGGAGAATAAATAGACTCTATTTGACCTTAAATACTGTCTCTACCTCTCACTGCGTTAAACTAAGTGGATGACCCAGTCCCTCCCTAGCTCAGTCAATGCTTCTGTGAAATGAAGTAATACTAGCTCCTGGCTTCCAAAGTGTTGTAGTGAGGATTACATGAGAGAAGCCATCTAAGGCTCTCAGAAAAACACCAACAAATGTCAGCTATTATTATTAATATTAACATTATTTTGATATTGTATCGAATCTTCCTGATGTCAGTTGAGGAGACTGAGGCCCCAAGAGATTGAGTGACTATCTCATGGTCCCAAGGCTAGTGACCAGGGAAGCTGGCATGTGGGTCTTGGTCTTCTAGACTGTCTCAAGACACCAGATGGAGCATACCCTGGGACATCTTGCAGAGGCTGAACATTTTCAGCTTATCTCAAACCCATGATCTTCCTGGAGGAAATAAATACCAAAACTAGCCTCCAAGGTTTGCAAGCATCTAACAAAGCTGACTGACAACAACCATGTACTGCTTCTGCTTAATTGAAAGGGAACATACTGTCCTGGGTTATGAAAATGGGAAACCAAGGTCATGCTGAGTGAGGAAACTGTTACAGCCCTAATAACTGTGGGGTTGTTATTCCTCCTCTTTCTGGAGAAAACGGGGGTCTGGTTGACAAGAAACACATCCTTCAACCCCAGGAATTTATCAGGGGGACAATTCACAGTCATAATCTAAGCTACCAGAGGACACTTGGTATAACAGAAAGCTATCCCCAGACTGTTACCTACCTTTGACCTGATAAAAAAGAAAGAATTCTTTAACTTTGGCTTCAATAAAATGCACAATTATGCATTTTTTAGAAGAACAGGACAAACATCCGTTCTCAGCCAGTAGAATGTTATGTGCTTTTCAATAAAGCTGCTGAGAAAAGCAATAAATCCCAGCCTTGTCCTATTAATGTGTCTTACCTAGAACTCAAGAAATGAGATGCTCTTCTCAAATCTCCAATCAGCTTTCTGCTTTGGGAAATTGGAACTCTAGGGAGAAATAGAGATCCTTGGAACATTATCTTCAAAGCAGAACTGAAAGGAATACTTTAGATTACAAGTAACTTCACAACATTCAGAAGGTTCCAGCAATCCTTACATGATATCTGAAAACTGCTTTGAATTTTTAATGAATTGATAACTTACTTCACAGAATTACAGTGAAGATTAATTTGATTAATGTGTGTAAAGAACATAATGCAGACTGTAGCACATAGTGAATCCTCTGTGTTTCCTACTACGATTATGAATTATGATGATTTGGGGCTGTGGTAAAGTCACAGGGTTTACAGGCTGGTTCAGATCTCTGTGACTTTCCTGATTCTGTGAAGTAAAGAAATTTGTTCCCTCAATGGGATTCAGTAGACAGAGTAACAGAGAGGAAGAGAACTATTTTAACAATAAAAGTTTTAGTAAACAAAGAAACAAGTCCTTTTACGAAGAGCTGCATTTAGCTTTTGTTCATTTTTTAAAAATCAAATTGATTTATGTATTCTGTGAAGAAATACTCAGGACTTTTCAAAACCACAACTGATTGATTTTAACCGAAGGTCATCAGAATACACACACAGATCTATGGTAGGAAACACAGTATGTCTTTCATTCTAACTTTCCCGTTACCACAATCGGGCTCTCAGAGACCTAATTAATCTCACAGGGTATTTGCCTACCATGTTTGTTTCACTAACTACAAATTTGTCATGTGTTCTGACACCCTATTGAATTCTGAATGGCCAAATTTTATTATAATTTTGGAATAGGACAGTTCCACCTACTCATAGTCCTAGGGCCCAAATGCCTGTGTTTTCATACAATGTTGGGAATATAACCTAGGCAGTTATTCATGAAGACAATAAAACTACGATCCAGGGCAAGTCAAAAAGGATGCTGGTTTCAATCACTTTTGGGGAACCTGGGTGGCTCAGTGGGTTAAAGCCTCTGCCTTTGGCTCAGGTCATGATCCCAGGGTCCTGGGATCAAGCCCTGCACCGGGCTCTCTGCTCAGTGAGGAGCCTGCTTTCCCCTCTCTCTCTGCCTGCCTTTCTGCCTACTTGTGATCTCTGTCTGTCAAATAAATAAATAAAATCTTGGTTTCAATCACTTTTTCACCTCCTTTAGGAAGAGACTTTAGGATTCATTAAGCATGGTTTTAATTCCAGGTTTGTAAAAATTACATCAGCATGTGGCCAGGAAGGAATGGAAAACATAACATGGTTTTCACTGGTCAATCCTGTACCTTTCAGAGTCTGTACCCCTGCAGTCTCTCTTCTCTTGTCCAGTCCAGTTTCTACTCAATCCATGACCACCATAGGACTCTGGGCTTTATCTGCAACCCACTGACTCTGCCCTGTGAGCCAGGATGGCATCTGACCTGCCGAGCTCCTCCACTTCCTGCCACCCTTCAAATAGTAGTGGACAGTTAGTAGAATTCCCAACCTCTTCACGTTGTATGGTCTTGGGGAATTCCTAGCTCACCTCAGCTGCATCCTACTGACCCCAAACTAACATCTATAGTCAACGGCCCATGCAGCCCCTTGATTTCCTGCAAGAGGTGACTCTGAAATTGATGTATTAGAGAGGAGGAGGATTAAATGTTTTGTTCAGTTTTACTAACTTAGACAACAGACAATTTCATACAATAAAAAGTGGGAGTCAAGAGAAAAATGGGGGGCAGGATCCAAAGTTCTCATGTAAACTGCAAAGCTTTGCAGAAGTTATTCCCTGTTCGATAAATTTGCTTTATGTTCTCCTGTGCACTTCCTCCACAGTATATTCATGTTTTAGACCAACGTGTTCTATTAGTGGAGGATGTCTAGACACCTTTCCGGTTTCTCTCTGCCGCAAAGGCAAGCACCTTAATTTTTGAAGCTTGCTGACTGGCTACATCAGGTAGAAAGGGTTATTAAATTCATCTAGCTCTCAGTGCCACTTTCCCCAGAAAAGAAAACTTTGAGAAAATCAAAACAGCAGCAGGTTGTGCAGGCAAACACTCATTTAGCTGTCATTAGCCCTTGATGGGGAATCCTAATTCTTCCACGGCAAAAGAAGGCAACTTCAATTCCCATCTTCATCTTTTGAATTCTAACTAAGGAACAAAAAAAAACCATTCTTTTCTTTTTTTTTTTCTTTTTAAAGTTTAGAAGGAGACTGTGATCTATTATTGATCACTTCAGTGCTTTACTTACAGAGTATAATAAAGAATTGCTCAAATAGCCAAATACAGAACCATCTCCATCTACAAACAGAATTATGTCCCACACAGGATCATTCAGGCACACCAGCTAGCTAATTCTCAGCCAAATAAAGTGATTCATTACATAAAAAAACCACAAAAGAACAGATTTTTCTTTCTCTAGAAGGCTTCCAGACCATCTATCTCAAAGCTCTGCTAAAGAGTTTTGCATTCACCAAAACGTATTCAACACTCAGCGGGCCCTAGTCTCTGAAAGATCAGTGGCTGGGCAGTAACGTGGTGCCACCTAGCTTCCCTCCTGAGGGATATTTGTCCATCCCTAGATGATCTCAAATGCCTGAGGAAATTACACTAGGTTTGACAATGGGCACGGATAGCACGGAGGCCTGGGTGTTATACACAAACAATGAATTATGGAACACTGCATCAAAAACTAATGATGGACTATGTGATGATGAACATAACATAATAAAAATAAAAAACAATGGTCTATGGCTTGATGAGACCAGAACAGACAAAGAGAAAAATGCTTCCTTTCATATTCATGCAAAGACAATTGAACACCAGAGTTAGAGCCTGGAGATCCTTGGCAATAGAAGCCCGCTAGCCCAGTCAGCCTTTCCCCTACCTCATCACCTGCGACTCTGTGGGAGGAGAAGGTGATCTGTAACACACACGGTGCTTCTGGTGGTGGCTCTGCACACCAGGCACGTCTCCTGACCGGTATCCCCACCTCTGTCACAAATGCTCTTCCCAGCCAAGGACTCCTCCCCCTAGGATCCTCCTCTCAGATCCTTCCAAATTCAAGTCTCACTTCCCACTACAGCCTTCCCTGACCATACCAAACTCCAATAGTTGTCTCATCTCTGAGTTACATTATGTTCTCGGTTCTTCATGGTGTCTTTCGTTACTCTGCGTGCGCCTACCTGCCTGTCCCAGTCCTCAACCTGGGGTCTCTTAAATGTCCTTCAAGGCTCAACTCCTCTGTCAACAGCTCTTCTTGACCACACGCTCCCTCTAACAAACCCATACGTTGCCTTCTTAGTGTGTAGACCTCTATTAAAGAGCTCATTTTTTCCATCACCCTAATTAGACTCTAAGCAGAGACTGTGTTTTAGCTATCTACTCTAATCTTCAGTAAATTGTTGTTGAATAAATAAATGGTTGAAAAAATGAAGCATAGCCTTTAAATTACTTACTCTTACTTAGTGTTTCTCCAACTAGTCTATATTTCTTACCGAAGGACTCTATATTTTAATCCTTCCCTTGCCACAATCCTCAACACAATGACTGATCCCTGCTTAATCCCTTCTGACCCTATTAAAAAAAAAACAAACAAAACAAAACCCTACATTTCCCTAGTGAATGCTCTCTAAAATAAGCAGTCTCCTTCTCCCTCCCATCCACACTCCCACTCTCATTTCTGACTGAAGACTTTGCTTCTAATTTCACTGAAAAATAGATATAACCCAGGTTCTGGTTGTTTCGTTGACCAGACACTGAGATCTTCCTTCCACATATCAAAAAAGGCTTAATAAAATATATTTTTTTAAAGTTTTGTAAATAATTGGATGAAATGTCAAGAAAGTTGAGGTGAGATGGCATCCGAAGTGAGGCTGGGACATGAGGGAGGCACCGAAGCATCCCACATATGCTGCGACGCATCTACCTATGGCTCTCGTTGCTCAGAAGGGACTGGAGGGAGAGCCTACACTGGGTCCCAGGCACTGGAACCAGGTGGGGGTCTGCCCACACCCAAGACACACAATGTTCTCAACGATCATTTCAAACGATCCCCCGGTGACTCCTGATTTCCACAAGGGAATCTCCACGATTGGAGTCTCCTCCCCACCTCCTTGAACTCCATCTTGCCTCTCTTCTGCTCATTCACCCTACTCCCACCATACTGGCCTCCTTTGTCTTCTTCCCGTTGTTGCAATCCCTGCTGTAAGCAGCCACACTACTACCCACCTAAGGTCCTCAACTTCCCATCCCCTTTTCTAGTATTCTCATCTTCATGGGGCATATCCCCCACCCTGTCCAGCTCAGTACAATATCCTCAAAAAGCCTTCCCTGATTACATTATAAAATGGACCCCTCTCTCTTCATTCTCCATTCCCTCCCCGCAATTCATCTTGCTTCACAGCACTAGCATCACCTAAAATTACACTTCAAATTTTTGTTATTTACTGGCTGTCTTCCCAACCCGAATCTGAACTTTATGATGGAAGAAACTTTCTCTTTCTTATTTAATCAATAAACCAATCCTAGTCTGAGTCTGAAGATGGGTGCTTTATTCACACTTAACTTTGTCCCAGTGGTAGTGTCTTTGGAGGAAAGGGCATGAAGGGAGGTCTATTATTTGATGTGGGATAATGGCAATAACAAACAACCCATAAGCTTCAGGGACCTCACACAATACAGGTTTATTCCTTGCTCAGGCCATAGTCCTTGTGGATGATCCTAGTCAGATGGCCCAACTGTAAACAGGCTTGCTTAATCTAGTAGCTCCACTATCCCCTAGGACCTGGGAGTCATCCACTGAATCCTTTGCATCTGTCAGAAGGTCAGAAACTAGGGAGACAACAGGATATCATCCAGGAGATTTTAGGGGTCAGGTTTCATCAGAACACAAGCTCACAATCAGAGCTTTGAGGGAGCCTGGGAAAGCATTTTAACCTACTCCAGAGGGAAAAGGAATTAGGGTGTGGTGAACCCATGGCATAGTAGGGTCTGTCATGATAGGTAACAGCAGGCAATGTACAAGCTGTTTTTCAAAGGATGAGAAACTTATCCTGGAATAGTGTTCCAGGGGAAAGGAATGGCAAATGCCAAGGCAGAGGAAAAAAAAAAAGTAGCACATCTTAGGAACTTTAGGCGGCAGATGTGGCTATATCTACTATGAATGTACAGTGTGAAACAAAAAAGGGGTAAGAATGAGGAAATAGGCAGACTCTAAGACCACGAAATACCCTGTATGCCATGACAAAGGGTTCAGACTTATTTGGAGGGTAACAGGGAGCTTCTGAAGGATATTAAGGGCAAAGGTTAGAGAATAATGTGATCAAGTGGGTGTTCTTCAAAGAGTCCCCCAATGGGATGATCTACATGGAAGATGAATTTGGGATAGAGGGAATGGAGATAGATAATTAGATAGGAAGATATTAAAAAAGGATAACAAGAAAAAATGCTGAGGGATAGAAGTCAAGCTAAGTAGTTTCACGGTGCTTATTAAATTATTTTTTCTTCTGGAAAGTCTCATGAGCATACTTATTGTTTTTGATGAGCTAAAGACTTTAATATTATTCCTGAAGTTTAGAAATCCATCTCACGGAGGTTAGTAAAGTCACATTTTAATTAAATCTCTAATTAGATTTGTAATGCCTATCATTTAAAATTAAAGGTCAGTCTAAATGGGTAAAGTTATTTCTCAGTCAATGGTAAGGATTATTTGGGGAAGGCAGGCAAGGAGTAGAGTTATGAGTATGAGTAAAGTCTCACTTACGTTGATAGTGTGTATATGAGGAGGGAAAATTGATAAACATTTCCCCTTAATACCCAACGTGACAATATAATTCTAATCAAAAAACATATAGAAAAGTTAGATCATTCATCATAACGCTGTTTTTATCTCCACCAGATAAATTAATATCAAATTAAATTAAATTTTTAGTGTTTCCAAAACCATGACTACCAACATGTTTGCACTTTTCTCCTTATAATGATGTGATTTTCCTCTTTCCATTCATAACAATTCTCTCCTTTTTTGTCATCTTTTTATTTGCAAAAACTTTTTACAACTTTACAGAGGCATAACTGACAAAAATTATATCTGTAAGTGTACTGTGTAATGTGTATTCATTGTGAAGTGATTATCACAATAAGGTTAATAACACATTCATCACCTCACATTTTTATTTATTTTGATATGATGAAAACACTTAAGATCTACTCTCTTGCAAATTTCAGGTATACATTACAATATTTTTTTTAATTATTTATTTATTTATTTATTTATTTTTAGAGAAAGAGTGTGGGGGAGGGCAGAAGGAGACAGGTAGAGAGAGAATCCCAAGCAGGCTCCACACCCAGCACAGGCTTTATGGGGGTCTTGATCTTCCAACCTGAGATCATGACCTGCGTAGCAACCAAGAGTTTTTTGCTTAACCCAGTGAGGCCCACATTACAGTATTTTTTTTATTTTTGAGAAACGGCTTATTTTCCATCAACCCTCTTCCCATTTTGTTTGCCTTTGTGGAAAAGCGGCTTAAGACCATTCAGTGGTTGGTCCTACCCATTCCGTGGCCTGAGCAGTGGCATCTGCAGACCAGTCTTCCGAGTCAGGGTGGACGCTCCTGTCTTCAGCAGGGAACTGCTGACTAGGCACTGAGGGCACCTACTCAACCTCACTATGAGTAGCAGTGAACCCGGGAGCTGGAACAGTCCATCCACCCTGAAATCCCTCTTTGGTCACAGAGTTCTCTGCAACAAACTGCCCTTCTTTTTCAATCTCTTCAGGATCTCTTAGAAGTAGAGATCAGGCAGGACCTCCCAGGGGTGCTCACGAGAAATGGTGCTATACATGCACCGAACTTCCCAGGCCAGCATACACATTAGACTCACTAAGTGAGCTCCCTTGTGTAGCAAGGGATGGTGATGTCCACGTAGTGAAGAGGAGGGTCTGTGTTATACAGAGCGATGATAGGCAGGTTAACATAAGATTCCTCTCTAAGAGGCTGGTGGTCAGTCCTGGGATCAGTAGCCACCAGCAGTCTCGGCTCTCCAAAGACTGCCTGGATCCAGTTAGTGAAGCTTCCAGGAGTGAAGCCTCCAGCAATGGGAGCGGTTCCTGTAGCAGCAGCAAAATTCAGCACAGCTCGCTGGCCAGTATTCCTGGAGGACTGGACACTGACGTCAGCTGGGTTTTCAATGGCCACAATGGCACAAGCTGCCGGCAGAAGCTTCTCCCAGGTTCTCTTCAGATGTATGATGTAGATGCCATCACTTTCCCTTTTGTAGCTGTACCGTTCCATTTGGAAGTCAAGGTTGGTGCCACCCAAGTGAGTCCCTGCTGCAGGGAATTTGAGGACATTCTACTCCTTCATTTGCAGGACATCAAGGGCTCTGGACATTGTGAAAGTTTCCCTTTAAGTTATGATGGGAACGCAGACACCACCATATAGACCCTTTCCTGGGTAGCACAGATAATCTCACATTACAATATTTTTAACTATAGTCACCATGCTGTACTTTATGCCCTCAGAATGTATTCCTCTTATAATTGAAAGTTTGTACTTTTTTTTTTTTTACATATTTAGGGTAATTTTATTTTATTTTTTAAAATTTTTTAAGTTTTTATTTAAATTCTAGTTAGTTAACATGTAGTGTAATATTAGTTTCAGGAGCAAAATTAAGTGATCACTTACATACAACACCCAGTGCTCAACACAAGTGTCCTCCTTCATACCCATCACCCATTTAGCCCATCCCCTTGCCCACCTCCCCTCCAGCAGCCCTCAGTTTGTTCTCTGTGGCTAACAGTCTCTCTTATGGTTTGCCTCCCTCTCTTTTAACCCTGTCTTTACCTATGTTTTGTGTCCCGAATTCTACATGAGTGAAATGATATAGTATTTGTCTTTCTCTGACTGACTTACTTTACTTAGTATAACACTCTGGCTCCACCCACTTAATTGTAAAAGGCAAGATTTCATTCCTTTTGGGGTGCCTGGGTGGCTCAGTGGGTTAAGCCTCTGCCTTCGGCTCAGGTCATGATCTCAGGGTCCTGGGATCGAGCCCCGCATCGGCTCTCTGCTCAGTGGGGAGCCTCTTTCCCCCTCCCCCTGCCTGCCACTGCCTACTTGTGAGCTCTCCGTCAAATAAATAAATATAATCTTAAAAAAAAAAAAGATTTCATTCCTTTTGATGGCCAAGTAATATCTTGTTGCATATATATACCACCTCTTCTTTATCCATTTATCAGTTGATGGGCATTTCAGCTCTTTCTATAATTTGGCTGTTGTTGATAATGCTGCTATAAACCTTAGGGTGCATATGCCCTTTCAAATCAGTATATACATATCCTTTGGGTAAATACCTAGTAGTGCAATTGCTGAGTCGTAGGAGAGTTCTATTTTTAACTTTTTGAGGAACGTCCATACTGTTTTCCAGAGTGGCTGCACCAGCTTGCATTCCCACCAACAGCGTCAGAGGGTTCCCCTTTCTCCACATCCTCACAAACATCTGTTGTTTCCCGTGTTGTTAATTTTAGCCATTCTGACAGGTGTGAGGCAATGTCTCATTGAAGTTTTGATTTGTATTTCTGATGATGAGTTATACTAAGAATCTTTTCATGACTAACAGTAGCCATCTCTTGTCTTTTTGGAAAAATGTCATTCATGCCTTCTCCCTATTTTTTAACTGGATTATTTGTTTATTTGGATGAAAGTTTGTACCCTTTGACCAATGTCTACCAGTTTCCCCATCCTCCAGTCCCTGGTAACCAGTATACTACTCTCTAGTTCCATGAGTTTGACTTTTTTACTCAGATAAGTGAGATCACACAATATTTTTCTTTCTCTGTCTGTTAACATAATGTCTTTGAGGTTCATCCATGTTGTCATAAATGAAAGAATTTCCTTCCTTTTTATGGTTGAATAATAGTCCATTCTGTATACATATACTACATTTTCTTATTCGTTCATGAACAGACTCTTAGGTTGTAGGTTGTTTCCATATCTGGCTATTGTGAATAATATTGAAATGAACATGCCTCCATCAGAAAGGATGAATACCCAACTTTTATAGCAACACGGACGGGACTGGAAGAGATTATGCTGAGTGAAATAAGTCAAGCAGAGAGAGTCAATTATCATATGATTTCACTTATTTGTGGAGCATAACAAATAGCATGGAGGACAAGGGGAGTTAGAGAGGAGAAGGGAGTTGGGGGGAAATTGGAAGGGGAGGTGAACCATGAGAGACTAGGGACTCTGAAAAACAATCTGAGGGTTTTGAAGTGGCAGGGGGGGTGGGAGGTTGGGGGAGCCAGGTGGTGGGTATTAGGGAGGGCATGGATTGCATGGAGCACTGGGTGTAGTGCAAAAATAATGAATACTGTTATGCTGAAAAGAAATAAATTTAATTTAAAAAAATGAACATGGGAGTGCAGATATCTCTTTGAGACCCTGATTTCAATTTCTTTGGATATATACACCATACTAGGCTGGCTAGATTATATAGTAGTTCCACTTTCAATATTTTTAAGAATCTCCATATTGCTTTCCACAATGGCTGTGCCAATTTACATTCCCACCAACAGTGTAGAAGGGTTCCTTTTTCTCTACTCCCCCACTAACACTTGCTATCTCTTGTCTTTTGGTAATAGTCATCCTAACAGGTGTGAGGCGGTAATTCATTGTGGTTCTAATTTCTATTCCTCTGACGATTAGTGATTTTGAGCACCTTTTCATATATGGGAAATCTATGGAAAAATCTCTATATTCTTTGCCCATCTTTTAATGAAATTATTTGGATTGGGTTATTGAGAAAGATCTGTACACTAAAAACTATAAGACCGGAATGAGAGGAACCTGGGTGGCTCAGTTGGTTAAGCATCCAACTCTCAGTTTTGGCTCAGGTCAAGATCTCAGAGTCATGGGATGGAACCCCATGTCAGGCTCTACATTCAGTGGTGAATCTCCTTCTCTCCCCCTCCCTCTGCCCCTCTTCCCGTGTACCCTCTCTCTCTCTCAAATAAGTGAATGAATCTTTAAAAAAAAAAAGTTATGAATGAGAGAAACTGAAGAAGATACAAAAAAATAGAATGACATCCCAGACTGGTGTACTGGAAGATTTAATATTGTTAAAATACCTGTACTACCGAAACTGACCTACAGATTTAATGTGATCCCTATCAAAATTCCAGTAGCATTTTTCACAAAAACATGACAAAAATATTAAAATTTGCAAGAAATCACAAAGATTTCAAATAGCCAAAGCAATCTTTAGAAAGAAGAAGGCATTCATACATCCTCATTTCAAACTATATTATAAAAGATATAGTAATCAAAATAATGTGGTGGTGGCATAAAAAAGACTCACAGAAGGGCGCCTGTGTGGCTCAGTCAGTTAAGCATCTGCCTTCGGCTCAGGTCATGATCCCAGAGTCCTGGGATCAAGGCCCACACTGCGGGGAGGTCCCTGCTCCACAGGGAGCCTACTTCCTCTCCCTCTGCCTGACACTCCCCCTGCTTGTGGTGTACTTGCTCTCTCTCTCTCTGTCAAGTAAATAAATAAAATCTTTAAAATAAATAGACTCATAGATCAGAATAGACCACAGAAATAAACCCACACATAGACGGTCAACCAATCCATGACAAGGGAACCAAGAATACACAATGGGGAAAGGATAGTCTTCTATAAATTGTGTTGGGAAATTGGATATTCACGTGCAAAAGAATACCGTTGCACCTTTATCTTACACCATACACAAAAAATCAACTTAAAATGGATTAAAGATTTAAATATAAGGCTTGAAACTGTAAACTTCTAGAAGAAAACATAGGGGGAAAGCTCCTTGACATTGATCTTGGCAGTGATTGTCTTTGGACTTGACACTAAAACTCGGGCAACAAAAAGAAAAATAAACAAGTGGAACTAAATCAAACTGTAAAGTTTCTGCACAGCAAAGAAAACAATCCACAAAGTGAAAAGGGAATTTATACAATGGGAAAAATATTTGCAAACTATATATCTCATAAGGGGTTAATGTCCAAAGTAACTTTTATTTAGAATGATTAGATCTATAATCTAGATATTTTAAAGTTATATTTTAAGTTATAATCTAGATATTTTTAAGTTATAGTTCTACTCAGTAGAAGGTTCCGAAAAGGGCAAATTAAAACATCAGCAATACTTTTTAAAGCAACCTTTACAAATTTAAAATCATTTTGTGTGATAATACCTATTATATTGAAATGGTAGAATTATAGGTGAGTGACTTATTTTGCTCTATCAAATTCTCTGTGTAAGTACATTACTTGTATAATAAAAAATGAATAAAGACAGACTCATTTTGACAAGTTAATTTGCTCACGAAATTATCAGGGATTCCTGAGTTCAAATCTCAGCACCACCACTTACGTGTCTTTGAGTAAGTTGATATTGTTATTATTATCATCATCATTATTAATATTATTATTACCACTAGCATTATTAGATAGCATTCAGTGTGTATTATGTGCCAGTCATTCTGTTAGGCACTTTGTATACATTATCTTATGTTAACAAATCTTTCAATATACACCTCTTCACCTATTAATATAAGTGATAATAACACTTTCTAGGACATTTGTGAAGATTAGATGAAATTATATATGAAAACATGTTGTATACTGTAAACCTTATGCATGTATTGATTTCAATCCCTACATATTTTAATTATAATGAATATTCAGATAATAAAACCAAATTCACTAATACTTTGGGGTTTTTTTTAAACAATAATAAAATTGTCCTACTAAAGAACTTGGAGGAATTGGCTTCCTTTAATTAATTCTAACCAATTTCTGAGAAGCAGGGACAATGCTAAGAACTGAAGCAAAAATCCAGTTATAGAATGAATAAGTCATGGGAATAAAAGGCATAGGGTAGAGAATATAGTCAATGGTATTATAACAGTGTTGTACGGTCACAGATGGAACTACCCTTGTGGTGAGCACAGCATAATATAGGTTGAATCACTACACTGTACATCTGGAACTAATGTAACATTAGGTGTTAACTATAACTGAAATTTTTTTTAAAATAATGAAAAAAAAAAAAAAAAAAAAAAAGACTCAGAAAGCCCTTATTTCCAGAAAAGTGCTAAGGAAAAGAGTGGGGGAAAGGGGCAATTTCTCGAAGTCCTTGAAATACAGACTAATGGGAACCGTGTTTGAACTCTCCCCATTATCAGTCACTGTTGTTTCTGCTGGTTCACTTTTATGCTCTTTACAGACTTATTAGAACAACTGTATTCAAAGTGAGACCAGTTTCTTTCCCTTTTCTTTGCTAGTTTAATTTAATTTACAAATATGCAAATTATTTTTCAGACTACAAGAGATGAAGGCAAGAAGAAAGGTTACCTATGTTCAGCAAAGGCTTTACCATGTGCTGCTAAAAGATTGGCTTAGCAGAATATTGGATGGTATTTCTGGTTCAAATTTTGGCCTATGTTCTGTATTGTATCCCCTCAAAATTAGAGCCTTTTGGTCATCAAATAACTCAAGCTGAAAACTAAGAACTATGCCTCAGTCTTCCTCTTCCTGATCTTCCATATCGAATCTGCCAGCAAACCCCATGTTTCTACTCAAAGGGCTCCCATATCCTCCCAACAACCTCCATTTCTACTGTGACCTCACTGCTAAATCCTCATCTTGTCTCACCTGAACTTTTACCACCACCTCTAACTCACCCTCACTCTTCTTCATTCCTGAGAGAATATTTGTATCCCTTTTGGAGCTTAATTTTTCTCTCATACTTCTTTTACTATATTCTGGGATAATGATTTCAATTCAACCTCCTTGAATTATTATTGTCCAGTATGGTAGCCACTAGTCACAAGTGGCTACCGAGCACTTGAGATGTGGCTGGTCTGGACAGAGATGTGCTATAAGTATAAAATATACATCTACTTTTCAAACAATTGGAATGAAAAATTAAAGTTTTCTTACAGTAACCTGTAATTATTTCATCAATACCTCAAGAATAATAAATATATGGGGTGCCTGGGTGGCTCAGTGGGTTAAAGCCTCTGCCTTCGGCTCAGGTCAAGATCCCAGGGTCTTGGGATCGAGCCTCCTGTCGGACTCTCTGCTCAGCAGGGAGCCTGCTTCCTCCTCTCTCTCTGCCTGCCTCTCTGCCTACTTGTGATCTCTGTCAAGTGAATAAATAAAATCTTTTAAAAAAAAGAATAATAAATATGTAAATATCTCACTAATAATGGTTTATATTGATTACATGTGAAAATGATAATATTTTGTATATATTAGGTTAAATATATTGGTATATAACTATGTAAATTAATTTCACTTGTTTCTTTTTACTTTTGTAGCTACCAGACAAATTCAAATTATACATATAACTTGAGTTGTATTTCTTATTCTATCTTTTTTTAAAGTAAGCTCTGTGATCAATGTAGGGCTTGACCTCACGACACCATGAGCGAGAATTATACACCCTAGCAACTGAGCCAGCCAGGCACTCCTTACATGATATTTCTACTGAGCAGAACTGTTTTCCATTGCTAATTCTGTTGTCAGCTGTTCCATTCAACCTTTTTACTGAGGGGCATGAAATGCTTTGAAAATCAAGTTTTAAATTTCCTAAAGCCCTTTATGTTCTCTAATTGCTTCCTTTGCAACTATTTTATGGTTTAAAATCTTCTCAAATCTTTCTGGAGCCACATAGATTGAATTTTATTAAATTCCTATTTCCTGTACTAATCTGATTTCCTCAGGATTTAGTTTCTCCATTTTTGTTTCCATTTTGGAGCCTCTCTTTCATCCTGTTCATTTCTCCTCCAATGGTTTTGATTCTTGGCTGCCCATAACTAAAAGGAGTATCTAGACCAAAATCAGTTATTGGTGACTGGTGTTTCTTCAGCCCAGCTGAATCCCTTTGAAATTAATAAGCATATTAATTGATATAATCCTAAATGTGAGGGATGTGCAAGAACATGTGGCCTGGCTAGCTTCTTTATGGCCCATGAAGAGCTTGCTTTTTTGGTACAGAGACTCCTTTTTTTTTTTTTTTTTTAAAGAATTTATTTATTTATTTGACAGAGGTCACAAGTAGGCAGAGAGGCAGGCAGAGAGAGAGGAGGGGGGAAGCAGGCTCTCCTGGAGCAGAGAGCCCGATGAGGGGCTTGATCCCAGGACCCTGGGATCATGACCTGAGCTGAAGGCAGAGGCTTTAACCCACTGAACCACCCAGGTGCCCCACAGAGACTCCTTTTGATAATGCTTGGGGCACTGCTCTAATTGTCTCTCTAGCCCCAATATTTATTTTGGAGTGCCTCAAAATATATCATCCATTCTATTTAAAAATTTCAGCCTCTCACAAGAGATAATTTTAGCATAAGAAGTGGAAACTTATTACAGAACTGTGTGGTAACATAGTCAATAGAAGAAAAAAAAAGAGAAAAGGAAAAGACAAAATATCATTATGGAAATAGCTTTCAGACTACTCGGGTAGTTAGAGCCAGCTGTCTTCATATCCACCCAAACCTTGCAAGGAGGCAGGATGAGGTAGGGATAAGGGGCATCAACTCTCCAACATCTGATGATCAGTGTCTAACCATTAAACTTATCCAAAATTGAACTGGGCTCTCTTGGAGTTCTCACTGCAAAAACTTTGCATTCAGTAAAGAGGAGAAGAAATTAAAGTCTTTAAAATGGTTTCAAACAGGGACGCCTGGGTGGCTCAGTTCGGTGAGCCGCTGCCTTTGGCACAGGTCATGACCCCGGGGTCCTGGGATCGAGTCCTGCATCCATCTCCTTGTTCAGGGGGATCCTGCTTCTTCTCTCTCTGCTTCTGCCTGCCACTCTGCCTGCTTGTGCTCTCTCTAACAAATAAATAAATAAAAATTAAAATAAAAAAATTTTAAAGTTTCAAACCTATGATCTTTAAGGTCCAGTCTAGGGAATGTATCAAGAACATCCTGGGATGTAGCATAAATAACATTGAACTGGAAGTTTTGCCATAAAGTCCCACTGCCAGCAACTCAAGAAAGATTTTGCTGAAGAAGAAGAAAAGGGTAAAAAGCTGAGGGTTGAAGATGTATATGTACATGAGTGTGTGTATGTGTGTGTGCGCGCACACACATATGTGTGCGCATGTACTCTAGAAACAAAGAAAAGGCACGAAAAAAAATTTCAGACAAGGTACAGTGAGCACGACTTCAGGGAGCATGCGGTGGTCCATAAATGATTGCTGAATGGATGAATTATCACCTATTTAAGATACCCCAAAGAGAATCTGTGCAAGCACCCCTTGGTTATTCTTTGATTCCCCTAAAATTCAGCATGTGATTTATCTCTTCCACAAAAAATGAAATGGTGTAGTGATTTTATCTTCTCTGCCCAGAAAATGTGGCAACCAAAACAGACTGTTTGTGTTTGGGGGGAAATAAAGGGTTGCTTATTCCAATTACTCTCATTCTCCAATAGGAAAGTGGGTTTCTGAAATACTTAGAAACTGTTCAAGGTTACAGAGCTGGCTGGTATCAGATCCTGGACTGAGCCCAAGGCTCCTGGTTTCTGGGCCCAGGACTCCTTCTCCTTCACTAGCTGACAGCACGGCACTGTATTGCTTGTTTCATCAAACAACAAAGCAGGTCAGGTGACCAGAACCTGTTGGCATACTGTCTGATCTATCCTGCAGAACTTGGATTCAGGCTTACACTTAAATTCTACTGAAAGTCAAGGTTGGCTTAACAGTTGTTCATCCCATTTATACAGCAAACAGTGAGCTCTTACTGTATGCCATGTATTATGTTAGGTAGACACTATTGATCCAACAATGAACACAACAGTCATGGTCCTGCCTTCACAAGACTTACCTTTTGGTAGGAATTCCTACCAGGAAACAAAGACAAAAAATTATTAAATATTTTGATAAGGGATACAGAGGAAGAAATAAGATACTTGTGGCAGAGAATAAAAAGAGGACTTACTTTATATAGGATGGCCAGAAGAGGTTGCTAAGAAGAGACTCATTTAGTTTGAATCTGAAGTGGGCAAAAGAGTCAAGCATTGGAAGGGCTTCTTGGCAGAACGAGACAGAAAGTTTCTTGAGGCAACAAGGAGCTTAGCATGCCTGAGAAACCGAGAGAAGACCCGTGCTTCTGGATCACAATGAGGGAAGGAAAGAATGGGCTGAGATGAGGTCAGGGTGGAAGGCTGGGCCAGGCCACTTGGGGCACAGAGGCCTTGGTTTGGAGCTTGGATTTTATATCAGGTACATAGGAAACCACTGAAGGATTTCAAGCATGGAATAACTACTCACTTTTTTTCAAGGGGAAAAAAACTCATTTAATTATTACTCTATAAAAGAGGTGCTGTGGGTGCCTGGGCAGCTCAGATGGTTAAGCGTCTACCTTCTGCTCAGGTCATGATCTCAACGTCCTGGAATCAAAACCTGCATCAGGCTCCCTCTGCTGTATTCCCTCTCCCCCTGTGTCTCTCTCTGTCAAATAAATAAATAAAATCTTAAAAAAAAAAAAAAAAGACAGGCGCTATTATGATTTATTACTGAAGCAACTACAAAACAGAAAGGGGAAATAAATTGCCAAAATTCACATCATAAGTGGGAGAGTCAGAATTCAAACCCAGGTCCTATCACTACAGAGTATGCACTCTTTTTGAAAAAAATATATATACATTTATTTAAGAGGAAGGGAGAGAACATAAGCCCGGGAAGGGGCAAAGGGAGAGAGAAAAGCAGACTCCCCACTGAGTAGGGATACCAGGACCCTGGGATCTGAGCCGAAAGCAGACACTTAACCAACTGAGCCACCCAGGTGGCCCACAGTATGTATTCTTAACCACTACACTTTTGCTTTTAGGTTGAGTAAGAATTTGGTGGGGTGGGAAACAGGACAAAAGAGGAGACAAGATATGACAAAGGAGTTCAGATATATTCAGAATTGACAGGATTTGATGATGCCGTGGCGAGAGAAGACAAGAATCACAGATGACTCTTAGATCTCAGGCATAAGCAATAAACCAGGCATCTGGTGGTGCCATTTACTGAAATAAAAAAGACCAGTAGACAAGCAAAACAAGTTTTAGAGAGAAAAAGCAACAGCTTGATTTAGCTATCTTAAGTTGGGCATGTCCACCAGACACTTGAATGAGTCTAGAACTCAGGGGGCTGGACATAAAAATTTACAGGTCATCTCCACAAAAGCCATGAAAATGAACAAGACAAACTGGAGGGACATGATAAGAAAGAAAGAAAATTTTCTGAGACTGATCTCTGAAGGGTGGTTGATGGAGATGGATCCATCAAAGGAATCTGAGATGCTTTGGATGGTGAACTGAGGGAGACGTGAAGTAGGATAACAGAAATCCAAGGTGGAGAGGGTTTTATAGAAAGGGGAGCTGCCAGTGTGTCGGATGCTGCTGAGAAGTCCAACAACAGGGGTGATTCAGCTCGCCTATGCCTCCTGATTCCAGGCGCTCCCGGAAGCTCTCATCCCTTGAAGACCCTCCCACCCAATTCCCAGATGAATGAAAATCTGCATTCAAGTCTACATTCTTTTTTTTTTTTCTTTTTATTATATTCCAGGTCCCATGAGTGAAAAATCAAATTGAGTCATTTCTAGCCTCTAGAGGGAATAGGTTTGGGGTCATTTCTGGATACTGGAGATTTGACATAAAAGAGGAGAGAGAGAGAGGTGAGGACAGGGTAGTGTGGGAAGAGAGGGGACTGTTAAAGTGGGGAAGAGAGAAAAGCAGAAATGATGGGAGACATCAAAGAGCAACTTTAGCTGCTTCACACTTATGCCTGGGGGCCTGCCTGCTCACTGCACTGAGTCACTTCTATTTCAAAATGGCATTCTGGCTGACATTTGATTTGATAAGTGAATATAAAATCTCACTTACATCCCTTCAGGGTATAAGCAAATGCTCTCTTTATATATGATACACCGTAGATTAATGAAGTTCTTGACATACTCTCTTTACAGTCTTTATAACACCCTCCCTGGATGTATTAGGGACATAATTACAGAAAAATCTCTTAACATGTAAACACTGCATGATGTTACTCTTTGAATAATGAGGATGTGGAGAATGCGAAAGACACACTGGGTGCCTTGCATCTTCAGACCCAAACTAGAGCAGCCTACAACACTCAGGAGTGTGCATTTGCCAGAATAAGGGCTTCCTTCTTAGCCGGGTGCTGGATGGACTTGGATTCCCGTTGGCACACTCAAGCCTGAACCTGTTACTTGTCCACTGTATGCCCTCTTGATTCCTCTCTGATCTTTCACAGTTCCTGAGGGGAGAGCAAAACTGGAAAATTGAATGTTTCCAGTTAAATGGGTCCCAACCGCCTTCTGGTGGGCCGGGTAGAAGAAGGGAGAGTCAAAATACCATTCACCGAAGTACTTAATTTTTTAAAAACCCTGCTTCCACATGTCTTTAGAGGAACCAAACAAAGGAAGTCAGCATCCTCTCCGTGAGTTGTAGTTAGAAAAACAATGATGTTATGTAACAGATGTTTCTTAACAATATAAAATTCTACTCAGATGAAGGAATGAATGAATGAACTAACAAATTAATGAATGAAAGGAGTAATGGTTCTTGATAGATTATTCCAGGCATACATCCAATGGCTGTGATTTCTTCCAGACCCAGAACAGGGCATGAGATTGAGACAGATAGAATAAGAATGCAGGAAAAACTACAGAGGGTAAAAACAAAGAGACCTTGGCGCCTGTCACGGGGGTGACTGTGTTCTGGACATTCGTCCTTGTGGAGTCTTTTAGGTAATCACAGCCAACTATTCCCAAACCCCTTATCTGAGGATGAAATTTCCCTGACTGAGCAAAAACGAGGCAGCTGATGGCCTCTCAGAGGAGGTATTTTTGAAAAGCCAGCATTTCCCCTGCAGAGCAACCCCCTTCAGAAAAGGTTAGCATTCCTGGAGCGGCTCCAAACTGTCCAGGGACACTCTCTGCTCCTGGAGTCTAAATAACAACAGTAAGGAGGAAAAAAATCAATGGGATTTCTTTAAAACAAAACAAACAAACAAAATCGACTTTCATTTGGAGCCTAAAGGATTGCGCAGAAGTGGCGGTAGAGGTCTCTGAGAACAAAAGGGGTTTCTGGGTCCATGGAGCCCCAGGAAGTCAGTGGTAGAGCCAGATTGTGATTTGGTTGTCAGGTGACTATGCCAAGCCGGAGTGCTTTCATTTTTCTTTTTCTTTTATGTTTTTTGTTTTTAAATTAACTAGTGGCATTTCCTATTAAAGCCATAGGTTGTTTCTTGATTGTCCAAACATCCAATTTGTGGGTGGGTCTGCCTCAAGAAAACAGTACCTTGACAAGATTCCCTCACCAGAAGTGAGACTAATTTGTCCTGTCCACAACGGTCTCCTTGTTCTTCTGTCACCTGCAGGAAAGGGAACCCTCTACTGTCTCTAGCACGTCCATTTATGAAAATTGTCCAAAATTATCATCTGTCCCTAATACCTTAAAACAGAGCAGGGTAAAGAGAAGAGCAGAGGCACTAAGGTTATGTGTTAGGTTTTTCCTTTCAGATCTTATTTATTTCTCACACCAAATCATTTTTAGACCCAATTTACAGAAAGGAAACCAACTCAAAAATGTAAATCATGGCTCCCAGTTTCACAGGTTATAATAGCATTCTAATTACCCTAAATGAAACATCACCTTGCAAAGTTAAAAGTGACCGAGAAAGGGATACGATGTTAGGTCCAAAGCCCCTGGCAATCATTAGTTTTGATCAGCTCTGTTTTTCCAGATACCATCCACAGTGACGATAATAGCTGAGAATCTGCCAACAACCTGGTCAGCTTATAAAAACTGTCCATTTTTCTCCTAAAAAAATTTTTTTTAACTGAAGAAGCAACTCCCTGGCCCCCACAAGCCTTCCCCCACTTGGTAAGTTCAAAATCCCATGGTTACCTTTTGTCTCATTCCAGTATGCAAGGCCCTGTGCCCGGCCCCAGAGATCCTTGTCCAGAGAGATGTTATTTTAAAGGCTGAGTTTTGCGATTTCAGCAGTCTTGCCCTGGAACTGGGAACACTCTGTTCAACAGAAGTCCCTGGAGGTTCACCATCCAAACAAACATGGGGCTCAGAATCACCTCCCCCATCTCAGAGGAGCGTGTCCAGAGAACAGCGAAACACAGCCGTCCTCCTACTGTCTTTCTTCAACCCAAGACTTCCTCGCAGCCTTTCTGCCTTTCAGATCTCTGGTTCACTTAGAGAGAAATCTTATTGGGGCCCCACTTATTTTTAGCATCTTGTCCCTCCTGCTAGACAGCGGCAAACATGGGTTCAATGTGACACTGAGCAGCAGGGGTAGCCAGGGACCAGGAAGGCGTGGAATGAAGTGAGGATGCAGGGGTGAGGTGAGAGGAGTGAAATATCAGGGAGTGAGTGTCTGAGATCATTGTGAAACACAAACCTCAAATCCACAAACCTAGGAACTGAGGTTCTCTCAAGTTACAAAGGCGTGCTGGAATCCTTACACAGAGGTCAAGACCTGTGGTTGATGGCGGAGCCACCCAGGTTTTAGAGCATGTACCTTCCATTCTCAGCTATGACCTGGACTTGTGGCCCAGTCCCCAGCTCCTCATACCCCTACAGTCTTGGCTTGCCTTCTAAAGGACCACCAGACTGCTCTCTCCTTCTCTCTTTTCCTTTTCCTTTTGGTGAATTTATTCAACACCATCTTCCTTTTTTGTTTTTTATTTTTTATCTCTTTTAGCAAGAGAGAAGGAGCGTGAGTGTGTGCACAGGCGTGGGAGCAGGGTGGGGGGATTGGGGAGGCAGTGGGTTGAGGAATGGCAGAGGGAGAGAACATTGAGCAGACTCCACACCCAGCAAAGAGCTTGACTCAGGGCTTGATCTCACAACTCTGAGATCATGACCTAAGCCAAAACCAAGAGTTATATCCTTGATGAACTGAGCCACCCAGTCACCCCTATTCAAAACCATACTTGTGGTTCTATCTCATGCCCTTTTTTTTTGAGGTCCCTATTTCAGTATACCACTTGATTCTACCTCTCAGCCACATAAAAGTCACCCCACATCTTTACAGTTCCACTTTTGTATACATAATTGAATTTCAAATAAATATGTGATTTTACAAACACACTATCTCACACCCTGTCGTTTACCAGACCAGGGAAATCTGCCTAAAACATCAATTAGGTTTTTAAAGTGATAGACCATATTTCTACAGATCACCTCTAAAATCAACCCCTGGATCAACAGGCAGGTTTTAGAGATTACAAAGTCTCCCAAGAGAATGTCTAAAGTGGAAATATGATCCCTGTTTTGTGTACTCGGGGAGGTAAACCAAGCCTAAGACCAGCACAGGCCACCACACTTCCATCTATATTGTTGAGATGAGTTTTAAAATTGTACAGTGGAAGCCACACAGTAATTACTTTTGGAAAATGTGCAAATTAATTAACAAATAATAAATCCATAACAAGGTATTAAAATAGACTCAAGGATATCCAGAATTATTAAGTTCAATGACCAAGGGCAATTCCTGTGAACTGACACAAAATATCTTTTTATGATGTTAGAAAAGACCTGTATTTATACAAAAATAAATGGTTAATGGGATAAGTGTGGTATCTCTAATTTCGTGTGAGATGAAAGAGTCCAAGGAAGAGACAAATCAACTTGTCCCTACAGGAGTGACCAGGGTCACTAAGAAATATTAGGGCTTCTCAAAAGAAACAGCAAAGAGGACCCATTTTTAAATACTTTTTTTCCTCTCTTTGTAATTGATGATTTATATTTCTGACTGATGATTAGGTCCAGGAATTAAAACTGTGGAATAAACTTGGAAGAGTTGGGTTGGAGACACAAACTTGACCTTTTGAGGATGAGGGTATCGTTGATATTCAGAAGAGACAGGGGCTCTTAGGAACAGCAATGGTTAGAGTCACCTTGACACTCTGACCCTGTCCTGAGGAAGCTTGTCTGGGGTTTAAGGAAAAAACAAAACAAAACACAGGTGCCCAGTAGCTTTAAGAAGCCCAAAGCAGTTCGATACCTATAGGAGAAGGATTCTCTCCAGACTTCTTGAAGGAAATGTCATCACTAGGGAGAGCTGGAAGATTACAGTGGCCACGGGTGGCAGCAAGAGCATCTTCTCAGGCGCAGGCAGTAGCCACATTGCCAATTAAGGCCATGAGGTGAGAGGAGCTACAGTCAACGCTAGTTAGTCCTTAGGTAAAGCAAACGGTTTCATTTCCAAATCATCTGCCTTTGTATCTCCACAACCCCGATCCCATTTTTTAATAGACTTTATTTTTTTTAAGATTTTATTTATTTATTTGACAGAGAGATCACAGGTAGGCAGAGAGGCAGGCAGAGAGAGAGGAAGGGAAGCAGGCTCCCTGCTGAGCAGAGACACCCCCCCCCCCCGATGCGGGGCTCGATCCCAAGACTCTGGGATCAGGACCTGAGCCAAAGGCAGAGGCTTTAACGCACTGAGCCACCGAGGCACCCCAATAGACTTTATTTTTTAGAGAAGTTTTAGGCTTACAGAAAAATTAATCAGAGTGCACACAACGTTCTCAAGTACCACGTCAATACCCCCACTAACTACACACACACATAACCTACACACACACACACACACACACAGGGTCCCCTTTTATTAGCTTCTTGCATGAATGTATAAATTTATTACAACTGAATGAATATTGATACATTATTATCAACTAAAGTCCATAATTTGCTTTAGGGTCCACTTGTGTGTTGTACAGATCCATAGTGTTCTCAAATGTGTAATGACATGTGTCCATCAGGACTGACTGTACCATGCAAGAGAGTTTCAGTGCCCTAAACTGTCCTATACTCCATCCACCCATTCCTCCCTTCTTTCCTACGAATCCCTGGCAAACCCTGCTTTTTATTGCCTCCATAGTTTTGCTCTTTCCAGCTTGCCATATAGTTGAAATAAAAAAGTACATAGCCTTTTCAGATAGACTTGTTTCACGTAGCAATATGCATGTAAGACCGCTCCGTGTCTTCTCATGACTTGACAGTTCATTTCTATTTAGTGCCAGATAATGTTCCATTGTGTGGATGTGCCACACTTTATTTATCCATTCACCTACCGAAGGACGTGTTGTTTGCTTCCAGGTTTTCACAGTTATGACTAAAGCTGCTATTCACACTCATGTGCAGGTTTCTTAATAGACAACTAATTTTCCCACTTATTTGAGTAAATACCAAGGAGCACAACTGCTGGATCATCTCATAAGAATACATTTAGCTTTGTAAGAAATAGTCGCATTGTCTTCCAAAGTGGCTGTACCCTTTTGTATTCCCACCAGCAATAAATCAGAGTTCCTTTGGCTCCACATCCTCACCAGCATTTGTTATTATCAGTTTTTCAGATAATGGACAATTTAATACGTGTGTAGTGGTATCTCATTATTTTAATTTGTAATTTCTTAATGACATATGCTTTCAAGTGTCTTTTCACATACTTATTTGCCATCTGTATATTCTCTGGTGAGGTGTCTATTCATATCTGTTCTTTATTTTTAAACTGGATTGTTTGTTTTCTTATTGTTGAATTTTAAGGGTTTTTCATATATTTGGGGTACAAGTTCTTTGTCTGATATCAATTTTGCAAATATTTTCTCCCAGTCTGCGATTTTCTTCGTATTTTCTTCACAGCATCTATCACAAAACAGAAGATTTTTCATTTTTAAGGTTTCATTTTTAAGGTTTTTCATTTTCATGCTTACCTAAAAACTCATTGCCAAACCCAGGGACTCCTAAACTTTCTCCTATGGGATCTTCTGGAAGTTTTATAGTTTTGTGTTTTACATTTAGGCATATGATCCATTTTGAGTTAAATTTTCTGAAAAGTATAAAATTATGTCTAGACTAATTTTTTTACACGTACATGTCCAGTTATTTCAGCACAAGTTGTTGAAAATGCTATCCTATCTCCATTGAAACACCTTTGCTCTTTTGTCAAGATCATCTGACTCCATTTGTGTGGATCTATTTCTAGACTCTGTTTTCTGTTCTCTTGATGAATTTGCCTATTCTTTCACCAACACCAATTTTGTCATAATTACTGTAGCTGTATAGAAAGACTTGAAGTTCGACAGTGTCAGTCTTCCAACTTTGTTCTTCGATGTGTTAGCCATTCTTGGTCCGTCACCTTCCCAGATGAACTTCACAACCAGTCCACCAAAGTTCACGAAATAAACTGCTGGGATTTGGGAACATGGGAAGGTTGTTTTGTATCTATAGATCAAGCTGGAAAGAACTGACATGTTGATGAGTGTGAGTCTCCTATCCATGTACATGGAATATATATTTATTCAGATCTTTGATTTCCTTCAATTTTGTTGTATTTATACCTAAGTATCTCATTTTTTAGTGTTAATACAAATGGTGTTGTGTTTTAATTTCAAATTCCAATGGTTTGTTTTTATCGTATAGGAAAGCAGTCGACTTTTTGTATTTTTAAGATTTTATTTATTTATTCATTTGAAAGAGAATGCAGGGGGAGGGGCAGAAGGAGACAGAGAATCTCAAGCAGACCCATGCTCAGCATCGAGCCCAATGTGGGGCTCGATCTCAGGAGCCTCAGATCATGACCTGAGCCCAAATCATGATCAGGTGCTCAACTGACTGAGCCACGCGGGTGCCCCAACATTTTGTATTTTAACCTTGTATCCTCTAGTCTTGCTATAATCACTTGCTCGTTCCAAGAGTTTTTGTTTTTGCTTTATAAATTCTTTGGATGGGGCGCCTGGATGTCTCAGTGGGTTAAAGCCTCTGCCTTCAGCTCAGGTCATGATCCTGGGGTCCTGGGATCAAGCCCTGCTTCAGGCTCTCTGCTCAACAAGGAGCCTGCTTCCCTTCCTCTCTCTCTGCCTGTTTCTCTGTCTACTTGTAATCTCTGTCAAATAAATAAATAAAATCTTTAAAAAAAATAAATTATTTGGATTTTCATTCAGATTTCTTAACACTTTTTGCTGTTAGTTTATGTAATATTTATTGAGCATCTTGACAAATATCTGTTTTTATAAGCCTATAAGTTATTCTTTGAGGGACATCTTGGTGGCTCAGTTGGTTAAGCACTTGCCTTTAGCTCAGGTCATGATTTCGGGGTCCTGGAATCGAGCCCCACATCAAGCTCCCTGCTCAGCAGGGAGTCTGCTTCTCCCTGTCCCTCTGCCTTCCTCCTGTTCTCTCCCTCTGTCTCTCTCCAATAAATAAATAAAATCTTTTAAAAAATAAGTAAAAATTATTCTGTGAAAGTTTAAAGAATCTTGACCAAAAGACAATGCAAAAACACTGGTACTTGAATGTCAAATGTTACCATATACCTGAAATTACATATTTCAGGGTAGCATGAGTTTTCAATGTTAAGTTACACCAAACTCTTTAGTCAAATTAAGCAGTGGCATTGGCAGTGTTGCCATAACTTTCTGATGTTAGTAAAAACAAAATTGGCAATTTGGAATTAAATCATGACAAGGTTTTGATACACTTGTCTTAAGATATTACTGAAATACTTCAAAACTGTGATTTAAAATGTCCAGATTCAGGGTGCGTGGGTGGCTCAGTGGCTTAAAGCCTCTGCCTTCAGCTCAGGTCAAGATCCCAGGGTCCTGGGATTGAGCCCCTCATCGAGCTCTCTTCTCAGCAGGGGGCCTGCATTTCCCCTCTCTCTGTCTGCCTCTCTGCCTACTTGTGATCTCTGTCTGTCAAACAAATAGATAAAATCTTTAAAAAATAAATAAATAAAAAATAAAATGTCCAGATTCTCAGATGATTGTTGTGTGGGTCTTGTTTAATTGTGTGTGTGTGTGTGTGTGTGTGTGTGTGTATTTCAGTGAATGTCTGGTGACATTGCAATCCTCAAACACGGGGCTATCTTTATCATATTGGCATAATCAGTGATTTGTACATTCAGCAATTGCATTGGAACAAATTCTATCAGTAAGCAATATTTTTAGTTAGTAAATAAGATTTCAAAAATCATGTAAGAGTGGATTTAAGCTTGCTGAATGAAATAACCGAACCTGAAGTCACTGTAGCTGTTGTAATTGCTTTTGTATGATGCTAGCATTGAATGTGCTGTACATATTCTAATTTTATTAAAATGTTGAATTGCAAAAAAAAAAAATCACGTCATCTGCAAATAAAGACAGTTTTATTTTTTTCTTTCCTAATCTGTGTGTATTTTATTTCCTTTTCTTGTCTCACTGCATGTCATGTTCATGTCATGTTCACTTCCTTCTCAACATCTTTTTAGTGGCCATATCCTTTTTCTTCTAATGGCCATATCCTTATTATTATTTATTAATTACCCACTGTGAACAATTTGACTTAATTCAGTATGTTTTATTTAATGTGTTTCATTTAATTTAATGTGTTTATAAAATTACTCTTACACTTTAATTACTGAGTTCCAGGAATTGGGGTAAGCCAGCATCTCTGGGGTGAGTGATGCATCAAGGAAATTTCCAACCGAAATGCTCATATTCCTGTGGGATCTAATTGGTCTAAATAGTGGCGGGAGAGGCATATGTGCAAGAGAGGTCCAGTTCTATAAGAAACATTTTGTATTCTATCAATATAAGTAATTGCTCATTTATTTATTCTAAATGGGTAACTGATAATATTCACTTTCACTGATTTTGCAGATGAAAATTCTAAAACACAATGTCTCTGCTTTAAAAATAGAAAAAAGCACTTTCACTTATATGATAAAATTTACCTAAATTGTATTCTTATGAATGAAATGTCACATGTCCACAGGCGAGAGTCAAAAGCCAATATTTTCATAGTAGAGGAAGTGAGTGTTCTTAAGGTCAAGCAAGATGTGGTATAGGCAGTTGCTTTTTGCTTTAAACTAGGACTACCCTGTGTGTGTGTGTGTGTGTGTGTGTGTGTGTGTGTGTGTATCTGTCTGTCTATCTGTATAGACATTTTATAATCTTCACTATGAGGCTCTTTCTCTACAAAGAGTATCTGACTGTCTGCATCCTTCAACACTATAAGCTAATGCCTATTTTTATACAACGGTAAAATGCACAAACTTTCTTTTCCTAAAATGTAAATATTAACGAAGTTACTTTACTGCTTAAGGTGATATGTAAGGCAGGACTTGTGATAAACAACATAGTTGAAAAAATACATGTAATTGTTAAGGAGAGTAGAGCTACTCTTGAAATAAGGAAAAGGGAAGTAAATTGTGGTTTTTGATTTTTTTTTTTTTCTCAAGGGGACAGATCTGGAAAGTCCTACTACCATCTCACATAATCTACTTGCAAATTTCAAAACAAAAGACAGGAGGAAATTACAGGCTGTCAGTTTTATTTACAACTTTCTTCCAACCAGAGCCTGCCCTTACAGTGTTACATCTGAAACTAATCAGTGTGGGAAGATCTCAGAGGGCTGGCCAGCCAGCTGGCACTTTGCTGCCCCAGCTGCTGATGCCACAGTCACCAACAGGTATGGTCAAGTAACCCACAGCATCTACCTTGAAAGAATTATTGTGCAGAAGATGTGCAACAATGAGGAGAGGTGGGGTGGGAGAAGGAGGACATTATGAAAAAATATTTTTACAATCCCAAATGCAATTGAAATTCCAGTCTTAATCAAAAACAGTAATAGGCTCTGCTAAATACCCACAAAAGCCTGCTAAAAATATGTGAAGTTCATCCAGAGTTCAAATCTCAGAATTATTTTTATTTCCCAGCTCAGGCCTATCAAAATTGCCTTGAAGCCTTTAGTTGTTTTAGTGAGAAGATTGTCTGTGCAAATGGACTAAAATGTTCTATCACAAAATGAAGGCAGAAGTAAAAGAAACTTGACAAATCTTCCCTTGCCATTTTACTAAAGGTTCAGAGCACTGAGTTTGAGGCATCCAAATTGGCAATGAAGAAGTCAAACTCTCTCTCTTCGCAGATGACATGATTCTTTATATGGAAAACCCAAAAGACTCCACCCCCAAACTACTAGAACTCATACAGCAATTCAGCAACGTGGCAGGATACAAAGTCAATGTACAGAAATCAGTGGCTTTCTTATACACTAACAATGAAAATACAGAAAGGGAAATTAGAGAATTGATTCCATTTACTATCGCACCAAGAACCATAAGATACCTGGGAATAAACCTAACCAAAGAGGTAAAGGATCTATATTCGAGGAACTACAGAATACTCATGAAAGAAATTGAAGAAGACACAAAAAGATGGAAGACCATTCTATGCTCTTGGATTGGAAGAATAAACATTGTTAAAATGTCTATACTGCCTAGAGCAATCTATACTTTTAATTTTAATTTTTAATTTTTTAATTTTTCCAATCAAATTCCACCGGTATTTTTCAAAGAGCTGGAGCAAATAATCCTAAAATTTGTATGGAATCAGAAGAAAACCCGAATCGCTAAGGAAATGTTGAAAAACAAAAATAAAACAGGGGCATCACGCTACCTGATTTCAAGCTTTTCTACAAAGCTGTGATCCCCAAAACAGCATGGTACTGGCATAAAAACAGACACATAGACCAGTGGAACAGAGTAGAGAGACCAGATATGGACCCTCAACTCTATGGGCAAATAATCTTTGACAAAATGGGAAAAAATATACAGTGGAAAAAAGACAGTCTTTTCAATAAATGGTGCTGGGAAAACTGGACAGCTATATGCTGAAGAATGAAACTTGACCATCTCTTACACCGTACACAAAGATAAACTCAAAATGGATAAAAGACCTCAATGTGAGACAGGAATCCATCAGAATCCTAGAGGAGAACATAGGCAGTAATCTCTTCGATATCAGCCACAGCAACTTCTTTCAAGATATGTCTCCAAAGGCAAAGGAAACAAAAGCAAAAATAAACTTTTGGGACTTCATCAAAATCAAAAGCTTCTGCACAGCAAAGGAAACAGTCAAGAAAACAAAGAGGCAACCCACGGAATGGGAGAAGATATTTGCAAATGACAGTACAGACAAAAGGTTGATATCCAGGATCTATAAAGAACTCCTCAAACTCAACACACACAAAACAGACAAGCAATCAAAAAATGGGCAGAAGATATGAACAGACACTTCTCCAATGAAGACATACAAATGGCTATCAGGACACATGAAAAATGTTCATCATCACTAGCCCTCACGGAGATTCAAATTAAAACCACATTGAGATATCACCTTACACCAGTTAGAAGGACCAAAAATTAGCAAGACAGGAAACAACATGTGTTGGAGGGGATGTGGAGAAAGGGGAACCCTCTTCCACTGTTGGTGGGAATGCAAGTTGGTGCAGCCTTTTTGGAGAATAGTGTGGAGATTCCTCAAGAAATTAAAAATAGAACTTCCCTATGACCCTGCAATTGCACTCCTGGGTTTTTACCCCAAAGATACAGATGTAGTGAAAGAAGGGCCATCTGTACCCCAATGTTTATAGCAACAATGGCCATGGTCGCCAAACTGTGGAAAGAACCAAGATGCCCTTCAACGGACGAATAAATAAGGAAGATGTGGCCCATATACACTATGGAGTATTATGCCTCCATCAGAAAGGATGAATACCCAACTTTTGTAGCAACATGGACGGGACTGGAAGAGATTATACTGAGTGAAATAAGTCAAGCAGAGAGAGTCAATTATCATATGGTTTCACTTATTTGTGGAGCATAACAAATAGCATGGAGGACATGGGGAGTTAGAGAGGAGAAGGGACTTGGGGGAAGCTGGAAGGGGAGGTGAACCATGAGAGACTATGGACTCTGAAAAACAATCTGAGGGTTTTGAAGGGGCGGGGGATGGGCGGTTGGGTACCAGGTGGTGGGTATTATAGAGGTCACGGATTGCATGGAGCACTGGGTGTGGTGCAAAAATAATGAATACTGATACGCTGAAAAAAAAAATAAAGACATGGAGGAATCTTGAATGTGTATTGCTAAGTGACAGAAGCCAATATGAAAAGACTACATATTCTATGAGTCCAATCATATGACATTCTGGAAAAGGCAAAACTATGAAGAAAATAACAAAATCAATGGTTGCCAGGGATTTGAAGATGGATTAGAAGGATGAATAGAAGAAGCACAGAGGGTTTTTAGGACAGTGAAAATACTCTGTATAATACTATAGTAATATATACATGTCATTATATATTTATCCAAACCCATAGAACACTCAACACTAGAGTGAACCATAATATAAATGATAGACCAATGGGTGATTAAGACGTGTCAATGTAGGTTCATCAACTGTAAGAAATGTACTACTCTGATAGTGTCAAGTACAGGGATACAGGAAATCCCTGTACTTTTCTCTCTGTGAACAAATGAAGTACTAGTTTTAATTCTCTCAGATAATACTTGTTAAATTTGACTAAACTGAAACTGAAAGGAATTGTCAAGCTCAAGGCTAGAATGCATTGTTGAATTATCCTTAAACATGCATGCCATTTCATTTTAATATAGTTAATGCCTAATGATATTGTTACTAGTTATAGCTATCATTTGTTTAGTGCTTATTATATGTCAGGCACTCGGCAGAATTATGATTCAGACACTACAAAAATCCTATGAATTACTGTTTTTACACATTAGACAATGAGGATCGGACATGTTGAGTAACCTGCCCAAGATCGCCCAACTAGCAAGTGGTGAAGCCAGTGACTACTGGACTCAAAAGCTTTTAACCACTGTCCCACCAGTCGTTTTTTGTTTTTTTTTAAAAGGTATGGACTCACAGAAGGAAGAATAATGGTTTTCTCATATTTTAATTTGCGTACAATATGAAAACCATTCTGTTAATTATCTTCATTGTCAGAAACATTATCTTAATGTGCTGGGACAGTTTGTGCTAATTTGTGTCAAAAGGAATAAATAATGGCAGCTTTGCTCAATGAATATTTCCCGGTCACAAGTGTTCAGAAAGAACCCTTAGCGATTAACACCCGAATAAATGTATAGGAGTCCTAAAGCTTCAGAAGATTTCATAGACAAAGAGATTATGTCTGAAATTTAACCCACTGTCTCCGAATTAGAAAACATATAAGACTTCTTTTTTTTTAAGATTTTATTTATTTATTTGACAGACAGAGATCACAAGTAGGCCGAGAGGCAGGCAGAGAGAGAGAGGGGGAAGCAGGCTCCCCGCTGAGCAGAGAGCCCAATGCAGGGCTCCATCCCAGGACCCCGAGATCCTGACCTGAGCCAAAGGCAGAGGCTTTAACCCACTGAGCCACCCAGGGACACACTAAATTAGAATTTCAAATTCAACAATAGATACGAATGATAAAAAAAAAATGAGAGTAATTATAAATAAAGAAAGCCCTCTCATTTGGACTCTGCCATGTAGTACTTACTTACTATAACCAGATGCCTCCAATCATCTGCATCTTTAATTTTTAAGAACAATTTATGCTGCACTATAAATAAATTGACTGTAATGTTGGCTTGCTGAAGTGCGACTGGCTTAGTTACTCTTTTGGCACTTGTTTTCCTATTTCTCAGTCATTATCTTGCCGAGATGTTCTGGGAAAGGTGCAGAAGGTCAAGCATGGTCTCTGAGGATTGTAGTCCACAGTGCCAAACACTGACTGTGGACCAATCAAGATAAAGACAGTCAAGAGTCAATTGAATTTTGTGTCAAAGAGGCCACTGGAAACTTTGACAAGAGGAATGTCACAGGAATAGTGGGGGCCTGATGGGAAAGTGTTGAGAATGGGGAAGGGCTGAGAAAGTAGATTCAGGGAGTACAGACTACTCATTTAATAATTTTGGCTGTCAGGACAAAAACTTGAGTGTGTTAAAACTCGGTGGAACAGAAGCCAGTGAAGAAAAAGAATCTATAATAAAGAAGTAAGAAAAGAAGAGCTGACAGTTCCTCGTGGCCAATGTGATAGGAAGGACTGCAGCTCTTGGGGCTCAGATGAAAACCCATTGTAGTTGGGGAAGATTAAGGAATAACTTTCTTCTCCAAGCAAAGGGAAGGAACACCTGATGGAGCTAGCACTACAACTGGGAAAGGGGTAGGAGCACTGGAAAAGTGACAATCCCAAGACCCAGGGACAGGGTACCCACTGACAACCAAAGCTTAATCAGTGGAATGGAAAATTCCCCTCCCCTCCCACTCAAGGCTGGCAAACATCAAGTAAAAAGAACTGTGGAATACACTGGGAGAGTTGCGAGAGCATGGAGACAGGCTCCCTGTGAGTACAATGCAAAGGGAAGACCTAAATCTAAGGAGGGAGCAAACATTATGAAAACCCACTGACAAAGCAGCCCCACCAGAAACACAAAGTATCACCAGAGGCATCTGAAGCCTGTGGAACAGAGACTAACTCCGGGAACAGCAAGCCTCAAACCCAGCTTAATTCTGAAGTTAATTCAAATCCCCATGTCAAAGACCTAGCAGAAGGAAAGATATGCCCCTTTCCAGGTATAAAACAATCTGCCTCAGAATCTCCTGTCTTACAGCTTTCAACAAAAATATAATGAAGCATAGGAAAGCCACACACTGCTAAGAGACAAAGCAATGCTGAAACCAAGAGCTCAGTGGTGAAGAGGTTAAAGTCTCTACTAGAAAAGATAGACAACCTGCAAGGTCAGATGGGTAATTTCACTAGAGAGATAAAACCATAGGAAAGAAAACAGAGAATTGTGGGGCAAAAATAAACAAATCTGGAGAGTTTTTGTGGGAATGGGAGTAAGGACAAAGGAGAATGAGAAGTTAAATAACTGTGATGTTATTTACTGAAGCAGAAAACAAACGAGGTATAGTTTTG
Source organism: Mustela erminea (assembly GCF_009829155.1). Lineage (NCBI taxonomy): Eukaryota > Metazoa > Chordata > Mammalia > Carnivora > Mustelidae > Mustela > Mustela erminea. Next base: position 24,223,657 of record NC_045623.1, read on the forward strand.
GGGAGGACATTTCATGATTTCAGATTTGGACAATTTGAATTTAAGGATTGGTGGAACATCCGAGTGTGTATATTCAATACTGATGGTAAATAGAAATGTAAGATTCTGGAGATACCTCTGGACAAAGATTAGCAGGATATGGATGGTTGCTTGACCCACTGGAATGGATAATATTCCTGAAAGACATTGTGGGCACTAAAGATGAAAGAGGGCCAAGACTGAATACATTGGGAGAACCAGCATCTAAGATATGGGCAGATGAAAAGGAGCCACCAAGGAGACAAAGAAAGAGCAGGAAGAACAGCAACAATGCACAATGCTTCCAAGAATGTAAGTGAGGTAAGTGTTCGCTATGTTTGGCAACAAAGATGTCATTGGTAAGCAAGAGAGTCTGATGAACTGAGAAATAGACAGTGGGTTGGATGAACAAAAGAAAATTTTCTCTTGTTAGAGAAAACACCTCTTTCAAGAAGCTTGCCTACAAAGGTAAGAAGAGAAATAAAGCAGGAGCTAAATGGAGATAGCTGATCAAGAAAAAATTTCTTTGCTATGGTATCAGCTTGAACACATGGAAGTGCTGTTGTGAAGGATCCAGGTTGAAGACACAGGTGTGGTGGGAACTTAACTGTTGAGATGGCTTCAGTGAAGAGATCAGTGTCCCAGTGTCAACAGACTCTCTTTCATGCTTCTAGCATTTATATAGATGGCCCTTGCCTTCAAGGAATTTATGGCCTACAGAAGCACACAGAAGAGTAAACAACAAAAAATATTGCTAACTAGCAAGATGAGGGTTATAGCTTAATCCCAGGGAACTGTGAGAACATTTAGGGAGAATACCTAACTCAGTTTTGGGAGGTCAGAGATGATTTCCTAAAGTCAGAAAACGTAGAGAAGGAGGGAGCTGTTTCCTGATTTCTAAATGAATGCTATAATTTATGAAGTTCAAGAGGCTAGGAAAAGCACTGCTCATTCTAGGAAATTCCATGAGTTCCATGTGACTGAGCTGTAGTGAGCAAGATGTGTGTTGAGTTGTGAGTAGATGCTGGAGAAGGGACCAAATCATGAAGAAGTTTATACGTCATGCTAAGGTCTTTGGAATTCAGGCAGACAAGTGGATAGTGTTTTGCCTAAGAAATGCAATGACCTGGGTTAGGTTTAGAAAACTCTTTGTAGCTGCTTGAGGAGAACTGATTGGCAGAGAGCAAGAGACCTCTCAAGATGACTTAGAACAAACAGGAAGGTGATGAGGTGATGAGAGCTCTAAGTAAGGATGACATTGAAAAACTAGATAGATTACCAAGTCAGTGTGATAGTTGACTCAGACTTGAAGATCATGGATTCATAATGGCATTCATCCTTGTGATTGTGTGACACCCTCCATGAACATTTGTCAGACTAAATATAGGACTATAGAAAGCCAAGATTTTGATGGCATGTTTGGGTTCATGCCATTTGAGCACAAAGGAGTACAATGGGTCAAGCAGAGATGAGGATGTTGTCAAGGGCGTTTGAAGTGAGGGACCTTGTTGTTTAAGCTGGATCAGAAAGAAATTGAAGGTAGAAGAAAGGGCTATTGGGAAAATATGGAGAGTTCCAGGAAAGGAAGGAGGTTTTAATAAAATCAAAGAACTTGTATAGACATAGTGTCCAAGGAGAGATCTGGAAGGACATAAGATGGTGGTCAAAGAGGAGCTTCTTTGAATGTTAAGATTTTTTGCAGGTGATCACAAGTTTCAAGACATGGCCACTGAGCTGAAGTGTAGTACAGGCTAGGTGAGCACTCACACCAAAGACTGGCTTGAAAATTAAAACAAAAAAAAATTTTTTTAATGTGAAATGTTTATTGAAATTGACCACTTGATCTGAAACATTAGCTCTGTACTTCTCCTCTTCTTAAAATGAAAACTATTCTTTGAAAAGATAGTGATGATGTAAGCAATTTAATAGGATGGCACAAGGGGTCACTGCCGCTTCTCCCAGGAAGCTTTCTGAGGCGGAAAGTCTGTCTTCACCTAGAGAGACTCTTTGGAATCTTCTGGGTCTCTTGTTTCCACAATAAGAGTGGAAGTCAAGTGAAAAGCGGAACTATGGCCCTCAGCTCAGCGTTTGCAGACTATTGCCTGGATGGCACCTGGAGCTCACTTCCCTCTCCCCCAGCTCCCCATTCAGCATCACTTGATTCACTTCTGCTCATTATTCAGGTCTTTTAAATGTCACTTCCTTGGGCTTTTATTGACATCCAAACTAATTGAGTTCCTCCTTTTATAAATGTTCATGGCACTTCCCATTCTGTTTCTTGTCACTTATCCCAACTGTAATGAAAGAATGTGTAATTATTTGTCTTGTGTTTCTCTCCCCTCCTGGACCTAAGTCCCCTGGAGGCAGGGACTGTGACTATATAGTTTTCATGGGTATATGTAGTGTCACGATAAATGACTAGAACCAAAAATGGGATAATTATACCTCCCCCTTATGTCTGTGGGGAGAGTCTGAAGAGGAAATCACTGAAATGCATCCCGCTTGGAAGAAAAGCACACTAAAACCAACTGAATCTGATACCTGGCTGCCAGCTCTGACGTCATCTCTTTGCAGATGAAGCTGGACAGCGCTGCTAACAACCCACGTGATGTAAATGCATCAAGGTGGGGTCTAATTTTAGCTACAGCAAATTACCATTCCTTTATGCTTTCAGGTTTTCATCTCTGCAAATGAGTTCTCTTGTTCTTAACATTTTTCAGAGTAAAGTAAGGCTGATTGCTTTTATGAAGAAAGAAAAACAGTCTTTAAGGCAAAGAGCATTTCTCCTTTAATCTCCACCCCAGCTCAGAGGTTCAAAGAGCCTTTACGGGGCTGCTTGATGCTATTCCTGAAAATAGGGATGGTCCTTCAGACTTTTTGTAGACACCGCAAATTCCAGCTCGCAGGGGAAACTCACCACAAGGAGAACAGAACAAAAATGTGGCTGCGGGTCTAGTCAGGGACATGATGTTCCACAATGATACAACTGGCTAATAAGAAGCTGACATCATATAAATAGAAATTTTTAACCCACTGAGCCACCCAGGTGCCCCTAAATAGAAATTTTTAAACCATATTTGTAAATATGCTTGTGTCCTAGAAACATGAGTTGTAGGCTCCCACCAGAAAATGCAGTTTATGTAAGGTCCTAAAGATGAGAGTGTGTTTCATGCCAGTCAGGCTACTTCCTGCTTTAACAAGTGATATAGACAAGGTCAAAGTTGTCAGCTGAAACAGGGCTTCAGCGCAGATGAGGTATCTCACAGAGTGAATCCTATTTCCTGGTGTTGGGAAAGACAACAGAGGGCCTGTAGATCACACAGATGAATTGTAGGGAGGGGATGTGTAGCTTTTTAAGCATATTGAAAGAGTTAAAGTGTAATTTCATATTTTAAAAAATATCTGTTTTATAATACTAACCGCAAATGTTGAAACTTGGTATACATTTTTTAGTTAACAAGGGTATGAAGAAAAAGTTTCAGAATCACTAAGGAGGCCTAAAACATTTATTTTTTTGTCAAGGAAGGTATAGGCCTAAAGAGGCCGGTCGTAAAACTGGCCCCAAAGTAGGATAAGCAAAAGGAATGTGATTAGATTAGTTCTATTTTACCTCCCACCTCTTTCTCCCTATTTTAACTTCACTCTTTGCAATCAGACACACTATGTACAGTTCTGTTTCCATGTATTTCGTGGGCAGAATAATGACTCCCCCAAAGATGCCGAGTCCTAATGCCTGGGACCTGCTGACTGTGTTACTTTACAAGACAAAAGGGATTTTGTGTTAAGATTAAATAATTTGAGATGAGATTATCCCGGATTATCTGGGTGGACCCAATCTAAATCTCCTGAGTCCTTAAAAAGTGCCACCAAGGCCAAAAGGTAGGTCAGAGATAGACATGAAGATTCAACTCATCATTGATGGTTCTGAAGATGGAAGGAGACCAGGTGCCAGGGAAAGTGATGGTCTCTGGAAGCTGAGGATGGTCCTCCGTTTACAGCCAGCGACAAAACACAGACCTCAATCCTATAATGGCAAGGAGCTATATTCTGCCAACAACAGAGATGAACCAGAGATGGATTCTCCTCTACAAGCTCCAGAGAGGAATGAGACTGCCAACACTTTGATTGTAACCTGGTGAAACCGCACTGAACTTCTGAACTGCAGAACTTTAAATAATAGACTTGAGTTAATGTACGCCACCAAGCTTCTGGTCGCTTTTAGGGCAACAACAGAAAACTAATACAATGTCTTTGCTACCTTCCTCTGTAGTCGTGATACCTTTCCTCACCTACATTCTTTTAAATCCCACATTGTCGGTGAAGCAATCCCGACCTCATGGATCATTCCCTGCTCTGTTCTACTTTATTGGCACATATACTTCAGGGTGCTAGTTATTTGTTCATACCTATGTTCTAGCTCCATAGTGAGATTCTGAGAACCTTTAGGAACAAAAATGATGTGTTAGTAAGTAGGGTCCGTTGCAAAAAAAAGCCACAAATCCTCTCCCTGCTAGTATCTACACTGTTGCAATGTGACTTTGAAGACAGTCCCACCAAGAAATGGATTCTATTCCTCCACCCCTTGAATCTGGGTTGGCCCTATCACTTGCTTTGGTCAGTGTACATTAGCAAATGTAGCAGAAGCAGACACGTGACACTGAGATCACCATCAGGGGAACAAGCCTGGCCTAGCCAAGTCATCCAACCGCTAGCCCAGCCAACAGTTAACTACTCAAATGTCAGACAGGTGTGCTGACCATGGACTACCAGCTGACAGCAGACTCAAGAGTGGGTTCAGCAGACCAGAAGAAGAACTCAAATGACTCCATCCGCTTTTCTAACCCACAGAATCCTGAGCCAATCAGTGATTGTTGTTTTAAATCACAGTTTGGGGGGTAGTTTGCTAAACAGAAAAAGCTAATTTATTTGTAACTCAATGTTCTGCGTTGAGCTGTTGGTAAATATTTTTTTTTAAAAGATTTTATTTATTTGACAGAGAGAGATCACAAGTAGAGAGAGAGAGAGAGAAAGGAGGAAGCAGACTCCCCGGCTAGCAGACAGCCCGATGCGGGACTCAATCCCAGGACTCCGAGATCATGACCTGAGCTGAAGGCAGAGGCTTAACCCACTGAGCCACCCAGGCAGTCCCTGTTGGTAAATAATTTTTGATGGTGCCCATGATGATGAGGATAATGATGGCCATGACAACAATGACAACAATGATGAAGATAATAAAGAAAGCCATATTTGCTTTTAGTACAACAAGAAGGTAAGTGGCATTATTTCCATATTCTCATACCAGGAAATCCCAGTGATTATAAATTGAGGAGTTTCAAAATTTTTGTTCAAGTAAATTGGAAAGCACCATTTCTAAAGATTTTAGATTATATACACTACAGTCTATTATTAGTCTTCAACAAATCCAAAATAGCTCAGTACTAAGCTTTTGTATTGGCAACTTTTAGTATTTCAGTCTTTCTCTTTCATTGTGTCAAAACATTAAAAGGAGCCAGATTGTCAGTCTGCTGTGCCAGGTCTAAACATACAAGTAGACTTTGGTTAAAATCTGTTTGGGACTTTGTCACATGAGAAACTAAACCAGGAATTTTCATCAAAGGTAGCTTTCACTTGGAACCCAACAGTAGCTCATCTCTCATCCAAACAATCTCTATCTGCTCCAATCATAAAAAAAAAGTCTTCAAGTGTCATACTTACACAAGTTCTTAAGTGACATACGTAGCCCATACAGCCTTGCTATTTAGCCTGAGTAATTTTAAGTATAATGTACTTGTTTCAGCCTAGATTCCATAAGAGTTTGAGAACGATGTGAGAACAAAGAGCAGACTAAGAGAGAACACCAGATACAGGGTAAAGTCACCAAAAATGTGGCATATTCACGTTCCAAGATGGGGTCACCCAACCTTGTTCTTCTATTCTATTGGCTGTCATGGGTAAAGTTTTTTGCCCAACACATTCCTTCTGACTATCACTGGAAAAGTGATAAGCCCAGGGCAACAAAGATTTTGTCACCTCCACGCAGAAGAAATATTATATAATCCTAGAAAGTCTATTTGAAAGGCATCTCAGAGTTGATCTGATAAAACTTCCCACATAATACAGACATCCTTTCCAGAGTTAGTCCTCCACACCCTACTTGAATTCCTCAAGTGTTAAGAAAATCACAATTTCCTAAGAAAGCCCATACTATTTCGAGCACCTATAATGGAGACCAAGTTTTTTCTCATATTAAACTGAAATCTATCTCCCACCCACTAAGCCAAATTTTACCTCTAGAACTGCACACCACACATGTTTTCTCCCTCCCCTGCAACTGTGTGCTGCGTTTCCAAGCCCAGGCTTTGGAGTCAGCCAGACTCAAGGTCAATTGTCAGCTCTTTCCTTTGCCGGTTGGGCAACCTTGAGCAAGTCTACCTCTTAAAGAATCAGCATTTTCAACTCTAAAAAGGAGTTACAATGCCTGTTTTATGCCACTATTGTGACAATCAGATAAGGTGACGCATTCTCTAGTACATAGTCCAGTTATCAGTATGTTATCAGTAAACGGAAGCTGGCATTATTACTCTGCTTGACAACCTTTCAGATATGTAAAAAGAGCCTTATTTTTCCATAAGGTCTCCTCTTCCCAAGCTGAGCGTCTCCTCCTTCAGTCGTACTTCAGAATACGGCAGAAATTATTCTTTCCCAGATCTAGATCCTGCACTCGCTTACACCTGAAGCTTGCATTTCATGTCTCATTGAAATAGCACCTGCCTAATACTCCCTGATACAATTGGCAGTTCACCTATTGCCAGAAATGAGGGTGGATTTCCTTTAGTTGATAAACGCAGACAGAAAGCAGATCCATGGCTCATCTGGGTGACTCCACCATCATCTGCCTGCCCCTCCTGAGGGCACCCTGTTTCGATATCATAAGGTCTATACTTTTGGAGGCCAATGCCTTCTTGTCAGCCATCTGGTCTCCAAGAGAAAACATGTTGGCTGGTCTTGCTTCCTCTCTTTATCTACCTCCTGGAGGTGGACTGAATTACCTAGTGAATAGGCAATAATGTAACAATGGTGATCTGTTTGGCCTCCCCTCTCCACCCGGACCAGTGAGAGGTCATTGACCTGCTTATTTGAAGGACTACATGGGTCGGGAGGGAGTCCTGGCGCTCACATTAACTCGCATCCTCCCACGTGGCCTTTCTCATTATGGAGATGATGATGACCTTCACCTTTTGTACACTTCATGTTCTTCCTTATCACACGGTCAGCGAGTGAAGAGGGGTGCTATTTCCTGGCCACCTCCAGACCCCAGTATGTTCTGACCATGATCTGGAAACAATCCCAGTGCATCGGTCCTGCTGTCTGAGGAAGCCCCGGGAGGCTGCTCTGGCCTTCTGCCCTGCTCTGCCCACAGCAGGAGAAAACCACTGTGAGAGGGACAGAGACAGGAAGAGGCCTGGTAGACTGCAGTTTTTCACACTCTCCATCTGCTCACTGTCAAGAAGCTAAGTAGTAAGGGTCACGGAAGATCCTATTTCAGCACAACAGACTTAAAATAGATGACTTCTAGACCCTGGAAATTGTTACTGATTTTAACCTGCATGTCAGCTTTAAGTTCTGAAAAAGTGGTAAGATCCGCCAAGTAGGTAGAGAGCATCACAGATGGCAAACCGTCCATCATGTGCATTGACAAGCACTGGATAGACTTCTCATAGTTTTTTTTTTCAGGCCAGATTTTCAGCGCTCAGCTTCCTTTAGGGGTGGCCATGAGACCTACTTCTAGCCTTTTGAGAGAAGTCCTTTCGAGACCTTCATGAAGTTTCCTCTCTTATGAAAAAGAGAGACAAGCAAGGAAAGCCTTTTTCCCTCTCTTCTGTCCTATCCTGTGATCACCCCAGCCACTTTGGAACCATAAAGCAACAACAGTGAGGTCAACGGAGTAGGATGCAAAGAACTTTGAAGACATCAGGATACTATTGAACAAGTTATAGAATCACCTACCAGCAGATTTTTCATTTGTGATGATGAAATGTCATCATTGTGTAAGCCAGTTTTAGCTAGGTAGTCTGTCACTTGAGGTAATGATCTCTCTCACCATCTCTCTTTTGAGAGAGAGAGAGCCTGCAAGCAGGGGAAGGGGCATAGAGAGAGAGAGAGAGAGAATCTCACACATGTTCCAAATCCAGCCCAGAGCCTGTCGCAGGGCTCGATCTTACAACCCTGAGATCATGACCTGAACTGGGAACACAAGTCAGACACTTAACTGACTGAGCCACCCAGGTGCCTTGTAGTGAAGATATTCTGTTACAGGCACAAGTGGTAAATAGTATCTGTCACTAGGTTCCTCTTTACAACATCTTTCTTTTATTTACACTTTTTAAATATATGTCAGCATGTACTTTCTGGCTGTAATTATGTATAATTAAGTGCAAGAGGAAAATAAATTTTTAAAAGAGTGGATAAGTAAAGTAAAATGTTAAGAATGGTAATCTTGGAGCACTTGGGTGGCTCAGTTGGTTAAGTGTCTCCTTTCAGCTCAGGTCATGACCCTAGGGTCCTGGGATTGAGCCCTGCATCAGCCTCTCTCCCTCCCTCTACCCCTCCCTCCCTGCTCATGCTCTCTCTCTCTGTGTCTCTCAAATAAATAAATAAATAAAATCTTCAAAAACAATTTTTTTAGAAAGAGTGATAATCTTTGAGAAGTGAAACTACGGTAATATACTTTCTCCTATGTTTCCATATCTTACAAATTTAAGGAAATTTATTAAAAAAATTTTAAAAACTTATTTTCAAGAAGTAATTCATAAGGGCAAGTTTTTTAATTCAACCACATTGACATTTCACAGAACTTTCATTTGGCTGAAAGAAGTATATCTGTTGGGGCACCTGGGTGGCCCAGCGGGTTAAAGCCTCTGCCTTTGGCTTGGATCATGATCCCAGAAGCCTCAGATGGAGCCCCACATTGGGCTCTCTGCTTGGTGGGGTGCCTGCTTGCCTCCCTCTATCTCTGCCTACTTGTGATTACTGTCTGTCAAATAAATAAATAAACTCTTTAAAAAAAAAAAAAGTGTATCTGTTACAGCATTACCATACAAATGATGCTACATAGTTTCCTACTACCTGAGAAGAGAAAAGATAAAAAACTAAAGCACGTTCTGTCTAATAAAAATAGCAAGCGGGGGGGGGGGGGGGGTGGGGAGCAAGCTGGAGCAGGAGTAGGAAACGGAAATTTCATCCAGTCCCAGGAGTTCAGCTAGATAGTTATCAAACCATTCTGAACACGTACAAACTCAACAGGAGATTGAAGAGAAGAAGAGCAGCAATTCTAGGAATGCTGAAGCGACCACTTTCTGGAAGGTAGGACCTGCAGAGAAATGAATCTGAGACAATATATGGGATGATAGAGCCTGGGGGTGGGGGTTGGGTGGGGCAGGACCCTCTGTCAGCCACTTACTGGCGTGCGAAAGCAGCAGAGCACAAAATCAGAACTTTTAGAAGTCTGCTCCACTGAGGGTCATTACTCCAGAGGGGTGGAGCGCTCGCAGGGACAGTGTGGCCTGAGCTCCCTCGGGGTCACAGAAAGACTAGGGGTGTCTGAACATGGCAGAGCTCCCAGGCATCAGAGCAAGGAAGCCAGCTACAGAGACAGAGCTGAGGAGTGAGCTTTCAGATTGGGGTTATCTTAACCCATTATCCGAGACACTGTCAGACCACTGTTCTTCGAGCAGGGACCCCACAAGTGGCAGATCCGGGGAAACTCACCTTTCTCCTCTAGGAGAAGCAGCATGGGAGCCCACGGCAGGAATCTGCTGGGTTTGGAGACTTCAAATGGGGCTGTGAGCCAGAGATAGAAATGCTCGGTCGCAGGCTGGGTAAGCACAGAGCGCAGCCAGAGACCAGGGAAACGGGAGGGATTAACTGCTTTCTCTGAGGGTGGATTGGAGAGTGTGGCCCCAAGCTTTCGGCTCCTCCAGGCCAGAGATTGGGAGGGCACCATTGTCATTTCTGACCTCCAGAGCTCTACGGAAAACGTTTGGGGAACAAAAGCTTCCAAGAGTGAACCTGAACAGATAACTCAACCTGCACCCTGGCAAGGGCAGTGCAATTCTGCCTCTGGCAAAGATATTTGAGAATCACTGCAACAGACCCCTCCCCAAGAAGATCCACAAGAGCATCCACCTAAGACCAAGTTCACTGATCAATGAGAACCACAAAATGCCAGTGCTGGGGGAATGCAACACATAGAATTGATGGTTCTTTTCCCATGATTCTTTAGCCTTTCAAAGTTAAACTTTTAAAATTTTATTTCATTCTTATTCTATTCTGTTTTTTAAATTTTTCCTCTTTCCTATTTTAACTTTTTTTTTTTTTTAGAGATTTTATTTATTTATTTGACAGACAGAGATCACAAGTAGGCAGAGAAGCAGGCAGAGAGAGAGGAGGAAGCAGGCTCCCTGCTGAGCAGAGAGCCCGAAGCAGGGCTGGATCCCAGCACCCTGAGATCATGACCTGAGCTGAAGGCAGAGGCTTTAACCCACTGAGCCACCCAGGCGCCCCCTATTTTAACTTTTAAAAACTATTTTATCTTATAATACCTTTTTAAAAATCTTTTTAAATTTTCATTGTTATTGTCATATTCTAACCCTTCATTATACGTAACCTTATTTTTTGTATACATATAGGTTGTTCTTTCCTTAAAATTTCGGGATACAGTGTCTTCTAACAGATCAAAATACACCCTAAATCTAGCACATGGGTTTGTTTTAGTCTCCAGCCTAATCACATTCTTTCCTCTTTTTTTTTTTTCTTTTTCTTTCTCTGTCAAATAAATAAATAAAATCTTGAAAAAAAAACGAAAACACTTGACTACTTCATGGGCCTTACTCCATTTCATTCTGTATCACGTTGTAAAAAATTCTGGTTATGGGGTGCTGGGCAGTGGGCCTAAGGAAGTGGTCAGTATGCAAGGGATGAATGACCTAAGGTAGACCATAGGCCTGTGCAGGAGGGTGTGGTGTTTTCACGGTCTGTCTCCTCATCTGGTTGTGGTCCTTGCCTCAGTGGTCTCACTGGGCCCCGGGGAGCTGACACTGTTCCCCCCTGTGGCCACGGGCCTGCATGGACCCACCCTACCGGGAATGGTGGGCCAGTGGATCTGGAGAACATGAAAGGGCCCCCTGCCACAGGAAGGCAAGACCTTTGATGGGAATGCTTGTTTGCCTGGTCCTTTGCAGGACAGGAAGAAATTGAGACAAGTGGAAGGCTGTTTTCTCTGAGTCCACAAAGCAGATAACAAAAACAGATGGTCACAAATGCAAATTTTAATCAATCAATGTGATACATTACATTAATAAAAGAAAGAACAAGAACCAATGATACTCTCAATAAATGCTAAAAAAGCATTTGACAAAGTACAGCATCCTTTCTTGATCAAAACTCTTCACAGTGTAGGTACAGAGGGTATATATTTCAATATCATCAAAGCCATCTATGAAAAACCCACAGCAAATATCATTCTCAATGGAGAAAAACTGAGAGCTTTTCCCCTAAGGTTGGGAACATGACAGGGATGTCCACTATCACCACTACTATTCAACATAGTACTAGAAGTCCTAGCCTTGGCATTCAGACAACAAAAAGAAATAAAAGGCATCCAAATCAGCAAAGAAGAATTCAAACTCTCACTCTTTGCAGATGATATGATACTTTTTGTGGAAGACCCAAAAGACTACACTCTAAAACTGCTAGAACTCATACAGGAATTCGGTAAAGTGTCAGGATATTAAATTGGTGCACAGAAATCAGTTGCATTTCTATACATCAAGAGCAAGACAGAAGAAAAAGAAATTAAGGAGTCACCGCCATTTACAATTGCACCAAAACTGTACAATGCCTAGGAATAAACCTAGTCAAAGAGGCAAAGAATCTGTAGTCAGAAAACTGTAAAGTTCTCATGAAAGAATTTGAGGAATACACAAAGAAATAGAAGAACTTTCCATGCTCATAGATTGGAAGAACAAATATTGTGAAAATGTCTATGCTACCTAAAGCAATCTACACATTTAATGCAATCCCTATCAAAATAACATCAACATTTTTCAAAGAAATGGAACAAATAATCCTAAAATCTATATGGAACCAGAAAAGACCCCAAATAGCCAGAGGAATATTGAAAAAGAAAACCAAAGTTGGCAGCATCACAGTTCCAGATTTCAAGCTCTATTACAAAGCTGAAATTATCAAGACAGTATGGTACTGGCACAAAAATAGACACATATATCAATGGAACAGAATAGAGAGCCCAGAAATGGACCCTGAACTCTAGGGTCAACTAATCTTCAACAAAGCAGGAAAGAATGTCCAATGGAAAAAAGTCAGTCTCTTGAACAAATGATGTTGGGAAAATTGGACAGCTGCATGCAGAAGAATGAAACTGGACCATTTCCTCACACCACACACAAAAATAGACTCAGAGTGGATGAAAGACTTCAGTGTGAGACAGGAATCCATCAAAATCCTTGAGGAGAACACAGGCAGCAACCTCTTCAACCTTAGCCGCAGCAACTTCTTAGAAAAAGCACCAGAGGCAAGGGAAGCAAGGGCAAAATGAACTATTAGGACTTCATCAAGATCAAAAGCTTTTGCACAGCAAAGGAAACAGTCAACAAAACCAAAAGACACCCGACAGAACGGGAGTAATATCTTCTCCCATAAAATGACATATCAGGTAATGGGCTAGTATCCAAAATCTATAAAGAACTTATCAAACTCAACACCCAAAGAATAAATAATCCAATCAAGGAATGGGCAGAGGACATGAACAGACATTTCTGCAAAGAAGGCATCCAGATGACCAACAGACACATGAAAAAGTGCTCCACATCACTCAGCTTCAGGGAAATACAAAAAAGCACAATGAGATACCGCCTCACACCAGTCAGGCTATGTGTGACTAAAATTAACAAGTTTAATTTGTTATGGCTAAATTTGAATGGCTAAAATTAACAAGTCAGGAAATGGCAGATGTTGGCGAGGATGCGGAGAAAGGGGAACCCTCCTACCCTGTTAGTGGGAATGCAAGCTGGTGCAGCCACTCTGGAAAACAGTATGGAGGTTCCTCAAAAAGTTGAAAATAGAGCTACCCTACGACCCAGCAATCGCACTACTGGGTATTTACCCTAAAGATACAAACGTAGTGATCCAAAGGGGCACATGCTCCCAGATGTTTATAGCAGCAATGTTCACAATAGCCAAACTATGGAAAGATCCTAGATGTCCATCAACAAATGAATGGATAAAGAAGAAGTGTGTGTGTGTGTGTGTGTGTGTGTGCGTGTGTGTGTGTGTAATAGAATACTATGCAGCCATCAAAGAACCCGAATTCTTACCATTTGCAATGATGTGGATGGAACTAGAGGGTATTATGCTAAGCAAAATAAGTCAATCATAGAAAGACAATTATCATATGATCTCTTATATGAGGAATTTGAGAGGCAGGGTGGAGGGTTGTGGGGTATAGGGAGGGAAAAAATGAAACATGATGGACCAGGGAGGGAGACAAACCATAAGAGACTCTTAATCTCAGGAAATAAACTGAGGCTTGTTGGGGGGTGGAGAGGAAGAATAGGGTGGCTGGGTGATGGACACTGGGGCAGGTATATGCTATGCTGAATGCTGTGAATTGTGTAAGATTGATCATTCACAGACCTGTACCCCTGAAACAAATACTACATTTTATGTTAATTAAAAATTAAAAAAAAAAAGGCAAGGATTGGACGTTCTCCAGGTGTACCATTAAGTGAACCGACAAGAAAGGAAAAGACCTCCCCACGGTTATTTCTCCAGAAATCCAACAAAATGGCAAAGTCATTGATTAGCAATGCCTAAGGATTTTAGAAATAAAAAATACACAGCTTTTCTATGCAAGTCCCTGCAAAATCACTGTATGTATAATTACTGATATTTGTTCAGAATATGAACAGAACTTGCGTAACAGGAGTATAAATCTCCCCCAGATGACAGGACCGACAGTTTGTGATTTATACACATGGCTCATAGTCCCATATTACTACTCTGGGATATCTTTTGGCAAGATAGGAGTTAAGAAATGTGATTTATTCTTCGGTCAATTTCAGTAAAAGAAAAATACACACGCAAGGGGAAGAACCAGATCTTTTTTCCTTTTAAAATTACTGTCCTTAACTAGAAAAATATATGAATTATCTAGTATATTTCAGGTAACCACTTAGTAAAAGATAGAAGACAGGATTTGCTCAAAAAAAAAAAAAAAAAAGAAAATCAAAGGAATGAAGAAGAAACCAGTTTTGAAGACAACACACATTATGTCAGAGATGATACAAGGGAACACAGGGTGAAAATAACACAGCACAGGAATTCTGTGGAGGCAGAGCTTATGGCTGGGATGTGGGGGCAGTGGTCAGGGCAATGTGCAGGGCTTTAATGAGAAGCTAGAACCTCAGTGAACCTTCTTGGAAGGAAGGAAGGGGATTGGGTAAGTGATGAGATTCAAGGACACTCCAGGAAGGACTTTGAATGAACAAGTGTCAGACACAGAACATGGCAAAGACCACCCAGGCTATAGCAAAGGATG